>NC_140773.1:157258700-158591200 GCF_044657685.1 Stegodyphus dumicola
AAATTATGTCTGTTTATAGTATTAAAGAGAATGTATTATCACATAAAAAATGAAGCAGCTTAAACAACTTACATTGAAAGAAATGTTTAATAAAATAAACAAATAAATATTAAGCTTTTTTTTTTTTTTTTTTTTTTTGTAAATTTTGATACCCTTTAGATCATAATTGTTCTTTATTTCATAAATTACGGTTTCATATTTTTAATTTTATAATTTCTGCATGCCATCTTACCAGATTTAAAGTGATGATCTATAATCCAGAAAAATCGATAATCTGGAATCGCCGAAGTCCCGACGAGTCCGGATTAACGACTTTTGACTGTATTTATAATTACAGAGTTGCCACTCAAACAAGAGAATGAATGAACTTCCCTGACTTTTCGAGGTGTGTTTTAAGAAAATTCCAGTCTATCTGCGTAGTGCACGTTGGCTGTGCTGAAAGGTAAATTAATTATAGTACCACTTGAAAACACAAAAATTAGCCAATTACATTTGACACACACACACACACACACACACATATTATCTCCAAAGCATTACTATTATAACTATACTAGTTGTTTTCTCCACTGAAGATTGAGATTAGAATCTGCCAATCTGGATTGAAAAATGTCTTTTTTGCAAATATTTTGCAGCTAAATCTATTTAATGATTTTTTTAAATAAATTCAGGCATTTTATATTTATTTAGCTGCATGCATAACAAAAAATATGTCCATTAAATTTTGTGATAGTATGTCATCATACTGCTAGAATTAGTTTCAGGATTATGCCAGAGAAAACTGCCTGAAATTTGAAAGTATTATTAACCAATAATAAATAAATTTAAAGGATGAAACATTAAATGGTACGAATAACATTAAAAAAAACTTAATTACTTAAATTTTAAAATAAAAATTGAATTACAATAATCAAGATATTTTAACGAATATAGTTATATTAAATGGTTAGCCTAGCTGACTGATTACTAGTTTTTTTTTTCTTCCTTTTACTGCAAAACGATAAATAAGGTATTTATTAAAAAAGGAAAAAAAAAAAGGTTTAAAAAATTTTGCAGTAAAACTGCAGTATAGGCTATGATCTTGGCATGACTTTAAAAATTGTTGCCAATACCAGAATGATAAGTTTACTGCTCCTCATAATGTTGCCAAATCCCGTGTGCTCCAAATACCAGGATTAAACCAATTTTCTTTAGTTCAATATGCACTGCATATGTGCATGCGATTCTCTCAGGTTACTGGAAACCAAAAGTTGCTGGAAACTTGCTTTGCCTTTCTAAAAGACAATCTAATAATTGGAGCTATGAAAATTGGCTCTATGCCAGCTGCCCGAATGATGCTAACGCAATACACAATTCATCAAGAAAGTGATCGCTTCCAACACTGGCGCAAAATTCGCTTTTTATGCGATCGCCATATGAAATTAAACGACTTTTTCCTGACGTGTTTGGCCAATTTTCGAATTTTTTGACTTTTCCCGATTTTTCAGGTAGCGTGGCAACCCTGAAATTAGGACAATTTTGTATCATCTGATAGGCCATTGAAATGTTGCCCCTTTGTGTATGAAGTGATTTTCAAATCTACAATTCATTAATGTTAGTGTTATCAGGCTCTTTTATTTGAATAACAGGTGATGGGGAAAATCTTTACTCCTTTAAATGCCTGAGACAAGGTATTTTTCCAATTACATAAAGTTTACATTTGCACATTCATGCAGCATTAATACATGTCCAAATTGTTAGTCTTGCTTTGAAATCTGTGACATCAGTTGCAATTTTTCCTGCAGAGTTTTGAGATGCATGTTTCCAGAAAAGAACAATTTCATCAACATTATAAATTTGTTTTGGAGATAAATTTTCACTATTTATGAGTTCAATGAAGTCATCAGCAAATTATTCTGCCACTGCCTTATACCATGGTGATTAAAACTTAGTTCCTCGTGGAATATTTTGGCTTGAGCCATTAGTATTGGACCCAACATTTGTGTGACATGGCCTCACACATTCAATTACTACTTTGTTATGATTGTAATTTTTAGCATAATTTTTTTGATTTAGCATAATTTTAATGATTTTTCTGTTTTTTATTGCAAGAGCATTAACAGCATCTTCAAAAATTTCTTTTTCCTGTTGCCTTTCCAAAGCATAATTTGCATATAATTTTGAGATGGTTCGTATATTTTAAGACTTTAGGTATTTTTTTACTCTACTCACATCAAAACATGCTTTTGATTTGCAAAGCCTGCTGCACTTCAAACATTGGAAAAGCTTTTTTGACATAATGAAAATTTCAAACTTTAATTTTGATAAGATAGCTGTGGTAAAACTAGCTCGCAAAAATCAATAAGCTTTATTGAATTGGAAAGTTAAGGAAGAGTGCATTTTGCTAGGTTAACTAAAGTTCCCTGGAATCTTATTCTTTCTCCCTTTTCCACTGCTATGCTAGTCATAGAAAATGAGTACTAAGCAACACTGCACTTCAAAGAAATATATTGTGGAGTTTACTTATTGTTTAAGACACATAAAAAAATGCTAACCTTCAACCATTGGCAATGGGGTGGTTTCTTAGCCCACAGAGGTTTGGAATGACATGCACAAATTTCAGTAAGTCAGGAGAACAAAAATGTTTTTAAGGCACTCCTGGTTTTCATGAGTATTATGTTCTCCATTCCAAGATTGTGTAGTTAAAAAAAAAAAAAAAAAAAAAAAAAAAAAAAAAAAAACCACTTTTCCTCTAATATTATACCATTACGAATATTGGATGTCCAACTTTCGGACTTTGTACTGTAATAAAATATTTTATTACTGAAAACTTAATTCAACAGAAGTATTTAAAAGTACATGGTTTTGATTATTACTATGAAATAAATTTGTATATTTCCCCGAGATTAATTCTAAATACTTCAGCATATTCTCTCTCCCTAATAAGTTTTTATAAAACATTTTTCTTCACTTTTTACAATATTTTAGCACTTGAAATTTTTTTTTTCTTTCCCCTAAATCTGAATATTTTGCAAATCATTATGAATAAAATCGCATATACTGATTATTACGAAACAGAAATCTACTTTATATATACAGTTCAAAATTTTGTTTGCTTTTTTAATCTACGAGTTTATTAATTAAACAACATTAATTCTGAGAGATAAGCAAGGACCAGATGTAAATTGAATATGACATTTGTAACTTAAATTACTGATTAAAAATATTCATATCTACAATACAAAGCAATACTAATCATTTAACATACTGAAAATTCAAAACCGTGAAAAACAACCTTATATTTAGCGTAGGTATAATGAAACACTCAATCGATTTCGAGGGCAGCTAAAGGTCCCTCCTCATCAGGAGAAAGAAATACATAGAAAGAAGAAAATAGGAATCACAGAAACACGTGGTGCTTATCAGCACTGCACATCGTTATAACTAGATTTTTAATCAGAGTTGCACTGGCCGCCTACTTTTACTGAGCCAGGCTGTCTGATCAAGCATAAAGAAATATTAGCGAAGTTAAAATAGGGAGCGAGGGGCAAATGCACATTACGCTCAAAATCTGAACTTCAAATAATGGAAAGCAACCACTGAACGGATTTTTATACCCTCTGGTAGTACCAAGTGCGAGGAGGTAACGCCATCTATCGGCAAAAATAATTGAATTAAGACAGTAGAATTTTAAAGGCATTAGGAAGGACTGGATTGGACTTCAAATCATTAACTAAACTTTCTAAATCTTTGTGAATGTGAAAAGCCTCAAGAAAATCCAATTCGCCTATGGAAGAAGCCTTTTGGATGATTTTTGCAGACCCAAAATCAAAATTATGGTTAAAAGTCCAGCTATGATACGCTATTGAAGACTTGTTAATTTCCCCTTTTTTGACATAAGATTCATGTTCCTTGATACGAAACTTCAACGCTCTTTTTGTTTGGCCAATATATCTTAAACCACACTGACATGATATACTATAAATTCTCCAAGAATTCAAGACAGAAACGCAATCTTTTAGAATCGAAGGGTGAATTTTATTAATAGGGGAGAAACCGACTTGAAAATTGAATTTCTGGAGAATCCGTGCAATTTTATAGCTAACAGAAGGATAAAATGGAAGCACGACAAGGTCATTGATATTATTTCTAACAGTGGAATGTCTTCTTTGATGGGAATCTGAAAATTTTTTGACGGCTTTATCAATAATCACGGGAGAAAATCCACGGTCAATCGCAACTGCTCTCAAATAATTAAGTTCATTGGTAAGCAAAGATTCAGAGGAACAAACTTTTAGCGCGCGGAAAACATAATAGTAAAAAGAAGCCATTTTTTGCTTAACAGGGTGGCATGACTTGGCATGGGGTGGTAAACAAACTGCAAAGGGTTTACGGTACACAGTGGTGCTAAAATCGGTTTCATTGCGGATTATAAGAATATCGAGTAATGAAACCGATTTTAGCACCACTGTGTACCGTAAACCCTTTGCAGTTTGTTTACCACCCCATGCCAAGTCATGCCACCCTGTTAAGCAAAAAATGGCTTCTTTTTACTATTATGTTTTCCGCGCGCTAAAAGTTTGTTCCTCTGAATCTTTGCTTACCAATGAACTTAATTATTTGAGAGCAGTTGCGATTGACCGTGGATTTTCTCCCGTGATTATTGATAAAGCCGTCAAAAAATTTTCAGATTCCCATCAAAGAAGACATTCCACTGTTAGAAATAATATCAATGACCTTGTCGTGCTTCCATTTTATCCTTCTGTTAGCTATAAAATTGCACGGATTCTCCAGAAATTCAATTTTCAAGTCGGTTTCTCCCCTATTAATAAAATTCACCCTTCGATTCTAAAAGATTGCGTTTCTGTCTTGAATTCTTGGGGAATTTATAGTATATCATGTCAGTGTGGTTTAAGATATATTGGCCAAACAAAAAGAGCGTTGAAGTTTCGTATCAAGGAACATGAATCTTATGTCAAAAAAGGGGAAATTAACAAGTCTTCAATAGCGTATCATAGCTGGACTTTTAACCATAATTTTGATTTTGGGTCTGCAAAAATCATCCAAAAGGCTTCTTCCATAGGCGAATTGGATTTTCTTGAGGCTTTTCACATTCACAAAGATTTAGAAAGTTTAGTTAATGATTTGAAGTCCAATCCAGTCCTTCCTAATGCCTTTAAAATTCTACTGTCTTAATTCAATTATTTTTGCCGATAGATGGCGTTACCTCCTCGCACTTGGTACTACCAGAGGGTATAAAAATCCGTTCAGTGGTTGCTTTCCATTATTTGAAGTTCAGATTTTGAGCGTAATGTGCATTTGGCCCTCGCTCCCTATTTTAACTTCGCTAATATTTCTTTATGCTTGATCAGACAGCCTGGCTCAGTAAAAGTAGGCGGCCAGTGCAACTCTGATTAAAAATCTAGTTATAACGATGTGCAGTGCTGATAAGCACCACGTGTTTCTGTGATTCCTATTTTCTTCTTTCTATGTATTTCTTTCTCCTGATGAGGAGGGACCTTTAGCTGCCCTCGAAATCGATTGAGTGTTTCATTATACCTACGCTAAATATAAGGTTGTTTTTCACGGTTTTGATTGTCACATTAGCGTGTTTCTCTTCTAGTCTATACTGAAAATCATTTAAATTTCATTTAGTATTATTTCTGATTGAAAAATTTGAATTTTGTCTTTTGAAAAATACAAATAAAAAAGATAATCATATTAGTTTTAAATTGCTATGAAAGGAAAAAATTTATTAATGAAAAATACATTACCAATATAATGTTTTGTTTATTACACATATACTTATTAAGAATACGCTTTAACTTTAATGTTGCTAAAACATATAAACTTGCTTTAACCTATTTAAAATACAAAAATGTGGTTGTTGACAGCAAGTCTTTATTCTAGGATCAGCTAATTTAAAAATGAAATAATTAAAAAAACTTATTATATTCTAGGGATACATGGAATTATTTCAATATAATATATGCCATGAGATAACCTATGAAGATTTGTATTTATGTCATCAAATTTTAACTGTCTCATTGACCCCCCTTTTTTTCCATACTTACTAGTGAAAAGTATACTTTTGGGAGTATCCAAACATACTCTAATGAATATCTAGTACAAAAGCAAGCATACTTAAAATTTAAAACTATGCAAAACTCTAACACTTACTTTATTTAAAAAAAATAAATAAATAAAAAATAAAGCCAAGAGCTTTTCTTTAAAACCAATATCAATAAAAAGTTGAATTTTGGCTAATGTAAAATTCTAAAGGCTATTTTATTCTTTAATACTATTCATTTTAAAGAATTTTTTAATTAATATTCATTTTCACTTATTTGTGAACTATTTTAGAAGTTTATTTTCCTTTTGTACAGAAATTACAGCATATACAGAAGACACAGGAAGAAGGTATCTGTCTTAAAGTAAATGTTTGATACAAAATAAAACTATATATAAGCAATAAATCATATTACTGCTAAGTATATGCCTAAAAAATTATTGCATTTTTCTCATACATATTTTATTAAGAATATGTTTTAATTTTAAAGTATTAGGCAATAATTTAGAAATTATGATTTAAATGGTCATTATGATCTTTTAAACAGTAATAATAAAATATCTAAGATATTAAGCTAAGATAATAAGTCACAATATTATAGTTATCAGTAATATTTTTGTCACTATTCAACTATATTAACATATCTGACAACTGAAGGATTACTTAATGCATTTCTATAGGTCAGTCCAAAATATGAGTTAATATTCTTAATAAGGTGCTTCTCAAATATTAATTTAAAAATCAAATATTTCATTAATGTGCAGCATACACTACTGTGTACAGGTTTAAGGTCTTGAGACACATAAAACTATTTCCAGCAGGTGAATTTTTGTAAAAAAATGTTGCAGTTGTCATATTATAGTTTAATACATACTTCATTGAAAAGATTTAAAGACATTGATTTTGTAACATGTAGAATGGAAGCCTTATAACAACACATACATCTATACAAATTGGAAGAAAGTGACTGGAAGTAGTAGAATAATTTCTTTTTATCTGAAAAATTATTGGAATAGTTGGCATCTCTGATGTAGTATTTTTACCTGGTAGGCTGAGTTTTAGGTTTGGGAACTTTGGCTAAAAGAGCAGGAACTTCTTTCTTTTCATCGAATTGCTTCCAAGCATCATACAGAGAAAGAATCTGTCTTGTTATTTCCAAAATCTGAAAATATTTCTTGTATTAAAACAGGTTTTTAATAGACAGTATTCTAAATATCATGATAAAATATTTATTAACTTTAATTTTAAAATAAGTAATTATTTAAAAAATATCATAGGAAAATTATAACCTAACCCATGATTTTTAAGTCACATTTAGCAATTATGTTGGATATAGCAACCTCTTACAAAATTGCTTTAAATTGTGCACTTGCAATGATTTTTTAAGAGATGATATTCCTCCCCCCTACAAAAACAGCCTTTAAAATATTTACAGAATACCAAAGTTTGTGATAATATTTATACAGAATAGCATAGGCAGATGGCCTCTTCAGAAAAACAATTTGTATAAGATTTCAGATAGAAAAATCGCAGGTTCATGACTTTATTATTTTCCAGAAACATCAAATACTCTTCTATACCAAACAGTCAAAAATTAAATGAACTATCTAAAGCTGTATCCTTGCAGTATTTCAAAATTCCTTTCTGAATAAAAAACAAATTGTTGTCATTTTCAATTTCCTTCCAATTCCAGATAACAATATATTGTGATGGCTTGATGCTATACATCTAAATACCCCAATAACTTAACAATTCATGTTACAGACACACAAAATAGACAATCACCTCAGTTTATCCTTTCTGCTAAGTCAGTTACTGAACTAACTTTGAAAATCCTGATATTTCCATGATTTGGTGCTATCCTTGTTTATTAACACAGTACTTTCGCATAAATTTATTTGTGAAATACAGTTGACATGGTTCGTACACATTTCTGCACACGAAAATTAAGTACTTTAAAGGGCCATTAATGAAAACAATTAAAGACCTATGAGCAAATAGGAACTGAATAAATTCAATTGAAAATATTATCTATGCCTGAATTTCCCTTTTGTAATACCATCCTAAAAATAAAATACGTAGGTTGGGGCAAAAGTCATGGCAGCTATTTTTTTTTCTTGAAGATAGCAGTCCAGTTGGAAAACTTGACATATAAAGATGAAAGGACAAGGTCTCAACAACATGTGTGGACAATGAATAGCACTGAAATATCTAACACACGAATTTATTACGGTAGTATACAGGGCAATATGGCCTTCACCGTGCAAAAGAATGATAACACAATACACATAAAGTTAACATGGCCTAAAGACCCTCGATGTAGTCAGTCCCCTGCTACTGTCATCAAATGCTGCGAATGATGTGGGAGGCGCTGAATACCATCAGCCTCAACATTTGCCGCAATATGTGTGAATTGGGTCCTCTGTTGACGCACAGCATTTGCAATGTCCTCTCGTGTTGCAAACCACCTACCACGCATTGGTTCCTTAATTTTGTGAATGAGATCAAGGTCAGAGGAAAGAAGGTCAGGAGAGTACGGAGGGTGATTTAATTCTTACCATCTTCAATGTTAGAATAGCTGCCGTACGCACTCAGCTTTACGTCGTCTTGCATTGTCGTGCAGAATTATTGCACTGTCCTGCCATGAGGAACAAAGTGGCAAACAATGACATCTCTGATGTCATATGCAACAGTCACCATCAATTTGACTGGGGAAGGATTCTGACGGACCTTCTGCTGCCTTGGTGATCCAGGATGTCGTCACTCCACGGACTGACGTTTCAGTTCTGGTTCGTATGCCCTGCCCAATATTCATCGATGGCGATTATTCGTGACAAGAATTGATCGCCGTCCTGTTGCCAGTGTGCAAAGTGGTCGGAGTATATTGCATAGTGTACCCACCTTTGAACTTCCGTCAGTGAATGCGGTACCCACCACGAAGCTATTTTGCGTAGCTCATTATGCAATATCTTCTGGACGGTACGTTTCTCGATGCCACTTACCCTCTCCAATTCCAGTAACATCCATCATCTGTCTTCACCTATGAGGTGCTCGATGAAGGCATGTGCCAAGTCGGTCTGCACACTCACCGATCCTCCCGAACGTTGCTATCACTGGTTGACACACGTCCTTGCTGAAACATTCCTACCCACCGTGCTACTGTACAATATGGTAGGGCATTATTCCCAAGGGTTTCTACTAATTCACTGTAACATCCCATCGCATTTCTCCCGCGGAGAACAGCAATTTTGATGTAAGCGCGCTGCTCAACACGGTTACTTCCACCTCGCACAACACTCACCAACCAACTGATTTCAGAGCCCCCGCTACCACACAGCCATCTGTTGTTCTGCATACACACTATGCCTACAGAACTTCCACACGACACATATACATTTTGTGATCCGTTCACATATCTAAAAGAAAAAAATAGTTGCCATGACTTTTGCCCCAATCCTTGTAGATCCCTAAGTAGTATGCATTATTATTAAACATGAATTAATTAACTGTTAATACGTTTTAGAATAAAATAAACTTTATGCAATTTATCAAGTGGCATTAAATATTTTACACTTGTTGACACAGTTGATCATATTTGAAAGAAGATAAGTGACATTTGCATTTTACCAACAGTTAGCCGTGTGTTGATTTTTTTTTATATTTCATTTTGTCGCAGACTTGGTCAGTCTAGAGGTTTAGTAAAAAAGCAGGTAGATTTTATGTCAAATGCCATACGTTAAAATGAAAAATAAGATCATAATCAGCATGATTCATAACAAAAGACTGAAAAAGAACTTAGAACATAAAGGCATGTTCTGATGCTAACAAAGAATTTAGAATATATAGCAGGGATTGGAAGCAGAATTTAGAAAGGTACTAGGCAGCAGAATTTCAGATCCACAGAGATTGCATCAGGTGGGAAAATGCCTAGTGCCAGCTATGTGTATGATGCATTAAGACATATTAGATGAATCTTTTAAATTGTAAGTTTTCAATTTCTTTATTAATAAAAAAATCCCATTCTATAATGCCTGCATATGTGATAAGATTAGAAGCATTTTTGATATTTTCCATGCTTGTGTCTAGTGAAAAGTAGAGAAAATAAAGGTATGATAAACATATTAAGATTCTAGTATCAGAAGTAAAACATTCAAATATTACATTCTCGTTTTTCTTCTAGACATTCTCCAAAAAGTAAGAAATTCATTGCAAACTTTCTGTAAAATACATCCATTACGCATTCATACCATGGAGACATTTTTCATTTTGTCACATATTTCTTGAATCTTCTAGAATCACTGGTCTATAAATCTTGCCTTCAAATAATTCTAAACTTTCCAAGTTGCAATGTCTAAAATCCTAAAGAAAAATTATCCCTAACAATTCTGTAACAGAAAAAAGACAGAAATATTTTGGAAAAAAAAGGAGGGAGACGTATAAAATTAATTTTATAGAGAAAACCGATGCACATTCTGAGAATTTTGAATATTCTAAAACAATTACATGATAAAAACTCTTACTATGAAAAAAAATTAAAAACAAGACATTTTTAATTAATTACACAGCTAATTTTGCTTTTGCTAAGAGCTGTTTTGTAAATTGTGCTTTATAGTATTATACCTTGTTTATTTTTCAGATTCAAAATATTCTATAATAAGTTGCCAAAATGAAACTTTATAATATAACAGCAAAATATAAAAATGTTTTATTTTAATTTTATTTTTAAATATAATTTCAATACATATTATTTTAATGAAATTTATCAATGTCATGCTGTTTTAAAAACAAATCGTCGAAAAATTGTCAGATCCCGGAATTAAAAAGTTTCTATAGAAACTAATCTTAAAATTGCCAAAATGTTGGAAAGTCGCGAAATTTAGAACCGTTTAATAAAAGAATTCACATCTCCAAAAGCGAAAAGTTATTTAAGAGCTCTTTATTAGAAAAAATTAATTTCGAAATGTTTCACTTCTTGCTGAAAAACTCGAGTATCCCATCATTTATATTAGAAATAGAAATAAATTATAACTCATGAACCCATTCAAAAGATAACCATATTTACGGCAGTGAATCGCCAAAAGTATTCCTCCAAAATGCTAATTCACACTCAAAATGACAGTCGTAAAAACAGACAGAAATTTCAGATGATTAAATTAAGGACCTTCTGCTAATTTTGGCCAAAATTAAGGACTTTTAAGGTAAAAAAATCTAAGGATTTTTACGGACTCTTAAGGACCGTACGAACCCTGAGTTAATACATTGATTACACTTAAAACAATACAGCCATTTTTAATGAGTACAATTTTTGTCAACTTTTACAAAATGAAAGCCTGTTCAAAGCAATCACAGAACCCAGACTTTGATAGTTCAAGATATACATTTGCACTGGAAGCTTATTTTTTACGAATTTTTTAAAATTAAATATTAAATATTTTTTATTAAATATGACGTGCACCCAAAAATTTAATGAGAAAAATATGAAAATCATGTATTTATTTACTCAACTAATAAGAGCTTGCATACATTTTTTTAAAGTTAGACCAGCTATATCATATTCACTTTGGGCAATTTTTCTTTTCCTGAGAATTTTTTTAAAGCTACATTAAGTATGTTTTGTAGTTTTATAATGCATGGAAATAAACAATATGGAAGAATGAGAAGTGCCCAGTAAATTTTGTAACAAACTTCATAAAAGTTATACACAGACTCACAAAGACACTTTCAGTGAAAACGCTTCTGTTCAAATGGTAACCTATCAATGGTTTAATCTTTCAAATGTCTCTCAAAGTAAGTCCACAGAATGCTAAAAAAGACTGTGAAATCATCCTGCAGATCATTACCAAAAAAATCTATAATATCTGTGAGATTGCCAAATTACTTTATTGCACATGTCAGCATATTTCATCAAAGGAACTGAATATAAAAAGAGCAGTTGACAAATTTCTGCCACCATTGCATTCTATGTAGCAATTTTTGGCATCCAGTAACAAAACTGACTTTCCATCTCTTTACTTAACTAGATATAACTCCTTACAACAGGCTCATCTTATTTAAAATAAAAATGATGCTAGAAAAGAAAAGATTCAATTCAGAAAAAATCACTAGTAGTACCGAATGGTATAATAAAAGATGGCTTTTTACAGTCATGGGAATGTGACTGGAACTACTCTTTAGTCTGCACTTATTCAAATGTGATGGAAGAGAATAGGACAGAAGAATATTTTTAAAATTACACACAAACATTTTAGTTGCATCAAAAAATTAACACAAGAATAAAAATGCATTTATTTTTAATATTTGTAGTTAAAAACGCACTGAAAATCTTTATTTTTTATATATTTATGCTAATTTTTAAAAATATCTTTATAGAGTTCTTCCTTCAGATCCTACTACAATAAAAAGCGAGTTATTTTTCTAGTCTGAATTAAGAAGTCTTAGGAAAGTCAAAATAATCTTTTTATTGAACTTCAAATTAAAAAAAGGCACTACTTGTACTACAGATGAAACTCTGAAACTTGCTTTTATTTAAAATAATAGAAGAAGAAGTTCAAATTAAAGTAATGTAGCCAGAGTTTAAACATGAAATAGTCTACTTAAGGTGGCTCAAATAATTAACAGCATGCTTTTAATGCTGGCTAGTATGTCTTAAACACATAATAACTAATTTGTATTCTGATGAAAACTATGTAAAGAAGTAATTACAGGGCCAAATCATATAATAACTAGTTAGTTAATATAAAATCCTACACCTTGAATTATTCAGTTTTAAAAAGGTTATACAAGACAATTACTTAACTCTCCCTTCTTTTTTTAAATTTTCAATAATCAGTTCAAGGATTATTCAGCTGCAAATTTTTATTAAGGATGGATCTGGAAGGGAGGGGGTCATTTTAAACTACGTGTAATAGTACAAAATGCACTGGGACTTTGAAAATTCCAGCCTTGGCATTTTTTCATACATTAGATCATAAGTCTAAATTTAATAAGATGCCAAGCAGAGATCAGAAAATTAAAAATATGAAATAGTGAAGCATTTATCAAAAAAATCAAAACTTACTCTTCTCCAAAAATAGCTTGATATTTTATTTGTTTGCTCTATTATTTCTTTCAATGCAAGTTGTTTAATTTGCTTTGTTTTTTGTTCTAATATTTTTTCTTTAATTCTGCAGGTAGGCATAATTTCTTGTTCAGTTACAAGGTTGCATTGTTCAAGTCCTGTAACACAGTGTCAAGAACACCCACTAAATTATCAATCGAAGTTTTTTGGTTCTCAACAACCTCTCTGCCACTTTCTTTACAATCGGTAGTGATATTTTCTGGATGTACGACAATACCATTTCGGCATCCTTTAGTTGATTGATAATCAACAATTTCATGGCAAAAACTATTATATCTTCATTTATTACCACTTCTCTACATTTCTTCGCAAATTCCATTAATTGGAAAATTTTGCATTTTGTTTGTGATAACTGAAAAACCTTCAAATTCGCAGTTATTTGCTATCATCATAATGCTGAGCTTGCACTTGCTATATGCTGTTAGTGATGTTTCATAAGAATTGATGACTAAAGACATGTTGTTCCATTACATTTTACCTGCATTTTTATGCTTGTTTTACATCGCACACTGACAAAATTAAGCCTCAATTATATTAGTTATTTATTATACTTATAATTGCTTCCTGCACATCCTTAAGGTTTATCCGAGTACCAAATAAATAAATTCCTACATATACTTAATGCTTCTCCAGGGCTGGTGCTAGACATTTTGTGGCCTGGTGCAGTCTCTGTGGGTCCCAAATTCTGCTTCCTAACACCTACCTAAACTCTAAAAATTTTACCAACCTTAAATTTTACATGTCAGTGCTTTCTCCAAATTCTAAAGATTTTGCTATCCCTTAATTTTGTTCCTCAGTGCTCTTCTAAATTCTAAAGCTTTTGCCTCCTCTAAATTTTGCCCCCCCCAGTGCAGTGGATTATGGGCTTAATTGAATAATGAACCAGTTATTCTCAATGCAAACAGCACTAAATGTATTCTTTTGGCCTTGGAGTATCATTTACAAAATAGAAAACTAAATGCAATCTTTTGACCTAAGAATATCATTTATAAAATCTTTTTTTTTTTTTTTTTTTTTTTTGCATATGGAATGAAAGTTCTGTTCCAATTTCTTTTTGTCAATACATTCAACACTTCATACCGGAGTTAGCAAAAATCTGTATAACTGCTAAGCATAATGTCAACACAAAATGCCAGAGACACTACTAGAAAAACTTCCGACATCGAACTCTAGTTTTGAATTAAAATTTTTGTTGCGAATTCTAAGAAAGCATTCCTAATCATTTAACGTTTAAGAGGGAAAGTAAAAGTTAGCTAGAAATTTAAAATGAAATCATTCACATTGCTGCCCCTTTTAAAGTGTAATAAACTGTAAGCACTAATTAATTTAATTTAATGGCAATTATATTTATATTGTCATTGCAATTACATAGTAACTGAATTACATACACTTGTTATTACATTGTAACTGATTAATGCCCAACTCTGAATTAAAACTTAACTTTAAAAGCAATCATCTCTGACATATAATGTGCATATAAGATAATAAATAAGATTTTGCAAAAGAAAAAAAAAATAACATTATTCCTTAATGAAATCATTTCTACTATTTAAGATTTTAACTCGAAAGAGAAGAATACAAGAAGTAGCTGTAAGATGACAAGAAGAATGAAGGCTACAAGAATTTACATGATCAAGATAAGCTTGATGAGATAACTGAGAAAAAGTCAAGACAATTTATTTCTATATAAAGAAATGGTCAGAAGAAAGGAAGGATGGAAGTGAGAGAAAAGGATAAGCTATTAAAATGTTTAGACAAGCATTACATCATAAAACTGGTTAAAAGAGAGCAGCTGATACTAGACTGAACATATTTGCAGTTTTAAGATTGTAGTTAGACCATCAGTATGTTCACAGTCATTTTTTTTTCACATTTTGAATCATGTTAAATTTTTTATGAACTTTGTGAACCACAGTTTAGCACAATAATCAGATTGTTCTAAAAAGAATGCAAGCATGGCATTGAAAAAGAAATACAATAGATTGTTGCAAAAGTAAAACTAATCTAGATTTTATTTATTTTAATTAAACCACACTTTAAAACTAGAATGGTGATAGGGGTCATTTTGACCCTTGAACACTTTTGACCATTGATTACTTTTGTTTTATTGGAAGAAATCGTTTGGAATTTTTTGACTTTTCCTAAATAGATAACAAATATTTGTAAAAAAAAAAAAAAATCAACATTCTAGGTCTGTTAGTTTTTGAAATATTGGCATGTATTCCCAGAACGGCGGACGGGGGTCATTTTGACCTCTTTACTTTTATCCCTCTTTCTGCTCGACGCATTGTCAAATAACCCATGAAAAACATTCTCTGATAAGGATTTTTCGATTGCATTCATATTATCTCCCAGAGGGATAAAAACCTGGGTGGTCTCACTACTTTGTAATGTCTACATAAGTTGCTGTTCCTTTGTTTGCAATTATCAATTCGTTTGAAGAAAATACTGCAAGGAAAGTAGATGCAGGGTTTTTCATGCTTACATTTCTTTTCAGAAATAGTTTATTTTATAGATGTATTTTCCCGTTTTTTAGTTCAGCTTACTTCAGGTGATAACAGTTAGGACAGATGTTTTCTTGGTAATCCCAAATCAGCATTTTGGTACATATGAATTCTGCCATAAAGTTCATTACCACCTTTCCTTTACGCTGTGAGAATCATATGGTAAAGTATATTCCCTATCAATTTATGATAGTCTAATATTTTTCCACTTTTTTCAACTTTTACAAAATATGTCTAATAAGCGGAAAAGAGGTCTTACGGATGAAGAAATTAAAAAATTGTTGCAGGAGCTATCTGAAAATGAGTCTGATGGAGGTGAAATTGATAATTTTTCTGTAGAAACTGAAGATGAATTCTAAACACAAACTATCAGTGAAACCAAGGACACCAAAGTAAACAAAGAACTCAGCAGAAATAAATGGGCAAACACGGATCAGGGTATTAGGAAAACGTTTTACAGCTCCTGATAACACTATATGGAATGAAATAAATTCCAAAAATTCAGTCTGTGGCCGCGTTCCTGCTTATAATGTTCTAAAAGAAACAGCAGGACCAACATCTTTTGCAAAGAGTCGTGTTTCTGAGAACAAAGTGTCTAGTACTTTCAAGCTTTTTATTGATGATGATATCTTGCTGCATATAAAGAAATGTACAGAATCCGAAGCTCATCGGCAACTTGGAAATAAAGACTGGAAGTTATCCCTGGCTGAGTTAGATGCTTTTGTCGCTATATTGTATGTTGGAGGAGTAATAGGAGCAACTGCTTAGATTTATATTCCTTGTGGTCCGAAGCGTGGGGAATACCATTTTGCAAAAAAACTATATCAAGAGACAGATTCAAAGAAATAAAACGATTTTTAAGGTTCGATGAAAAGACAACAAGATCTACTCGATTACAGACAGATAAATTTGCTCTTATATCAGACATATGGAACAAATTTATTAAAAACTGCAAAACGTGCTACTGGCCAGGACAAAATATTACAGTTGATGAACAATTATTCGCATCTAAAGCTAGGTGTAGATTTACACAATATATGCCTAATAAACCTGACAAATTTGGAATAAAATTTTAGTAATCTGTCGACGTTGATACTAAATACCTCTTGAATGGATTTCCTTATCTAGGAAAAGATGAAACAGCAAATCCTCAATTATGTTTGTCTGAAAATGTTGTCTGAAAATTAACGGAGCCACATCTACACAAAGGGAGAAATATTACCACGGATAACTATTTTACTAGCATTAAATTAGCAGAAATGCTAAAATAAAAAAATACAACTATGGTCAGCACAATGAAAAAGAACAGAAGAGAAATTCCTATATCTTTGAAAAATATGCGTAGTAATCTTTATTCATCGACAATAGTGGAACATGGTAATATCACACTTACCACATATCAAGGCAAAAGAAACAAAAGTGTTTTTCTACTGAGCTCATAGCATTCTGCTGTAAAAACTGAAGACAGTCTCAAGAAGTTGCCTGATCCAATAGCATTTTACAGCGCAACAAAGTATGATGTGAATTTTCGTGATCAGATGTGTCGAAAATATTCAGTTAAATCGGCTTCTAAACGACGGCCTGTACATGTCTTTTTCAATATTTTGGATCACGCAGCTTAATACGCCTGGATAATTTATAAAAGTGTAACAGGAAACACTATTAACAGGAGAGATTTTCTACTGAAATTAGGAGAGGAGTTAAGAGTGGTACATATGGCTTCAAAACTCCCAAAGATCCTTCCCGAGTCTTCAGAAAAAACACATGAAAAGAAAATGGATATAAAGAGAATGTCAAGTACAGAGATGCAATGGAAACAAATCTCAAGAATATTGTGCATCTTGTTCCAAAGTTGTGTGCGGAAAATGCACTGGAAAAGTTGTTAAAAATTATTTTTGTATCAAATGCATTAATTCTTAATACATGTGTATGTAATCTCATATTTTAAACATTAAAAAGAATTGAAACAAAATGCTTTACATATTCCATTGAACTACACACATAATGATATAACTGAAACCCAGAGAACATTTCTCATTTCTGGATTTAGAGAGTGAATCATCCTACGAGTAAGTACATAAAAAATATTATTATATAAATTGTGTTTTATTTTAGTTAACATTAGTTTTAAAATTTGTGAAACCATTTATTTGAAATAAATTCTTACATCAAATTAATGAGTTATTTGAGTAACTGTAGTATAATCCAATTGATCACCATGTACTTGGTACATTTACAGTATTTTGACAAGTCAAAAAATTATCATGTGATATTAAATATAAATTATATGAAATACATATAAAGTGCATATTTGTGCCAATGTACGGCAATTAAAATTGTTTTACCGTTGTTATTTAAGTTTTTGCATCGAAGGGTCAAAATGACCCCTTACTGCTGTTCTATTAGGTAAGATGTTCCCGCCGTTCTAGTGTTAAATAATAATATAATGTATGAAATAATATATATTTTTAAACTCTGATGAATTCAATTTATATAATAATTTAGACCATTCAAGCTCTACAGTTATTTAGAATTAATTACCATGGATAAAATGAAATTATAGTTTCTTTCCTTTCTACATGTACATGAAATAGATGTTTTAATTTTTCAATGACTTAGGTTAATATGCATTTCTTGCTTCCATCACTATACCAATTATTATTTTATATATAAAATAAATCAAATATTGCCATGTAAATAGTTATACACTCTTTAGTCATGTCAGTTATACACTTGAACTCATCAGCATTTAACGAAAAGCAAAATACCTTTTCCATGTCAACATTTAGCTCTGCAAACCACTGCTTGCAATCCTTTCCAAGTATAACACAAGCCATATGTAGGCATGCTATGTAAAATACATAAGAAGTTATGAAGCAATTTTTAATAGCACATTATAAAATATCTTTTACAGCTTATAACATTATAAAAATATTTAAATAATCACCTAGTGCAATTTGATGAGGTGGATAAAGTAGACATACATCTGTCCGTAGACTATCATTGATGACTTTCCTATAAAGTAATATAATATTTTGTAGATTTATAAATAACACATAAAATGCTTTTAAATCTTTGGAAATTGCACTCTGGTTACATATGACAAACAAACAAAGAAGGCTTTTATGCATGAACAAGGAAGGTCATGTTATTTAGGTAGGTAGGTAGGTACTAAATAAAGGTAGGTATGTACCAAGGAAGTATGTACTAAATAAACCACTTAACAATAATAACAAACATTGCCAAAGTCAATGGTGAGTATCGCATGTAAGTGAGAAGTGCTAAGCGCTGTGTAATATCATGTTTTTACTCTGCTGTTCAACGTCTTCATAGCTTAAATAAATGTTTGTCACGTATATGGAAGATGTCTTTTTATTCTTCAAAACAATTTTTAAAAAAACTATAATAATTAAAATACATTGAAATAGTTCATTGGCTAATTCTGGATACAGAAGAGCAAGGATTTTGGTGGAGGAGATATTTCAATTCATTTCAGTGTTCCTCCTCCTGACAAAGTGACACTGAGGTTGATTGAACTCCTCTTCTATTATGTTTTTTTTTTTTTTTTTTTTTTTTTTTTTTTTTTTTTTTTTTTTTTTTCATTTATTTTTTAATTGCTTGTTTGAAAAGTTTTGGTTTTAACATCTATTGAATTTTTTATTGCATTTATAGGACTATTTGAAAATTATTACTTAAGAATTTCAATTTTTGGTCTTTATGAAAATTGGTTCCAAATTTCTTACTTTATATATATACGAATGCTTACATTGTAGTTCCATAGTGGTGCAACCTTTTACTTCTGTACATAGTGATTCAAAGGCTAAATCCGACCTTGATCGTGACTCTCCACATTTTGTTATGAAAAAAATATCAAATGTGCATGCATAAAGCACACATGCACACATAAAGAAAGGTTGTGGGTTGTCTGGAGGTTTGGATTTTAGTTAATTTTGCATACTGGACTTGTACTGCATATAATTCCCATTATGACTGTTTATAATGTTTAAAGCATTCAGTTTATAATACTGGTGACTGAACGCTAATCCTCCATAATCATACACTTGATCTGCTCAGAATCATAAAATTTTCTGTAAAAAGTACATAAATATAAAATTTGGTGTTCTTTAATTAAAGAATTAATACCATTTTCCCCTTTATTTTGATTATTATTCCTATTATTATATTTTGATTTATTTAGTCACGGTTTTCCGAGCAAAATTTATAAGTAATACGAAATTTCAGATGTAAATTACCATGCCATAGGAAGAAGTGCTTCTTCTTGTCCAATATCTTGAACATAATACACTAAAGGCCTGTATGGATGATATAACACTAAACAACAATCCTGAAATATAAATGAGTAAATGCATAACAAAAATTTTTAACAATGTCTCTCGCTTATTTTTTTAAAGAAATAAAAGACATAACTCAATAAGAACTAACCATCATCTCTAGGAGATAAAATTCACACTCCAAAACATGAGTCATTCGATAAGGGAATTCTTGGGGATATGCATACGCAAACTTGTTTTTCACTGCAAAGCAAAATTAATTAAAAAAAGAAAGTAATGAATATATTCTTCTGATTTATTAAAATTAACCAAATAACTTACCAACAGTCTGGCAGGTTGAAATTAATCGACTATTTGATATTACTCCGAATTCCTGTTCATAGATAAAATATAAAGGGTTACTTAAAAAGATAATGTTAGATAAAAAATTCAGCAAATATTTTATCTACAAAATATTAATTAAATTGTTTCTCACTACAAAATATTTGAGTCACCGACAATTTTGATTAATTAAAACTTCTGTATAAAATTTTAAGCAATAATAAGGACATGTATCAGGAAAATCACAAATTTTAATTTTCATCTTAACCTTTAACTGCTGTGAGCGGTCTCCCAGACCGTGCAACATTTTCCATTAAATGCTTCCACCCCATTAGAATAATTAATGGGTATTGCCATTCTTAGTACCTTCCTAAACCAGTTGCCCAAGGTCACATACCAAGTTGCATTTGGCTACTTTTATTTCTTCTTTTATTTTTTAAAATCACCCCCCACTGCAGTCTGTGGGACCGATCACAGCAGATACAATTCAAATTTCGGCCAATACACTTTTCATTGTTACACATTTCGCTTTTTTATAAATATTCTTGAAATGGCTTCAAATGTGTGCAGGAAACGTTCTATATATATTATCCAAGGCCAAATTGAATAAATAGTTAGAAACTGATCTAATTTATAGTTCTCTGATGAAAGTTCTCATGATAAAATTATTGCGAGCGACCACAACACAAATTCAGAAATATCTGCTGATGAAAATGAAAATCCATGTTCTCCTTCTACAAGAGATTTTTTTTTATTGGAAAAAATGAATTAAAATGGTCTATTCAAGAGCCCAACAAGGGTGTTCACACTCGTAGTCATAATATTATTCTTCGTTCAATCTATTTAACTGCTCGTCGAACCTGACGTTGGCCTATGGCAATATTCTTCAGAAACTTGGATATCTGTGCAATAAACGCATTCGTATTATTTCAATCTTATCCAATTGGCTCCGAAAATGAAACAAAAAGATTTCATTAGCAATTCAGTTGGTGCAGTCTCATGTAAAATGGAGGGTAACTTCATCATTTTTACCTAAAAAACTTACACTTACAATAAGAAGAGTTTTTAGAATAAATGATGAAGGAAACATTGCGATCGAAGACGATAAATTAGATAAAAAAGGAACGTGCTATATTTGTCCACCAAGCAAAAAAACGAAAACAGCTCACAAATGTATAGCATGCAAAGAACCAGTGTGTCTACAATGCAGTAGAAAAGTATGTATAAAATGCAGCTCTAATTATAATTCTTAAGCATTCTTATCGCTAATTTTAATATAAAATAAAAAAGTTGAATTTTAAAATTTACTTCTTCCATCCAGATACGTAAGTGAAAGAATTATTATCATAGTATATATTTTAAAATTTAATAAACTGATTTAAGTATAAAAATTGCTTTATATCTTCATAAAAAAGTTAAATATATGAAATTAAATAACAATTATTCAAATAAGAAAAATAAAACAATATCTTATTTTATTTTTAGCAAAAGTGGTCTGAGAGATCGCTCACAGTAGTTATGCGACAATTTAAGTCACGGTAGTTAAAGGTTAATGACAAAAAATTGAACTAACGACTATGTTGTCAGTTAGGGAGACAGTAAAAATGATAAAAACCCTTTGATTTTTTTATGAGGTTTTTCTAAATTTTAAAAATTTTATGCTTAATGCTTCTGAAATCTGCAAAATATATTTACATTAAAAAAATTGCAGTCAAAATCTCAAATAAATCAAAACTCTATACCGAAAACAAAATTATATCCCAAATTAATAATTCAGTGTCATCAATACATACAGTACAGCAAATGTGTAAATTATTATTATGAGCACACCAGCACTTTAGAGCATTATTTTCTGCATAGTGCTAGTGTTAGATATAAAATGAAGTGCAACTTCATCTCATTTTTTTATTTCAAGACAGAACAACAATAGGCTTCAGATGAATAGGTTATCAACTCTCAGATAGGATAAATACCTTACTTGCTCAATTACACAATTTCTGAGCACAAGTATGTATAGACATATAATTAATATATATTAATTATATATATATATATACACACACTTCCGCAAAGTGACCGATCATTGGTAAATAATCTTTCACCAAACTAACACGTGAAACACAGCAGCCATTTAAAAAAATGGCAGAATACGAAAAATTACATAAAACAACAAGAAATATTTACAATGATATACTGAAAATAACATAAAACAGTAACAAATTTACTAAATTAGAAATCGAATGAACATGATACATTTGACTATAAAACAGTAAATAATACAAAACACGCGACTTTCTTCTCCCCTCCCCCGGCCATGTGTACAGCAATCTGTTTTAACTTAAAAAAATATAAGACAATTGCAGAATTATTGGCATCACAGCGTAACTTGGATTTGCTCTCCATGTACAGATCAACCAGTTTATATATATATAAAAAAAACTGCACAAATTTGAAATATCTGCACAAATGTAACTGTTTTTAAAACTGTTTTTATTATCACTAAAAACAGTTTTAAACATGATATTATGAAGTTTTGAAATGCACAAGCTGGCATTATTTGCCTGCAACTATTAACTTAGTTATCTTGTAAAGTCCCAGGAGCACCTGACATGAATGAGTCTTGACCACAGTTTTCAAGAGGTATGTTGGAGGTGAACAAAAAACATGGATTTCGAAAAATTTAACACATATAAGCAGTAGATACAGCTACAATGAGCTGGAATGCAAATAATACAAGTAATGTGAAATCACACGCTTGGAAAGTTACTTAAGCGTAAGAATAGGTACTGTTCTGTTATCTGGACCAGGGCCAGAAATGTACGCATGTAGGGGATGTATGTGTTCATGTATGCATGCATATATGTACAAACATATGTATCTGTGTGTGTTCACACATATAAATACATACATATACTTCTAAATCCAGTACTGATAACAGAAGAGTATCTAAGAACACTTGCCATGTCTGTGTAGCTTAATGAAGAATCTGCACAGGATAAATTTCAAATAATAAATGCAAGGCAAAATGGATGAAATGCAAATACAAATTGAATACGCTGAATAAAAATAAAAATAATCAACAGAATACAATTTACCAATAAACCAGCCCTGATACAGAAAAACTATGTACAAAAGAGAAAGGGAAAATTATGTAAATATTTTTTAAATTTTCAGAACATAGCACAAAAAAAAATACATAAGGAAATAATAAGCCTATATATACATATTACAAAATGAAATCATTCTGATTGACTTAATGGACATCAGGAATTAAAAGGACTACTGCTAAATTAAAGTTAGTAATTTTGAGTTATATATTTTAATCTTGTATATAAGACATAATATATATATATATATATATACACACAAACAATAAAAGCTCTACAATCCAAAAGCTTGGAAAATAATTCTGGACAGTAGAGCATAAAAAAAAATGGAATTCATGTTAGAAAAGCCATATCAATGGCAAAAATTTTCACATTTAAATTATTAAAGCAATTATCTTATTTGTTACCAACTTGAATATCGAAGGCCTACATTATTATGTAAGATTTCATGAAAAAAAGGCACTTCAATCATCAAAAGTGACATACTTCGAATAAAAAAATCACGCTGAACTTAAGTTGGCACAGATGTCACCAATCATTCCAGTCAAAATTTAAACAATCATCTCACTCTTTAGTTACATAATAAAGAGACACAAATTATGAATATAGCATATAAAAATCATAAATCACTTATCATAATTCTTCACGCTACATCACCAGAGTTTATCCATTTTCAAACTCGCATAGCTTTTTTTTTTTTTTTTTTTTTTTCCAAACACCCTGATCCTTTAATTTTGAAAATACTCAGTTTTTTTCCAAATTTGACAAATTTATTTTCAAACGTTGAAGGAAAAATTTAACTTCTATCCTTACAAAAATTAAACTAGCTTATCAAGAATTAATCGGATTTACATTAAACCATAATGCACTTCTTATGATTGCATTATAATGTCATGCTTATCCAATACTGGCACTAAGTAATACTGTTTGGTAACAATGTATATACACTGGTTATCATAAATTAAGAAAAAATCACAAAAATAAGCCAAACCGTGTAAAATTTGAATATGTTGCCAAATAAGAGTAGATGAATAAAACTGCAATATGCAAATTAGTGGCGCTGCACTCAGAATACGTCATCAGCGAGGAGAATGAAAGTCCATGTTTGAGAGCAAGCCCACATATTTCACTGTGATAGTGACATCAGAAATCTGAAATAGCCAATTCGTAACAATGACCTCCAGGCATCATTTGCCTGCAGAACTACGATGGAGAAGCATTCAGAGACAAGAGGCAGGATAAAGTCAAACAGAAGTAGCTAGATGGCTAAATGTGAGTCCTTCTGTGGTTAATAGACTTTGGAGGCGATTTCAAACCACAGATTCGGCATCTAGGAGGTTCAGCCAAGGACGGAGAACTGCTACAACGAGTGCCAATGACCAATATTTGACATTATGTGCACGCAGGAATAGAAAAGCTACTCCAACTCTTCTTAGATCCTCCCTTGCTGCAGCCACCAGAAGGTTGGTGTCAACATCAACTGTGCGTAGAACGCTTCAGGAAGGTGGTCTGCACACAAGGCAACCAGCCATTCCGTGCCGCTCAAGTCACGCGATAGGAAGGAACATTTGCAGTAAGCACGACAACAAGTCTACTGGACGCCTGATCGGTGGAGAGCTGTTCTCTTTACGGATGAGTCTAGCTTTAGTCTAGAAAGCAATAGTAGGCGTTATTTGATATGGAGAGAACCTAGAATCCGTTATCATCCATCAAACATCCGTTAAAGAGACGCATACAGAAGAGGCAGTGCCCGTGTTTGGGTTGGCATCTCTTTGGGTGGACGCACAGACCTCCATGTCTTTCCACCAGAAATCGTGAATACTCCAGTTTATAGAGATGACATCCTTGATGCTTATGTGCGCCCACATGCCGGGACAATAGGTGATGCTTTCCTGTTACAGGACGATAACGCAAGATCACACAGGGCTCGCATCGTAAATGATTATCTTCAACAGTAAACAATTATATGCATGGAGAGGCCAGCTCGTTCCCTGGATTTGAATCCTATCGAGCACATTTGGGATTCTTTAGAGAGACATCTAACAGCTCTCAATCTGCCCCCCTCAGACCCTTGCCGTGCTTGCAACTGCTTTGCAAGAGCAATGGCTCTCGCTTCCTATGGAACTGATAGACCACATAACTGAAAACATCACGCATCGCTGTATGTGCTGTATTCCTTCTAAAGGCGACCATATTCCATATTGAAGGTACTTTTCCTATAGTAAACTGACACCTTCGATTTGTTCATTTTATTACATGTGCTAATTTCTATATTACCATAATTGTCTGGTAATTTATTTTTATGTTATTTGATACCGCACTATGTGTTGTATATTGTGGGTAAGTTTCATAAAGTTCTACATGTAACTTTTTCAGGAATCGTGATTTTTGTGATTTTTCCTTAATTTTTGATAACCAGTGTATATGCGGTAATAATATTACAAGCTCTAAAATGGCATTACAAATTTTTTTCGTTTACTAAACCCACCAGCGGCCGAGCGGAAAAATCGCTGAACACTGGTAGTTCAGTCCGAGGTTCGAATACCGTGAACGGGCTGGCTGCATATGTGTTTTCGTGGTTTTCCCCATGCGTAACGTGTACGAGTCAGTTTTCCTTAGAAAGTCTTCCACGAAGGCATCCCTTCCCTTAGGCAGGTAGCACTAGTGTGCTTTGCCGTATTCTCAATACACCAATTTTCATTTACTAAATTTTCTGGTGGAAAATGTTTTTCTAAAATTCTTAAATATTCATGTTGCTTGAGCTTTCTGCGTTTTCATAAATTTTAAATAAATACATCCCCGCTTCAAAGATAGCTCTACACCTTTTGCGCCACTCTACCACATATTATATCATTCTTTCCCCATAACCTCTCTATACTGCAACATCTTTAGCCCAATCACTGCTCAAGATTAACACAATTACATTTGGGCAATAAATAGGACTGAAGTGAACACGCAATGCTTTTTCCTTCTTTGTTGCTGCCTAAGTAAACCACATTTCTCTCTTTATCTTCTTTATTATCTGAAAAGCAAACTGCATATATGGAAATTGTAGGGCATGTTTAGCATCCTTAGTGAGTGCAAACTTTAGACAAAAATATATTTCTGAATAATTATTCCTGTGAAAAATAAAAATGAGGTTCTAACCATCAAGCCAGTCATGATTTGTGCACCATACATCAACAAAGCTACAGTCTTCTTGGCCATGACTGAATAGTGAATTGGTATTAATCTTTCCCTCGAAAGCCACAGCATCACAGAGAGTCAACAGAATAATTAAAACCTATGCAGCTGGCTCCAGTGGAAAAATACCTATTAGTTCTCAAAAATGTATCATTCGAGATGTGATGATTTTGTGCACAGTTATTATCGGCAATTAAATGCATGTTTCAAAGAAAAATTGGATCAAAGTTATTATGTCTCTCAAGTGCTGTATGAGAAGTTTTCTGTACTTTAAATATGTATCTAAAGTTGTGCTCCTCATTCTACAAATTGATAACCATCTAATTTAAAAAATTAAAGATTACCTCGAAAGTGTGAATTGTTTTTCATCTCCCCCTCCAAAATTACAACAAGAATTTCTTTGACAGATTTGAGACAGGCCAGATTCCAAGGCAATGAAAATGATTTTGAGTAACAGAGTACTCAAGAGTTGAATTTAGGCTTCATTACATTGATGTGAAGGAAAAATATTAAACTTAACAAGTCAAATTTAAGAAATTGTAGGGATTATATTAATTTATCTAACAGTTAAATTTTAAGTTAAACTTCCTTTCCTATCATTTCTGAATTTTAATTTACAACTTCCGTCCAGAACGTAGTTTTAGAATCACATGTGAATGCAAATTGAGGAAGAGCGGTATTTAAAAGCGAAGTTTTACTGTCTTAGTCACAGAGAACCAGAGATTCTGGCTAGCATGTGTCTGCCTTTTTAGGCTACTCTCCCTTACACTATTATTATGCTCGGCCATACTTTAGGCCCTTAATAGCTTCACAGTTAATCAGGTTTAAGGGGCCAACTCTGTTAGACTTTTGATAGCTTCAGCTATATCTTTTTAGTTAAGATTAGTTTAGTTCTTAGTCTCTTAAGTTCAAGCCCAAGTGTCGGCTTTATTGTACAACTCCAAGACAGAGTTCTGTTACACCTTATTGGAATAATAAAAGGTTATTTCACCGTTCTTACTTGTTGTTTCCTGTACCACAAACTCAAGAGATTATTCACTTATCAGTTCTTAATAAATAGCCGGCGCTCTGCTTCACATTCAACAGTAACTTGATAACCATCTAATTACTGTTGAATGTGAAGAATTATAAAATACACAGTACAGAATCTTACATTTGGCATCCAAAAAATTTTCAACGGACCATGTCATTAAAGAGCGGGAGGTTTACGTTGACCCCTCTGACCTTTCAGGTCTCTCAGACGTCAATGAATCTAATGGAAGGATTCGGATTTATTGTAGAAACAATGCAACAAAACCAGCAACAACGTTTGACAGAAAAGGTTCAGTAATGATCTCCCTTGAGCAGCTGGACCTGCATTTCACTTTGCATCCTGTAAAACCATCTACAAAAAGTTACCATAGCCACAATGAACCTCAAGAGCCAAGCTCTCAGCTGGTATAAAGGAATTGGCAAGTTCTTGTTGGGGGAGACAGGTTCGGAATCATACAATTGGGAAAACTTCAAATCTGCATTATCAAAAGCATTAAGCATTTCCAGTTGTGAAAGGCAGTGCAAAGCTAGTCAGAATTGTTTAGCAAATATCAAAGCAATTTCGATGAGTTGGCGGAGTTTATTTTACAGAAAATTAACATCTTCAATTTATTATATGGGAAGATGCCCGATAGTGAACTTATCGAAGTGATTCCACAACGTCTACTACCATCAGCTCAAGATTTCCTTGAAGTTCGTAACTTGCAAACATTAGAAAACCTCTCCCAGCTTGCAGTGAAGTCCGCAGAGAAGAAACTGCAAGTTTTGCAGAATGCATTTCGGCAGACAGGAAAAGGTAGAAAGTCCGATAACAAAAGCTCGGGTAAATCTAAGAGTTTCAATTATAAAGGTCAGAGAAAAGAAGGGACGTAAAAGCAGAATTTAAACGAACACTGATGATTGAGAAGGGGGCTCCATCACCGATAGGAACGAAAAGCTCAGAAATTCGTTTGAACTCGGTGGTGGTGCAAAATCTAGCCATTTCGGAGATACATATTCTTGTAAATAACATACCAACCCCTACCCTCCTGGACACCGGGGCTCAGTGTTCCTTTCTCTCAGAAGACTTCTTTAAGAAAAATTTTCGTCATTATACACTATTTAATACCACAGGACAAAAGGTAATTACTGCCCAAGGCAAACAATGCGAATGTTTGTGGAAAACCGCACTGCATGTACAAATTAAAAATGAGGTGTTAAAAGTTAATTTTTTAGTGGTAAAAAAATTTGCTAACATCCGTAATATTGACGGTCGATTTTTTACGTGCAGCTCGCGTGAATCTTAATTTACAAACTTCTACATTACAGGTGGAAATGGACCTCGTGGAAGAAGAGGAAGGGTCTATGCCCGAAAAAAGCCTCAACCACCTGAAACCTGAAGAGAAGGACAGAATGGAAAACTTGGTAAGAAAATTTAATTCTTTATTTTATGATAATAAAATAAAGAATTAAATTTCCAGTTTCTGCCAAGTGGTGACACATGATATTGATACGGTAACGCCCCTCCAGTCAGATCGAAGCCTTATCGCTATGATAGGGTCAAAGAACATATTCTGGAACATCACATAGAAAAGATGTTACCTAATAAAGTTATTGTGCCAAGCACTAGTCCATACGCAAGTCCGGTGGTCCTCTGCAGAAAGAAAAATGGGCTACTGCCCGAGCACCCGGACGCATACAGGTTTGCAGTTGATTATCGCAAACTTAATAGTATAGCGAAGTATCTTACATATCCCCTACCAATAATTGATGAAATTGTCAGAAAAATTTGCTTTACTAAATTTATGACAACCTTAGACTTAACGTCTGGTTATTTTCAAATAGAAGTAAAACCCCAAGATGTTGAAAAGACTGCGTTTATTACAAAGTCAGGCATCCATGCCTTCCTAAGGAAGGCCGTTTGGTTTAAGCAGAACGCCGGCTATTTTTCAAAAAGGCCATGGATATCATTTTAAGGCCAGTTCCGGGTAAAAGTACAATAATTTATCTTGATGATATAATAGTCACCAGCAAAACGATAGATGAACATATTAAACACCTGGAAGAAGTTTTTGACTTGCTTAATGAGGTTGGTTTCAAAATAAATGCAAGATAATGTAAGTTCGCTGCCAAGGAGTTGCGGTACCTTGAGTACAAGATTTCGAATAAGGGCATCGAGACTGATAAATCCAAAATATTAGCCATTAAAAGTTACCCTCCCCCAAACATGGCTAAGAAATTATCTTCATTTTTGGGCTTATGTTCCTATTACAGAATGTTCAAAAAGACTTCGCCAAAATTGTTGAGCCTCTTTTAGTGCTCAAAAGAATGAAAACTAGATTTTGTTGGACAGCCGAGGCAAAGACGACTTTTGAACAACTAAAATATGCCCTAATTAATGCCCCAGTCCTCAATTTCCCAGAAGGGGAACAAGATCAAGAGATTGCTGCGAATGCATTCGATTACACAGTTGGTGCTGTGCTTTCCCAAAAAGGGCAGCCGATAGCTTCCTTTTAAAAATCTCTGAATTCTATGCAAAAGAACTATTCGGCAAGAGAGTGAGAAACGCTCGCTGTTTTATTAGCGATTCAGAAATTTCCCATCTACTTCAAAAGTTCTTCAATAACAGTATACTCGGACCATGTGGCAGTCGGTCGCTTGTATTTGGGGAAAAATTTATCACCTCGCCTGATACGGTGGACATTAAAACTATAAGAATTTAATTATAAAACACATGCCTGGAAAAGAAAATTTAGTTGCCGATGCCCTTTCAAGAATCAAAATCGATGAGGAGGGGGAATACAGTTAAGTGTGCTATGCTCACTTCAAAAGTTATTGAGTCCCATGTATCCATAGTTGAAGAATTAAGAAAGGATACTGACATTTACGCATATCTTGAAGACTCCCCAAAATTTTGAACATACAGATTTAACAGCTATTAGCAATAGGGTGAAGCATTATGAAATAATTGACAAACTCTTATTCTATACAAAATTAATAAAGGAAAGTTAGGAATATTGGCCAGTGATCCCAGCGAATCTACGGTTAAATATTTTAGAAGAATTGCATGACTCCCCAATGGCTGGTCATCTCTGGAATTCGGAAAACCATTTCCGCAATTACAAAGAGTAGTTAAGGCATATGTTAAGTTGTGCCAATTAATAAATGATGTTAATTACAGCTCAGCCGGATATTTAAAAAACATGAAGACCACTTTCTCACAGGGTTCGTAGCCACATTTTAGTTAAAAAAATAAGCACTTGTCTAATTACATTATACACAACTGTATAACCTTAAAAGAAAAATTAGACTTGTAATTTAAAATATGAACAATGCAATATTTATTACCAGAATGGGCATTACCTCAACCATGGAAAACAATTAATTTTTTTTTTAAATTTTAAATGACAGTTCAATTTACAGAATTAGTTTACAATGAGAGGGAAAAAAAAACTATACAGAACTAAACTATATTACAAGATTTAATGATGAAATTTCAGTTCAAAATATAGAAAATAAATAATAATAAGCCATATTAGTAATTGTATTCATTTGGCACCTAATAATAAATACAATTTATTTTTCCACTCGTATTAATATTTAAATAATTTAACTTGAATCAAAATTCTGAACATTTTCTAAATTTTCATTACATAGCAGTTTTCCCTTAACATATATTCCAAGCAAAGTAATTTAAGTAAAAAAGAGGCCATTTCTGAAATCAGTCATCCTTTAACAGTAAAAGTTAAACTAACCCGCATACTCGGAAATTGCCGAATATTCCGGATAGTAAGTGGAAAAAGAGGAGTGAGGGAGATTGTAGCCTTTCTTTAGATTTCTCGGCTAAATAAATGATTTTGACATTTCGATGTGTGATTCATATAAAAATAGACCAACGGAACTGAGAAATATTCCGCTTAGAAAGCACATAAGATTCTTTTAAGTGTTCATAAACAAATCTCAGACTGAACATCAAAATTAATTATCTCTGCAAAATACCGCAAACGTCATTGCGCAATACGTGCGGCGTAATTCTTCCACATGTGATGTTACGCAATCGAAATCAACAGATGCCGTTATTCGGAGAATAAAGAACTAAATAAAGGAAAAAAAAAAGAGACTTACTAATCTGCGGTGTTTCTGATTCTAATTTTCAACAGACTGCGTTAAATTTCCGGAATCGAATCAATCTTCGCTTAGGTTGGGTAGACCGCAAAAACTTTTAGTCCTATTCAATCCAGACTGGACAGTGACAAAAAAAAAGTCTGCTGCTTCAATATTAGAGATTTTGCGGAGAAAGGAGAGAATCTCCCAAACTCCGTACTGTATAATGTATTGGGGGGGGGGGAAAAAAAAAAAAAGAAATTATTTTGACTATTTGATTACTTTTATTTAAGCCATTCCGAATATTAGAAAGCTAATCTGTGTTAAAACTAGTGATGAGTCGGTACTTTTCGGTATTCGTTACTTCAGTACCGAAACGGGTACTTTTCAGTATTCGTTACTTCTGTACCGAAACGGGTACTTTTCGGTATTCGTTACTTCTGTACCAAATTGGGTACTTTTCGGTATTCGTTACTTCTGTACCGAAACGGGTGCTTTTCGGTATTCGCTACTTTGTAACGAAAATATGCTTCTCTTCTCGGTATTCGTTACTGGAGGATCGATGAGGGTTCAGTTCACTTCGGTTTTGGTACGAGGACAGTAGTATCTGGTTGTATTTGCGAAATGGTGATATGCGCTCTTTGTGTTTATCAATGACCTTGAAATAGGGCATGGAATGGCAAATGTGAAAGGGGGGAACTTGAGTTCCGTTTGTCATGGAGACTAGAGTTTGAGGTAGTATAATTAATTGCCTTTGTGTGCGCGGGAGGACGAGTGTGAAATAGTGGAAATTTTTCGAAAGGCTGTTTGTTGTGTGTGTGAGGAGGGGAATAGTAGCAGTTAGAGTCACTGTCGCCGGCATTGCTCGCTTGTGATTGGAGTCGGTATAGTCAGGGGGGAGCGCTAGATGATTTGCAATCCGAATTGTGCATGTTTTAATTTTTCATCGTTTGTAGGAGAAAAACTGCGTGGATCTGAAACGATTGATTTGGTAAGTTGCTGTTGTTGGATGGGTGAATGGAATCAACTACCAACTAGATTACTTCCTTTTCCTCAACATATTTTTAGCATAAATCATGAAAAATAGTTTTTGTTTGCTTGCTTAATAGGGCAACGTAAATCATATGATCCTTTTTAAATAGATATGACCCTTTTTTATCCCGCTGTACCTACTTCAGAAAATGTCACAGCATCTAGTGGATCACTAAGCCAATCAATATAAAATACAGACGCAATTTTAAACTTTTCTAATGAAAGAACAAAGATAACTGACCCACTTATGATAATTCTTCCCCCTTCTAAAAACAGATTTTCATCTCGCCAAAAACTAAACCCAGGTCATGTGCCTAATGCAGGATTGTCAACGCCTGCTTTACCCCCCAGGACGTGACAACGCTCCTCCGATAGGAAGAGAGGTGAACTTTGACTTGGCAATCCGAATCTTTTTTTTTTTTTTTTTCCCCTCCCTCTGGGAAAACTATCGAATGGAACACCGTAAATTATCCGGACATGTTTATGTAAACATACATGTCCCTCCCTTTTTTTCCTTTGCATTTTTTGTTCTTTCATGCCTGATTAATAGAATCATTAGGCGATATTGCACTTACCCTTTTCACAGAGTAGTGCTGATTTTAGAATTTGCAGCTGGAGTGAACAGCGGAAGTCGTTAATAGAATTTTTTTATGCTTATTTGACGATGGTGATGACCATCTCCCAACTTCATCACTTTTCACATACGATTCATTTTTGTCTCTTACTGGTAAGTATCGGTACGTTATAGAATTGCTTAGTCTCTATCAGTTTCTTACGTTTCTTACGCCTCAGAAAAAAAAAAAAAAAAAAAAAAAAAAAATCGAATTACAAAATGTCTAGTAAAAAAAGGAAATTCAGTTTGGTTTGGCAGCACTTTTCCTATACTAATGAAGACGAAAACGTTATGTGTGACATTTGTAAAGACCTTTTATCCATCAAAGGTGGTTCAACAGAAAATTAAAAAAAAAAAAAAACATTTGCAAAGGAAGCATCTTTGTGTAAATCTGCACAAGAAACGCGCTTTGCCGAATCAAGATGTTGATGATATTGATGCCGCTCCAGCCCGTTCTGTCGTCACTAACCCTGCAGATGGTGGGCAACCATGCACATCCCAGCAGACTACACAACTTACGGTAGACAACAATGCTTGTGATATTGTTCGTGTATTTTCACAAAAATCCCAGTCCAGCATAATGCAGTTTGTCCAGAGAAATACGATGGATGTACATAAAAAAAAGTAATCGATCGTGCACTGATCAAAATGGTATATAAGGATTTACAACCAATAAGTATCGTGGAAAATGAGGGATTCTGAGAACAAAGGCTTTGAATCCAACCTATTCCTTCACGGAAAACGGTTTCTAAATCCTTGCTTCCTGCTGCTTATGAAGAAAAAAAGAAAAGTTTAAAAAACGTTCTTAGTGCTGTACAAAATATCTGTTTGACTGTAGACTGTTGGAGCAACCAAAAGGCTTAAAGTTACATGGCCGTGACAGGCCATTTTATTGACGAACACATGCAAAGGAAAACGGTACTGATTCAGCCAAAAATATTGCAGAAATTATCATACACATTTGCCAACCATATTTTCCGATGGAAAAAGTGTCTTTAATAGTGACTGACAATGCCAAAAATATGATTAACGCTGTCGACAGCGAACTAAAGTTAAAACATTTAGGATGCATTGCACACTCTCTCAGTTTGGCTGTCACAAATTCTCTAAACGAGGTTAATGACCTTCTAACGAAAATTAGGGATATTGTGATAGTCTACAGGAGAAGTAATATCGCTGCAAAAAAATCTGTTCTCTAGCGAGGAGAGAAAAGACTTAAAAGTCATCTTAGATGTGAAGACTCGTTGGAACAGCACGTTTTATATGGTAAAACATTTCCTTGAACTGAAAGACGCTATTCGTTCTACAATGGGTTTGATGAACGACCCCCCCAGAGACTCTTGATGTGCAGAATGAGAAAGTGTCCAACATCTTTGTGACGCTTTGAAACCTTTTGAAAAGGTGACTTGCGAGTTGAGTTCGGAAAAATACTTGTCAGCATCTATGGCACCTGTGTTAATCGGCAGACTTCAACAAAAAATCTGTGAAAATCTGCTTAGTAAAAGTGTTAATGAACAAGTACAACATGTGGTACTAGTACTACAACATGAATTGTGTAATAGATTTACAACTATCGATTCAAGAGAAGACATTGCTCAAGCCGCTTTCCTTGACCCCCGAATAAAAAAATGGAGCTCAAATGTGATGTCGCCAAAAAAATTGAAAGTGATATTATCTGTGAGTTATCGGTAGTTGCACAAACTACCCATAATCTTGTAGAGGATGTGGAAGGAGATGATGAAGAGATAGACGAATCATTGGTTTGGTTCGAGTTTGAGAGTAAAGTTAAAGATTCTCGAACTTCATCAGCTCCCACAGCAGACGCGGTGATCGACAAAGCTGCGGCAGAGTGAAAAGATACCTGCAAGAGCCCATTCTTTCCAGGAAATCTGATCCACTGGAGTGGTGGGAAAAGAATAAAAATGTATTTCCTGATTTGTATGAATTATCACGGAAAAAATTAGGCCTTGTGGCTACTTCAGTGCCATGCGAAAGGGCTCTAAAGCTGGATTAATACTGAATGATCGGCGAAACCGTTTGAGTGGACAGAAGTTGAAACAACTAATTTTCTTTCATTTGTTGACCTTCTTAAAATTCCAACCTAAGTTCAGCTTAAAACGTTTATTTCTATGTTTTTTTTCGCTGCATTATTTTCAAAACTGTTTCTAGGAGTCAATTTTTTTATGCTTAATTTTTCGTTACATATTTTAAGTGGTCTTTATAAAAAAAATAGAAGGAATTAAATGCCTAAAATTTCCATAAAGTTAAAAAATTTGATACTTTTAAAACGTTTTGCACAGCCTATCAAAGTTTTATTTGTTTTAATTAAATGAAATATTACTTCATTCAAATGTCAATTTCTTAAAAAAAAAATATTATTTTGAAATTGTATTTAGATTATTAATATAATATAAAGTTCTACAGTTCTATTATTTACTTAGCTGTACTCACATATGTCAAGTTCTCATATAGTTGAAAGCATGCTATCTTATTTTCTAGTGTTTAAATCGTCTTTAATTTAAATTTTTATATCGAATGTACTTATTGAATTCATATAATGCAATTTTACAAATATTTTTGTTGCTTTTTGCTGTTACAGCATCCAGATATTACGTTCTCATAGTTTTAAAGACATGCTGCCTTATTTCCTAGTGTTTTTAATAATCTTTCACTCAAAATTCTTATGTCGAATGCGCTTTGTCTGTAATTTGAGTTTTAAAAATATTTTTTATCATTCTGTTGCATATTTGTGTTTACAGCAGTTACTGCATCCAGGTATTGTGCTCTCACAGTTTTAAACCCTTTGCTATCTTATTTTCTAGTGCAGTGGTATCTAGTGTTTTTTGATAATCTTCAATTCAAAATTGTTATATTGAATGTGCCTTTTAAAATCACATTGTGCGTTTTAAAAAATATTTTTAACCATTTTGCTGAAATTTACTTATTACTGTAGTACATCCAAATATATTACATTATCTCACTTTTCAAAACATACCTCATTTTCTAGTGCTTTTGGTAATTCAAAATGTTTAAATCAAATATATATGTTTATGCATGTTTTAAAATCATATTTTTTGTTTTTAAAAATATTTCTAATCATTTTGTTGTTTATTGTACGGTGCCAAATCTCCAAAGGTACAAATTTAACTCAAAATAAACCTAAATGTAATTTAAAAGTGTTGCATCAAAATTTCTATTTTCCGATTTTTTTTCCTTTGTTTCCCTCCAACAACACAACACAGCCGAAAAAAACATAGTGTACTCTCCCTTCCTTCAATATCATACAAAGAAAATCTTCCGATGTTTTTCAAGTACGCAAATATGCTCATTTGGGGCTGTCCATAAATGATGTCACACTTTACTGCAACATTTTGGATCCCCCTCCCCCTCTTTGTCACAAAGTGTCACACTTCAACATATCCTCTCGCCCCCCCTTTGTCACATGTCATGCAATATTACGTAAACTTATACTTGCAGTTCAAAAACGTAGCACTATGTTATAGATCATATTTCAGACTTTATTTTTAAATTTAAACTATATGTTTTAATGACATCTGTAAATATAACAATAATAATGATTCGTGCACTTATTTTGTATGAAATAAGAGAAAAGTTTACAGCAAAAAACATAATTAATACACAATAGCAATAAAATAACAATTTCTGCTGATACCCTATTCTCAAAACCTACTCTGAATGCCTTTTTTTTTTTTTTTTTTTTTTTTTTGGAAAGAAAGGAATGTAAGTAAAAAAAAAAAAAAAAAATCCCATGAAAGTTGCTTTTGCCCCAATTAAGGAAATACCTTCAAATTTTGGTAATTTAAAAATAACTTCAAATTCAATCTGCTGATTTTATACATTTTTATTTTAATCAAAATATGATGTCACACTTCTTGTTACCCCCTCCCCCGCCTTGACACAAACTGTCACAATTTCACTAACCCCCCTCCAAGCGTTACATCATTTATGGACAACCCCTTTCACGAAATTGATAGAGCACCCATCGATTTTGCTGCACCTGCACACAAGACACAACCGAAAGCGAAAATGTTTCCATCCATCCACTTCCCGCGCCAATCCTCCCAACCCATCAAAGACAACTGGCCATCAAAGACAATCTACACAAACGCAACACCAGAAACAACCCGCCGCGCTCTCCTGCTCCTCAGACACTTCCGTAGTTGACATGTTTTCTGATATTCAAAATCTTACTCCGTACAGATAAAATCAAACACGTGGTGACGTGGCAGAGTTCCTTTAGTGCGCAAAATCGTTAGCTGCGTATTTCGAGGTACTTCGGTACTCCAAATCGTTACTAGGGTACTCTGGTACAGCAAACTGTTACTAGGGTACTCCGGTACAGCAAACCGTTACTCCGGTATTTCGTTACTTCGGTACTCCAAATCGTTACTTGGGTACTCGGTACTTGAAATCGGTTTTCGGTACTTTTCAAAGTAACGGTTACTTGAGTAATGGGTATTTTGTACTGGGTATTTGTCTGTACCCGTTACTCTCGTACCAGGTACAACATAGTACTGAAACCAGTACCACTGGCGAAGAGGACGACGTCTGCTGAGGAGGTTCCAGTGAAGCAGCAAATTCAATGACGTGCAAAATCAACAAGACGCAAGCCATGTTTTCCAGCAGCAACGATTACTAGGGAGGCCCGAGGAGGTCCAAAATTGAGGAGGAAAAAAGATAAAGGTCCAGTTGATACAGCTGTGCCTGACCAACAAGTTAAAAGATCCAAGTGTTAATTGAAAGACCCAGAAGGGCGAATGGCCCCACCAGAGCTCAAGAGGAAACTCCAGTTTCTAAACCCGCAGCCCTCCCGCAAAAACCGAAGGTTTGTCAAAAGAGAAAAAAGAATGAGGGAAACGGTACAGATCATTAAAGTCGCAGAAGAAGGCTGGAGGTCCTAAAACATCTGACGTTTGAGCACTCTGTTTCATTAGAATGGAGGAGTACAGAAAGAGAAAAGATAAGTGAAAAATTTCTTTGCTTATTTTACATAGAAAAAAATTCAATTTTTGTCATTTTGTTCTAAGTTGCTAAAAATTTTAAAAGAAAAGTTAAATTGCAAATAGCGAGAACTTATTTGTAAATAGCTCGTAATCATAGAATTTTATGTTCACAATTTGGCGAGAAGCTACTAGCAGTAAATATTTTTGTTAACAACTCGCAAGTTGAGAGAATCCAATTGTGAATATCTTTTAGTCAGAAAGACTCTTTGAATACAGAAATCTATTAACTTAAAGTTAAGATTTTGTGTAAAGATGGCAAATTGTAATCAAGCAACTATAACTTTTGATGTAAAGTGAATTTAAAAGTGTGTGTGAAAGTGAGTTTAAAGTGATGTGCAAATATCTGTGTTAAAGTGTTATAAGTTTAAACTTTTACAAAAGATATGGTCACCGTACAAATGAATTTGTGAAAGAATTGAATGTTTTAGAATATATATGTGTGTTTAATGTTATGCTGTCCAGTTAAATTTAAGCTCTCGCCTAATACATTAGGAAAATGTTTTTGTATAGGGAGTCTTGTGAGATCTAGTATGTCAAGTTTAACAATGTTAGATGTTGTTTAGTGGCAGTTTTGCTCGCGGTAACACAACATAAGTGCCGTAAAAACATTTCAGAACAATTCCTGGAGAGCATGGGGGAAACAGAAGTTTAAGTATGAACGAAAATTGAGTGAGGGCCAAGCGATGCAGTAAAGTAGTAATTGTAAATTTTTGGAAAAGATGATTTCTTTCCAGATGAGTTGGAAGGACCAAGAATGTTTGTTGGATTAAACAAAAGAAAGAAGCAGATGATTATGTGTTCCAAATTGAAAATTTGTAAAATTTTGCCAAAATCTAGTTTTAGTCTAGCTTTAGAATTGTTGTAAAGTTGGCCCTAAGAACAAAAGTTTAAAGTGAAATCTAGTTATTGCAAGAGCTAGAAGGATTATAGTTTAACATTAAAAAGTTTTTTAGGCTTTAAAGTCTTAAACAAGTTCATATAGAGATCTTAACTGACGACTATTTAAAGTTTGGCTGGGAACCCTGTAAGGATTATATTAATTTATCTAAGAGTTAAATTTTGAATTAAACTTCCTTTCCTATCATTTCTGAATTTCAACTTACAACTTCCGTAGTTTTAGAATCACGTGTGAATGCAAATTGAGGAAGAGCAGTATTTAACCGCGAAGTTCTACTGTCTTAGTCAGAGAGAACCAGAGATTCTGGCTAGCACACGTCCACCTTTTAGGCTACTCTCTCTTAAGCTATTATTACGTTCAGGCGTACTTTAGGGCCTTGATAGCTTTGCTGTTAATCAGCTTTAAGGGGCCAACTCTGTTAGATTTTTGATAGCTTCAGCTATATCTTTTTAGTTAAGATTAGTTTTGTTTAATTCTTAGTCTCTTAAGTTCAAGCCCAAGTGTTGGCTTTATTGTACAACTCCAAGTCAGAGTTCTGTTACACCTTATTGGAATAATAAAGGGTTAATTCACCCTTCTTACTTGTTGTTTCCTGTACCACGAACTCAAGTGATTATTCGCTTATCAGTTCTTAAGATTCTTAGCATTCAACTGTAACTTTAAATTACACAGTACAGAATCTTACAAAATAAAACAGTATACTTGACACAAAAATAAGAATCCTCAAGAGCTTTTGGGTAATGAATGATCTTTTAACTCAATTCAAAGAATGTCATATGACACTGTTCATTCATTTCATTTATGTTCATTCATTTATGAACAAAATTTGATACTTAAGATTGGCTGCCATGTCAAAGATTTATAATTTGAATTTCATATATGCTGAAAAGAGTCATTCTGAATGAAAAAGTATCGGCATGCTTCAGTATGCATGAAAAGTAGATTAAAAAAAAAAAAAAAAAAAAAAAAAATCAGACTAGCTGTTATTCGAACTGATATTCGAACTTTTTTTAAAACTAAAATATTTTAAATTTTGTTGAATTAATAAATACTGATGTAGCCTTTATTTATGTAATGTTAAAATAATGTGAAATTACACATAATAAAAATGGAAAACAAATATATGTATCTATTACAACAAACATCTCCTAATAAAACTGCTTCTGAAAGTGAGCAGTACTTCTCGAAAATAATTAAAACGAAATTAACTTGCAATCTGAAAGTTTAGATTAACAACCAGAAAAAGAGTTAATGATTAAAAATATTTTAAACTAACGACTACAATTTAATCATACAAATACTTGTCCTCTTTTTAAGTAAAAATCATGTCTAACACTATCAACTCAAACTAAATTTTAGCTACTGTTGAATAAAATCGAAATTTAATTCAATAACAAATTCCCCACATTTGTTTCTGTCTTCTTTTCTGAGCATAAAATGATGTGAAAATAACAATATCAAAGTATTAGAAAAGAATGAATTGCTGTTTGAACAAAGTTGAAAGAAGGATGTGAAAGGAAGCTTGCAATACAGTCAAAAGTCGTTAATCCGGACTCGTCGGGACTTCGGCGATTCCGGATTATCGATTTTTCCGGATTATAGATCATCAGTTTAAATCTGGTAAGATGGCATGCAGAAATTATAAAATTAAAAATATGAAACCATAATTTATGAAATAAAGAACAATTATGATCTAAAGGGTATGTCCTATAATTGTTGTGTCGAGAATACAGACTAATTTGTCAATCGAAATTTTTTCGTTTTCAATAACATCTGTCACTTTCTTCGCTATCGGAAGCAAATTACGAGGCACGTCCAGAAAGTAAGTTCCGTTTCAATTTATCTCCGCTGCAGCTCTGCGATCGCAGTTCCGCACATGCGCAGTAGACGCTCTGTATCAAGGAGAAGAAATGCGCGCCATTTGGAGATCGCTGTCAATCACGTACGCTTTGTTGTGCTTGTTTACAATGTCGGTGTTGATTGAAAATCCCGCCGCTTGTGAAATCAGATCTGTGATTCGTTTTCTGAATGCGAGGAAAGTGAAACCTAGTGAAATTTATCGGCAAATTTGCGATGTTTACGGACCAAAAGCGATGAGTGATTCAATGGTGAGAAGATGGGTCCGAAAGTTCAATGACGGACGTAGTGATGTGCACGATGAAGAACGAAATGGATGTCCATCTTTGGTTACAGAAGAACTGGTTCACGCGATTGAGGACAAGATCCATGAAAACCGAAGGTTTACAATTAGTGCTCTCGCTATGCAATTTCCCCAAATTTCACGATCACTAATGCATGAAATTGTTACCGAAAAACTGAAATTTCGTAAACTTTGCTCACGTTGGGTACCAAAGATTCTTACTGAGCAACACAAAACAAAACAGATGGGTAGTGCACTTCAGTTTTTGACCCGTTATGCTGAAAGCGGCGAAGAATTTCTGACACAGATAGTCACAGGAGATGAAACTTGCGTTTCTTACGACACCCCTGAAAGTAAGCGGCAATCAATGGAATGGAGGCACACTTCATCCCCAGCAAAGGTTACGCCGAAGCAAATCTTGACACCTCGAAAAATGATGTGCACAGTGTTCTGGGACTGGAAAGGCATCTTACTCATTGATTTCTTACCGCGTGGTCAAACAATCAGAGCAGATGCTTACTGCGAGACACTTCGGAAATTGCGCCGCGCAATACAGAATAAGCGCCGAGGATTGCTGTCAAAAAGTGTTGTTTTTCTTCACGACAACGCACGACCACACACTGCAAATGTGACGAAAAACCTCCTACGGAGATTTGGCTGGGACGTGTTTGACCATCCTCCGTACAGCCCTGACCTCGCTCCTAGCGACTTTCATCTATTCTTACATCTTAAGTCTTTGCTTGGCAGTCAACACTTGAACAATGTTGACAAGCTGAAAGAAACTGTTTCCAACTGGTTGAAGACACAGGTGGCAAATTTCTATGAAGAAGGTATACAAAAACTTGTGCCACGCTATGACAAATGACTGCAATATTTCGGCAGTTATGTGGAAAAGTAGTTTAAGAGTTGTTGAATTTTGTGCAATAAATAACTTTTCTGTAACTGTACACAATTTACTTTTATTACCAAACGGATCTTACTTTCTGGACGTACATTGTATAATGACGAGGAATTTGATTTAAATTATATCAAAGACGGAGTACATCGAGATGAAATACTACATTTAGTAAGGAATTATAAGCCAAATAAAATAAAAACATCTGCCCTGAAGATAAGGATAGTGCTGACAGATCAACTTCCAATTCATTGGGCACCGCAGCATTAAAGATAAACAAAATTTAGATAAACAAACGTTAAAGTTTAGATAAACAAAGGATATGCCTTTATCCATTTTGTTGGAAAATATAACTTATTGTAAACCTTTTACTGCATCATCTCTCCTCCTTGAAATGTTTATTTAGTTTAGTTCTTATTTTAAAGTAATATATTAGTTACTTCTACTTCTTTTTCTTAATGCCACTGTTTGCGTTGAGAACGGACTGTTTCAACCTAAATGAGATGCAAAAACGAAACGTGATGTTATGTCATCTGGAAAGCCGATTCGTGCCGACAGCTGATTGGTTGCCGTGAGATGACATCATGCCTACTTCTGCTATAAGTATCTCGCGTCGCTCTGGCTCGGAAGACATCGCCACCCATCGATCAAATTCGTGGGATAATTTCCTAAAAAACATGGTTCTTTACCCAAACTCTGTTTGGAAAGTAGCTAAATCACTCAGAAATCTTTCATCCAATCAAATTCACCCCCTGTATCACATGGGCAAATTTCACCACTTCGAAGACTCCATTGCTGAAATTCATGCAAAAGAATTAGAAAACATTTTTAAACAACATAAAAATAAAAATTCTGATCACGAAAAAGATATTAATTACTCTGTCAATAGCATCCTCAACAGTCCCAGCATTAATTTTTTTACGCCTGCATCTCCAAACGAAGTTGAGCAAATTATTAAAAAATTAAAGAAGCGCAAAGCTAAAGGATATGACATGATTTCTAATGAAGCGTTGCAAGCTTTACCTAGAAGATGCATAGTCTTAATTACAAATATTTTTAATGCTTGTATTAGACTCAGCTACTTTCCATCGCAGTGGAAACATTCGATCATTGTTACAATCCCCAAACCAGGAAAAGATCCAAAGCTAGCAAAAAATTACAGACCCATCAGTCTTCTGCCAGCGCTTAGAAAAGTTTTCGAACGAGTACTTAGTGCTCGGCTCACCAATCATCTAGAACGCCTTAATCTAATAGACAAGCATCAATTTGGATTCCACAAAGGCCACAATACCACACATCAAATATTAAATTTAGTTGAATTTAGTGCCCAAGAATTTACAAAAAAGAACGGAGTAGCGGCATGCTTCCTCGATTTCGAAAAAGCTTTCGATCGAGTGTGGCATGCTGGCTTACTTCATAAGCTATCTAACTTCCTTTTACCAAACAGCTTTATTAAGCTTATGCATTCTTATTTTAAACATCGTACTTTTCAAGTGCGCTGTGGTGAAGCAATCTCTTCAAAAAAAGTGATTTACAGTGGAGTAGCTCAAGGCAGTGTTTTAGGACCGAAGCTTTTTACAATATTCATAAATGATATGCCTCTACCTTTTCATTCTAATATACTCAAATATGCCGATGACACAGTCATCCTCACCAGTTCACGAAGTCCAAATAATGCTTTAGAGAAACTTCAGCTCCAAGTCAACATTATTAACAAATTTTGTCAAGACTGGAAAATCAAACTAAATACTCATAAATGCTGCGTAGTTGTCTTTCGCAGATACAGAAAAAAAATCCCAGTGAATATAAATATCCGACTCAATAACCAAGATATTCCTGTTGCCAACTCCTATAAACATTTAGGTGTCTATATTGACAAAACCCTAAATTTCAAAGATCATATTCAATATGTTACAAATAAGGCTAATGCTGCTTTCATTGCTCTCTACTCATTAATTGGAAGAAACTCTAAGTTAAACCTCCGTACCAAGAAAAATATCTACATCTCACTTATTCGACCAATAATCCTCTATGCAGTTCCAGCCTGGGCTACTGCCCGAAAATAGACAAACAAAAATTAAATGTTCTTCAAAACAAAATCTTACGTAGCATAGTGAACGCACCCTGGTTCGTGCGAAATTCTCAAATTCACAAAGACCTGGATATCAATCCAATTCACGACCAAATCCTAATTTCTGCACACAACTTCTTTGAAGATATGAGAAATTCTCCCTATGAAGCTATTAAATCGCTTACAGACTATGACCCTACTATTGAGAACATAATGAAAAGACCTCGAACGATCCACCACAATTCTAAGTGGTGGTAGTGTATATAATGTATAAAAAAAAAAAAAAAAAAAATTACTATTCCTATTGCAGTTACTATTCAAGAAAGATGAACTTTGCAAAATTAGGACTTTATTTTTCATCGATGAATTCTTCGTTTTACTACTTATTTAACCAAGATTTTTACTTTTTATTTTTACTATTTCGTATCGTGTGTTTTAAAATCAAAGTTCGTGGTAACACCAAGTGCTTACTCTCACTCATTAGCCCTAGTGAGCTACATGACCTCATTTTCACCTTTTAAAGTTTCCTATTCATTTAATGATTATATCGCAAGTTTAGAAGATTTTCAAGTGTTTCAAAAGACAAAAGACTCTTAAATTCACAAATGGATGTTGCTTTTACTATGTTCGAACTTTATTTATTGCCAAAAACTACAAAAACTTCATTTTTCGAACTCTGACTCCTCGACCAATCTAAATGCTGGACACTGATCACGTGTTTCTGCTCTTCTTGACTCACGCAGAAGCTTAGACTTTCATTTCGCTTCTCGCCACCATTTATTATATAATCACCCATGCTATGCCATGATTTGCAATTTAGCAAAACTTATTTTATGAGTTCTCTCATTTATTGATCTCGCCTTCGGGCATGGTGTATTTTAAATACACCTCTTAAATTTTTAACTTTATGGCCTATGGTAAAATGATAATATACTGCTAAGAGCTCCTAGTAGCTAAAGCCAGCAGTAAAGATATGATCCAAGATCCAAGCTCAGCCCTCCTTCTAGTTCCTGCTTTCCTGGCACTTGAGTGAGCGGTTTCCAGCCCCTTCAGAAGGATGCATGCAGTCCGGTGAATAAAGTTCCTTGGTTCCTGTTCACAAGATGACTGTTCCTGAATAAAGTTCCTTGGTTCCAGAGGCTACCATGTGAGAGACTGCCGTGGGCTGCATCCATGTTCTTCAATGAAGGCAGCATTTAAAATACGTGACCGGCGATTCCTCATGTTCAACTACAGTCAAAAGTCGTTAATCCGGACTCGTCGGGACTTCAGCGATTCCGGATTATCGATTTTTCCGGATTATAGATCATCAGTTTAAATCTCGTAAGATGGCATGCAGAAATTCTAAAATTAAAAATATGAAACCGTAATTTATGAAATAAAGAACAATTATGATCTAAAGGGTATCAAAATTTACAGAAAAAAAAAAGCTTAATATTTATTTGTTTACTTTACTAAACATTTCTCTCAGTGTAAGTTGTTTAAGTTGCTTCATTTTATGTGATAATACTTTCTCTTTAATTCTATAAAAAGACATAATTTCTTGTTCAGTTACAAAGTTCCGCTGTTCAAGTCTCGTTAATTGCTGTGCCGAGAATACCGACTAACTTATCAATCGAAATTTTTTCGTTTTCACTAACCTCTCTGTCACATTCTTCATGTCTTTATCCATTTTTTGCAGTAATTCCACTTTTTGTTTGTTGGACATCGAAACATACTTTCATTTTGTAGATCCTTTGGAAGTTCCACCATCGGAAATTCTATTTGACATAATCGAAAGTTCAAGTTTACTTTTATAAAATTGCTCTTACAGTCTGCAAAAAATAATAAGCGGGATCCAATTCGAAGATTAAGGAACAACGCAATCATTAACATTAACTGAAATAGATAATTAGATCATTTTAGCTTACGCCGTCCGTTATACATTAAACGTATTCTGCACTTGTGCACACGCATATGCGCAGTAGTCAAGGTCTTACGCGCACGCGTAAAACGCCTGTGTGCATGTGCCAACGCGGTGCATGCGCAGAAAGTTTTTAGCTTTGAGGTCCGGATTATAGATCATTCCGGATTATGGGTGTCCGAATTAACGACTTTTGACTCTAATGCAAACGGAGTTAGGCCGGTTTTGAGTGCTTTCAAGAACTTGATTTAAATTTCAGGTGTTTTCTCGACCATTGATCATGGACTTTTTGAATGTGTAGCCAACTTCATTTTTAGGCTGCATAATTACTGCTTAGGACCTTTTTGTTTGTATTGAATGCCAGTGTTGGTAAAAGCGCAGAATAGGCTGCATCAACAAAGTTCAGTAGGAAGAGCTTCGTGACGTCATTAAATGGGTGGGACTCAGCTTATGACGTCACAATGTAGTCTCGCATTTACACTATGTGCACTTTCTATTTTCTCTTAAAAATAACAATAATAAATTGTTTATTATTGTAAATTAATATCAAATTCTTTACTTTTAATTTACATTTATAACATTTAAGCTTAGGCGTTACTGATAATAAGTATAATAAATTGTTTATATTTAAAATTACCATGATACAGTGAGCGAATTCTACCAATTATTAAAACGATAAACAACGTCGCAGTCTCTAATAGTTGCATAGCTTCAATATTTTCAAAGATTTTTATTAAATTATTATTTTTTTTTATTAATTTTTTTTTATTTATACAAATAAACTATTTTTTTTAATTTAAATTCATATTGTGGAACATTTCAATTTTATCATTTTTACAAATTACCTTCTTGCTACGTAACGACATAATTCCTTACATACCAATAATTAGACAATTTTCATTATTTCTAAAAATTTTAAACTTTACATTAATAAAAAAAGAATATTTTTTATTGCAATTTCTCAGAAGATCTCTCAAAGAAAATAATATAATAAAATAAATACTACAAACTTGGAACACTAAGCAATGCTTCACATATGCACACACACACATATTATCAATGAACTCATGTTATCAAATGCAATTACGATACCAAACACTATGTATTAAAATATGAGGTAAACGTTACTTCAAGGGTTAAAGTTTACAGTTTTGCCACTGTTGAGTCGATCGTCGAACTATCCATATATATCGTAAGTCGGAAAGCGTTATAAACATATCAAAAAACAAAAAATTAAAAATACAATTTACATAAAAAATTATGTCTTAAATATAATTCACAATTAAAACAACAATACAAATTTAAAATACACAAATGATATGTTAAACATTGCACATAAATAAAGTTACATTACTCCTCGACATCACACACAACCTCGTTTTCCCTTTTACACAACGATCAGTATTCGCTCGAAAAACATCAAAGAATTCCACAAACTCGGTGTCCATGTGCTCATTTATCTATTTTCACTTAAAGAAAAATCAGAGAATTGCTCAAACTCGGCACTGCGCACCACATTGGCTTTGCCCATGTGCACATCGATCTATTTTCACTTAAAAAAACATCCCAGAATTGCACAAACTCGGCATTGCGCACCACATTGGATTTGCCCATGTGCACATCGATCTATTTTCACTTAAAAAAACATCCCAGAATTGCACAAACTCGGCATTGCGCACCACATTGGCTTTGCCCATGTGCACATCGATCTATTTTCACTTAAAAAAAATCCCAGAATTGCACAAACTCGGCATTGCGCACCACATTGGCTTTGCCCATGTGAACATCGATCTATTTTACTTAAAAAAAAATCAGACATTAAATAAATTCTCCATTGCTCATATACTCAGAAATTAACTTTCACTTAAAGAAATCAGAGAATTGCAGAAACTCGTGCGGAACCAACTCCATTGATTCGAGTTGCAAAAAATGTGTCCAGAAAAATTATACAAAACAAAAATAAAGCTGCCAGAATAATGCAACTATCAAACATCCAAACTGCCATATTAGAAAAGCACCCAATATTTTACTTAAGTCAATAATAATAAATGAAACTTACCTTCAGTCCTCTCCTTTTGTAGAATATATGGCTGTGATCTCACTGAGAAATATACGCATCAGTTGGCTGGCGTCAGATTTCTTGTGTTTCCTTCTCCAAATATATTCCGTAAGATAGGAATCAAACTGTCCTTTTGCCTTACTAGAGCCACAGAAACTTCTTTTGATTGCCGCCCAAGTTCCTTCAATACTATTGGTATGCGCACCTGTTTCTGGATCTTTAAAACTCAAGCTATGATTGACTTTCAGGTGTGCATACCCTTCGAACTCGAAACAGTCGTACGCTTTCCAACAATCGAATATAATAATCGATCCTGGTAGAACATTCTCTTTAATGATTTCTAGCAATGTTTCGGCACCTCTGTTTTCAACAACTCTAAAGACGCATTTATCTGTTCCTCTGTCAACCAAACCAAAAACCCATTTTCCTTCGACTCTTTTCCCTCTATGATACTTTTGCTTGCCAAACTTGCTTTCATCGATTTCGACAATGACACCTTCCCCACCCAACAACATTCTCCTTCAAACATAACTCCATGCATACTTCTCTACAAAAACTTTTCCAATCTGTCACCATATTTTTCGCAATATGTAATTCCGTTCATATAAAATCATTCCCGCACTTACTCAACCACATATAGGTAACTCACAAAACATCACACATGCTCAATTTACTCTTCGCAAACCAGGATTTCTTTCGAACTGACCTTGAAATTTGATGCCAACATTCGTCTCCAGTAACTCTGCACATCCACTCAAAACCATCTATACGGTTTTTTCGCTCTACTAGTTTCATATTTGTTCCACAAATCAGGCACTTATACGATATTGCAATCAAACCTTTCTCCATACACCACTCAATAACGCATTTTTTATCTCTTCGCTCCAACTGATAAAAGAAATCCAGATTCAGATACTCATCCATTCTGCAGTAAGCACCAAATTAGACACACTCATGAATAATCAAAACATTCTTTAAGCAAAAGAATTCTTTTCTGTATTTTCAGAAGTTACGGTTATAATTTTTAATTCATGCATTCAATATTCTCAATCGTTTGCTAATGATCATTTTCAATCGTTTGGTATCTTAATAATACATTTGTGAGAGATAATTCGATGCGTTAAATGCTAACAATACCACAAAACACACAAAAGTAGATTTATAATTTAAAAAATCTCGCACAGAACATTTTAAACCTACCATTTCAACTCAGTTAAAATATAATTTAAGTTTTCTTTAAATACGAAGCTATAGCATACTTATAACTTGTTTTGAAGAAGAGGCGTAACCAATATTACGTCATAAAAAGGCGTGTCCAAGCATAAGAGAAGTAAACACAGCACCGACTGATGCAACCTATTCTGCGATTTAGCCGCCAGTGTTTTTGGAGACCAGGTAAAAATATTTGATGAATGATGGTTATATTATATTTTTCCTAAGACTCTGATATTGTTTAAATTTATTTTCTGTGTTTTTATTCTTTATTATATTGTTAATAAATTGGTTAAGTTCGAAACCTTTTATTGTCTTCAATGTCTGCACAACATATTATCTCAGGGAGCTTTTATTGCTACTATTGCTAAATGTTTAATTTTTTTTTAAAACTTTGCTTTAGGATCATTTTGATTATGGGCCACAGCCCCTGAGTTATTTTTAGTGCAGACTTTTGAAGTTTAAAGTTAATTTAGGACTTAAGAGATTGGGGGGGCAGTTTTTGTTAAAATTCAAATATGGCTACTGTTAGTTACATGCACAACATTGCTAAACTTGATGCATGTAATTATTTTACATGGTCTAAAGATATGAAGTTTGTCTTAAATGAGAAAAATGCATGGCTTTTGGTTAAAGGTACTGAAAAACGTCCTGATTTAAATGATGTTAAGGGTATTACAAAAGAAATTATTGCTGACTATCAAAATATAAGTCGATTGGCATTATCTTTAATTTATATGAATGTAAGCCCTGAATATAGAAGCTTGATAAGTGAAATTGATGACCCGGTAGTGGCATGGAATACGCTTGCCAAATACTTTCAGCCAGATTATCAATCAAGACATATGTCCCTGTTTTCAGAGTTCTTAAATTGTAAAATTAAGCCAAATGAAAGTATTAGTTTCTTTTCTTCTAGATTAAAATGCATAACTGAACAATTAGCTGATATTAATCAGGCTGTAAGAAACGTATATATATGTTTCCAGTTTCTTAGGTTCCTTCCAGATAAATTTGATCAAGTAGTTCAGAATGTTTTGAGGTGGCCAGATGAAAAGTTCATATTTAAAAATGTTCAACTTGAAATACTAGCAGAGGAAACGCGTCTTAACTTAAGAGAGATAGATAGGGAAAATTCCAATAAGACTATAGAAGTCCAAAGTACTCACTGTGAACACAAATTTAAGCAGATTAAAGGGCTCAAGTGTTATAAATGTGGCCATCCAGGTCATATTCAAAAATACTGTAGAATGAAAGGTAATTTTTCCAGATCACCCTCGCCTGCTTCTTCTGTTTCCTCAGCTGTATCTAGTAGTAATAAAACATCTCCTAAGTGTAAGAATAAACCCAAGTTGAGTAAAGGTAAAAATAATTTTGACTGTATATATACAGTCAAAAGTCGTTAATTCGGACACCCATAATCCGGACCTCAAAGCTACAAACTTTCTGTGCATGATACAGTCAAAAGTCTTTAATTCGGATGTCCATAATCCGGCCCTCAAAGCTACAAACTTTCTGCGCATGCATAGATAGCATTAACGCATGTGCATAATACCTTTCTGCATGCGCATATGCATTTACGCATGCACGTTTAATGTATAACGGACGGTATAAGGTAGGCTAAAATTATCAAGTTATCTATTTCGGTTAATGTTTCAGATTGTGTTGTTTCTTAATCTTCAAATTGGATCCAACTTATTATTTTTTGCAGGCTGTTAGAGCAATTTTATAAAAGTAAGCTTGAACTTTCGATTATGTCAAAAAGAATTTCCGATTCTGGAGCTGCCAAAGGATCTATGAAGCATGTTTCAATGTCCATCAAAAAGTGGAATTGCTGCAAAAAATGGATAAAGGCATATCCTCTGTTTCTCTAACCATTCCGAAATCTGTTTATCAATTTCACGCTGCTCTGCGGGGGGGGGGGGGGGGTCGCAAAGTGTAATGAACTGGAAGTTGATCTGTCAGCACTATCCTTATCTTCAGGGCAGATGTTTTTATTTTATTCGGCTTATAATTCTTTATTAAATGTAGTATTTCATCTCGATGTACTCCATCTTCGATATGATTTAAATCAAATTCCTCATCATTATAAACATCACGAATACCCATCAAATAGTTTTCTGGTTGCAATTTTCTAATTTTGATTATGCGTAATGTATCCTTTACACATGCACGCGTTGAAAGAAATGTTTAATAAAGTAAACAAATAAATATTAAGCTTTTTTTTTGTAAATTTTGATACCTTTTAGATCATAATTGCTCTTTGTTTCATAAATTACAGTTTCATATTTTTAATTTTATAATTGCTGCATGCCATCTTACCAGATTTAAATTGATGATCTATAATCCGGAATCCCGACGAGTCCGGATTAAAGACTTTTGACTGTATGTTGCCATCTCATAATAATCGAAATATGTTGGCCAGAAAATGAAATGCATTTATTTTTTCAGAAACCTGTACAATTTTAATGCAGGCTTTTAATATTCAAGTTAACAACAAATAAGATGACTGTTTTTATAATTTTAGAACTGAAATTTTTCTCATTGATTTGGATTTTCTAACGTGAATTCCATTTCTCATACGCTCAATTATTCGGAATTTTCATGCACCCAGAATTTAGCAATTCCCAAGTTTTCCGGATAGTCGAGCTTTTACTGTACCAAAATTTGCCAAATTTAAAAATTCTGGTCAACCCATTTTATAATAAATGGTAAAGCTGCAATACATTAAATGGATGAACTAAGAAATGTTTTCGTAAATACAAGTTGAATATTTTGGCATGGAAGAATCAATCTTCTGTCCATCTAAGTTTTATAAAGCAATGGAGATGAGTTTAATTAATGGCAGTTTTTCTATTAATTAGTACACATTTGTTTTGGTTCCTGAAAATATAAATGTAATAAGCAGCTAAATTGATTAACCAGTGAGTTATAAGAAGCAGCAGGCCCAGTAAATACATTTTGATGATGTTATGGGTTGCCTAGTTTCAAGACAAAGCACACTGCCTTGTTAATATTTACCAACACTAGTTAGTATAAATTTTATTAATCTTAATTTCTGATATTAGCCTTTATGATTTAAGGACCTTCATTCCATTTTTACGGGCTTTCACTAATGTAGGTAATTCAGTTCATATAATTCCGGGTTGTCCATTTTGAAGATGTAGCACATTGTCTTGTGAACATTTACCAATACTAGTTAATACAAATTTTATTAATTTAAATTTCTGATAGTAGCCTTAATGATTTAAGGAACTTCAATCCATTTTTACTGGCTATCACTAATGTAGATAATTCAGTTCATTCAATTCTTATGATTCAAATAATTCATTAAAATCTTTATAATGAATTTTTGTTCATACGGTTTGTTTATTCTAAATACAGCTTTATTTCGACTTACAAAGACAGGCAATTTTTCTGAGTATTTTTTAAAGGAATAAAAATATATCTCATTTACTATGCTTTATAGCTTGCCCATATCTTTAGCAATTTACACAACACCAGTATGAACATTTGCAATGCAAAATAAGTATATTACATAAAAATTTGTTTAATGTGCAGTTAATTACAATAAACTTACTTCTACTTTAGATGCTAAGAATATGCAAGTTGGGGCCATCAAGAGTGGATCAATACATTTCAAGCTATTCCTGTCCATAAAAAAGAACATTAGAAACAAAAATGGAGAATAAATACTTCAGACATATGTTATTGAATCTAATTAGTTATAAAACTAATAAATATTTTATATGAAGCTATTGAAATTCATTGCAAAAGCATGGTGGAGATATATTAAGAAATGTAGTTTTTTTTTTTTTTTTTTTCTGTGCTGTCTGATATTCCTATGGCTGAATGACTTATAAAAACAATCCTTTTAAGGACCACTCTTGTTTTTGCTTTGTAAAACTGAAAGGAATTTATATTTAATGGAATTAAACATTTAATAGGTCATTAACTTAATTAAAGAGATTATTTCCATTTACATAGTCTTAATCATTTTAGTGGTGCTAAGAAATAAATAACTAATAAGCGATCCATCATTACTTAAAATTATAAGCTATGAAATTCTAAATTAAAATGTATAAAAGAAAATTAAGTAAATTAATAACAAAGCATGATACTAAACACAGAACAAATACAAAAACTTGTTAACATCATTTCTTTTCTTTTAACAAAATTAGAGCCAATACCTTTTATTCAAATAGAGAACAACTCTTTCTTTTTATATTTTTTAAACATTTTCTCGAGAGATTGTTTTAGGAGCATTAATACTTAAAATTGTATTGGTACTTACGTATTATCGCAACTAGGTTGGCGCGATTTGTAAGTTTGAGTAAAAAAGTATGAATAGAAAGAAAATGTACATTTATTAATTACAGATAATTTTTAATACAGTTTTTATATTATTTTGTTTTAAAATTTAAAATAGCAATTAAACCCTTCCGGTTTCGAATTTGAATAAGTCCTTCGCCGCCTATTGGCTTTCTTTCTTTTTCATCCATTTCAAGGGCACATATCTCCCGCATGTAATTATTCCAATCTATAACAGTTTTGTCAGCAATTCCCATCTCTTCTGCACAAAATTTAATTGAGGTTAACTCTTTACACCAACAATAAATAAAGCGCGCCGCTGTCACAAATGAAATTCGGCTACCTTCAAACCAATTTCCGGTTCTCACACTCGAATGTTGATTGCACTCTTCGACGTTACATTTCCAGAAGATTTGCTTTCCAAAATAAAGTTTCATTTTATGAGAATTTTTACAAGTACGTTCGTTCGGTATAATTCCATATCCCTGCAACAATTGAACAGCATCTTTTTCACTCACAGGCAGATCCCAAGTACCCATAGTTAAAGTATTTCAGGGCATTCAATCTAACCAGTAAGAAAAATAATTTCTTTACGAAAAACTACTTATAATACGTAGGGTTGTCGTAAATAGGGTCGCCAAATTTGGCGATTTATACGAATTTTGGCCTGGTTGCATTAATACGTAAGTACCATTGTATTTTACACAGTTATAGTGAAATAGGTTATAATTTACTTAGGCTGACAAAATGGTCAGACGATCAGTTTCTATACAGAATTATAATCAAAGTTCTCTTGTGTTGCAAAGCAGACTGGATGATGAATTTTGATTAGATCTTCAAGACTTACAAGACTTTTTTTTCAATCCTCAACAGTTCCACAACAACAGAGTAGCCATTATGAACTTTTACTATGTGTATGCTGCTTTTTTGTTTTGTGGGACAGAAGGTGTTTTGGAATATCCATTTCCACTTCTATTTATTTGCATATCAGAAATGAAATCCTCAGAACACGTGCTGTTTTAATGAGCCTGTGCTCCTTGAATGAGATTTTAGCTGTTTTCCTATTTCATATTCTTTTTTTTTTTTCTTTTTTTTTTTTTTTAGTCCAAAGGGGCTTTGTCCCTGAAGGACTATTGTTTTCGTTTTGCGATTTTGCGTCGGACTCATAAACGTCGGTTCACTTTTCAAACTGTTGCCACAAAATGTTAGAGTCCTGCATTATATTTGAAGAAATTAAATAATGAAAAATCTGCTTAAATGATTGTCTATTTCTCGCATTGTGATAAAACAATGGTACATAGAGCCATCGAATTTTGAATGACGAAATCCTACTGCGAATATGGGCATCTGAAACCCCAAATTTGGAATTTGTTTTATTATAGATTTTATATTTTGTAAAACTTTAACGAATTTTTGATTTACAAACTGAATGCTTTAAAAGCGAGAAATGGCAACGTTATACAGAAAAAAAATACTTTTATCTCCAGCTCGCGAGACTGTGTATATCGGAAATTCTAAAGATATGCTTAATTTAACATTATTTTGTGATATTGCTCTTGAACTGAATTTTATGGTTTAAGTGCAAAGAACATGATATTTAATAAATAAGGTAACACTCAAAACGTTAAAAAAACGCCCCTCTAGACGTAATTTAAAATCTGAAACATTTCAGATTTTTTTTTTTAAATTCCTTGTTTTTTTTTTATGATTTGTTTGTTCCCAGCTAGTACTAGATATTGTAATTATTTTTGGAATGATTGTCGATGGCTTTTTTTTTTTTTTTTTCTGGAATGAGGAGTAACCACTGACTGGCCAGATTTCATTGCATTAGCAGAAGTGACATTTCGATGGAGCTGGGTATCGGAAACCAGTATTCTAGCTTCAGCATATGAGATGTTTTTTTAACTCAGACAGCCTGCACTTTCTTCTCTATTTTTCACTTGGGACAAGATCATGAGAAAGCTGTATGTTCCCCTTTGCAGTTAACACACAGTGGCAAAGCAGTGCAAGTATCACTGTTGTGACCTTCGAGAGAGCAGCACACACATGATAGTTTTCCATAGTATGATATCTTTGAGTGGTCAAAACCCTGGCACTGGAAACATCACATGGGGTTGGGAATACAGGGTGTTAACTGGGCAGTGAAGAAAACCAGCCTTAACACGTTTCGGCAGATCTGACTAACTGTGAGTAAGGATTACGTGTTTTGTATCAATCAAATTACCCTCTTTACACAACTTGGTGTGCCTAGCAGCACAGATCCGAGAGCTCAGTTACATCCTCCTCTTCTGAAACTGAAAGAAGACCGATCTCTGAGATTACTCCCCGGTAGAAGTTTAGAGTTTTGTTTGCTGAAACAGTTACTTCAATCCGATAAGAGTTACAGGCTGGGTAGGAGTAGTGGTTTCGATTAATAAGTCAGCTGACCAGAGACATTTAATATTTATTATTATTAATAATAAAAAGGTGAGAGTTTTTGTAGTTCGCCTGGTGCATTGTTTACTACAGTAAAACGTCTTTAATCTGGACTCGTTGGGACTTCGGCGATTCCGGATTAGGGGTTTTTCCGGATATCAATTTAAATCTGGTAAGATGGCATGCAGAAATTATAAAATTAAAAATATGAAACCGTAATTTATGAAATAAGGAGCAATTATGATCTAAAGGGTATCAAAATTTACAAAAAAAAAAAGCTTAATATTTATTTTTTTACTTTATTAAACATTTCTTTCAATGCAAGTTGTTTATGTTGCTTCGTTTTTTGTGCTCATACTTTCTCTTTAATTCTCTCTTCTATGGATCTTGGATCTTATCATTACAGCTGGCATTAACTACGAAGAGTTCTAACCAGTATCCTGAAAATTATAACCATTTAAACATTTACTTGGCTTTAAAAGAAATCAAAGATGTACTTCTAGTACATCGTCGCATGAGGCGAAAGTTCAAAATGCGAGTTCATGAGTATGTAAAATAAGAGCGAAAGATGTTCTTCGTCTTGTGCTACGCTGGCGTGGAGGCAGTCAGAGGAGAAGTCATGTGATCTTGAGAAGGGTCCTGGTTGATCAAAATCAGTAAAGTTCATTAAAAGTTTTTAATTTAACGATAAAAACACTTAATATGTAATAAATTTATGTATATTCCTTTAAGACATCTCTCTTCTATAAACAGTCTCTCTCTATAAACAGTATCTCCTCTTTACACGCATGCGTAGCGGACACATGCATTAAACGCGCATACGTAAACGCATAATGTGCTGAGGTCCGGATTATAGATCATTCTGGATTATGGACGTCTGGATTAAAGACTTTGCACTGTACTAGAAAACAAGGAGAAGGTATATTTGCATTTAAATTGCTATTTTCACTAGTTTTTATCTTTTTATTTGAATTTATTACATTTTCTGAGGAACTAGGTTGTTTTATTGTAGCCATATTGAAAGAAAATTTGATTCGAACCCAGCGACCCCAACAAGGGGATGGATGCAGAATCCTGCGCCAGGGTTAACAAGGTCTATATGCAAACTGAAGCCCCACAGTTGGCTTTCCCGAGAACTTACTCTCAAGCCACTGACACAAGGACTAGTGACCAGCAGATTGACACCCATCATGACAACAAGGTGCCTCCCGCTCAGCTGAAGCAAAGGCCAAAGCAGCGTGGTGGAGACAGTACCTTGCCCCTCAACTACCAAGATCCTCCTTTCCAGCAGGACAGGTGTGAATGCATGGAAAACGCATGGCCGTTTTTCTCGCCATTTGAAACTTAAAGACAAGGGCTGTTGCAGTTTCTCATGACGAGCCCCAACCTCCAAAGAGGAAAACCACAAGAGAGAAGAGAAGGGGAACAGTTCCAGCCAAGAGGAGACAGGAGAGAGAGGATAGATCACTGGGGCTCCATAATCATGACACCCATCTCACCAAGAAGATAATCCCCTGAATAGCTAGGGGTACCTCAGGATTATCACACTTATACTCACAAAACTGAGCCTCTGACGGGTTTTCCAGTGAAGTGTGCAGCAGCATTGTCACATTGACCGTAACACTTTTATCCACCAATTAAACGAAGTAATACATTTTGTGTTCCTAGTCAGGAGAGCTTTCTTGCATGTAGTTTGGATGTCTTGTAGCAGATGATGATCTGCGTATGTGTCCAAAGCATGATTGTTGGTACAATCATGAAGTTTAGAGGCTAGGAGTAAACGAAGCTTACTTTTTAGTGGAGCTATTTTACTTTTTCACAATTTATAATGTCTGATGATGGAAATTTACATAGGGTGTCAATAGCAAAGGTAATATACTTGTGGTCAGACGCACTGATAGCATCTTGTACCGTCCAGTTGTGTATGACTGGTGACCACCGCGATGAAAAGGGTTAAATCTGGCCCAACAAATCCGATGGCAACTGTTGAAAGTGGGAGGCAAGTTGGCTTGATTCAAGAGAGAGAAGTTTTTGCTGGTGATAAAATCTTCTAAATCGATGCCTTTGGAGTCATTACAGAGGTATTCCCAATATACATCGTGGGCATTGAAATCTCCACTTAATTTTGAGGCCTGGTTATGCTGCAGTAGGGTAGCTATGTAGGAGGAGCTGTTGAAAAAACGTCTTCTGTAGGTGGTGAGTAGACTGAGGAGAGAATAAGGTACTTGTTGGCAAATTCTAAGAGAATGATACAGTAGTCCCTATTAGCGGAAAGTACTATCAAAGTCCACTTTGTGTGGCAGAAAATAATACCTGCTCTGGGTGAGGTACCTTGGGTAGGATATCTTCAATGGTATTTTGGCCAGGATAGATGGAAGCGTGTGGTGGAGCCTTCTTTGCAGTATGGTTCCTGAGCCAAGATGATATCAATATGATTTTCTACTGCAGATTGGATTGCTTGAGTGGCAGTTGCTTGTGCTCACTGTAGTTTATTTGTAGACATCGGATTGGTCCATGGTTAATTTTATGAAATTCATTAATAGCATCCTTCCTTACTGTGTGAGATTCTTCTATGGCATTGGAATTGAATGCATCATTAGTCATACTGGGTATTTCTTCTGGTACGTTCAACATGTCCTCTATAGCTGTGGCAGATGGTTGAATAGGTAAGGTGATTTGTGAGAACGTTGCTGCCTGTCCTGTAGTTGAAGTCAGAATAGTTGATGCAGCAGGGACAGAAAGCCTGGCAGTTTCTTGTATTATGAGAACCTGAGCAGAATCTGCAGTATGTCCTCATCCTACAGACGTCCTGTGATTGCCCAATTCCTGACAACTAAAGCATCTCTTTGTGTCAAAGTACTCAATGGTGGCAAAGGTCAAGTTCAATTTCTCAGTGGTATGCAGGTATGACATTTCAAAAAATGTTTATTTACAAACATGCACAATTGTTGAAAATTTAGAATTTAATTCTAGAGTAGCAAGGCACTATAAAAAAAAAAAAAAAGGCAACATTTTTATATACTCAGCACATGGCAAATATTAAACTGAAAGCTGCTTGTTATGAGATATTTTGGTTTACTTTTTTGGAATGTAACAAGCATTACAGAAAAAATATCCAGTCTTTGAATTTGAAATCAAATCAAGTGTGCAATGCTCAACAAAAATCCAAACCCTCATTATTCCATGCATATCTGGTGCCATAATTTCCTCTCCAGATAATCAAGTTTCAAAGTATATGCCCATATATGATTTACTGCTCACTGATTCATGCTATGGAGATTATTTGAAAACTGAAATTTTAATAGGGGCTAATATGTTCTAGAACTTTATCTTAGATGAAAAATTCATTATCAATAAACATTTGAGCGCAATAAAAATTTTCTTTGGATGGATAATTACAGGTTTAGAATTTAAAAATAAGAAAGTTTGTTTAAATAATATTGCCACTATGAAGTAAGCAATAATGAATGATCTAAGAGTGTTTTGGGAACTGGTATTTCTGAAGAAAGCATAAGGTTGCCTGTGAAAGATAAACAATTGATAAATCTGAGAAAACTTTATCCCTTAAACCAGTAGATATCATACTAAATTACTCTGTAAACCTAATCCTGCTGAATTAAATCATAATATTCAAATTGCAAAGAAACATTTTGACATTTAAAGAGATAGATTAAGTAAGGATATAGAAGCACATCAGGCATATACAAAAATTATTGAGGAACAGCTTAAAGATGGAAATGTTGAAGTTTATCAAAACAAAAAACTTGAATCAGGTTATTATACATGGTGCATCAGAAAAATGTATACACACTTTGAACTCTCATAGAAAATTTATTTTCAAACGTACAAATTTCAAAGTTAAATTTCTCAGAATAGTAAGGCTATACTCCAATTTGAAAAATAAGTGTACTTTCAGGTGGTGTTTTAAAGTAAATGTTCAAATGGTAATCCTCAGCATCAATATATTTCTGAGTACAAGTCAGGACTGATTCCGCACTTTGCACCAAAATGTCCAATGGGATTTCTGTGCACATTGCTTGAATCTCATCCCAAAATGTGTCAAGATGACATGGTTTACGACACATATTGATGGTGTTCAGGTCCAATTTTGTGAATGGGTTCAGAAGATGGTTACATGTAAACCAGGATTTATGGGTAACATTGTTTCGCCAGATGAAGCTCAATTTAAAATTAATGGAATTGTCAAAAGACATAATTATGTGTACTGGATTGAAGATAATCTTCACATTACTGTTAAAAAGGCTATGAATCTGCCTGGTGAAAATGTGTCATGTGGTTTGCCTCCGAGGGTAATAATTGGACCTTTCCGTTTCGAAGGTTATGTAATTGGAGCAAAAGTACCTAACAAATCTTGCTAATTCCATTTTCCTGATATTCTGTAATATACAGTAATGCCATGTTTTATTACCAACAAGGTGGCGCCCCTTTGCACTATCACAGGAATATGCAAGAATACCTGGCCAGTGGAAAGGATGCAGGGAACCAATCGAGTTTCCTGCGTGCTCTCCAGACCTTACGCTGTTCGATTATTTTATGTGGTGCAGTCACAGAAAAAGTGTATCATCTTAGATCACGTAGCCTTGACACACTTTGGGATGAGATTCAAATAATGTGCCCAGAAATCCCATTGAACACTTTGGTGCAAAGTATGTAATCAGTCGTGACTTGTACTCAGAAATGTATCGATGCTTAAGACCACCATTTTGAATATTTACTTAATCACAGTATACTTATTTTTCGTATTGGACTGTTGCCCTACTTTTACCAAAAAGTTAACCTTGTCAGTTGGAAACTAAATTTTTTATGACAGTTCAAATGGTGTATAAATTTTTTGATGCACCCTGTATATTATAGTGAAAAGGCCTCATAAACAAACTTCTCATGTTAGAAATGTTTCCGATGCATCAGGTAAAGGACAAAATTTCAAATTCTTAAATGATTTGTTAGAGGTTGGACCTAATTTTAATCCTAACATATCAGATGTCATTCTTAAATTTCGAATATCACAACAAGTACCACCAAAAGAAGATGTAGATATTTGAAATTACTTTGATTTCAAAATGACTGTTGTGCATCATTCAAATTTATGAACATGACAAATTTAATATTTGGGTTATTTCTAGTCCATTTATCCTAGCAGCTACAATAAACTACCATATTAAAAATATACCAGTAAAAAAAACCTGAAAGTTTTGAAACATTGAATTCATTTTTATATGTTGATGATTTATGTCAGGGAACAAATACAGAAGTGTAGCAATCAGCTGGGGGGATGCCCACTCATGTCACCATCTATTAGCACCAATGAGAAGTGCAAGACTACACAAGTTTTGCTTGCCCTTGAAGTTGATAATGACCTTGAATTTTGATCCTGAGTTTCCTTCATGTGAGTTGAATTCTTTACCACTAGCAGAAGCACTTGTTCCAAGACTATAAGTATGTTGCACTGCATAATCATCAAGGATACCTGCCTAGATGCTCATGAAAAATTTCTGTTGGTGTTTACAAGGGGTGGGGTAGTGCAGTGGGGATTGCTGTCAGACCAAGTATTTGATTGTGCACATTGAAAATGCCTTCTCTGTTGAATGTTGCCTCATCACTAAATAATACTAATGTTGGAAATTGTGAATTGTTCTTTTTTTTTCCTGAGCATCCATTGCACAGAGTCTGCTTCATCAGGATAATAATCTTGCATAAACAGCACACTTTTTAGTGAGGTACACAAATGCATTCCTTGCATAAAATATACCAGACCAGTTTCTGAGAAACACCATTTTGTATGCCACCATTTCTATATGCACGGAAGAAGCTGCTGCAATTCTCATCAAGAATCGTTCTTCCATTTCTGGTTTTCATACATTTTGCGAATATCCTGCATTGCTGTTTGAGATGTCAAGTGAACCAGTTTCTTGTAGTCAATGATCAACACTGCCGGAGGTAGATGACTCGGAATATAAGGCATTGAAAACTGCTACTTATGTAACTTTCGTGCTCCACATCCATTCCCTTTTGTTTCACTGTATGTGAGGTGCACATCTGCCAATTTCTTGTACGCATGTTCTGCCGCTGCCTTCATGAAATTTTCAGATGATGTTATCAAAATTTGCCTACGGTTTGTTTGGTCTACTGCACTACAATGATGTCAGCACACAAGGTCTATGTAGACTGGAACCCACCACTTAAAGTTGATTCCAAACCACTTCGAACATCCATACTTACATCGTGATTTCAACCTGCAACCTCTGAATTGGATGCCAGTGTGCTAGTGACCATGCCATCTTGGTTAAGAGATACATTATGTGGGCCCATACAAAAAGACATCAGAGCTGATGACTTGTTCATACTCGATATGTTTTGACTTTACTCCTTTCTGCCTCTCAGAATGGAATGCAACCTTATGTTCCACTGTAATTATTGCTCATCTTATTAGGCACTATCACCCCTTTTACTTTTTAAAAATACTTTAGACTCACCTTGTATATTAAAACAGCTGTGTAAGTTACAGATCTATGGTCCAATTGGATTTATACCCCCATCAGGAATTAGAATTAAAATCTTGCAATCACAAGTATGGGTAAAAAGTCTTGATGGGCAAACACTTCCCAAATTATGCTAAGATTGAATTTAAGAAATGGCTAATGAAAAAAAACTTATTTACAAGGATTACTGCTTGATAGAAAATCCTTTCAAAATGGTGATAAACTAAATAGTAATATTTCTTGACATACATTCTGTGAAGCAAATAATAATGCATATGGAAGTGTAGTATATTTTAGATATATATAAATAAGTTTCATTTTATTAAAGAGCAGCTCCTCTTAAAATTGTACATTACCTCACTTAGAAAATATGAAAGCAGTTATAGCAGTCAGAACTGCAAAGTATCTAGGTAAATTATTTAATCATATCTATCAACAGAGATACTCAGGATAGATTCACAAACTGTATTAAACTAGGATCTTCTAAGAACAAAGGATCTTCTAAGAACTAGTAACTTCTTGTCTCCCTTAAGTAGCTGAAATTCAAGCCATGATGACTCCCAGTAATTGGAAATATTGTAGTAGAAAGAAAAATCTCACAGACTTATTATCCAGTGGTTTAAAAGTAAATTCTCTGACATAAAGTAACTCAATTTGGTAGTTTAGCCCAGAATGATTACAAATTAAATAGTGCATAAACAATGCATAAATTGGCCAGTTAAACATAATTTTGTCAAAATGAATGATAAACAATTACAGCACCATACTTTAAGATATCTTGTTTAGAATATTACAGTGAAAAGAGATGAACAACTAGTATTAGGTATTAAGAAATTCAATATGTTGAAAATTTTCAGAAATGTAGCATGGATCCAATGCTCCACTGCAAGAGCAAGAAATGAATTTGCTAACAGTGGCCAATTAAGTGCTTCTGAAATTTAAGATCGTGAAATATTTTGTACTCACAAAGTTCAGATGAATTTCTTTACATTTAAAATTAGGACACTTCAATCTGGCAAGTTTACTTCACTGAACTCCAGCACATTCAGCTTGGCACCATTTTGGGATGAAAACCAGTTTCTTCAAATTAAAGGAATATAAGAAGAAACTGAATATACAACTGACAAAAAATACATAGTCTTCATACTAAAGACTTGAAATTTACTAAATTAATTGCTAAGCCAGAACATAACATTCTACATACAGAAGTCACTGTGACCTTAGCACAACCACAATAGAAGCTTTGGATTCCTAAAGGTTGCCAACTGGTGAAGAAAGTTTTGGGAAGCTGCCTAATATGTAAAAAATATACAATAAAATCAGCAAAACAAATGACATTTGTATTAATAATACTTGTAAGAATTTACTATCTGCAATATTGTTTTCAGCTCAGTTACTTAAAGACAGAAACTCTATCAATATATGTTACTTGCAAGAACTTCACTGGCTGTCTTACATTAAATTTAGAAATGATATCCAAAACTCCTTCATTGTACAGTACAAAGTCCGAAATTCAGACTCATCATCAGTTTAAATCTAGTAAGATGGCATGTAAAATTATAAAATTAAAAATATGAAATCATGATTTATGAAATAATAAAGTATTTATGATCTAAAGGAGTTCAAAATTTATTAAAAAAAAAGCTTAATATTTATTTGTTTACCTTACTAAACATTTCTTTCAATATAACTTGTTTTAAGCTACTTTGTTTTTTGTGCTAATACTTTCTCTTAAATTCTTTCAATAAATTTCAATAAATGTAATCTCTTGTCCAGTTATATTGTTGAAGTCCTGTAACTGCTGTTTCGAGAATTCCGAATAACTTGTCAATAGAAATTTTCTGATTTTCAGCAACTTCTCTGTCACTTTCTTCACTACCGGTAGCGGTATTTTCTGGATCTAGAACCATACTACAGATTTCGCCATTCATGATATAAAAACATCTTTTCCATTATCCTGATTTATTACCTCTTCTCCACCTTTCTTTACAAAATTTGTTAAATGGAAAATTTCACCGTTGTTTTGCGATACATGAAAACCTTTAAAATTTATGGCTATCATGTTCCGTTAAATTTTATTTTGCTTCTATCGTGCACTGAGACAATTAAGCCTGAATTGCATTAGTTATTTATTTTATATCTATTTCTTGCACATGCTTAAGGCTTATCAGCATTCTGATTAAATAAATTCCCACCATATATTTAAGACTTATTGAGGGCAGGTGCTAGATGTCTTACCGCCTGATGTAGTCTCTGTGGGTCCTAAATTCTGTGATTGAATGTGGCCATATGAGCCCTGGCACTGGGTCTGGGTTTACGTGAATAACAAATGAGTTATTCTTAAGGGGTTACATGGGTTTCATCTGAGTAAAAACGGCGTATTTTCAAGATTTTTTCACATAATAAATGAAATATTTAATTCATTTTTTTATTATCTTAAAGGAACATATTTAATAAACAATTTCTGAAATGTTTGAAAAAAATATTAAAAACTCCGCCATTGTGACGTCATTCCCGGCGAGCCCTTGGAAAAAAGGTGCATTCGCGTTGACAGCATTACTCCTAGCAGGATCATCTGAAGTGAAAAAAAAAAAAAAAATCTGTGTTTTAGTCAAGGCTTCAAACTAGAAATTGGATGAAGGGGTAAAAAAAAATTAAATTAAATGTTTGACAGCGGTTTTTACATAAAAATGCAAAATTCGATAAAAATTTCGTGGCATTTTCGGAAAAAAAGAAAAAATAGTTGTAATTGAAAAAAAAATCCTTCATCCAAGTCCTTGTAAATTATATCTCGAAGAACTGTTTAAAATTTCATCGAGATCGGTGGAGCAGTCTTGAGAAATCTTGACAACCGACTTTAAAAACATAGTTTTGAGAAAAACGCGTTTTGAGAAACCATATTTAGCCAATGATCAGCAGATAAGAATCGAAAGATGATGTGATTACGTGCCTGATTCTGTTGTTGATTATTTATACAGTACAAAGTCCGTAATCTGGAGTTGTCGGCACTTGGATTAGGGGTTTTTCCAGATTATAGATCATCAATTTAAATCTGGTAAGATGGCATACAGAAATTAATCAATTAAAAATATTAAATCGCATTTTATGAAATAAAGAACAATTATGATCTATAGGGTATCAAAATTTACAAAAAAAAAGCTTAATATTTCTTTGTTTACTTTATTAGACGTATAGGCCTTTATCCATTTTTTGCAGCAATTCCACTTTTTGTTTAACGGACATCGAAACATGCTTTCGCTTTGTAGATCCTTTGACAGCTCCAGAATTGGAAATTCTTTTTGACATAATCGAAAGTTCAAGCTTAATTTTTATAAAATTGTTCTAACAGTCTGAAAAAATTAATAAGCCGGATCCAATTAGAAGATTAAGGAACAGCGCAATCTGCAACATTAACTGAAATACCTTAGATAATTTTAGCCTAGCTTATACCGTCCATTATACATTAAATGCGCATGCATAAACAAATTAATGCACTTATGCATGCGTATAATGTTTGTAGCTTTGAGGTTTGGATTATAGATCATTCCGGATTATGGACGTCTGGATTACAGACTTTATACTGTATCACAAAGTTTACAAGGAAGATCTTTTAACTTTTAATCCTGGTTATTCCTGATGACAATATCATACTTGCCAACCTATGACACTCAAAAATCAGGAGATTTTTTACAATGTTAAACAGACTTTTTAAATGATGAAAATATAGTTTTTAATAATGAATTAACTTTAAATGGTAACTAATTCATAATTGCAAGCAACACAAAAATACCTTACACATAAAAAACATTTGTTTACTTGTATCGTTTAAGAGAAGGAGGGGGGAGGAAATTACTTTAATCAGTTTTTGTACAAATGTTATAAACAGTGGCAGATTTTGCTTTCTTTAAGAAAGAAACTTTATAATTTTGTTCATAGCAAATGCCACGTAGTCCTGCTTTTGCTAATAAAAGTTTTCTAATGTGACATCACTAATATTAGATCTAAATTTAGTCCTCGTTTTCTCAACAATGAAAAAAAAATCTGTCTGTCTGAAAATCCTCTCACACTCTGCATTACTATGAGGAGCTGTCAAAATAGCCTACATAATTCTAGGCAGTTCACTATATTTTAAAATTCCATCAGCATTTTTCAGTTTTCCAATTAAATTCCACTGGGTGTCAATCCTAGCTGATTTTATAACTTCATCCAAGTTTTCTAATTGTAAATTGCTGTTATGCAGCTGTTGGAACTGTTTCAATTTTTCCTTCCTTTTAGAACTCCTTTCAAGATAATAATAAATATCAACAATGTGTTCATCCAAACATATTGATAACATATTGGTAAAGAAGCTGCCCCTTTTTCAACTGCTAAATTTAAGAGGTGACAGGTGCACCTCATAATCTGCAAATCTGAATTTTCCTTTCTTAAGATGTTTGCAACACCAGTCTTCCCAAGCCTACCAATACTGATGCATTATCAACACCAAGTGCTAAGAGGGACTGCATTTTCTTTTACAGTTTTAATAATTAGCTGTGCTATAATAAAGCCTGTCAGATGTCCTTCTAAAGTGGGGACAGAAAGTAAACTGCACTCAATTTCTGAAAACTCTGGATTAAAAAAAGAAACAACAATTGGATACAATTTTGAAACGGTATTATTGCCTCCATCCGTAGAGAGGCAGAACGGAGCTGTTTTAATGCAATTAATAACTGAAGATTTCTTTTTCAAATCCATAATTGGAATAACAATTTCACCTGTTTTGGTTCTTGAACTTGAGTATTTCTTAGCGATTTCACTATCGGGAAACATTTTTCTAAATCAAGCTGCAGCGTGATCTGATGTATTCAGTGTCAGGTTGTGCTCCAGTAAAAAGGCAGAACAGACATTTTGCATTAATATCTTTTTGGTCCTTTGTTTCCAAAGAAAAATTTAATTTTTCGTTTTTTTCAAAACAACTCATGTTGTAATTGCATTTTTGTGTATGGACATGTTTGAGAACATCTGCCCTTCCACCATCCAAAATCGAAAAATCACAATGACAGGCGGTACACATCGCAAATTGATTACATTTTCTTCAGTCTGAAAAAATTATGGAAGGAAATAATGGAAGGAAAGTCAACTGTGTACGATTTTTGAAACGTACACGAGTATTTCACCTTTCTCGCAGACATAACAAAAGATGATACTTTCTAAAACTATTTCCCGAAGGCACTTGTACTCACACAACTCAGGACAAAATGACCGAAATAACTAAAGAATATCAAATAACAGCTTGCTTTGTCATTATTGGCTAATATATGCCAGATGACATGCAGTGGAGCACGATGCCCATTAGAGAACTGGAGAACGATGTTTCTGTATACGTATATGCTCTCACTCACGAAGCAGAAGTTATCTAATTCGCAATTAATAATTGTTTTAGATATAATCTAGAGAAAATTTCAGACGTCCAAAATCACTTTTTTTTTTTTTTTTGGTTCATATTAACAAAGTCTATAAAAATTTTAAGAATAAGAAAAAGTCGGGAGAAATATATTGTTAATCGGGTTGGCGGGAGAGTGGTTGAAAATCCGGAGAGTTGCAACTCTGCAATATATACAAACCTACTCATGTTAAAAATACATACAGCTAAAATAATTAAGATAATAAAATAACACAGACTGGCAGATAGAGATGTATTTAATTATGTTCACTAACGCAGTGTTATTTTGCAATTTTTCAAAATTTCAAACCGCTGTCTCTCAAATGCTAAGATAACTGATTCTCCAAACAGAAATAAAAAATAATACATAGCTATATCTGGAATCTATATCTTTCTGCATTGAATAAAATTCATAAATGAATATATATCTATTCATTTATGAATTTCATTCTTTTATATTAACTATCTTAGATACAGTTACCAACATATTTTGAAGAATTAAAAGATACATGTGGTTAGGATGAAGTTAAAAATGAAATAAAATGTTTTATGTCAACATGCTAAAACAACACAGAAACATTAGTATAATAAGAGTTTACACAGATGAACCCAATTGCATCATCAGGAGTTGGAATGAATGCCTAGATCAAGTTCCCGTCTTTTATTTTTTTAAGCAGGGTTGCAATAGTTTTCATAATTGACTTCGAGATATATGGTATAGATATATGGACTTCGAGATATATGAAAGAGAGGTCCCAGTTGCAACGTGGTCTAATGGCAATTTCGACCAGCATAGTTTAGTGGCAATTTCTAGCACTCTCTTAATTTTAAGACTGCTTTTATGCCTGCACTTTATGATGATTTTGTCTTTGCTCATTCAGTTATTAAGTTAAGATACTCTGAGGAGTATTTAACTGAAAATACTATGCTACTTTTGTTGGTGTACTAGTTCGCACAGAATCTGTAATTTTTTTTAAATGCTCGGCAATTTTTATTGACAAAATTTTAGATGTCAAACTAATATGTTGATTTTGTCTTTGTATATTCACTGCACATCAGGACAGTATACATACCTGATGTATCTACTGTGGTGACATTTGATTTGTCCATCCTTATCTATTTACAGATGGACAGGGTTATGCCAAGTTCATAACAAATATTTTGAAAACTGATGGGATAGAAAGAAAATGTTTCAGTATATCTGCTACTATTTCATACTCGTATAAGCAATAATTTTACATAAATAAATGCAGTTTGCCTATACAATTTCTTGATAAATTGTTCAACAAAACCAGGAAGGTGCATAGTGTTCATTGCAGTTTGTAGGCTGCATTTACACTCATTTTCATTATGTTTGGGTATAAAAGAGAATTTTTTAGATTGCCTTAAATAGAAATAAAAAGCCAGTTTATGAGGATGAAACAAACAAACAAAAATAATAATAATAATAATAATAATAATAATACAGGATTCTTTCAGGGTTGCCAACTCATTTTTAGTAAATTGTAGTCTAGAGGACATCAGCAATTCTTACCATCAAAAGATCAAGAAATAATATACTATTATTAAATTATCTATTAATTCCTAAGTGAAGTTTGGGAACATTTTCTGAAAGAAATTAAAATATTGCTTGTTTTCATAGGACAAGGATAACATATATATTTAATACTTTTCATTACTTCAAATAATATGGAAAACAATTTCTAAACATGATATCTTGTTTAACAGCCGCCAAATTAACTAGAATGTAACAATTTTCTCTCTTCCTGTATTTAACAAATGCAATTAATAAAAATTATTCTGAAGATGTTTCATGTCCAAAAATATTTTGTGGCATTAACTGCATAATATATTTTTAAATAAACTGTTGCTTATATTTGAAAGGGCCACTAATGGATACTTTCCCAATGCACAATATATTTTTATGTAAACATAAGATTTGGAATAATCACTTATTTAAAAGTCAAATTGTGATACAAACATCCAATCCGGTAGAGATCAAATTAATCAGTCAAATTATGGAAATTCAAATGTTATGCATTCTGGATTCGATAGTCAGTGAAGTGAGGGCATAATTTTTATTTAATAAATCTAAGAACACTCTTTAAAGAAAAAATCTAAAATCATTTTTCTATATAGCATATTTTTATCACGTGCTTAAAATCCTAATTTAGATGTACCGTATTTTACGGACTACAAGATGCATCTTAATTTTTATGCAATTTTTTTAAAAAATAATATTTTACCATTTTTATTATTAGATTGCAAAGCGAAACAAAAAAAATTCTTAGTTTATAAAACCGGGCTGACCTTTAAAAATCCTTGAAAATCTTCATCTGAACTTTCTTCTTATTGTCTTCATTGTCCTCTTCATATATAAGATGGTCTTCACTGTCACTGAGAGCGTTATGCCACACTTCTTGAAAAATTAAGCAATAATACCTTCTGCCATTTTAGACGCCCGACTGTTTTATCCACTGACATACTTGTTTGATTGTAGGTCGTTTTAAAGCTCCCTTTGGCATAAATTAATATTGGGTTTCATCCATTTATCCATTTGTACTATTCCTCTCTCATACAGACTTTAAATGGTTTACTTATTGACACATCAAGAGGTTGTAATTGTGAAGTAAGTCCTCCCAGAATAACAGCAAGCTCTGTATTTCCCTATCACATTTCTCTTTCACAGAATTTTTCAAATGACTACTCAACTCATCTAGCACAAGAGAACTCTTCTTCAATAAAGCACCTTTCCTTTTCTCCCATACACTGTTAACTAAGGTGACCAGACGTCCTGCTTTTGGCGGGACAATCCCGATTTTTAAAAATTTGTCCAGCGACCCATGACATTTAAAAAAAGTCCTGATTTCTGGAAGCATGACAAGCTAGAAAACGGGAGGGAGAATGGGAAGGTTCTCCCTAATATACGGTTTTTGGTAGCCAGGATATGAGTAATGTATTATTTTTGTTAATTATGTTAAACTTTAATAATAACAAATAATTGTTGAGAGCGGATTGTCGAGAACTGCTCATCCAAGTTCACATTGTTGATCAGTTAGAATTCGACCATCATTGCTTGGACTTAATGAACAATGGCATGGCATTGGCAATGATGAAAACATTTTGTAACTGTCTCTCAGATGATTCATATCGTACTAGTGCTAGTTAACAAGTGTTGTCAACAAATGAGTAAATTCAGATAATTTAGGTAAGTAATTTATTTCATAAATACAAATATTTTCTTGAATTTAACAGACATTGCTTGTATTATTTATATTTTATAGAGGCGGCAAAGTCTAGCGCCAGCCTTAAAACTGACACTTACACGACTTATGTTACGGTAAATTCAGAGGAAAAATAATACAAGTTAGCATTGTTATTATTTAGAAAGAAATATTAAAATTAAAATAATTTTTAAACTATAGTTACCTTATAACAATCGACCTAATTTAATTTATAAAAACTAACCATAAAATATGTTCATGTAATTATGTACCTACTTAACTGTTTTTTAAGCAATATGTATTTAACAATTCATAATATAACTTAAAAATTTTTTTTAGATTTTTAACATAGAAAAGAGGATGCAAATTCAACGATGCTCTAAGATGTTAATTTCCTTTTATTAAAAAAACCAAAAGCGATTACATGGTAAATGTGAGAAATGTAATGGTGAATTTTCTATTTCGCACGGCGGAAAGAATGATATTTCAAAGCACTTGGAAACACAGAAACACAAAAGATATTTAAATACTGCTGCAGCTTCCTCCAAAATACAGAAATTTTTTCGAGAAAGAACTTATGGAGACAAAGAAAAGAAATTACCATTAGCAGTAGGTCTTATGCCTTTTCATGCCATTAATCACAATCATTCCTTCAGACCTATGGACTGTACATCACAAATTGCCCAGAAGATATTCAACACAAAATTTGCCTATGCCAGAACAAAATCTGAGGCAATTGTGTGTAATGTGATATCCCCATATGTATTTTCAGAATTAAAGAAAAATCTAGAAAAAATTAATTTTATATCCATATATTATGACGCATCTAATTATAAGAATATATTTTTATTTGCAATCATTATTACATTTTTTGATTTGGAAACTGACATAAAAATTTATAGTTTTAGATTTCGTTTCTTTGCCCAGCGAAGCTTCTGAAATGATTTTCAGTTCCATTATTGATATTTTGGAAAAAGCTATTTGAAACATAAAATGACTGCATATTGTGCAGATAACGAACACAAATTTTGGAGGAAAAGCGAGAAGAGGTACAAATAATATCTTTTATAAATTAAACAAAAACCTTGATCAAAACATTATTGGTGTTGGTTGAGCATATAATATACATAACGCCATTCAAACAGCTGCTGATTTGTTGCCTGCAGATGTGGAAAATATTGTTATTAAAATATATTCTTATTTCTATGTATATACCATGCATGCAGAAATGCTTAAAGAATTTTGTGAAACTGCAGAAGTCGAATATCGGAAAATACGTGGATACAGTAAAACGAGCTGGTTAGCTCTCTTGCCAGCTGTTGAAAGAATTTTGAAAATATACGACGCTTTGAAATCCTACTTTCTACCACAGGATAAATGTCCTAGAATTTTAGAAGAATTTTTTGAAAGAGAATCTTAAAAAATATGGCTAGAGTTTGTACACAGTCAAGCAGCTCTTTTTCAAAACGCTATAAAACTTATTGAAGGTGACAAAATTGCGGGTATCGAAGTAGAAAATGAAGTTAATAATTTAAAATTTAATTGTCAATAGCGGTTAGAAAATAATTTTCTTCTGTTAACTAAGAACAAGGTGCAATAAATCGTGCAGATATCTTGAATCACATAAAATGTTCTATAGTAACAGCATAGATTATTTAGAAGAATGGACGGTACATTACAATGATATTGAAAATTTTCATTGGGTTACATTAAAACAAGAACTTAATTGGAATGATGTACCAAAATCATTCGATCATATTAATCAAAATTTCCTATATAGTAATATTTCCAAAAATGATCCTTTTAATGAAATATCATTATTAAAAATATATTGATAAGGAAAGGTTAAATTTTGGGCATCAGAAAAAAAATCATAGTAGAGAACAAATGGTTAGAAATATTTCATCATTTTAAAACAAACCATGTTCCATAGAATAATGCACTAAAAATTTTGGAATATGTGCTGTCCTTACCAGGAACTAATGCTGCGACTGAACGCGATAAAACAGTAAAAAATAAAGTGTGCACATCAGAAAAATCACAAATAGCAGGATGAGCAGCCAGAGGGTCAATCCATAATTTCATACCATTCAGAAAAAGTCTGTTTTCGTGTAAAAATATGCATACAGTACAAAGTCTTTAATCCGGACTTTCGCGAATCCGGATTATCAATCATCAATTTAAATCTGGTAAGATGGCATGCAGAAATTATAAAATTAAAAATATGAAACCTTAATTTATGAAATAAAGAGCAGTTATGATCTAAAGGGTATCAAAATTTACCAAAAAAAAGGCCTAATATTTATTTGTTTACTTTATTAAACATTTCTTTCAATGTAAGTTGTTTAAGTTGCTTCTTTTTTTCTGCTAATACTTTCTCTTTAATTCTATAAACAGACATAATTTCTTGTTCAGTTGCAAAGTTTCACTGTTCAAGTCCTGTAATTGCTGTGTTGAGAATACCGACTAACTTGTGAATTGAAATTTTTTCATTTTCAATAACCTCTTTGTCACTTTCTTCGCTATCGGAAGCGGTACATCAAAACATGCTTTCGCTTTGTAGATCCTTTGGCAGCTCCAGCATCGGAAATTCTATTTGACATAATCGAAAGTTCAAGCTTACTTTTATAAAACTGCTCTAACAGTCTGCAAAAAATAATAAGCCGTATCCAATTAGAAGATTAAGGAAAAATGCAATCTGCAACATTAACTGAAATAGATAATTAGATAATTTTAGCCTAGCTTATACTGCCCGTAATACATTAAAGGCGCATGCATAAACGTATTATGCGCATGCATAAACGTATTATACGCATGCGCAGAAAGTTTGTAGCTTTGAGGTCCAGATTATGGATCATTCTGGATTAAAGACTTTGTACTGTATTAGAACAACAATATATATAAATCTAATATATATAGTCTAAGTTGTGCTCTCGAGACTTGAAAAATGCAACTTGAATTTTGTAAATTGGACGAGTAGAATGCCAGAATATAGAACTGGCCTTCCAGGGGTGATAGATTTTTGGAGACTCATAGTAAAATCAATTTTTTTTTACAAGTGGCATATAAATTTCAGCCAAAATGCGGGACACAAATGATCTTTGGCTGTTTAGGATTACCTGTTGGCTCAGAACAGTTAAAAATTTTGGATGAATGGAAGGCTTCATACATATTGGTAATACATGTGGATTAATTCTTAGTTTCTTACTCAAAAGTTTCACCAAATCACCCTGGACTTAAAAAAAGGGATGAACAGAAACAAAAATTTAGCAGCAGTGGTAAACAGGATAATATCAGGGCTAATTACTTTGCAAATTTACACATGAAATTCACTTGCAGAATGCACACTTACTATTTGTTGCTCTTTACTAAAGTAAAGCATGGTTTGGCAAGCTTCTGCTAAAATTTGCTTGACTATTGCTTGCTGTATGTCTGTCTGCATAATCTTAATTGGTTTTGAAACTATGAAGTGTTTTGGTGTACTGTGATCTGTATCAGGCTTAATGCTCCTTTCACCTACTAGACACCTGGACATCAATTCTAAGAATTATAGCAATGCCACAGAAAATAATAAATGAGGGAGAACTTGATTGAACTATATATTCCAGCTCCAAATTGCTGTTTTGTAATTTCCTGAATTTTAAAATGTTGCTATATTTTATCAGAAAGTCCATCTTTCTGAATCAAAACCCTTCATATTTAAATTGCACAGTTACTTATTTTTTTATTTAGATTTTGTAGTTAATTTTAGCTGATATTTCTCTTTATGAATATGCAGATTTTTCTCTATTTTTTCCTGTCAAACTAGTTTCAAGTTCACATTTAAAAGGTCTTCCGTTTTATTATATGGTTTGCTTACAAAGATGGCACACAGATACAGTGATAGAGTGTAAAGACTTTGTGTTACAGTACCTTTCGAGCATACCAAACACTTTTTTTAAAATAACGCAACTAACATCAACATAAATTCTGAAAGTAATATAGCGACAGTCTTAGTTATCAATGTTTTCTATTCTCTCTTCTCTCTTTGCTTAATATTTGAAAGTTCAGTCAAGTGCACAACAAATGAGGATAATTTGCGAGCTGTTAATATCTCGTGATCAACAATTCTTTGACATTTAAATTTAAGGACAGATATACTCAGCGTCATGCCATATTGCTTGATATGGAAGTTACAGTGAATTGGATCAGGTCAAAATTATCTTGCTCATTTGGTTTTTAAATTAGCATTAAATCACAGAATTAATTCACAATTTATTTCCAAATAGTCTGATTAAAGAAAAAAGAACACTTACCTAACAAAGAATCTTTTAAAATACACGGTAGCTGTTGCAATTACTTGTTGTTTTACTTTTAGCTGTTCTCCTAAAGCTTGAATAACTAAGAAGAAAGGAAAAGATATTGCAATAAAATGCATTCACTAAAATACTTGCACAATTTATAAACAAATAACCCATATTTTAAGTAACTAAAATTTTCTTTTTTGAATAAGACAGATTCCAAAGAAATAAGCCCAGAAAAGGGATCCAAGTTTAAGTATATGTGTCTAGGGTATAAGACCCTGTAGCTCCACATCATAAAATTTAAACAGTGAGCAGATTTGGGAAAGGATACCTAAGTGTCATTAAGAAAGTCAACTTGACTTAAGGAAGTTTAAGGAGAAGACAGAAAAACTTTTAAGAATATTAAAAGTTTTAGAAAATTAACAGCGATTAGCGGGATTTGATCTCGGGATCTTTCGGACTCAAGTCTAACATGCTAACCACTGAGAGGGAGAAAAGAGGGTTTTTTTTTTTTTTTTTTTTAATTTAATTTAAATTTTTGAAACATAACATAAACACAACATATAGGTAAAAATGAATAGAAAAGCGACTAAGAGTAATAGGCTCCTTGGTCACATAGATGTAAAATCATAATCTAGCAATGCAATACTATATTGTGGGGAAGAAACTGTAGACAGATTTTAATCTGCGGGAAAAAATGTGATGAATAAATATAACAGATTGATAATAATGCTTGAGGATCATATGTGGCAGTTGAGGTTGATGTGATAGCATTTCTTAGTGAGAAGAATCAACAGCTTTTAAAAAGAGCATCCGTCCTGTGCGGTGTCGTAGCTGGATTGATAATGGAGGGTAGAACCTCTCTTTTTAGACAGTGGAAAGATGCTGAACTCCCATTCAATCACAGAACGTAGTCACACGACTGAGCTTGGAATGACCTAATTGTAAGCACGTAGAGTCTGCAGTGCATGATTATCAATCTCTTCAGTTTAGGTAAATAAATTCTGACAAAGTTTTTTAATTAAGACATCAATAGGTTTAATGTTTAGGTCCAAATGAATCAATCATTATCAATAAACCATGATGCGTTAAGGACAGAGTAAAATGCAGGGTTTTACTTTGAAAGGTTCAGAGTTTCATAATATGTGTCTTGGCTGCTGTCCCCAGAGGGTACAAGCGTACAAAAACACAGGTTTGATAATTACAGTAAAGAGAAGAGCTTTCTGTTTAATTCACGAGAGCTTTCTTGAGTTGGGATCTGACTGTCTTCGCTTTTTTTTTTTTTTTACCATTCTCAATGCGAAGATGCCAGATTAATTTGGAATCCAGGGTTACACCAAGGTATTTATAAGAATTACACCACGGAACTTAATCGTTGAAGAAATTAATGGTAAGGCACAGGAGTGGAGATCTTGAAAAACTTAGAGCAGCACATTTAGAGACATTAACTTTGATTTTCCAGGTAATACGTCAGAGCTCAAGACTAGAGAGATAACTCTGAATTTTCGGGACCAGGAAATCCAGTCGTGAGTGTTGAACGAGGATAGCAGTGTCATTCGCATAAAATGCGAGAGTGACACCAGATGATTTTGTTATGTCATTAATAAAGATACTAAAAATATAAGGACTTAATAATGAACCCTGTGGAACACCACTGGGGATTGGACAGGATTTTGAAATGACAGAACCAACTCGTACTGAAAAAGATCTATTACTGAGATATGAGTTAATGACATGAATTAAATGAGCTGGAAAATCAAGTCATATGAGCTTGATTATAATTCCTATATGCCAAGTCCCTTCAAATGCCTTCAGCTATGTCTTCAAAAAAAAAAAAAAAAAACGCCTGTAAGCATTTTATTGCGAAGCTTTTGTAAATGTACTCCACAGTCCGGAACAGGTGGTGCATAGTACAGTGTTTTTCATGGAACCCAAACTATTCATCAATAAGAATATGTTGGTTCTGGAGAACAACAATCAGGCGTTCGAGGCAATATAAACTCAGATATCTTAAGTTACAAGAATAAGAGGTTGATAGGTCTGTAATTCTGAGGGTTAGAATAGCAGTGGTGAGTTTTTGGAATAGGCACTACTAGTGCACATTTTCCAGCTTTCCCGAAAATAGCAGTGTAATAACATAAATTTAATTAACACTACTATTGAAAATACAGATTTGATGGGGAGGTTTTCAATCATACGATTTGAAATAAGAATCCAATCCAGGTGCTTTTCTGGGTTTGAGATTAGCTATATAAGTGCTAAGCTCTCAAAGTGAAGTGTATTAGCCCAGAAAGGAAATTCACCCAAATTTCAGAAAATTAAACACAAGAGAAATGACATTAAAAGCTTAAAATAATATTGGGGAGGGGAAGAGAATCAACATAAATTATTTATACCATTCCAAAAGTTCAACTGTAGATATGTAGACTACATTGCAACTCAGTACTTATACTGGAATTTACAGCCTTGCAGTAGTAATACTGGCTAATTCATGCAAAAGTTTACAATTTTACTTAGTGTGAAGCTTACATTTTGAACAGGAAACTCATAATCTATGTTGTAAGCGCTATTATGTACCACTCATGTTTTAATACTTTCTGCAGGCTTCAGAATTATTATGATGTCCAGGTTTATTGAATGCTACATTTATTCAATTCTGATGCAAGGCATTAGTAAAGTAACAATCCAAAAGCACTTAGGACACAAGGGTTTTAATGACTCAAGCTCAGTGGCTAGGATGTTGGAGTCTAAATTCCACATATGACAACATGCCTTTTTTCAGTTTTTTCAATAGACTTGTGTAAAAATGCTGCCATTGAGATGTCTGCAAATTATAACAAATCTAGAAAAGAAATCTGCACATCAGTTCTGTGTTATTTTTCATTTTTCAGTTTAACTAAATTAATTTTTAGATACAAAAGCTATCTTAGCCAATTCATTTCTCATAAATCTATGCCCAGTTTTGCCCATGGAAAATTAATATATAATGCATTTTTTAAGTCCAAGGTATTGCTGATTCCATTTTGTGTATTGCTAAGCACGCTAGTTTTAATACTTTCAACAAATCTAAATCTTCCTTTCCCAACCTCTTCAATTAGCTTTAAATCCAATTTTTCAAATGAAAAATGAGTATCTGTTTCATTTATTAGATGTTATTTTTATACTTAAACAAGCAATACATCAGTCAAACAAGAAAGTCTGTGATAAAACATAATAAAAAATAAAACTTTCAGTAAAGTTAATTTGAATTTTTTACTCATTTTAAGCTTTAAACTTTTCCGTATTGGGACGTGGTCACTGTTTTTTTATCATAATATGCTACTAAAAATTGCTGCTCTTTTCTTCATTTTTTGGAAATTTCTAAAATGCATGCCATTTCTCAGCAACTTAGTCTCCTTCATAGTTTTCATGCATCATTTTCTCTAGGATTTGCATCTCTAGGAAGGCATGTACCAATTCATAAATGTTTGTATGTTGTTTCTTTTTTATTTTGTTTGTTCCCCCCTTACTTTTCCTAATTCCCACAAATGAAAGATTCAGCAGTTTTCTGCTTTCTTTGACATATAAATACCTAATTCAGAAGACAAACAACAAAAATCAGCGTTATATTTACAAAATTTCCACAGGACTAGTTTCGATGGTTTTACCGAACCACCATCTTCAGCTGCAAAACCGCAAATGAACAAGATAGGAAAAAATGATTAGATAAGATAAGAAAGCCTGGACAAGAATAAGCAAGTGGCGCCATCTGTCGGTGAAACCAGAACTAAAACATAATTTCTTTAAAGGCCGAAGGCAAATTTGGATTGGAATTAGGATCGTTAACTAGAACAGAAAGATTTTTATGAATGTGAAATGCCTCTAGAAAATCCAGTTCTCCAATGGAAGATGTTTTTTGAATAATTTTGGCAGCAGAAAAATTGAAAGTGTGATTTACGGACCAACAATGTTGCGCAACAGAAGACTTCTGTGTTTCCTTTTTTCTAACATATGCCTCATGTTCCTTGACGCGAAATTTTAAGGCTCTCTTAGTTTGGCCAATGTAAATTAAACCACACTGGCAAGGAATCCTATAAATACCCCAGGAATTCATATCCGGAATGGGGTCCTTAAGTATGGAACTCGGAATTTTATTGATGGGAGAATAAACAACCCGAAAGTTAAATTTCTGCAAAATATGTGCAACTTTATAGCTAATTGATGGAAAGAAGGGAATGACAACAGAATTTTTATAATCTCCTAAAACAAGAGTGTGCCTTTTAGTGAGTTGAGATGAGAATTTTTTAACTGCTTGATTAATAATGTTGGGTGAAAAGCCCCTGTCAATAGCTATTGCTTTTAAATAATTTAGTTCTTCATCAAGGGCTAGTTTGGAGGAGCAAACTTGAAGAGCACAGAAAACATAGGAATAAAATGAAGCTAACTTTTGTTTAGTCGGATGACATGATTTAAAGTGTGGTGGAAGGCAAACCGATGAAGGTTTACGGTAAACTGTAGTATTGAAGTTGGATGTGTTACGTGTGACCAGAATGTCGAAAAACGGAAGAGAATTGCAAGTCTCAAGTTCAAAAGTGAACTGAATAGCAGGATCAATAGAATTCATTGTTGAAAGAACTTTATTAAAATCATCTTTATTACCTTCAAACAGGGTAAAAGTATCGTCTACATAGCGGAACCATGCCGGGAAGTTTAAAGTTTCAAACAATTTTGATTCATAATCATGAGGGAGAAGCCCCCTCAGTCCCATCCTGGCTGATATCTACATGCATTATTTTGAAAACTATTGATCTTCCCCATTCTGATCAGTACTAAATAACTTAGAACATAAAGTATGGCCAAATAATATTTGTTAAAATAATAATGACACAGGTTGCTTATTAATTAGATTATTTCTATTCACATGTTACTAATGAAAATATAATGATTTTATTCTAGAAAAATAAATGGTATACATATAAAAAATAAATTATTGAAATAAGACACAGATATTTACAACTCTGTTAAGAGAAACTGCAACAGCAAGAAAAAGTTACCAGACACACGTGAAATTTGGAGCATGAGTTAATTAATTACACAGTCAATAGGATAAGTAAAAACTGAAATCTGGCTCATAGGATGTGTAAAGAGGTATTTAGAAAGCAAATCTCAATCAATATATCAATAAAATAAATTATGATCGTGCTAACAATATATAAACACGACTTGATACACAGTAAGACAACATCACGAAAAACTGAAAGATTTCAAAAGATGAAGAATCACAAAATAGAGAAGAGGTAATTTTTCACACCATGCAACTGAAGCACATGCAGTTCTGGATACTAATAGTTGTGTACTTAAAGAAACTGGGCAGGGGAAGGCTTCATGCATCAACATGAGGAGACTTGAGCACCTATACACAACAGAACAGAACAAAAGATATCTGGTGTACATGGCAATCACGGATTACGAAATCACTTTTACTATATTAGCATAACAGTGGAGTACAGCTATACATTGGGCATTCCAAAAGGGACTCTTTCATCTAAAACAATTCAAAAATCAAAATAAACTATAATAAGAGTTTAAAAATATTAAAACTCTGAAGAAAAACTATAATGCATATCATTAATAAAGATGACATTTGTTATTTCATTTCTTTCAAATTCTAAACATAATCAACAACTCTTTTTTTAGTGATACATCACTATTACCATAAAACATCCTTAACATGAAAAAGAATTATTGCACAATGAAAACACAAGTGCTAGCATAGTACATTAGTATTTATATTAGTATAGTCAAAAGTCATTAATTCGGACACCCATAATCCGGAATGATCTATAATCTGGACCTCAAAGCTAAAAACTTTCTGCGCATGCGCCACGTTCACACATGCGCATAGGCGTTTACGCGTGCGCGTAAGACCTTTACAACTGCGCATATGCGTGTGCGCAAGCGCAGAATACGTTTTTGCATGCGCGCTTTATGTATAACGGACAGTATAAGCTCAAATTCTCTAATTATCTATTTCAGTTAATGATGATGATTGCGTTGTTCCTTAATCTTCGAATTGGATCCGGCTTATTACATTTTGCAGACTGTAAGAGCAATTTTTTGATTATGTCAAATAGAATTTCCGATGCTGGAACTTCCAAAGGATCTACAAAACGAAAGTATGTTTCGATATCCATCAAACAAAAAGTGGCTGCAAAAAATGGATAAAGACATGAAGAAGGTGACGAGAGGTTAGTGAAAACGAAAAAATTTCGATTGACAAGTTAATCGGTATTCTCGGCACAGCAATTACGGGATTGAACAGCGGAACTTTGTAACTGAACAAGAAATTATGCCTGTTTATAGAATTAAAGAGAAAGTATTATCACATAAAACGAAGCAACTTAAACAACTTACATTGAAATAAATGTTTAATAAAGTAAACAAATAAATATTAAGCTTTTTTTTTTTTTTTTTGTAAATTTTGATACCCTTTAGATCATAATTGTTCTTTATTTCATAAATTACGGTTTCATATTTTTAATTTTAGAATTTCTGCATGCCATCTTACGAGATTTAAACTGATGATCTATAATCCGGAAAAATCGATAATCCGGAATCACCGAAGTCCCAACGAGTCCGGATTAACGACTTTTGACTGTACTATGTGAAAATACAATTGAACTTTGCAAAACTGTAAAATAAAAAAGGTGAGGAATACCAGTAAAATAATGGAATACAAAGCAATAAAATGTAAAATTGTAAAACACTCTATATTAGTATATTAAAATTAATGATAAAATTGTTTATAAAAATACAATAGTATAGAAAAATTAATGACAAAAAGTTTATAAGTCCAGGCAATCTGTAATTCAAACTGTCATCCTGAATCTAGTAACTTTTAATAACTCTTTATTTTCCCAGATAAGAAAATTTTCTCAGGCTCTGTGCTTTTAAATAACTTCTTACAGTTGTCATGAAAATTGGAAATCTCACTGATAACTGTGTAAGGATTTTAAAGTTTTACTAACATTTATTTTATTTTAAAATTTTGCTATCCTCTCTTATTTTCCATTTCCGGCCAGAATAAGCGCGATTAGATTTGTTAAAGAGTTAGAGAAAAGTTAGTTTGAAAAGTTAGAGACTTCTCGCTACCTTACCACGTGCATGCTTTTCAGTCAGTTCTTGTCTGCCATTAGGCCAGAAAATTCATTCTCGCTGATACTTGAAGTCGTATTGTAGTTTCCTGCATTCTGCTCATACGTGGAGTTAAATGACCAATCTTCGCGTTACTAGTCTTTGTAAAGTATCTCAGTTTTTATTTATGTAAGTTAGTTTTACTTCTTATTTTCTACGTTTTAGACCATAAGTGCTGGTCTTTGTATCCCGAAGTGCAGGAATAGTTGTACGCTGTGACAAATAAAGGCTAATTTTAACCCTTCTCATCTTTGTTGTATCTTCTACTAGCAGCTATGCTGCCAGCCTTCGTCGGGCTTTTAAATGTTCCGTAAAAATGCCTGAAGGGAACACCAAACGTTAAATTTAAAAACTGAGCAAAAGTTTACTCTGCAAAAAACTTCCGGAAAAAAAAAAAAAAAAAATTTTTTTTAAATTTAATACAGATAAAAAAATTAACCAACTTTCTGTTGAAGAAAAAAAAATCATGCAAAACTTTTCAATATCTTACAAACAGTGAAATAAGCAACAAATAACATGAAAGAAACTCAAAAAACAAAAAATTCCACGTAGCCTCTCTCTCTCCCTCTGCAGAACAACTTTAAAAAAAAAAAAAAATCAATAAAAATGTATTATATATATAAAAAATCTGATGTGTACACCACGACTTCCTTGTACAGAATATTAAATTATACGCAATTGTTTCTTGCATTTCTTTTAAACTTATTGGATTTAATTAAATCTGCTTCGCCAACAGCGCATAAACCACAACAGAATAAAGGCATTCTTTAAAATTCACTTTATTTGTTTAACATAGCGACAATCTGGCACTAGGTTCACTTAACAGTATTATATTTCATTCATATTATAACTCAGAATGCACAAAATGTATATCATTTAAAGAATTTGCCACATGTTCTTTTCAAATACTATAATAAAGCTAGAACGATGTAAAAAAGAAATTAAGCAAACAAAACAAAAAAGAAACAGTTTTTCACAGATGATTGAGTATTTCTCATTCAATTAATTCAGTTTTCATTTCGCGACAAGACAAAAATACATAATAGCTCAAAATATCTGTATTAAAAATTACTAATTATTAAAAATTAAATTACAAATTATAAAAAATTAAGTAAATCTTAAACACTTATTTCCTCGAAAAAATTCCAGAAAGGATTAAGCATGATTTAATTCGCAATAATAAATGAAGTCATTATTTTTGTTGTTGCAAAGCTTAGTCTCTCTAGATTGGCAACAAATCTACAATTCTGCTGTTTCAAATGTAAACAAATATGTCCACCATGTTATTTGTAAACGCAACGTATTAATTTTATTTAAAATGCATTTTCCCGATTGGCAACAACAGTTTTTTTCAGAACGATAATAATTTGAACGGTAATGTTTTTTGAGCAGTAATGTTGACGGTAATGTTTCTGAATAAAGCAAGTATTTAACAATTAATGTTTCACGGAATGTGTTTTTAATAAACTAATTAAATGCTAACATTTCAGAAGTGGGATAAACTAGAATTATTATCTAGATATAACAACGTATTGCCTTAACGTACACTAAGCCTAAACTGAATGCGGAAGCTTGCCAAAACTGAAAGTAGAAAGGTACGTGAATTTATAAACTGTTTATGTTATGTGTAAGTATTAAACGGAAAGAACTTAAGTATAATTATTGTATTATTATTTGAAAATTTAAGATGGCTTATTTGGCAAGAGGCAAAAAATGTGATTTAAAAGAACTTGCTTTGGAACTTGATGTAGATGTCCCTTCTGATATTAAAATTGTAGGCTTAAGAGATATGATTTTGAATAGTAAGAATTATAACGAAGACTTTACTAAACAAATGCTGGATAGAATTATAAATGATCGTTTAGACAGGGAATAGTTAGAAATTTTAGAAAAAGAAAAAGCAAAGAGCATTTGAAATGGAAATTATAGAAAAAGATAAGCAATAATAAATGAAAAATGCATTTGAAATGGAAGAAAAAGATAAGCAAAGAACATTTGAACTTGAAAAATTGAAAATAGAAGCGGAAATCAGAAGTAGTAATGTAAATGATTCTGTTCCTTCTAATGTTAGTAGAAGTAATATTTGTGATATGAGTAAATTAATGCATAAGTATGATTTGAATGAAGGTGACATAAGTTTTTATCTAGTTTTATTTGAGAGACAGGCATGACGTATTGGGTTAGAAGAACAAAACTGGGTTTCTCAGCTGTTGGGTCTATTGCCTTATGAAATAACTCAATTAATTGTCCGTGAATCAGAAGAAAAAGCTAACGACTATAAGCACGTTAAACAACTGCTACTGAGAAAATTTAAGTTAAGCCCTGAACAGTTTCGACAAAAGTTCGTTGATCATATTAAAACATTGCGTAATACGTGGAAGGACTTCGGGTTGAATTAAAAAATTATTTTGAAGAGTGGCTTGCTGGATTAAATGTAACAGATTTTGACTCTTTAAAACAACTTATTATTACTGATCAATTAAAGAAAAGGGTCCCCGCTGCTATCCAAGACCATTTCATTGATGATTGGTCTAAATTCATTAATCCTGAAGAGTTGGCTGAAAAACTAAATGAATATGAAAATATTCGGGCAGGGATAAAAGTACTTCAATTAGGAAATAAAACTTTTAGGCATAATTCTAAGCCCAAATCTGGTTCTAAATTTTATGAAGGATCCTATAATCAGTATTCAAGACAAAGAAATGTTAACGATTCCATGCAGACAGATGGTAATTTCAAAGTGGGTTTTAAAAACAGTTTTGATAATAAATACAATCTGAGAGATAAATTTTATAAAACAGACAAAAGAAAAAGGGAATATAATTCTGACATCCGCAATGAAAAGGGTGAGCCGAAATGCTTCAATTGTAATGATTATGGACCTATAGCGACGGATTGTCCTCAGCCTAAAAAAGAAATTATTTGCAGGAAATGTAATGAAAAGGGTCATACTTTTTAAAAGGTGTACGTCTAAGAATCCAGACTTGACAAATGTTAAAAATAATTTATCCGTGGACCAGAATTCAGGTGTTTCACCAGCTGTATATTTAAAGTATGCTCGCATCAATAATGGAGAAGAAATTACTGCAATCATAGATATGGGTTCTAGTTCGTGTTTATTGAAACAGTCTGCGGCTAAGAGACTGAATCTTATTGTAAAACTGATGTGGAAGAATTGTTTGGCTTTGGGAACCAGAATAAACCAGCCGCTAGAACATTGGGAAAAGTAACTGTTAACTTAGAGATTGATAATGTGGAAGGAAAGGACATTACATGTTTCTGAATAAAGCAAGTATTTAACAATTAATGTTTGACGGAATGTGTTTTTAATAAACTAATTAAATGCTAACATATTTAAAACTTAACCTCACTTAAACAGCTTTCAAATTGTTGATAATTGTACAAATATTGCTTCCAGAATTACGAAAGGCATAAAAACCTTAACTGGAAGATAAGAACAACATAATTCAATCATTTTTAAAGCAAAAAACGTACAATTTATAAACATATAAGAGTAAAGAAACTGAGATCACTGTGCCGAGTAACAGAGTGGATATATGTATATAAATATAGTATTTATATACGTTTGGTGCAGCAGATTGCAACCAAAATACGAGGTGCACATCTACATGTTATAGCAGTCCTATATACAAAATTTCAACGTTCTGAGGCTACTCGTTTTTGAGTTATGCGAGATACGTGCGTACGTACATACATATGTTCGTACAGACGCCACGAAAAATTCTCTTCAGAATTAATTTTAAAGCAGTTTTATAATTTTTTTTGAGAAAACGAGTCTTTTACTCTGTCCTTACGTACAGATATCACGCAAAAACATCGTTAAATTGCATTCGATAGCGGTCAAAATGGACATTTTCATTGAAATATGCTGCCTGAAACCTTTCGCAATTACAATACTTCCCTTTTACTTCATACAAGGAAGTAAAAAAATGACAATAAAATATGCCAACCTCTTAAAAACAGTGACATAAGAAATATGATGAAAAATTGTTGCCAAACCCATATTTCTAAAAAGAATGAAACTATTCAAAATGATGCATTTTCATCAAAAAACTATCAACAATAATAAGAAAGGAAAATTGTTGCCAAAATCACATTTTTAAAGATGTGAGATGTGAGAAGTGTACTCGGAAGCTTCATTAAAAATTTTTTTAAAAATACAAAATATTATCATTTTCCCAAAATTCTTTTTGTAAAAGCAGTCGCAAGGATGCAAGTTTAATGTGTCCAAAAATCAAAGAAAAATAAACTGTACATTTTAAAAAATAAACTTTTTTAGAAAAATTCCCGTTGAAAAGGTGTTAAGCTTATTTTGTTAAATAAATTCATATTTAATCGATTTTTGAAACACGAAGTTTATTTTAAGTTCGTAAAATAGCTAAGCGCCTACATTTCATGACGATATGAAAATGGAGTATGTAGAGTAAAATCTTGTTTTCCTATAGCCCATTATGTCTCAAAATGATGCGATTTCGTCACAAAATATAAAATTAAAAAAATTCAAATTCGTATTTCAAAAAAATCGCTTTGAGGTGCACTGGCTCTTGTCTAGATGCACCTATGTACCAAATTTGATAGCCGTGGGTCTATCAGCTTACGCGCAGCGCAAATGAAAGACACACACACACAGACAGACTCTTTTATTATATGTAGAGATACACACACGAGCATAGTTTCAGTAAGCTCCCTGCTCCCATTCAGGATTAGCAGATGTTTCCAAAGGCAATTAGAAGGAACAGTAGTCCTGACAACTGGAGAATACTCCAATGAATCTCCAACAAATAAGAGATTTTGAACTGCTTGAAATAGTTCCTCACTCAGAGTTCGGATTCTGCCACATTGACTTATACCACCTGTACTTAGGAAACAGTTTCAATATTATACCAAGAAGACAAAATAACCTTTTTCTGACATCACTGCCTACTAAAACTATGTCTTCCTCTTTCAGATCACAAGCTCCAAGTTCCAAGACGTTCTTGGCAAAATCTCTTTCTGATTTTCTGACATTTTTTGTGAAATTTATTGTTTATTGAAAAACGTACATTTTATATAAATATAAAACAATATTTTTATTAATGACTAGTCTGTTGTTGCTTGTTCATTATTATACTAGCGAAGCGAGTTCCTTTCTTGAAAGACATACGCGTAAGTCATCCCTTGCATTTAAGCAATTTCTCGCTTTAGTTTTTATGCGATGAAAATCCCATTTTGCACAATAGGTGGTAGCAAAGGGTAAGAGTAACTGCAATGCTCCGTTCGCCAACTCTGGATAACGTTGTAACTGTGAACACCAGAATTGTTGCAATTCTAATTGTTCGAATTCTATTTGAACATGTCCACTTGCTCGCAATTCAATAAGCTGATCTTTTTTCAGACCACTATCATCCATCAAATTCAAGTCAAATAGAAATGGATCCAGTATCCATCTCTGAGTTTTGGTAATATATCTGGTAGAAAATATCCATTGAATGATTTGCTCAATCATCTCAAATGTATTACAATGTCGGGTATAATTGTATTCTTTTTATTTTTCGCAATAACAGAATCAAGCAAGGGAAAGTTTGCAAAATTCCCCTTTTCTACTCGACATATCCAACTTTCTAAGTTTGCGATAAATGAAGATAATTTTTCACTAGATATTATTATATTTATACAAAATCCTTGCATTGATAAATTCAATTCATTTAAATGGCTAAATATGTCTGCTAAGTAGGACAACCTCAGCATTGTATCATTACTCTCAAAATCTTTTACTAAATAAGTTTTGACTAGTCAGTAATTGAATAATTTCCTCACACAATTCAAAAAACTGTTAAGCATGCGACCCTTAGATAACCATCATATTTCGGTATGATCAGCACCGATTTCTTCACAAAATGCACGAAAAATGCGATGATTAAGCGCTCGCCCTCGGATGTATTTTACTACATTTACTGCTGTTGTTAGATGTTGTTTTAAACTTTCTGGCAATGCTTTCGACGCAAGTGCATGACGATGCAACATGAAATGCGTTATTATAACTTCCGGTAATTCTCTGTGATTCATATGTAAATGTCTCAGTAATTCATGTGAGAAAAAAATCCTGAATTTTTTCCTAACATTGCTGGGGCTCTATCAGTGCATATCGAACCAATCACATTCATTGGTAATTGATATTTAGTTAAAAAAATCTTTGATGTGATTGAAAACGTCAATTTCTCTCGTATTCACCTCCAGTGTCTCACAAAATAGAAATTCTTCTATTACCTTTTTGAGAAATACCAAAAGTTGGCTACAATTATCAACATCAGTTGACTCATCCAGTTGCATGCTTATTTTTAGTGGACTGATTTTTATGTCTTCAATTACTTGCATTAAAATATCTTTACTGAGATCTTGTATTCGCGATTATATAATATCAATCTAAAACTGTTTTAGCAATAATTAAAGCAGAAGGCTTAATCAACTCTTCAGCGATCATGTGAGGCTTTTTTTTTTTTTTTTTTTGGCACATAAATATGCCATTTGATATAACGCTTCTAATAAAGGTTTTTGAATTGCTGGTCCGCACAATTTTAGGATAGTTCCACTAGTATCAAACCAAGTCTTCTTTGACTTCATGCTGTTCATGCTATGCGCTTTTTCGCCACCATGCAGATTATTGAAATTCTCTAATAACTTTGATGGTATGAGATTGCTGTTTGAAAATATGTTGAACACAAGATGCATTGCAGTCATTGTGTGCTATCTTTTTCAGTTGTGCAGGTAAATCCATAACCGGCACACTTATCGTTCCATTGTCTTTTTTTTTTTTTTTTTTTGACATAGTGGGGTTCACTATAATCGATTTAATTATTTAGAAATAATGTTGTAATATAATATATATAATGTTCTTACGTTTGTAATATCACTGAATCCTATTCAGCTTGAACGGGCAATTAAGAATGTATTAGTGTCAAGAGGTTTCTGGACAAGTCAGAATATGCAATACACGTGTCGCAGACACAATAGTTGACTCAACCTAACACAGGTGCAATAGATGCAGATACAAATCTGTGAATCCGTAGATTCCATTGGAGTAGCACTGAATGAAATACTGAGCTCATGAACAATAATGTATCTAGCAAAATTGCACTCGATGAAGTTAAGGAATTGATTAGTTCTGAAAAGTCTTGAACATTAGTTCCAAATGTAATTAACCAGCATGATAGTGGAGGTCTGAAATTGAACAATGATATTGGAAAAGCAACTGTTTCTGAATCATTGAAACTAGAAATAATAAAACTGAGTGCCAGGTATTTCCAGAACAGTGAAGGGCCTTTTTTGCCAAGAAACAGCCGCTCAATGAACAAATCTTGGTTTAAAAGGATACTGGCGAATAGTGGGGAAGTGACTTATTCATGGCTAGTTTATTCGCCAAAGAAACTTGTATTTTGTATATGCTGTCTCATTTTTTTTTTTCTGGTCAAATCATCAATTAAGTTTAAAACAGGAAAGTGGATTTAACCAGTGGAAAGCATCTGAAAGAATGACAACACATGAACTTTCCAAGCATAACTGTGAGCATTCACATAGTGAAATTAATGAAAAGGAATTTTGGTGAGAACAAAGAAGTTATAAAATGTGGGAATGCAAATAGTGACTGAGAAGGAAAAGCAGAAATGGTGCAATATTTTAAAACAAATCATTCTTTGTGTCCAGTTTCTTGCGACATAGAACCTGGCTTTGTTAGAATACAGCAAATTGCTTTAATTAGATGATGCATCCAATGTATGGAATTTTCTTGGTTTACTGAAACTATTGGCAATCTTTGATCCTGTCATGCAAGCACATGTCACTGATGAGCAAAATTCTCCAGTCTCTACTTCATACCTTTCACTTATATCTTTAGCACAGAGAATAAAATCATCCATCTGATAACATCCACTGTTCATTAAAATAAGTTCAAATATATTCATAAAAACAAATACTTTGGTCTCCTGTTTGATTCAGCTCTGATCAGGCATATCATGAGCAAGTTTAAGAAGTAGTATGGTAGGTGGAAGTCAATTTTGAGAAGAAAACAGTTTGTATTGCAGAATCCATTCTTGGTTTTATCCAAATAAACTTAAAATATGCCGAGAGCTTAGTTGAAGCCATCTTAAATAAATTAGAGAAGGACGAAATGGAGCTACAAGATTGATGATTACCGTGCTATGGTAAAGCTGTCCCGGCCAGATACAAAAGTGGTATTTAGCAAAGTATACGTGGGGGGGGGGGAACTCGGCAGTGTCTTTAAACTTCAATAACCATTCACTTAACTTAGTTGGTAAAAAAACAGCCAAACAGGATGCAATAATGGTAACATTTTTTGGAATCATCCAAGCTATTTAACATACTTTTTCTCTCCTTGACAGAATGCTGCGGAAACCTCAAAACTATTATGCCTGTAGTTATTCAGTCACTCAAAACAAGATGAAGTGCAAACGTAGAAAATCAGTCATACCCCCAGAAAATACTAGAAAATCTCAAAACCATGATGAATGATGCATATAAGACCAGCGCCAGGGGCCTGCCAGTGAGTACTACTAGCAGGGGGTGATCTTTGGAACACTTGCATCAATACCAAACCAAGTTAATAAAAAAAGGTAACTTATTCAAATTAATACATTTTAATTTAGCTTTGAACAATAAAGTTTTACAATGATTCTTGTTTAACTTTATATGGGAATGTTATATAATTTTACAAGAAATTTTTTCCAGTGTTTTTCTGTAAAGTTTTAATTCGTGCAGTTATGAGACTGACAGAAGCAGCATCTGTGTTGTTAGACTAATAGTTATACTTAACCCGCGGACACGCGCACCAAAATTACGAACACAAGATGGCGCGCTGGGTATGTCATACCCGAAAGCAATTAACATGTTTTAAATTACATTAATAATATAAATATGAGTATAAATGTGGATTAACATGAAGAACAATGAACTTTAGAATATTTTAAAGAATATAACAATTGAAGTACTTAACATACAATTATTTTTCACATCTCTAGCAGACTGAACACATATGCTCTATACAAATACTGATATTATATTTCTCGCACAGAAACCGTGTCTTTCTGTCCTTGTTTTTAGGGCACTCAGCGCATCTTCTGCAAAAGTTTTTCATCTTTTTAGACGGCGGTTCAATGTTGCAATCTCCTGAAATTACTTTTTCTTTTAGTTCCAAAGGGAGCATGATTTGCTGCCGCCATTGATTTGAGCAATTTTCCACTTTCGAATAACCAGTATTTCCTAGAATTTTAAAGATAATACTTTTAGAACTAGACCTAACATTCTTTTGGAATTTCTTTCTCTTCCATACCAAGCCACTTTTACCAACATAATTTTCATCATTTCACTGATTTTCTAATTCACTATCTAATTCAGTGTCTGTTGATGAATTATAATTGCTGTTGTGTTCTTCATCTATTATTTCTTCCTCCTCTTCTCTAAACGTTTCATCATCTGTTGAAATGGTTTCTAGCATATTTCTCAACCTTTTCCATTTCTTTATCATAACTCAGGTGCCCCGCCATGCTGACTAACTAAGAAAGTGAGGGTGAAAATCTGAGAGATGCGAAAAAGGGCGCGAGTGTCACATACCCAAATGGTACAATGCCTAAAAAAGTATTCGAAGAATCATTCCACGGATTTCCCAGCTTCATGAATGTGACCTTGAGTTCAGCTATAAAAGGTTCTGTCCAGGAAAGGGATTTTGAGATAAGGGACAAAGAATATGCCCCCTCGAGTATGAGATACCCGGCGAGCATGCTCGCGGGTTTATACACATAATAGGAAACTCTTGTTTTGATAATTTTATCAGTGTTATATTCTTTTGAGCCATACAAGTAATACAAGAGATAACGGGCAACTGTATAATCATATGTTGTGATATACATATGTTATTATGTTCTGATTTTACTAAGATTTTGGAATATAGTACTTAATTCTATTGATCTGGTTCAAAAGAGACTGCAGGATCCAAGTATGAATTTCCACAATACTGCTTTAGATCTGAAAGCTCTCAGAAAGCATTTTAACAATGAAACAGCAGCTTTAGTAACTGAATATCAAGAAGTCTGACTTCAGCAAGAATGAGAGGTTGAAAATGAAAAGCAACCAAGACCCCCCCCCCAAAAAAAAAAGGATAGTTACCTATAATCGCAACCACCTAGTTGCCATTTTTGATTGCATTCTTTTCATTGAATTCCAAGTTCCAATGACTTTTACAGAAAAAATTAAAATTATTTTTTGCTTAAATTCGATTTTAAAATTTGTGCTTATAGGATTTTTCTATCACAGAAGAAAAGGTGAAATTTCAGCAGAAATACATTATTTTGCTGCAAAATCATTACAGGAATAGAATTTCGAATTCTTTCTTAAAGTGATCACCACAAAATTTCCACCATTAAAAAAACACCCAATTGCAACTAGATTTACTGACTGTGTTTTGGAATAAATATATAGTTGAATTGTAGACTATGTATGTAATATATAATTTTTCAATTAAAGTAATTGGTCTTTTGTCTTTCATAAAATTCGTCAAGGTAGTTAGTTACATTAATACGTGAATACAAAAAAAAAAAAAAAAAAACTGCCGGTGAAGGTGAAATGTCAACAGATATCGGATTAACAATTAAACAGGAAATTAAAAGAGTAATGAAGGGGAAAACCGATAGTCTTTACATGGAAATGGATGAAAGGTTAATGCATTTTCATGACACTGATGAAAAGATTGGCTTTTTACTTGATGCTGAAATACTGTGCTACAGTGTTGATAGTGACGTTCTAGAAACAAAATGCCCCAATTTCAGCAATTTTTAGACCTGCGATGTTGATGGTGATCCACTATATAAAGAAATTTTTAAATTTCAGAATGTTACTTAGAAGATGGACTAACTAAAATATCAAGACCAGAACAAATTCTTCCTTTTATTGTGCAGTTTGGAGATCATAGCGTCTTTCCTAATCTTTGTATTGTAACCCAAATGAAACTGACTATTGCAATTTTCAGTGCCAACTATGAGAGATCTTTCAGCAAACTGAAATTAATCTTGAATTACTTGTGAGCCTCCAGAGTTAAAGATCAATTGTGCAATCCTAATCTACTGAGTGTTGAAACACAAGGAACTGAAAGAATTAATTTTTACTCTTTGATAAATTTACATCAATGAAAACGAGGAAGGTACAGCTCTAATAATCATCTGAAAATACTGTTAGTGTAGTTATAAATATTTGGGGAAAGTGAAGAGTCACCCACTTCTAGGCTCGATTTTTCAAAATTGGCAACAAGGTGCACTCTAATTAATTAAAATTAAGATCTAATTAAGATTAAAATTTTTTAAGAGATTGATTGTGTACATAGACAAAGTCAAGGGAGTATGCAATGCCAGATTTGTGAGTCTCTGATTTTTTTTCAAGTGAAAATAGATCGATGTGTAGATGGTCACCAAGTTTGTGCAATTCTTTGACTTGTTATTTTGGTTTTGTGTAGTGGTCATCTTGAAATTATGCCTTGGCCAATCACCAATTTTCATCAAGGAGCACCCCTGAAATACACTGGTGTGCAAAAATTAAGGAGGAAGTCAAAAAATTAGCATATCAGCTGAACGAAGAGGCCGAGTGGACAGAAAGATCAATCAGGAGATTAAGTAAGGTGATGTACGGTAGCACACGCGCAGATATGCAGGTAGACGTAATGGGGGAGTGTCTGAGTAGTATAAAGCATGTTGTCGGTGTAAGATCAGTATTTCTGGCAAAGAGATTGCACGCCATATAGCAGTTAATATCACACCGAGTTGCTGCCTCAGCGAGAAATGGCAAATAATCAATCTGTTAGACGACATCTGGATGCTTTTACCCGAGGTCGAATCATTGGGAAGTTGGAGGAAGGCCGCAGTGTGACAAGTGAGGCTGCAGAGTTCGGAATTGCTCACAGCATCATTTCACGACTTTGGAGACAATTTCAAACTACAGGAACAGCTATCCGGGGGTTTAGTAGTGGTCATCCACGAGGAACCACACCCACAGATGATCGGTATATTGCCTTACAGGCCAGAAGAAACAGGTGGCAGACAGCGGGAAAAATCGCTAGACACACGACACAGGCGACTGGACGACCGATATCGCGTTTTACCGTGGCCAGAAGACTGCACGGTGGTGGTCTGTTTGCACGATGCCCTGTATGGTGTGTACCTCTAACGCCTGCCCATCGGAGAAGGCGTTCTCTGTGGTGATTTGGTTCATTTGGGTAGAAAGAAACACTGGAATTGGAGAGACAATGAATGGGGACAAGTACTCTTTACAGATGAGAGCAGATTGAGTCTGAGTAGCGATTCTCATCGCATAGTCATCTGGAGAGAGCGGGGAAGCCGCAATCATCCCTCGAACATCATTGAAAGGGACAGGTATGGAGGTGGCGGTGTTCTCGTTTGGGGAGGCATCATGCTTGGTAGTCATACAGACCTTCACATCTTCAACGCAGGTTCAGTCAACGGGACCCGTTATTGTAACGAGATTCTTCTTCCATACGTGCGTCTTTTTAGAGGCGCTATGGGTCCGCAGTTCCTTTTCATGGACAACAATGCACCATGTCATCGCAAAGTAGCTGCCGAACAGCTCTTAGAGAGTGAGGATATTGAACGTATGGATTGGCCGGCACGATCTCCGGATCTCAATCCCATCGAGCATGTATGGGATTTTCTAGGCAGACGCTTGGCAGCTCGTACCTTACCACCAGTAACGATTCCGGAGCTTCGATTGGCGCTGCAAGACGAATGGACAGCAATGCCTCAACAACTCATTGACACCCTCATTCTCAGCATGGGGAGACACTGTGAAACCTGCCTAGCAGTCAGGGGAGATCATATCCCCTATTAAAGACCGGATGTTTCTTGCTGGACACCCATCACAGGGATGTTTCAACCTTCAGTCGTATTGCGCTCCATGCTACTTTTTCAATAAAGCTTCTTTTTACCCCTCTGATTTCTCTTTTAGTAAGTGCTGCTTACATTACTCATGTTCTTACGTATTGGGGATCTTACAGTATTAAATGTGTTGATTTGGAAAGCTTTTGTACAAAGTTATATTGAAAAAACTGTCTCGTCCTTAATTTTTGCACACCAGTGTATATTTTTACCTAAATAAATATAAATATGTACTGATAATTTATTTTTTAACTGTGTCATTTCACCAACAATATAATTTTTAGTATACATATGTATATTTTATTAAAAACTTGTATTTTGTAATTACTCATATAGTGGTTTTGTCTAATTTGCATAATTTGATTTGATTTGGTTCATTTGGGTAGAAAGATTTTTTAATTAATACTTTTCTATTAGCCCTTTGCACATGAGAGGTAACTCTCACTCACCATGCGATTTGATGCTGCAACTTGAGAGGTGACTCTCACTCACCACTTGGTGTGATACAGAAACTCGATGTGTGGCAATAACTGTAAGTTTAGTTTCTTCGATATAATCTTATGAAGTGTAAAATGATACCCCTTTAAATGGAGATAAGGTTTTCTTATCTGAAATCTTACCTTTTCTTATCCATCATTAAGTCTGTTCTCAGAGAAATGAGCCCATGAAAAGGGCAACAAACCACATATTATTGTAATACTTATCCCAACAAGCCGAGCATGCGTCTTGGGAATTGTTAAATGAAATATCATACACAGAAAAATTACAGAGAAGAAAAAAATAAAAATAAATTTTTCTTTAAAAATTTTTTGAAATTTTGTTTATAAAGGTGTAAAGATATACAAAATGTTAAAATATAAAAATTTTATACCTTAATTTGTATGCGTAATAATTTTAAATTACTGGTAAGAAATGTGCCAAAAAGGTTTCAAAACATCTTGAGTTGCTGGTGCATTGCGCCAAAAAGGCCTCGAGTGCAAAGGGTTAATTTTAAGGCACGTATCTATTAGCGTGCATTAAAAAATTTATGACCCTGAAACCAAAAAGAGATAAACATAATTTTAAATATTTTAAAGACGGCATAATTTAATTTCTTGCCTTTCAGTTTTTTCAATTCTTCAGTTTTTTCTTTCAGTTTTTTCAATATAAGTGCCATTTCATGGAGATATGCCGGTAATAGCTAGTCTAGCTCCCAATCCTTAATAATACCTATGAACTAAAACTTAATTTCAAAAAATTCAATTTACAGTAATTCATGAATGAAAATATGCTTACAGTTTGCAAAAAAAATCATAACTTTCTGATACTCCTCCTCAGAAAAAATTTGTAGATCATGATGACGTTCTCGAAGCAAATCTTGCCTGTCTAACAGCCACTGCTGACTAGAATGAAAACAATAATTAAATTAATAAGGAATATTAACAATGAAAAAGATGCCCAAGAAAAAATACATCAATTTGAAACAGACCTTTAAAAACATATGAATTTTAATCTGTTGTTGCTCTGGTTTTCATTATAAATTTTAAAAAAATATGTCTGCAGTGTAAAGTCATTTCAAAGTGGAAATATATTTCGTTAAAATTTGTATAATATTCCTTAACATATATGGACATTTTTATGATAATATTTCTCAACATTTATGATAACAGGTTTCAAAGTCGTGAGAAAAAACACAGTCTCTAGTGTAGAATTGGAGGCCCCTTCGATTTGCGACAAATTTTGTTCAGTTTTGGCGTTGAAACCACATTTCTAGTCACCATGATAGTTTTAACTTTGCTTTAGCGTCCTGATTTTTAGACAGACAGACAAAGTAGACAGATGTCTTTTGTTGTACCCGCTAAGTCTTTCTGCACCGATGGGCGAAAAATCAAGCATAGGTGTGAAGGAAAGGTATATAGAAAGGGGGGCCATTTCGTATTTCAGAGGAGAGTGAAAAGGAACTTCGTATATTTTATACGAGTTCGAAAGGCCAGGAAGAAAAGATGGACAAAATAAAGTAAAAAATAAATGGCCCAAAAGTAATGGAGAGGGAAAAAAAAAATTATATTTATAATTTTTTTGAAAAAAAGGGGTCTATAAAAAGGTTTAAAAAAAAAAAAAAAAACACGATTTGTGTCCTTTAGTGTAGTCAAAGGAAGTTGTTATCATTTACATTAAATAGTCTTCCAGGTGTGTGTAATGAGTGTGTTTTGTAAAGCTGAATAGATGTGAAGATGGGGGGAAATTAATAATAAAATATAAATATTGGGGGTCCAGTCACATAACAGTATAAGTCTAGTTTAGAAGCTAACTTGTGCTATAACAGGAAAACTAAAATTTAAAAAATTTTTTAATTAAACTTTTATTTTTTAACATGGGAAACAATATGTTAGCCTCTACCTTGAGACACAGTAACAGAAGACACATAAGATCAAGATACATATAATATCATGCAAAATTATACATTAACTTAAGCAACATCATCTATTGCGGTTTCCAACATATTCATATACTCAGAAAACACCATCAGATAAAATCATAAATCTAAAACAAGGCGAGAACACATCAGCAAAAATAAATAAGTAAATAAATTACAGAGTTTTTTTATTTTAATATTAATTAAATTTAAAAAAAATATGCATTTCATTTATTTATTAAGTTAATGGTCATAATTTATTATATGTGTACTATTTTATCAATTTGAGGTACACTGTATTAATATATGCTTTTAATTTAAATAGATAGGAAATATAGATTAAAGGAGCAAAAACTACAAATCTATACATTCATTGAGGCCCAAGATCGTGTTTTTTCCCTCTCGAGAAATTCCTAAATTCCTCAAAGGGGCCCCAATGGGTAGCGTTAACAGACTACACTAAGACTACATAAGGGCTACGATAAGGATAAGGATCATCCTTAAGAGATGGTAACCAAAAAAACAAAAACAAAAAAAAAAAAAAAAGAACCACATGATTTAAAGCAATTATTAAGTATTTAATGCCAGAACATAATAAAATGAGCATAATAATAATGATCATAATAAATAAATGAATTTAAAGGTACTTTAGTGACAGATATTTGATTTAGCTTAGAGAAAAGAAGTTCTACTTATCTGAATGTTCCGTCTTGGTGTTGTAAAATATTGCAAGGAAGATAAGACCTTTAGGCACAGGAGCAACTTTCAGTTTTGAGAACGAGACAATGTAGAGGATATTCACGAAATTTTTCTTAAATAAATAAGTATTTTCTTAAAAACACCTTTGAAAATTTAGGAGCTCTTCTAAGATCCTGCCTCCATTGTACGTGATCACAGCGCCCTCCTTCCTGATTTTTTTAAAGTCAAAATAGATCAGTATGTACACGGACAAAGTTAAGGCAGAGCACAATGTATGTGCAATTCTCTGACTTTTTTTAGGGGAAAATAGATCAATATCTACATGGACACCGAGTTTGTGCAATTCTTTTGACTTCTTATTTTAGTTTTGTGTAGCATCCATCTTAAAATTGTGCCTTCCTGTCTAAAATGAATCGCCAAAAAACCAAACAGCACCCAATTGTAAATTTTTACCAAAACACCATGCACAGGGGGGGGGGAATATTTTAATCTTATACTGGGTAAAATCCTAGTATACAGTGCAGCCTTGGCACGATTTTGAAAATTATCGCCAACACCAAAATGACCCGTTTAACCACTCATCGTATATGTCCCGTTTACTGCTCATCATAAAGTCACCAAATCCCTTGTGCACCGGAAACTAGGATTAAACCCTTATACTGAATGCTAGAAACCATGATAATTCATAATTGAAACAATTTAAAATAAACTAATTAAAACTTTATGAATTTTAAAGGACATTAAAACAAAGTTGATTTTGCAGAATCTTAATCAGCAAATTTGACAAAAATATTTGGCTAATCTTTGGAATATGGTAACAGGTAGTTTGGCGACATTTTGGTAAGGTGATAAAGGTTACTAGCTGGGACTTTAGCAGTGTACATGGATAAAGTCAAAAGTGTGCACAATGCCATTTTTGTGCAATTCTGGGATGTTTTTTTAAGTGACAATAGGTCAATGTGTACATGGATACCGTGTATGTGCAATTCTTAAAAACGCGGCAAGCAGTGGGCGATTCTGCACTTTCTCATAATTTCGCACCTAATCTTTGTCCTGATTAAGCACTTTTAATCCATAAAAGTTCTAGCATAAGCGTAATTCGGCTAGCAGATTGTTGGAAAAAAATGTTGAGTAAAAAAAAAAAAAAAATGCCTTTACTTCGTGAAAACAAAATGGCGTCCAAAAAAAAAAAAACTAGCAGGTTGCTATAGCAGGGTTGGTCGCCAAAAAATTGCCAAGTTACCATAATCCGAAGATCAACCAAATATATTTTTTTTCGAATAAAATTCACTTAATTAAGTAATTCAGTTATATGCTCAAAGTAAATGATGTGAACCGTCATGATTTTTTATAGTTTGATGAAATGTTATTTTAATAAAAAATGGAAAAAAAAATTCTCCAGAACATTTGTGACTGATAATGATGATGTTAGAGTTTATTGAATTATTTTACAACTGAAATTCAAATGCCCACATAACAAACTTTTCGGCTAATCTTTGGAATATGGTAACAGGTAGTTTGGCGACATTTGGTAAGGCGATAAAGGTTACTAACTAGGACTTTAGCATTGTACATGGATAAAGTCAAGAATGTGCGCAGTGCCATTTTTGTGCAATTCTGGGATGTTTTTTTAAGTGACAATAGGTCGACGTGTACATGGCTACCATGTACGTGCAATTCTTAAAAACGCAGCAAGCATTGGGCGATTCTGCACTTTCTCCCAATTTCGCATCTGATCTTCATCATGATTAAGCACTTTTGTTCCATAAAAGTTCTAGCATAAGCGTAATTCGGCTAGCAGATTGTTGGAAAAAATGTTGAGGAAAAAAAAAATGCCTTTACTTCGTGAAAACAAAATGGCGTCCGAAACAAAACTAGCAGGTTGCTGTAGCAGAGTTGGTCGCCACATTTTCGCCAAAAATCGCCAAGTTACAATAATCCAAAGATTAACCAATTTTTCTTTTTGACTATAGATTCATGATTTATAAAGATAAAGTTCTGAGAAATATTAGTCAATAGATGCCCAAAATAAAGGAAGTTTTAATAAATCTTAAGCATATATTAGATTATGAATGTAAAATTTAATAGGATCTTTTGCATTAAACATTTTTTTAAATGTTTATTTTCTTATAAAATAAGACATGTTCATTCACAATAGGGACTCTTAACCAATATCTCCCAATTTCATTTACAGCTTTGGATAAATCTATCTTTATTTTTTAAAAAAGTATAACAAAAATAAAAAGAATACACTTTTTTAAACCGATTTCTTGCAAGTCTCACCTAATCTACTTGCAAGAATGCACAACATCAAGTACATCCAAGGTCCAATTAGTGAAAATACACACAAATTTTACATTAGTGTTGGAAAGAGTAACCAATCATAACAATAAAAATAATACATATTTTTAACAGTTTCGATTAAACATGAAATATTCTTATATATACTCAAAATATCTACTTTAGTAATACTACTAACAAATTACAGTACTTATAACGTTAACAGCAATTATAAGCAATACATTTCTTAACTCACACAAAAATTGAATTGCTTGGATAAAAGTACTTAAAACATCTAGTCCAATCATGTAAAAATTAAAAAAATATACTACATGCATATTACTTAGGTAATTTAAATGCTTCTGTGCACACCTAGGGAATAAAACTTACAAATGAGAACTCTGCCAAAAATTTCCGGCCATATTTATTACGCTTATGTCGCCCCAAACTGTCCATGAATAATAAAAAAAAAAATTGCTTATATGTTCACATTTCCACTGGAGCATAATTACTAGAGATGGAGCAAACCGCATGTATTCGTTACTGAGTAACGGGTACATCGGTTCACTCGAAGTACCGATTCGGTACTCACAAATTCATTTCGTTACTCGCATCTGTTGTACGATGCGGTTTGTTCGAGTACGAATGATGCGGTTTCTATGCGAATACGAATGATACGGTTGCGTCACAATGCGCTCATATTTTTCATAGATAATTTTGAATTTTTTTGGGCATCGGGCAAACTCTTGTTTACATTATGTGTTTTAGTTGAAATACTATTTAGTTGTTGATATTTAAGAATATGAGCAATTTTGATAGCGTGAAGCGTTATTTTGTATTTGCTTTTTACTATTGCTATTTATGTTTGTAATTTGAAAATTTAGATGATTTATCTTTTTTTTCTTTTTTCTTTTTTTTTTTTTCTTTTGAGCTGAAATAGTCAGATTTTATTGATTTAAAATATTTATATACTGCACTTAGGTATTGTTTATATAAGAATATGTAGGTTAATATAGGTTCTTTACTTCCTTGTATCAAATAAAATGGTAGTAATTATTGTAATCGAGAAAACTTTTGGGTATCGTATTTTAACGGAAATATCCGTTTTCGATGATTACGGAATCCATGTGAATTATTTTTTGGGCTGACGCCTGTACGTACGAACACAATGAAGGACTCTCTCTCTCTCTCTCTCTCTTTTTTTTTCAAAAAAACTTATTGTTAAATGTAATCCCATTTACTCTAAGCTGATACTTATGACTAATGATTATGACTCTAAGTTGATACTTGAAAGGGATTTTTTTCGTCATGTGTAAGTACGTATGTATGCATTTTGCATAACTCAAAAACGGTTAGTTATAGAACGTTGAAATTTTGTATATGGGTCCGTTATAACATCTAGATGTGCACCTCCCTTTTTATTGCAATCGGTTATACTACCAAACGTAAATATGTATATATATATCAAATAAATTATAATTAAATGTAAAGTACATATATATATGTCCTTATAATTAAATGTAAAGTACACACACATATATATAAATATAAAATAAAAGCCAAGTAAGGCGAAAATAAAAGCCTTGGCTTTTATTTTATTTAATTATCACTAAATAAGTTACTTTTATTTTCGCAATCATTGGTTGTAGTCAGGACTTAATTTTTAAAATTAGAAGTGCTGGAGCTCTATGGAAGGCCATCAGGAAAGATGAATAAATAAATAAATAAATAAATAAAAATAAATAAAATAACTATTACAATAATAAAATAATTAGCAACTAGAATATTAAATGATTATTATTATAATTCAATAAAAATTTAAAGACAAATAAAAATTTAATTAATTCTTAAATTAATGATGAATAACTAAGTAATGAAATAAAATACCAGACATCGTCTTGTTTGGGGCATGTGGCTAAAATTACAATTTAAGAACTAAGCCGAGCATTAGATAAATTTAGGCTTTTGATGAGCAAATAATGTACTGTTTACCAGAGTATAGATAGAAATTTGGTTATGTAGCCCATTCTTCTAAAACGACGTTCCGTAGCTGCCTTCCACCACCAATTCCTTTTTTTTTTCCCAGTTTCGGTTTATTCGGTTACAGCAAAGCACACTAGGCTATTGCCTACGGGGAGGGAGGCCTTCGTGTAGGATTTTTTAAAGGGAACTGACTCATATGCAAGTTACACACGGGAATAATAATGAAAACGCCCGTGCAGGGCGTATTGTATTGTATTGTGTATCTGAATATAATTAAGTTTTTATAACAACCGTTAGCCGGGAATTGAACCGTTAGCCGGGAAGTGCGGCCGTTAGCCGGGAATTGAACCCCGGACCGAACTATTAGTGCTCAGCGATTTTACCGCTCGAGCTCTGGTGGGCTCTTTTTTTCTTTTCATTCGCTGTTTGAAAAACGGGTGTTCACTTTACGATAAAGTAAGCACCTGTTTACTTCAATTAAAATGGGTTAGACGATATGACTCTTCCTACTTTAATCTCACTTAGCTTTTGATTTCTAATATTGATTCAATGTTTTCTGTAGACAAAGTATTCTGATTAGAATAACAGATTTCAAACATGTTCAAAAGTTGTGTATCTGAATATAATTAGGTTTTTATAACATAGGACACATTTTATTAGTTTCACATAGTTCTAAAGCAATTGAACCACAGCATCGCTGTTTTAAAAGAAAGTAAAAATGTGAGAAATGTATAATGAACATTAATATACAGGCTTTATTAAAAGTAGTCAGCCTTTTAAAACGTGACCTTCTATGCTTTTAGAGGATTTTTGGAGCTCTGTTCATTTGCTCTGGCATCTTAAAAAAGTAATGTTCAATATCAACGTATGTTTATATTCTCAAAAATACAGGTCTCTTTCAGAAAGCGACCTCTTAGAAGTCGTCAATAAATGATTCAGTATAGTTATTTTCTAATAGACCATAGAATAAATTTATTTTAACATCAATTTAAAAATGGCTGCTTGTACAGTCGGTCACAAAAGTATTCGAACACCGGTACCCTATCAGAAAATGACAAGATGGCGTTTTTTTTTCTCTTTCTCTCTGTGTGTCGTGTTATTCCATCCTAGGTTTTCTTCTCCCCCCCCCATCTTGGAAAAAACTGGAAAAAATTGGTTACGATCTCTTTTTGAATGGGGAGATGCCATTTTGAGAAAAAGCTGACGACCCTATCTTGGAGAATGAACATGACCGATCTACACACCCTTTCACTCTCTCTCTTTGAATTGGGAAGCCATTTTGGGAAAAAAGCAGACGACCCTATCTTGGAGAATGGAAATGAACGCCTCTCCCTCTCTCTTTGAAATGGAAAGCCATTTTGGGACCCTCTATTCTTGGGAAGGGAGAAAACTGAAGTCTGCACTTCGCTGTCTCTGAATGCGGAAAGCCATTTTGGGAAAAGTGGACCCTCTTCTTCTGATCTTGGAAAACTGGAAATGAACGCTCTACACGATCTCTCTTTGAATTCAGAAGGTATTTTGGGACCTTCTAATGTTGGAAAACTGAAATGAACGCTCTACACCTTCTCTCTCTCTCTTTCTCTGAAATGGGTAGCCATTTGAAAACTCCCTAACTTTGGAAAAAAACAGAAATGAACGCTCTACACCATCTCTCTTTGAAAATGGGGGGGTGTCATTTTGAGACCTCCCTCCCCTAAACTGGAAATAAAAACTGAAATGAATGCTCTACACTTTCTCTCTTTGGACATGGGTAACCCTTTGGGGACCCTCTCCTCTTGGTATATAAAAAAAAGAACTGAAGTGAAGGCTCTACACAATCTCTCTTGGAATGGGATCCATATTTCGGGAACGTGGATCACCTCATGCTGGAAAACTGAAGTGAACCACCAAGATTGGACTCTATATAATATTTCTTTTAATTGACATCATGACCCTCCTCCCATTTGTTATTAAAAAAATTGTTTTTTTTTGTTTTGGTTTTTATCCCATTTCCGATGTGATTTCAGAAATGCAATTCCATAACAGTTCAATTTCATTCGAGGTTAAATGATCTAAACAGTCTTTGACCCACCCATCCGTATGATTATTTTCTTCTCCTTCCTGTTGCACCAAATTTTGTATGTCCATATAATCATTCCATACGGGAAGGGCTGGATCCTCACAAGGCTGTCTTGAAACACTTGGAGTCTCTTTGGGATGAGTGGAGGGATCTAGGATGTCTGGACCCGGCTGCGATTCTACCTCCATGATTTCTGGACCCGTTGGAACTTGTTTACCCGGCTGAAATTCTACCTCCATGATTTCTGGACCCGTTGGAACTTGTGAACCCGGCTGTGATTCTGCCTCCATGATTTCTGGACCTGTTGGAACTTGTGGACCCGGCTGACATTCTACCTCTACGATGTCGGGACTTTTTGAAGCTTGTGGACCCGTCTGACATTCTACCTCTACGATGTCGGGACAGGTTGGAGGAGGAGAAGAAGAAGAAGAAGAAGAAGAGGATACTAGAAGAGGTTCTGTCTGTGAGGAGTCCGAAAGAGGTTGCCTGTTTGAACAAGTCGGGGAAGAAGAAGAAGAAGAAGCTTCTGGATTCTGAAGGGGATCTTGCACGCCAGGTAGGTTCCGGTAAGTCGACCGTTTTTTAAGAGGTAATTTTTTTTCTTCCTCCTCATCTTCAATTGTGATGACTTCAATTTCATTCCGTTGCCGGGTCGATTTTGTTTCGGGCCATGACGACGGTTTGGTCCAGCTCCTCTTATCATCTAAGGAAGGGATGGGTAAAGGTGGCGGAGGGTTTTCTTCTTCTTTTTCTTGAAACATCATCGGCGATTGGAAAGAAATCTCCTCTTTCAATTGTTTCAAAAGCGAGTAGGAGCACCGATCGACGAGAAAGCACTCTTCTGGGTTGTGACGATGAGATATTGCGTTTTCGGGGGAACGACATAGTTTAGAAAAGGTCTTAGAATATATTTCTTATATTTCATCCTGTCGCTGACTTTAAAACTTCTTTCCTTCAGATTGGGGGACGATGATTCGTAATAGGCGAGAGGAGCGGCTGTGGTTTGAACAATATGAACTTCGTCCTCAGCCGTCGTTCTCACTCCAAACGTAAAATATCGTTTCGTGAGAAAAATATTCTTCCACCGAAAACTCGTGCGCGGATCTGTATATCGCCGGTCTGTTTGAATGGGCCGTCTCAAAGCTCGATCCATCCGATTCCAGGAGAAGGGAGATTCCTCTTTCGTTTGTTGCGATTCGAATAAATTTCTGTATATATTCTGAACGAGCAGGTTGGAGGATTCGACATCTTGGTTGAAAGAAACGATCGCTTGATGAGGTGGTAAATGCGGAATAAATGTCGCACAATGACACGCCAAAAAAATTTTCAAGTTGGAGATTTGCTTTAGCGTCTTCAAATCCTCCCCGTTCGAAATCCGTTGAGTTGGAAAAACGTCTAATAGCGACATGGCTCCCAATGGAAAAGAAATGATCTCGCCCAGTACTCTCGTCTTTTTATATATCTATATAGACACACACAGACACACATAGAGGCTCTATGACGTCCGTTTTATTTGTTTTTTTTTGTTTCTCTCTCTCTTCTTTCCAAGAAATCTTATCTCCATGACCTCTTTTTCTTTTCTTAAAAAGATGAATGTGTGTGGGAATGAGGAAGTGAAAGTAATAATTTAATAAACAAAAAATTATCCAACCATGACCTTCTTTTTTTTTCAAAGTCAACCTTTCCAATCCAAGGACGTCCAGAGATAGAGGAAGCAGGGAGAGAGGAGGAGGAGGGAAGGGAAGGTCACACTCTCTTTCTCTCTATAAATAAAAGGGGAGAGCCCCAAAGTCGTATTTTTGTCCAAGTGGATCATGAGGAGGCATCCCCAGCTCACTACGTGTATTCCTTTCAAATATAAATATGTTGATCTTTCCTTTTATATCATCCAAGGAGTCGTTTACCTGAAAGCCTCCGATTTTTCAAAATGTGCGGGTTATTATACCGTGGGGAGTTATCAAAAGATGCGGGACGAATTTTTATCCGACGAAAACGTGTTGATGGCTCGTGACATTCCACCTTTGGATGCACAAATTTTGTTAATGAAACGAGCCAAATATTTTTACACGTCCCACTTTCTAACCGTCTCGCAAATGAATAGGATTATGGATCGTCTTGAGAAGACAAAAGGGATTCTCGTTCATTTTAGTGAATGGTTGCATAAATGTTTGCACGAACCTCTCTCCATCGAGAAGACTGGGAAGAATACCTATTATATTCTTCTCGAGGACTCTCCTCCTTCGTCTCATCATAGAGAGGCCACGACTTTTGAAAAAATCCTCGAGCAAGAAAAAATAGAATGGGGGAACAACTACCCTATCCCTCTCCCCGAACATCAAGAGGAGCCTGTTCAGAAGAAAAAGAAAAAACCTTTCCAAAAGCCTATCCTCATCCTCCTCGATAATGATGGGGATGAGGAGAAACCTGTTCAGATTCCTCTCAGTTTGTCAAAACCCGTCGAGGATGAAAAACCTCTCCCTTCCTCAAAACCCCTTGAGGAAGAGAGACCCCTCGAGAAGGAGAAATCTCTCCCATTGTCAAACCTCCTCGAAGATGAAAAACCTCTCCATTTATCAAGACCCCTCGAGAAGGAGGGACCTCTTCCTTTATCAAACCCCCTCGAAGATGAAAAACCTCTCCATTTATCAAGACCCCTCGAAAATGAGGGACCTCTCGATTTGTCAAAACCCCTCGAGGATAAGGGAACCAAAACTTCTCTCTCTTTCGAAGAGGAGGGACCTCTCAATTTGTCAAGACCCCTCAAGAATAAGGGAACCGAAAATCCTCTCCCTTTCTCAAGACTTCTCGAGGAGGAGGAGGAGGAGGAGAGACCGCTCCATGTCTCAAGACAGGACCCCCCTCTATATCTTGAGGATCCGAGGGAAACGATTCCTATTGAAAAACCATCTATCGACGATCCCCAGAAAAGGTCTTCGGAGGAGATTAGACTTCCATGTAGAAAACGAATCTGCCACAATCATCATAATAATAATAATAATAATATACCCCCTTCTCAACAACAGAATCCTACAACATTTGCAGATAAATGCATTCAAACCAATCCCTTTATAGTAACCCTTTTGATTGGAGAACCCGTGCATTAGCCTCGAAAAATAAAATGAGATTCTAGACTGTTTCTATGACCAGAATGTTAAGCCAATAGATAGGTCTAGCTCAGAATTTTTCTTTTTAAAAGAAAATAAATAAATAATCCAGACTATTCGTAAATATAAATGGTAAAGTCTTGAGTCGGCTGGAAAAAAATTTTCAGAGCTGAGAAAAATTCTACAACTCAAAAAAAAAAAAAAAAACTTTTGGTTAATTTTTATCATGTCTTAGACATGATAAAAATTAACGATCCTCTTCCCTTTTCTTCTGGGAATGTTGTCTCACTCTTTTGAAAAACAAATCGTGATTCATTCATGGAATGATTGCCATTAGAGAAAGGATGAGTCATGGTCTATTTTTAGAAAGGGTGAGACATCCTTCCCAGACAAAAAGGGAGGGTCATTAATTTTTATCATGTCTAAGACATGATAAAAATTAACCAAAAGTTTTTTTTTTTTTTTTTTTTTTTTCATTAGAGAATTTTTATCTCACCTCTGAGAAATTTTTTTTCTCCCAGCCGATTCGAGACTTTACCATTTGTTTTTAAGAATGATTTCTCTCTGATCTATTATTTCAAAATTCCAAGTTTCACTTCAGAACCATCTATGCTGTTGAAGAAGTAACGTGATATATGTATTTTTTTTAATGAGTTCTGTCAAGATTGAACTGTGCAGGATCGACCTTGCGAATTTCTTCTCTGTGTCTTTAAATAATAATGATACCGAACTGCTTTTTGTAGAGCGCAATGGAAAAAACCTTTTGTATGGTTAGGACAATTCATGTGTTCGATCCCATTGTATTTGAGAATCTCTTGCGTCGATCCCGAAATGCAATAAATGGAAATGGATCTTTGCAACCATTTCTCTAAAAACCGCTGTTTCATTTCTCCTCGCACCCAAATCATGGAAAAAGGTTCCGTCAACATCGTTAACACCCATGGAAAATAACAGTACGGAATTTCTCCTTCGTACCACGACAAGCAGTGATAATAATCACTTGCCCACACAGCGGTTCGTTTTTCTTTCTCGGTGAGCATTTGCCATGGAAACGGGGGTTTAAAAACAAATACCCCTCGAGAAGTACCGTCCAATGTGACGTAAGCCAATTCTTTCACAATAAAGGCTCCTTGAGAATCGTAGAAACCTTCAAAGTCGAGCACGAGTTCCATGTTTTTTATTTCTTTTTCTTTCCAAGGTGACCTTTATTATTATGATGATGGATGTGTATTGAGATACGCACGATATTATTCAAAAAACAAATATATATATGAATGTGACCTTTCCCAGAATTCATACGACCTGTCACGTGCAACCTTCTCTCTCTATATATAAAAGAGGAGACGGCGAGAGAACGCTATCCATTTTTTCCTTCAGGACACACAGCGAGAGAGAGAGAGAGAGAATTTTGTTTTCTTTTTTTCCTCAATTGAAGAAGATGGACATTTTGAGTACCAAACCTCTCAAAGATTCCTACATTGTTCTGGACATGGAATACTTTCACTGTTATGATCCAAAGACGGGAGATATATGTTTCATCTTGAAACAACTGGGCTACATCACTTGCGATTTAACCTTATGCGGATCCATGATTTTTCTCCCTCCTGTCCATTACGATGACTTATCTGTGGTCAACCAGACTACAAATAATCGACACGGCCTGCAATGGACCGAGGGTCGTCTTTCCTACGAGCATCTTCCTACAATCCTGAAAATGCTGACCGAAAATGTGGAGGTGATCTACGTCAATGGATACGATAAAGCCGAATTTTTCAGCAAGCTCTGCCAGCGATCCGTTTACGAGTTTTACATCCCAGGGAAAACCGAGTGGCGGAACAAGTCGAAATGCACGCGACACCAATATTTCCAAAAGATGATTCATTGTGCCGAGAACAAGGTGAGAAATTTTCGATACCATTTGATGGAGGGTAGTTACGTTTTCCGGAAATTACATTGTTACCCCTCCGAAAGCAAAGCTGTCGAAGACGAAGAGGAGGCGGAAGAATCTCCCCAGGAGAACTCGTGCGACGATGAGGAGGAGGAGGAGGATGAACTTTCTAATAATAATAATAAATGTCTAAGTTGGGATGCTTTAGAGACCCAAGAATATTGGTCTCAAACCTTATCTCACCTAGACCTGAAAGAGGATCCTCAAGTGTACTCTTTGTGGTCCTCTTCTAAAATTTGGTCTTGGAGAGAACCCTTGAATGTTCATGAATGAAATGGTATGTAAATCCCTAGAGAAAAAAAAATAGAAAAAAAAAGTTCCTTTTTTTTTGTAATATGTTGATTTCTTTCCAATCCCATTTCTTTTCTATAACTCCAGCCCAATCGACGAGAAGAAGACGAATTTTCCAAGTTACATAAGACGTAGAAAGATTTCACAAGGATTTATAAATCACACGCTCCCACATGATATATGTATAGAGAGAAAAAGACCCTCTGTTCTCTAGCCAATACGTCAAGACTTCCCTAAACTAAGAGAGATCATGAGTACCGAGGAAACCTTAGCAGAGCAAGTGGAAAGACTTTCAAAGAGATTAGAAGAGTTAAGACGGGATAGATTTACAGTTCCGCCGACTAAAGAGGAAATTCATCGATTTCAAAAAACCGCTGTACTTTCATCCCCTACCCCAAAGAATGAGACGAGTGGACTCGCCGTTGAACAGTTCCAATGAGAAACAAAATGTCACTTATTTGAAGAGCCAATTTCAACACATGAATATTTCGTAAGTATTTTTTTTTGTTTTTTTTCCCTAAAGCGTAGGGAGATCGGATCAGTAGTTTTTGCCTTTTCATCGTCGAAAAAGATTGGGAGGAAAAATCTTTCTCAGCTCTCTCAGAAAAATTTTTAAGCTTTAAAAAAAAAAAAAAAACTTTTTGTTAATTTTTATCATGTCTTAGACATGATAAAAATTAACTCTACCCCCCCCTTTTGTCTGGGAATGTTGTCTCACACTTTCTAAAAATAGACCATCACTCCTCCTTTCCTAAAGAATTGAATTCCAAGAATGGGATCTGGTCTATTTTTAGAAACGGTGAGACCCTATTTCCAGACAAAAGGCGGGTAGAGTTAATTTTTATCATGTCTAAAGTTCAGGGTCCATCCATCTTCTTATGTGAAACGGTGACCCTGACAAGATCGAGATAAACAAGTCCTGTGAGTTGTTTTGTAATCTTGACGCGATCCAAGAAAGACTTTTTATTATTTTTTTTTTTGAAATAGGCGGGGGGTGGGGAGAGAAAATATTCTCACGACCCTCAGATATCTTTTCATAAATATATTTTTTATCAAAGTGTTTCTTTCATTCCGATCCTTTTAAGAGGTTGGAATGACCCTGACATTTAGATGGGGTCGCGATCCCGACAGATGTCGCGCGAGTATAAAAGTGTGTATCCTCCGCGAGATTTCTTCAGAGAACAGAAGAAGACGTGAACTGAGCTGGTAAGTCCCTTTGGTCCTATGAATATGGTTTAATCATAACTTCATTTAAAAAGACCTTTGAAACTTTGAAACTTCTTAACCCTTTGAAAAGAAAAATGTCTCTTTCAAGACGACGACTCTAAAACGTTTTATTGTTTTTTTTCCCTTTCTAGATCTTCCCTGTTATACATATATACCTTTTCGATTCTTTTTTTTGCTCCTGTTTGTGGAAGACATCACCGTATTCATCGCCATGGCGTGTTCAGAAAACTTTATCGTGCTCGATTAGAGGGTTTCCAGTCCTACAACCACAAGAAGGGTGAATTTACCTACGTTTTAAAAGAATTGGGCTATGCGACAAAAGATTTTTTGACCGTGGGATCGTTGACGTTTGCTCCTCCTCACCCCTTCCACCAACTGAATGAAAAAAACCAAAAGACGAATGCCTGGCTGACGAGAAACCGGCACGGACTTCGTTGGAACGAGGGTCATATTCCCTACAACCATTTAGGACGCATTCTCCAATCGCTCACTCACAGCTTCTCCACGATTTATGTGGTGGGATGTCAGAAAGCTAAATTCTTTGCTAAAGCCTTGGATTATCAAAAACCCGTGACGGAAATTTATGTTCCAGATGGAATCATTTGGAAGTATCGGGAAAAATGTGCCCGACATCATCAAAGGATGAAATATTTCCATTGTGCCGAAAACAAAGTGCGCAACTATCGATGGCATATTACAGAAGGAGATTTTCATATCAATCACGTCTATCCAGACGGAACGGAGAAAGAGGAGAGGATTCAGGAGGAAGCAGACAATCCTCTGCAAGCTTTTGATAAGGCCTACGATCAGTTAGAGAAGGATCCGTCCCCAAAAGCGTACGATAACCTCATCCAGAAATGGGATAATCTGTCCTGTTTCCAAGTGATGGAACATCCGGATGAGCATACGCCTTTAAACTTGATGGGCTCTTCTTCTTTGTCGTCAACTTCCTCCAATAACTCGAGGAAGACGGAGGGTTGGGGAGACATACCTGAAAATATTCCCCATTACGATCCAGCAGCCTGTTGGGACGAACCTTCCAAAGAATCTCATGAGACCCCCAAAATATCTTCAGAGGATCCAAAGACAAAATCCACTGAGTGTTGGGACAATGAACGGACGACTCATGCTCTAAAATCCACTAAGACTATGTCCACTGAGTGTTGGGACAATGAACAGACGACTCATGCTCCAAAATCTATTGAGACTATGTCCACTGAATGTTGGGACAATGAACGGACGACCCATGCTCCAAAATCGACTGAGACTATGTCCACTGAGTGTTGGGACGATGAAACCGAAAAGACGACAGAGAATTGGGATGACCGTTCTCAAAAGTATTTGAATTGATATATACATAAACTCAGGAGAAAAAAAAATAAAGAAAAGATTTTTAGAAATAAGTAGGGAAAGGTTCTCCGCTTTCCCTATATTTATGGAAATGGACTGAGAAGAGAGAGAGAGAGACGAATCAGGAGACCAAAAAAAAATGGGTCTTGGAAGGAATGAGTGCAAATGCATTCGATGCCTTCCAAGACCCATTTTTTTGGGTCCCTCTCTCATCCAATCTTGGAAAAGAACTTTGTCCTATTTTTCTAGGTCCATTCAAAAAGAAATGAATCTATCCATAAATTTTCTTAAAAGAAAAAAAAACAAAAAGATCCTTTACCTCTTGACGGTCCAAAGTCGAGAATCTTGGAAAAAGTCATCCACTCTCTCCATCCAGTCAAGCTTCTCTGTAGAAAACCTAGTAGGCGCACCTGCATTTTTGAACACCCGGCAGTTATTACTGGACGCGAAACGTCGAATGCTGAAATAGTTAACAGTGAGCCCATTCTTAAAGAAACGGGGATGTTTTATTCATCCAGTCGAGTGCGGAAAAATTTCTGAGAGCCGGAGAAAAATTTCTCTGGCTGAAAAAAAAAAAAAAAAAAAAAAAAAAAATACCCCCCCTTTTAGTCTGAAAATTGATGTCTTCAATTTTTCAAAAATTGAAGACATCAATTTTCAAATTTTCAGACTAAAAAGGGGGGTAATTTATTTTTCAGAAACTTTTCCCAGCCGACTCGATGTGAATAAAACTTTACTTTTTTTTAAGAATGTTATTTAATGGATCGATTTCAACCTATCGAGTTTCGCTTGAGTTCCGGCCGTGCTGTGGGCTCACCTGGATACAAGTTTTCCCCTTTTGGAATAGAATAAAACTTTACTGTTTTTTAAGAATGTTATTTAATGGATGATTTCAACCTATCGAGTTTCGCTTGAGTTCCGGCCGTGCTGTGGGCAAACCTGGATACAAGTTTTCCCCTTTTGGAATAGAATTTCCGTCAAGGTAGGCTACTTTTCCTCTTTTTGCATTTTTCATGTCATTTCATTTGTATTACAATATACTGAAAACGGGCGTTCGAACTGATTTCTAGGCTATTTCTATACAAATGGAGCTCGATCCAAGAAAGAAATGATGTCTTTTTTTTTATTTTGTGGACTGCCAATTTGTATTGGAATATACTGAAAACGGGTGTTTGAGTCGGTTTTCAGTATATTTCAATACAAATAGAGCTCGATCCAAGAAAGAAATGATGTCTTTTTTTTATTTTGTGGACTGCCAATTTGTATTGGAATATACTGAAAACGGGTGTTTGAGTCGGTTTTCAGTATATTTCAATACAAATAGAGCTCGATCCAACAAAGAAATGATGTCTTTTTTTTATTTTGTGGACTGCCAATTTGTATTGGAATATACTGAAAACGGGTGTTTGAGTCGGTTTTCAGTATATTTCAATACAAGTGGAGCTCGATCCAAGAAAAAAATGATGTCTTTTTTTTTATTTTTTGTGGACAGCCAATTTTGTATTGGAATATACTGAAAACGGGCGTTCACGTTGGTTTTCAATATATTTCAATACAAGTGGAGCTGGATCCAAGAAAAAAATGATGTCTTTTTTTTTATTTTGTGGACAGCCAATTTTGTATTGGAATATACTGAAAACGGGCGTTCACGTTGGTTTTCAGTATATTTCAAGACAAATGGAGCTCCATCCAAGAAAAAAATGATGTCTTTTTTTTTATTTTGTGGACAGCCAATTTTGTATTGGAATATACTGAAAACGGGCGTTCACGTTGGTTTTCAGTATATTCCAATACAAATGGAGCTCCATCCAAGAAAAAAATGATGTCTTTTTTTTATGTTGTGGACAGCCAATTTTGTATTGGAATATACTGAAAACGGGCGTTCGAGTCGGTTTTCAGTATATTCTAATACAAATGGAGCTCCATCCAAGAAAAAAAGACTTTTTTTATGTTGTGGACAATCAATTTTGTATTGGAATATACTGAAAACGGGCATTCGAGTCCTTTTTCCGACTATTTCTATACACATTCCACTATATTAAAATGACGTCATGGTTGAGTCCAAACAGAGTCGTCCTCGGATAGAGTCGTCTCCGGACAAAGTCGTCCCCGGACAATTTTATACCGAATTTGTATAGAAATATACTTAAAATGGGCTTGGAGGGGGGGGCGGAGTCCAAACAAAGTCATCCCCGGACCATCTTGATGACCAGACATATTGCCTTTTCAACAGCCCGTATTATTCTGAACAAAAACGTGGAATACTTTTATAGAAAAGAGAAGAATTGAAAGTGAAAGTCAAAAAGCAAAATGGGATCGGCTGGGAAAAATTTCTGAGAGCCGAGAAAAAATTCTGAGTCAGAAAAAAAAAGAAAAAATATATAATATATATATTATATAATATATATATTATATAATATATATTATATAATATATATTATAAGTACTTTTTGTTAATTTTTATCATGTCTTCTAGACATGATAAAAATTAACTCATCCCCCTTTTGTCTGGGTATGTTGTCTCACCGTTTCTAAAAATAGACCAGAACCCAGTCTTTTCTTGGAATTTAAAAGGATGAGTCATGGTCTATTTTTAGAAAGTGGGAGACAACATTCCCAGACAAAAGGGGGGTGAGTTAATTTTTATCATGTCTAGAAGACATGATAAAAAGTAACAAAAAGTTTTTTTTTTTTTTTTTTTTTTTTTTTTTTTTCATCTCAGAATTTTTTTCTGAGCTTTGAAAAATTTTTCCTAGCCGATCCCATTTCGTTTTTCGACTTTCACTTTCAACTCTTCACTTTTCCTATCCACTGTCGTTGGAATTGTGTTCACTGGAGGCTATTTCTTTTTTTGCAATCTCGATTTTAGTTTTCTCTGAGATTCTTTAGAAATGGCTATACAAATTTCACCATCTATATAGAGATGATGTCCAAACAAAGTCGTCCCCGGACCATCTTGATGACCGAATATGTATAGAAATAGTCTGAAAATGGGCTTGACGGCCGGTTTCTGGACGATTCATCTACAAATTCGGCCGCATCCAGAAAAACAAAAATACATCGTTTCTTTTTGGTTGGACAGGAGATGATAAATTTCTTTTCTCTCTCTCTCTCTCTCTCTCTCCCAATATTGGAGGAGAGAGTGGCCCAAAAAAATGGGTTTCGGAAGGAATCGAATGCATTTTGAAATGCACTCATTCCTTCCAAGACCCATTTTTTTGGTCTCCTGATTCAACTCTCCAGTCTATGGAATAGGGAAAGCGGAGAACGTTTCCCCTTCTTTAAGGGACTGGAGACCATATCGCATCATCATCATCATCACCATCACCATCACCATCGTCCTCTTTCTGATACTTTTCAACGAAGGCTTGATGTCTCTGGATGATTTTGGGGAGATGATGGATCCCGAATTGAGTGATGAAAAAGAGAGGACTCTTTTTCCTTTCTTGTTCGTCTTGCACAGTCTCTCGGAGGGTGATATACGTTTCCCCGTCCTCCTCAATTTTCGTCAGAGGTCTCATGAATATTTTACACATCCAAGGGAAGAGCGACTTGTTATGCAGGGATTTCGAAGCGACGAAGGCCGCTTCATTCGAAGTGAGGACAATCTGGTTCGGTTGACCCCATTCTTTGGAGTAGTTGTCCAAATCGCCTAGTCGAAGAAAATGGTGTCGATTAGGAAAAAAGACTTGGAGAACACTCGTCGTATGCGAGACGTTCGTAGGCAAGAGAGTCAAGATATCTTTGGCATTCCAGTACAGGAATCCTAGATCCACATACGCGTGCACGTAATAGTCATCGTTATATTCCAGTTTGAGCAGCATGGCTTTTGTATTTTTTTTCCGTTCTCAAGGCAAAACACTCGTCTGATATGAACAAGAGCTCGCTGGCGATCCGTTTATATAGACTCCTCAGAGAGAGAGAGAGGGAGAGGGGAGGAGGAGGAACAAGGTTGATGAATTCTAAAATAAAAAAAATGATAACGAAATGAGTGTTTGTGAAGGTCATAGAGAGATGATTATAGAGTTGTTGCCAAGGAGGGGTTGTAGTCGTTTGGGACTCGTTTCGAAACAGGTAGATCATGATCAGGTAAAGATAAAAGACGAGAAGAAATATCCAAAGCGTCATCTTCTTTTTTTCAATAGAGGTTCACAACTTTTATTTTATCGCCTCGATCTTCATGCACCAGACCGGCATTATCTCGTTGAGCCCCTATTTGTTCAAAATATCGCAAAAGTTTGTATTTGGTTTGTAGATTCTGGATCGATAATAAATACTTTCGAACACTGTAGACCATATCGTTTCGTTGAACCTTCACCATTTTGACAGGGTCGTCCATTATTTTTTAAATTACTTGTTTACGCCAAACATTTGATTCAGTGCATCCTCCGTGGAGGTTCCTGGACCCCCCTTAATAACACTTACTTTCCTAGCGTTTGGATCCTCTATTGGGTCTTTAGGAAGTGCTCTTGTGTCCATCGGTAATTCTTTCTGTTCCGTTTTCACCTTTTCCGCGATCGAGGTGGCTATTAACTGAAGGAGGAGAGGTTGATTAAAATTGCGGCAAGGAACGATTTTGTTTAAATATTGACTGTACTGAGGATCAATATTATCTTTTCGGTGTATAATGCTGGAAAGCATATGATCGGTAATTACAAAACTGTTACTCAACAGCGATTCCGATAAACCTCGATGAATAAACATATTATGAGGGGTGAGATAGGGAAGTTGATCCATTTCTTTTTGAGCCATCTTGGCAAAAAATCGGTAACGTCGTTTGGATAATAAATGTCGACGATGGATTTTCCATAAATCCATTTCTAAATGCTTTCTTCTTATTTAAAAATGAGTAACGGGTTTGAAGTAATTGGGAATGCCGATAATTTCGGGACACTTCTCTTCCCCTTCTTCCATCTCTTCGACTACAGGGAGGGAAAGAGGAGTTTCAATATCCAGATCGGTCGAGAACAGAACAGATTCTTTAAATAAGATAAATTCGCGAACTAAACCTCCTACCTTGTACGAATTTTCTCCGAAAGTGTACCGGTTAGAAATTTGAAGGTTTAGAATACCTAGAAAAGAAGTCGTCGTACCAAACATATTTTCAATCGAACACTGAAAAGTATTTTTTAAACCCTCTCCATTAAAGATCCGACTCTTTCGTATACACCACATATTTCTATGAATTTGAAATTTATCTTGGGCTCCTTTACAAGCAGAGCAAAATGCGGGATCGCACCGGTCCATGAAAAAACGACAATTCTCCGCAAATTTGTGTTGCGGATTCTCTTTCATGCTTTCGCCAATTTTAGTTAAAGGAGCACACAGTCGAGTCATGAACGAAGTTCCTGTTTTATTGTTCTCCCCCGGTTTCAAATACCAATAACCAGCCACGAGAACATTATAGCAATTTTGTAAACCAATAATGTTTCGGATGTGAACAGTATCTTTTCGAGTTCCTTTGGAAAATTGAACTTTTTGTTGACAATGTGTCTCGTACAGCGGATCGTGATTTAAAACATCTTCCCAGTTGGGACATATTAAGTTGAGAGCACCTTGACGTTCTTTTAATTCGTCGATAGCTTTCTCAAGGATGGGAGAAGAAAGAATATTCTTGATAATCAACGAATAATCCATTCTTACTCAATAGATTTCTTCTTTTCGAACAAAGTAGAATGTAGTATCTTGGTTATTAGACTACTGGCCTTAGATGTTACCTCTTCAGCAGCACAAACTGATTTGAAGCAAAAATGGGATGACTTAAATAGATAAGCGAGAATTCATTCTAGAAAGAATTTTGCAATGTCTTGTTTGGTTGATGAAGTCGAGTGGAAAAAAAAATTTTGTGAGAGCTGAGAGCTGGAAGAAAAATATCTGAAGAGTAAAAAAAAAAAAAAAAAAAAAAAAAAAAAACTTTTTGTTAATTTTTATCATGTCTTTAGACATGATAAAAATTAACACTACCACCCTTTTGTCTCTGAATGATGTCTTACCATTTCTAAAAATAAACTATGACTCATTCTTTTCTTGGAATTTTATTTTTAGAAATGGTGAGTCATGGTGTATTTTAGAAATATGGTGCTGAGACATCATTGAAAACAAAAAAGGGGGTCATTAATTTTTATCATGTCTAGAAGACATGATAAAAATTAACAAAAAGTTTTTTTTTTTTTTTTTTTAATGGTTGTAAATTTTTCTGACATATTTTTTCCAGCCAGATTTTCAACCGACCTTTTCCCAATCATCATTTTTTAAAACTGGCTCACTATTGGTTTGTTTAAAAATGACGTCATTGCTTCAAGAACTATATACACATAACTTTCTCGTACTCACTTCTCTATACGGAATGGGGTTCCCAGCTGACATAGCAAAAACCCTATCTCGCTTCATCTACAACTCTCGTTGATGATCTATACAAAATTGGGTAATTTTTTCCACGACTTTATACAGTTCTTGATTACGGGGATCTATCTGCTTGTACGGCTTCACGTGAATTCTTAAATCATAGCGCTCGTCCATATTTTCATTGACGTTATCATCGACCCCAATTAAAAGAATGTCGTAATCGTACAAGACTCTGATATGTTCCGAACATTTTGAAATATTGTACTTTCGGCACGACTTTTCACATTGTGTGCGGCCAAATATCCGATACGCATATCGTGCAATATCGTGCAATGAACTATTGATCACTCGCTCGACATAATCATCCGAACCTTTACTCCACAAAATGATATCGATATTGCAAAGACGTAAAAACTGGATCAGGAAATTGGTTTTGGGTCGAATTTGAAATGTTTCTCCTTCAAAGTATCCAAGCGTCTCATCCATATCTAAGACACAGACCACCACCATCTTTCTTTTTTAAAGAAAGAAGAAGATGAGTCGATCCACCACTCATACTATTATTGAACACGTGAAAGAAATTGTTTATTATGCTCCTTCCAAATGTCCTTGGCATTTTGATTATGCCTGTTTCCTCATTTTAAATAATTTCAATCAAAGACGATTCCACTGCCTGTTTACTTCCCACTCGATGCAATGGAGATCTTACAGTGCCAGCAGCTCTTGTGACTTGCCCGAACATTTTTTCGATTTGATCCTTCTTCATCGACAATTGAGTTCGGAGTATGTGTTGCCTTTTGCAACGCATTTCCGAGAACGTTCGGGATATACAATAGGTCTCTTTGAAATGAATCCTGGACTTTATAGTGCTCGCATTCTTCAACCGGAATATTTAGCAGAAACGTTTTACACGTTCATTGTTTTCTTGTGTAGTATTTGTTATCGACTCGGAGGAACGGCTCCCGTTTTAAAATTATGTTCTTTTGTGTACACGGACCATCATCCCGTGCTCGTGGATATTGGAGCTCTGAATGTGGAAAAGAGAGAACACATCGGTCATCGAGAATTTTTAAACGAGAAGAAATGGCATCGGTTCTTGAAACGACGAACGACTCGAGACATTATTCGGTACGTGAAACTCATGCATCCGGATTATTTTAAGAAGAAATGTCGTGGTCAATGCATTCTCTCCGAGAAAGTCGTCTTCAACGATGTAACGCATCAACTGATTTGTAAAAGTCGACAACGCAGTCTGGCCGATGTTTTAGATACTTTTCAAGAACTCATGCCCCATGAGCCTATTCGTCAACTCATTCGAACGTGGCTTTCTGCGAGATAAACAAGAAGATGGATTATAAACAACTCGTCCTCGATTTATTGAAACAGAAAAAATATCCCATTTTATTGGGTTATGTGGTCATGGATATTTATTACAAAGAGGTTTATAAATCAGACGGGAAAGTAAAACGATTTGACTCCCCATGTTTCGAGTTGAATCAAAGATATTTAGAAGAACCCAATCCATATAAACTGGAATTTATCACTTCGGACGAGAGTAGTAAATTGGTTATTCGACGACAAATCGATCCTAAAGATTTTAATATAAATCAATATCCGGAAAAATGTTTTCGTGTTAAACTGTCCAGTCACCATCTTGCTGAATTTGATATGTTTAAATACAAGATGTTCGAAGAACAAATTTATAATTTCATAATGTATCTGAATAGTAACATTCCTGCCATTCGAGAATTTTTGAACTTAACTCACGACGAAAGTACTCGATATTTACCCCAGTCCATACGACTATGGGTGTATAACTATAAAACGGCCAAGATCACTCATCAAATTATGGATCCCGAATATTTTGGACCCCGTTCATCTCTTTTACTGGAAACGCGCATGATTCAAGGTTTATTGTCACCGTGCACTTCTAAATCAGTATTATTGTCCCTTCGAGATGATTATGCTTGGAAGAATCATACCGATAAAGCCATTTTACCGTCTTATGTATATGATTACGATCCTTATAATTTATATTATTCGGATCACTGGAAGGCTCTTGTCCCGCTAGCTTTTAATCCGTTAGAAAATCCCATCATTTGTTAATATTCCAGTTGCAGCACGTACTCATCGTCTTCACTCCCGTCACGTACAAAATTGATGTAACGTTTCGTTTGAGGATCCTTGTAGCGACAGACTTGGCGAATACCCCGACAAATAGATCCCGGCAAATTTAAATCTCGATCCATTCCTCGAGTCGGTTTTAGAATCAGACCTGATTCGTTTGTCTCGAGGGCTTTTATAAACTTTTGATCGTAGCCAACACGAGCTTTGAGTTTAGACTTTCTCTTTCTCCCTCTTTTTTTGGGTAGAGGAGCCAAGTAATGCCGAATGGGTATATCTATACTCGAAGAGCGACTTCGGGATCGATTTCGGACTCTTGTTGGACTTTGAGATCGACTTCGGACTCTTGTTGGACTTTGAGATCGTGTTCGGACTCTCGTTGGACTTTGAGATCGACTTCTCGATCGACTTCTAGAACGTTGACGTTGAGATCGACGCCGCATATTTGGATTTATTTCTACTTTATTACGGTTTAAGAAACGTTTTACATAGTCTTGGACACGAGGTTCTTCACTCATAGCGTCATACCAGTAATTTCCCGGAATGATTATAAATTTATCGTCTCGAAACTTTATAAACTCTTCTGGACAATAGCGGGGAAAAAATTTTTGTAAATGAGACAAGTCGAATAAAACGTGCCCCAACGAACATGTCCCTGTCAATTCAGAACGACACACGTTTCGATTTAATTTCTCTTCTAACACTTTTTGAACATACTCAATAGGAACTTTGGAAGGATAAGACATTTTTTTTTGCTTTATATTCCCCAAATGACTTGTCCATAGAAATATAATCGGAAGAAAACTGAATCTCGAACGTGCTGGTGTGTATCATAGTAAGCGTGATCGTATAAATCAAACACATCTAAATGAGCCAAGGCATGTAAAGTAAAAATGAATAATAATTGCCATGTCGTTTCATTACGATAAAATCGAGTTTGATCTACATTGACCTGATTAGCATAATAGGTGTTCATATTGATCGTGCCCCTGTTTTGATCTACCAGCATCTTGTTCGAAGTAAAATAGTTTAAGCAGTAATTGCGATGAATTTTAATAAACTCGAAAAGATTAAAAATAACGTAGACGGGAATTTTTCCTTCCTCGGTTTCGGTTTCATTAATATATAACTGAATAACCTCTTTGGGTCCTCCTGGCTCTTCACAATAATACATGGACATTTCGTAACGGTCCAATCGACGAATTGGATTTTCCAAGATACGATTGAGAATCGAGACCCATCGTTCAAATATGAAATGGAATTTTTTAAAATCGATCGTGGCCCAATCATCCATGATTTTAAAGCATGCCGTACAAGCATCTCGCCAAGTATTAATTTTAGACTGAAGAGCCGTTTGACGACAAGATCGACGTTCTTCGTGTTGATCAACTCGTCTTTCCATATCCTTATCCTTTGTTTTTTGTCAAAAAAAAAAAAAAAAAAAAAAAAAAAAAAAAAAAAAAAAGATGGCTGAAATGTATATATTCTTGATGATGTTTGGTCTCTTTCTATTTTTCTTTCCTACTTCTGTCATAGAATCGGATTCCATCCCCATGAACGAATCTATACCGCTTAAAGATTGTCGACGAGAAAAAGTCTGGTGTGTGGATACATGTGATTTTCTTTGCACAAACGGGGAAGAAATGCAATGTGTTCGAGGACTCTGTATGCCCAAACTGAATCCTTACCCGTGTCAAACTGAAAAAGGGGGTATGATTATTCTTACCGAAAAAAATGGATTCTATCAGTGGTCGTGTTACTGTACGGATCCAGCTTTTTACAATGGACCGGATTGTGGAGAATTGGCGAAAGACGTTTGTCAAAATGGTACATTTATCTATAGGGGGTTCAATCAACATGAATGCATGTGTCAATTTCCACAAGTAAAGGCTATGATTCAAGGAAAACCTCAGTGTGTGCATAGGAATATACGTAGCTCGGTTTTATCGGGATCCGTAATGAACTGGATCATTAAAAAATGTACGTCTGAAAATGTCTCAAATTTTTTGAAAAAACAAACCGTGACTCTATCTTACATTGGGTGCAATTAGAAATTACCCCTCTTTTCGTCTGAAAATGATGTCTCACAATTTCGAAAAATTGAAGACATTAATTTCGGACGAAAAGAGAGAATTTTTTTTTTCTACCAATTCAATCGATTTGATCCTTATGGTTTTTTAATTATCCAGACTCTCACTTATCTATTTAAACAATCCGACATTCCCTACAGATCAGTCTGTACTGCTGAAGAGGTAACATCTTTCAACGCAGCTTCTACGTTACGACAAATGCTCCAATAAAGGTAAGAGATTTTTCCTTCTTAATTATTTTTCGTTTTACTAGAAAGAAATGATTATCCTATTTTTTTTGAACCTATCTAAGTGTTTTGAATTCTACTTCAGATTACGAAGTGCTTTTGAAGATCCAATCTGGTTATCTTTTTCAATCCATAAAAGCAATGATCCCTATATTTTTTGAAAGTTTTTTAAAGAATAGACTCTTGTGTTACTGATTCCATCTCTTTTTTAGCTTCTTCTCGTATATATTTACGATATTTTGCAATTTTCATGGAACGTTTAATGATAGTGTAGGAAGGATTAAAGGGTCGATACGGAAAATACTTTCGAAAGAATCGTTTTAATTTTCTTAAGCAACCATCTAATGATCGAGGGAAAAGTGGGCCGGCAATAACCCAAGCCAAAAATTCATACAAAAACCGATTACGTTGATCCCATATATTGGACGATGCCAATTTCTTTTCTGCATAATGTCGTCGAAGATCTGTTTCGTTCAGAAGTTTTAAAATTTCGTTTGCTTTTAAGTCAGTTTCAAGAATGACAAGAATAAATAAAGCCATCTCTTCATATTCATAGCGATCTATAACTATTTTTCTAAGTTTTTTGAGATCATTTAATGTAAGAAGAGGACCTTGACATCTTTTAATATGAATTTGTTTCGAGCGCTCCCTTTTTTCACCGAGCAAACGGTATAAAAACACGATTTTATTTTTTATTTTATTATACGATTTCCTCTTTTCCTCAGTCAGATACTTTTCATATATCTCTAGTGCTCTTTTATAATGATATTTTATACCGTCACCATGTTTTTGATACCAATCATAGAATTCATTAAAATAAAATTCATACTTAGCTCGTGTTCCTTCCGAAATATTCATACGTTTAATAATATTTTGACATTCCTCCATCGACGGACATTGTTTGAATACTGTATTGTCAGGCTTGTGTCTATGTTTAGGAAGAGCGTTATCCCAACATTTCCATCGTCTCATTCGTTGGTATTCTTTTTCTTTGAATCGAACGTTTGGATCTTTTCGCCTTTCTCGTTTTCTCCATCGATTTGCTTCTTTTACTCGTTCCAGTGACCAATAATGTTTCAAATATGCTTTTCTTTTTCTTTTCCTTTCAGATAAAATTGTAGGTTCCTCAGTATCCATCTTGACTCCTACCCTTCATTATTAATTATTATCTATTATTTTTCACTTCGTCTTATATTTTTTAATCTAATCCTTTTTTGGTACCTAAAAAGTAAATTGATTAAAAAAATATAAGGATTCCATAAAACTTTTAAATTTTCCTTGACCGTAAAATAACAAAGATCCTAAAATCCTTACCTTTTAAATGTAGTGTGTCCCATAGGACAAACCGGTTTGTCCTATGGGACACACTAGATTTAAAAAGTAAGGATTTTAGGATCTTTGTTATTTTACTAAAAATTTGATAAAAAGGTTTATACTAGAAGGTTTCAAAATTTTATTAATGATATTAAATTATTATTAATGATTTTTTGAATGGGTGCCAGGATCTGACGCTATTGATAAAGAAATAACTTAATCCATAATATATATGTCTGAAAAACAAATACCATGAAGGGGGAACATAGTTTTCCTAATGTTTATCTTGCTGTGTTTCATAAATCATGTAGATGGTCAGACAAATTACTAATGTAATGACAAATAAACAGTAAAGCTGAATAGTATGAATAAAAGACATAAATGTCTTATAATTAGATCCAAAAACGGATCGGAGAAATGATTCATAACTCATTTTATCTTGTTCATTCCTTTCTCTCTATTTACATACAAGTTCTATCAATATCCTTAATGGATCCAAGATTCTACTTCAACTATAAAATTGACTCATCGTAAGATTTTTTACTTGCAGATACTCAAGGCAGTTTGGTCTGTTTATTAGAATTCCAAATACATTTCCCGCATCTGTTCTAACCAATGGATTCTGGATTTACAACGAGCGGTTTTTATCAGAAGCATAAAAGACTTTCCCATCTATTCTCTAGCCATGGATTTTAGATTTTATTAGACCCCTTAGCGAATGTCAGTTCGGATACTACGCCAACTATAAAATCGGCTCATCGTAAGCTTTTCCACTTGCGGATACTTTCTCAGATGTCTATTTTCTTCTTTTTTTAATCCGATCCTCTCAAAAACAAAGGATAATGAATATTCATAAATACGCTACACTTTACAGCCAATTTCATGGCTTGCATTTAGGAGGATTCAATGTGATTCAAGATACGATTTTTTTTCCCTTAGCCCATATGCGGCTTCAACCTTCTGTGATTCGAAAACTCGCTCATTTCGATAAAGTCGTCCCGAGTCAGAAACCACTCGTTCTCGCCCTAGCCGCCTATTGTAAAATGTCGGACTTGTCGTGTACCGTTTTTCTTCAACGCAATGCATTATGGATCCTTCTTTTAGAAAACGAACGGGTCATTTTCCCCACGATCCCGAATTCATCGGAATCCTCCCACAATCTTTTCAAACTTTTCGCCACACCATTTTTTGTGAAAGATCCTAAAACGATCGAACGGTATTTACAAAATCCCGTGTTCGAAAACGTGTACCGCTCCCAAAATAATCATGCAATTCTATATTTAGACGAATGGGATATACCGTATCCAGGAGGACATTACTTTGATGATGATAACGGGCCCAGATTACATTTACCAGAAGATGACGGAGGGAAAAGGTATAGTCTTTGTTTTTTGTCCAACCAGGTCCATCACGAGAATGACCTCGTCCATAATTTCATCAACGAATGGAAAGATCGACCGGACGTTTATTACGATCCTCTGAAAACGCGAACGGCTTTTCCGTCTTCCTTTATTGAATTTTTACCGTCCGTGAATCCTGAGAAACCCATCCCGTTTCCCATTGAGTACAATAAGAGTACGGCGCTCATTCAAAAACAATGGACGTATCAGCACCATCCTCAATATATTGTCCAAGATATTTTGAATACGTACGATCAGAGAAATTCGCTTGAGAAGGTCGGACTCTTGATCGAATACCCGTTTCAAATCGGGTTCGAAAATGCTACTCGATCGAATCCTAACGGGAAATGCATTGGACTCGTCGTCAACGGTTCTGAACCGGAAACGATTTTATATGTTCGATCACCGTATCAGCGGTACATGGAATATCAAGCCATCCCCACGACCGTGCACTGTATTCCTATTCTTTACGAACCAGAAACCACGTATCCACTTCAACCGGTCGTACTCTGTTCGACGATCATCGGGTTTGAATACAAAAAGGCTTTCTTATGTTTAAGTTATGTCATGCTCGAATCTCATCCGAAACAACCTGCTAATAGAAACACGGCGTGTCTGTTCCATCCCGTCACAGATGTGAGCGAATTGACGTTTCTCGAGAGTTACGAATACGATTGTCAGCATGCGCTTCACCGAGTTCGATATGCTTCCATTCCTCATGATTTATGGTGTCTGACCAAAATCGAAGAAGAAAAACCAGTTCCACTTGCTAAACCCTATGCTCATCTACCTTACCTGGTTCAATCATGGCTGGAGTTTTATCATCAGAATCGTTCCACGGATCCAGAAATCAGGTACGGCAATCTGAAACTCTTTCAATTGGCTCTAACTTTGGCTCGACATAAAATATGCTTTTCGGCCGAAACGGTCGAAACCGAAGAAGAAGAAGGTATCATTGTACCAAGAAATTCATCGTCCCCGATCGTCATTCGCCTAAGTCGGGAAGCTCGAAAATTTCTCGATATTGTCCGGTTAAGAATTGAATTTATGGAACGACCAGTTTCCTCTCCATGTGTTCTGTTGTAAAGAGAAAAAAAACGAAACAAATATCTGTAGATTGAGAAATGGTGATTTCCTTAGCTCAGCTAGGAACTCAACTCACAAGAAGTGCGAAAGTTATCCACTGATATACACAATTCTTGAAACGATGATGTCATCTTGAAATGTCTTGTGAATCGAGTCGGCTGGAAAAAATTTCTGAGAGCTTAAAAAAAAAAAAAAAAAAAAAAAAAAAAACTTTTTGTTAATTTTTATCATGTCTTTAAGACACGATAAAAATTAACTCTCTCTTCTTTTTGGCTGGGAAGGATGTCTCACCGTTTCGAAAAACAAACCGTGACTCATTCTTGCAATGATTGCCATGAGAAAGGATGAGTTATGGTTTGTTTTTTCAAACGGTGAGACATCCTTCCCAGACAAAAAGAAGAGAGAGTTAATTTTTATCATGTCTTAAGACATGATAAAAATTAACAAAAAGTTTTTTTTTTTTTTTTTTTCATCTACAGAAATTTTTCTGGGCTCTCAGAAATTTTTCCTAGCCGACTCGATTGGCAAGACATCTCAAAATTCTTTCTAGAATGGGCTCTCGCTTATCTATTTAAACATTTCAAGTTTTACTTCAGATCGCTCAGGAGGGTTGAAGAAGAAGCATTTCGTAACTTCGAGATCATATTGTATTCTTTTCCATTTCGGAATTGGTCAAGATTCGATTAGGAGCAGCAATCAAGTAATCATACATCTGATTACATCGTAGCAAATAATCGACCGTGATCCAATTGAGTTGAATATTCACAATCAACACTAAAAAATAGAGTATTTCAACGCGAGTGATTTCGTACGTCATATCTCCCCGTTGAGCGAACTGGTCGGCTATCTGATCTATTTCCGTAATGATAGTAAAAAAGTTCAGTGGATCCACGACCAATTCTGTATTCCATTGAATTGTAAATGGAAGTACGAGGTTTTGTTCACTCAAAAAATACAAATAGCCGTATTTCTCTTTTTCTCGAAACAGCGTTTGAATATAGTCTCGCACCGCTTCCCGTACTTCTGGATCGCGCACCAGTTCGAGCGTGACGAGGCTCGTGAAGGGCGGAAATTTATGAAATTTGATATATTGAGGTACCACGGTATTCAGTCGAGGACGATATTTATGATGAAGAAGGTGATCGATAGGAGTCTTTAAGGATTGAAGTGTAACGATATCCATCTTTTCTTATACGAATTTCCAAATAATAAGGCCGATGATGACAAGAACGATTCCCAACAAGATTGGTTTTAGGTACGGTATATTACCCAAAACATCTAAAATACCACTCGTGATGGAACCTGTCACGTCTTGACTGAAATGCGTTAAAGCTTCTCCGACCGTGGGTCGACGGCATTTCAATTCTTGCGTCGGTGTACAATCGTGATATTGACAATCACATAATCGACAACACGTATCCTCTTTCTCGTTGTCATACCCTTCACACGCATTCCATTGCTGAATAGGAAATCCCGTGCACGATTCGATCCCGTGAACAGATTCGGGTTGACAACAACTCAATTCTTTAAGTTTACAAACCATGTCCCCTCCGTTGTAGAGAAAACAGCCCGAATTGTCCCGAATGTATTGGTTGACATATTGAGAACCGAGCGCGAAGGCCGTCACCCCTCCTGCGGTCAGAAGAGCTTTCTTACTAAACACTTTATCAAAAGCTTTTTGAAGGGGTTTATTCTTCGCGACGACTTTAGCGACCTCCCCTGCTCGTTTGACAGGAATGTCGAATTGTTTAAATTGTTTAGAGACTTTGCCTCCAGACTTGTTAAAAAATCGCATGTCTCTTGACCCTTGCCGGATTTTCAGAAACCAAGACAATGAACGAATCCAATTGTATTTTTAGTAATCGAAAAATTCCTTGTGGGTCGGACAATATTTCGGCGTTTCGGAATATTCTCTGCCTGAACCATCTTCGAAATCCTTATGGATTGCAAATTTATTATCATCGAATGGAATCGGAATCGCATACCAAGGTCGTTGGACCTTTCCTGATTGTGAAGGAAAATTTCTCGTTTCCGAAAAATATTGTCATTTTACCGACGCGCGAGTTCCTGGATAAACATTTCCGACCCGATTTACACGACGTCCAGTTGGACGATCTCACATTTAAACTCAACCCGTGCATCGAGCACTATATCAACCACCTGTATTCTCAAGACCCGACCGACTTGAAACGCAATAACGCCATGGATGTGTTTGATCGGCGTTTCCATTACGAACTGCTACGGAATTTAAGTGTTGGCAACACGAACGAAATTGGTTTAGGCGTGAACAATACCACGAAGATGCAAGAAGAAATGATGGTTCATTTCAAAAGCACGCTTCAGCAACGTCTTTGCGGTTTATACCACTATATTAATAATTCAAATGTAGCGACGCTTTTTGACAAGATAAAGGTATGCGACATGGCGAATGGGGGTCTCTTTGTCGACCCTAAAACGGAATTCTCTCCTTTTTACAATTTCCTGCTGGCGCATTGTTTATTCGATTTTCATAAACTACCCAATTTAGACCTCGTTCCCGAAACCGTCATTTCGAATGTCGCGTACAAGAAAGGGGTTGGGTTTTATACGTTAGAAGATATTTGTCACCCTGAACCGATTGTTGTGATGGGAGAAGAAACAGGATCTTCGTATCTCTATCAATCCAAATGCATCACGTATCCCAAAGAAACGGCTTTAAATAAACAATTGACGAGAAAGGATTTGCCCGATAATCTCATTATGAAAAATGCCATGCAGTTTTCTGATACGCGGTTCCTAACTTGCTAAATGCGAAAAGGTTTGGAGAAAAAAATTTATTTGGTTGGGGGTTAAAAAGTCAGTACAGAAAATTTTCTATTATGTAAAAAGGAAAAAAAAAAACAAAATGGTAATATACCTTGACACAGAATCTGTTTTCATCATGTAGAAGCTTGTACACAGGCTACAGCATCAAACGATCTGAAATGAAACTCGAATGGCTTAAATAGATAAGTGAGAACACATTCTTGAAAAAAAAATGATGGTCTTGTTGATCGAGTCGGCTGGAAAAAATTTTTAAAATCAGAAAAAAAAAAAAAAAAAAAAAAAAAAAAAAAAAACTTTTTGTTAATTTTTATCATGTCTTTAGACATGATAAAAATTAACAATCCCCTTCCCTTTTTGTCTGGGAATGTTGTCTCACACTTTCTAAAAATAGACCATAACTCATCCTTTCTAATGGCAATCATTCCAAGAATGAGTCACGGTTTATTTTTCGAAAGAGTGAGACAACATTCCCAGACAAAAAGGGGAGGGTAGTTAATTTTTATCATGTCTAAAGACATAATAAAAATTAACAAAAAGTTTTTTTTTTTTTTTTTTTAACTTCTAATCCAGATCACGACGAGACCTGAGAGCGTACGGTTTATACGCAAATTCACTAAACTTGTTCTTCATAGAACTGGCAGAAACCTCACCTAAATAGACTGGATCCTCATTGCCTTTTACATCCTCAGCCTCCTTCTTAGACTTCTCTTTCTTGAATGGTTTGCACAGATCTGGATTGATCTTGCTTTTGATGGGAACCTGGTCTGGATCCACCTTTTCAGTTTTGATTTTCTCTTTATCGAAGGTAGTGGAAATGGTTTCGTTAATAATATTTCTCGAAGAAGGTTCTAAAATATTTAACTGAAACACGGGTTTTTCGATCATATTCAGAGCATCTTCTTGAAAGAGAATCATATCTCTACAAATGCCTCCTACTCTACAATACAAAGCGTCCGTTTCGTAAAAGTACCGCGAATTAATTTTAATATTTAAAATACCAATAAACATATCGTTATTCACAAATTCTTGGTCCAGGGTTTCTTGAAACACGTTTAAAAGGGTCGTTCCATCAAACACTTTGGTTTTGCGTAAACACCATTGATTTTGAGACATCTGAGAATTCAGATCATTTCGTTGACTCATTTGCCGACACGCTTTACAGAGAGAAGGTCTACATTTTTCAATGAAGAACCGACATTGTTCTGAAATCAGCATTTGGGAATGATCGGCAGCCACGGCTTTGGTAATGTCCACCAGAGGAGGACAGAGTTTACATATGAAAGAATGGGCATTCAGATTCCTCTTATAATTAGTAGCGCAGAGAACCCAATACCCCGCTACGAGAATATTATAATGATGATTGAAATCTTTAATATTTTCAATCTGAATATAACCTTTTTCTACGGGATGCTGGAACGGGATCGCTTTAGCTTGAAAATCTTGAAACTGAGGATTGTTGGCTAATATATTTTTCCATTCTCGGCTCACGAGGTTTAACGTTCTCGGGTTATTTTCAACGATTTTGTCAATCCCCGCTTTTAAAATCGGGTGCGCAAGAATACGATCGATTAACTCTGAACATTCCATAGTTCCCCTTTATTATTATTTTATGGACTTCTAAACATCTCGGTCTGTTTCCTCAATTCTTTCGCGTACCGGTCAATGATTTCAATCGTTTGATTCATGCAATAGGTTAAGAATTCATCTTTAATGTAGGCTGTATGCGACCCCTGCCAATCTAACCCTCCTGTCAGAGTTTGTACGTCCCACTTGATGTATTGCAATAAAACATCGGTCCATTCTTTCACAGTCATATTGGATCGAATGCTTCGATCCACGAAATCTAATTTATTCAGCACGGATCTAATATATTCCTCCGACGAAAAAACGGTTTTTCCGTACACGACATCAAATCGTAATCGAAAATAGGACACGTATAATTGATAAAACAGGTCGCTGAGCATTTTGAAATCGGACGATACGGAGGGAGAAGGGGTTGGTTCGGTTTTAATGTGTTCCAATTCCTTTTGCAAGTGGGCTTTTTCGTCCAGACATCGATCTAAAGCGTGTTTGGCCTCTTGTAAATCCAATGACAGACCTCTTACATAGTCTTCGTCGACCGTCGATACGTGCTTTCGTTTATATTTCGAAGTATAGGACATTTCTACATCCTGCGGAGCTACGAGAGCTTTAGCCAGTTGGTTTTCTAAAGTTTGGTTTCGAGACCGAGACACTTCCAGTTGGTTTTGTAAATCTTTCACTTCCCGCTGTAATTCCTCCACTTGATCCGTAGGATACGTAATGGCCGGTACAGTAGTGGTTTCTTTCACTTCGGTAATGTGAGGACGTTCCTCCAACTGCCGTCGGTATAGGTCTCGTTCCTGCTCGAAATATAAAATCACCGAATTCGCCAATTCTTCAATGGGATCCGGTATGTTCGGAAACTGGGCTCGAAGCGTGACAATTTGTTTATAAACGAGATCTTGAAATTGTCGATGCTCGTGAATCACGTTTTGGAGTTGATGGACAACGGCTTGCGGCCAATCTTCTCTTTGATCACTAGGGTCATTCTGAAGGATCGTTTTTAGGAACGTGGTTAATTTCGTTTTGGCGTAGAGGAGGTACTCATTACATTTCGTATAATTACTTTCGACTTGATCGAGTTTCTGTTTCAATTCGAAAAGTTGTTCTTTGGTTTTACGGAGCTCGACTTCACAATCGTTGTGATTCTCGACCTGTCGAGCCCATTCGATCATGCTCGACGCCAAATTATCGAATTGAACGACCGGTATTTCGGGAAAATGACCTTTCAGTTGCGCCAATTGCGTTTCGAGGGTCCTCTCTAGATTTTCTTTGAAATGGAATACTTTTTCGAGTTCCGAGAGAATCTGATCGTAATCCGTGGCCCCAAAATACGCATTCCATTTAGTCCGTATCAGAGTTACCAAATTCGTTTTCAGGACCTCCAGTTTCTTTTCCAAAGCGACGCGTTGCCGTTTTTCATGTTCTAGACTCTGCTGTAATTTTTTATGTTCTTGGCTACGATCCCGATGGAGTTGAGCTTGGATTTGTTGTAGGACCTCCTTCGCTTCGTTCTGGTTCTCAATCGATTGTTGAAGATCGTGCAGTCGTTGCAAGAGGGTCGTGTCTTCCATCATACTTTTAGAGGAAGAAGGGAGACTGTGAAGAATGGTATGAGCTAAATTGTCGGGCGTTAGCGATTGATTTAAAGCATTCCCGAGAAGTGTTAATTGGTTCAAAAGCTGGGTTTGCCAATTTTGTAAATACTGGATATACGTTTGAATTTGCTGGAAGAAAAACGTTTTCCAATCTTGGTTCGCACCTAAAGGTTTCCAAAATGAGGGGGGAAGGATCGTCTGTAAAAACGTCATAAACTGCGTTTCGTGGAACTCCTTCATTTGTTTAGCCATTTCGTCTCGAAGAATCGTCTCGATATGAGGATTTTTCTTTTGCAGCGTGTCAAGAACGCGTTGAATACCTTCCTGGAAATGTGTTTCGGACTCGATTTTCCATTTTTGCAGGAGGTCGGTTCGTTCTTTCTGACCCTGCTCCAACTGCTTTTCCAATATCCGTTTTTCGTTTTGACAAAGGGTCAATTGTCCTTTCAGTTCCTCGTTCAATTGCTGGACGTGCTGTTTTTGTTCCGATTGATATGATGTTAAAAACTGGTCGAGGGTTTCTTGTAATTGCTCTAATTTAGATCGCGACGACTCGATCATGAGCTGCTGAGAAGGAGGCGATTCGAGCGGTAAAGTTTCAATGACCGTAGTCGTAGAAGAAGGAGGAAGTTTCAGTTGCTCGATCGTTTCTTGTAAAGCCATTTGCAAAGGGCGGATTAAACTTTCCGTTCGTTGCATCCATTCTTCAAGTCCCGTTTCGTAGCGTTGGTGGAGCATTTGCCATTCGTTCATCAAACGGTTTGGAAACTCGATATTATTATTATTATTATTATTATTATTATTATTATTATTATTATTATTATTCAATTGTTGTTGTTGTTGTTCTACTATTTGCCTCTGCCATTGTATTTTTTCAGACTCGTGCGTTCGAATTTGTGTCTGTAAGGTTTCGTGATCTCGTTTCAATTGCTCCTACTGAGTTTGTAAGGTGTCGTGATTCCGTTTCAGCTGCTCCAACTCAGTCTGCAGGGTTTCTTTCTCCCATGTAAGGCGTTCCAATTGTCGTTGCAAATCCACGACTGAATGCTCTTTTCCGAATCGAGCGGTATTCACATATTGTTCTTTTTCCGCTAGAAAATAACGCATTTCGTTCCTGTGCTCTTGGAGCGTCTCGATTTGTTTCTCAAAAGCTTTTCGATCTGCCTCCAATTGAGTTTCCAAAGAAGCGATTTTGTTTTCCAGGTCCTGCGATTCCATCGGAACAATCTCTTCCAAATGCAAGCCCGAAATGCGAAACAAGAAATCGATCATGCTCGAACTCTTTTTATACAGTTGAGGATAGAGATGGAGTAAAGGTCGACTCAGGAGAAAAGCATCGATCACGTCGTCTCGAAGATTTTGTTTGAGACCATCAACGACATTTAAAGATATAAAAGTGGGGTCGGACTGGTATTGAATAAGACATCGGACCAGTTCTCGTAACATTCTTTTCTTTTTGCTTTTTTTAAATCATTAAAAGGTAGGCTACTTTGTTCAAATCGAGCAACATATATTGATATTTTTCTTCGGAGCGGGACGATAACCAAATCATGACTTCTTTCAAGTAGCGACGATTCTTTCTAAAGTGGGAAACGTATATTTTAAATCCTTCTCGGGTCCATAATTCATTATTTCGGTAAAACGGTAGCCAATAATTACATTGTTCACGATTCACGTCGAGGAACGTTTCATGATGGAATGACGCAATCATGGGCGAAACATACATCACTAAAGACATATTCAAAACGACAAACCAAACACCGGTTAATTTCGTGTCGTCAAAAGTAATTTCACAAGTATAAAAGTCCGATGGAATAGAATCCGTATGCAGGTAAGGTGGAAGGGAGCGTTTAAACAATTTATGAAGTTTGGCAGCCAATTGAGCACTCGCAGCTTGTCCCGTTAAATGTATGAAGTGGAGGATGAGCATGGGATGTAAATAGTGATACCAGTTGGACCACGATTCCCAGACGTGCGTATTTCGTTTGAAAAATCGGAGGCGCATGCAATGCTCTAACTGGAAAGGTTCTCTTTTTATGTAGGTCATCCTCAGATCGCTTAAGGCGCGAAAAGCCATATTGCGAGGAAGTACTTTCCAGAACAAGGAAAACGGATTGATGGTCGAGCAAACAAATAAGGTATTATTTTCATAGGAGACCTTGATAAAATCTCGAGAGGGAAATAAACTTTGTAAAAACTGATCGGTCGTATCTCTAGAGACGTTAATCCAACGAGGATCCTCTTTTGTTCCATGCACGCAAAAGACTAAAGACCCATGAGGAAACGGATAGTCTTTGTCTAAATTTTCTCCTTGGAAAATGAGTCGATTTTCACTGACCACGAGAATGCAAGGTGCTCGAACGAGACCCGGGCTAAAATGTTTCAAAGTATCGACATGGAAGATGGGTAGTTTGAAACGAACAGCTATAAAATAATATTGTCTATAAACATTTCCATACGCTTCCACATAATCCGAAACATTGTAGTACTTTTCATTATCCATGACAGAGCTTACTTTATCTCGCCTTCTTCCTCGAAAGGAATAAGTCAACAGAGCCAACTTACACGCTTTATATATACATGAGAAATGACGTCATTCAAGGACATAAACAAGGACGTTTATGTCTAGAAAAATAAAAGCTGGCTGGGAAAAATTTCCCAGATAATCTAAAATGTATATTAAAAAAAAAAAAAAAAAAAAAAAAAAAACTTTTTGTTAATTATGATAAAAATTAACTGTCCCCTCTTTTTGTCAGGGAAGGATGTCTCACTCTCTAAAAAATATACCTTGACCCATTCTTTTATTGGAGTTCTATTTTTAGAAAGGATGAGTCATGTTCTATTTTCCGAAAGTGTGAGACAACATTCCCAGACAAAAGGGGAAGGTAGTTCATTTTTATCATGTCTAAAGACATGATAAAAATTAACAAAAAGTTTTTTTTTTTTTTTTTTTATCTACTTTAGAATTTTTTTCTGAGTTCTGGCTAGAAAGAACTCTGGTTTATCTATTTAAGATGTGCGAAACGAATTTCACTCTAAATCATTCTGTGCCGTGAATTCAACAGTATATAGGAACAGACTTTATGAAGGTAAAAGTGCTCAGTTTATTTATTCTTTAGAGGAGCACGTGGAGATTTTATAGGATATTTACTTACAAAGCATTGCTTGTATTTTTTTAAGAAATATTAATCAAGTTAAAGATATATAATCATGTCGCAGAGCCTCCATTATTTAACAAGGATTAATTCGGTTGAAGATGCGCCCAACGATGCTTACATTTTCTACCAGATGTCGGGAGGAATCTTTTACTGTAACCGAAAAGACTACGCACAATTTTCTCGATTTTATACTCGAACGTCTGCCGAAAATCTTTTTTTAACGATGGATCTTTGCTCGACGACCCATCATTCCCTTATCCTAGATATTGATATTAAAACCGAATGCGATGCATCCCTTCCTTCATCTATGCTCTACGATTATGTAGATTCTGTTATTCTCTCAACCTTAAAATTTTACTTTTTATCCCTTAAGCATTTTACTTTTATTGTGGCTGTTCGTCCAGGAGGTGGTATTCATGTCCATTTGCCGGAAATCTCGATCGCTCATGATGATTATATTCAATTCTGCAGCCAACTTCAACCCCGGTTCTATCACGAAAAATCTGAATTTATTTTCCAGTTGGACGTTTTAGCGAATGCGACGCTTGTGAATTCCTCCAAGCCCTATACGAATAAATACGAACCCATGCTGATTATTTATGTAGACGAACAAACCACCTGGCGTTTAGATTTGACCAGTCCCAATGCTTTCAGCATGCGATTGTTAGGCATTCAATCAAAATTTAAACGTCGCAAGGATAATACCAATTCCTTTTTTCGTAAACTGCTCCACCTCCAGCCAATGGATATTCAAAAACAACTTTATGAATATATGATGCCTGTGGTGACACTGTACGATCCTTTGTATCGAGTATCGTATCCCACGCTTATTAGCAAAGATGAGGAAGCTGGACCCGACGATGAAAAAGTGGCTACGTTTGTGTATAAACTAAAAACCCCGATGTATATTTACAAAGGGAAGGATTTTGGAACCGAAGGTCATCATTGGTTAAAAACGTTTTACTTTATCAAGTTTAACGGGTTTGTGATTTCAGACTTTGAATCGATTAACCGGGCTCTAAAACGATGGTACCGGGAAAGTCAAAATTCTATCGTCATCGAAAACGATGTATTCCAGACGGTGAATCAAGCTCTCAAGTTAGACAATCCTAGTTTGCACTCCGATCCCAATCCCCTTCGTACGATTATGCAGTACAATCAAGGTTACTATTTTTTACCTGTCTTTTGTGCCTTGTGTCAACATTTACGAATGTCCTCCCATACACTCGCATCCCATTTGCGTACGATATTAGAATCTCACGAACTCATATATTCTGTAGAAAAAATCAACAGTAAAATTATAGATATCATTTCCCAAGATTTTACTCTCGACACGATCCTCTTTTGTGGTTCAAATCTCAATCCTAAAATTTACAAATTTAAAGATAAACTGGAAGCTATTATCAAAACCATGAAAGGCGTTATTTTATATTCGGTGTCTGGAGATCAGCTCGTGGAACAAATTCATCGAATTCAAGAGCGATATTTTCCGATTCTCGTCATTACCATGCACAATTCCTGCAAGAAACCTCAACGCTATATGTGGAATAATATCCACGAGTACTGGCAAGAAGTGCCCCACCAGATAGAAATTCTAAACCTGATGAATGCCATCTGGTCCTCCATTCAGGCCTATGCTCGGAATCAGTTTGCCGATAAAACTAAAAACATGTGTCCTTTCACAGACATTATGAAACAGGTCAACATTAATTATGTGGTCTCGTCCATTCTGAGTCGAACCAACATTGATCGTAAAATCATTCAAATGGATCGACATAAATGGCATATTCGAACCCACGATGGGGTTCTGAATCTCTTGACGGGTCATGTAGGAGGGACGGTTCCGGAATTTTACCTATCGGATCGACGTCTGGGCATCAATTTTAGTCGACACGAGTTGATGCAATTTCGTCACGATCCGGATTTGATAGCCATTTATCGTTTATTAACCGACCGGAAATTTTTTCTACAATACCTGAAAAGCTGTTTTCTCGACCTCACGGACGATTTACTGGATACGCTGCGGGAAAAAGTGCGCGAGTTTCATGACAAACTAGAAACCAACCCGCTCATTCACAGCATGCTTCATTTTTATGTGCACATGTGTAAATATACGTGTTTCGAATACGATCTGTTCATGTACCTTTTAGATGTCCTGGCCAGTCTTCTCATTGCGACCAATTACGGTCGCAAATTTTTTATTTTGAAAGGCAACACGCGCAATGGAAAAAGTAAATTCTTTCAAATGATTTCGAAGGTCTTTGGAGGCTATAGTCATGGTATTCGAGCCGTCAATTTACAAACGACGAGTGGTCAAGGACTATCAGCCCAACCCGAACTGGCCTCTTCGTTATTTTGTTGTCGGGTAGTGACTGTTGAAGAAATGTCGGGAAAATTAAACGAAAACCTCGTGAAAGAAATCACGGGTAATTCGACCACCAGTTTTCGGAATTTATACGAGCAAAATGTAGGAGCGATTCCCAGTGCCAAACTCATGGCTTCTACCAATACGTTCCCAGTGTGTACGGCCACAGAGGCATTTAATGATCGCGTGGTAGCAATTCCTTTTGACGCCGTGTTTACGAAAAATGCTCCATCCCTCACCTCAGAACAAGTGATGCAGGATCAATATTTACTCGAAACCAAAGATTCTATCGTCGAAGATTCCTATAAAGGTTTCTTTTTAATGATTTATCTGCATCTGGCCCACAATGTTAACATGGAGGACGGCATGATCCGTTACCGTTCCGAACCTGAAATATTAGTAGAATTCAAAAAAGAATTTCTATCTTCGACCGATATTTTTACACAATTCAAACAGTATGCCGATGTACAAATCATTCCCGGTTCTGTTACGACCTTTAACGAACTGAAATCGGCCATTCGACAATTTTTGAAAACGATGCGCGACACCTCCATCCACGAAACGGAACTCATTATGCGTTTCAATGATGAATTTGGACATTTGAAACGGACCGAAATGGATTTCAGTTCCTTTTCAGCCGAAAATAATATTTTCTCGTCTTTGGATATAGTAGAACCCCTTCAGTTTGAAAATGCCGAATTGAATTCGTCTCTCAAACGAAAGCATGACGAAGAAGAGGGAGAACACTTAACCACGAAACATTTAAAAGTGGACGATGAACCCATTGATCTGCCTCAGCATAAAAGACAAGTTATTTATTACGATAATGTTATCATCAAAAATCTGAAAAAAGACAAGAATTACTAACCTTTTTACATATGCATGAGGTAGGTTCCCAACATTTCATTGTGTAATGACTTGGAAAAAACAAAAGTTGACTGAAGAAAGCCAGATTTCAAGATGTTTCTTCTTCAAAAACACAGAATCATGTGAAGTGAAACTCGCAATGCTGAAATATATAAGTGAGAGTCCATTCTTAAAACATGGTGATGTCCGGTCGATCGAGTCGGGTTGGAAAAATTTCTTAACAGCTGAGAAAAAATTCTAGATTTAAAAAAAAAAAAAAAAAAAAAAAAAAAAAAAAAAAAAACTTTTTGTTAATTTTTATCATGTCTTTAGACATGATAAAAATTAACTTTACCACCCCTCACCCCTATTTTGGTTTGAATCAGGTGTCAACATGTTTCTAAAATAAATTTCCAAGAACGATATGACTCATTCTTTTGTTTAGAAATCTAGTTTTAGAAAGGGTGAGACATAATTCACAACAAAAAGAAAAAAGGGGGGTTGAGTTAATTTTTATTATGTCTAAAGACATGATAAAAATTAACAAAAAGTTTTTTTTTTTTTTTTTTTTTTTTCTCAGCCAGCTTCGAGTCATTCTTTCTCTTCTCACTGACTATATATAAGAACGTTGTTCTTACAGTCCTGGTATTGACATTAACGTAGCTGCTAGAATAAAAGCCATTGTAGGTATTTCAGCTAAGCACAAACAGAGGCATGGAAACAACTTTTTAAGAATTTCTTCAACGGGTACCGTGGATTGATAAACGCAGTTTCCTGCAGCATCGCATGTGCGTTTATAATGTTCTGAGAGAAGATACTTGTACTGTTCAAAATAATTCCAGGGAATGAGGACTTTTCCACTACATGTTTTAGCAAAGTAGATTTCACCTTGGGCATCTTTCAGGACGTAAGGTTCTTCATTTTTCACTAAATAATATTCGTTCCCTCGGAAATCCACCGGGTATCGTTCTTTTCCGTCCGCGTATTTGGCCAGAACGAATTCGTTTTGAATTTGAATAACGAGGGATTTTTTACGTTGTAGAGGATATTTTTCATTTCCTTTCCGATCTTTGGCATAATATGGAAGGCCGTCTCGGGTTTTAGCGAAAGGATCACCTTTGTTGGGATAGATTTCCCCCTTTTGGGAGTGAATGGCATACCTTTCATGACCATATTCACTTTTCACAAAGACTGGATCTTTTTTTCGATATTTGTAATATTCGCTACCATATCGATTCGGATAAAATTCCATTATATTGCTTTATCTTTTCAAAAATAAATTTCTCGTCTAATGATTTTATTTTTACTTTTCTTCATGAGCATGTTTAGCTAATAAATATTGATGATATTTATTGCCGTGCATTAAATAATCCATTGTGATCCAAGTATATTTCGGATTCGCGAGTAGTGCGTAAAAATATAAGAGATAGATGCAAGTGACATGGTAATGAGCAGAATCTTTAGGAAAAAACTGACTGGCCATTTTGCGAATAGGGTCTAAGATTTCTTCATTCGATAAAATAAATTCTTCATCATTCCATTCCAGGGCATTAAACAGGGGCTGCTGATCGATTAAAAGATATAGGTGTCCATATTGCGACATATTATCTAACACGTGACGGATATGAGCAACGGCCTGTGATTGAAAATCTCGAACGAGTCGAGGCGTAATCTCAAAAAATAAATTCAGAAACCGGTACGTCGCTTGATAGTTTTCAAGTTGAGGATTTTGCCCAATCACGAATCGGATGAGTCGATCAATCGGTAATTGAATAGTTTTCAAAACAGAAATATCGTAATACTCTGCCATGCTTGTTTAATCCTTCGAACCGAAGAAGAAGAAAAAAAAATTAAATTAAATTGAAAAAAAAAATGAATCATTCAACCTTTCTTCCATGGCGAATCACCGAACGGTTCAATCGACAAATAGGTCCCTCCTTTCGATATATTGTTCTTATTTCCCATACTGCCACGTTTAATTTGGAAAGAGATTTAAAATCGACCTTGGGTCTTCAATCTTGGTCCTTAATACAATTTCTACAAAAGTTTCGTCAGCATCGAGTGGGTATAGAATATATAACTCTGTTCACTCGCAAGGATAAGATACGTCTAGGACCTATTGCAGTACAAGTATCAGAGCGGATTTGTTTCCAACAATTAAAGAAAAAATATGGAACTCAATCCATCCACTTAGTTGGAGCCACCTATCTAAAAGGCAAATTGAGAGATTTTCATGTGATAACCGTAGAGGATTTTAGATTCAATGTTCTCCTGAAACAAGATGACCGATAAAAATAAAACATGGAATCCTATATCGTTCTCAATTTCGAAGGTTTCGAATTGAATGGTGATCCTCTCGCCAAAGAACTTAATCTTTCTTATAATGATAACTTTTCCGACTATATTATTAAAGAAGTGGCTTATATCACCCATGATCGTTCCCAAGGCATTATCTACCTGGAACCACCCATACCGTGGTCTGAATTATCCTATTCCGCCAAACAAAGTGTATCGAGTGTTCATTTACCGTTAGCGGATATAACGCATGGCTTTTCATGGAATGAGGGTCATTTGCCGTACGATCAATTAAAACCGTTTCTCGTAGCTCTAACGGCAGGATATAAAAACATTTACTGCCCTCATTATTGGAAAATTAATGTTTTGTACCAGATACTGGCCCGTCCTATTTATTTCAATTTCGTCTCCAAGAACAAGGAGGCGTTTCATACCGCGCCCATACCAATGAACTATGAATATTCATCGTTTTGTCCGAAACATATAGGTCGGACCAAATATTGTGCTTTCCAAGAAGCTTTGTTTTATTTTCATCGCCTTCAAGAGTACAAGAAAGAAACCTTTCCGTTTGTCATTCATAAATCTTTAGAAAAAAATGAAAAAGAAAGAGACTTACCTCCAACATTATCCAACACGTTATAGAATACTTTTTTTTTCCTTCCCCATGAATGAGTCAACTAGGATCTAGGTGGGTCCCTCTTCAACAGCACGTACACATTTGAAGCGAAACTCGAAATGCTTAAATAGATAAGGAAGAGTTCATTCCTAAAAAAAATAGTGATGACTTGTGAATCCAGTCGGCTGGAAAAAATTTCTCAGAGCTAAGAAAAAATTCTGTAATGAAAAAAAAAAAAAAAAAAAAACTTTTTGTTAATTTTTATCATGTCTTCTAGACATGATAAAAATTAACTATCCCCTTTTGTTTTCAATGATGTCTCACCATGTTTCTAAAAATACACCATGACTCATTTATTTCTTGGAATTTTATTTTTAGAAAGGGTGAGTCATGGTCTAATTTTCGAAAGGGTGAGACATCATTCCTAGACAAAAAGAGTAGATAGTTAATTTTTATCATGTCTAGAAGACATGATAAAAATTAACAAAAAGTTTTTTTTTTTTTTTTTTTTTTTTCAGCTTTGAAAATTTTTTTCCAACCGACTGGATTGAAAAGACATCCCAATCTTTATAAGAATGGATTGTTTCAGATATTTTTCTTTCTCTCACGACTTTAGTTTTTAAACAGTATATTAATGCAGATTAGGAACGCAAGTATGACCAAGATACCTATCATAGAAAGAATGATTTTTGTCCAGTTGGTGGTGGATTGATGATTATTTTCGTCAGACTGTATCGGGTTGGCATATATTTTCTTCTTTCTTTTCTTCTTTTTCTCTTCCTCTTCCACTGGATCTTCTTGTCCTGGAAGACCGCTTTCCACTTTCTCGACCACTTTACCCTCCGAGTTATTATATATAACTTTATAGGGTTGGAACCCGTGTCGAGAAGCGCGTTTAGATCTCAAATTGGTCAAATAATCCATCGGTTTCGAATGCGATCGGTACAAGTAGCCTATCAAATTTTCGGGTTCAATTCTAGGGTCTCGTATAAACGCAGGCGTCCAGGGCTTGTCATTTAAATTGGGAACAATGATGATTTGATCACACGTGATGGGGTATCCACTCGCAAAGATTTGTTCCTCATTCACTTTCTTGAACTGGACAATGTACTCGTTATTATATCGATCGACCGGGTAGTAATATTCACCCAATTTATTTTGAGCGTACCGGTTTCCTAAAGGTTTTTGGGTAATGCGCTTATCGGCATGAATAATTTCCGGATAGATTTCATTATTGTCTGCATCTTTGGCGTATCGTTTCACGGCCGGATCTTTCATCAATTGATCGTACGATCCTTTGTCCGTCACTAAATATCGTTCGTTGCCGTGTTGATCAACCGGGTAAATAATGACCCCGTTCTTATCATGAGCATAAAAGAATTCTTTCAGCCTCGTCATGGCGAATTGACCGCTATCCGGGTAAATTTCGCCTCCATCCGCTTTCCGCGCATACACTTGGTTCTGATCGGTATCTCTTCCAAAGATGACTTGCTGAGTGAAAGGGTGAAGGATTTGATAAAATTCATCGCCTGTAGCATTTTTAGGATAGATGGGTTTACCCTGAGAATTGATAGGATAGAACGGAATACCGTTTTTATCGAGGGCGTAAGACATGTATTCGGGCTTGTGTTCCGTATCGTCGGCCAACAAGGGATATTTTTCATTTCCTGTCTCATCTTTAGCATAATAATACCGCCCGTCGGCATCTCGAGCAATCATGTCGTTCCCAAACAAATCTTTGGGATACATCTCGGCCCCGGAATGCTCTTTGGCATAAATTTCTCGACCCTGGTACTTTAGAAAGACGGGCAAGTTATTGATTTTTCCATAATACTTCTCAAATTTTTTTTCTCCACCGATATACACGGGTTTTTTAGCATAATGGGGAACTTTATATTTGTCTAGGGCATACAGTAGACTGGGATCGTCAGTGGTAATATATGTTTCAAATTCCCTTCGATCCTTTCTATATCGTTGATTTCCAAGATTGTCGACTGCATAATACTCATCTTTTGCCATCGAAGATCCTTTGGTAATCGTTTTGCTTTATTTGTCATTGTCGTTGTGGTAAATTCTCGGATAATATTCGTCCAAGTTTTCATCTTTCGCATAAATGCCTCCTCCTAAAGCATCTAAGGCCGGTTCGTCCCTATTTCCAATTCGAATATACGTTTCGAGACCGTTGAGTTGCTTGGGATAGTATTCGTCCCCACTCGCTCTCTTAGCGTAATAAGGGGTTCCATCGATGTTCCTAGCCGGCATTTCATTGTGCAAACGATCTCGAGCGTAAATTTCATCGTTGAATTCGTTGACGGGATAATATTCACCTAGCGTATTGTTTCGGAAATACATTTCGTCCTGATCCGGAGAGAGTTCAAACAGCGGTCGTTTTGTGACGAGATTAAACGGGTATTGGAATTTATTGTTCTCTAAGGGAATATAGATCCGTTGACCGTTGGAATCGAGAGGGGCATATTCGATAGGGAATTGATTGACATCGAGTTTTCGAGCATAGTAAGGCTTTTGATGCTCGTCTTTGGCAAAATAGGGTCGATGGTGCTCGTCTAAAGCATAGATTTGTTCTTCGGTCTGAGAATTTTCCGGATACCATTCTTTTCCTCCGTAGAACAGATACACCATTTTTCCGTTTTCCATGAGAAACATGGGTTCCCCATCACTATCAAATCCATACACGGGACGGTTTTGGGCGTCGACGGGTAAAATAGAACGGTTCAGATGATCGACGGCATAGACAGGGGTTATTTTACCGGTGATGGGAGAGATTTGTTTTGCAAACACAATATTTCCATCGGGATCCAGCATATAAAATTCATCTCCTTGTCGATTCTTAGCATAAATCTCATTTCCGTCAGCCAATTTGGCATAGCGCTTATCTGATTTCATTCGATCGGGGTAGTATTCTTCGTAATTGAGGAGATCTCGCCTATGCCGACGAATTATTTCCTCATCCACGTCCATGGGAATATTGCCTACATTATCATTATTAGGAGGATTGTCATGGATTGGAGGAGGATGGTTAGATGGATTGCTTGGAGGGTGATTGTTAAGGGGGTTGTCAACGACTGGGTCTCCTACATGATTAGGAGGAGCTGCTTCCATTCGAAGCAATTTTCGTTCCGCTTTATCAGATTTGGATTTATCCTTTCGAACCATTTTTTTAATTAATATGAGTTACTTTATTATTATCTCTTCTCTTCTGACTCAGAACAAAGAAAACAAAAATATGGTATCGATCCTCTTATGGATTTTATTATTTCTCTTTATCCACCATCCCGTTTATAATGCTTACCAGAATATTACGTATCGGACCCTTTATTACGAGACATTAGGTCAAGAATAGAGAAGAAGAAGAAAAAAAACAAATGGATTCCTTAACATTAGGAACGCTTTTAGTCGCTGGAGCGTATACGTCCTTCGTGATCCTGTTTTGTCTCATTTTAACACAAAGCTGGTTCTTTCTCCTTTTCCTCCTCATCAACGGACTCATTTTTCTCTTTCTGGCTTTTGGATACATTCGCAAGCTGACGATTTTTACAACTTTCGGGGAATTGCTCGGCAGTTTGGTGCAAAATAAAGACGTGGGAGATTGGTATTGCCGTTTTCGTCAATGGTGGTTAAAGTAAAGAGAATGGATGCTCAAACCTTTAAACGTTTAAAACGAACTTATTTAGAAGATGAACCGATCGTTTCGAACGAACTCCAAGAAAGCCAGGCTCGTGTTTCACCGTTCGTGGCTCATAAAATTCATGAACTTTTACACTTCAAAACCCCTTCTTCTCCACCTCCTCCTCCGGGTATTGACGTCACCCACTTTACGACCGCTTTCCGAGAAGAAGAGCCCCAACAACGATTAGATGAAGTCGTCGTCACCTATTTATTATTCATGGTCAATTTAATGAACCAAGATAAATGGGGACGGACGTTTCTACGACCTGGAGCTTGGGTAGGCGAATACAGTTGGATTCAACTCTTTAAATTGACTACGTACTGCGTCTTAACGCTCCTGTACCGTATTCGATGGAAAAGCGAATACTTTTTCTTTTTAGACGAAGCGGTGATTGAATTACTCCAGGGGAAAAGTCAGGCGATTCGAGACTTGATGACCCGGATCGGCATTTCCGTATCCCCACAACCTTTTTCAGCCGAAGATTATTTTCATCACATCAATTACCACAACACGTTGGTCTTTGGTCCTTATTACTGGCGGCTTTTACATTGGATGGCCGAAGCGTTTTCAATTCAGGACGAGCAGGACGAGGATATTCGTCTCGCGAAAACTCTTTGGAGAGACTTTGTGACAGAATCTTTATATCGAACTCTCCGATGCGGGATTTGTGTGTATCATTACTTATCCAAACTCAAAACGTATAAAGAACGGTTTTTAGGCGAACACTTTGCCCACGTCTGGTTTCAATTTCATAATGAAGTGAATGCCAGTCTTCAAAAGCCACCTTATCCTGAATCGGAATTCCAGAAAGATCAAGAATATATGCGAGCTGCGTTAAAAAAATAAAGAAGCATGGGATCTTTTCTGACTCGTCTCGGGAATCAAGTATGCGGAACAACCAGCATGGGTTCCATTCAAGATCTTTTCAAGAAATGTCAAGACGCACCCGTGACCGTTGTATTAGGTAATTTAGGAAGGCATCCTTCCCTCTTATCCTATCATTTGGAAACCCTTTTTGTTCGACATCATAAAACGGTCCATATTCTTCTCGACGATTCCAACGATTGGTTCGTCAGCGGGTTAGATCCGTCTTACGAATGCGACGGCACGCATTGCGATCTTCTCATCTGGATCGAACCGAATTTTGGAGACTCGGTGGTCAAACAAGCCTATGCCGATCGTCTCATTGTTTTCACGAGCCATCTTCATCTCAATTTATCTAATTGTCAGTTACTGAATTATCATTTAGGCGATCCCTACGACCTTCCTTCCAGTACCATGAAACCGTGAATCGAAGATGAGGCTGAAATATATCCACACAATGAAGTGCTGTACCCAAGGAAATATCAAACTGGGAGATGGTGGAAGCAAGTCGAGAATGAAATGGATGTTGTCTTTCATTTGAAACTGTGTCGGACAGCTCAAGAATGCTATCTCAGCATGTTAAACGCTCTCGAGATTGTTGGAAAGTATCGTCCCAAAACCTGGCGATTCCTTCTTTCCGAATATATGAAAAAGTCATTGGCTTTAAATCTTCGGATGGGATTAAAGAAATGGGATGAATATCAGTCCCAATCCATTCCATCGGTTCGAGTCCGATCCTTACATCCGTCATCGGCTAATTTACTCAAACCCATCTATGGTCTCGATTCTTTTTTCCAGTCTCAATTAGTTTCCTCACTCTTTTCTTCCTCAGGTTCGATTGATTCTGTTTCCTCCTCCTCTTCCTCCTCAGAAGTTTCCCAAGGTCCCAATAATTCATACATGAGTAAATCATCTAAATCAGCCTCATCGTCTGAAAACCTGATGCGGTTTTCATAATCGTAAATTACATCATATAAAAAAGAACGTCGCAAAGGGAGAAACATAGACGTTAATTTCTGCAGGGCATCTTCAAACGGTTCTCGGCAGACAGGACACGTCAATGCTTTTTCTCTCCAAATGTCAATACATTTCGTGTGGAACTGATGTTGGCACGTTAAAGTAGAAATGGTTTCTACATCTTCGGCGATGAGTTCGTCTAAGCAAATTGGACAACATTCGGCCATTTTGTTTCTACTGTTTCTTCTTCTTATTATAAATATTTTTTTTTGATTCAAAAACCTATTAAAAAATTATAAATAAGTAAGAGTTCTTCATTATACCAAAAATAAAAGAAGCATCATGTCTCCCTCAAAAACTAGTAAATTAGTCTACTCTATTTATGAAAATCAATATGAAACTTGGTGTTTACAAATGCATAAAGATCTAAATCATACCGAAACACTTCAAGAATATCACCAATATCTTATCGATCAGAAACAACGTTCCGCGAAATATATTTCAAATGCTTTAAATGCTATTCGACGAAAATGGTTCTTACCTTCTGCAGATGAGGTGGTGGTCAAGAAACCTCGTCGTCGAAAACACCAACTTTTTACAGTAGAGCAGATGAATCAAATCCGTAATCACTGTCTCTCCAATTATGAAACAGATGAACTGTCGCTGATAGTCTTATTACTTTTAGAAACGGAATTGAGGATGATTCACATCTTGGGATATCTAAACGATGATCCAGAGAAACGAAAAGCGTTTGCGTCTAAATCTTTAGAAGTCTATAAGGATCCAAATCAGATAAAGTTATTCCAGTTTCTTTTTAATGCTCCTCCATCCAAACTATTTGGAAAAACTCATTACCAGTATTTATTTAATCTAAAGCGACGATTGAAGAAACAGTATAACATCAAAGGGGCTTCCTTCGAAATGCTGAAGCGGTCTCGATATCTCGTGAAAGCAAAGGCGAAAACGAATGAATCAGAACCCAGTGAGTGAAACTTATATATCGACTTATATATCGTTATCAACATCTCCAAAACAAGAAAGTAAAACCGACCGACTGGTGGAAAATATTTCTCAAAAAAATCTAATGTGGTATTAAAAAAAAAAAAAAAAACTTTTTGTTAATTTTTATCATGTCTTAGACATGATAAAAATTAACTCTACCCTCCTTTTTGTTTGGAATGATGTCAACATGTTGTCTAGACATGTTTCTAAGTATAAATTTCCAAGAAAAGCATGATTCATTCTTAGAAATCTATTTTTAGAAAAGGTGACATCATTCAAAATAAAAAAGAAGGTACAGTTAATTTTTATCATGTCTAAAAGACATGATAAAAATTAACAAAAAGTTTTTTTTTTTTTTTTTTTTTTTTTTTTTTTTTTACTATCAAATTTTTTTGAGAAATATTTTTCAACAGTCGGTCGGTTTTACTTTTCCATTTGGAAATAGATCTGTTGATATAACAATGTATAGGAGATGGATCTGTTGATAACAAAATCACCAGTCGTGAGTCTTACTTTTCCATTTTTGGTACTGTATTTATTTTTATTTTAAGAATCATCTAATTCCTTCTACTTCGTCTTTGTCGTCTCATTTCTCTCCAAAATGCATTCGGTCGACCAAAATAAGGGTTGACTTCCCGTTCTTCATCATCTGAGGTAGGTGAACTTTGTCTAGGTGTATCCATATAAGCATAATCTCCCACTAAATCTTCTCTTCTCTGTCTTCTGGGTCTCGTTTGACTGGTACTAGGCCCTGAAAAAATGAGACCATGGCCTCCCAGATCGACTAATTCTTCTTCGGGTCTTCGTCTTCGTCGTTGCCTTGGCGGTTCTTCCACCTCTGGTTCTTCCTCCTCCTCCTCTTCATCCGAATCTATTCTTAAATGTTCCATTTGCAATGTTCCGCTGGTAAAATACAGCATATCATCCTGGCTGATACGAGTCCGACAGGTCGGGCATTTCTTTTTACCATACTCTCGAATCCATTTCTTTATACATTTAATATGAAAGGAATGCTCACAATCGAGATTGTAGACTTTATGGCGTTTCGTTTCTTTGAAGGCCTTCAGGCAAATTCCACAGATTTCTTCCTCTGCGTCTGCCATTTTTTCCAATGATTTACTTGATTATGACATATCCATCTCTTCGCCATCTTCGTTTCTTCTTCCTCCTCCTCCTTGACATATTTCTTGACGAGAGGGAACTTGAGATTCCTTCGTCGCTACATTGAGTAACATTCTCAATTCTTTTTCCATATACCCGTCGGAACATAAGAACAGTTTCACCATTTCCATCGTCCAGAAAATTTCTTCGTCGGATTTTTCAAATTCGCGTATTTTCAAGGCCACTTTCTGTACAAGACGGTAAAATTTCTTACCCGTCGCGATCGAACCTTTCACTAATCCTTTACCTTTGAGCTTGGAAATAATAAACCCGGTCCCGAAAAGATATCCGAGGTACTCATCAATTTGGGTGGCTTTTTTCGTCATCTCTTCGTCTTCTTTCGGAACAAACAGGACGTAGGGGAAATTTTGTTTGAACGCAAACTGCTTTATTCGATCATCCGCTTTTCCTAGGAACACTTTCGCTAAAAAGGTTTCGATTCGACTCGTTTTTTCAATAAATTCTAGTGATAAGGCATCGCACGTGCCGCCTTGTTGAATCTCTCGAAGGAGGTAGTAGAATTCTGTATTCCGATGGTACGTAATTTGAGAAGTGACCAGTTTTCGCAATTGCTGGGTCAAGAACGATTCTTTGAAGAAGAAGGGGCGACGACAAATGCGAACTCCAAACTCAAACACGAAATTCGCCACCACGTTGAGTTCGTTCCGGCATAAATTGCAATAAATCATGACGTGCACAAGATCAAATAGGGTCGTGTAAGCAGAATAACGAGCCCGAATTTGATTCGAGGCTTTCATTTCCAAACATAATTGATAAGCGGGATCCTTTTCAACATCCTTGGAAGTAGGATGTAGAAGGAACAAAGCATCGTCGCCGTCACATATTTTTACGTAGGGAGCTAGGACTTTGTGATAATAACTTAAGAAATTGAAAGGTTGGTCCTCGTCTTGATGGACATTTTCCATGAGCGATTTCATGTTGGTGAAAAGAGCGTGCAGAGCCGCTTTATCGACTTGAGAGTGATTCTCTTCATTGGCGATTTTTTCAATATGCTGGGCGTATTCGTCCATGTATTCGATCATGAACCGTTCGAGCGATTCATACGATTCAAAAGGTTCGGCCTGGGATCGAAAAGGGGCATTCACGCATTGTAATAATCGAATCCCGTTTAATAAAATACGTAACGTGACGGAAACATTACGGATCGGTAAAATACCAGGAATCCCTATGAGAGGAAATGTGCAGGGTACGTTCAAATCTCCCGTCCAATTCGCATATTCTCGAGCTAGACGAGCTGATAAGAACGGATCACTGTCATCAGGAAAGGATGCTTGTAAAATAAAAGCATACGCATCTTGAATTTGATCACATTCCGTGCACTGCAATTGACCATTGACACCTGCTACGATTTTATCGGGACCGTGACACGTTGAAATGAAATCAAGGAACATGGTAACCAAGATCCTACTTGTATTATTCTTATCATGCCGTATACACCTATTGAAATAAGACGGGAAATTCGTCGTTCGTATTATGAACGAGGGCAAACGGTTCGTCAAATTGCTCGACACTTGAATGTCGCTCCTTCCACAGTTCAATATTGGATCTCCCGCTCCTCGGAAAATGAGGAGAACTATCAAACCAAACACAAATCCGGCCGACCTCGAGCCACGACCCAAGAAATGGATCAACGTATTTTTGAAATGTCGACGGGTGATCCCTTTTTACCCGCGACGGATATTGGTCGTCGATTACAAGTGCCTTGCACCGCTCAAACGGTTCGTCGACGATTAAAAGAAAAAGGATTAGTGTCGCGCATCCCCGTCCGAAAAGATTATTTGCGGGAGATTCATCGTCAACGACGCTACGACTTTGCTTCTCAAAGTGCGGAATGTACGGTCGATGATTGGTCCCGGATTATAGTGTTACGAATTTGGTATTTAAAAAGCTAATGTTAGTTCAATTAGAAATTAAATTATTTTATTTCTCGCGCAGTGCAGCGCGTGACGAATATTAAAAGAAAGCTAAGCCGTAAAATTGAAATTACAAGAGCGCGTGCATTAAATAAATAAATATCTCTTTTTGATTTCGAGAAAGTACTGGAAAATTCTAGCGCGTGATTTTAAAATCTTATAAAAGGAGGAAAACATCTCAGTTTGGAGTAGTTGCTTAGTTTGTTGTTGTTTAGAAAACTGCTCTTGTTGATTGTAGCGAATTCGCGGATTAGCGTTCTTTAGCTGTTTTTAATTGCGTTCTATTGGACATTTGAGTAGTTAAAAGATAACTACTGTGAGATATTGTAATACTGCATGATAATTTGAGAAAATTTAAGCATTTTGTGATAATAATAAATTTTTTTTGTTCATTTTTCATCGGACTTGTGCATTCATTTCATAACGAACCCGTACGCACGCAACAATATTTTCCGACGAGAAAGTATTCAGTTCGATCGGGTACGGTCCTATTCGCGTATGGCGGCCTCGACAGGTCCTGCGTTATCAAGACGAACGTTATTTTTCTTCTGCGTTAGAAGGCCGTCAACGTTCCGGTCGTTTTAATCTCAGTGTCTGGATGTTCATGAGCGGAAAATTTCCCAACCAAATCCGTCGAATCGGGATCCAACATTTAAATGCCGACTATTACCTCTCTAATATTTTAGAGCCGGTGCTTCTCGATCATAGTCAACCTCCCGATGTTTCTTTAAACCCTTTGATCACCGAACACCGTCTCTTGTTCATGCACGATCTCTCTCCGATCCATACGAGTTTACGCGTCACACAATGGATTCGAGAACATGAAATTCCTATGGTCGAAGACTGGCCTCCTAAAGGAGCTGATTTGAATCCCGTCGAAAATTTTTGGGCGGAATTAGAACGTCGATTAGCGAATCGGGTAGCTCGAAACCGATTGGAATTATGGGACTTGGTCCGCGATGCTTTTTATAGTTTGGAAGAAACTTATTTTGAAACATTAATCGCGTCCATGCCTCGACGAATAATTGCATCTGTCATAGAACACAGAGGAGGTTGGACAAAATACTAATCATCATCTATAAAAAAAAGACACTTCATTTGGTTCTTCAATGAATATATTTATTGACACCATATTTCACTATTTGTTGCAGGGCGATCATAGCCATAAATCGATGACAATATTTCGTTCCACAATACTCACATTTCTGTGGACGACAAGAAGGTTTATAGCTTACTGTCCATACAGATTCAACACGGAGCAATTGATAAATTTTTTTTCGACAATGTTCATTCGCGACATACAGTCTTTGAATATGAAGTTTTCGCAGATCCTCATTCAATTGCTGAATCCATTTGGTATGCGGTCGATACGTTTTCATGTATCTAGAGGCAAACCGGACACTGTTTGTCAGAGTGTATCCATCAGACGTGATGGCCAGCACACCTATGACACTCGGATGAATTTCAGTTCGATATTTCTTTTTTTTAGTAGAAGAAGTAGAATGAGATGAGGAGGGAAGATCTTCTTCGATTGTAGAACGCATGTGTGGTGGAGAGGATTGGTCCATTATTTCTGAATAATGAGAGGAAGAAGACGAAATGGGCGATAACGGCGGATTGAAATTCAGAGAAGGAGTATCACGAATTGGATTAGGTTTCTTCTTTTTGATCCTACGGCGGACAGGTGGAGGAGAAGGAGTTGGCGATATATCAGACCACGACGTGATATACTCATTCTCCGAAGAAACACATTCATGTAAAGGCGAAGAAGGTTGCAAGTCCAAACAGGGTTCATTATCGTCTTCACACGTCATGATTAAGTCTCCCGTAGCCATCTGTTCTCGACCTATCTGCTCAAAAAAATGAGCCGCGATTCCTTCTACAATCGTTTATATAGAGAAAGAGTGAGAGGGGGGAATGAAAGTAGGTAGGAGTAAAAAAGATAAGTCGTTGGGAAAAATATTTCTCTCAGAAAATTTTTCAACCTTAAAAAAAAAAAAAAAAAAAAAAAAACTTTTTGTTTATTTTTATCATGTCTTTAGACATGATAAAAATTAACTATACCCTCTTTTTCAAATGATGTTGATAACCTGTTGTCTCGATATGCTTCTAAAAATAGAACATGACTCATTTCTTTCTTGGAAATTTATTTTTAGAAACATATTCGAAAGGATGAGACATCATTCTCAGACAAAAAGAAGAGAGAGTTAATTTTTATCATGTCTTAAGACATGATAAAAATTAACCATAAGTTTTTTTTTTTTCCAAGGCTTAAAAATTTTTTTCTTGGCTTTCAGAAATTTTTCCCAGCGAACTCGATGGACAAAACTATCCAATTTTTTAAGAACGGACTATCGCTCATCTATTTAAGCATTCCGAGTTTCGCTTTAGTTCAATCCGTGTTTCCTTTTAGAATGAGTGTGTGCTCTCCAACATGGTTCTACCCTCTCTTCTCAAGAACCCCGTCCAGTGAAGAATTTAAGGATATCTCCTACCTATCTATCAAAGAAGCTACGCGTAAATTTAATAGAGTTGAATTCAATATGAGTTTTTCTAACATTTTTCATCAATGGATATTCACAAAATTAATAATAAACGCGGAACCACCCGTTTTTTATGAACACAGATTAACGAAAAGAAATGCTTTACATTTCGCTATTTTGTTCTCAATGGATGATATCGTTCGGCAACTGATTCTTCTTGGATGCGACATGAACAAACATGATATTTTTGGTTTTACCCCTTTACACTATGCCTGTCAATTACGATGCAAACTCATTGTGGATATGTTGTTGCTTGCTGGTGCCAATGTCCGGTGTTGCGATCCCAAAACAGTTTTAGAACGCTGGCGAAAAAATGGAAAATTGGAAGAGGAAAATATGCGGTTACTCAATTATGCTGTTGAACCACGTATTCTTAGCCTGGAAAATTTATGTTACATAACTATTAGAAAACATATGAGGCATGTCAAAAGGAATGCTCATCATCTCGGATTACCTGACTTAATGGTAAGACGTCTCACCCTCGAAGAAAAGTAAATAATATTCTTTAAAATAAGATCCCTTAACCACCCCGCATTTCCCACTTGAAGAATCCATCCTATCTATTCTTTTTTTAAATGTCTCGGGATGTCATCCGACGCATTCTCTCCGCCAAAAAAAAAACGAGTTCCTCCCACCTACCCCAAAAAGAAGAAGAAGAAGAAATTTCCCATGAGTCTTTTCGAGAACCCTCCCCCCTCTCTCTTCCTATATATAAAAGAAACCGAGAGAAAAGTTGTCTTTTCTTTTTTTTCCATCTCGTCCTCAGGAGAGAGAGAGAGAGAGAAAACCAAATGCCATGGATTGGTTACGGCAAGAGTCTTTTTCCCTCGCGATTCGTTTCCGTTTCGCCAAGACAATTCCCCTCACGTTTTACTTGGGGTCGGGCACGCTCTATTTTCGAGGATCGGAACTCGTGACTTGCCTTTCCCAGCAAGGGACTTGGATGAGTCCGAAAAGTCAACGGACTATTCAGCAATGGATCTCTCGAGCCCCTTTTCGCCCTTACCGATCCTTAACGACGGATCTCTGGATCGATACGTCGGACCGCCCCAGCCGGATTCTCCGCTATACCCCTTTTATCACCTTCAATTCCCTGGAAAGACTGCTCAACGATTTGGGTCCAGACGCTCTCCTCTTTTCGACCTGGCTTCAGAGTGTGATGAGAGAACCTCTTCAAATCCAAGAAGATTTTCAGACCGGGGAAACTTATTTTAGTCCCGTGGAGAACAAGGTGATGGATTTTCAGTTTCAAAATTTATCGGAACTGTTTCAATGTGCTTTATGTTTTTATTCTTCTTAAAGAGTGGGGGAAAAACTAAAAATTGTAGAATAATCATAAAAAATAATTTTTGTTTTTCTTTAAAAAAAATATTGAGATAGTCCAATCTTGTGAAGGAGGTGGAAAATTCAAAATTGTTATCTAAAACAGATATGGCGGTCAGTCCATTTCGATCCACGGAGGAGGATATGTGTGAGATTCTCTGATCCATAGAGCGTTTCAGGAAAAAAAAAACTGCGAAAGTTTCCCCCCCCCTATCTCCAAAGAATGGGTATCCAGGTTGAATGCACAGTACAGACTGATGGGAAGCCGAAACTCGAGTTCCTTAAATAGAAAAAAATGAGAGCTCCTTCTAGAAACAATTTTAGATGTCTTGTTTGGATGAGTGAGTCGACTGGGAAAAATTTCTCAGCGCTCTGGAAAAAAATTTTGAGTTTAAAAAAAAAAAAAAAACTTTTGGTTAATTTTTATCATGTCTTATAGACATGATAAAAATTAACTCTCTCTTCTTTTTGTCTGGGAATGATGTCTCACCGTTTCGAAAAATAGAACATATCCCATTCTTGAAATTCTATTATTTTAGAAAGGATGATGAGTGATGGTCTATTTTTCGAAACGGTGAGACATCATTCCCAGACAAAAAGAAGAGAGAGTTAATTTTTATCATGTCTATAAGACATGATAAAAATTAACAAAAAGTTTTTTTTTTTTTTTTTTTTTTTTCAATTTAGGAAATTTTTCTCTGAGCTTTGCCAATTTTTTTTCCCAGCCAGCTCCATCCATAAAACAACACCTCTCAAAATCTTTTCTCACTTATCTATTTAAACCACTCGAATTTTTTTGCTTCCAATGAGTCCACGCATCTTGGCCTTTTTTCCACTCTGCTCTGAGAAAGATAAGGTAGATTGTTTTGGGTGGACCGTCCTGTTGACGCTTCCGATTTATATAGAGAGTTATATATAGATAGGGTCCCTCCTAACTCCCTCTATTATGACTATTAGTCTTTTTTTCCAAGAAATATACAAAGAATGATCCAGAGTTTTTTTTCCGTTAATGAAAAAAAAAATATGCTTCTACCTTCCGAGTTCTTTTTTAGTACCTCTTTAGGTGTCTCCTCCTTCTGGATCTTTTCCTTCTCCTCTCTTCCTCGCGAGCAGGGAATTGAAAATGCTGTTCAGGATGCAACGCTCGTAAAGACTCCATTTTCTTCCTGGAGAGGGCGTCTACGGCAAATACCGTCTTGTCATGAAATTGGAGTTGGTAGTAAAGAGGTCCGTGAATAATATACACGGAGCGAGCTCGCGGTCGATAGGGAATCATACGATACCCGTCGGCTTCTGATTCCATTTCCCATCCATAAAGACGGATAGAAGCTTCTGCGGTTTGAAGAATATGAACCCACTCGGGTGAAACGTAAAACAGTTTTAAAAAGGTTCCAGCATCGACGGCGATCACATTTTCCCATCGCAGATAAGCGTGTAAGCGAAAGGTTCCTGCCTCCATCATCGATTGGAAAGCAAAGTGCTTGAAAACTTCGATGGACGAAAAATAATGCAGGATTTTTCCATCGTAACAGGATAAATAGCACATGGTTTCTTGGACGATTTGTTCCATACGCTCCGGGTCCCGAAACCATTCTTCGAAACGGGAGAGAGGTTCCCATTGATCAGCTACATCGAGATGACAGACGGGCGTGATTTCCACCAGATTAGGTAGAACTGCAACGGCATCGGTCGACATTTTAGTTTTGCTCGGTTGAGAAGGAAGAACGAGAATGAACCCTGTAGGCAGAAAAACTCGGATCTATATAAATACTAGAGGAAAAAAGGCGGGGGGGGGAAGGGAAGTTCTTCCTTCCTCCCAAAGAATAAGAAAAGTGGGTGGAAAGAAAAAAATCATTTCACTCTCAGGAAAAAAAAAGAATTTTTTTCTTGTCAACATGTTGTCTAGACATGTTTCTAAAAATAGATTTCCAACAAAGGTTCATTCTTTTCTTAGAAATCTATTTTTAGAAAAGAATTGACATATCCTTCACAACAAATTTCTTTTTTTTTCCCTTCCCTCCAGCAGCCAACTGGATGGGCAAGCGTTTCGGGTCAGATCAGTCCGTGCTGACATTATTTTTTTTTAAATACAATGGAATTAGTATAGGAATGTACTAGAAACTGACCCAAGGTTCAAAAGAAAATATCAAAATCAATACTCACTTCTTGACGATTTCTTTTTTCCAAAACCCTGTCGAAGAATTCTTGATGGGTTATCCAATCTCTGGACCTGTCTGAAGGGAATTCAATCTAAGGTGAGCGCGCATTTACCTGACGCGAAACTCGGAATATCTGCATAAATAACAAAACGTCCATTCTTAAAAACTCATCGTCTAGTCCATTGAGTTGGTTGGAGGGGGAGAAAAAATTTCTGAATAATAATAATAAAAAAAAAACTTTTTGTTAATTTTTATCATGTCTTATAGACATGATAAAAATTAACTGTCCCCTCTTTTTGTCAAGGAAGGATGTCTCACCGTTTCGAAAACGAAACCAAAACTCATCCTTCTCATGGCAATTATTCCAAGAATGAGTCACGGTTTGTTTTTCGAAACGGTGAGACATCCTTCCCAGACAAAAAGAAGAGAGAGTTAATTTTTATCATGTCTAGAAGACATGATAAAAATTAACAAAAAGTTTTTTTTTTTTTTTTTTTTTTTTTATCTATCACTCAGAAATTTTTTCCAAAGCTCTGAGAATTTTTTCCCAGCCGACTCAATGATCCAAACAAGACAGATCCAAATTGTTTCTAGAAGGAACTCTCCCTTCTCTATTTAAACCACTCGTGTTTCCAACTTTAGTTCAGTCTGTGCTGTGAATTCGACCTGGATACACACTTCTCCCTCCTGGAAAGAATTTCTGTGAAGGTATGCGAACATTTTTCTCAGCTCTTAGAAAATTTTACCAGCTGACTTGATCGACGAGAGACATCTCGAACATTCTGTTATCTGCGGAAGCCGTTTCATTTTCGTGCAGTCCATGCTGTGGACTCACCTGAATATCCATTGCTCCCTCCCCCTTCTGGAAAGAGTCGTAGCTTTTTTAGATCCTCGTCGCTCTTTTTACGTTTCGTTGGATATCTAGGACGAACTTTTTTACCTTATTCCTTTCAAACTCTAATATTGCGGTTGGAGAGCCGTCATGGAAAATCAGCCATGATCCTGACGAATCTAAACCGACTCCTTGAAAGCAGAGCTATGTCATGTTTTTTTTTATGACAGATTTCCAAGCTCCGAGTGATGAGAAATTTAGAAATTTTGCAGTGTTAACGGAAAGGAGGAGACAGAAACCTGGAGAATGGAAATGAAGCTGAGAAAAAATGCTAAGAGCTCAGGAAAAAAAAGGCTCTTTCCAGGAGGGAGGAGAAGCGCAATTCTAGGTTGAGTGCACAGCACACACGGATCTGAAGTTGGAAACGCGAGGGGTTTAAATAGAGAAGCGAGAGTTTCTTCTAGAAACAATTTTGGATGTCTTGTTGTTTGGATCATCGAGTCGACTGGGAAAAAAAATTCTCAGAGCTCTGGAAAATATTTTCTGAGTGATAAAAAAAAAAAAAACTTTTGGTTAATTTTTATCATGTCTTATGGACATGATAAAAATTAACTGTCCCTCCTTTTTGTCTAGGAAGGTTATCTCACCGTTTCTAAAAATAGATCATGACTCATTCTTTTAATAATTCTCTCAATAATTGCCTTGAAAAAGGGTGAGTGATGGTCTATTTTTAGTAAGGGTGAGACATCCTTCCCAGACAAAAAGAAGAGAGAGTTCCCTCCGAATTTGGCTTTGGATCCGTGTCCTTGCTTCCACATTCAGAGCTCTTTTCTTCAACATTTCGTTGCAGGGGAAGAATCAATTCTCTCACGACGTTTAGATATTCTTTCAGAATGCTAGAAAACTCATTCAAAGAAGAAGTATCTAAGGGTGGAGTTGCCGGTTGAGGAAAATTCACGAGTCTTGGAATCGGATTATGCGAATCCGTCTGTATGCCAAACTGTAAAGTTGAACCACCCGCTTTAGGAGAGCAGATAATAGTAAGATCCATCTTTTTCCAATTTTTGATTTGAATATACTTGTTTCTTCTTACTCGGAACATTTTCCTTTTTCTTCCTCCTCATCCAGGAACTGAATTCCAGGTGGAACGGAAGCATTTGTAATAAACTGTTGTTTCTTGGTTCCACACGCCTGACATTTTCCCGTGACCATCGGCCGTCGATTTTTCGACATGCGATAGTGGACGTCGACCGTATCGGTCTTGGCTCGGCATTTCACACACCAAATGGAATACGAAACAGGTTCCGCGTCAGAATGCTCCATTGCAGTAACACACTCTTTATTATTTTCTTCTCTTTTGAGAGAGAGAGAGAAAGAGAGATCTTAACCAGAAGTGTAGATATAAAATTTAGGATACGTTTCGGATCCGTCGGCTCTTTTCGCATACCCCACTTCTTCACAGAGGTATTCCGTTTGCTGATCCGCTCTTCGAGGATAAAACTCGTTTCCCCAAGCATCGCGAGCATAACGAATTCGATCGCCGGCCGTTAAACAATATTCGACTCCATCCGCCTTTTTAGGATACATTTCATGCCCCGATTCGTCTTTGGCATAAGGGAATAAAACAGACGTATAAAGCGAATACTCGTCCCCATTTTGAAATTTCGGGTAGTATTCTCGTCCAAAAGACGTTCGGGCATACCGTCGAGGAGCTAAAATGTATTGGTTTCCGTTTAAATCTACTGCGTAATACTCATGACCGTTTTCGTCTCGAGCCAAGATAGGATTTCCTTCAGGATCCGTAACGTATAATTCGTAATGAGGATGTTGGGGGTCGGTCGGGTATCGTTCTTTCCCCGATGCGTCTACTCGATAAACAGACATGCTTAGTTCTCGTCGCCTGCTCCTTCCTTCCTCCCACTCGAGACCCGTTGAGATGAGGGTATGATGTGATATCTATAAAATGGGTTGACCCTTTCAAACTATTCTATTGTTTAAAGACGGGTGGGTCAGGAAAAAAAAATATTAATAAAAGCAAATATCTGAACGGTTTAACACAATGGGTGAATGGAAAAAGGAATAGTTCTCTCTCTCCACTCACAGGATGGTTTCTTCTTCTTGAACGGCTCACACTCAACTGAAGCGAAACTCGGAACTCGAAATGTTTAAATAGATCATAGAGTCCATTCCAGAAAGAATCCGGAGATGTCTTGTCCAGCCAAGTCGACTAGAAAAAAAATTCTCAGAGCTCTGAAAAAAATTCTCAGAGTTAAAAAAAAAAAAACCACTTTTGGTTAATTTTTATCATGTCTTATAGACATGATAAAAATTAACTGTCCCCTCTTTTTGTCTGGGAAGGATGTCTCACCCATTCGAAAATTCGAAAAAACAAACCATGACTCATTCTTGGAATTGTTGCTATTAGAAAGGATGAGTGATGGTCTATTTTTAGAAAGAGTGAGACATCCTTCCCAGACAAAAAGGGGGTTCATTAATTTTTATCATGTCTAGAAGACATGATAAAAATTAACCAAAAGTTTTTTTTTTTTTTTTTTTTTTTTTTTTTCAGAGTTACAGAAATTTTTTCCACCCGACTCGATCGACAAGACGTCCCCATTTTTATTTAAGAATGGATTCTTGTTTATTTGTGTAAGCATTCCGAGTTTCGTTTTAGATGAGTCTATGTTGTTGAAGAGGAAACATGGGTACCCTCATTTTTTTTTCCTATCTGATTTCTAAGATGAATTCAGTGAGTTCACCTTGACCTTTTCAAATTTTGTTTGTTTACTTTTAGCCTAGAGGTTGACGGATAAATCATTCTGATTTTTTATATATTTTTTGTGTCCCTCTCTCTCTAAGAAACCTATCTCGTTCCAAGTCTTCTCAAAGTGCTATTGGTTCGTTTCGAGACGAGGTCATTTCACACACACACCCCTCCTCCTCAAAAAGTATATATATAAAAATTAAAGGAAGTGATTTTCATACACACACTTCACCTTTTTGAGTGGTGTCACGATGAGCCTATCCAGTAGAGAACGTCTTAGGGAAAGAATGCGTGAACAGAAACGACGCTGGCCAAGCAATTCAGCTAATCGAGAGCGAGAACGAATACTTCAAAGGGAACGTTATGCTGTTCTTAAAAAGAACTCCCAACCGCGAAAGAAACATCTTCCTCCCAAGCAGTGGGAAAGCTATACGAATTTGCAGTATAAGGATATGTGGTCCGAAGAAGCCTATCAAAAATGTATTCTACAATGTAATAAAGAGCAATACAATTTCCTGATCTACGTTCTCGTCCGTTTGTACACTTATTACGCGTTACCTGAATCGAAACCTCCCCCTCCTCTGGATATTATTGTGCAAGGATCTGCCGGAACGAGTAAATCTTTCCTGATCCAAGCTTTATACCAAACTCTGATTCGAACGCCTCTTTTTAGCGAAGCGTGCTCGGTTCTCAAACTCGCACTTAGTGCTCAAGGAGCGGTCTACATTACGGGAGATACTTTGCATCATGCCCTGCGTCTTCAAATGAACGGGACTTTTGTTCGACCTCTGACCCAAAAGACTTTAGACTATTACAGACCCCTGTATGCTCCTTTACGGATGGTGATTTTGGATGACGTTTCCACGATCGGATCCAATTTATTTTCGCGCCTCGACCAGCAACTTCGACAATTGTGTCATGTGCCGGATAAACCGTTTGGGAATGTGCATATGATTAAATTCGGAGATTTGCAGCAGCTCCAACCGATTCGCGACATGCCCATTTTTTATTCTGAAGGGTGGTGGACGCCTCAATCCACGCTCTACTATGAACTAGTCGAATGTATGCGATTCTCTCTGGATTACGAGGAGAGACTCGATCGTTTAACGAGAAATCACTTTTTAGAACCGGACGATGTGGCATTTTTCCAGTCCCGCGTTCGCAGTTTCGACGAAATTCCTCGCGAAGCTATTATTCTCTGTTTCTCGAGCAAGGATGCAGAGAAATATAATATGAAACGTCTCCAATCCCGAGGAACCTACTGTTCGTGTCTGGCTCGAGACGTGATTTATTCCGAGAGCGAAAAATTGCGGAAGAGGATGATGAAACGGAGTCAACATTTACATCGATCTCAGATGGCGAATCTCGAATCCGTCCTCCATTTACAAAGAGGAGCGCGATATCAATTGACTAAAACGCTCGACAGATCCAAAGGATGGATGAATGGAGCAATTGGAACACTACACCAAATAGACCAGGACGAAGACGGAGTTGTGACGCGAGTCTGGCTGCAATTTTCGAATAGTCTAGCTCCTATCGATCGCGTCTCCATTCGTATTGACACCTGTTCAACAAAAACACTCGCATTTTATCGCGAACAGTTTCCTTTGATGTTAGCCGAAGCGATCACGGCTCATAAAGCCCAAGGAGCCACCTTTCCGTCGATCGCAATTTACATGCACGGACCTTTTAATCGATTTCAACAATATGTCGCTTTTTCTCGAGTGACTCAACCCCAGGGATTGTATATTCTGGACCAGTTTCGTCCCCGCATGAAATTGGCGAGCAAGCAAAAATACGAGGAGGAACTGGAGCGATTGCAAAACATGTCCCGGATTCCGTATGATATATCGGCTCGAGAAGAGAACCAAGATCCGTACGAGTTTCTCATGAACCTTCTTCAATGTGGGAATCGTCTTTCCTTCCATCTTTCCAATAGAAACATCTCCCAAGAAAAAGAAATCGTCAAACTAGAAGAAAAACCTTCTTTCCATGTAAAACCTGTTATAAAATGTCAATCTTAAATCTTTTTTTTAAAAATTCAATAAAAAGAAATATTCTCCATCAAAACCCCTCCATTCTTTCAAAGCTTCACAAAACGCTCAACAATGTCCACATAATGGGAAGAGAAAAATCGATCTCAACGGTCCACACAACATGTTGACTCCTCAAAATATGTCTCTCCCAAGTGACAGGATGCTTCGTCTTCAACGGCTGACACTCATCTAAAGCCAAACTGGGAATGCTTAAATAGATAAGCGAGAGTTTATTCTTAAAAAAAATGGCGCTGTCTTGTCAATGGAGAATCGAGTCGGCTGGGAAAAAATTTTGAGAGCCGGGAAAAAAAATTTCTAACTCTTAAAAAAAAAAAAAAAAAAAAAAACTTTTGGTTAATTTTTATCATGTCTAGAAGACATGATAAAAATTAACTCTACCCTCCTTTTGTATGGGAATGTTGTCTCTCCGTTTCTAAAAATAGACCAGAACCCATTCTTGGAATTTTATTCTTTTTAGAAAGGATGAGTGATGGTCTATTTTTAGAAACGGTGAGACAACATTCCCAGACAAAAGGGGAAGGTGGTTAATTTTTATCATGTCTAAAGACATGATAAAAATTAACAAAAAGTTTTTTTTTTTTCAGAGTTAGAAAATTTTTTTTCCTGGCTCTCAAAATATTTTCCCAGCCGACTCGATTCTCCAATTGACGACACAGCGCCATTTTTTTTAAGAATGGACTCTCGTTTATCCATTTAAGCATTTCGAGTGTCACTTCAGATGAATGTCAGCCGTTGAGGAAGAAAAACACAGATTCCCATTTTCTCATTTCCTTCAGAGAGAGAGAGAGAGAGGCCTAGATTTTCGAGACTCGATGACATTTCAAGCATTTTTTGTTTAAGCTATTCGACTTCATATTTGTCTGACGTTCAAGAGTATGATCTCTCGTGGATGGATCTCTTCCACCTCATTCTCTTTCCAGTCGATTTAGAAGGGGAAGGGGAGATTTTTTTTTCCTCATGGAGGATGTCTCCTGAATACCGTTCAAAGAGTCTATGGAGAAATTATATGGTCAGAGTCACGGATTTCCAGGGTAATCTGCTTCTCAGCTAAAAAAAAAGGATCTCTCTTTCCCAGTCTGTCTTCAATTGCCTCGTTAACTGTGAAACCCATCGCTTTTCCGATTTTATGGTTCTCCCAGTATAATCAGACAGTCGGTCACAAAAGTATTCGAACACCGGTACCCTATCAGATAATGACAAGATGGCGTTTTTTTTTCTCTTTCTCTCTGTGTGTCGTGTTATTCCATCCTAGGTTTTCTTCTCCCCCCCATCTTAGAAAAAACTGGAAAAAATTGGTTACGATCTCTTTTTGAATGGGGAGATGCCATTTTGAGAAAAAGCTGACGACCCTATCTTGGAGAATGAACATGACCGCTCTACACACCCTTTCACTCTCTCTCTTTGAACTGGGAAGCCATTTTGGGAAAAAAGCAGACGACCCTATCTTGGAGAATGGAAATGAACGCCTCTCCCTCTCTCTTTGAAATGGAAAGCCATTTTGGGACCCTCTATTCTTGGGAAGGGAGAAAACTGAAGTCTGCACTTCGCTGTCTCTGAATGCGGAAAGCCATTTTGGGAAAAGTGGACCCTCTTCTTCTGATCTTGGAAAACTGGAAATGAACGCTCTACACGATCTCTCTTTGAATTCAGAAGGTATTTTGGGACCTTCTAATGTTGGAAAACTGAAATGAACGCTCTACACCTTCTCTCTCTCTCTTTCTCTGAAATGGGTAACCATTTGAAAACTCCCTAACTTTGGAAAAAAACAGAAATGAACGCTCTACACCATCTCTCTTTGAAAATGGGGGGGTGTCATTTTGAGACCTCCCTCCCCTAAACTGGAAAAAAAACTGAAATGAATGCTCTACACTTTCTCTCTTTGGACATGGGTAACCCTTTGGGGACCCTCTCCTCTTGGTATATAAAAAGAAGAGCTGAAGTGAAGGCTCTACACAATCTCTCTTGGAATGGCATCCATATTTCGGGAAACGTGGATCACCTCATGCTGGAAAACTGAAGTGAACCACCAAGATTGGACTCTATATAATATTTTTTTTTAATTGACATCATGACCCTCCTCCCATTTGTTATTAAAAAAAATTGTTTTTTTTGTTTTGGTTTTTATCCCATTTCTGATGTGATTTCAGAAATGCAATTCCATAACAGTTCAATTTCATTCGAGGTTAAATGATCTAAACAGTCTTTGACCCACCCATCCGTATGATTATTTTCTTCTCCTTCCTGTTGCACCAAATTTTGTATGTCCATATAATCATTCCATACGGGAAGGGCTGGATCCTCACAAGGCTGTCTTGAAACACTTGGAGTCTCTTTGGGATGAGTGGAGGGATCTAGGATGTCTGGACCCGGCTGCGATTCTACCTCCATGATTTCTGGACCCGTTGGAACTTGTTTACCCGGCTGTGATTCTGCCTCCATGATTTCTAGACCTGTTGGAACTTGTGGACCCGTCTGACATTCTACCTCTACGATGTCGGGACAGGTTGGAGGAGAAGAAGAAGAAGAAGAGGATACTAGAAGAGGTTCTGTCTGTGAGGAGTCCGAAAGAGGTTGCCTGTTTGAACAAGTCGGGGAAGAAGAAGTAGAAGAAGAAGCTTCTGGATTCTGAAGCGGATCTTGCACGCCAGGTAGGTTCCGGTAAGTCGACCGTTTTTTAATAGGTAATTTTTTTTCTTCCTCCTCATCTTCAATTGTGATGACTTCAATTTCATTCCGTTGCCGGGTCGATTTTGTTTCGGGCCATGACGACGGTTTGGTCCAGCTCCTCTCATCATCTAAGGAAGGGACGGGTAAAGGTGGCGGAGGGTTTTCTTCTTCTTTTTCTTGAAACATCATCGGCGATTGGAAAGAAATCTCCTCTTTCAATTGTTTCCAAAGCGAGTACGAGCACCGATCGACGAGAAAGAGACTCTTCTGGGTTGTGACGATGAGATATTGCGTTTTCGGGGGAACGACATAGTTTAGAAAAGGTCTTAGAATATATTTCTTATATTTCCTCCTGTCGCTGACTTTAAAACTTCTTTCCTTCAGATTGGGGGACGATGATTCGTAATAGGCGAGAGGAGCGGCTGTGGTTTGAACAATATGAACTTCGTCCTCAGCCGTCGTTCTCACTCCAAACGTAAAATATCGTTTCGTGAGAAAAATATTCTTCCACCGAAAACTCGTGCGCGGATCTGTATATCGCCGGTCTGTTTGAATGGGCCGTCTTAAAGCTCGATCCATCCGATTCCAAGAGAAGGGAGATTCCTCTTTCGTTTGTTGCGATTCGAATAAATTTCTGTATATATTCTGAACGAGCAGGTTGGAGGATTCGACATCTTGGTTGAAAGAAACGATCGCTTGATGAGGTGGTAAATGCGGAATAAATGTCGCACAATGACACGCCAAAAAAATTTTCAAGTTGGAGATTTGCTTTAGCGTCTTCAAATCCTCCCCGTTCGAAATCCGTTGAGTTGGAAAAACGTCTAATAGCGACATGGCTCCCAATGGAAAAGAAATGATCTCGCCCAGTACTCTCGTCTTTTTATATATCTATATAGACACACACAGACACACATAGAGGCTCTATGACGTCCGTTTTATTTGTTTTTTTTTGTTTCTCTCTCTCTTCTTTCCAAGAAATCTTATCTCCATGACCTCTTTTTCTTTTCTTAAAAAGATGAATGTGTGTGGGAATGAGGAAGTGAAAGTAATAATTTAATAAACAAAAAATTATCCAACCATGACCTTCTTTTTTTTTTCAAAGTCAACCTTTCCAATCCAAGGACGTCCAGAGATAGAGGAAGCAGGGAGAGAGGAGGAGGAGGGAAGGGAAGGTCACACTCTCTTTCTCTCTATAAATAAAAGGGGAGAGCCCCAAAGTCGTATTTTTGTCCAAGCGGATCATGAGGAGGCATCCCCAGCTCACTTCGTGTATTCCTTTCAAATATAAATATGTTGATCTTTCCTTTTATATCATCCAAGGAGTCGTTTACCTGAAAGCCTCCGATTTTTCAAAATGTGCGGGTTATTATACCGTGGGGAGTCATCAAAAGATGCGGGACGAATTTTTATCCGACGAAAACGTGTTGATGGCTCGTGACATTCCACCTTTGGATGCACAAATTTTGTTAATGAAACGAGCCAAATATTTTTACACGTCCCACTTTCTAACCGTCTCGCAAATGAATAGGATTATGGATCGTCTTGAGAAGACAAAAGGGATTCTCGTTCATTTTAGTGAATGGTTGCATAAATGTTTGCACGAACCTCTCTCCATCGAGAAGACTGGGAAGAATACCTATTATATTCTTCTCGAGGACTCTCCTCCTTCGTCTCATCATAGAGAGGCCACGACTTTTGAAAAAATCCTCGAGCAAGAAAAAATAGAATGGTGGAACAACTACCCCATCCCTCTCCCCGAGCATCAAGAGGAGCCTGTTCAGAAGAAAAAGAAAAAACCTTTCCAAAAGCCTATCCTCATCCTCCTCGATAATGATGGGGATGAGGAGAAACCTGTTCAGATTCCTCTCAGTTTGTCAAAACCCGTCGAGGATGAAAAACCTCTCCCTTCCTCAAAACCCCTTGAGGAAGAGAGACCCCTCGAGAAGGAGAAATCTCTCCCATTGTCAAACCTCCTCGAAGATGAAAAACCTCTCCATTTATCAAGACCCCTCGAGAAGGAGGGACCTCTTCCTTTATCAAACCCCCTCGAAGATGAAAAACCTCTCCATTTATCAAGACCCCTCGAAAATGAGGGACCTCTCGATTTGTCAAAACCCCTCGAGGATAAGGGAACCAAAACTTCTCTCTCTTTCGAAGAGGAGGGACCTCTCAATTTGTCAAGACCCCTCAAGAATAAGGGAACCGAAAATCCTCTCCCTTTCTCAAGACTTCTCGAGGAGGAGGAGGAGAGACCGCTCCATGTCTCAAGACAGGACCCCCCTCTATCTCTTGAGGATCCGAGGGAAACGATTCCTATTGAAAAACCATCTATCGACGATCCCCAGAAAAGGTCTTCGGAGGAGATTAGACTTCCATGTAGAAAACGAATCTGCCACAATCATAATCATCATAATAATAATAATATACCCCCTTCTCAACAACAGAATCCTACAACATTTGCAGATAAATGCATTCAAACCAATCCCTTTATAGTAACCCTTTTGATTGGAGAACCCGTGCATTAGCCTCGAAAAATAAAATGAGATTCTAGACTGTTTCTATGACCAGAATGTTAAGCCAATAGATAGGTCTAGCTCAGAATTTTTCTTTTTAAAAGAAAATAAATAAATAATCCAGACTATTCGTAAATATAAATGGTAAAGTCTTGAGTCGGCTGGAAAAAAATTTTCACAGCTGAGAAAAATTCTACAACTCAAAAAAAAAAAAAAAAAAAAAAAAAAAAAAAAAAAAAACTTTTGGTTAATTTTTATCATGTCTTAGACATGATAAAAATTAACGACCCTCTTCCCTTTTCTTCTGGGAATGTTGTCTCACTCTTTTGAAAAACAAATCGTGATTCATTCATGGAATGATTGCCATTAGAGAAAGGATGAGTCATGGTCTATTTTTAGAAAGGGTGAGACATCCTTCCCAGACAAAAAGGGAGGGTCATTAATTTTTATCATGTCTAAGACATGATAAAAATTAACCAAAATTTTTTTTATTTTTTTTTTTTTTTTCCATTAGAGAATTTTTATCTCACCTCTGAGAAATTTTTTTTCTCCCACCCGATTCGAGACTTTACCATTTGTTTTTAAGAATGATTTCTCTCTGATCTATTATTTCAAAATTCCAAGTTTCACTTCAGAACCATCTATGCTGTTGAAGAAGTAACGTGATATATGTATTTTTTTAATGAGTTCTGTCAAGATTGAATTGTGCAGGATCGACCTTGCGAATTTCTTCTCTGTGTCTTTAAATAATAACGATACCGAACTGCTTTTTGTAGAGCGCAATGGAAAAAACTTTTGTATGGTTAGGACAATTCATGTGTTCGATCCCATTGTATTTGAGAATCTCTTGCGTCGATCCCGAAATGCAATAAATGGATCTTTGCAACCATTTCTCTAAAAACCACCGTTTCATTTCTCCTCGCACCCAAATCATGGAGAAAGGTTCCGTCAACATCGTTAACACCCATGGAAAATAACTGTACGGAATTTCTCCTTCGTACCACGACAAGCCGTGATAATAATCACTTGCCCACACAGCGGTTCGTTTTTCTTTCTCGGTGAGCATTTACCATGGAAACGGGGGTTTAAAAACAAATACCCCTCGAGAAGTACCGTCCAATGTGACGTAAGCCAATTCTTTCACAATAAAGGCTCCTTGAGAATCGTAGAAACCTTCAAAGTCGAGCACGAGTTCCATGTTTTTTATTTCTTTTTCTTTCCAAGGTGACCTTTATTATTATGATGATGGATGTGTATTGAGATACGCACGATATTATTCAAAAAACAAATATATATACGAATGTGACCTTTCCCAGAATTCATACGACCTGTCACGTGCAACCTTCTCTCTCTATATATAAAAGAGGAGACGGCGAGAGAACGCTATCCATTTTTTCCTTCAGGACACACAGCGAGAGAGAGAGAGAGAGAGAATTTTGTTTTCTTTTTTTCCTCAATTGAAGAAGATGGACATTTTGAGTACCAAACCTCTCAAAGATTCCTACATTGTTCTAAACATGGAATACTTTCACTGTTATGATCCAAAGACGGGAGATATATGTTTCATCTTGAAACAACTGGACTACATCACTTGCGATTTAACCTTATGCGGATCCATGATTTTTCTCCCTCCTGTCCATTACGATGACTTATCGTCCCGCAATCAAGCTGTGGTCAACCAGACTACAAATAATCGAAATGCAATGTACCGAGGGTCGTCTTTCCTACGAGCATCTTCCTACAATCCTGAAAATGCTGACCGAAAATGTGGAGGTGATCTACGTCAATGGATACGATAAAGCCGAATTTTTCAGCAAGCTCTGCCAGCGATCCGTTTACGAGTTTTACATCCCAGGGAAAACCGAGTGGCGGAACAAGTCGAAATGCACGCGACACCAATATTTCCAAAAGATGATTCATTGTGCCGAGAACAAGGTGAGAAATTTTCGATACCATTTGATGGAGGGTAGTTACGTTTTCCGGAAATTACATTGTTACCCCTCCGAAAGCAAAGCTGTCGAAGACGAAGAGGAGGCGGAAGAATCTCCCCAGGAGAACTCGTGCGACGATGAGGAGGAGGAGGAGGAGGAGGATGAACTTTAGAATAATAATAATAAATGTCTAAGTTGGGATGCTTTAGAGACCCAAGAATATTGGTCTCAAACCTTATCTCACCTAGACCTGAAAGAGGATCCTCAAGTCTACTCTTTGTGGTCCTCTTCTAAAATTTGGTCTTGGAGAGAACCCTTGAATGTTCATGAATGAAATGGTATGTAAATCCCTAGAGAAAAAAAATAGAAAAAAAAAGTTCCTTTTTTTTGTAATATGTTGATTTCTTTCCAATCCCATTTCTTTTCTATAACTCCAGCCCAATCGACGAGAAGAAGACGAATTTTCCAAGTTACACAAGACGAATCTTCCAAGTTACACAAGACGTAGAAAGATTTCACAAGGATTTATAAATCACACGCTCCCACATGATATATGTATAGAGAGAAAAAGACCCTCTGTTCTCTAGCCAATACGTCAAGACTTCCCTAAACTAAGAGAGATCATGAGTACCGAGGAAACCTTAGCAGAGCAAGTGGAAAGACTTTCAAAGAGATTAGAAGAGTTAAGACGGGATAGATTTACAGTTCCGCCGACTAAAGAGGAAACTATCATCGATTTCAACAAACCGCTGTACTTTCATCCCCTACCCCAAATAATGAGACGAGTGGACTCGCCGTTGAACAGTTCCAATGAGAAACAAAATGTCACTTATTTGAATAGCCAATTTCAACACATGAATATTTCATAAGTATTTTTTTTTGTTTTTTTTTCCCTAAAGCGTAGGGAGATCGGATCAGTAGTTTTTCCCTTTTCATCGTCGAAAAAGATTGGGACGAAAAATCTTTCTCAGCTCTCTCAGAAAAATTTTTAAGCCTTAAAAAAAAAAAAAAAAAAAAAAAAAACCTTTTTGTTAATTTTTATCATGTATTAGACATGATAAAAATTAACTCTACCCCCCCTTTTGTCTGGGAATGTTGTCTCACACTTTCTAAAAATAGACCATCACTCCTCCTTTCCTAAAGAATAGAATTCCAAGAATGGGATCTGGTCTATTTTTAGAAACGGTGAGACCCTATTTCCAGACAAAAGGCGGGTAGAGTTAATTTTTATCATGTCTAAAGTTCAGGGTCCATCCATCTTCTTATGTGAAACGGTGACCCTGACAAGATCGAGATAAACAAGTCCTGTGAGTTGTTTTGTAATCTTGACGCGATCCAAGAAAGACTTTTTATTATTTTTTTTTGAAATAGGCGGGGGGTGGGGAGAGAAAATATTCTCACGACCCTCAGATATCTTTTCATAAATATATTTTTTATCAAAGTGTTTCTTTCATTCCGATCCTTTTAAGAGTTTGGAATGACCCTGACATTTAGATGGGGTCGCGATCCCGACAGATGTCGCGCGAGTATAAAAGTGTGTATCCTCCGCGAGATTTCTTCAGAGAACAGAAGAAGACGTGAACTGAGCTGGTAAGTCCCTTTGGTCCTATGAATATGGTTTAATCATAACTTCATTTAAAAAGACCTTTGTAACTTTGAAACTTCTTAACCCTTTGAAAAGAAAAATGTCTCTTTCAAGACGACGACTCTAAAACGTTTTATTGTTTTTTTTTCCCTTTCTAGATCTTCCCTGTTATACATATATACCTTTTCGATTCTTTTTTTTGCTCCTGTTTGTGGAAGACATCACCGTATTCATCGCCATGGCGTGTTCAGAAAACTTTATCGTGCTCGATCTAGAGGGTTTCCAGTCCTACAACCACAAGAAGGGTGAATTTACCTACGTTTTAAAAGAATTGGGCTATGCGACAAAAGATTTTTTGACCGTGGGATCGTTGACGTTTGCTCCTCCTCACCCCTTCCACCAACTGAATGAAAAAAACCAAAAGACGAATGCCTGGCTGACGAGAAACCGGCACGGACTTCGTTGGAACGAGGGTCATATTCCCTACAACCATTTAGGACGCATTCTCCAATCGCTCACTCACAGCTTTTCCACGATTTATGTGGTGGGATGTCAGAAAGCTAAATTCTTTGCTAAAGCCTTGGATTATCAAAAACCCGTGACGGAAATTTATGTTCCAGATGGAATCATTTGGAAGTATCGGGAAAAATGTGCCCGACATCATCAAAGGATGAAATATTTCCATTGTGCCGAAAACAAAGTGCGCAACTATCGATGGCATATTACAGAAGGAGATTTTCATATCAATCACGTCTATCCAGACGGAACGGAGAAAGAGGAGAGGATTCAGGAGGAAGCAGACAATCCTCTGCAAGCTTTTGATAAGGCCTACGATCAGTTAGAGAAGGATCCGTCCCCAAAAGCGTACGATAACCTCATCCAGAAATGGGATAATCTGTCCTGTTTCCAAGTGATGGAACATCCGGATGAGCATACGCCTTTAAACGTGATGGGCTCTTCTTCTTTGTCGTCAACTTCCTCCAATAACTCGAGGAAGACGGAGGGTTGGGGAGACATACCTGAAAATATTCCCCATTACGATCCAGCAGCCTGTTGGGACGAACCTTCCAAAGAATCTCATGAGACCCCCAAAATATCTTCAGAGGATCCAAAGACAAAATCCACTGAGTGTTGGGACAATGAACGGACGACTCATGCTCTAAAATCCACTAAGACTATGTCCACTGAGTGTTGGGACAATGAACAGACGACTCATGCTCCAAAATCTATTGCGACTATGTCCACTGAATGTTGGGACAATGAACGGACGACCCATGCTCCAAAATCGACTGAGACTATGTCCACTGAGTGTTGGGACGATGAAACCGAAAAGACGACAGAGAATTGGGATGACCGTTCTCAAAAGTATTTGAATTGATATATACATAAACTCAGGAGAAAAAAAAATAAAGTAAAGATTTTTAGAAATAAGTAGGGAAAGGTTCTCCGCTTTCCCTATATTTATGGAAATGGACTGAGAAGAGAGAGAGAGAGACGAATCAGGAGACCAAAAAAAAATGGGTCTTGGAAGGAATGAGTGCAAATGCATTCGATTCCTTCCAAGACCCATTTTTTTTGGGTCCCTCTCTCATCCAATCTTGGAAAAGAACTTTGTCCTATTTTTCTAGGTCCATTCAAAAAGAAATGAATCTATCCATAAATTTTCTTAAAAGAAAAAAAAACAAAAAGATCCTTTACCTCTTGACGGTCCAAAGTCGAGAATCTTGGAAAAAGTCATCCACTCTCTCCATCCAGTCAAGCTTCTCTGTAGAAACTCTAGTAGGTGCATCTGCATTCTTGAACACCCGGCAGTTATTACTGGACGCGAAACGTCGAATGCTGAAATAGTTAACAGTGAGCCCATTCTTAAAGAAACGGGGATGTTTTATTCATCCAGTCGAGTGCGGAAAAATTTCTGAGAGCCGCAGAAAAATTTCTCTGGCTGAAAAAAAAAAAAAAAAAATACCCCCCCTTTTAGTCTGAAAATTGATGTCTTTGAAAATGATGTTTTTCAAAAGTTGAAGACATCAATTTTCAAATTTTCAGACTAAAAAGGGGGGTAATTTATTTTTCAGAAACTTTTCCCAGCCGACTCGATGTGAATAAAACTTTACTTTTTTTTTAAGAATGTTATTTAATGGATCGATTTCAACCTATCGAGTTTCGCTTGAGTTCCGGCCGTGCTGTGGGCTCACCTGGATACAAGTTTTCCCCTTTTGGAATAGAATAAAACTTTACTGTTTTTTAAGAATGTTATTTAATGGATCGATTTCAACCTATCGAGTTTCGCTTGAGTTCCGGCCGTGCTGTGAGCAAACCTGGATACAAGTTTTCCCCTTTTGGAATAGAATTTCCGTCAAGGTAGGCTACTTTTCCTCTTTTTGCATTTTTCATGTCATTTCATTTGTATTACAATATACTGAAAACGGGCGTTCGAACTGATTTCTAGGCTATTTCTATACAAATGGAGCTCGATCCAAGAAAGAAATGATGTCTTTTTTTTTATTTTGTGGACTGCCAATTTGTATTGGAATATACTGAAAACGGGTGTTTGAGTCGGTTTTCAGTATATTTCAATACAAATAGAGCTCGATCCAAGAAAGAAATGATGTCTTTTTTTTATTTTGTGGACTGCCAATTTGTATTGGAATATACTGAAAACGGGTGTTTGAGTCGGTTTTCAGTATATTTCAATACAAATAGAGCTCGATCCAACAAAGAAATGATGTCTTTTTTTTATTTTGTGGACTGCCAATTTGTATTGGAATATACTGAAAACGGGTGTTTGAGTCGGTTTTCAGTATATTTCAATACAAATAGAGCTCGATCCAAGAAAGAAATGATGTCTTTTTTTTATTTTGTGGACTGCCAATTTGTACTGGAATATACTGAAAACGGGTGTTTGAGTCGGTTTTCAGTATATTTCAATACAAATGGAGCTCCATCCAAGAAAAAAATGATGTCTTTTTTTTTATGTTGTGGACAGCCAATTTTGTATTGGAATATACTGAAAACGGGCGTTCGAGTCGGTTTTCAGCATATTCTAATACAAATGGAGCTCCACCCAAGAAAAAAAGTCTTTTTCTATGTTGTGGACAATCAATTTTGTATTGGAATATACTGAAAACGGGCGTTCGAGTCCTTTTTCCGACTATTTCTATACACATTCCACTATATTAAAATGACGTCATGGTTGAGTCCAAACAGAGTCGTCCTCGGATAGAGTCGTCTCCGGACAAAGTCGTCCCCGGACAATTTTATACCGAATTTGTATAGAAATATACTTAAAATGGGCTTGGAGGGGGGGCGGAGTCCAAACAAAGTCGTCCCCGGACCATCTTGATGACCAGACATATTGCCTTTTCAACAGCCCGTATTATTCTGAACAAAAACGTGGAATACTTTTATAGAAAAGAGAAGAATTGAAAGTGAAAGTCAAAAAGCAAAATGGGATCGGCTGGGAAAAATTTCTGAGAGCCGAGAAAAAATTCTGAGTCAGAAAAAAAAAGAAAAAATATATAATATATATATTATATAATATATATATTATATAATATATATTATATAATATATATTATAAATACTTTTTGTTAATTTTTTTATTTTTTTAAAATTAACTCATCCCCCTTTTGTCTGGGTATGTTGTCTCACCGTTTCTAAAAATAGACCAGAACCCAGTCTTTTCTTGGAATTTAAAAGGATGAGTCATGGTCTATTTTTAGAAAGTGGGAGACAACATTCCCAGACAAAAGGGGGGTGAGTTAATTTTTATCATGTCTAGAAGACATGATAAAAAGTAACAAAAAGTTTTTTTTTTTTTTTTTTTTTTTTTTTTTTTACATCTCAGAATTTTTTTCTGAGCTCTGAAAAATTTTTCCTAGCCGATCCCATTTCGTTTTTCGACTTTCACTTTCAACTCTTCACTTTTCCTATCCACTGTCGTTGGAATTGTGTTCACTGGAGGCTATTTCTTTTTTTGCAATCTCGATTTTAGTTTTCTCTGAGATTCTTTAGAAATGGCTATACAAATTTCACCATCTATATAGAGATGATGTCCAAACAAAGTCGTCCCCGGACCATCTTGATGACCGAATATGTATAGAAATAGTCTGAAAATGGGCTTGACGGCCGGTTTCTGGACGATTCATCTACAAATTCGGCCGCATCCAGAAAAACAAAAATACATCGTTTCTTTTTGGGTGGACAGGAGATGATAAATTTCTTTTCTCTCTCTCTCTCTCTCCCAATATTGGAGGAGAGAGTGGCCCAAAAAAATGGGTCTCGGAAGGAATCGAATGCATTTTGAAATGCACTCATTCCTTCCAAGACCCATTTTTTTGGTCTCCTGATTCAACTCTCCAGTCTATGGAATAGGGAAAGCGGAGAACGTTTCCCCTTCTTTAAGCGACTGGAGACCATATCGCATCATCATCATCATCATCATCACCATCACCATCGTCCTCTTTCTGATACTTTTCAACGAAGGCTTGATGTCTCTGGATGATTTTGGGGAGATGATGGATCCCGAATTGAGTGATCAAAAAGAGAGGACTCTTTTTCCTTTCTTGTTCGTCTTGCACAGTCTCTCGGAGGGTGATATACGTTTCCCCGTCCTCCTCAATTTTCGTCAGAGGTCTCATGAATATTTTACACATCCAAGGGAAGAGCGACTTGTTATGCAGGGATTTCGAAGCGACGAAGGCCGCTTCATTCGAAGTGAGGACAATCTGGTTCGGTTGACCCCATTCTTTGGAGTAGTTGTCCAAATCGCCTAGTCGAAGAAAATGGTGTCGATTAGGAAAAAAGACTTGGAGAACACTCGTCGTATGCGAGACGTTCGTAGGCAAGAGAGTCAAGATATCTTTGGCATTCCAGTACAGGAATCCTAGATCCACATACGCGTGCACGTAATAGTCATCGTTATATTCCAGTTTGAGCAGCATGGCTTTTGTATTTTTTTTTCCGTTCTCAAGGCGAAACACTCGTCTGATATGAACAAGAGCTCGCTGGCGATCCGTTTATATAGACTCCTCAGAGAGAGAGAGAGGGAGAGGGGAGGAGTAGGAACAAGGTTGATGAATTCTAAAATAAAAAAATGATAACGAAATGAGTGTTTGTGAAGGTCATAGAGAGATGATTATAGAGTTGTTTTATTTTTTATTTTCTCAAAAGAAAAAACCAAAAGGGTCCCATTCCATACGACATGGCCTTTGAGAAGGTGACGGGGTCATGTGTCTACAAAGTTGATACACTTTAGAATAAAAAAAAAGCTTTCATCACGTAGCTCTCGAGAAGAAAATGACAGGGGTCTCTAGGAGAAGGTCATAGGTAGTATACAAAGGATGGTTGTTTTTTTTTCTTTCGTTCCTCTCAATCCCATGACCTTTGAAAAGGTGACGGGGTGTTCTTTAGGAAAAAAATAGAAGGTCATAGAGAGAGAGATAGACAAAGTTGATTTTTTTTCTAGAAGTCAACCGTCACGTCGCCCATCACGTGATCTTCTCGTATATATAGAGAGGCGAGTGGAAGACAGACTCTATTTCCCAGAGAGAGAGACTGCTGTGCGTATCCATATTTCTACTCAAGATGATGATCCGCGTCTTATATAATGAGTTTGTGAGCATTCGCTGTTATGTGGATGACGGAAGATTGTTTTGGAACGCTACGGACATTTTGCCTCTGATTCATACTTCCAGTAAAAGAACCTGGGACATTCTCTCCGTGTTTTTCGACGAACACCACGTCTTCAGGAAAATAAAAGATCTTGAGAGTCTCGGCAGTTCTCAAGAGGGATATGTCCTCTCCAGCGAAGAAATGTTACATCTGGCCGAAAATAATCAGCTTCTGGCCTGGGTGTATAGCATTTTAACTCAGCCGCTGGTTCGAGTTGTACCCAATCAACCCGTTTACCGACTGCTCTATCCGGGGGAGAAATTTCCCTTCATCACCCTCTTTAATCTGGGAGTGCGCTACATACCGCCTCATCCAGGCATGACGGATTCTTCTACTTACCCTAAACAATATGCCAGCGCTTATTGCCAGACAGACTCCCGTCAAGAAAAGGTCGTCGAGACTCAAACGGATCCTCTGGTGGTCTCTTTAAATGTCACTAAAGTTATCACCTTCAAAAAAAACAACCACCACCACCCAAAAAAAATTTGCTCCTCCTCCAAATTTTTTTTATCTTCTCGAAAGAAAAAAAAAGAAACTTTTCCATCTAGCCTCTTTCTTTCAATCCCTCTTAAGAGAGAGAGGGAGGAGAAAAGAAAGAGAGTTCTGAGGAGGCAAAAGAAATGGGTCTGGAAGGAAAAGAGTGCATTTCGAGAAAAAGAGGGTCCTCTTTTCTTTTCTCGAAATGCACTCTTTTCCTTCCAGACCCATTTTTTTGATCACTTCTTCAAGCCAATCTTGGAAAGGGGGGCTCAATAAATTGTGCGTAAAGTCCATTTCGATCAAGACTGGATTTTGTTTTTGAAAAGAAAACATAATGTTATATATAGATAGCTAAATCTTTATCATGATATTCTTTAAGAATTTCTTAGCCATTTGTCAAAGAAAGGGACTGTAATTGAAGAGTTTATGAATTTGGGAACATGTCACCCATGGCAAATCTAAAATCTTGGAAGTGGATACTGGAAAGCCCCGCTCTGATTATAATTCTGAGTTCTAGCATGGGACATTTTTTAGATCAATAAGCTAAACTATTTTTTCTAGTCTCATATTCTCTCGTGACTAGGGTTTCAGATTTGGGTAGAGAGAGACACTGTTCTGAACAGAAACGTGGAATGCTTTTAGCTTTTATAGAAAAGTGAAGAGTTGAAAGTGAAAGTCGAAAAACGAAATGGGATCGGCTAGGAAAAATTTCTCAGAGCTCAGAAAAAAATTCCGAGATGTAAAAAAAAAAAAAAAAAAAAAAAAAACTTTTTGTTAATTTTTATCATGTCTAGAAGACATGATAAAAATTAACTCACCCCCCCTTTTGTCTGGGAATGTTGTCTCCCACTTTCTAAAAATAGACCATGACTCATCCTTTTAAAGAATAGAATTCCAAGAAAAGACTGGGTTCTGGTCTATTTTTAGAAACGGTGAGACAACATACCCAGACAAAAGGGGGATGAGTTAATTTTTATCATGTCTAGAAGACATAATAAAAATTAACAAAAAGTTTTTTTTTTTTTTTTTTTTTTTTTTTTTACATCTCAGAATTTTTTTCTCAGCTCTGAAAATATTTTGCCAGCCGATCTCATTTCGTTATCATTTTTTTTTATTTTAGAATTCATCAACCTTGTTCCTCCTCCTCCCCTCTCCCTCTCTCTCTCTCTGAGTAGTCTATATAAACGGATCGCCAGCGAGCTCTTGTTCATATCAGACGAGTGTTTCGCCTTGCGAACGGAAAAAAAATACAAAAGCCATGCTGCTCAAACTGGAATATAACGATGACTATTACGTGCACGCGTATGTGGATCTAGGATTCCTGTACTGGAATGCCAAAGATATCTTGACTCTCTTGCCTACGAACGTCTCGCATACGACGAGTGTTCTCCAAGTCTTTTTTCCTAATCGACACCATTTTCTTCGACTAGGCGATTTGGACAACTACTCCAAAGAATGGGGTCAACCGAACCAGATTGTCCTCACTTCGAATGAAGCGGCCTTCGTCGCTTCGAAATCCCTGCATAACAAGTCGCTCTTCCCTTGGATGTGTAAAATATTCATGAGACCTCTGACGAAAATTGAGGAGGACGGGGAAACGTATATCACCCTCCGAGAGACTGTGCAAGACGAACAAGAAAGGAAAAAGAGTCCTCTCTTTTTGATCACTCAATTCGGGATCCATCATCTCCCCAAAATCATCCAGAGACATCAAGCCTTCGTTGAAAAGTATCAGAAAGAGGACGATGGTGATGGTGATGATGATGATGATGATGATGCGATATGGTCTCCAGTCGCTTAAAGAAGGGGAAACGTTCTCCGCTTTCCCTATTCCATAGACTGGAGAGTTGAATCAGGAGACCAAAAAAATGGGTCTTGGAAGGAATGAGTGCATTTCAAAATGCATTCGATTCCTTCCGAGACCCATTTTTTGGGCCACTCTCTCCTCCAATATTGGGAGAGAGAGAGAGAGAGAGAAAAGAAATTTATCATCTACTGTCCACCCAAAAAGAAACGATGTATTTTTGTTTTTCTGGATGCGGCCGAATTTGTAGATGAATCGTCCAGAAACCGGCCGTCAAGCCCACTTTCAGACTATTTCTATACATATTCGGTCATCAAGATGGTCCGGGGACGACTTTGTTTGGACATCATCTCTATATAGATGGTGAAATTTGTATAGCCATTTCTAAAGAATCTCAGAGAAAACTAAAATCGAGATTGCAAAAAAAGAAATAGCCTCCAGTGAACACAATTCCAACGACAATGGATAGGAAAAGTGAAGAGTTGAAAGTGAAAGTCGAAAAACGAAATGGGATCGGCTAGGAAAAATTTTTCAGAGCTCAGAAAAAAATTCTGAGATGTAAAAAAAAAAAAAAAAAAAAAAAACTTTTTGTTACTTTTTATCATGTCTTCTAGACATGATAAAAATTAACTCACCCCCCTTTTGTCTGGGAATGTTGTCTCCCACTTTCTAAAAATAGACCATGACTCATCCTTTTAAATTCCAAGAAAAGACTGGGTTCTGGTCTATTTTTAGAAACGGTGAGACAACATACCCAGACAAAAGGGGGATGAGTTAATTTTTATCATGTCTAGAAGACATGATAAAAATTAACAAAAAGTATTTATAATACATATTATATAATATATATATTATATATTTTTTCTTTTTTTTTCTGACTCAGAATTTTTTCTCGGCTCTCAGAAATTTTTCCCAGCCGATCCCATTTTGCTTTTTGACTTTCACTTTCAATTCTTCTCTTTTCTATAAAAGTATTCCACGTTTTTGTTCAGAATAATACGGGCTGCTGAAAAGGCAATATGTCTGGTCATCAAGATGGTCCGGGGACGACTTTGTTTGGACTCCGCCCCCCCCCTCCAAGCCCATTTTAAGTATATTTCTATACAAATTCGGTATAAAATTGTCCGGGGACGACTTTGTCCGGAGACGACTCTATCCGAGGACGACTCTGTTTGGACTCAACCATGACGTCATTTTAATATAGTGGAATGTGTATAGAAATAGTCGGAGAAAGGACTCGAACGCCCGTTTTCAGTATATTCCAATACAAAATTGATTGTTCACAACATAAAAAAAGACTTTTTTTCTTGGATGGAGCTCCATTTGTATTAGAATATACTGAAAACCGACTCGAACGCCCGTTTTCAGTATATTCCAATACAAAATTGGCTGTCCACAACATAAAAAAAAGACATCATTTTTTTCTTGGATGGAGCTCCATTTGTATTCGAATATACTGAAAACCAACGTGAACGCCCGTTTTCAGTATATTCCAATACAAAATTGGCTGTCCACAAAATAAAAAAAAAGACATCATTTTTTTCTTGGATGGAGCTCCATTTGTATTGAAATATACTGAAAACCAACGTGAACGCCCGTTTTCAGTATATTCCAATACAAAATTGGCTGTCCACAAAATAAAAAAAAAGACATTTTTTTCTTGGATCCAGCTCCACTTGTATTGAAATATATTGAAAACCAACGTGAACGCCCGTTTCCAGTATATTCCAATACAAAATTGGCTGTCCACAACATAAAAAAAAGACATCATTTTTTTCTTGGATCCAGCTCCACTTGTATTGAAATATACTGAAAACCAACGTGAACGCCCGTTTTCAGTATATTCCAATACAAAATTGGCTGTCCACAACATAAAAAAAAGACATCATTTTTTTCTTGGATCCAGCTCCACTTGTATTGTAATATACTGAAAACCAACGTGAACGCCCGTTTTCAGTATATTCCAATACAAAATTGGCTGTCCACAACATAAAAAAAAGACATCATTTTTTTCTTGGATCCAGCTCCATTTGTATTGAAATATACTGAAAACCGACGTGAATGCCCGTTTTCAGTATATTCCAATACAAAATTGGCTGTCCACAACATAAAAAAAAAGATATCATTTTTTTCTTGGATCCAGCTCCATTTGTATTGAAATATACTGAAAACCGACGTGAACGCCCGTTTTCAGTATATTCCAATACAAAATTGGCAGTCCACAAAATAAAAAAAAGACATCATTTTTTTCTTGGATCGAGCTCCACTTGTATTGAAATATACTGAAAACCGACTCAAACACCCGTTTTCAGTATATTCCAATACAAATTGGCAGTCCACAAAATAAAAAAAAGACATCATTTCTTTGTTGGATCGAGCTCTATTTGTATTGAAATATACTGAAAACCGACTCAAACACCCGTTTTCAGTATATTACAATACAAATTGGCAGTCCTCAAAATAAAAAAAAGACATCATTTTTTTCTTGGATCGAGGTCTATTTGTATTGAAATATACTGAAAACCGACTCAAACACCCGTTTTCAGTATATTCCAATACAAATTGGCAGTCCACAAAATAAAAAAAAAAGACATCATTTCTTTCTTGGATCGAGCTCTATTTGTATTGAAATATACTGAAAACCGACTCAAACACCCGTTTTCAGTATATTCCAATACAAATTGGCAGTTCACAAAATAAAAAAAAAGACATCATTTCTTTCTTGGACCGAGCTCTATTTGTATTGAAATATACTGAAAATCGACTCAAACACCCGTTTTCAGTATATTCCAATACAAATTGGCAGTCCACAAAATAAAAAAAAAGACATCATTTCTTTCTTGGATCGAGCTCCATTTGTATAGAAATAGCCTAGAAATCAGTTCGAACGCCCGTTTTCAGTATATTGTAATACAAATGAAATGACATGAAAAATGCAAAAAGAGGAAAAGTAGCCTACCTTGACGGAAATTCTATTCCAAAAGGGGAAACCTTGTATCCAGGTTTGCCCACAGCACGGCCGGAACTCAAGCGAAACTCGATAGGTTGAAATCGATCCATTAAATAACATTCTTAAAAAAAAAGTAAAGTGTTATTCACATCGAGTCGGCTGGGAAAAGTTTCTGAAAAATAAATTACCCCCCTTTTTAGTCTGAAAATTTGAAAATTGATGTCTTCAATTTTTGAAAAATTGAAGACATCAATTTTCAGACTAAAAGGGGGGGTATTTTTTTTTTTTTTTTTTTTCAGCCAGAGAAATTTTTCTGAGGCTCTCAGAAATTTTTCCGCACTCGACTGGATGAATAAAACATCCCCGTTTCTTTAAGAATGGGCTCACTGTTAACTATTTCAGCATTCGACGTTTCGCGTCCAGTAATAACTGCCGGGTGTTCAAGAATGCAGATGCACCTACTAGAGTTTCTACAGAGAAGCTTGACTGGATGGAGAGAGTGGATGACTTTTTCCAAGATTCTCGACTTTGGACCGTCAAGAGGTAAAGGATCTTTTTGTTTTTTTTTTCTTTTAAGAAAATTTATGGATAGATTCATTTCTTTTTGAATGGACCTAGAAAAATAGGACAAAGTTCTTTTCCAAGATTGGATGAGAGAGGGACCCAAAAAAAATGGGTCTTGGAAGGAATCGAATGCATTTGCACTCATTCCTTCCAAGACCCATTTTTTTTTGGTCTCCTGATTCGTCTCTCTCTCTCTCTTCTCAGTCCATTTCCATAAATATAGGGAAAGCGGAGAACCTTTCCCTACTTATTTCTAAAAATCTTTACTTTATTTTTTTTTCTCCTGAGTTTATGTATATATCAATTCAAATACTTTTGAGAACGGTCATCCCAATTCTCTGTCGTCTTTTCGGTTTCATCGTCCCAACACTCAGTGGACATAGTCTCAGTCGATTTTGGAGCATGGGTCGTCCGTTCATTGTCCCAACATTCAGTGGACATAGTCTCAATAGATTTTGGAGCATGAGTCGTCTGTTCATTGTCCCAACACTCAGTGGACATAGTCTTAGTGGATTTTAGAGCATGAGTCGTCCGTTCATTGTCCCAACACTCAGTGGATTTTGTCTTTGGATCCTCTGAAGATATTTTGGGGGTCTCATGAGATTCTTTGGAAGGTTCGTCCCAACAGGCTGCTGGATCGTAATGGGGAATATTTTCAGGTATGTCTCCCCAACCCTCCGTCTTCCTCGAGTTATTGGAGGAAGTTGACGACAAAGAAGAAGAGCCCATCAAGTTTAAAGGCGTATGCTCATCCGGATGTTCCATCACTTGGAAACAGGACAGATTATCCCATTTCTGGATGAGGTTATCGTACGCTTTTGGGGACGGATCCTTCTCTAACTGATCGTAGGCCTTATCAAAAGCTTGCAGAGGATTGTCTGCTTCCTCCTGAATCCTCTCCTCTTTCTCCGTTCCGTCTGGATAGACGTGATTGATATGAAAATCTCCTTCTGTAATATGCCATCGATAGTTGCGCACTTTGTTTTCGGCACAATGGAAATATTTCATCCTTTGATGATGTTGGGCACATTTTTCCCGATACTTCCAAATGATTCCATCTGGAACATAAATTTCCGTCACGGGTTTTTGATAATCCAAGGCTTTAGCAAAGAATTTAGCTTTCTGACATCCCACCACATAAATCGTGGAGAAGCTGTGAGTGAGCGATTGGAGAATGCGTCCTAAATGGTTGTAGGGAATATGACCCTCGTTCCAACGAAGTCCGTGCCGGTTTCTCGTCAGCCAGGCATTCGTCTTTTGGTTTTTTTCATTCAGTTGGTGGAAGGGGTGAGGAGGAGCAAACGTCAACGATCCCACGGTCAAAAAATCTTTTGTCGCATAGCCCAATTCTTTTAAAACGTAGGTAAATTCACCCTTCTTGTGGTTGTAGGACTGGAAACCCTCTAGATCGAGCACGATAAAGTTTTCTGAACACGCCATGGCGATGAATACGGTGATGTCTTCCACAAACAGGAGCAAAAAAAAGAATCGAAAAGGTATATATGTATAACAGGGAAGATCTAGAAAGGGAACAAAAAACAATAAAACGTTTTAGAGTCGTCGTCTTGAAAGAGACATTTTTCTTTTCAAAGGGTTAAGAAGTTTCAAAGTTTCAAAGGTCTTTTTAAATGAAGTTATGATTAAACCATATTCATAGGACCAAAGGGACTTACCAGCTCAGTTCACGTCTTCTTCTGTTCTCTGAAGAAATCTCGCGGAGGATACACACTTTTATACTCGCGCGACATCTGTCGGGATCGCGACCCCATCTAAATGTCAGGGTCATTCCAAACTCTTAAAAGGATCGGAATGAAAGAAACACTTTGATAAAAAATATATTTATGAAAAGATATCTGAGGGTCGTGAGAATATTTTCTCTCCCCACCCCCCGCCTATTTCAAAAAAAATAATAAAAAGTCTTTCTTGGATCGCGTCAAGATTACAAAACAACTCACAGGACTTGTTTATCTCGATCTTGTCAGGGTCACCGTTTCACATAAGAAGATGGGTGGACCCTGAACTTTAGACATGATAAAAATTAACTCTACCCGCCTTTTGTCTGGAAATAGGGTCTCACCGTTTCTAAAAATAGACCAGATCCCATTCTTGGAATTCTATTCTTTAGGAAAGGAGGAGTGATGGTCTATTTTTAGAAAGTGTGAGACAACATTCCCAGACAAAAGGGGGGGTAGAGTTAATTTTTATCATGTCTAATACATGATAAAAATTAACAAAAAGGTGTTTTTTTTTTTTTTTTTTTTTTTTTAAGGCTTAAAAATTTTTCTGAGAGAGCTGAGAAAGATTTTTCCTCCCAATCTTTTTCGACGATGAAAAGGGAAAAACTACTGATCCGATCTCCCTACGCTTTAGGGAAAAAAAACAAAAAAAATACTTATGAAATATTCCTGTGTTGAAATTGGCTATTCAAATAAGTGACATTTTGTTTCTCATTGGAACTGTTCAACGGCGAGTCCACTCGTCTCATTCTTTGGGGTAGGGGATGAAAGTACAGCGGTTTGTTGAAATCGATGATACTTTCCTCTTTAGTCGGTGGAACTGTAAATCTATCCCGTCTTAACTCTTCTAATCTCTTTGAAAATCTTTCCACTTGCTCTGCTAAGGTTTCCTCGGTACTCATGATCTCTCTTAGTTTAGGGAAGTCTTAACGTATTGGCTAGAGAACAGAGGGTCTTTTTCTCTCTATACATATATCATGTGGGAGCGTGTGATTTATAAATCCTTGTGAAATCTTTCTACGTCTTGTGTAACTTGGAAGATTCGTCTTGTGTAACTTGGAAAATTCGTCTTCTTCTCGTCGATTGGGCTGGAGTTACAGAAAAGAAATGGGATTGGAAAGAAATCAACATATTACAAAAAGAAAGGAACTTTTTTTTTCTATTTTTTTTCTCTAGGGATTTACATACCATTTCATTCATGAACATTCAAGGTTTCTCTCCAAGACCAAATTTTAGAAGAGGACCACAAAGAGTACACTTGAGGATCCTCTTTCAGGTCTAGGTGAGATAAGGGTTGAGACGAATATTCTTGGGTCTCTAAAGCATCCCAACTTAGACATTTATTATTATTATTCTAAAGTTCATCCTCCTCCTCCTCCTCCTCCTCATCGTCGCACGAGTTCTCCTGGGGAGATTCTTCCGCCTCCTCTTCGACAGCTTTGCTTTCGGAGGGGTAACAATGTAAATTCCGGAAAACGTAACTACCCTCCATCAAATGGTATCGAAAATTTCTCACCTTGTTCTCGGCACAATGAATCATCTTTTGGAAATATTGGTGTCGCGTGCATTTCGACTTGTTCCGCCACTCGGTTTTCCCTGGGATGTAAAACTCGTAAACGGATCGCTGGTAGAGCTTGCTGAAAAATTCGGCTTTATCGTATCCATTGACGTAGATCACCTCCACATTTTCGGTCACCATTTTCAGGATTGTAGGAAGATGCTCGTAGGAAAGACGACCCTCGGTCCATTGCAGGCCGTGTCGATTATTTGTAGTCTGGTTGACCACAGCTTGATTGCGGGACGATAAGTCATCGTAATGTACAGGAGGGAGAAAAATCATGGATCCGCATAAGGTTAAATCGCAAGTGATGTAGCCCAGTTGTTTCAAGATGAAACATATATCTCCCGTCTTTGGATCATAACAGTGAAAGTATTCCATGTCCAGAACAATGTAGGAATCTTTGAGAGGTTTGGTACTCAAAATGTCCATCTTCTTCAATTGAGGAAAAAAAGAAAACAAAATTCTCTCTCTCTCTCTCTCGCTGTGTGTCCTGAAGGAAAAAATGGATAGCGTTCTCTCGCCGTCTCCTCTTTTATATATAGAGAGAGAAGGTTGCACGTGACAGGTCGTATGAATTCTGGGAAAGGTCACATTCGTATATATATTTGTTTTTTGAATAATATCGTGCGTATCTCAATACACATCCATCATCATAATAATAAAGGTCACCTTGGAAAGAAAAAGAAATAAAAAACATGGAACTCGTGCTCGACTTTGAAGGTTTCTACGATTCTCAAGGAGCCTTTATTGTGAAAGAATTGGCTTACGTCACATTGGACGGTACTTCTCGAGGGGTATTTGTTTTTAAACCCCCGTTTCCATGGCAAATGCTCACCGAGAAAGAAAAACGAACCGCTGTGTGGGCAAGTGATTATTATCACGGCTTGTCGTGGTACGAAGGAGAAATAAAGACACAGAGAAGAAATTCGCAAGGTCGATCCTGCACAATTCAATCTTGACAGAACTCATTAAAAAAAAATACATATATCACGTTACTTCTTCAACAGCATAGATGGTTCTGAAGTGAAACTTGGAATTTTGAAATAATAGATCAGAGAGAAATCATTCTTAAAAACAAATGGTAAAGTCTCGAATCGGCTGGGAGAAAAAAAATTTCTCAGAGGTGAAATAAAAATTCTCTAATGAAAAAAAAAAAAAAAAAAAAAAAAACTTTTGGTTAATTTTTATCATGTCTTAGACATGATAAAAATTAATGACCCTCCCTTTTTGTCTGGGAAGGATGTCTCACCCTTTCTAAAAATAGACCATGACTCATCCTTTCTCTAATGGCAATCATTCCATGAATGAATCACGATTTGTTTTTCGAAAGAGTGAGACAACATTCCCAGACGAAAAGGGAAGAGGGTCGTTAATTTTTATCATGTCTTAGACATGATAAAAATTAACGACCATAATTAGACATGATAAAATTTTTATCATGTCTAAGAGATGATAAAAATTAACCAAAAGTTTTTTTTTTTTTTTTTTTTTTTTGAGTTGTAGAATTTTTCTCAGCTCTGAAAATTTTTTTCCAGCCGACTCAAGACTTTACCATTTATATTTACGAATAGTCTGGATTATTTATTTATTTTCTTTTAAAAAGAAAAATTCTGAGGTAGACCTATCTATTGGCTTAACATTCTGGTCATAGAAACAGTCTAGAATCTCATTTTATTTTTCGAGGCTAATGCACGGGTTCTCCAATCAAAAGGGTTACTATAAAGGGATTGGTTTGAATGCATTTATCTGCAAATGTTGTAGGATTCTGTTGTTGAGAAGGGGGTATATTATTATTATTATGATGATGATGATTGTGGCAGATTCGTTTTCTACATGGAAGTCTAACCTCCTCCGAAGACCTTTTCTGGGGATCGTCGATAGATGGTTTTTCAATAGGAATCGTTTCCCTCGGATCCTCAAGAGATAGAGGGGGGTCCTGTCTTGAGACATGGAGCGGTCTCTCCTCCTCCTCCTCCTCCTCCTCCTCGAGAATTCTTGAGAAAGGGAGAGGATTTTCGGTTCCCTTATTCTTGAGGTGTCTTGACAAATTGAGAGGTCCCTCCTCTTCGAAAGAGAGAGAAGTTTTGGTTCCCTTATCCTCGAGGGGTTTTGACAAATCGAGAGGTCCCTCATTTTCGAGGGGTCTTGATAAATGGAGAGGTTTTTCATCTTCGAGGGGGTTTGATAAAGGAAGAGGTCCCTCCTTCTCGAGGGGTCTTGATAAATGGAGAGGTTTTTCATCTTCGAGGAGGTTTGACAATGGGAGAGATTTCTCCTTCTCGAGGGGTCTCTCTTCCTCAAGGGGTTTTGAGGAAGGGAGAGGTTTTTCATCCTCGACGGGTTTTGACAAACTGAGAGGAATCTGAACAGGTTTCTCCTCATCCCCATCATTATCGAGGAGGATGAGGATAGGCTTTTGGAAAGGTTTTTTCTTTTTCTTCTGAACAGGCTCCTCTTGATGCTCGGGGAGAGGGATGGGGTAGTTGTTCCACCATTCTATTTTTTCTTGCTCGAGGATTTTTTCAAAAGTCGTGGCCTCTCTATGATGAGACGAAGGAGGAGAGTCCTCGGGAAGAATATAATAGGTATTCTTCCCAGTCTTCTCGATCGAGAGAGGTTCGTGCAAACATTTATGCAACCATTCACTAAAATGAACGAGAATCCCTTTTGTCTTCTCAAGACGATCCATAATCCTATTCATTTGCGAGACGGTTAGAAAGTGGGACGTGTAAAAATATTTGGCTCGTTTCATTAACAAAATTTGTGCATCCAAAGGTGGAATGTCACGAGCCATCAACACGTTTCGTCGGATAAAAATTCGCCCCGCATCTTTTGATAACTCCCCACGGTATAATAACCCGCACATTTTGAAAAATCGGAGGCTTTCAGGTAAACGACTCCTTGGATGATATAAAAGGAAAGATCAACATATTTATATTTGAAAGGAATACACGTAGTGAGCTGGGGATGCCTCCTCATGATCCACTTGGACAAAAATACGACTTTGGGGCTCTCCCCTTTTATTTATAGAGAGAAAGAGAGTGTGACCTTCCCTTCCCTCTTCCTCCTCTCTCCCTGCTTCCTCTATCTCTGGACGTCCTTGGATTGGAAAGGTTGACTTTGAAAAAAAAAGAAGGTCATGGTTGGATAATTTTTTGTTTATTAAATTATTACTTTCACTTCCTCATTCCCACACACATTCATCTTTTTAAGAAAAGAAAAAGAGGTCATGGAGATAAGATTTCTTGCAAAGAAGAGAGAGAGAAACAAAAAAAAAAAACAAATAAAACGGACGTCATAGAGCCTCTATGTGTGTCTGTGTGTGTCTATATAGATATATAAAAAGACGAGAGTACTGGGCGAGATCATTTCTTTTCCATTGGGAGCCATGTCGCTATTAGACGTTTTTCCAACTCAACGGATTTCGAACGGGGAGGATTTGAAGACGCTAAAGCAAATCTCCAACTTGAAAATTTTTTTGGCGTGTCATTGTGCGACATTTATTCCGCATTTACCACCTCATCAAGCGATCGTTTCTTTCAACCAAGATGTCGAATCCTCCAACCTGCTCGTTCAGAATATATACAGAAATTTATTCGAATCGCAACAAACGAAAGAGGAATCTCCCTTCTCTTGGAATCGGATGGATCGAGCTTTGAGACGGCCCATTCAAACAGACCGGCGATATACAGATCCGCGCACGAGTTTTCGGTGGAAGAATATTTTTCTCACGAAACGATATTTTACGTTTGGAGTGAGAACGACGGCTGAGGACGAAGTTCATATTGTTCAAACCACAGCCGCTCCTCTCGCCTATTACGAATCATCGTCCCCCAATCTGAAGGAAAGAAGTTTTAAAGTCAGCGACAGGATGAAATATAAGAAATATATTCTAAGACCTTTTCTAAACTATGTCGTTCCCCCGAAAACGCAATATCTCATCGTCACAACCCAGAAGAGTGTCTTTCTTGTCGATCGGTACTCGTACTCGCTTTGGAAACAATTGAAAGAGGAGATTTCTTTCCAATCGCCGATGATGTTTCAAGAAAAAGAAGAAGAAAACCCTCCGCCACCTTTACCCATCCCTTCCTTAGATGATAAGAGGAGCTGGACCAAACCGTCGTCATGGCCCGAAACAAAATCGACCCGGCAACGGAATGAAATTGAAGTCATCACAATTGAAGATGAGGAGGAAGAAAAAAAATTACCTCTTAAAAAACGGTCGACTTACCGGAACCTACCTGGCGTGCAAGATCCGCTTCAGAATCCAGAAGCTTCTTCTTCTTCTTCTTCTTCCCCGACTTGTTCAAACAGGCAACCTCTTTCGGACTCCTCACAGACAGAACCTCTTCTAGTATCCTCTTCTTCTTCTTCTTCTTCTTCTCCTCCTCCAACCTGTCCCGACATCGTAGAGGTAGAATGTCAGACGGGTCCACAAGCTTCAAAAAGTCCCGACATCGTAGAGGTAGAATGTCAGCCGGGTCCACAAGTTCCAACAGGTCCAGAAATCATGGAGGCAGAATCACAGCCGGGTTCACAAGTTCCAACGGGTCCAGAAATCATGGAGGTAGAATTTCAGCCGGGTAAACAAGTTCCAACGGGTCCAGAAATCATGGAGGTAGAATCGCAGCCGGGTCCAGACATCCTAGATCCCTCCACTCATCCCAAAGAGACTCCAAGTGTTTCAAGACAGCCTTGTGAGGATCCAGCCCTTCCCGTATGGAATGATTATATGGACATACAAAATTTGGTGCAACAGGAAGGAGAAGAAAATAATCATACGGATGGGTGGGTCAAAGACTGTTTAGATCATTTAACCTCGAATGAAATTGAACTGTTATAGAATTGCATTTCTGAAATCACATCGGAAATGGGATAAAAACCAAAACAAAAAAAAAACAATTTTTTTTAATAACAAATGGGAGGAGGGTCATGATGTCAATTAAAAAAAAATATTATATAGAGTCCAATCTTGGTGGTTCACTTCAGTTTTCCAGCATGAGGTGATCCACGTTTCCCGAAATATGGATCCCATTCCAACAGAGATTGTGTAGAGCCTTCACTTCAGTTCTTTTTTATATATACCAAGAGGAGAGGGTCCCCAAAGGGTTACCCATGTCCAAAGAGAGAAAGTGTAGAGCATTCATTTCAGTTTTTTTTTTCCAGTTTAGGGGAGGGAGGTCTCAAAATGACAACCCCCCCCCCCATTTTCAAAGAGAGAGGGTGTAGAGCGTTCATTTCTGTTTTTTTCCAAAGTTAGGGAGTTTTCAAATGGCTACCCATTTCAGAGAAAGAGAGAGAGAGAAGGTGTAGAGCGTTCATTTCAGTTTTCCAACATTAGAAGGTCCCAAAATACCTTCTGAATTCAAAGAGAGATCGTGTAGAGCGTTCATTTCCAGTTTTCCAAGATCAGAAGAAGAGGGTCCACGTTTCCCAAAATGGCTTTCCGCATTCAGAGACAGCGAAGTGCAGACTTCAGTTTTCTCCCTTCCCAAGAATAGAGGGTCCCAAAATGGCTCTCCATTTCAAAGAGAGAGGGAGAGGCGTTCATTTCCATTCTCCAAGATAGGGTCGTCTGCTTTTTTCCCAAAATGGCTTCCCAATTCAAAGAGAGAGAGTGAAAGGGTGTGTAGAGCGGTCATGTTCATTCTCCAAGATAGGGTCGTCAGCTTTTTCTCAAAATGGCATCTCCCCATTCAAAAAGAGATCGTAACCAATTTTTTCCAGTTTTTTCCAAGATGGGGGGGGAGAAGAAAACCTAGGATGGAATAACACGACACACAGAGAGAAAGAGAAAAAAAAACGCCATCTTGTCATTTTCTGATAGGGTACCGGTGTTCGAATACTTTTGTGACCGACTGTACTAAGAGTTAAGAGCAATAAGACTAATTTTTCTTTCGCAATTAGCTATCATGCCAGCTGAATTGTTTTCTGCATAACCTTTATTGTGTATAATTGAAATATTTAGCTATGCATTCAACAAATATACAACAAATGTAAGACAAATCATTAAAAAAATTAAAATTTGGAACATTAATGATAATTTTTTGTTATACATAAAATATTATTAATGAATGATGAATTTATATCATATTATATATAAATCAAAATTTAAACTCCTATTCCTTCCTTTATAATAAATTGAAGAAAAGCTATAAAGTGAATTAATTTTTAATAAGAAAACGAAAATTAAAAAAAAAATTTTTTTTCATATACCTAGAATCTAAAAATGAAGAATACTGAATTTTACGACTCATGTGTGTATAGGTGTATTTAATTATGGCAAGGCACACTATGGCTATCTGCTTAAGGGGGGATGCCTTCGTCGAGGACTTTCTAAGGCAAACTGGCTCGTATACACGTTACACATGAGGAAAACCACGAAAACACCCATGTAGCCGGACCGTTCGCGGGATTCGAATCTCGTACTGAACTACCAGTGTTCAGCGACTTTACCGCTCGGCCGCTGGTGGGCCATTTTACGACTCATATAATAATAAATGCATATTCATATTGTAACAGAAATTTTGTTAGAAGTCTAGCATATGTATAGTAATTTGTGATCTTTTAAAACTGTCGTAACATGATGCATATTTATCATTATCGTGAACCAAAACAGTATGCTTTACATCCTTACAAATATACGTGATAGATTTTAATATTTATTTCTGCATATACTTACGTTTCCCAAAGACACGAAAGCAAGTCAAGCAGATTTTTGTTGTATTAAGCAGACTTAAGTTCTCTGTTAACTAGTGTAACATAATTTCGAATTTTATGAGCCTTCCAGAATTATTAGCAAAATAGTGGAAACGTCTTTACAAAGTGTTTTTATAAGCAAACAGCAGATGTACACTGAGCAGTGATCAACTGATATATTTCTTAAATGATTTGGTTTAGTTGATTATGACAGAACACACTGGGGCTATGTGCCTAAAAGGAAAAATGCCTTCATAGAGCACTTTCTTAGGAAAGCTGGCTCGTATGGTACGTGGTAAGCTGGCTTGTAAGCTGGTAAGGGAAAAAAACCACGAAACGCTTATGAAGCCAACCCGTTTGCCTGAGATCGAACTCAGGTCGGAACTACCAGTGTTCAGCGATTTTACCGCTCGACCGCTGGTGGGCCATTTCTTAAATGAATAAAGGTATACTCATAGCATTATATAAAACTGATTGAAATATTTAGTGCTTCACTATTATCTCTAATAAAGTAACATAAAACTTTCCTTACCTTTTATAGATTTCTAAATTTCTTTTAAGTTCTTATTCGTACTTAACCTATACATTTGTGAATGTTTTTATCGATTTTATTGTTAAGTGTAAAAAGCAAGTTGACATTTATAATATAGCATTCCTTGTCTCAACAAATAACAGTCCCAACAAAGAGTTTTTGGAGAGGGGATGAATGGGGGAAATTTCACCTTTTCGTCATTAGCGGTTCTGATGAAGGGAATGGGGGAAGCAGCAAACGAAATAACGAATAACGAACAAATAACGAAAGCTAATCTTTAATGCGGTTTCCCAGTTTCTGTATTTGTATTTGTGAAAGTTTTATGGTCATTATGAAAAAGTGAAAATTTGATATGGATTCCGCATGACTTCCTTCTATGACTATTTAAATTATGCTTATTTTTTCTGCACTTCATTTAAACTTATTTCCTCGAATTATTCTAACTCAATTAAGCGATACCCGAAGGCAAGTTACAAATGGCATCAAACATTGCAAATTTTGAAACTAAATTTCCCGGTCAATCTTTGTCCTACGGGACTCAAACTTCTTGTATTTTTATTTTTTCATACCGAGTATAAAACTTTGCCAGATATAAATGTAGAAACCAGAAGACGACATTAATTAGTCGACATTAATAAGTTAGATTAATTAAACGACATTAATAAGTTAGATTTCATAATTTGTCCAAAATTAATTCTTTTTTAAATTTGACATTGACAAAATATGAATATTTTCATCATTTAATATACTTCTGTATTTTTGTTGCACCGTATTTTAACTTGCTTCCTCGAGTTATTGACATTAAATTACATTAATTCTATTATCTATTGGAAAATAATTATAGCAAATCATCTATTTACGACATTATTTAAGAGGTCACCTTTTAAGAGATCTCTATTTTTGGGAACATAAACAAACATTGGTAGTGAACATCATCTTTTTAAGACCACCACATGTAAAATCCTCTAGAAGCATGAATGGTTGCATTACTTTTAATAAGGAATGTAACATTAATCTTAATTATACATATTTTTGATGTGTGTGCCAAAATAGTGATACCTTACTTCTGTTGCTTTAGAAATGTGTGAAATTAAAAAAATGGATACTATACAACAAAAATGTTATTATATTCAGATACACACCTTTTGAACACGTCTGAAATTCATTATTCTGCTCAACATAATTTGTCTGCATAAAATATTAAATAATATTAAAAAATCAAAAGCTAAGTCGAAGTAGAAACAGTCATCTCTTCTAAACCATTTTAATTGAAGTAAACAAACGTTCGCCTTATCGTAAAGTAAACACCTATTTTTCAAACAGCGGATGAAACGGGAAAGAAGGATTTGGCGGGGGAAGGCAGCGAACGAAATAACACTTTTTCGAGCTGAGGATGAAATGAGAAAGGACGAAACGATACTAAGCCAATAAGACAAGATCTGGTATTTTACTTTATTATTTAATTAGTCATCATAAATTTAAAAATTATTTTAACTTTTATTTGTTTTTACATTTTTATTAAATTGTACTTATAAGTATTTTATATGTCAGTTGCTAATTATTATGTTACTTTAATTATTCATTATTTTAATCACTATTTTTTATTATTTTAATTATTAAGTTTTTAATAAGTAATTTTTTTGTTATTTTAATTACTAATTAATGTTATTATTGTAATATTTATTTCCTTTCTTTATTTATTTTTTATTTTATTTTTTCCTGTTTTCCTGACGGCCTTCCGTAGGCCCTTCTGACTTTAGAAACTAAGCCCTGACAGCAATAGAAAAATTAATAATGAATCCAGTGCACCAAAAAATAATAGCCAAAATAAAGTGAATTATTTCTACCCCAAAATGCGACGCAAAGCTCCCTATCGCAGCACTACCCAGTTCCCGCGGGGTAGAATAGCTCACGTGATTCAATGCAATGCGACGTTTCAAGGCCCTTTTTAGGGCCGTAGACCAATAAAATAGGCTCTGGATACGGATACCGATCGATTTTACCGAAAGTAACGAGTAACGATACGATAGTAACGAATACTGGTTCACCGAGTAACGAATACATACGGGTACACAATTTCTCGTTACTTCTACAGCACTAATAATTACATTCCCTCCGTAATAAATAATGTACGTAACAAGCGTCTAGATCCCAAGAATCACTTTTGATCATAGCTCGGTTTCGTAAAGAGAAAGGGAAAATAGGGATTTCTTTCAAGAAGTAACAATCGCTTACGATAGAAGATATCGTTTTCACGCATTTTCCTCAGATGCTAAAGAACTTGTGATAAAATTTCTTAGATTAGTTTTCTTAAAGATAAAAGTTGCTAGTCTGATTTAATAGAATGGGTAAGATTAATTTGTGGGAAATATCATTTTGTAAATTGTGTAAAAATATCTCAATGCAAATATCTTGTACGCATATATCATCCGATCCTATGGCAGTATTACACTTCATTTTAACAAATTTATTGTTAATTACATTAGTTTAAGTCACAAGGAATTGTTCGGAATTTTGTTCATGAAATATAAGAATTCTGCTCTTAATTGGCAGTTTTGTAAACTGGCAAAAATTGTTTTTTTGACTAACTTTGTGGTTTATAGGTAATTATTTTTATAAATAATAATGTAAAAAAAGAATATATATAAATGTTATTTACATTTTGAGAGCTGGCAGGTACTCCATGTCTTGTAGACATGAACCAAGGAGGTTATTCTAACCTCCTTGACATGAACACATGGGTCAGCTGCTATTCCTGGTATGCACAAAAAAAAAATTAAAAACCGATTGTAAATAAGCACAAAAATATGACATTGATAATAAGCTCTGGGAAGCACTTCCGCAGAGAACCCGGTAAATGTAAACATTGCCAACTTTGGCGATAATAGGTCAATTTAATAATAAATAAATAGCGAATAGGATAACCCTTCGGATATATCCTATTCGCTTGTTCGAAGTATGCAACCATTCCTCTTGCGTTTATTTTGTTGAATTGTCACTGTCGTTGTTCGCATTTGCAGATTTATATTCTTCTTCTCTTATTTATTATTATTTTTTCTAAATTTTGTAACAACGAATAGATAGAAATATTTTCGTAGCTAGATGCCGGTTCTCGGTTCGGGATGAAAGGAGGGGTGAATGCTAATTTGTAAAACGGCTACTCACGTTGTGTTCTTAATTATTAACAGCTCTAAGAACCATGAGGTTTCCAACGTCTAAAATAATTTGTTTTCGTAGACCGCAAAAATGTGCATGTGCATTTTAAATAATTAAGTAATGCTTATATTTTTATTATTGGTTATTGTCATCTAAAATTCTGAGAATAAATCAATTTTTATGGCGTAAAATTTTAATAAGATAATATAATGTTTTTTAACAATAACCTTTCAGCGGATGGCAGGTGTGACATAAATAGATGATTAAATTGAAATAAAAAAAATATTATTGATTATCTAAGATGACAGAATAATGCATCAGGATGGTCATCAAAATTAGCAAACCACTGCTGGTGTAAGGAATATATTGTTTTCTGTGTTAACTGGAATTTAAGACAAATTTTTTTCGTATATCACGTTTAACCGGTTAATTTCAGTATATTAATACTAATTTATATTTTTTAAATGAATTTTTATTTCCGTTATAAATGTTTATATATTGTCTTATGCTTAATAATATATTCTTTTCTGTGCTAACTTGAATTTAATACAAATTTATTTTCGTATATCGCGTTTAACCGGTTAGTTTTACATCTACATGCTTATTATCTGTGAATTTTTACTACCATATGGTAGTAATTATAATATATTGTTTTATCTGCTAACTTGAATTTACATGCACTAAAAATCACGTTTACAAAATAGCACGTTTACCGCTCGGCTCTTCGTCACAAGCGCCTGGCCCCAGCGCATGTTCCTAAAACGTACTCGCTGTACCTCTTGCTGTGAGAGCTGCTTCGCTGCTATTGGTTAGAAGAATTTAGACGTAACATAGAGCTTTCGACGTCATTTGTTTTGTCATGTGGTTAAGTTTCTCGTACTCCAGCCGTACTTGTTCGGATAGGATTGCGTATAGTGGTTATGTTTTAATCCTTTAAAAAAATCAGTTAAGAAGTCAGAGATGATTTTATGTACAACTGAATTAATTCATATGCTAATATATATTTTCACTTTATGCAATACACACTTGAGAAATACCGTATCATTACAAAGGAAGGAAAATGGGTTATTTGCTTGAGAGGGTTATATCCATATTGCATTTTGCTAATGGAATGTTGGAAAAACACTATTTAACATAGTTTATTAATCTTTTATCGTGATACAACCACATTTTTAAGAACAAGATTACAAAGTTTACAATTATACACCTAAGTTTATCTCAGTTTTCACTCTGAGATGGAATCCCAGGAAAAATATTGTTAATGATGGACTAGTACAAAGTAGTTATATAGAGAAAGCACACGTGGGATCTTTTCCTTTACTGAATAACATTTGCCAGTCAATTTACAGCAAAATATATATGCCTACATTGCCTACTGTCCATTAAATTAAATATAACATTTGAATCGCTCTTAATATTATTCTTGTTTTAAAAGTAACTATTGTCAGTTTATTCTATCAGTAACCTTTAGTATGCATTAGGTAGTAAGGAATATACTTTTTAGACACATAAACATTGCTTGGATTATCCTAAATTTTCATTTATATTTTAAAATACACAGTGTCATTTCCATTATCTATTTCTACTTCATTACCCTTTTTTTTTTTTTTTTTTTTTTTTTTTTTAAGATGGTTGTGATCTAGTGTGACAAATTACATTTTGAATGTATTTTAAATTTACCATAAATATTTTAAACTACATTTTGCACCAATATTTATGTTTGCGCTCCCATTAAGGGAAACAAATATAATAATATAAGTTATTAAATTAAAATTCCTATATTTAAATTAAAATTCCTGTGCTTAATTCCATCATTAACAAGAGCCATAAAATATATGGAATTTACATTCTTACCACAGATGTGGTAAGTCATGAACTCATTGGCAACTTTGAAGTGCATTTGCAAACTTGTTGGTGAGTTAGGAGAGGGATGTTTGTTTGAATATCTTTAAATTTATTTCACCACCACCTATTGTTTTACATTCTTCTTCTTCAATACAAGACACGCACAATTCTAGGCTTTTTTTCACTGTTGTTTTCCCCATAAATCTTTTTAATAAAAAAAAAAATCAGAAAATTGCAAAATTTTGGCACCAGAATCCTAAAATGAGAAAGGAAAGAGAGGCATGTGATGCCTTTTATGTTGTATGCATGCAGAAAGCAACATTGCCAATGATTTTACCAGAGACAACAGAAACTGCGGTATGTGGTCCACCCGAATGCTGAAGTACTGAAATTCCCACAGGAGGGATCATAATCTGCAACCACACTGGTGAAAATATCTGGAGAAGTGCTGTCTGGGAGAATGCTATGTGTATACTTGGGTAGCCATATAAATGATTTTTAGTGACATGTGTAGCCACATAAATTTTTCTTCGCAGCATGGTTTAGACCATCAGTACTTTTTCACAGCATTCTGGTGAGGTTAAAAAATTAGAAAGTACCAAAATTCATCATTTTAGAATTATTTTGAGTAAGTTATACACTTTGTGAACTGTGATGAACAAAAATTAATAAGCTGTGCTTCCCTCAAACCAATTTCCTTTCTTCCACATAATGATTTATTTGCATATATCAGAACTTTACTATTGCAATATGCTTTTGTAATGATTATTATTTCAATCTATGAGATTTTTACTTTACCACCAAAGAAAATGCACAGACATCATTGCTGGGAAATAACTACCTCTAAAAATCTGAGATGTATTAATAATAAATAGGTACCTTTGTCACAATTTGAATTATCATTTTTAAAGCACACTGATACTTAATTATGTTAAAAGAAAAAAAAAAAGCACTATCCTACTTGATCTGGTTTTCCTACCTGAGCTGGTGAATGAACTCACTAGTTTGACTCGTTGATTAAAATAATATAATCTGTATGTATGGCTGTTACAATTATATTATTCTTCAGTTCAGAACCAAGTAGGTGCTACATAGCAAAAAGTTAAAGTAGTTTTTTTTAAAGTGACCATTGTTTCAGCTAACTTTGGTAGAAAAAATAAGCAGCCCTTAGATGCTTTGCCATGTTCAAGTAACCTAACCAAACCCTCGTTAAAACATTATAAGTGACTACAGCTATAGTTGTGCATAGAACTTTGCAAATAGAAGGATAAATAATATAAATTAATTTTTTCCAGATGAATCTTAATACATCAACACCATCAAGGATCACATCCATGGTCTGCATCAAAAAAATGCCACATTATGTCATGCATTATGCATCCCCATACAGGTCTGAAACCAAGTGTAATCGTATGGTCCATTACATTCCAGTTGCCTTCACGTTTAATGCTCATCAGTGGCCAGGGCAACCTGTATGAGTGCAATGGGCAGCAAGACATAGGAGCGTCAAAATTTTTAGAATTTTGGCAGGAACTGGAAGGCATAACTTGCAAGCAGCAGTTATTCTATTAGGTGATAAAATATCTAGCTCTGGCTTCGCTAGAAGCCAAGCAGTAAAGTAGTTGAATACTGATAATTTGACCTGGGTTTACATTCTAGCGAACAGGTTGGCTGCACGTGTGTTTTCATAGTTTTCCGCATATATGAAATATGTATAAGCCAACTTCTCTTTGAAAGTACTCCATGAAAGTATCTCTACCCTTAGCCAAGTTACTATACTGTAATCATATAAATTAAATACCCCCCCCAAAAAACAGCCTCCATGTTTAATGTGCAGTTGAACAGGCGCCATTGTTTAGGGCTACTGTAAATGATTTATCAGATTTAAAAATTCTAATATTGAAAATATTATGCATATTATAATGATTGAATCCAAGTAAAGAATGAGAAATTATCCAAATTTTCTTTACGTACAACAAATGTTTTGCTGTGTATGTTATGTGAGCACCAGCTACATTATGTACAAAAATACCAAGTGAGCACCAGGTGCATTTTGTACATAATGTATTAACAGTACATTATGTACAAAAATGCACTCCTTAATGTTTGCCCAATGGAAGACTTCAAATGTGATAGATGATGCAGTATGGAAACTCGTACAAAAAATGTGAAATCACTAGCCATTTGGAAGTGTGCTATGCGATCAATGTTCATAAAATAAATGTAGCATGTGAGGTAATTTTTTAATTTCTAGTTCATTTCCATAAATTGATTATTGTATGTATACTGTTTATGAAAAAGCAGTGTTTTTAAAATCTGATGAATCATTTATTATTACTCTGAGGTTTTCGAAGATCACTGCTGTCTATCTTTAGAGGTTGTCTAGAATTAGTGATCAACAAGGAATGTCTGGCACATAACAGAGAACAACTCCTAAATTCCTACCATTTTTTTATTGATCTATTAATCCCTTGATCTATGATTTCATCAGATCTGTTGTCTACTGAATATATCAGGCTTATGATTATAAAAAAACTAACGTACCACAGTCTACCCATTGCTACATCAACTGAACACTAGTAATAACTGAAATCTACTTTTCTCACATATTCAAAGTGCACATCCAGTATCTGTTTATCTTCATGCAATGGCTGTACGAGGTGGTATACTCCAAGTTTAACTGTTTTTTAAACCATGTACTTTAAGTCTAACTGATTTGCTTACACATGTACAGTTAAACCATGTATTAAAATTTATTTTTATAATAAATATGGCTTTATCTCCAGTCTTTAATAATGTTATGCTTTTAAGGGCTATCAGTGTAAAGATTACAACAGTTATTTACATTAATCTTAACCTCCCAAAATATTAAATCATTGTGGAAATCTACAAATTAGACAAACTGCAATTATCATTTTCTTCTAATATTTAATCTAAAGCAACGGTTCTCAACCTTTTGACTAACGCGTACCATCTAAACAAAAATTGAAAATCCCTAATACCACCACCACTCCTGAACAAAGCTCAAATCACATTAATTTACGAGTGTTAGAAAAAAAACTCAATCAGGATGTTGGGTTTTAATTTCTTAATTTAGTAGTTAAAAATACTTTGCTTCTTTGTATACCACCGGTTGAGAACCCCTAATCTAAAGAAATGTTCCTATGTTGTTTAGATTCATCCACACTCATTCTGCAAATAAATTGGGGAAATTTTTATATTTTTGTCTATTAACAGTCAAATGGTAACTGCGTTAAGTGATAATATCAGTAGAACATATTCGCTGTACTGATGATTTTCATACTCTTACTCAAATGTACACATAACTACTAATAATTTATTCATAGTAAATCATTAATAGAAGATTTTACTCTTTGATGAAACACATTTTACTTATCTTTTATGCACTTTTGTAACATACATGTTAAACGTCAGTTTACATATTTTCTAATTAATATTTCTTTCACTTAAATCATCATTTCCTAGAAACTGGTATTGCTGTTTGTTATTAATTTTTCATTAGAATGCTTTCATAAGTTTTTACTTCATGTGATGAATAAGCATTATTTCCATTAAGTTGGAAAATTTGGATGTAAGAAATAATAAAGTTTGTCCAATTTTGTCTGACATCATTCTAAATCTCAAAACAAATCTATAGCACATTACTTTAGAGACAATTTTGATTAAAAAATCTGTGCAAAATAACATTAACAAGAGAAGTTATCCTAGCTGCATCTAAGCAAATGTTCTGTGATACATATTTATGTAGGTATAATATATTTATGATATATTTTATTATAAAGATTAATAGTTTTACTAAACATACATCACTTAACCTAGCTTCATATTTAAAGACATGTGGCGTTCCGACAGATACTTCAACTTCTATTCATGAGATGGCGCCACGTGTAAAATCCAGTTCTTAATCGGAGCAGCAAAGCGACATCTTTACTCACTCAGACCTCTCGTCACACAACGGTACGCGAAGGTAGCATGAACTGTGTTCCGAGCTCTGTGTTGATCTCTGCAATGTAATTTAAATTGTAATTTAGTATTTAATATATTCTTTTGTTATAGGAGATTGTCTACTCTTATTTTCTTTAATTATATCATGCATTAAGCACACACGACCACCAAAAGTGGTGACCTTTTGACTGAGCACGCTACTGACAATGGATTTTCAACGACCCTAAGCCACGTGCATCCAAGGCATTCTGAAGAACTGACTAAAAATAACAACGAATATGGACATTAAACGTATGCTACAACGTACCCCTTCAATTATTTCTAGATGTATTGATATATATTGCTTGTGTTTTTTCAAAGTCGTGCATATCATCGCAAGGAGCTTCAGCAAATCATCAATGTGATCTGTTCCGTTCCGCTGACTTCGCCAGTAGTGCAATAATTCTTCGATCATTCAACTTTTGTGACAAATGTGATACCATGGTGATTTTCGCTAAATGTGCTACATCAGTAATTTTTCTGCAACGTGCTACGGCAAAATTCTTCCCTCAGTGTTCGAAAGTAGCGAATTTTTTTCCCATGTGCTACAGGAGTGATTTAATTTTTCCTTCGAAAGTGCCTTTCATTGTCAAGTGGTGATATTGTGCGTGCGCAATACAAAATGAACGCATCATTTTTTTTTTCTCAAATAAGGGTTTCTTTTCAAATGCATTTCGGTAAAATATTATTTGTGTGTGTAATTGCTGACCCTGTCTTATTTGTGTGTGTATCGTTACGTAAATTTTTTCTGCATGGTTAAAATATTTATTGTTATCATGGTAAAATATCAATAGTGTATCTTCATGCTACAATATTTGTGCTGTTAAGTGTTTATTATTTAAAGTGAAAATTATCTATCAGTATGCCCGACGATATTCCACCAGAGCCACAAATCACACGCGTTGCGGTGAAGCCACCGCCTTTCTGGAAAAATAATCCTTCATTGTGGTTCGCTCAGATCGAAGCACAATTTTCTATCGCTCGCATTAGTGAGGATTCTACAAAATTCAACCATGTAGTTGCAGCAATTGAGTCTGATATTCTGAATTCAGCGCATGACTTAATTCTCAAACCACCTGATTGTGATAAATACTCCCAACTGAAACAGCGGCTCATTGAAATCTATACAGAAAGTTAATCTTCAAAAATACGTACTTTACTACAAGGACTTGAACTTGGAGATCAGCGACCTTCATACTTCCTGTCACGAATGCGTGATCTGGCAGGAAGCCATTTTAGTGACGACTTGTTGAAGTCACTATGGCTTTCGCGTCTCCCTAATAACATACAAATAATTCTTGCTGCTTCCAATGAAGATCTAACCTGTTTAGCAGCAATGGCTGACAAAATTAATGAACTTGTTACTCCAGCTTATGTAAGTGCTGCTAATGCTGCACCTTCCAGTTCATCCCTCGAACAACAAGTGGCTGAATTGACCAAAAAAGTATCTGAACTCTCTACAAGTCTTCATGCTTCACGGAGATACAATCGATCAAATCAGGGCCCACGTAATAAATTTCGTGCCCGAAGCAGGAGTCAATCTCGTCATAATACTCGAACGCAGTACAAAGAACCCACAAGTGGCATATGTTTTTATCATATGCATTTTGGCTCTCAAGCTCGCAAATGTGCCCCTCCATGCACTTTTGTACAAGCGGGAAACTAAATGGGCGGTCTTCTGCTGGCCAACAGAATGTCCGCCACATCGACAGAATAGTACTGGCTGATCGTTCAACTCAGTTATGTTTTCTAGTAGATACTGGAGCTGACATATCAGTGCTCCCGAGAACTAAAACAAATGCTCACCAACTTAATAAACTTGTACTGTATGCAGCCAATGGTACCCAAATTGCAACCTACGGCACCAAACTATTGACACTTGATTTAAACTTGCGCCGGACTTTCAACTGGCCTTTTATTATTGCTGATGTAACTCAAGCAATTATTGGTGTCGACTTCTTGACACATTTCCACCTTCTAGTGGATGTCAAGAATAATTGCTTAATTGATGCTACAACTCAGCTGACATCACAGGGCCAAGCTTCTCACATATCAAACGTACCTACCAACATAAGTGTTTTATCGGGCAGCACACGGTTTCATCGGTTATTAGCAGAATTCCCTGACATTTTAAACCCATCCAAATCAGGGCAGCATACTCATCAGCCAGAAGGTATCATCACATTGAAACACATGGCCCACCTGTATTTTCCAAGCCTCGTCGTCTTTCTCCAGAGATGCTAAAAGCTGCTCGCAAAGAATTTGAATTCATGCTAGCACAGGGAACCATTCGCCCATCTAAAAGTCCATGGGCCAGTCCACTTCACATGGTTAAAAAGTCTAATGGTGACTGGCGGCCTTGTGGAGATTATCGTCGACTTAATGCCGTCACAGTCCCTGACAGATATCCAGTCCCACATATCCAAGATTGTACCCATCTTTTTCATGGAACAAACATATTTTCTACCCTCGATCTTGCCAGAGCATATCATCAGATCCCAGTGCATGCTGAAGATGTGCCCAAGACCGCAGTGACTACACCATTTGGCCTCTTTGAGTACTTATATATGCCATTTGGCCTTCGCAATGCTGGCCAAACATTTCAGCGTTTCATACACCAAGTACTGTCTGGCCTCGATTTCTACATCCCATATTTTGATGATATCCTGGTTGCATCTACAGATGCGGAAGAACATTTTAAACATCTGCGTCAGATTTTCACTCGCCTTAAAGATCATGGATTAAAACTAAATCCATCCAAATGTGTACTTGGTCAATCCTCAGTTTCCTTTCTTGGATGTCTTATCACCCAGAACGGAGTTAAACCTTTACCGGAAAGAGTCAAAGCAATTAACGACCTACCTCAGCCCAAAACCATTTCTGAACTGAAGCGTTTTCTAGCAATGTTAAATTTCTACCGACGCTTTCTGCCAAATGCCGCAAAAACACAAGCCTGCCTACATGAGTTTCTGAAGAATAGCAAAAAAAATAATCAACGAGCTGTCCCTTGGACTGAATCTGCATCTGCAGCATTCGTGCAATGCAAACACGATCTGGCAAATGCAGCCACACTTTCTTATCACTCACCTAGTGATCAGCTCTCTATAATGGTAGATGCATCTGACACGACCATAGGAGCAGTGCTTCAAGCCCATACCACTAAAGGACTTTCCCCAATGGCATTCTTCTCCAGAAAACTTAATACTGCAGAAAGAAAATACAGCACATATGACAGAGAGCTACTTGCTGTGTACTGTGCTGTTAAATACTTCCGGCACAACTTGGAAGGACACGACTTCATCATTTTCACCGATCATCGACCATTAACCTTCGCTTTTAGAAAAAACTCTGACTCATGTTCTCCTCGTCAGCTTCGACATCTGGATTTCATCGCCCAGTTTAGTACAGATATCAGATATGTCTCTGGTACTGATAATTGTGTCGCTGATGCCTTGTCTCGGGTAAACAATATCAACCTCACTACCCCAGATTTCTCTGAAATTGCAAAAGCTCAATTGCATGATGAGGAACTCAAGAACCTAATCTCAAATCCACAAACCTCCCTTCAGTTACAACCGCTGCACATTGATCCAACGCTTAAAATTTACTGTGACATAGAGAACAATAGAATACGTCCCTATATTCCTGTCAATTTTAGACGTGAAGTGTTTAATGCCTTGCACAATTTGGCACATCCTGGAATCCGTGCCACCAAAAAGCTGATCGCAGACAGATTTGTCTGGCCAGCGATGAATCAAGACATCACAGAATGGACTCGTTCATGTATTAGATGTCAACGGTGTAAAGTATCCCGTCACACTCACAGCCCCATTCAACAATTTAACCTTCCAGCAAGACGCTTTGATCATGTGCACTTGGACTTGGTTGGCCCATTGCCTCCTTCAAATGGTTACACTTACCTCCTCACTTGTATTGATCGGTACACAAGATGGCCTGAAGCCATTCCTATTGAAAATATATCCGCTGAAACTGTAGCTCGAGCATTCATCTCCCAGTGGCTTTCAAGATTTGGCATGCCTACCACCATCACTACTGACCAAGGCCGACAATTTCAAAGTCACTTGTTCGCATCCCTCACCGCTCTTCTTGGCATTCGCCATATTCGCACAACACCATACCATCCATCTGGAAATGGGATGGTGGAACGCTTTCACCGATCTCTCAAACAAGGTCTGAAGTGCCACAGTAGCACACACTGGACAGAAGCCTTACCCCTAGTCTTGCTTGGTCTTCGCACAGCATTCAAAGAAGACATTGGTAGCACTTGTGCCGAAATGTTATATGGTGCAACCCTCCGTCTGCCAGGTGAATTCTTTCACCCAGAATCTACTCCAGTTATCGACCCTCCAACATTCCTTCAACGTTTACGTGAGACCATGAGCAATATCTCGCCAACCCCAGCATCTTCGCATAACCAGCCAAGCTATTTTGTACATCCTGCGCTTGAGACATCTTCGCACGTATTCGTGCGCAACGATGCAATTAAGCCAACTTTAACACCTTCATATGATGGTCCATTCAAAGTTGTCAAACGAACACCGAAACATTTCACCATCATCTGCAATGGTAAACAATCAGTGATTGGAATCGATCGTCTCAAACCAGCATTTCTAATGCAAGATCCAACAACTTCCTCATCAACATCACTCCCGGAAGAAAGCTTACATCCCGTTAAAGAGCAACCTAAAACTACCAGATCTGAAAGAAAGGTTAAATTTAACCCAAAGTACTTATAACGTACCGATGGTACTTGGGGGGGAGTACTGTGGCGTTCCGACAGATACTTCAACTTCTATTCATGAGATGGCGCCACGTGTAAAATCCAGTTCTTAATCTGAGCAGCAAAGCGACATCTTTACTCACTCAGACCTCTCGTCACACAACGGTACGCGAAGGTAGCATGAACTGTGTTCCGAGCTCTGTGTTGATCTCTGCAATGTAATTTAAATTGTAATTTAGTATTTAATATATTCTTTTGTTATAGGAGATTGTCTACTCTTATTTTCTTTAATTATATCATGCATTAAGCACACACGACCACCAAAGACACAAAACATTTGTACACTGATCTCAGGCAGGTCATGGCTGGCTTGGTTTTTCATGTATTTTCTACTCAGAAAAGCAGGTATGAGACAAATATCATTTAGTAGCTTCCATGAGAGCATCTCTCAAGCAAAATAATTGTCAAAATTAATTAATTAGCTTTTAAAGGTACATTAAAAGCATGATGTTATGAAGAAGAGAAAAGTTCCACAAAGCAGAAAAAAAATTTAAAGTACAAATTAGAAGGAAATCCAGCCTTAGTCCTACGAAGCTTTATTATAGCACTATTATATTTATTGTTTTAAACTCTAATTCATTTACTCAGAAAAACCATTCTATTAAGAAATTTTATATAACCATCATTAAGAAAAATATATTGTTTTTAATATGTTTTTATATGACTACTTCATTTTAGACAACATATTACTTTATGAAGCCAAATAATAGATATGCAAGACTTAGTTAAATATCAATTGTGTAGATCTTTTGATATTTAATATATAATTAGGTCCTTTATTAGTGTTGGAAACATGATTTTGTAAGTAATTATTTTCTTCTCAGAAGACATGCTGTATTTTTTTCTTAAATCTGGCTGGTATTTTCTAGGGAAGATAATCTTTTAGAAGACTTTTGCTTACATTTTTGTTTGATTTATTCCTTAGAAAATTTCATGAATATCATGATGTTAACTGAGCAATGCTAGTAAGGCATTAGTTTTATATCATTATGCACAATGGCAAATGGTATGAGAGCGACTAAATGGCTAGTTAATAAGACAGTGATTATTTTTGGTGCTTTTTATTAAACACGATCTGTAGTTTTCATAAGTATAATAAAATCTGAGATAGAGTTAGTAATTCATCACGAATCAACTTGACTGCTTTATGTAATCTTAAACAATGCCTAAGACCTATGGAAAAGCCACTTTAATAAGGGAATGTACCAAGTGTCTTTCTAAATTTACAGCTGATATCACTCAAAACAGTTTTATGTATCTTATCATGCACATAAATTATGTCATGCTGCAAAATATTTTCCCAACGTGATGATAATGTAAGTCGAGCCTCCAGCAATGCACACTTCACATTATCAGATATACCCCATTAATAGAGAGTTCCTGATTTCGAAGCAGAGAACCACTGTACACATATATAGCAATCCTGTAACTGTCTAGTAGCGGGTGGTTTTACTATACTTCACCTTGTTGTAATGATGCTATTAATTATATCTTCAAAGATATCCCTGCCACTATGATAATGAAAAACTGCAGTTGCTTATGATAGTGTCAAACTTAATTTTTCATCTGTTCAAATATTAATTTGATTCAAGACACTCTGATATTTATTAGTAACAAAGTGTCATGCACATATTATGTGAATATAATTATTTTGGCTTTGTATATATTGTTAATGTTTACTTCAGGACAGTTTGGCTATGCTATAATTGTAAATCACTTTGTTTTTTATTAGCAATCTACTGGTGGTTGGGAAAAGTATAAAAGAAAATCATCTAATATGAATGTGTTGTCAACTCCATTGATGCCTGCATGAAGTCTTTAGGTGCTATCTATCCTGCATCAATAATTTTTTATACAGAAATATGCAATAGTTTTATAAACTATGTAAAGTACTTACTCTTGAAGTCTCTTAGATAACTGTTAATCAATAATACACTAATAGCCATTAAAATTGCTATAGCATGAAGGAAAGCAAATAAAAAAATATTTGTTGTGCGTAAATAGTATGGCATGAAGACAAAATGATTAAATTTGTAAGCAGCCTGGGGGTTTACAAGGGTGCGAAATCAGTCGAAACAACTGCTCCACCTGGCAGCTAAAACGGCCCTTATCCAGTTAGGCACCGAGTAGAATTTCACTTGAATGACAGAAATCGGCATCTCATTCCATTCTGATTCAAGTCTATGCTACACTTCATCAATCATATTAGATGGAAAGGGTTGCTAGGCCAGTCCTCAGCAACCATGAGCAGGTATTTTCAATGGGTGACAGATCTGAAGACCGTACCGGCCAGAGCAGCAATCAAATACACTGCATACCGAGGAAGGTCAGAACACAATGTGCAACATGTGGTCTTGGATTATCCTGTTCGAAGATTGCATTTGGCAGGCCTCAAAGATAGGGCACAACCCCTGGATGTAAGATGTCACAAATGTACCGATCTGGCATTGAAATTACCATCGATCTGAACTAAAGATGTGTGTGCCATGTGCTCAGTGGCTGCCTATACCATCACATTAGGGTTCCTATGCCGATACTGAATGCAACCAGGCGATGTGCAGTCTCCTTGGAGCCTCTAGACACTTATACGACCATCAGAATAATGCACACAGAAACGGGACTCGTCTGAAAACACGACCTCCTATATCCAGCTTTGTTGTTGGACACACCACAGTAGCTATCTCTCTCTGTGCTGCATTGTCAAGGAAAGCTAAAGTAATGGACACTGTGCTGATAGTCCATGCTGATGCAAACGTTGACACACCGTACGAGCAGATACTGGGCATGCTGCAAATATGCCCATTTTCTGACTAATGGTCTGTGATGTGGTTGTAAATTTGGAGCGCTGACCTCACAATATGCCTGTCCTTTCAGGTATTAATCATGGGATGGCAAAGAGATCCAGCATGCCGTTCAGTATAATCCTCAGCATTCCATACATGCCATATTCGCTTACCAGTGGTTGGATGTCGACTAGTGCAACGGGCGATATCACAGAACGATAATCCACAAACTCTATACGCAACAATCCCGGCTCTATTGAATTCTGACCTTTGCTGGTAAGCATTTCTTTTTATTATTCAAGGTATACCATGATATTCTGAGCACATTCCAACCTTGCAAAGTGCTTTCTGAATGACAAATCCACTACACAACTTTTTGAAATTATTAATTCACCATGCCAAACTTTGCCTAGAAATACCATAATGACTGTTTCCAAGTTTTTGAATGCTTATTTTTTTCCTGTGATTTACATAAATTAGTATGCAACTGAATACCCACATCTAAAATTGAAACAATGTTTTTGGATACATTACTTGTGGCAATGACAAAGTAGTGTTCTAGTTTGCCTTTTTGTACCTTTTTAAAAGACGGACATCATCAGAAGTTGCTCTATATTTTTAAATAATCGAAAACAATATTCTTTTTCAGATTTCTATGAGATGAAAGACGCCTTCTCTGCTTGGTCACATAAATTTAAGAAAAAATGATTATTTGCTGCAGCGCCTATGTATGTAAAGAAAGTTTTGTAGAAGGGGGACCTGTAACCATTCATAGTTAAGTTAAAACTGCATGATTTATTATTTTTATTTCCAGTATTTTTGTCATTTTACTATCTCTGTTGAAGTGGTTGGAAAGTTTCAGCCATATTGTATAAGAAAATTGCCGCTGGATATGACATTTTCAGCACGTATTAATAGCATCAAAAGCAGTGCTTAAATTGCGCCGGAGCCCGGCTCCGGTGCTTCTCAATTTTTAAGATAAATTACAATTTTAGCCGGAGCTCACCGGAGCCCTTAATAAGATGAGCCCCGGTAGCATGTTCCTGAAACGTACTCGCCGTACCAAACTACAATCTCAAATCCCAACCAGATCCTTTTGATCTTTGCCGCCTGGTAAAGTCCACTTGAAACAGCGGGTGTGGAAGAATTATCGTGGCGAGGGGGAACCGCCAGAAAGTGTGGTCAAAGAATCTTCTTTGGTGTGGTATTCATTAGTGCTGTAGAAATAACGAGAAATTGTGTACCCGTATGTATTCGTTACTCGGTGAACCAGTACTCGTTACTATCGTATCGTTACTCGTTACTTTCGGTAAAATCGATCGGTATCCGTATCCTGAGCCTATTTTATCGGTCTACGGCCCTAAAAAGGGCCTTGAAACGTCGCATTGCATTGAATCACGTGAGCTATTCAACCCCGCGGGAACTGATTAGTGCTACGATAGGGAGTTTTGCGTCGCATTTTTGGGTAGAAATAATTCACTTTATTTTGGCTATTATTTTTTGGTGCACTGGATTCATTACTAATTTTTCTATTGCTGTCAGGGCTTAGTTTCTAAAGTCAGAAGGTCCTACGGAAGGCCGTCAGGAAAACAGGAAAAAATAAAATAAAAAATAAAGAAAGAAAGGAAATAAATATTACAATAATAGCATTAATTAGTAATTAAAATAACAAAAAATACTTATTAAAAAACTTAATAATTAAAATAATAAAAAATAGTGATTAAAATAATGAATAATTAAAGTAACATAATAATTAGCAACTCAAATATAAAATACTTATAAGTACAATTTAATAAAAATGTAAAAACAAATAAAAATTAAAATAATTTTTAAATTTATGATGACTAATTAAATAATAAAGTAAAATACCAGATCTTGTCTTATTGGCTTAGTATCGTTTCGTCCTTTCTCATTTCATCCCCAGCTCGAAAAAGTGTTATTTCGTTCACTGCCTTCCCCCACCAATTCCCTCTTTCCCGTTTCATCCGGTGTTTGAAAAATAGGTGTTTACTTTACGATAAGGCGAACGTTTGTTTACTTCAATTAAAATGGTTTAGAAGAGATGACTGTTTCTACTTCGACTTAGCTTTTGATTTTTTAATATTATTTAATATTTTATGCAGACAAATTATGTTGAGCAGAATAATGAATTTCAGACGTGTTCAAAAGGTGTGTATCTGAATATAATAACATTTTTGTTGTATAGTATCCATTTTTTTAATTTCACACATTTCTAAAGCAACAGAAGTAAGGTATCACTATTTTGGCACACACGTCAAAAATATGTATAATTAAGATTAATGTTACATTCCTTATTAAAAGAAATGCAACCATTCATGCTTCTAGAGGATTTTACATGTGGTGGTCTTAAAAAGATGATGTTCACTACCAATGTTTGTTTATGTTCCCAAAAATAGAGATCTCTTAAAAGGTGACCTCTTAGAGATGTCGTAAATAGATGATTTGCTATAATTATTTTCCTATAGATAATGGAATTAATGTAATTTAATGTCAATAACTCGAGGAAGCAAGTTTAAATACGGTGCAACCAAAATACAGAAGTATTTTAAATGACGAAAATATTCATATTTTATCAATGTCAAATTTAAAAAGAATTAATTTTGGACAAATTATGAAATCTAACTTTTAATGTCGTCTTCTGGTTTCTATATTTATATCTGGCAACGTTTTATACTTGTTATGAAAAAATAAAAATACAAGAAGTTTGAGTCTCGTAGTACAAAGATTGACCAGGAAATTTAGTTTCAAAATTTGCAATATTTGATTTTTTTCAAAATTTGCAATATTTAATTTTTGATGCCATTTGTAACTTGCCTTCGGGAATCGCTTAATTGAGTTAGAATAATTCGAGGAAATAAGTTTAAATGAAGTGCAGAAAAAATAAGCATAATTTAAATAGTCGTAGAAGGAAGTCTTGCGGAATCCATATCAAATTTTCACTTTTTCATAATGACCATAAAACTTTCCCAAATACAAATACAGAAACTGGGAGACCGCATTAAAGATTAGCTTTCGTTATTTGTCCGTTATTCGTTATTTCGTTTGCTGCTTCCCCCATTCCCTTCATCAGAACCGCTAATAACGAAAGGGTGAAATTTTCCCGATTCATTCCCTCTCCAAAAACTCCTTGTTGAGACTGTTATTTGTTGAGACAAGGAATGCTATATTATAAATGTCAACTTGCTTTTTACACTTAACAATAAAATCAATAAAAACATTCGCAAATGTATAGGTTAGTAAGAATAAGAACTTAAAAGAAATTTAGAAATCTATAAAAGGTAAGGAAATTTTTATGTTACTTTATTAGAGATAATAGTGAAGCACTAAATATTTCAATCAGTGTTATTTCATAATGCTATGAGTATAGCTTTATTCATTTAAGAAATGGCTCACCAGCGGTCGAGCGGTAAAATCGCTGAACAGTGGTAGTTCCGACCTGAGTTCGATCTCAGGCAAACGGGTTGGCTTCATAAGCGTTTCGTGGTTTTTTTCCCGTACCAGTTTACAAGCCAGCTTACGTATCATACGAGCTAGCTTTCCTAAGAAAGTGTTCTACGAAGGCATTTTTCCTTTTAGGCACATAGCCCCAGTGTGTTTTGTCATAATCAACTCAATTAAATCATTTAAAAAATATATCAGTTGATCACTGCTCAGTGTACATCTGCTGTTTGCTTATAAAAACACTTTGTAAAGACGTTTCCACTATTTTGCTAATAATTCTGGAAGGCTCAAAGAGTCCGAAATTTTTACACTAACATCCGAAATTATGTTACACAAGCTAACAGAGAACTTAATTCTGCTTAATACAACAAAAATCTGCTTGACTTGCTTTCGTGTCTTTGGGAAACGTAAGTATATGCAGAAATAAATATTAAAATCTATCACGTATATTTGTAAGGATGTAAAGCATACTGTTTTGGTGCACGATAATGATAAATATGCATCATGTTACGACAGTTTTAAAAGATCACAAATAACTATACATATGCTAGACTTCTAACAAAATTTCTGTTACAATATGAATATGCATTTATTATTATATGAGTCGTAAAACGGCCCACCAGCGGCCGAGCGGTAAAGTCTCTGAACACTGGTAGTTCGGTCCGAGGTTTGAATTCCGCGAACGGTCCGGCTACATGGGTGCTTTCGTGGTTTTCCCCACGTGTAACGTGTATACGAGCAGGTTTCCCTTAGAAAGTCCTCCACGAAGGCATCCCTTCCTTTAGGCAGATAGCCATAGTGTGCCTTGCCATAATTAAATACACCCATACACTATCAGTCGTAAAATTCAGTATTCGTCATTTTTAGATTCTAGGTATATGACAGAATTTTTTTTAAATTTTCGTTTTGTTTTTAAAAATTACTTCACTTTATAGCTTTTCTTCAATTTATTATAAAGGAATAGGAGTTAAATTTTGATTTATATATAATATGATATAAGTTCATCATTCATTAATAATATTTTATGTATAACAAAAAAATTATCATTAATGTTCCAAATTTTAATTTCTTTGCATAGCGAAATATTTCAATTATACACAATAAAGGTTATGCAGAAAACAATTCAGCTGGCATGATAGCTAATTGCGAAAGAAAAATTAGAGTCTTATTGCTCTTAACTCTTAGTACAAGCAGCCATTTTTAAATTGACGTTAAAATAAATTTATTCTATGGTCTATTAGAAAATAATTATACTGAATCATTTATTGACGACTTCTAAGAGGTCTCCTTTTGAAAGAAACCTGTATTTTTGAGAACATAAACATACGTTGATACTGAACATCACTTTTTTAAGATGCCAGAGCAAATGCACAGAGCTCCAAAAATCCTCTAAAAGCATAGACGGTCACGTTTTAAAAGGCTGACTACTTTTAATAAAGCTTGTATATTAATGTTCATTATACATTTCTCACATTTTTACTTTCTTTCAAAACAGCGATGCTGTGGTTCAATTGCTTTATAACTATGTGAAACTAATGAAATGAGCTCTATGTTATAAAAACCTAATTATATTCAGATACACACGATTTGAACATGTTTGAAATCTATTATTCTAATCAGAATACTTCGTCTACAGAAGACATTGAATGAATATTAGAAATCAAAAGCTAAGTGAGATTAAAGTAGGAACAGTCACATCGTCTAACCCATTTTAATTGAAGTAAACAGGTGCTTAATTTATCGTAAAGTGAACACCCGTTTTTCAAACAGCGAATGAAAAGAAAAGAAGAGCCCACCAGAGCTCGAGCGGTAAAGTCGCTGAGCACTAATAGTTCGGTCCGGGGTTCAATTCCCGGCTAACGGCTAGCTGCACGGGCGTTTTCATTGTTATTCCCGTGTGTAACTTGCATATGAGTCAGTTCCCTTTAAAAAATCCTACACGAAGGCCTCCCTCCCCGTAGGCAATAGCCCTAGTGTGCTTTGCTGTAACCGAATAAACCGAAACCGAAAAAAAAAAAAAAAAGGGAATTGGTGGTGCACGGCAGCTACGAAACGTCGTTTTAGAAGAATGGGCTACATAACCAAATCTCTATCTATACTCTGGTAAACAGTACATTATTTGCTCATCAAAAGCCTAAATTTAGCTAATGCTCGGCTTAGTTCTTAAATTGCAATTTTAGCCACAGCCCCCAAACAAGACGATGTTTGGTATTTTATTTCATTACTTAGTTATTCATCTGTAATTTAAGAATTAATTAAATTTTCATTTATCTTTAAATTTTTATTGAATTATAATAATAATCATTTAATATTCTAGTTGCTAATTATTTTATTATTGTAATAGTTATTTTATTTATTTTTATTTATTTATTCATCTTTCCTGATGGCCTTCCATAGAGCTCCAGCACTTCTAATTTTAAAAATTAAGTCCTGACTACAACCAATGATTGCGAAAATAAAAGTCATGTAACTTATTTAGTGATAATTAAATAAAATAAAAGCCAAAGCTTTTATTTTCGCCTTACTTGGCTTTTATTATATATGTGTGTGTGTACTTTACATTTAATTATAAGGACATATATATATGTACTTTACATTTAATTATAATTTATTTGATATATATATATATACATATTTACGTTTGGTAGTATTACCGATTGCAATAAAATGGGAGGTGCACATCTAGATGTTATAACGGACCCATATACAAAATTTCAACGTTCTATAACTAACCGTTTTTGAGTTATGCAAAATGCATACATACGTACTTACACATCACGAAAAAAACTTTCAAGTATCAACTTAGAGTCATAATCATTAGTCATAAGTATCAGCTTAGAGTAAATGGGATTACATTTAACAATAAGTTTTTTTTTGAAAAAAAAAAAAAGAGAGAGAGAGAGAGTCCTTCATTGTGTTCGTACGTACAGGCGTCAGCCCAAAAAATAATTCACATGGATTCCATAATCGTCAAAAATGGATATTTCCGTTAAAATATGATACCCAAAAGTTTTCTCGATTACAATAATTACTACCATTTTATTTGATACAAGGAAGTAAAGAACCTATATTAACCTACATATTCTTATATAAACAATACCTAAGTGCAGTATATAAATATTTTAAATCAATAAAATCTGACTATTTCAGCTCAAAAGAAAAAAAAAAAAAAAGAAAAAAGAAAAAAAAGATAAATCATCTAAATTTTCAAATTACAAACATAAACAGCAATAGTAAAAAGCAAATACAAAATAACGCTTCACGCTATCAAAATTGCTCATATTCTTAAATATCAACAACTAAATAGTATTTCAACTAAAACACATAATGTAAACAAGAGTTTGCCCGATGCCCAAAAAAATTCAAAATTATCTATGAAAAATATGAGCGCATTGTGACGCAACCGTATCATTCGTATTCGAACAGCAACCGCATCATTCGTATTCGCATAGAGACCTCATCATTCGTATTCGCATAGAAACCGCATCATTCGTATTCGTATAGGAACCGCATCATTCGTACTCGAACAAACCGCATCGTACGACAAATGCGAGTAACGAACAGATGCGAGTAACGAAATGAATTTGTGAGTACCGAATCGGTACTTCGAGTGAACCGATGTACCCGTTACTCAGTAACGAATACATGCGGTTTGCTCCAGCTCTAATGTGGTTAAAAACTACGAAGCATTCTGCAGACTTTCTTGCCAAAATCAAGGTTGACAAATAGATTAATACATTTTATTGTTTCTTTTAGTGTATATATTTCAAAATTATTAAAATAACTTGAACAGTTGTTTAATTGCTTAAAACAGCAATAAAGTTCATTTATAAAGATATACAAGGAACTTCATAATTCATTGCTTTGGTGAACAACTGAAATTTATTAAATTACCTAACTTTATAACATTAAATATCTTCGTAACTGTGGTATTATGCTCTGTTTTATAAAAGCTTAACTACTTTATTCATTTGTTATACATTAAAATATTTTCTGATTTATTTACTAAATGCGTAATCAATTATCAGGATTACTAAATGTATTAAGAATTTCCATACATGCTTGTGCAGTGTGAATGCATGTTTGTGTAATGAACTTTGATTTTCATGAACGAAAAAGAAATACAGTCTCCGAATAAGTAATTTTGGTTTTCCAGTTACTGTGTTTAGCTGTAAAAGTTAATTCACTTCAAGTATGTGTCTGTGCATTTGTGACGATGTAAATGCTGAAATGTATGTATAGTAAAAACTCAACAAAAAAAAAATATCCGGAAAGCTCTTGAAGTTTTGGATAGCCGAGCATATAAAAAATGAAATATTGTAATAAGTGAATGGAAGAAAAAACTACTAGTCTAAAATCATAAAAACAATTCATCTTATTTGTATCAACTTGACTATCAAAAGCCAATATTTAATATTATGCACGATTTTGAAAAGAATGTATGCTGCTTATCTTTGGAATATGATAACGGGTGATTTTTACATTGGTTCTTATGTGGATTAAGACTGCAAGTTGAGACTTTAAATATGAATAATAGTAATCTGAAAATTTGAAGTAGTAATTTTATATCCAACAATCTCTGCCAAATAACTTCCATGTTTGAAGTAATTAAAAAATATATTTTTAACCACTTATTATTAATTTTATAAAGTGCATTCTATAATTTAAATTTTATTTACTTTCATCTATTTTTAATGTTTGCCATTATAAATTTCATACTATGTACTTTTTTAAGATTTCATAGTTGCTAATTAAACTTCCTTTACAATTTATTTAATTATTCTATACATACATTTATATTTTATGTAAGAAAGGGATTTATGTGCAACAGATATACAGTGAAAATCATTTAACATAAAACTGAGGGGACTGAAATATTTTTTCGTGTTAAAGAATATTGAAAAGAAAAAAAAAAAAAAAAGGCATATTTTCAACAAAATTAAGCTTCCTAGAGTACATTTTATTTACATAGATATGTATATATGTATGTATTTAATAAAAACCAATGAAACTAAAACATCCACAAGAGCTTAATGGAATTTAATACAAAATTTTCAAGTTTTTGAAAAACAAAACATTTATTGAGTTTTGGGAAAATAATCTGATATTTTTCTTTGCATTGTCTTTTTTAGCATCAAATTGTTCAATGTCAAACATTTTGTTATTCATTTCACCATTGGAATGTGCGTCTGAATAACTGTCCATACTTTTTATGATGTTTCTCATTTCGGATGAGGTGGGAACAGGAACTGCATTATTCATTTTATTTTCGTCATCAGAATCTGCATCAATGATAATTTTTTAGCTTTGAACAAACTCCAAAATAACTTTGTCTGCCATAATTGAGGCTGTACACACATTATCATAAACTACTGCAAAGAATTCTTCCGATAGTACAGTAGACAGTTCATTAATAAACTTTCTCAAACATTTCATTAAGTGTCAGCTCAGTTTCAATATCCTACTTCTCCATTTCTTTCGGCGCCGAAGAATCTGATACTTTTGAGAATTGTGTGTAATGAAAATAGTTTTCATTCATCCTTGGAGTCGCCGAATTCTATGCAGTGCAACATATGAGCCAAACTCACTAATTTTTACTCACAATGCCATGTATTCATCACTGAATTCCAAAGCTAACTGATGAGAGATGAGATGTTTGTGTGGCGTTTGTAGACGTGGAAGGCGAAAGTACCGTAGATAAAAAAAACTGGCTCGTGTCACAGGCTATTCCGAGGGTATTTCAAAGCCAAATTAGCCTCTTTTCTACGAAACATGTGAAACCACCTCTCTTTCATTTCACACGCTGCTTAAATCTCGCCAGCGATGCCAGTGTTTTCTGTATTTTGTTCATTTCCAGAAAGAATATCTTTACATGTTAAGCGATTTTTGTTTCGTGTTAAGAGAAAGACATTGCATGAAAATACATAGTAGTTTGTTGGGACCGTTGCATTATTTCGTGTTAACCGATATTTCGCCTTAAGCGTTTTCACGTTAAACGTATTCCACTGTATACAGATGTGTTTGGACTATGTATATACAAATAATTTTTTAAAAGGAAAATTTATAATCCTTCCAAAAATTTTTGTGCATAATGCTGCTAAAAATTGATCAGTAAATATATAAAGGAAGAAATTTAGAACCAATTTTTCAGAAAGAATAAAAATTGAAATTCAAATTAACTTGATAAAATCCTGTTTAGACTAGTAAAATCTTTAAATTGGAAGATATTTTTAATGATTTTACTCCCCCTCCCATTTTTCTTTGCTACTGCTGTTTGATAAGAGGTTCTAGTGAAGTTTTGTGTTAAAATTATTTTGAACTTTCAAAGATTTTCCACTGCAGGATTTTTAATTTTTTCTACATTTTTAAGGGCATGTTTTCTAACTTTATTTCTTTTTAGACTAGAAAAATATTTTGAAATCGGAAGATATTTTCAATGATTTTCCTTCGCTTTGAGGATGACTAGAATTTTTTTGGTGAATTATTAAGATAAAAAATATATTGAAATGGTTCATCAGCTGATTCTGGATACAGAAAAGCATGGATTTTGTTTTAGAAGGGGAAATGTAATTAAATTCGGCATAGCTCCTCTTGACGATATTATGTTAAAGTTGGTTGGATTCCTCACCTTTCTTGTTCTTTTATACTACTTTTTGGTTTTTCTTGTGATGGTTTATTTTAACTTGTTGACTGCCGTGGGGGTCACCGGTGACCTGCACTCGACTTGGCTACAGCGCCGTGGGTGCCACTGGCAACGCGATCAATATTAAAATACATAATTAAAATAAATATTGATACTGATAAATTTTTAAATAGTACCATTGTTACTATAATGGTTTGAAGAATAATAAATCGTAAAAATTTAAATTATAAATCAAAAATGGTCTACAGATGTTTGGAGGTCGCTGGCGACCCCCAGCATGAAGCACAATTATATAACATTATCAAAATCGTAAAAAACAACCTTATATTTAGCGTAGGTATAATGAAACACTCAATCGATTTCGAGGGCAGCTAAAGGTCCCTCCTCATCAGGAGAAAGAAATACATAGAAAGAAGAAAATAGGAATCACAGAAACACGTGGTGCTTATCAGCACTGCACGTGGATATAACTAGATTTTTAATCAGAGTTGCACTGGCTGCCTACTTTTACTGAGCCAGGCTGTCTGATCAAGCATAAAGAAATATTAGCGAAGTTAAAATAGGGAGTGAGGGGCAAATGCACATTACGCTCAAAATTTGAACTTCAAATAAATTATTTGAAGATAAATATTATCAAAATCTGAACTTCAAATAAATTATTTGAAGATAAGTATTATCAAAATCTGATAAAATAATAATTATAAATAATAGATAAAATAATATTTATCTTCAAATAATTTATTTGAAGTTCAGATTTTGATCATATTTATCTTCAAATAATTTATTTGAAGTTCAGATTTTGATCATATTTATCTTCAAATAATTTATTTGAAGTTCAGATTTTGATAATATTTATCTTCAAATAATTTATTTGAAGTTCAGATTTTGATAATATTTATCTTCAAATAATTTATTTGAAGTTCAAATTTTGAGCGTAATGTGCATTTGCCCCTCACTCCCTATTTTAACTTCGCTAATATTTCTTTATGCTTGATCAGACAGCCTGGCTCAGTAAAAGTAGGCGGCCAGTGCAACTCTGATTAAAAATCTAGTTATATCCACGTGCAGTGCTGATAAGCACCACGTGTTTCTGTGATTCCTATTTTCTTCTTTCTATGTATTTCTTTCTCCTGATGAGGAGGAACCTTTAGCTGCCCTCGAAATCGATTGAGTGTTTCATTATACCTACGCTAAATATAAGGTTGTTTTTTACGATTTTGATTGTCACATTAGCGTGTTTCTCTTCTAGTCTATATAACATTATGTTTTGTAGATAATATTTCAACATAATATATATCGCATAATAAAAATTTCAAGTTGGCGTCATGCGCAAATCACGTAAAATGCACGCGGCAGTCAACATGTTAATTTTTACATTTTAAATTATTCTTGTTCCACATTTATAGGATTTTATGAAGATCATTTGAACTTCAATTTTTTAGTCTTTGTGAAAAGTTGTTTCTAAATTTCTTTATATACTATATATAAGAACTACACTCCTAGAAAAAACTAATTTATATATTTATTTATCCGAAATTTTCATTTTGAAACATTTTAGTACATGCTTTTCCTCAATATTTTAAAAGTTGATTTTTTGTTGATCTGAAATATGTAATATGGAAAAATTCTATCAAAAAACATAACTCAGAAACAAAACAGGAGATAAATAGAGATAATAATAATGTGGGATATTTGATTCTCTTCCCCTAATAGTCATTGGAAACATTTTAGCGTGTTTTTCCATTCAGCTCAAACAGTAAAAATATAGAAAAATTCCCACAGAAACATTATTCGGCTGAGAAACAAAACAGGCAAAAAAATGGGTTGGCGTCAGGAAACTGATTGGTCTAAAACGGGACTTCTTTTCATTCGTGACCCTTTTTTATCATAAATTTTTTCCACGACCCCAAAATATTGATGAAAATTTTGTGAGACCCCATAAGCATTGCAAAAATCTGACATGCGCGAGTGAAACTCAATTTTCTCACTTGTATTGTAAGATAGTATTGCAGTTTTAGGTCATTATCTTTAATTTCTCATTTTAAGACATAGAACAATGCGAAAATTTTAATCAAGTAACAGACGAAATGACAGCGTCACGTGCAAAGCAAGTAAAATGAACATTTATATTATAAACAGAATGTGTTGAAACATTTTTGTTTTTCTCTTTGTCTGTATTGTCTTATCTTTATCTATTTTCAGATACATTGTGTAAAAGTATTGGGTAATTGTAAAATTATTATATTAAGTGTAAGAAATACCAAAACTACTAAAATTTTTTGCGACCCCCTGCTGTAGATGGGGGTTGCGATCTACAGTTTAAGAAAGTCTGGTCTAAAATAACGTTACAATATTTGATTTTGTTGGAACATTGGATAACTGAGGCCACAGCCAGTGCAGTTATGGCAGGTGTGCAAATTTTGGAATTTACAGAAATATCAAGTAACAAAATTTTTGGAATTTAGGAGTGAAAAGTTTTTAGAATTTAGGACCCACAGAGATTGAATAGCATAACAAAATGTACCTGCTGAAGTTAGGACTCCAGTACATGGTTATATTCTTATAAGGAGTGTATGCCTGAATGCAAAGATGCATTTTGAGTCATCATCGCTAGGTCACCAGCCTACACAGCATTGTGTCATACATCATTCATGTAAATAAGAAATAAAATTGATTGCACTTTAGTTAAATAACCAATTTTATTCCTTATAAGTATTATGCAAGAGTATTGTAATTGTTGAATAAGAATACAACACTTGCTTTCTGTTCATCTGAAATGGGATAGATATTCTAGCAGTTATTCCAGCAGAAGTTTGCAAGAATGGATCATTCTGTATTTAGTTAGATAATCAAAATACACAGGCTATGAACATAACATATTAAACTGTAATTCACTTTTCATATTAGACAGCCAATGTTTATAAATTTTCACATAAGTCGTACTTTCCCGTAAATTTGAAAATACTCTATTGTATGCTGTTCTGTTAAAGACAAGCCTGAAATAATTTTTTTTTTTTTTTTCAAAATGCAATTGATAACTTGTTTTTTTACAAAATTTTAACCTGGGAGTCATGAACAAATTTGTGGGGTGTCACCAAATTCAAAGAAATTTATTTGACAATAAAAGATATACGGAATTTGAAGAGAATTTTGGATGTTTTTTTAACATTTGCCAGGAATTTTAAATTAAACATTTCCATATTTTAATTCTGATTTTATTGCTTTCACTTGATTTAAGTGTTATGTTTGATGATTTCCAAACAAATCGAATCAAGTTTCAAAGCAACTGCATACGCGCAGCTAAGATTTAGTTTTTTCAGCTATCTTAGTAGTGTCTTGCATGCAATTTGTAATTGTAATACGCATCATTTATAAACTATGTTTCTTATTTCTAATCAAATTTATTGTCAAGTAAGCACATAGCATTTCCTAAGCATTGGAAAATTCAGTAGTGTCTCAAAGGATAATAAAAACAATTTTGTTTTCATTGCAATTTTGTTCATGATGGTTAAATGGCCCAAAATCTCTTGTAAGAGAAATGGGATGGATGCACCAACATCAAATAAACTTAGAGAAAAACTATTAATGCAAACAAAAATTTAACCATTGGCTCTCTTTCTACTTCTAAAAAAAAAAAAAAAAAAAATGAGTAAATATCAAGAGTTTATTTTATACTGTTTTACATGTTGCATTATCAATGGAAAAAGAATATCCATTGTGTGTTAAATGCAGTGAAAACTTGGCAAATGGAAAGTATGAAACCTGCGAAATTAAAAATACATTTAGAAACGGTACTTTTCCCATTTTGCCGCCGCAAACAATAAAGTCGCCAACAACGGTACTACTAATGCCAAACGGAATATCTTCACTGCCAACGTTTTCCGCCTCATTTTCGAAACAAGTTGCAGCCATTTCTTATTAGATTGTTTCTTTCAATACTGGCATACAACTACATAGAATTTTTACAAGATAATTAAAATTTATGCCCCAAGACCATTCACGGTAATTAAAGCAATTAGACTGCAATCACACCACTCACCCGAAGGCAAAATGAAGGGTTAAATTCATCAATTCTAATGAGAATGCAGTAAATAAAGCACTGCGGTTTTACATAATTTCTGAGTAAGCTATTTGTACGAATTGAAATATTTCTTGCATTTAAACTTGTATTCCAAATTAAGATTTAACTTGAAATTAATGTAGATAATTACTGAGAGAATTAGATTTTTGTAGCGTAGTTTACGTGAGATGAGATCACGTGGTGTTACGTGATATGAACCGGCGAATCAGGATGTTGAACCATGAAAACAGTAAATTCTTAATGTCTTTTTACAAATTTATTATCTTTATTTATTGGCTTTTTACAAAATTTTAAAAGATATTAAAATGTTTGTGCCTTCAAAATAAAAAATTCTTAGAACTAACGTTTGTTAACATTTTTTATGTGTATCTTGTATGTTGTCGTCAACAAAGTCTGCTTGGCGAGATTTGCGCCAGTGAAACTGAAAAGTATCTCAGAAACTAAACATAAAGATTAAGTAAATAAATCTGAGGAATTTTTTTAAGGAATGAGCTGAGAGCATGAAAAATTAAAATGTATTTTTGAAAAAATATACAATAGTTCCTGAGAAGGATTTACAGGCATCCTTAAAAGTTTCATATTTAATTGCAAAAAATTTAAAACCTCATACAATTGGAGAATCGCTCATTCTTCCTTCAGCAATTAAAATGACATCATTTATGCACGCAGAAAAATATAGTAACGATTTAAAAACAATAGCATAAAAAAAAGATACTGTTTCTTACCAAATTTTTGTCATATCAGACACTATAGAATACAAAATCCAGTCTTTACTATAAAACTTGATGAAACTACCAACATTCAGAGGCGTAGCTAGGGTTTTCGGCGCCCGGGAACAAGTGACGATTTTGCGCCCCTTTCTCTGTGCCAAGAATGGAAAACATTTCATTCTAAAATTTCATAACATCAGTTTGGCGTCCCCTGAATGCTGCGCCCGGGGACATGCCCCCCCTTGCCCCACCCTAGCTACGCCACTGCCGACATTACTAAAATGTTTCATTTCATCGTTTATGTGATAATACTAAAATGTTTCATTTCATCGTTTTTTTTTTTTTTTTTTATGTTGTAATATTTTGGAATGTTCAGTTTCCCATGTTTCTCTGTCTTTCAAATATCAGCATAACATAAGTATTAGTATCAGTATCTTATTTCAGTATATCCTCATTATGTTACCCTCGTGTTTCAGAATGCTCAGATACAATGTGCTTTACTATGTACCTCAAGCACCAGTATAACCTTTCTATACAATTCAATATTGACATATGTATATCTCTCCTGGATATAATTAAGTATTCCGTATATAACTCAGTACTTTGTAGCAGTACATTATGTATTTCACGTATTAGAATGTACAATTATAGTATGTTATATGTTTCAGTATGTTCAGCATTTCCTGTTCCAACATGTTTTTCAAGTCTCAGTACAATCTCACTATGCCTTCTATGTTTGTTATACAAATATCTCTCTTGTATATAATGCAGCAATCCTGTATATAATTCAGTATCTTATATCAGTATAATCTTACCATGCATTTCACGTTCCGGTATGCTCTGTTATAGTATGTTTTCTGTCTCAGTACGTACAGTATTTCATGTTTCATCAGGTATCTCGTGTAATTAGCATAATCAGTAATATCTCACTATATATTTCATGTTTCAATATGCTCAGTCATAGTATGCTCGTGTTCAGTATGTACAGTATTTAATGTTTCACCATGTATTTCAAGTCTCAGAAGTATCTGTATAACCTCATTATGTATATCATATCTTAGTATGTTCAGATACAGTAAGTGTCATAATTCAATATGTATAATACTTCCTGTTTCAATATGTATTTTGAGCATTAGCATAATCTTACTATGCATTACATGATTCTATACCATATTGTACTCCAATATATAATTTAGTAATCTGGTATATAATTCAGCAACTTGTGCATACTAATGTCTGATAATTCAGCCTGCAGCAGCAGTGATGACCCTTGTTTAGCCATGTCATTTTCTACAATATTTGTAAAATAATTTCCCAGTGGCCGCAAGGGTTATAGCTGATGCAATGTGGCCTGCATCAGACGCTGGGTTTCAGTGGTCGGTGCGAGGCGTTTTTGTGGACTCAGTGACCTTGGCACGTTTCACTAGACACAGGTGGACGTGGCGCTATACCAATTAACCCTAATGGTAGAGGGATGGTGCCCACGTCCTCCGTCGCATGTCGCATGTAATATTTTGAAAGGAAAAACAACTGGAGAGAAAGTATTTGATATTATTAATAAGCATTTTGAAACAAATAATCTTACCTAGACACACTGTGTCGCAGTTTGTATTAATGTAAACTTATAAAACTAAGCCAATACTATGGCAAGGAGAATTGAACCCCCCCCCCCCAAAAAAAAAAAAAAAAAAAAAAAACAGAAACATGCTTTTTCACAATTTACTAAAGAAAATAATACAGATTTCTTGTTTAAAACAACATAGGAAAAAATTGACAAAAATTTTTTTGAAAAATTTCCAAATAAGGAATTAGGTTGGATCTGTGACCTATTTTGCCTTTGGTACTTTCAATTCCAATGTATCTCTAAATGAAAAAGAACAATTAATTGATATTTTAAGTGACGGAATACTGTGTGTTAAGTCTCTAAATTGCCAAAAATTTTAGTTGATTGGAAATTAATATGCCGATTTAAAAGGAATGAAAGTAAATTATTACGTTTCTTACATAAAATTGTAGGTACTTTTCCGTTTTGCCGGCGCAAGCGATAAAGTCGCCAATAATGGTACAACCGATGCCAAACGGAATATTCTCGCTGGTAACCTTTTACGCCTCATTTTCAAAACAAGTCGCAGCTTTTTCTTATCAGATTGATTGTTTCTTTCAATACGGTATATAATTACGTAGAATTTTTATCAGATAGTTCAGTTTTATGTCTAAGGCCATTTTCGGTAATTAAGTCAATTAGAATGCAATCACAGCGCTTACCCGAAGCCGAAAATATAGAAAAGGTAAAGTCAAGGGTTAAATTCATCGATTCTAATGAGAATGCATTAGATTAGCGAAGTAAAGCACTGCAGTTTTACATAATTTCTGAGTAAGCTATTCGTACGAATTGAAATATTTCTTGCATTTAAACTTGTGTTCCACATTAAGATTTAACTTGAAATTAATGTAGATGATTACTGAGAGCATTAGATTTTTGTAGAGTAGTTTACGTGAGATGAGATCGCTTGGGGTCACGTGATATGAACCGGCGAATCAGGATGTTGAACCATGTAACATAGTAAATTCTTAAATTAATGTCTTTTTATAAATTTATTGGCTTTTTATAAAATTTTAAGCGATATTAAAATGTTTATGCCTTCAAAAAAAGAATTCTTAGAACTGACATTTTTTAAATATTTTTTATGTGTATACTGTACGTTGTCGCCAATAAAGTCTGCTTGGCGAGATTTGCGCCGGCGAAACGGAAAAGTGCCAAATTGTACAGTAAACCTTTAGCTTATATTTAAAACTTCTAAAATGCTTATCTTACATTTATCTGTTATTTAAGCATTGAAAGTGGATTTCTCACTGAAATAGAAATAATTTTGCTATTGAATTAACATGGAGAACTTTTTTATTATGGAGAACTTTTTTATTGAAATATTTTTCGGAAGCACTTCCGCAGAGAACCCGGTAAATGTAAACATCGCCAACTTTGGCGATAATAGTTCATACCTGGATTTATCCTATTCGCTTGTTCGAAGTTTGCAACCATTCCTCTTGCGTTCATTTTGTTGAATTATCACTGTCGTTGTTCGCATTTGCAAATTTATATTATTCTTCTCTTATTTATTATTATTTTTTCTGAATTTTTTAACAACGAATAGATAGAAATATTTTCGTAGATAGATGCCGGTTCTCGGTTCGGGATGAAAGGAAGAAAATACGGCGGGAGAGGTGAATGCTAATTTGTAACACGGCTGTTCACGTTGTGTTCTTAATTATTAACAGCTCTAAGAACCAGCAATTTAAATAACTAAGTAATGCTTTTATTTTTATTATTGGTTATTGTCATCTAAAATTATGAGAATAAATCAATTTTCTGGCGTAAAATTTTAACAAGATAATATATTGCTAATGCTTTTCTAACAATAACCTTTCAGAGGATGGCAGGTGTGACATAAATAGATGATTAAGTTGAAATAAAAAAGATTATTGATTATCTAACATGACAGAATAGTTTGATGCATCACCATGGTCATCAAAATTAACAAACCACTGCTGGTGTAAGGAATATATTGTTTTCTGTGTTAACTGGAATTTAAGACAAATTTTTTTGGTACTTTTCCGTTTTGCCGGCGCAAACGATAAAGTCGCCAATAATGGTACAACTGATGCCAAACGGAATATCTTCGCTAGTAACCTTTTACGCTTCATTTTCAAAACAAGTCGCAGCCATTTCTTATAAGATTGATTGCTTCTTTCAATACTGGCATACAATTGCATAAAATTTTTACCTAGATAGCTAAATTTTATGCCCTAAGACCATTCGCGGTAATTAAGTTAATTAGGATGCAATCACACCCGAAGCCGAAAATATAGAAAAGGCAAAACCAAGGGTTAAATTCAACAGTTCTAATGAGAATGCACTAGCGAAGTAAAGCAAGGCGGTTTTACATAATTTCTGAGTAAGCTATTCGTACGAGTTGAAATAATTCTTGCATTTAAACTTGTATTCTGTATTAAGATTTAATTTGAAATTAATGTAGATAATTACTGAGAGAATTCGTTTTTTTGTAGCGTAGTTTACGCGAGATGAGATCACTTGGGGTCACGTGATAGAAACCGGCGAATCGGAATGTTGAACCATGAAAGCATAGTAAATTTTAAATTAATGTGTTTTTACAAATTTCTTGTCTTTATTCACTAGCTTTTTACAAAATTTTAAACCATATTAAAATGTTTATGCCTTCAAAATAAAAAATTCTTAGAACTAACATTTCTTAACATTTTTTATGTGCATACTCTATCCTGTCGCCAACAAAGTCTGCTTGGCGAGATTTGCGCCGGCGAAACGGAAAAGTACCATTTTTTTTTTTTTTTTTTTTTTTTTGTTTAACAGGTTAATTTCAGTACATTAATACTAATTTATATTTTTTTAATGAATTTTTATTTCCGTTATAAATGCTTATATATTGTCTTATACTTAATATATTCTTTTCTGTGCTAACTTGAATTTAATATAATTTTCGTATATCACGTTTAACAAGTTAGTTTTACATCTACATGCTTATTATCTGTGAATTTTTACTACCATATGCTTAATATATTGTTTTGTCTGCTAACTTGAATTTACATGCACTAAAAATCACGTTTACAAAATATCACGTTTGCGGCTCGGCTCATCGCCGATGAACCGCGAGCTTGGCGAGTAAAAATGCAACGGCGCCAACGGGTTCTTTCCCGAAGCGCCAACGGGTTCTCTGCGGATGAAAACCCATTTTTTCTCCGCGACATTAGTTGCATCTACTACAAAATAAAGATTAAAGAATGGTTTTTAAAACATTTTGAATTCGTTGTCATATTCATCTATGAAGCACTAGATTAGTGAGTTTTTATTACATTATTGACAAGTATAGTTTTTAAACGATCAAAAAATTTTCAGAGGAGATAATTATTTGCCAAACATGAATGTTTCCAAAGAGGAAATAAATAATAAGTGATAAAACGTTACGGTTAACCTTTTTAAATTCTTGTAACGTAACTGTACACCGCTAAACTCATGGCCGATTAGCCGTTGACGAGCTTGGCGAGTAAATACGCTTCGCCGCCAACGGATCCTCTGCCGAAGCGCCAACGGATCCTCTCCGGAAGAAAACCCGAAAATTCAGTTAGAACATTCACATCTCTAACAAAGTAACTTGCTTTGATTTAATCTTAAGAACAAATAGAACAAAATGGCCAAACTTTTAACTAGATAACCAAATAAAGCGTTTACGTTCTAGACGATTTTATTTACTTCACATACATACATACATTATCTTTACATTTACTTTCATAACTTGTATCATACATAACATACTCTTATCATCGAATGATTTTCTATAGTAAGCAAATTTTTTTAACAGTTTCTACTTCGTGTCTGCAAAGTATTCCTTTAAATTGCAAGGTTTCGCGATATTCATTATCCTTCTGACAAAGTTCATACACGAATACAAAACACTTAAACCTTCGTAATCGATAAACAACGGCTATTTCTTTATCAATGACATACGTCTGCCGATCGATAGTAAAAGGAAAGTTTGGGACGGGCGGCTAAAACCCGCCGGGAACTGGAGAAATTCAACCAATCAGAGACAACCGTTGCGCCAGAAACTTTTGGCGTCATTTTCCGATCGCCAAACGCAATTTTTGTGCAAAACTGGTATACAAGAAACCAGTTGTTAATGTTATGGTAACTTGTTCGTATTTCTTGGGTAGAAGTAGTTCATTTGTTTTGGTTATTTTGTGTTGCCCTGATATGATTTAATATTTAATTTACTGTAGAAGCGATAAGTGAAGTATGTAAATGTCAATTTCGAAAACAAATACAACTTTATATTCCACTCAATTGGCTAACTCGATACCCAATAACTTTTCTTTACTTTTAAATAAAGGGTGAAAATAATAATTGATAAAAATTACTTACTGTGAAATTTCTGGGCTCTTTGTGTATTTGAAAATGCTTGTTGATATCTAGGTTCATATTATTTCATGTACTCTAAACATCCTGAAATTCAATAAAGAAAAATATTTTAAGAATGTGTCTTTTTTTTTATTTAAACTACTTTTAAAACTTTTAGAAATTTCTCTTTTGTATATTTTTCCGTAGGCAAAAATCACATTAACAAAAGCTCCTACTGAAATATAGAAAATACAATGATTATTCAGAGAATCTGTATATTAAAATGCTGATGTGGGATAACTCATAAAATAACCCAGGTAACCCAGTAACTCCCAAAAGAAAAAAAAATAATTGAAAAAATTAACATGAAACTTGTTTATGCATTATTCTCCATCGAAATAATTCTGTTTCATTTCATTGTGTTATGTAAAAATAAAGATGTAATTTTTAAAGTCTTGGAACATTAGCACAATCAAGTAATTTTTATTCATGATGAATCTGTGGGGTATTTTACACTTTATATTACACCGTATGTGTTACTATGTACATTATTTTCTTTCATTGCCAAGACGTTTCTGAATAATATGCAGTAATTTATCACCTTCATTAGTCTCCAGGGTTTGTAATTATATTTTAGGAAATCACACAGTCTTTAAGCTGCAATTTTAATTCCACTTGCTTCTTATTTCAGATGTCATGTATTAATCTCTAGCAGAAATTCTGTATAAGTTTTCTTGAAATCCAAAGCATTTTCTTTTTCTGTACAAATAAAATATTCCAACAACAGCTATCACCATTGGATGCCTCTAATTTTTATTTTGTAAAGAGCAACAAATTGTATATTGTAGTCTACACATCTGCTGCCTATGTTCCTATAATTTGCTATCATTTCTGATTGTGGAATTGTGGTGAATTTTCACAATTCTGTATTATGCATATTAGAGCATGCATAAAAATATTTCAATTGGTAAGAGATTGTATAAGTGTTTTCTTTCTTTTTTAAAAAAAGTTCTGTATCAATGGTAGTAATTTATTTAATTCATTATTGCAAAGGAGGAAAACAGCATCTTCTTAAGGGTAGAAGACTTTCATGAAGTATATGTTTAAAAGAATATGACTTCTGTTCATGCGGCACAAGAGAAATATCCCATGCAGCTAGCCTGTCCACCAGTGTTCAAACTATTAGTGCTTCTTAGTCTTATCCACTCGACTGCTGATGAATACTAATTATGGAAGATAGTAATAATTTTTCTCAGTGTGAAAATTTTGTGACCATTTTATAGAAAGTTTCTCACTGTAGTCTGCTCCAGAATCTTCGGATGAAGTTGTAAGGAGGATCTTAAGTTTTACTAACGTTTATTTTATTTTAAATCTTTACTATCACTTCTTATTTTCTACTTCCGGCCAGAATTATAAGCGTGAAGGTTTTTATGCAAAGTTTGTCTGGCGAACGCCAAGTATTTAAGTGTGGCCTTTTTGCCAAGCGAAAGAGGGGAAGCAGTGAGTTCGAAGCAGGCCGCTTACCTTAGAAGTTACGCAGTTGCTATTTGCCTTCCAGGCCAGAGGTTTTAATCCTCTTGATAAATTAAACGTATTGTAGTGTTCACAGTCGCTGTGCTACATACGCTTCCTGTTATTATAAGGCCAATCTTCCCCGTGTATTATTCTAAAGTTAAATTAGAGTTTAGTTTTATTTTGATATCTTTTACGTTAGACCCCGAGTGGAGGGTCATTGTATTCCGAAGTACGGAAGTCATTGTATATAAAGAAAAATAAAGGGTTTTGTATACCCTTCGTCTGTATCCTGTCTACTTACTACAATTAGTGAACATAGCTTTAGTAAGCTCTCTGTTCTTAGTCAGGTCCTTGTGTGTTTCCGAAGAAGGTTAGAAGAAACATTGAACCTGATAGTGGCGCCCAAAGAAGAAGAATAACCATGGCCGAGTTTCAAGAAGAACCTGTGCTGCCTGCAGAAACGGCTCAGAATCCAGAAATGCCAGCTGCCGCCCTGGAAGGATTCGGGTACATCGTCCAGACCATGCGCGCTTCGATGAAACCAGAAGCGACGTTTAATGGAAACTCACCGGTAACCAGTTTTTTGGAAAAATTGGATGACCACTTCATGCTCTACCCCGTGCACGAGTTTCAAAAAGTTACCTTAGCTACCAGCGCTTTGAGGGGCCAAGCGCTTAACTGGTTCAAATGTATCGGCAGAAGTCTCTTGGGTCAAGCAGGAAGTCCCACCTATACTTACGAAAATTTCAAGACTGCCCTACTAAAAGCCTTCCCTGTTGTAAGGGATCGTGCGAAATTAGAAACGGAACTTTTTAGTATATATCAACAAAGAATCGAAAACCTCTCGAGCTTTATTTTAAGAAAAATTCACGTTTTCAAGCTCTTGTATGGAAACCGTCCGGATCCTGAAATAATTCAAGTGATTTTGCCGAGGTTACTACCCCAAGTGCAAGACTTTATTGAATTAAGAAATCCCACTACACTGGAAAAATTATTTGAGCTAGCAATCCAGTTTGAAAGTACCAGAACGACGGACGTCGAAAGAAGACGCCAATATCAACAGCGAAACCAATTTGGTACGCCAAGACTACAGCAAACTCAAGCATACGGCTACGGAGAAAAAGCGAATCAGTGGGCAAGGAAACCCGAGCATTCAAAAACAGCCGGCAAACGTCGACAGTTCAATAGCAACCCAGGAAAAAAGTCTCAAGGCCAGGGGAAAAAGAAGGAAAGCACGGAAAAGAAAAATAATTTAAACTAAAACGGATTTCTGCTGACGAGAGGGTGCGGAAATCCGAAGGCCACGAAAACCCCTCTTCCTACAAGATAAATACAGTAATGGTGAAAAATTTGACTCTTCCGAAGGTTGAAGTCTTGGTAAATAATATCCCGGCCACCGCACTCCTGGATACCGGCGCGCAGTGTTCCTGTGTGGCAGAAGTCTTTTTTAGAAAGTATTTTCGCAAATACCGCATATATAATGCGGATAATACGACAGTATTAGCGGCGCAAGGAAAAGAATGTAAGTGCGTAGGTAAAGTACCTTTATATATCCGCATCAAGGACGAACAAGTAAAGGTGATGTTTTTTATAGTAAAGAATTTGCAAGCACATTTAATCCTAGGAATAGACTTTCTTTCAGACGCACAAGCTACACTGGATTTTAATGAAGCGTCCCTTAGGCTGACAATGAAACCAGTGCGTGTAGAAAAGGTTGAACCGCCAAGGTTAAATCTTGACCACCTGCCTAATGACGAGCAAGATAGAATCCGACAAGTGGTAAGTGAATTTGCTTCGTTATTTAGTGATATTCCAGGATTTACTCAGGTTACTAACCATAGTATTGACACCGGAGATGCATTGCCAGTTCGTCAAAAACCATACCGGTATGATAAGAATAAGGAAAAAATTATAGAATGGCATATTACCGATATGCTACGTAAAAAGATCATAACGCCCATCTCAAGTAGTTATGCTAGCCCGGTGGTTTTATGTAAGAAAAATAATGATTATCCTTTGGAGCATCCAAAAAGGTGGAGATTCGCTATTGATTACCGTAAATTAAATTCCATAACGAAATATCCGGTATATCCGTTACCGATCATAGAAGAAATTTTAAGGAACATAAAATCAACCAAATTTATGACGACTTTAGACTTAACGAATGGTTATTTTCAAATAGGGGTCAGGCCTGAGGACGTGCCTAAGACTGCTTTTATAACCAAGTCTGGCACTTATGCATTTTTGCGTATGCCGTTTGGCCTTTCTGAGGCCCCAGCAACATTTCAGCGATGCATGGACATTGTGTTAAGACCTGTTCTTGGAAAGTCCACATTTATCTATTTAGACGATATCATTATTACTAGTGATAATCTCGACCAACATATACAGGACTTAAGACACGTGTTTTCTTTATTAAATGAGGCCGGTCTAAAAGTTAATGTCGAAAAGTGCAAATTTGCAGCACCTGAATTAAAATATTTAGGTTACAAAATATCGCAAAAAGGGATCGAGACAGATGAATCAAAAATAATCGCTGTACAAAAGTATCCGACTCCAAACACGGCAAAGAAGCTCTCTTCTTTTCTAGGACTTTGTTCATATTATAGGTCCTTTATAAAAGATTTTGCGGCTATCGCTGAGCCATTGTTAAAATTAAAAAGGAAAAAGGCAAGATTCTCGTGGACGGCCGAAGCCAATACTGCTTTCGAAAAATTAAAACAAGCATTAACGCAAGCCCCTGTGTTGAAATTTCCGGAAAAGGATGAAAATTTAGAAATTTCAGCGGATGCTTCGGATTATGCGGTAGGAGCGGCACTTTCGCAAAATCAGCAGCCCGTGGCATTTTTTAGCCGAACTTTAAATCAAACACAAAGAAACTATTCCGCGACCGAGAGAGAGGCACTTGCAGTTCTGTTAGCAGTGCAAAAGTTCCGAGTCTATTTTGGAAAGGCGCCGATAACAGTATATTCTGATCATGCGGCGGTAACTAGATTGTATTCAGGGAAAAATTTATCCCCAAGGTTAATAAGGTGGGCACTCAAGCTGCAAGAATATAATCTGGTAATCAAGCATACCCCCGGAAAGGAAAATATCGTAGCAGATGCCCTATCACGAATTAAATTAGACGAACAGGGTAATACCGTAAAAGTTGCAATGCTTACAGCGTGTACAATAAATTCCCGAGAAACTGTAATAACCGAACTGGGTAAGGATCCTGAGTTTGGAAGTATTTATGAGTATTTGAAGGATCCTGAAAATTTTAGCCACCAAGATATTGTGGCGATAAGAAATAGGGCGGCTCATTACGAACTAATAGATGGTCTATTATTTTATACAAAAACTACGAATTCCAACCTGTTATCCCAGCTAGTCTTAGAATAAATATCCTGCAAGAGCTCCATGACAGCCCTTTAGCTTCTCATGCTGGTATTCGAAAAACTATCCAACGCGTACGCGAGGCAGTCTACTTTCCTGAACTGCAAAAGTTAACAAGGGCGTATGTCCAGTCCTGCCCAACATGTCAAGCCGTTAATTATATTAATTTCCGCCCGGCCGGGTTTCTAAATAGTATTAAATCCGAATTTCCAAATGAAATAATGGGCATCGATTTATTGGGCCCTTTCCCAAAAAGTCAGTTAAATAAAAGTCGCTATCTCCTTGTTATGGTTGATCATTTTAGTAAATGGACCGAAATTGTTCCCTTAAAACGAGCCTCCGCGAAATTAGTTACTGAGTCTATTTTAAATAAATATATTTTAAAATACGGGGCGCCCCTAAAAGTTATATCGGATAATGGTCCTCAATTTGTAAGTAATATATTTGAAGACATGTGCCAAAAACTGGGCATACGTCATTTAAAATTGGTCCCGTATCGGCCGCAATCAAATATAGCGGAGCGGGTCAACAGAAATATAGTGAAAATTATCCGTACTTATGTTAAAAATTTTCATAAAAGCTGGGATAACTATGTCAATGAATTTGCTTTCGCCCTTAGGACCGCAAAACATGATACAACGGGAAAAACTCCTGCTGAGTTATTTCTAGGCAGAAAGATTATAACACCGTTAGATAAACTATTTTATGTGCAACAAAGAGCCCCAGAATTTAAAATGGGTGATATAGAAAAACTAATAAAAGAAGCAAAAAAGAATACGGAAGTAGCACAAAGAAAACAGAAATTATATTATGACTTGAAACGACGGGGAGTAACTTATAAAGTAGGGGATGAAGTTTTAAAAATTAAGCATTCACTTTCTTCAGCACCAGAAGATAAAACTGCCAAATTTTTTCCACGATTTGAAGGACCATATGTTATAGAAAAAATAACTCACGCTGTTGTAGTGTTAAAGGCCAGAAATGGTGAAACCTGTTCCGCAAATATTGATCAAATTAAGCCCTACTTCGATCGTAATAAAATGCAAATCTTTTCAGATCTTTTGCAGGATCCGGCACAGCAGACACCGCAGGTACAAGTTCCAGAGGTGGGAAAACGACAAGTACAAGGGCAAGCCAATGAGAGACAGAAGCAAGTGAAAAGAAAATTGCCCCGCGGAAAAATTGAAGGTAAAAAGAAAAAGAAGTCGTTCCACCGTCCAGAAAACAGAGTTCACGAACACCCCCAGAATGAAGAAGGGAGAAGGACGACGTATGTGAAGAGGACCAGGAGAAAGGACGGCAACTATAACCCGGCTTTAAAACGGAAGATCGACTCATCCGACAGAACTCTCCGCAGCAAAAGTCGCCGAACTGCGGAAGGGCCATCAGCGGCGGAGGAAAAAGTACAAGAAAAATTTGAACGGCCAACAACGGGGTCCAAGCAGGATCACGACAGAAGTTTCCCGGTTCCACCAAGACCAGCTGCCTTTAAACGGCCAAGGCCACAAGCAGAGGAGAAAAGGAAGGTGTTCAAGGGTGGCCGTACTGGTGAAAAACGGAAGCTTCCCGAGGAAAGCACTGAAGGGCGAGCCCGTACAAGAAGGAGGATAAACCAGGCTAATATCTGCAGTACCTTTAAAGACTGGGCCCAGAAAAGGATGTCCGAATATTACAAAGATAAGTAAAATTTTATGTTACTTTGCAAACTTAAGTTAATCTTTCATTCTTACTGCAAGTGGCAGATTTCAAGAAGTTTTACCTCATGCGAGGTCTACCTTTATCGCCAAAAGGGCGAGAAATGAGTTGTGACCGATTTTCGTATTATGTTTTTAAATTACTCGTGCGTAAAACTAAAGTTGATATATAATAGCGTTGTGTAAAGACTTAAATATTGTAAAAAGTTATTGTATAAATTTTATTTAAAACATTCTAGCAAGAAAGAAGTTTTAGTCTGAAAGACTTTTTGAAATGTAGTATTATTTCAATGTAGAAAGAATTGGCACTTGCTTTGAAAAGAATAGAAGTTAACAATGTACTACTAATGTATGTTTTCAAATGTGTAAAATTAACGGCATGTTGATATGTTCTGTTATTTTAAATGTTAAGAAATACCGTGATATGGTAAAAGTGAAAGTAATGTTAAAAATTTGTTATTCGTGTGACTGTAAAGATTAAATCATGGCGAATATGTGGTAAAGGTTGAATGATGTAGTTAGGCTCTCTGACGCTACACTTTAGAGTTAGCCACTTTTAGAATAGTACCTCAGGGTTTAGAGTTGAAAGTAGGGTGTGTTAAGAGGTCTCGTTATGTTGAATTTTAACACGTTAGTGTTTTGATTGTAGGAGGAAGTGTGGCACACGTAGACAGAAACACATTCGTGTTTGGTGTTCTTTTACAACACATGTCAGAGAGCACGGGGAGAGATAATTAAAATAGTCATGAATGAAATAAAAATGTTAAGAGAAGTATATTCTATATGTTATTTGCAATGTCATTGTGTAACATTTCATTAAACTAGTTTTCCTTCCAGATCTCTGGAAGGAACCAGAATTGAATAAAGCTCCTGTTTAGATGCAGTACAGAGGAAAAAAAGATTGTTGTATATCCTGGGAGCTGCTATTGTAACAAATTTCTTTCTTTTAAATTTTCTAGTTTCTAGCGAAGCATTTTTTGTAAAAGGTTGGCCTCGCGTTAGTTTCTAGAGCTAAAAGTTTTCAACAAGGTCGTTTTAGACCTCAGTTTCAAACTAATTAACTCTGGCGGGAAGTATGTAAGGATCTTAAGTTTTACTAACGTTTATTTTATTTTAAATCTTTACTATCACTTCTTATTTTCTACTTCCGGCCAGAATTATAAGCGTGAAGGTTTTTATGCAAAGTTTGTCTGGCGAACGCCAAGTATTTAAGTGTGGCCTTTTTGCCAAGCGAAAGAGAGGAAGCAGTAAGTCAACGCAGGCCGCTTACCTTAGAAGTTACGCAGTTGCTGTTCGCCTTCCAGGCCAGAGGTTTTAATCCTCTTGATAAATTAAACGTATTGTAGTGTTCACAGTCTCTGTGCTACATACGCTTCCTGTTATTATAAGGCCAATCTTCCCCGTGTATTATTCTAAAGTTAAATTAGAGTTTAGTTTTATTTTGATATCTTTTACGTTAGACCCCGAGTGGAGGGTCATTGTATTCCGAAATACGGAAGTCATTGTATATAAAGAAAAATAAAGGGTTTTGTATACCCTTCGTCTGTATCCTGTCTACTTACTACAATTAGTGAACATAGCTTTAGTAAGCTCTCTGTTCTTAGTCAGGTCCTTGTATGTTTCCGAAGAAGGTTAGAAGAAACATTGAACCTGATAAAGTTATCATTACATGATATATCATAATTTATTCTTTATATTGAAACTGATTGGGGAACTTTTTTTTTTCATCTGGAATAATTGTTCTTAGTAGCAGAATAACTGCACACAAAGGACTCTGTTTATAATTGTTATTCTCCAAGCAGATTTAATAAATTAACATCATTCAGTTTATTATACCAGTGTTGTATAAGAGTCAAAAACGGCTTTAAGACAAATGGGTGGTATCTGAGTATAAGTGTGCATTTAGTTACAATAATTAGTAATAATCATTTATTGCTTTACAATGGTTTACATTAATGTTATGTTTTCCTAATATCTTAACATGTTAAATAACAATTCTATTTTGCTTGGTTTAAGGTTGGTTCCTAGGGACCAATGCTATATTTAATATGTTAAGAAATGACTGATGAAGTGTTAAATTGATAAAAACAACTTACTTATACATAGAAAACAAACACTTGAAATTTTGAACTTCAAGTTATATTTTGTGATTATCCATATGATCCATGCGCAAAAAATATTTTAAAATATAGTATTAAAAAAGAAAATTTACAGAGTTTAAAAATTTATTAAAAAATATTCATATTATGCTACATAATCTGATATTTTGAGCAATATATATTAAATTGTAATTTATCAACCTAGATAAAATTTTGATTAAAATATCTAGTGGTGAGCTATTAAAATATTAACAAAGAGCACACACTTTATTTTATAAAATTCAAAATACCAAATTATGTTTAATTTTTACAAAAACGGAAAACAAATAGTAACTGTGCATGAAAAAAAATTAAATAAGAAATATCATGGAAATTACATAAAATAGCAAATAAATTTCATGATGTGCACAATTTGCGCCAGAAGTTGCCCCTCACTTTTCTTCTCACATCAGTTGATCATTTGTAAGGTTTTAAGAACCAGCAGAGATTTTTCAAAAATTTTCTATTTTGCTAAAGGTTTTCCCATTTAGCACTGTCTTTAAATCTAAAACTTCATGTGAGTCAAAGAAGGTCTTATTGTGGAAACACTTTTCGTTAAGCTTAAAGCCTGCTTAGCTTCACCTCTATTAATACTAATAGTCTTTATAATAACTATACCTTCTTTTACACTATTAGAAATTCCATTATGCAGTTTTCATGTTAAAACCATCTCGATGGAAATCCTAAAATAATTTACAGTAAGACCCCGCTTAACGCAGGGGATATGTTCCATCGAAGTAGAGCGTAATGCGAAACAGCGCTAATTGGGGCTATCTTAACATGTAAATAATAGGGTTAGGGGAAGACGGATAAAAAATGGTTAGGCATTAAATTTAATAATGTTTTTTTTAATAAAAATAAAATCAAACATTTATTTCTTACAAAAATAAAAACAATATAAACGCATATACTTTTAAAAACAAATAAAATTCTCAGTCAGATCCTTCAGTCTATTCTGGGTTTCCAATTTTCTGCCTTTTTGTTAAGAAGGCATTATGATAGATTGGCTTAATGGCATATTGCGTTCAATTTCGTCGTCAATCCATATAGACAGTCGTTTTTCCATTTCCTCTATAATGTTATTTCTAGAACGGGTAATTCTAGTTGCAGAGCTTGACGTAGTTGCAGTTGCCGATGACAGTATTTTTTCTTTATTCTTAAGAATTGTCCTTCTTGTTGAAGTTACCAAAATCAATGCAGCGCTAATTTTGAGATTGACGTTCACCAGAATCTAATCTTCTAATCACTTGCATTTGAGTTTCCAGAGAAATGCTTTTTCTGGTCGCTTTCTTTTCTTGTTTTTTATTATCACCCATGATAAAAACTAAAGATCATAATATTTGTCACTGTATTAATCGTTATAGTATTATACAAATTTAAACTTACAATAATGTCAACAAATGTTTCAAATGATAAAAATGCGTCCACCAAGCAAGAAACACAACTACACTGTTTCGGATATGTTATTTGGAAACCTAGCGCTGCGCACAATTTCGGAGAATTCCCGGGTTGAAATAAAAGAGCGCTAAACCGAAACAGCGCTAAACGAAACAGCGTTAAGCGGGGTCTTACTGTATTTATATTTCATGTTTTAATGTAAAATTTAACGTATGTTAAAGTACGGTTACAGCATGCAAGACGTTTTTCCCTGGAATAAGTAATAAGCAAACAAAAAGAACAAAGGACAAATTGAGCAAAGGACGCGTGCAAACTTCGTACATCTCATCACTGAAGATATCATAATGGACTTTTTGTACCCCATTTAATGTTGAAAACACCTAATATTACTGATACTAAGAATAGGCTAAATAGATTTCACTTGTATATATATCAAAGCTATATTTGCAGACATCATTAGAAATTTCAAGACACTTTCAACTCAGACTAATTGCCAAGCAGGCTCATTTCCATCGTAGAACTGATGGTAATGAAAAAGCTGATTTCCTCACACAGAAAAAACAAATTTACTGAGTGCATTAGATTTCACTTTCTAAAGCTTTTGACGAATTTAATTTGTAAATTTTTCATGCAGAGTCATTTCGAGCACGTAATCGAAGAACTTGGAATGCTGTTCGAACAAATTCACCTGTGGTCCCAGGTTCTCAAAAATATATGGTTGTCACAAAATTTGTCAGGTCATGAATTTCAAGACTAAAATAAATCAAGAATTTTTAGAATGATGCAGGATTTGTTTAATTCTTATTAATTTTGAGTGTTATCTGATATCTGTTCTTCAAAAGGCCAGGAATAAAAACCTTTTTTCATTTTTATTGAAGAAGAGGGACCTACGTCAGTTATTTCTTAAAACTGACACAAGATTTTATGTTAAGCTGCTATTTTTGCCTTATTTTAATTTTATATGTTTTTGTCAGTTAAGTATGACATACTTTTATCTGCTCTTGAATGTTAGAAATATTAATTTTTCTAAACCATGGGTTGTATCAAAATAAAGTACTTTGGAAGTAGATTTAAGCAAAATAAGTATGTTTCAGGGAAGACTCATAAATATTACAGAAATATAAATTCTAATTGTATTGAAAGCCTATAACTTTAAAATACATAATTACAAATGTTTGATATGTAGTACATATTTGGTTATATGGCACCTGTCCCCATACTGCTTGATAAGAGTACTCTAGCTGATGTATTTTGTGTAATATGTACATGACACATATATTTCACTGGCATGTCGGTTTCCGCAGCCACAGTAATCTTGTTTGCAGATCAGACTTAATATTGGGTACAAATACTTTGTTTTTCATTTACCATTTTATACAGATCATCAGACCAGATAAGCTAAGCAAAAGGTGTCCAAATATATAGTTAGGATATAAACCTAACTATCAGTGTTCAGCAGTCTTACCATTCATGGGCACTTTTTCAGATGATTATCAACTGCATTATATTACATTATAAAGATCTTCCCATTTTACACTCCTCACGTTATGCTAATGACAATTTTTCTAAAAATCTATTTGTTACATGCATTAAACCTTCACACATCCTTCTTTTGAAATTGGGAAAGAATTCCAGATTTTATTAGATAAACAAAACAATTTATTAAATTTCATATTAACCTTTTCAAAAATACAGTACATTTGAGATTTTTACTATCAATTTATTCAACATACTACATTTCTTAAAAATCAAATATCACACAAAAACGTAATGCATTTTAGAAAAAGTTCAATCAAATTATTTATTATTATTTAGGAATCTTCTAATATATATATATATATGTTCTGCATGTGGCTTTGTTGGCTAAATTTGAGTACCTAATAAATACTTATATATAAAGAAAGAAAAAAGCAACACATCTTCTGCACAGGCCAAATTAATAAGCCTTTTTTCATGTGCATTTTTTTCTTGATGATCAAAAAATAAATTCTTTCTGTAATTTTCAGTGCCACAAAATAATGTGAAATGTACGATTTAGCATAAAACTTTTGCGATACAACACCGTACACCTTTTTTTGCGGGAACAGGCTAGAAATTTTATTACACATTTCACGTTATAATCCACCGAATTTTCCGTATTCACTACATTGTCTTTTATAGCAATAAAAGTTAGAAAACTATTATAAATTGATGCGAAAAAGACGTAATCAAAAGATACGAAAAGAGGAATATGAGCGGAAAATAAATCCAAAACAAACCATTCAATTGCTGGCATAAAAATTGGTCGCCAAAAACAGTCTCCGGCGGTAGCTTATTCTGATTGGTTGAATGTCTTCAGTTCCCGGCGGGTTTTAGCCGCCCGTAGTTTGGGCCATCCGAAAAAGCGGCGACACCGCTCACACGTAGACGATATTGCCACCGAGAGCTGAAAAGAGTGATTAATAGTATGATTTGGGATATTCATTGGAGAGCAGCCTCGGTGATACAATTTGGCCTTTTATTTATTTATTTATTTTTATTTTATTTTTTTACAATTTGGCTTTTTTTTTTTTTGGCTTCTTCTTGAAGCAAAACCTGCTGCCATTTTTATTGCCGGAATGCAGGCGAAGCGTCGGACCCGTCCTGCTTTTAACAGCCGTCTTATCAATGTAAAGGTTGAATTTAAAGCTAGCTTTGATGAGAATACCAATACTTGAGATTTGACGTCAGAGTACCACGTGATTCTTCAAATCTTTTTTAATACTGTGGTTAAAAATATCCTTATGCATGACAATGAGCGTAACGGTCCGGACACTAATTCTCAGGCGTCTACTAGCTCACAACAAGTTATTCCCCGTGTGGTGAATATCAATATTCCTCCAATTATGGTGAGACCTAAAGAAAATGAAAAATTTGGTGACTTTGCGAAAAAACTCTGAAAGGCTGCCTAATGTTAAGTTTTTGTGTCGACTTAATGGTGAATTTATTAGAATTCTCCCGAATACTGAAGATGACCACAGAATTATCAGCAAATTTTTTTCGAGAAAAAGCTATTGACCATTTTGTAGTGAACTTTAGGCTTGAAAAGCCTCTTAAGATCCTACTGCCGGGTCTCCCCTCTGCTACGGATGTTAGCGAAATCAAAAAGCTCTAGAAAAAAAAGGGGATATAATATTTATAAGATTGTGCAGTTAACAAGAAATCATACTAAAGCTCCTATGATGCCATTTCAAATACAGCTGCTTCAAAATGATACACTTGAGAGTATTTGGAAGCTCTCTAATCTCTATTTTGAAACTAGTGTTGAGAAATATGTATCTAAATTTCAGATACCTCAATGCTTTAACTGCCAAAAGTGGCATCATTCGTCTGAAATCTGCCGCATGGCACCTAGGTGTGTTAAATGTTTTCACCTAGGTGTGTTAAATGTTAAATGTTTTAAAGCTGTGACTGTGAAATTAAAGGAAAAACTGATACGCCTAAGTGTGTTTACTGTGGATAAGTAGGTCACCCAGCTTCCTATAGAGGAGGCAGGAAATTCCCGAAAGCCTAAAATACAGCTAAATCCTCGCACAGGCCCTTAAGCCTTAAAGGAAACACGTGCAAACACAGAAACCCGTTCTGATACATGTAGATACGAATACTGATCTAACTGACACAAGGTAGAATCCTACGAATAATTTTAAAATGAGCGGAATTGGGGATCTATTTGAACTTATGAAAATAATGACTGAATTTCAAAAAGTATTTGGTAGTAACCTAAACAAAATCACCTAAATATTCAGGAATAAAATTACAGACATGAGAAACTGTGGAAATGACCTCGGTGAGAAAATAAACATTTTGTACCAGATATTGGAAGAAATTAACAACATTGTGCAGAGAAACTAAGATCTTACGTCTCCGACAAATATCGTATATTTTTTGTACCGTTTCATATGTAATTTCTGCTATTTGATATGTGATTTTGCACCACATTTTCCTTTTGATCACATGTTCTATTTTACCTGTTTCTTATATTATGTACCTGAGAATTCTTGATTTTCCCCCAAAATCTGGCCAATACTTGCTTTGTATTTTTAGCACTTTATTGTTTTATCTTTTTGTGTGTAGCAGCTCAGGACTGTGGTTGACATTTCGTCTACGACTCTTTCGACTTGTTGAAATGTTCTCACTTTTACTTCCCTTTTAGGATGAACTGTCTCAGAGTTTCGATCTGATACTCCAACTCATGCTATGGAATAACTGTTAGAAAATCGACCACTTGTTATCCAGGGATAGTGCACTCACGTGCGTTCCCTTGAGTCGACAAGGAGAGTAAATAACGATCTTCTCTTAACGGACATCAGCTAAATTTCACATCGCTAGTAACAGTACAATATATTGTTGGTTAAATTCAAGATCCGTAGAAAGTCTGTTCTTTCTACGGACCTTGGGTTAAATTGGCCTTTGTCACAACGATAACCTTCGTTCGAGAGTTGGAGAAGTTTATTAAAATAAGCCAATCATATTACAGCTACTAGAGATACAGGCTAAGGAATTCAAAAAGAAAGTATTTTTACCAAAATATACAAATTTGAAATATCATATGTGCAAATGTTTTAGAAACTTTTAAAATAACTTGGATCATACGAGAAATTTGGCAATTTAAAAACAAAAAAAAAAAAAAAAAAAAAAAAAAAAAAAAAAAAAAAAAAAATGCGGGAAAGAATCTGAACTGCAGACAAAAGAAGGGAGAAAAGCCCCATATTTTTATATGAGTGCAGATAAAAGCTGAATTTCGGATTTTCTAGAACGTTAATAAATTTTAGATAATAAAGTTTTAGCGAACAGCTCCAAAGAATTGGTGCCTGAACCTAAATTGCATCCCTAAAGCTTAGCTTCAAAATTGCTGACGAGTCAGCCTGTATCTCTAGTAGCTCTAATAATTGCGATTTAACTAGTTATGACGTCAGAATAAGACGTGATTCCTTAAATCTCACTTAACTGCAGTCGGCCCATAGCTGAAAAAACGACTGAAAAGACTCTCCTGTAGTTTAGCAAAAAATATTGATTAACGATCTACGCCCCTCAAATCAGCTTCGACGGTGACTGTAACTGTAGAGATTATTGTTGCGAGATTTAAACTACGTAACGTAATGGATATTTGTTTAGATTACGAAACGCAGTATTTTTTATTCCATCCTCGTATATTCATAGATGGAGGTAATAGTTTGTTGTTTTGTGTATACATTTTTATGTGGTTTTTATGGAGTTTTATTTATTATTGTCGTTTTTCATTTCATAAATAGATCACCTATATATTATAAATTTTGACTCTTAAAAATACTTTTATTCATATCCTATAGTATATAATGCATTTTACGAAAATATATTTAATTTGCTGGATGATCTGAAACAATTTTTGACGGATGAGGTATGTGTAGATTTTTATACATTTATATTTATTTTATACTGTTAAGTAGAAAACCTAAAATTTTATTATTGAGTGTTTTGCGTTTTTTAATAAGGCGTAATAAGTGTGCGTTTCTGTTTATTGCAGTTTGCCAACGTGATAGAACCATTCAATGTTGCAATTCAGACGGATTCCGTATTGCGAGAATTGGTCAAGAGATTAGACAAAGCAATTGACAAACTGGAGGTATATTCTTTTCTCACATAGATAAAACAGTTGTGTTGCGAATTTAGAGTTACTAATCATCGTGCATTTTTTCTTTCAATGAAATGTGAATCATAATTTATAAGTTTGATGAAGGAGATGTAGTGAAGAGCTAGAGAAAATAAAGGGCAAAAGTTGTGTGTTAGAAATGGTGTATGGATTGATTATGAATGTGTACGAATGTCCCAAGTGTAAAAACAGTATGAAATTAGTTGAAAGGAAAGATGCAACAGATCTGTGTGAATGGAGGTGTTGTGTGTCCAGTCCTTCCAATCATGATATCAAAAGGAATGTGAGAAATGGGTCTTGGTTTTCCGTGGAATGGATACCTGTGAGTGTGATCCTTTAACCCTTTAAAGGGCTTTCTACACCAAAAGGTGTAATCGTAAGTTTCTAGTATTTGCTTTTGATTCTAAATGGGAGCATTTGAAGATTCATAAATTATATTGGAAGGGAAGAAAAAATTCAAAATCTGCAATTATATGACATACACATGCTGAATCTTATATATTTACTGCATTTCAGTCAGAAGCGATAATTAAAAGATTAAAGATTATTTATATGAATTTAAAACCGGTATATAATAAATACCAGTGTCCATATTGAGGGCACCGTTCCGATCAATGGCGGCACCAGTCTTCTCCTACTCTGTAAGGTGACAAAATTTCTTTATATTATAATAATTTATGATGTAGTTATTTGAGTAAAAGTATATTTATGGGTACCCCTTGGCGACTTTTGGCGGTACATAAATACCAAGTTTGTGCAATTCTTTCACTTATTATTTTGGCTTGTGTAGCAAAAATAACAAGACAAAGAATTGCACAAACTTTAAGAATAATTGGCAACTTAAAAAATTAACATTCTATGTTTGGTGCTCTTCCTTTAAGTTCATCCTTTCTCCCAAATTCGAGATCATTCCAAATTACATAATGCTGCTTGATAAATGGAACTAAAACCCAAAATTAACCAATCACAGATTAGCTGTACTTTGTATACCTTTTTAGTATAAATAACTAATAACTGAATAGTGTTCCTCCCTTTTGCCTCCTCACCAGTGTGCTGACAGCTTGCCACTCAGCTTTTTCTAGTTAGTCGTAATTAGTTAAAATGTAATTGCATATTTAAAGTTATGGGCATGTTTACCACCCATAGTCTTTTACAAATATGTATCAAGCAATTTGTCATTCAAGAATAAATGATGTTTAACTATCAAGCTGTTTGTGCTTCTGAAAATTCCATCCGATTATCCATTACACCATAATGTCCAGTCATCTCTATGCAGCATTTTTTTCAACCATTACTAAGCATGAATTGTTTTCGTTTTATATATGAGAAAATGTATTTAGCTGTATATATTTTATTGTACACAACATCGCATCACAAAACCAAAAAAATACTTCTTACGTATCAAAAACAAAATTCTATAATATTAATAATTATTGTCATTCAATTGTAAATATTACTGTTGCTAATCATTTTATGATTGTACATTGCGGAAAAAAAAGGGGGGGGGGACAGTTCTATATCTCCTGTTCTACTGGACCGATTGACGAAATTCAAATTGCGTTTTCCGTGCCTCAAAAGCGTGACTTAAGATAAATATTAGATTTATATATAGCTTTGTTATAATATAGATATTTTGACACAAAATCGGACGTTTTTTGACATAAAGTAACAATTTTTTTTTTCATATTTTGATTCTGTGACTCAAATTATGCCTAGATATTAAATTTTGTAATTTTTGGTGAGAAATTTATGCAGAAATCTTGTCATATTTTTCTCAGTTTGCACCAAAAATAATTCACTTGGCGAACTTCTTAATTTATAGCAACCTATTTTCCTTTCCTTTTTCTTCATTGTCCACAAGTGGAAAAGTCATTGTTCATACTTTCAAATAATTTTAACAAAGTGTGTAAGTGACATTATTGTTATCGAGTATATTAAATATGCCACATTTTAAAATGCTCCAAAATGTAAATTCGGTTAATCTTCGAATTATGGTAACTTGGAGATTTTTTGGCGACCAACCCTGTTACAGCAACCTGCTAGTTTTGTTTTGGATGTCATTTTGTTTTCACGAAGTAAAGGCATGTTTTTTATTTACTCAGTATTTTTTTCCAACAATCTGCTAGCCGAATTACGCTTATGCTGGAACTTTTATGGAACAAAAATGCTTAATCATGACAAAGATTAGGTGCGAAATTGGGAGAAAGTGCAGAATCGCCCACTGCTTGGCCGCATTTTTAAGAATTGCACATATACGGTATCGTCCATGTACACGTCGACCTATTTTCACTTAAAAAAAATCCCAGAATTGCACAAAAATGGCATTGCGCACACTCTTGTCTTTATCCATGTACACTGCTAAAGTCCTAGCTAGTAACATTTATCACCTTACCAAAATGTTGCCAAACTACCTGTTACCATATTCCAAAGATTAGCCATAAATTCATGTACAGTCAAAAGTCGTTAATTCGGACACCCATAATCTGGACCTCAAAGCTAAAATCTTTCTGCGCATGCGCCGCGTCGACGCATGCTCATAGGCGTTTTACGCGTGCGCGCAAGACATTTACGACTGCGCATATGCGTCTGCGCAAGCACAGAATACGTTTTTGCATACGCGTTTAATGTATAACGGACGGTATAAGCTAAAATTATCTAATTATCTATTTCAGTTAATGTTGATGATTGCGTTGTTCCTTAATCTTCGAATTGGATCAGGCTTATTTTTTGCAGACTGTAAGAGCAATTTTATAAAAGTAAGCTTGAACTTTCGATTATGTCAAATAGAATTTCCAATGCTGGAGCTCTCAAAGGATCTAGAAAACGAAAGTATGTTTCGATGTCCATAAAACAAAAAGTGGATAAAGGTATATCCTTTGTTTATCTAACCGTTCCGAAATCTGTTTATCAATTTCACGCTGCTCTGCGCGAGGGGGGGGGGACGTCGTGGCGCGCAATGAACTGGAAGTTGATCTGTCAGCACTATTGTTATCTTCAGGGCAGATGTTTTTATTTGATTCGGCTTATAATTCCTTACTAAATGTAGTATTTAATCTCGATGTACTCCGTCTTTGATATGATTTAAATCAAATTCCTCGTCATTATAAATATCATGAATACAAATCAAATAGTTTTCTGGTTGCAATTTTCTAATTTCGGCTATGCGTAAGGTATGCTTTACGCATGCGCGCGTTGAAAGAAATGTTTAATAAAGTAAACAAGTAAATATTAAGCTTCGCTTTTTGTAAATTTTGATACCCTTTAGATCATAATTGCTCATTATTTTATAAATTACGGTTTCATATTTTTAATTTTATAATTTCTGCATGCCATCTTACCAGATTTAAACTGATGATCTATAATCCGGAATCGCCGAAGTCCCGACGAGTCCGGATTAAAGACTTTTGACTGTATATCTTAGAAAATTTTTAATAAAACGCTAATATTTTGCAAGTGTGCCTAAAAATACATCTACTTTAGGATGATGTTAAAAATTTTATAAATTATAATACAAAAATTTTTTTGAAATATTTATAAAAAATATTAAAAAATACTAATTTTAAAAATAAATCATAAAAAATGGGCAAATTATATTTGGATTAAACCTAAATTTCAGATTCTATAAGAAGGAATCAAGTAAGTTTAACCCTTTAACCCTTTGAAGGGCACCAGTATATAATATATACCGGTTGTTTGTCAATTTTTTAACCTCCGAAAAAATGCTAATTTTTCTACACCAAAAGCTATAATCGTAAGTGTCTAGTATTTTCTTTCGATTCTAAATGGCAACATCACCCTATGAATGCTCAGTATTTTACAGTTATGAAATTAATATACGTCGTTCCAAGGAATCATGTTGGAAGATTGATAAATTCTATTGGAGGGAAAGAAAAAATTCAAAATCTGCAAATATATGACGTACACATGCTGAATCTTATATATTTACTTCATTTCAGTCAGAAGTGATAATTAACAGCAGATTATTTATACGATTTTAAAACCGGTATATAATATATACCGGCGCCCACACTGAGGGTACCACGCCAATAGATGGCAGCACCAGTCTTCTCCTTTTCTACTCTGTGACGTGACAGAATTTCTTTATTATTATAACAGTTTATGATGTAATAATATTTCATGATTAACTTATAAGTCGTTTAGGATTAAATATTATGTTCATGGAGGAATGGGGAGTTTTCTGACCCTGCGCTAGGACTGAATACAAGTAGATTAGTTTCATTTATTCTTTGTGTACTCAGCTCAAGTTTCATTTGTCTGTGTTTAGCTAAAATTTTTATTTCAGCACTTATCTCTTTCCCGAGAGAAAGACTCATCGATTTCAAAATTGCCGTCTGGGGTCAAAACTTCACACAATTGTGGGGGTTAAACGTGGCATGCTAGCCCCCAAAAGACACCTGTTGCTTCCTGTTTTCCAAAATCCTAGAATGTAAGAAAATGAAAAGAGGTGATTGACAACCAATTTGTCTTTCGGGAGCCAGGCCTTCTTCCCTTTGTGAAGCGTGATAAGATCACACAAACGGAAAGCTCACTTAAATGGAAATGTACTTAAGGTCCATCTCATAGTGTAATCACAAAAACTGCTGATTTGAAAGCATGCTTTTATTCTTTAGGGAAATTCTTTTTAATTCTTTGTTAATTTCAGATGAAAGACTAGAGAACACAAGAGAAATTTGTGCTCTGGTTGATACAAATAGGTTGTTTCGGAAATAAATTTTCACAGTTGGTGAAAGGAGGAAAAATATTTCTAAGCGCCGTTTTAGATGCAAACTAAAATTTATCCAAAAGTTGAAAAGGATCCCGTATGTAGCCAAAGGGGTTGAAAATCAGAATAAGAGCTTTGAGGTGTATCAAATAATAAAATTGTTTAACGGTGTTTGTTCCTGAACAAAAAGATATATTACAACCTATATTTACAAAAAATAAAAAAGGGACCCTTACGGTCCTCCGTGATCTAAAGTGTGTGTGCGTGGAGGGGGGGGGGCAGTTCTTCGTATCATAGTATGAAGCATGGTTTCTTTCACATATTATCTAAAGCATAAAATACAACTTCAAAAATGCAACATACTTTCTTAGCTGAGTCGGTCGTAGTGTTTCATTTTTCAATTTTTTAAAATTTTCGGCTGAGTTACATCTGCTTGTAATATTATACTAGTGTTATATTTGCTAATTACACATGCAGTGTTATATTTGCTAATTTTTTTTTTATAAAATAATATTGAATTTAAATCAAGTTGAAGAGCTTTTTACCCATAAGTATGTTCAGCTGGGTTGCATCATCAAAGTGCATAAAAACATAAATTTTATTTTTAAAATTTTATAAAATATATACCGGCTCTCAAAATTCAGGATTTCGCTCTAGAATTTTTTTAAGTCTCAATTTTGTGTCCTTAGGGTCCATAAGTTATAGTTCATGCAAAATTTTACCACAGTTTAAATTATTTTATATACCGCCCCTCAAAGGGTTAAACACAAAGGTGAGATCTATATGACCACGCCAATAGTTTAGAACTGCAGAACTGGTTATAAGTTATATAATTATTCTTCTCCTTTTCAGTACTTTCAAGTTGACATAAAATATAACTATTCCTAAATTTTTATTAAACTGTCTCCATTAGTTTGTTTTAAAAATAATTTTTAAAATGTGGTCACGGTCATATAGACCTCACCTCTGTTGTTTACGTTACATTTTTCTGGCTTGAGGGGAAGACGGCTTTATTACTACTTGAGTGTCAAAATGTACAAGAATTTAATATATAATATTTTGGAATATATTCATACTATGAAGAAAATAAGAGAAATACCAGGTGGATTTTTTCCAAATAAAATGAAAAGTGAAGGATCTTCTCTTTATGCATTCACAGATAGAATGACTCTCGTTTCGTATGTGCCTCAAAAATTAAAAAGTGTTATTCTCATTTCCTCAATGCATCATTCGAAATCAGAAGACCTTGAAATTGAGAAACCAGAAATACAGTACAAAGTCAGAAATCCGGAATCGTCGGGACTTCGTCGATTCTAGGTTTGAGTTTTTTACGGTTATTAGATCATCAGTTTAAATCTAGTAAGATAGTATTTTCTTGATCTAGAGCCATACTACAGATTTCACCATTCATTAATTTATTGATGATTGAGAAGAATTTTCATCACAATGAAAAACTTCTTTTATATCATCTTCATTTATTACCGTTTCTCCACAATTGTTTACAAAATCCGTTAATTGGAAAATTTCACCTTTTTTTTTTTTTTTTTTCCATATCCAAAAATCTTTAAAATTAGTGGCTATCATCATCAAATTTAGCTATCCTTCACTGTACATATTTGGCTATGCATCATGAGCTTGGCGACTAACGACAAGTTGTTCCGTTAAATTTTATTTTGCTTCTATTGTGCACCGAGACAATTAAGCCTGAATTAATTAGTTTAGTTATTTATTATATTTATATCTATTTCTTGCACATGCATAAGGCTTATCAGAGTTCTGAATAAATAAATTCCCATCATGTATTTAAGCCCTATTGAGGGCCAGGGCTAGATATCATGCCGCCTGATTTAGTCTCTGTGGGTCCTAAATTCTGTGATTGAATGTGGCCATACGAGCCCTAGCACTGGTTCTAGGTTTATATGAATAACAAATGATTTATTCTTAAGGGGTTACATGGGTTTCATCCGAGTAAAAACGGCGTATTTTTTGAACCCGTGAAACCCATGTAACCCCTTAATTCAAATAGCCCTAAATGTAATCTTTGGGTCTATGAATATCATCAACAAAATTTATTTTTAGCATATGGAAAAAAATTTTTGGTAAATTTTTCCTCAACAACATTTTTTAGTGCATTTAACTTAAATCTGTAATCATCGCCAAGCGTAAACATAAAAGGTTACGATACTTCTTTATTATTTAATCACTAACATAAAAAAAATTGTTTAGGCATCGCTACATGAGTCATTACACAAGTTGTCATGTTTTGAAAAACATGGGGCGATGAAAGGAAAGTATAATAAATAATGATTCACCAGGTTGGCATCAGATCAACGATGTATCTACGTGGAAAGTTTCGGTTTGAGATGTGTGCCAAGCAGATACATAGCAACAGAGCCAAATTACTGATTGTTCTTTTTTTCATTTATGCTATGAAAATGCAAATTAATTAATTCTAAAACAATTATTTATGCTAAAATGATTGTTTCTTCAATAACAAGGTATTTTATTTAGTGTCGAGGCGAAATTAAGAATCAGGACTCTCCAGATGTTTTATTATGCGCGGAGGGGGGAATTAAATGCTCATGTGTAAAGCCTCCGAGAACAACGTTGTTGGTGGTTTTGATGTCCTGATTTTAGATCATTCTAGATAATGGACGTCTGGATTTCAGACTTTGTTCTGTAATAACATTTTACAATGTGACTAAAGGAGGTGTAGATGCATTGGATGAAAAATGTTCTAAACATATTACAAGGCAATGGTCGATGGCCATATTCTTTAGGTTACTTGATGTAAATGGGATTAATGCACATGTAATACATCAATCATTAAGAGATAGTGCGAAATTGGGAAAAAAAAAATTTGATGGAGTTATCATCAGAATTAGGGAAACCACATATGGAACGGAGGTTTTAAAAGCCAACTGTTAACCGAGAAATAAAAATGTGCATTCAGAGAGTGCTAGGAATTTCCAGCGGAATCTATTCTAGCTTAGATGTAACTGATACCCCTAAAAAGCGTAAAACACAGCGTTTTTGTCCCCCCTAGACTGAGAAGGAAAACTACCTATCTATGTTTCAGCTTCAAGAATCCGATATGTAATGAATGTGCCAAGAGAATTTCCAAAAATTGTGTTGAAAATGCTTAAAATAATGTGCCGCAGTTTTTAATATTCTTTATATATTATACTTTTTTTTGTATTAATATATTTAATCCAGATTCTGTAGATGGAAAATTTCTTAAATAATTTAGTTTGTATGCATTTGTAAGTAGTGTTTATTTTATTTATTTGATTGTTTCGTACTTTTTTGTATGTGATTTAAAGATTAATTTTTAATGCATTAATTTTAGTCTTAAAAAGAAGTAATTAATTCAATAGAACAAGCAAAGTGTATTAATACTTATATAATAACAATAGTACATTATTTTAAAATTTTATATTTTAAAATGCATAGAGTGCTGTCTGAGAGACCCCTCCTCTATGTTTATGTAACAGAAAATGAACGTCTGTACTTAAGGGTTAATTAAAAAAAAAAAAAAAAAAAAAAAAAAAAAAAGAGAGAGATATCGATAAATATATATCAAGTTCAATTAGCACTGAGGAGCTAAAATTTTTAAAGCTAATTTTTTAAAAAAACTACTTGTGAGATTTTTACAAAACTTGGTAGTTTGGCATAATTTGAGTCGTAGAATCGAAATATGGACAAAAATTGGCGGGTCATTTCAGAAAAAGTCTGATTTTTGTAAAAATTAAATAAAAATTATCCTTCAACATTTATTTCTCTATTTAAGAACAAACACATTAACAGTGTAGAATTTCATTTTTATGTTTGGTAATCCTACATCTTATGTATCTAAATGGTATAATTGTTGAATAGTTGCTTATATTTAAAAATCACTAAGATTTTTTTCATGAATTTTATATCCTACAGTGTAGGACTGGATATGATACTAAAGTGAAAACAAATGCATTGCAGTAAATCAATTTTTGATTTGATTAGCTGAGGTGTTTTTCCTCCCCCTCTCAAAAAACATTATTATTGATGATAAAATTAAATCAGTCTGCATGTTTTGGTTTTAAACACCTACTAGCTAGAGAACCACACTTTTGTTTTCTGCTCTCAAATGGTTGAGGGCAGCAATTTTCCATCTTATCTAGCCATGTACACGAATCCCAAAGACAAATGTTTGTTTTAAGGGAAATGTTGCGCATACTGGTTTATTTTTGTTGGTGTAGCAGGGAAGAGAAAGAATTAGGTTTCAATTAATTTAAGTTCAACCAGCACTGGAAATTTCAATTTTTGTTAACTTTCTGATTTAATACATCATGTTATTACAGTTGAGTTATCAAAATTGAAGTTTTAGTAAAAGAAAACATCTTCATTTTACTTTTTTTTTTTATCAAAACACAACTATCAGTCAGCTAATAAATATCATAATTTTTCATGCCTTTTAAAATCAATACAGCAGTAATGTTGATTCAAAATTTTTCAATTATTTTAATATAAAATCTGCTGTGTGGAGCATAGCAAGATTAGAGAGAACAGTTCTACGTATATTTTTAAAAATGCTTGCTCAGGCATAGGCAGAGAAGTATTAAATTAAAGAGGAAGAATTAGCACATAAAATGAAATAGCTTAACATAACTTATGCTGAAAAAGAATTTCTAATGAAACAAAGCAAGTGACCTATTTTTTAAAAAAATTATGGTACCTTTAAAGATTATAAATGCTTCATTATTTCATAAACAATTTTAATATTTTTAATTTTATTATTTCTACGCATAATCTTACTAGATTTAACTTGATGATCTAAAATCTGCAATTATCAAAGCCCCAATAATTATGAATTTTCAAATTCTGTAATTTATATTACTTCATATATGTATATGCATAATTTAATCAGAAGAAAACCATCATGCTAATAAAGCTTTAGAACTGCATTACTTTTTTTATAGCTGAAATTGGGTGACTAGTGCTGCTGGTTGTCAGTTTCATGATATGATCCGGTAGTAAAACTTTTGTTCAAGAAGGTGTTGGCACTTATCTTTCTTGCAGCAAAAGAATGATGTTGTCTTTTAAAAGACTCACTTGCTCATTAGCAGTCAACCACAATAGAAATAGTTTGAAATGTACCATTGTGGACTTTCTCAAAGGAAAAAGAACCTATAACGAATGATGCAGTGAACCTACACTATGTCATCAACTTTGGCTGATGCAACACAAGCTCTATGGTTGTATGCATTTTAACTGCCATTAAGGAAAAAGTATGCTTCATCAATCCATAGAACAACTGATGGCTGATTTATATTGTTTTCCATCAGCTGAAATGATCAATTTGCAGATTAGTGATTATCTTTCAAAATCAGTTGGTTTCACTTCCTGTATATATTGAGTTTTGTAAGCATATGTCTTGAGGATGATCCCGAGTAATTGTTACACTCCTGGTATGAAATGTTAGTTGTCTGAAACTTGTACAGCGATACCTATCCTTAAAACATGTACCTATTTTGGCAATAAAAATTTTCATTATTGAAAAAGCCTTATGTTTTTCTGTGCATTTCTGTAGAAACCACACTGGGATATAGTCTATGCTTTTCAAATTATTGAATTTTTACTTTTTGTGTTACTTTTGGATCATGCAGTAGTGCTGCTGTTGGTCATAAATTAATGCTTTCAGTCATTATATTTTTAATTATTAAATTTAGATATTTGTAGTTTCTATATTTTAACTGTCACAAATTATGAAATTGTATTATTTACTCACCCAATAAATGATTAAATTGAAATGCTTTGTTTTATTTTACACTGTATGTTGTTTCAATTTTTTTGTAGGTTTATTTGATTGCAAATGTGTTTAAAATCCCAAAGTATGTTGTCTTGAAAGAAGATACTATACACATTACAAATCCTGTTACAAAAAGTGATGAAAAGAAACTAGATGATGAAATTAAAGAACTTAAGCATCAGATTTTAGAGGTAAAGAAATGTTTTATATACTTTTGTTGACATTTTCTTTTAAAACACTATTTTTTTTAAATAGTACATTTTTGCTAAATATGTTGTTTCTTTATTGATAATTTATATTTTTATAAATTTTATTATTAAAAACAAAAATTTAGTGTAAAGCAATATTAGAAATTTATTTTGTCTGCTATTTTTTAAGAAAACCTGAATTTCTTCTGAATAAATATTTCTACACATTTTTCATTTCCTTATGTACTAAATTTAAAAAGTGGACCGTAAGATACATGGGCATAGCAAGGGAGTGGGTGAGGTGCACTTCACCCCCCTTAATGATTTTTTTTTAAAATTTCAATTAACAGGTTAGTAAAACATTTTATCTGTTTCTTATATTGCTCTTAGAGGTTCTCCCCCCCCTCCACTTTGAATATTAGCCAAATGTTTTAATCTTTTTCCAGCTCCAAAGATTTTCACAGCCGATCATACAAATAAAGCTACCTAGTCTCAAGACATCCTTTTACTTACATTCACTTTAAGCGATATAAATAAGTAACAGATGTCTGGTTGTAATTCCAAGAGTTTCCTATAAACAAGCGTTTCCTCTTTGTCCTGTCTAAGTATAATTTTATTACCCTGGGGGCTAACGAGAGGCTTCTTTGTGACAATGACATTTGGAGTTTTCAGATCTCTTCCTTGGATTATTGACAAGGGAAAAGAAAATTATTGCAAAACTCTTTTTCTGATTCGAGTCATTATGGTGTTTTAAATTTCACAAAACACTTAGTGTTAAAAAATTAAGAAACATTGTATAGTGTAATAATTCGTTTAATCTATTCAAAAAACACTTGTATATGGATCAAGGAAATTTAAAGTGCTCAGCAATTTCATCTACTTTACCACTGACGAATTCATGTCATATCATAGTTTCGTTTTCTTGGTCTAAGATTGCTTGCACCCCCTAGCTCCGATCCTGGCTACACCCATGGTAAGACACAAATCATTAAATACAGTATAGGGGCTTAGATGAATAAAGTCAATGGTCGCAGACACTGGACAAGAAATAGCCCAATCCTATGTTTAACTTCATAAAAATAATATGTTTAGCATAAATAATTCAAGGAATGGTGGGAAAAACTTTAGCAGAATTAGCTCTCTCGACTCAGTCTTTCATCCCTTGATTTCCATCACTTGGGTTGATAAAATGAGTACCAAGTTTGTTTTGGGACTAAACACTGGGGGTCTTGCAACCAAGCTGACCACTTGTTCAGGTCTTATGCTTACGCACCCTGGGGCCCACGGTCAAGAAAGCAACTTTTCAGGCACTGCTGGCCTTGGCCCATTAGAGCTGTTACGCCATTGAGTTTTTTTTTTTTTTTTTTTTAGTTTTTTAGTTTTAGCTCTGTAGATGGAAAATATGGCTGGTAACTGCATTGTCAAAGAAACAACTGCTAGTGGTAGTGAGCGATTGCATTATTCTGAAAGAAATAAATCCCACAAAAGCAGGGAAAAAAGATATTGTTGCAATTTCTAATTGAGATTTGTAGAATGTTCAGATAGTGAAAAGTTTTCACTTGTAATAAGAGTTAGACTTTTTTATGGATTAAATTTGAAGTTTTTTTTTCTCTCTTCCTTGAAAAAATTGTCATAAATTTTTGTGGAACATTAGTAGAATTTTTTTTATTTCTATCAAATTTTCATTTTGCATTTGATCTGTACAATAACTGGTTAGAAAATGCATATTCTTTCTGTGGAACATTTACAAATGCTTTGCTGATTTTTGTGAGTAATTTTTGGTGGGTCTTCATGTGTCATTCAGGTGAGTAGTAAGAGGTTTATTATTATTAATTCTTTCAACATTCAAATTCTTTGTCTTTTTTTTTTAATTCTTTTTTTGAAATTGAGTTTTACATAGGATATCACTTTTTAAATTTTTTTTGAATAACTGAGACAATCTTTATAACTTTGTGTTTGTTCTGAAATTACATTTACTATAGGTAAGAATGGTTGATTTCAGCACATTAAATGATTGACCAGCTAGAAAGAATTCTACATGTCTTGGGTCAAATATGCTGGTTGTTTTGGTATGATAGAACTGCTGGCAGTTATTACATTCAATACTTTACCATTGTTCCATTGTTGTTACCATTGTTATTTTTAAATCGTAATCAAGAAGAGGAACAAGACCCTCTAAATCAGTGGTTCCCAAACTTATGGATCCCTTTTTATAGTCAAAACTTGCCCATGGACCCCTAAGTGAAAAACTACATAAATGCATAGTATAAAAATTACAAATTTAAAGACATTTTATTGAAATATTTATTGCAAATATGACTTTTTTAAAAAATAAAATTAAAAATAATGACTTGAATGAACTTGATGAGATTTATGAGTGTATTTATGTCCGGTCCAATGTTTGTGAGTAGCAACCACAAATTCCCACAAGCACTAATTTTTAGTCAGTTTCTTTTTTTTTTACAATGAGGTTTATGGCAGCACTGAATCCACATTCTACCAAATAGGAAGACGGGAAAGCAGTCAGCAACTTCTTTGCAATAACCCATAATGCAGGATATACGTAGCGTATTCGGAAACTAAGTACCGTTTCATTCTAGCGCCGTCACAGCGCTGTGGTAGGCGTCCAGCGCATGCGCAGTAGTCTTTCTTGTTCACTGACTTTCAATTGTCGCCATTTTGGTTGCTCTATGTTGTGGTTTCAGTTTGCTGTGCACATTCAAAATGCTTAAGACAATTAGTTCTCCCACTGACTGTGAGATTTGTGCTGTGATTAAATTTTTGAACCCGAGGACTGTTAAACCGGCCGAAATTTATCGTCAAGTGACAGAAGTTTACGGTGAATACGCGATAAGTGATGGAATGGTGAGAAAGTGGGTAAGAATGTTTAATGCAGGTCGAACAAATGTCCAAGCCGAGGCTCGGAGTGGTCGGCCTTCTGTTGTCACCGATGATTTGGTAAGGAAAGTTGATGAAGCAATTCGTGAGAACAGACGCTTCACATTAACAACTCTTTCAGAGGCATTTCCACAAATTTCATGTACTGTTTTCTTGGAAATTGTGTCTGACCGCTTGAATTATCGCAAACTGTGTTCCCGATGAGCTCCAAAAATGCTCACTGATGTTCACAAAATAAAGCGACTTGGTAGTGCCCTGACATTTCTCACGCGGTACAGTGATGAGGAAGAAAACTTTTAAACCAAATTGTGACAGGTGATGAAACTTGGGTGTGTCATTTCACACCAGAATTGAAACAACAATCGATGGAGTGGAGACACACTCATTCTCTGAAAAAAAAAAAAGTTCAAAGTGACAATGTCATCACAAAAAATCATGTGCACTGTCTTCTGGGATAGGAAAGGCATTTTGCTTACTGAATTTCTTCCCAGAGGTGAAACCATTAATGCGGCACGATATTGTGAGACTTTAACAAAACTAAAGCGTGCCATTCAAAACAAACGAAGAGGAATGCTCAGTAAAGGAATTGTGTTGCTCTATGACAATGCTCGGCCCCATACTGCTGGTGTCACTCTATCGTTAATTCGACAGTTTCATTGGGAGCAGTTCGATCACCCGCCGTACAGCCCGGACTTGGCGCCGTCCGACTATCACTTGTTCCTGCACATGAAGTGCGAGCTTGGTAGCAAGCACTTTGGATCTGAAGATGACACGAAAAATGCTGTGGAGTCGTGGTTATCGAAACTGGCGGGAAGTTTCTTTGACGATGGTATACAAAAACTGGTCACCCGCTATGACAAGTGTTTGATCATTGGCGGAAACTATGTTGAAAAATAGTTTAAGACATGTATTTTCATGTAAAAATAAAATTGGATTCGAAAAAATTGTTTTACTATTTTTTTTTTTTTTTTTCCAAAACGGTACTTAGTTCCCGAATACGCCTCGTAAAATTGGGATCTGTTTTTGTATCTCGAATTTGTGGTATTTTTTTTCAAACATTGGTTTTTAAGTTCCTCATTTGTGGATATTTCAATAAGCTTCTCTTGAATTGGATTCTCCCGTAAGTATGGATTCATCAGTATTTGGGATCTGAGTTTGTTCAGGTGCAAAAGGATTCAACACCCAGTTGGAAATATCCAAGTGAAGAATGTCTTCAAATCATTGGCTCAGGTCTGAATGAATAGCCATTAGGTGTTAACAGTAAGCAAGCAAATCTTCATCTCTGTTTAGCAACTTCAAAGGATTTGGAAACTGAGAACATTATCCTCTTCCCAAGTTTTGAAAGTTTTACAACAAATGCAGATATTATGCTTTAAGTTTTGATTAAATTTAATTGGTCACCTTGTAGTTTAAAATTAGTTTCGTTAAATTTGGCAAATATAAATCAGTCATATAGGCAATGTCATTTTTTGAGTTAATTAGATTATGTCGCAAATCATTGTCTTTGCTTTCCAGAAATTCTAACACTGAGTCAAAGAGCGCATAAAATTGATTTAAACATGCACATTTAGATAACCAACATACTTCTTTGGGAAGTAGTAAATGATTATAGGCTTTGTCATTTTCCAAACAAAGCTGAGCAAATAATCTCTCATTGAAGGCATGCCTTTTGATTTAACTGCTCTAATGACATAATATAATGATCCATGCAAACATTCGTTAAGATTTTTTACGACCAAATGATGTCGACGAATGACAGAATGTACTGAAAGTACATTCAGTATAGCTTGTTTTAAGTATGCCAGAAAGCCTCGGTATCTTCTTACCATAGCCAGAGCACCATCAGTAGCAACATAAATATTAGTCAAGGGTATAGCTTTTACATCGAAAATTCTTTTTAATTCAGTAAATAATATTTCACCGTTCATATCAGTTTCCAAACATTTAGCAAATAACAATTCTTGGAAAAATGTTTTTTCTTTTGCTATATTACATAATCTAAAATTTAAAGCTTCGTTTCCTGGTAAAGTGGACTCAACAGGCTGTATAGAAAATTCAAATGTTTTTAAGAACTCATATAAAGCATTTTGCACGCACTGAGCCATTTCGTCAACCCTTCTTCGTATTATATTATTACTCAGCGGAATTCTTTTTATAATGTCGAAAACTGATTTGTGCAATATGGTGTGTGTTACCTCACTTACAGCTGGTGAAATAAGTTCTTCACCAATAGTGCATCGCTTTCCATACTTTGCTATTGACAAAGAAATATTATAAGAAGCACGCAGTCCATTGTCATCAATGGATGCAGTGATGGTGTGTTCAAATATTTTTCTTTGACTGTTTGAAAAAACATTAAATCCTTATCTTTTTTGGTACTATGGATTTTTATGAAATGTTCCTTAAGCTTGGAAGGTTTCATTGAATTGTTTGGCATAGTTTTATTACATAGAAGATACATGGTAAATGAAATAAAGCCATACTTCAAATATTCAACATTGTACAAAACTTTTTTTTGTCTAAGACTGGGAAAATTTTTTTATACACTTCATATCAGCTTAACATGGAACTAAATTGTTGATTGGATGTACGATGTATGACTCCTTTATAGTTTATGTTTATATTGTAGACAAGTTAGTGCATGTAGTGGCATTATTGCATTTCTGTACAAACCTGTTTTTCGCCAACTGTCTCGCACCGTGCCATGCTTGTTATTAACTTAAGTAGCTGGTGTCATCTAGAAGTATTAAATCATAGGCATGTGTTGGTGGATTTTTTAAAAATTTCATTTTTGAGGGATTATTAGTTTTTTATTGTTATTTCATTATTATTTTGTTGTTATATTGTTAGCGTGTTGATGAAAATTGAAAGCTAAAATTTATTGAAGTAAATTGAACAATAACTAAGTTTTAGTAATAACATTAAAACAAGTTATAAACACCACTGTTACTACAAGTGATAAGTCAGTGGAAATCAGTTTTATCAATGTTCATTCACAAAAGGTATTACATAAGACTCAGTACCTAAGTAACATACTGTATTTCAAATACCCACCTATATTTATACTTTACTCAGGATGTAAAAATTGCTACTATTTTATTTATTGTTATTTATTTAAATTTCTATAATAATAAAAATTGATCACAATTTTATTATTTTTTATTAAATCTGGCGTAGACCCCTGATGTTGTTCAGGAACCCCAAATCAATTTTAATTTTCCATGGACCCCCTGAATGATATAGGGGACCCCTGGGGGTCCGTAGGGACCACTTTGGGAACCACTGCTCTAAATGAAGAATTTTTCAGTATCAGTAGTAATTCTTGTTTGGATCTGGTGCAAGGAAAGATAGTTTTTGTTGATAAATGTTTCATTTTTCTCGTGTTGAGGTAGCTTTGATAGAAAATTCATCTTTGGTGATCTCAGAGCTTGCAATAATAGATAAACCTTCAGTAACAGCCTTGATGATATCTTGAGTTGGGTATAAAAAGTAAGGAATTCACTTCAGTAACAGCCTTGATGATATCTTGAGTTGGGGTATAAAAAGTAAGGAATTCACTGTTTTCATCTCTTAGGAGGTCCACGAGTTTTTCCTTGTGTTTATAAGAGACAGAGATGATTTTTTATATAAAAAAGTAATTATATGCAGTATCAAGTACAACAAATTCTTTATGAGTGGTTACAGGTCTTGAAGTAAAGGTGGTTTTTGTGAAAGCCTTCTTATACGCCATTTATATTCAGTATCGCCTTACTTGGCTTGATGGTTTTGTACAATATAAGGGTGGTTTCCTTGGTTTTACAGGCTAGCCAGCGGCTGAGCAGTAACGTTGCTGAACACTGGTAGTTCGGTCTGAGGTTCGAATCCCCGAACAGGCTGGCTGCATGGGTGTTTTCATGGTTTTCCCCATGTATAGTGTGTATACGGGCCAGTTTCTTTAGAAAGTCCTCCACGAAGGCATCCTCCCCCTTAGGCAGATAGCCCTCGAGGCTCTGCCGTAATATCATAAACCTTGTTTTTATGATATCACCAACTTTATCATCTGGTTATTAATGTTTCTTAAAGCTGATTGAATATTTTATTATGTTTTTTTTTTTTTTTTTTTCAGAGGGGTCTGTAGCAGGTACCATTTTGGTCTGTATTTCCATAAACTGTCGAAACATAGCCTCATAGACTTTGAGAGTATTTTTCAGATATTTGAATGGTTAATACTATTTGATCGTCCCTGGAAACTGGTCTCATCTTGTCATGATTTTTTTAAAAAAGTTTTTGATGCTTGAAATTTTGTGGCAGTATATAGCGTCACTGGTGATATAAGCAGCAAACACACGCGCAAAAGAGAACTAGGCTTTTGAGCATTCAATCGATGTTTGCAAAACAGCAAGTGGTTTACCGTTGAAACAATTTTCACAAACATTGAGAGGCTCACCTATCGTGAACAGTAATTACGAGGGAGCTTTTAAGTGATCATTCTGCACTGATAATGGTATAGGCTAGTATCTGAAAGAAATATATGAATGTTAGAAATGTCCTTAGTGGTGGCTTTCCAAAATATTTAGACTGGTGTATTACATACATATAATGCATGTGACTCAGAATGTTGTCATTGCATAAGATCTTTAATTTATCTTATACATGGCAAATAGCCAGTCTTCAGAGTGCAAAATATTAATATATATATATTTTTTTTTTTAGTTTGTACTTGCTTAACAAATTAATTTAAAAGAAATACACTTCCTAATAATTAAAATTTTTATTTTATTTTTTCATAATACATCTAATTGATTCAAAGTACACATTTAATTTATGATGTAAAGGCTGAGTGTTAATTTTTATGAACACTTGCAATATGTTACACAGCTAGACTGATTTTTTCCCCCTTTCCCTGTATGTGTGTGCATATGTATGGGTTTATAATAGATTGACTGCACAAGTACGATAAAAGGTTAAAATTTATTCATATCAAAAGAAACATAACAGAATGCTGGAATTTTCCTCAGAAATATTTATACAAGTGTTCAAAATATTAAGCAATTTTAATAGGTAGTTATACTTTAAACTGCTAAAAACATTAAAATACTCTTGGGTAGAGGCGAGCAAATTTTTTTCTTATGCCCATGCATAATAATTATGGTGGCGCAGCTGTCTCTTTTCCCGACGCATCCGTGACTCGAGCATACGGAGATTGTGATATATTATATGCTGTGTGATGGTTAATATGATTTGCTGTGTGCTCTTTTTATTTGTTATTTGTTTAAATAAAGTGTATTGTCCTAAATCAATGGATTTTTTACCCTGAGTATGGGTCTCTGAACAACAAATGGTAGCAGGTCCATGGTTATATCAAGAAGAATTGGATGTAAAATATTAAGTAGAAATCGAAACTGTCTTGGTGAAAGCCAGAAATGGAGAAGTGGAACGTTCCCGAATTAACTGGGGAGAACTTTTTTAGTTGGGCATTGAAAATTAAAGCTGCCTCATCATTGAAAAGACTTGACTCAGTAATTTCGACTATAAAAACAGAAAACTTGAACAAGAAAGATGAAAGATTGGGGAATGAGAAAAACGCTGATGGCATAGCATATACAGTCAAAAGTTGTTAATCCGGACTCGTCGGGACTTCAGCGATTCCGGATTATCGATTTTTCCGGATTATAGATCATCAGTTTAAATCTCGTGAGATGGCATGCAGAAATTCTAAAATTAAAAATATGAAACCGTAATTTATGAAATAAAGAACAATTATGATCTAAAGGGTATCAAAATTTACAAAAAAAAAAAAAAAAAAAAAAAAAAAAAAAAAAACTTAATATTTATTTGTTTACTTTATTAAACATTTCTTTCAATGTAAGTTGTTTAAGTTGCTTCATTTTATTTGATAATACTTTCTCTTTAATTCTATAAACAGACATAATTTCTTGTTCAGTTACAAAGTTCCGCTGTTCAAGGCCCATTAATTGCTGTGCCGAGAATACCGACTAACTTGTCAATCGAAATTTTTTCGTTTTCACTAACCTCTCTGTCACATTCTTCATGTCTTTATCCATTTTTTTTGCAGCAATTCCACTTTTTGTTTGTTGGACATCGAAACATACTTTCGTTTTGTAGATCCTTTGGAAGTTCCAGCATCGGAAATTCTATTTGACATAATCGAAAGTTCAAGTTTACTTTTATAAAATTGCTCTTACAGTCTGCAAAAAATAATAAGCGGGATCCAACTCAAAGATTAAGGAACAACGCAATCATTAACATTAACTGAAATAGATAATTAGATAATTTTAGCTTACACCGTCCGTTATACATTAAACGCGCAGGTGAAAACGTATTCTGCACTTGTGCACACGCATATGCGCAGTAGTCAAGGTCTTACGCGCATGCGTAAAACGCCTGTGCGCATGTGCCAACGCGGCGCATGCGCAGAAAGTTTTTAACTTTGAGGTCCGGATTATAGATCATTCCGGATAATGGGTGTCCGAATTAACGACTTTTGACTGTATAAAACTTTCACTATCGGATCAGCAGGTGCTTCAGTTCTCTACAGAAGAGAATGCAAAAATACTTTGGGAGAAAATAAAATCAACGTATACGAGACAAGCTGAAGATCGAAAAACAGATGCCGGTAATGAGTTAAAAAATTTAGAAATGAAGTTGCATGAGTCAGTTAATGATTATATCGCAAGAGCGAGAATAGCAACTAAGTGCCAATCGCTGGGACTAGAAATATCTCCTTGAGAATTGGTGTTTTATACAGTCTGTGGACTTCGCGGAAAATTCTCACGAATTATGGAAATTGTGAAAACTCTGCATGAAAAAACAATTGATGAAGTACTCGAAATGCTCCGTGAGGAAGAGTCTACACACAGTTCAACAAACGGAAAATGACCTGATGGAACCAACCCTAAGGCGTTCGTATCAAGGAGAAATAAAAACTATAATCCAAAAATTTGTTACATTTGCTGATGGCCTGGTCACATCGCAAAAGATTGCTACTACAGAAACAAGAATCCAAAAAGTGATTTATTCAAAGGTAAGAAAGAAAGAAAGAAATTGCAACCTACAAGTGTGTATGTTTCATCTTGTTCTGATGAAAGAAAAAGTGATTTCACCCTCCAACTTACGTGTGGAAAAAATGATGAATGTGACAAGATTTGTGGATAGTGGTGCAACTGGACACATAGGAAAAGACTCCTTTTGGTTTCAGAATATTGCGTCAGAGGTGTGGGAGATTTACCAGGCATGTAAAATTCAAAAATATTTTCAGAGGGTATTGGTACTGTTAAAGCAAAAACTATAGGAAAATGCTCCTTTTGGTTTCAGAATATTGCATCAAAGGTGTGGGAGATTTACCAGGCAGGTAAAATTCAAAAATATTTTCAGAGGGTACTGTTAAAACAAAAACTATAAGTACAAAGAATTCTAGTTCTGTTAATTTAACTATTAGTAATGTCAGTTATATTCCTGATTTAAGAAATAACTTATTGTCACTCACTGCATTAATGGATAAAGGATGTAAAATTGAATCAAGGAATAATTCTGTATTACTTTTTAGTAGGTGTAATCAATTACCGTAATTTCTGGAAGAAAGGGCGCATCTGCGTAAACGCAGCACTTGAGAAAAATGGCGGGGAAAAATTTAAATTACACAGAAACGGCGCATCAGCGTAAACACTGCAATAGATTAAATTTTGCATGACATCGTCGTGGGCCGTATAGATGCAAAATCTCAACCTAAGTCCTGATATATGACATATAAGTTAAGAAAAATGCATGAAATGAAACCATAACTCAAAAATAAATTAAAGGTAATAAATGTTAAAAATTTACGTTTACGTATATACTTATATTTACCCACTAAAGAAGTCCATATTTGTAATACTCAGACTATATTATAAAAAATGTTGCTACAATGAAATATTAAACTTGGATGACAAAAGGAAATTTAAAATTTTACTTACAAAAGGAATTACAGCAAACTATATGTCATATGAAGCCATCAAAATCTGATTCTTCACTATGTGAATTAAAAAGATGTAGTAAATCCTGATTTAAGTCCAAGTCTTCCAGATCGTCACATTCATCCTCTTGGTTTACAGTCTGTTTATCTAAGGATATAATTTCAGCTTCTTTGAACCCTGCTATTATTGACGATGTTTTTACCGATTTCCACGCACTTCCTACCCACTTTGCGACTTCTTCATAAGATGCTCTACGCATTTTACCGCTTTTGGTATATGTATGCAATCTTTCACTCATCCAACACTCCCACCGCTTCCGGACTTCAGCTTTTAAGGATTTATTACCTGACAAATCTAATGTTTGTAAGATTTTTATCAAACCACCAGGAATTATTGCTACGGTCATAGACAATTTTTTACATCTGGTTTTCATTGACTCAAGTAAATGAGCACGCATGGAATCCATTATCAATAATCCTTTTGGTTGGAAAAAAGATCCCTTATGACACTGGCAAACTTTTTGTAGCCACTCATGCATGATTGTTTCGCATATCCAGCCGTTCTCGTTTGCACAAATAATTACGTCATTAGGAAATTCTTCCTTTGGAATAGTCTTTCGTTTAAAAATGATCATTGGCTTTAGCTTGTCACCGTTTGCGGCATAAGCTAACACACATGTAAATGACGTTCTTTCATGCCCCGTCGTAAGCACAGATACAGTTTTTGCACCAGTTTCATCAGCAGTTCTGTTTGCAGGAGAATCGAAAACTAACGGCGTTTCATCCATATTTATTATCTGTGACCGAAGAAAGTTTCCCCCCCGAACAATATCTGTCACATATTTTAGAAAAGATGCCTTTTTATCCTGCCAGTCCATTTGTAATTGTTGTCCGACTGTTGTTCTAGTATACACAGAGATATTTTTTCTTTTTGTAAATCTGCTACACCAGCAAGGCCCTCTTTTGGAATCATTTATGTTCATTTGTTTTGCTATAAATTTTGCTTGTAAGCAAATTTTTACAGTTGAAATTGCCATTGCCTTTCCTCGTTGCTCCTTTATCCAGTTTGTAAGGTCGTCCTCTAGATTTGGCCACCTTACAGTACCATTTCTTTTAGCTCGTTTCTGTTGTGGCATATTTTTAAGAAGTTCTTTTTCAGTTCTCCAACATCGAATACATCTCTCGTCCACATCAAACTCTTGAGCTGATGCTCTATTTCCAATTTTTTCAGCACATGAAATTACATTAAGCTTAAAACCAACAGTATAGCTTCTGTGCCGTTTAGGTGCCATTTTCAATAATTTTCCACTCCTTTCTTACTTAAAAACTATCCAACAAGTACTTGTACTCAAACTGATGGGATCTGTATCTGGCAGAATGCCAAGAAAAATCGATTCATGCTGAAGGGGAAATACGTCGGAGTTCATTATTGCGAGGCAGGTGGAGTCGTGTCTGCCTTTGAAAAAAAAAATTGCAGAAAAGGCGGGGGGGGGGGGGAGAGGATGGGTCCTGGAAGATTCATCAAATGGTAGAGGAGAGAGACTATTCAAACTGATAAGAATGTTATTGTTCTGAGATACCGTTTAGGGTGAATAAGGCATGTAGGTCCGTTCAAGGGAAAGAATGTAAACAAAATAACGTTCGCAAAAAGCAACTGAGTGATCTTTTGTGTGGAAACAGCACCAGGCTGTGTACAATGACAAGGCCATCCAAACTATGTACAATGACCATCATAGGAAATATTTTATTTTTAGTGCACCTAAACGCCGCACCCGCTGAAAATTTAAGTTTTAAACACGTAAATGCCGCAGCATTTCTTCCGGAAATTACAGTACTTTTTAAAGCATTGAGAATAGCAGTAGGCTTGAAGTTAATTTAGAACCATATTATAATTCTGAATGTTGCATTACTAATGATTGTTCTGGTAGTAATTATGAACTTTGGCATAGTAGATTGCGCCATTTAAGTCCAAAATATGCTTAAAATAAAATAAAAGAATATATTGATATTAATGATGTAAATGATTTAAGTGCGACATAAGTAAAAACTAGAAAAAAGTCATCCAAATATTGGCATTAGTCAGAACTCAGAATTAATTCATTCAGATCTGTGTGGTCCTGTTCAAACTGAATCAGTTAGTGGGCGTAAATATTTTATGGTCTTAGTGGAAGATTTTTCTAGAATGTATTTTACTTATTTTCTTAAAAATAAAAATGAAGTATTTGATGCAATTTCTAAATTTAAAGCTAAGTATGAAAATTTAACTGGTAAAAGAATTAAATGTTTGAGAACAGACAATGGTTTAGAATTTGTAAATGAACGATTAGATAATTATCTTGCTAATTCTGGTATTTTTCATGAACAAAGAATTCCATATAACAGTTAAAGTAATGGAAAAGCTGACAGTTCTTTTGGAAAGCGCTAGGACATTACTACATGAAAGTGAGCATCCGGTAAAATTCTGGGCAGAAGCAATTAATTTTAGTACTCAAATATCAAATTTAACACCCTGGAAAGGAAAAGAAAAAATTCCTATCAAAATTTGGACTGGTAAAAAATCCAAATTGAACTATCTGAAAAAATTTGGATGTGTGGCATACTTTCACATTCCAAAAATAATGCGAAACAAATGTGATATACCAGGAAAAAGAAGGATAATGTTAGGATATGCCAGAGAAAGAAAATTATATCGTATTTATGATATAGCAAGTAATAAAATAATTGAAGAACGATCAGTTAAATTGAATGAATCTTTAAAAGGTAGTAATTATATGGGAAAAAATAAAACCATAGAAACTTGGGATATTGAAGAATTAAAAGTGATTTCATGGAAGGAAAAAGTCAAAGAATTAAAAGTAGATCAAAAAACAAAAAGTGAAAAACCGCACTTCGAATTGGTTGTTACGGAAAATACAAGCAAGTGAATATGCTGACTCATCGAATTTCGAAATCACCAACATGAGCTGTTGTAGCGGGGCCAATGACAGGGGGTATGAAATCCAAACATCTGATAGCTATGAAAAAAATAATAAAAATGGAAATGAAATACCATTAAGACAAACCGAAAGGGTTAAATCAAAACAATTGTCGTATTAGTAATGTTATAATTAGTGTAGGTTTTAATTTCAAAACAGGGCACGAGTATTGCATTGTTAAAAGCTTTTATTTTAATAATAAGAAATAGATAAAAGTAATAAAGGTTAAGTAAAAATTAATGTTGCAGGAATGAATTATCGGTTCACAGGATTCATATAATGATGAACAATCACAGACAATATTAGTTCCTCCGGAGTTGATAGAATACGTTAGTCCACAGCTAGCTTTAAATAGTATAATCAGCTAAAGTCACTTAAAGACCAAGGAAGACCGTCTGTCTTCTTTAACTCTTGAAGAGAAGCGAGCCGTCTGCTCACATCTCCTACTCTCCACTCACGACCCCGTCTGGATGCTATCTGACGCTGTCTGGAATGCTCCACACTGCGCTGTGCTGCAATGACATCATCATGCTGGTATTCTAATTCAGCATCGGTCGTCGATGATCTCCACAGCTTCGGTCAGCCTGAAGAGGCATCGTCCTCGATGTCTGTTGAGTGGGCGTCACCATCATCTACCTGCAAAGAGAATTAAAAAAAAAAAAAAAAAAAAAAGAGAGTATCAGGTCCTTAGGTTTTGAGCTGATACAAACATCAATCAATTTGACCATGGCTTCATATGGTCAGCCGCAGTAGATGTCAAATTCGGTCCTTCATGGCATCCTACTTTTTCGACTTCATATCTGTCATTTGATCTAACAGCTATGATTTTATATGGTCCATGAAACTTAGGTTGTAGTTTCAAACCAGTCCCATACTGAGTTCTCTGAATGGCTACCAAGTCTCCAATCTTGTATAGTTTGGGTTTCTTACGTCTTTTGTTAATTGCTTACGATTCTCTTCTTGTATCTTCAAAATGTTGTTTTTTGCATCTTCTCTCATTTCATCACGTTCTTGCATCAACTGCTTTAGATATTCTTCATTCAATATCTCACTAATTCTCAGATCTTCTTTGTTCTTCATTTTCGTGCCTATGAGAAGCTCAAATGGTGAATATTTTGTACTTCTCGTAGTTGTACTGTTGATTATTCTCTGGACATCTGGAACAAACTTAAACCATTTCATTGAATCCTCATGTGATAATTTTGACAAAACAGGAATCAAAATTCTATGGATTCGCTCAATCTGTCCGTTATGTCTTGAAATACCGGTAGTAATTTTCACATGTTCTATGCCTTCTTCGTACAATAAGCTGAAAATTCTTTCAATGTAAAGGCACTACCTCGATCTGAAATGATTCTGGCTGGATTTCCAAATACAGTATGTTGTTGCCTCAATTTTGAAATAACTTCTTGTGTAGTTGGTGATTTCACTGGATAGAACCAAGTAAATTTCATAAAAGCATCGACCACAGTCAGAATGTGTTGGTATCTCTTGTTCGTTGATGGAAGAGGTCTAATGAAGTCGACATGGTACGTACTCAAGGGAACATTTTCTTTCGGTACAGGATGAAGAAATCCTTCCGCTTTTCCTTGCTTCTTGTTGTACAGTATACATTCTATACAGTTAGCAATTACCTTTTCAACTTTGCATTTCAGTCTGGGAATATAGAATTCTTGCTCTACAGCATTCACGGTTTTATCTACAGCAAAGTGACCTTTTATATGCACCTTCTGTATGATTTCGTTCTGTAAGGATTCTGGCACTACTAGCAGATCTTTACCATTTTCAAATTTGTACAAAATATCATTTCTCAGGAAGAATCCATTTTCTTCTCCTTTCTCAACCAAATTCTTTATTAATTTCACATGTTCATCTTCATTCTGTTGTTGTGCTAACCGAATCTTCTCAGTTACGTCGGATTTGTATGATGTTAAAATTAGAGCATTTCTACTTAGAGCATCAGCATGTTCCATTTGGCTTCCTGAACGATGTACAATTTTGTAATCGAATTCTTCAATAAACATTGCCCATCTCGCAATTTTAGGAGTTAAATCTTTCTTATCTAAAGTTTTCTGAAAAGCACTACAATCAGTTACAATTTTGAATTTAGTTCCTAACAAATAGTTTCTAAACTTCTTTAGAGCTTCTATTACTACAAGGCTTCTAATTCGTAACTACAGAGTTTCTCTTGCTGCGGTGAAGTCTTCTTACTCATGTACTGGATTGGGTGATAATTACTATCATCAGACAATTGGAGTAATACCGCACCAAAGCCTTGACTACTAGCATCAGTATGAAGTTCTAATCGATATCCTTGCTTAAATATGTGTATAACAGGTGCTTGAGAGAGAATTTGTCATCTTTAACTCTTGAAGAGAAGCGAGTCGTCTGCTCACATCTCCTACTCTCCACTTTCGATCAAGTCTGGACGCTATCTGACGCTGTCTGGAATGCTCCGCACTGCGCTGTGCTGCGATGACGTCATCATGCTGGTATTATAATTCAGCATCGGTCGTCGATGATCTCCACATTAGTAATGTTCTGAATGATTTTTCAGAGGCAAAATGTAGTGCTAATTGGTATGACTGGAAATCCGCAATGGAAAAGGAATTAAATTCATTACATAAACACGGTGTGGGAAATAGTAGAGAGGACTGAAAAAAAAAATTAGTAAAAAGTAAATGGGTGTATACTTTTGAAGGAAGGAGACTCCAGGGAAGTAAAATATAAAGTGCGATAAGTAGCAGCTGGGTTTAATCAAATAAAAAATAAGGATGATATCAAATAATATTCACCAGTTGTTAACATTGAGTGTTTTAGATAATTGCTTGCACTTTCAGCTCAATTGAATTTGACTGTTACATTTTATGATGTAGAAACAGCATACTTGTACAGCGACTTAAACGAGGATGTATATATGACTCCTCCAACTGGTTATGAGCAACCGACTGGAGAAGGAAAAGTATGTAAATTAATGAAAAGTATTTATGGGTTGCCTCAATTGGGTAGAAATTGGTATATGAAAATAAAAACTGAATCAGAAAAACTTGGACTAGTACAATTAGCCTCTGATAGTTGTATATTTAGACTAGAAGAGAAACACGCTAATGTGACAATCAAAATCGTAAAAAACAACCTTATATTTAGCGTAGGTATAATGAAACACTCAATCGATTTCGAGGGCAGCTAAAGGTCCCTCCTCATCAGGAGAAAGAAATACATAGAAAGAAGAAAATAGGAATCACAGAAACACGTGGTGCTGATCAGCACTGCACGTGGATATAACTAGATTTTTAATCAGAGTTGCACTGGCCGCCTACTTTTACTGAGCCAGGCTGTCTGATCAAGCATAAAGAAATATTAGCGAAGTTAAAATAGGGAGCGAGGGGCAAATGCACATTACGCTCAAAATCTGAACTTCAAATAATGGAAAGCAACCACTGAACGGATTTTTATACCCTCTGGTAGTACCAAGTGCGAGGAGGTAACGCCATCTATCGGCAAAAATAATTGAATTAAGACAGTAGAATTTTAAAGGCATTAGGAAGGACTGGATTGGACTTCAAATCATTAACTAAACTTTCTAAATCTTTGTGAATGTGAAAAGCCTCAAGAAAATCCAATTCGCCTATGGAAGAAGCCTTTTGGATGATTTTTGCAGACCCAAAATCAAAATTATGGTTAAAAGTCCAGCTATGATACGCTATTGAAGACTTGTTAATTTTCCCTTTTTTGACATAAGATTCATGTTCCTTGATACGAAACTTCAACGCTCTTTTTGTTTGGCCAATATATCTTAAACCACACTGACATGATATACTATAAATTCCCCAAGAATTCAAGACAGAAACGCAATCTTTTAGAATCGAAGGGTGAATTTTATTAATAGGGGAGAAACCGACTTGAAAATTGAATTTCTGGAGAATCCGTGCAATTTTATAGCTAACAGAAGGATAAAATGGAAGCACGACAAGGTCATTGATATTATTTCTAACAGTGGAATGTCTTCTTTGATGGGAATCTGAAAATTTTTTGACGGCTTTATCAATAATCACGGGAGAAAATCCACGGTCAATCGCAACTGCTCTCAAATAATTAAGTTCATTGGTAAGCAAAGATTCAGAGGAACAAACTTTTAGCACGCGGAAAACATAATAGTAAAAAGAAGCCATTTTTTGCTTAACAGGGTGGCATGACTTGGCATGGGGTGGTAAACAAACTGCAAAGGGTTTACGGTACACAGTGGTGCTAAAATCGGTTTCATTGCGGATTATAAGAATATCGAGGAAGGGGAGGGAATTGTTGGATTCAATTTCAAGAGTGAATTGGATGGCTGGATCAATTGAATTCATAATAGATAGAATCTCGGATAAATCCTCTTTATAACCGTCAAAAAGTGCGAAAGTGTCGTCAACATACCGAATCCAAAGACGAAAAGATAATTTATCAAATAATTTCATCTCAAAATAGTGCATATAAATGTCAGCAAGTACCGGACTGAGAGGATTACCCATAGCCAATCCTTCAACTTGACGAAAATATGCATTTTGGAAAACAAAGTGGGTTTGACTTAGAGAAACTTTAGTAAGCGAAACCAACTCATTAATTTCAGTATGTGTGAAGTGAAATTCCCGAAGCCTAGTTTCAAGACAATTTAGTGCTCCTTCGACCGGAACATTAGTAAGCAATGATTTGACATCAAATGAAACCATAATGGAACGAAGTGGGGAAATATTTTTAAGTTTATCAATGACTTCAACAGAATTTTTTACAATGTGAATGATGTTATCAAGTAGAGGAGAAAATCTGGAAACTAAATATTTGGCCAAAGGATATGAAGCAGTACCTATGTTGGAAACAATTGGTTGAAAAGGAATACCGGTTTTGTGGACTTTTGGAAGAGCATAAAGTCTAGTGCAATCAGTAATAGGCGGAATAAGTGATTTCTTCAACTGAGTTGGCAGAATGTGGGCAGATTTAATAGCACTTTTTACTTTCATGAGGTCCAAAGTTGAAGGATCTTTAGGGATCGAGCAGTATGGGCCTTCATTTATCAATTTAGAGACTCCAGTAATATATGTGTGTTTGTCCATAACAACGATCTGTCCGCCCTTATCAGCTTTAGAGATAATGATATTAGTATCAGAATGAATTTCACGTAAGATCTCATTTTCCTTTTTGTTTAGATTAGAACCCAAAGATTTATTGTTAAAATTAACGTTATGAGTAATTAGGTGGCGGATTGTATCCTTCTGCGTTTCCGAAATTTTGGAGAATTTAAAGGCTTTCTCTATAGGGGCGATGATTTGAGGAATTGAAGGTTTAGATGTCTTTGAAAAGTTGAAATTATATTTTAATACTTTTAACTGATCCTCCGAAAGATTCCTATTGGAGATATTAATGATGGAGTTAACGTTTACAGTGGGAAGATCAGCTAGATAATTGGGACTATCCGACTGGTGTGTGAGTTTTTGGAATTTAGAAATGAGCACATTTTTATGCCGTTGACAAATGGTATCGGTTCTAGACCAGGATGTATGTTCAAATGAGGAAAAATTTTCAGTGGAATTAGCAATTTTTAAATGGAGGTAATATAATTCAAATTCAATTTTAGATAAACGTTTGCGTGTGTCCCTTATAATGTGACGAAGAAGTGCCAATTTGAATTTATGCAAAATTTTTGAAACGTGAACGGAAGCTTTAAAGCTACATTTCACATGTATAAATTTGGGAATGAAATTTTGATGTTTGCATTTAAGTAGAAACTGTAGATGATTCAAGAATTTCGTACGCTTAAGGCGTAACTTACAAAATCGGTTCCTGTCAGTGGACATATTGTGAAAAGGGCACAAGCAAGAAACAAGTGAACAAAAGAAATGTAATTCCGAAAGACCAAACAAGTAATTACTTATAACATGAAAAAAACATCAATAAATAATGAAGACAATTTTCATCAACAAATGACAAAAACATTCCAAAAGGAGAGAAACATCCAATACTGAAAACCAATAGCCACGTGGAAAGAAGCAACGAAAGTCAAAATCGTGCACGTGGTAAACCGAAAAAATATAGAATTACCTCGAAAATGCCGGTTGATAGCATAAACCAAATCCGAAAAAACGATGGCCACGTGGAAAGAAGTAAATAAAAATGGTGCACGTGGTAAAACAATAAACAGTAAAATATTCTCGAAAATGCCGGTTGATAGCACAAACTAGACTAGAAGAGAAACACGCTAATGTGACAATCAAAATCGTAAAAAACAACCTTATATTTAGCGTAGGTATAATGAAACACTCAATCGATTTCGAGGGCAGCTAAAGGTCCCTCCTCATCAGGAGAAAGAAATACATAGAAAGAAGAAAATAGGAATCACAGAAACACGTGGTGCTTATCAGCACTGCACGTGGATATAACTAGATTTTTAATCAGAGTTGCACTGGCCGCCTACTTTTACTGAGCCAGGCTGTCTGATCAAGCATAAAGAAATATTAGCGAAGTTAAAATAGGGAGCGAGGGGCAAATGCACATTACGCTCAAAATCTGAACTTCAAATAATGGAAAGCAACCACTGAACGGATTTTTATACCCTCTGGTAGTACCAAGTGCAAGGAGGTAACGCCATCTATCGGTAAAAATAATTGAATTAAGACAGTAGAATTTTAAAGGCATTAGGAAGGACTGGATTGGACTTCAAATCATTAACTAAACTTTCTAAATCTTTGTGAATGTGAAAAGCCTCAAGAAAATCCAATTCGCCTATGGAAGAAGCCTTTTGGATGATTTTTGCAGACCAAAATCAAAATTATGGTTAAAAGTCCAGCTATGATACGCTATTAAAGACTTGTTAATTTCCCCTTTTTTGACATAAGATTCATGTTCCTTGATACGAAACTTCAACGCTCTTTTTGTTTGGCCAATATATCTTAAACCACACTGACATGATATACTATAAATTCCCCAAGAATTCAAGACAGAAACGCAATCTTTTAGAATCGAAGGGTGAATTTTATTAATAGGGGAGAAACTGACTTAAAAATTGAATTTCTGGAGAATCCGTGCAATTTTATAGCTAACAGAAGGATAAAATGGAAGCACGACAAGGTCATTGATATTATTTCTAACAGTGGAATGTCTTCTTTGATGGGAATCTGAAAATTTTTTGACGGCTTTATCAATAATCACAGGAGAAAATCCACAGTCAATCGCAACTGCTCTCAAATAATTAAGTTCATTGGTAAGCAAAGATTCAGAGGAACAAAGAGCAGTTGCGATTGACCGTGGATTTTCTCCCGTGATTATTGATAAAGCCGTCAAAAAATTTTCAGATTCCCATCAAAGAAGACATTCCACTGTTAGAAATAATATCAATGACCTTGTCGTGCTTCCATTTTATCCTTCTGTTAGCTATAAATTTGCACGGATTCTCCAGAAATTCAATTTTCAAGTCGGTTTCTGCCCTATTAATAAAATTCACCCTTCGATTCTAAAAGATTGCGTTTCTGTCTTGAATTCTTGGGGAATTTATAGTATATCATGTCAGTGTGGTTTAAGATATATTGGCCAAACAAAAAGAGCGTTGAAGTTTCGTATCAAGGAACATGAATCTTATGTCAAAAAAGGGAAAATTAACAAGTCTTCAATAGCGTATCATAGCTGGACTTTTAACCATAATTTTGATTTTGGGTCAGCAAAAATCATCCAAAAGGCTTCTTCCATAGGCGAATTGGATTTTCTTGAGGCTTTTCACATTCACAAAGATTTAGAAAGCTTAGTTAATGATTTGAAGTCCAATCCAGTCCTTCCTAATGCCTTTAAAATTCTACTGTCTTAATTCAATTATTTTTGCCGATAGATGGCGTTACCTCCTCGCACTTGGTACTACCAGAGGGTATAAAAATCCGTTCAGTGGTTGCTTTCCATTATTTGAAGTTCAGATTTTGAGCGTAATGTGCATTTGCCCCTCGCTCCCTATTTTAACTTCGCTAATATTTCTTTATGCTTGATCAGGCAGCCTGGCTCAGTAAAAGTAGGCGGCCAGTGCAACTCTGATTAAAAATCTAGTTATATCCACGTGCAGTGCTGATAAGCACCACGTGTTTCTGTGATTCCTATTTTCTTCTTTCTATGTATTTCTTTCTCCTGATGAGGAGGGACCTTTAGCTGCCCTCGAAATCGATTGAGTGTTTCATTATACGTACGCTAAATATAAGGTTGTTTTTCACGATTTTGATTGTCACATTAGCGTGTTTCTCTTCTAGTCTAGTTTGTGCTATCAACCGGCATTTTCGAGAATATTTTACTGTTTATTGTTTTACCACGTGCACCATTTTTATTTACTTCTTTCCACGTGGCCATCATTTTTTTCGGATTTGGTTTATGCTATCAACCGGCATTTTCGAGGTAATTCTATATTTTTTCGGTTTACCACGTGCACGATTTTGACTTTCGTTGCTTCTTTCCACGTGGCTATTGGTTTTCAGTATTGGATGTTTCTCTCCTTTTGGAATGTTTTTGTCATTTGTTGATGAAAATTGTCTTCATTATTTATTGGTGTTTTTTCATGTTATAAGTAATTACTTGTTTGGTCTTTCGGAATTACATTTCTTTTGTTCACTTGTTTCTTGCTTGTGCCCTTTTCACAATATGTCCACTGACAGGAACCGATTTTGTAAGTTACGCCTTAAGCGTACGAAATTCTTGAATCATCTACAGTTTCTACTTAAATGCAAACATCAAAATTTCATTCCCAAATTTATACATGTGAAATGTAGCCTTAAAGCTTCCGTTCACGTTTAAAAAATTTTGCATAAATTCAAATTGGCACTTCTTCGTCACATTATAAGGGACACACGCAAACGTTTATCTAAAATTGAATTTGAATTATATTACCTCCATTTAAAAATTGCTAATTCCACTGAAAATTTTTCCTCATTTGAACATACATCCTGGTCTAGAACCGATACCGTTTGTCAACGGCATAAAAATGTGCTCATTTCTAAATTCCAAAAACTCACACACCAGTCGGATAGTCCCAATTATCTAGCTGATCTTCCCACTGTAAACGTTAACTCCATCATTAATATCTCCAATAGGAATCTTTTGGAGGATCAGTTAAAAGTATTAAAATATAATTTCAACTTTTCAAAGACATCTAAACCTTCAATTCCTCAAATCATCGCCCCTATAGAGAAAGCCTTTAAATTCTCCAAAATTTCGGAAACGCAGAAGGATACAATCCGCCACCTAATTACTCATAACGTTAATTTTAACAATAAATCTTTGGGTTCTAATCTTAGCAAAAAGGAAAATGAGATCTTACGTGAAATTCATTCTGATACTAATATCATTATCTCTAAAGCTGATAAGGACGGACAGATCGTTGTTATGGACAAACACACATATATTACTGGAGTCTCTAAATTGATAAATGAAGGCCCATACTGCTCGATCCCTAAAGATCCTTCAACTTCGGACCTCATGAAAGTAAAAAGTGCTATTAAATCTTCCCACATTCTGCGAACTCAGTTGAAGAAATCACTTATTCCGCCTATTACTAATTGCGCTAGACTTTATGCTCTTCCAAAAGTCCACAAAACCGGTATTCCTTTTCGACCAATTGTTTCCAACATAGGTACTGCTTCATATCCTTTGGCCAAATATTTAGTTTCAAGATTTTCTCCTCTACTTTAACAATATTCACACTGTAAAAAATTCTGTTGAAGTCATTGATAAACTTAAAAATATTTCCCCACTTCGTTCCATTATGGTTTCATTTGATGTCAAATCATTGTTTACTAATGTTCCGGTCGAAGGAGCACTAAATTGTCTTGAAACTAGGCTTCGGGAATTTCACTTCACACATACTGAAATTAATGAGTTGGTTTAGCTTACTAAAGTTTCTCTAAGTCAAACCCACTTTGTTTTCCAAAATGCATATTTTCGTCAAGTTGAAGGATTGGCTATGGGTAATCCTCTCAGTCCGGTACTTGCTGACATTTATATGCACTATTTTGAGATGAAATTATTTGATAAATTATCTTTTCGTATTTGGATTCGGTATGTTGACGACACTTTCGCACTTTTTGACGGTTATAAAGAGGATTTATCCGAGATTCTATCTATTATGAATTCAATTGATCCAACCATCCAATTCACTATTGAAATTGAATCCAACAATTCCCTCCCCTTCCTCGATATTCTTATAATCCGCAATGAAACCGATTTTAGCACCACTGTGTACCGTAAACCCTTTGCAGTTTGTTTACCACCCCATGCCAAGTCATGCCACCCTGTTAAGCAAAAAATGGCTTCTTTTTACTATTATGTTTTCCGCGTGCTAAAAGTTTGTTCCTCTGAATCTTTGCTTACCAATGAACTTAATTATTTGAGAGCAGTTGCGATTGACCGTGGATTTTCTCCCGTGATTATTGATAAAGCCGTCAAAAAATTTTCAGATTCCCATCAAAGAAGACATTCCACTGTTAGAAATAATATCAATGACCTTGTCGTGCTTCCATTTTATCCTTCTGTTAGCTATAAAATTGCACGGATTCTCCAGAAATTCAATTTTCAAGTCGGTTTCTCCCCTATTAATAAAATTCACCCTTCGATTCTAAAAGATTGCGTTTCTGTCTTGAATTCTTGGGGAATTTATAGTATATCATGTCAGTGTGGTTTAAGATATATTGGCCAAACAAAAAGAGCGTTGAAGTTTCGTATCAAGGAACATGAATCTTATGTCAAAAAAGGGGAAATTAACAAGTCTTCAATGGCGTATCATAGCTGGACTTTTAATCATAATTTTGATTTTGGGTCTGCAAAAATCATCCAAAAGGCTTCTTCCATAGGCGAATTGGATTTTCTTGAGGCTTTTCACATTCACAAAGATTTAGAAAGTTTAGTTAATGATTTGAAGTCCAATCCAGTCCTTCCTAATGCCTTTAAAATTCTACTGTCTTAATTCAATTATTTTTGCCGATAGATGGCGTTACCTCCTCGCACTTGGTACTACCAGAGGGTATAAAAATCCGTTCAGTGGTTGCTTTCCATTATTTGAAGTTCAGATTTTGAGCGTAATGTGCATTTGCCCCTCGCTCCCTATTTTAACTTCGCTAATATTTCTTTATGCTTGATCAGGCAGCCTGGCTCAGTAAAAGTAGGCGGCCAGTGCAACTCTGATTAAAAATCTAGTTATATCCACGTGCAGTGCTGATAAGCACCACGTGTTTCTGTGATTCCTATTTTCTTCTTTCTATGTATTTCTTTCTCCTGATGAGGAGGGACCTTTAGCTGCCCTCGAAATCGATTGAGTGTTTCATTATACCTACGCTAAATATAAGGTTGTTTTTCACGATTTTGATTGTCACATTAGCGTGTTTCTCTTCTAGTCTAGTTTGTGCTATCAACCGGCATTTTCGAGAATATTTTACTGTTTATTGTTTTACCACGTGCACCATTTTTATTTACTTCTTTCCACGTGGCCATCATTTTTTCGGATTTGGTTTATGCTATCAACCGGCATTTTCGAGGTAATTCTATATTTTTTCGGTTTACCACGTGCATGATTTTGACTTTCGTTGCTTCTTTCCACGTGGCTATTGGTTTTCAGTATTGGATGTTTCTCTCCTTTTGGAATGTTTTTGTCATTTGTTGATGAAAATTGTCTTCATTATTTATTGGTGTTTTTTCATGTTATAAGTAATTACTTGTTTGGTCTTTTGGAATTACATTTCTTTTGTTCACTTGTTTCTTGCTTGTGCCCTTTTCACAATATGTCCACTGACAGGAACCGATTTTGTAAGTTACGCCTTAAGCGTACGAAATTCTTGAATCATCTACAGTTTCTACTTAAATGCAAACATCAAAATTTCATTCCCAAATTTATACATGTGAAATGTAGCCTTAAAGCTTCCGTTCACGTTTCAAAAATTTTGCATAAATTCAAATTGGCACTTCTTCGTCACATTATAAGGGACACACGCAAACGTTTATCTAAAATTGAATTTGAATTATATTACCTCCATTTAAAAATTGCTAATTCCACTGAAAATTTTTCCTCATTTGAACATACATCCTGGTCTAGAACCGATACCGTTTGTCAACGGCATAAAAATGTGCTCATTTCTAAATTCCAAAAACTCACACACCAGTCGGATAGTCCCAATTATCTAGCTGATCTTCCCACTGTAAACGTTAACTCCATCGTTAATATCTCCAATAGGAATCTTTCGGAGGATCAGTTAAAAGTATTAAAATATAATTTCAACTTTTCAAAGACATCTAAACCTTCAATTCCTCAAATCATCGCCCCTATAGAGAAAGCCTTTAAATTCTCCAAAATTTCGGAAACGCAGAAGGATACAATCCGCCACCTAATTACTCATAACGTTAATTTTAACAATAAATCTTTGGGTTCTAATCTTAGCAAAAAGGAAAATGAGATCTTACGTGAAATTCATTCTGATACTAATATCATTATCTCTAAAGCTGATAAGGGCGGACAGATCGTTGTTATGGACAAACACACATATATTACTGGAGTCTCTAAATTGATAAATGAAGGCCCATACTGCTCGATCCCTAAAGATCCTTCAACTTTGGACCTCATGAAAGTAAAAAGTGCTATTAAATCTTCCCACATTCTGCGAACTCAGTTGAAGAAATCACTTATTCCGCCTATTACTAATTGCGCTAGACTTTATGCTCTTCCAAAAGTCCACAAAACCGGTATTCCTTTTCGACCAATTGTTTCCAACATAGGTACTGCTTCATATGCTTTGGCCAAATATTTAGTTTCCAGATTTTCTCCTCTACTTGATAACAATATTCACATTGTAAAAAATTCTGTTGAAGTCATTGATAAACTTAAAAATATTTCCCCACTTTGTTCCATTATGGTTTCATTTGATGTCAAATCATTGTTTACTAATGTTCCGGTCGAAGGAGCACTAAATTGTCTTGAAACTAGGCTTCGGGAATTTCACTTCACACATACTGAAATTAATGAGTTGGTTTCACTTACTAAAGTTTTTTTATGTCAAACCCACTTTGTTTTCCAAAATGCATATTTTCGTCAAGTTGAAGGATTGGCTATGGGTAATCCTCTCAGTCCGGTACTTGCTGACATTTATATGCACTATTTTGAGATGAAATTATTTGATAAATTATCTTTTCGTATTTGGATTCGGTATGTTGACGACACTTTCGCACTTTTTGACGGTTATAAAGAGGATTTATCCGAGATTCTATCTATTATGAATTCAATTGATCCAGCCATCCAATTCACTCTTGAAATTGAATCCAACAATTCCCTCCCCTTCCTTGATATTCTTATAATCCACAATGAAACCGATTTTAGCACCACTGTGTACCGTAAACCCTTTGCAGTTTGTTTACCACCCCATGCCAAGTCATGCCACCCTGTTAAGCAAAAAATGGCTTCTTTTTACTATTATGTTTTCCGCGTGCTAAAAGTTTGTTCCTCTGAATCTTTGCTTACCAATGAACTTAATTATTTGAGAGCAGTTGCGATTGACCGTGGATTTTCTCCCCTGATTATTGATAAAGCCGTCAAAAAATTTTCAGATTCCCATCAAAGAAGACATTCCACTGTTAGAAATAATATCAATGACCTTGTCGTGCTTCCATTTTATCCTTCTGTTAGCTATAAAATTGCACGGATTCTCCAGAAATTCAATTTTCAAGTCGGTTTCTCCCCTATTAATAAAATTCACCCTTCGATTCTAAAAGATTGCGTTTCTGTCTTGAATTCTTGGGGAATTTATAGTATATCATGTCAGTGTGGTTTAAGATATATTGGCCAAACAAAAAGAGCGTTGAAGTTTCGTATCAAGGAACATGAATCTTATGTCAAAAAAGGGGAAATTAACAAGTCTTCAATAGCGTATCATAGCTGGACTTTTAACCATAATTTTGATTTTGGTCTGCAAAAATCATCTAAAAGGCTTCTTCCATAGGCGAATTGGATTTTCTTGAGGCTTTTCACATTCACAAAGATTTAGAAAGTTTAGTTAATGATTTGAAGTCCAATCCAGTCCTTCCTAATGCCTTTAAAATTCTACTGTCTTAATTCAATTATTTTTGCCGATAGATGGCGTTACCTCCTTGCACTTGGTACTACCAGAGGGTATAAAAATCCGTTTAGTGGTTGCTTTCCATTATTTGAAGTTCAGATTTTGAGCGTAATGTGCATTTGCCCCTCGCTCCCTATTTTAACTTCGCTAATATTTCTTTATGCTTGATCAGACAGCCTGGCTCAGTAAAAGTAGGCGGCCAGTGCAACTCTGATTAAAAATCTAGTTATATCCACGTGCAGTGCTGATAAGCACCACGTGTTTCTGTGATTCCTATTTTCTTCTTTCTATGTATTTCTTTCTCCTGATGAGGAGGGACCTTTAGCTGCCCTCGAAATCGATTGAGTGTTTCATTATACCTACGCTAAATATAAGGTTGTTTTTTACGATTTTGATAGTTGTATATTTATTTATAATAATACCAAAAACATTTTTATATTATGTTTGCATGTTGATGATTTAACTGTATTCTGTAAAAATAAAGAAACGCTTGAAAATACTGTTTCTAAAATTAAAAATGTATTTGATTTACATGAAAATAGTAATTAAAAGTTTTTGGGAATGCAAATAGAAAAACTTGAAAATGGTATATGTTTGTCTCAAACAGAATACAGTACAAAGTCCATAATCCAGACTCATCGGGACTTCAGCGATTCCGGATTAGGGGTTTTTCTGGATTATAGATCATCAATTTAAATCTGGTAAGATGGCATGTAGAAATAATACAATTAAAAATATGAAATCGTAATTTATGAAATAAAGAACAATTATGATCTAAAAGGTATCAAAATTTACAAGAAAAGCTGAATATTTATTTGTTTACTTTATTAAACATTTCTTTCAATGTAAGTTGTTTAAGATTCTTCCACAAAAAATTCAAAAAGTTTATTTTCTTGTGTCATATATAGTGGACTTTCCAATGCCATACTTCTCGCATAATTTTGAGACATATAGGCCTTTATCCATTTTTTGCAGGAACTCCACTTTTTGTTTAATGGACATCGAAACAGGCTTTCGCTTTTTAGATCCTTTGGCAGCTCCAGAATTGGAAACTCTTTTTGACATAATCGAAAGTTCAAGCTTAATTTTTATAAAATTGTTCTAACAGTCTGTAAGAAATAATAAGCCGGATCCAATTAAAAGATTTAGGAACAGCGCAATCTGCAATATTAACTGAAATGATTTAGATACTTTCAGCCTAGCATATACTGTCTATTATACATTAAACGTGCATGCGTAAACGCATTATACGTTTACGCATGCACATAAAGCTTGTAGCTTGAGGTCCGGATTATAGATCATTCTGGATTATGGACCAATCCAAATTATGGACGTCCGGATTACAGACTTTGTACTGTATATTGAATCCTTACTGACTAAACACATTCTAGAAGATTGTAAAGCAGTAAATATGCCAATCATTAAAGGGGCAGATAAAGGTGTTTCATGTACAAATGAAAAGATTGATACAACTTTGTATTAGGAATTAATTGGGGAACTTTTATATTTAGCGAATAGAATGCGTCCTGATATATATTATTTGTAACAACTTATTTGTCACAATTTAATCATGTACCAGGAAAAAGGCATTTTCTTTTGGCTAAAAGAGTATTAAGGTATTTAAAAGATACAAAAAATAAAAAAAAACTTTTCTATAGCAATGATTTTGGAGTTTTAAATGCATATGCTGATGCTAGCTGGGGAAATGCAGAAAATGGTAAGTCATTTTCTAGTGGTCCTATTTTACTAGGTGATTCACTGATTTCTTGGAAATGTCGTAAGCAAAGAAGTGTTAGTCTCTCTACTTGTGAAGCAGAATATTTTCTATTTCTGAAATTTGTGAGGATATTATTTGGATTGTAAATTTATTATGAGAATTAAAATGTAAACAATTTTTGAATGGTGAATGGTTTTGAATACAGACAGTCAACCTGCTATCCAGTGGATCAACTGTGCCAGATCTATGACATCCAGACACGTGAACTTACATTCCATTTTAATATTTTTCTTATGCACATGCGTAATAATTATGGTGGCACAGCTGTCTTTTCTCCCAATACATCCGTCATTCGAACGTACGGAGATGGTGATCTATTTTATGCTAAGTGATAGTCAATATGATTTGCTGTGTGCTGTTTTTATTTGTTATTTGTTTAAATAAAGTGTGTTGTCCTAAATTGATGGGTCTTTTACTCTGAATGTGGGCCTCTGAACAACAAATACAATGCGGTGAAAAGCTTTATCTAAAGAGAAGGCTAACTCTAATTTATCTCAGTTCGTGCAGAAATAGAGCTCGCAAAAGCAGTAACTAAGCAATTGAACTGGGATGCTCTTTCTTCGGCCTTGAATAGCTGCGACTGTGCAAGATCTTTCTAGTAAATTCTGCTTCTTGAGATTTCTGGAAAACAAAAAGAGGATGTAACTATGATTACAGCTAACACAATAGTCAATTACATTTATTCAATTTTAATAAAAATTTAAAGAGAACTTACTTATTAAATGTTAAATGCACATGCTCCTGTATTTTTACTTTTCCAACATAGCTTTCTCTCAAAATTTGTCTCACGCTGCATTGCATGGGGAATACAAGAATTTTAATTATAATTCTACTAAAAATATCTTACTAAATACAAAATTTGTAACACTGCTCCCTTTTCAAGGATGGCATGTCCCAGCAGTACAGTCCCTGGACAGGAAGCCAGGCTTACAACTAAGGCATCAATGCAATAATAAACATTACAATACAATAACAAACAACGTAAACAATAAGGGCAATAAATAATTCAAAACAAATTAAATACTAAATCAATAAATGTGTTTACTAATTTAGAAACAAATAGGACCTTAGTCTTATACTATTTACATTACATACACTATGTACTAAGGCCATAGTAAAGAGCTAGCCTGTCGTAATGAATGACTTTAGGCTTAGAATTCGATGACTTGCGAATTCAAACTACAACGTTGCTCAGCATGTTTAAGACCGTGTAAGGAGCATCCCAAGGTGACTGTAGTTTAGGACAGAGTTCTTTCCATCGAATCGGATTCCACAACTACACCTTGTCTCCTTCGTTGAATCGATGTCCTGTATCTCTCATGTCGTATTGCGTTTTAATCTTCTTCATCGGCAAGTTGACTAACTCTCGTGCAAAATTCTGCATCACTTCAAACCGTGCCTGGAGATCTTGGATGTATTCCTCAGGCGATGAAGGCTCATCCGGAGGGCGACCAAACAAGAGATCACAAGGCAGACGATGGTCATGACCAAGGAGCATCTGAGATGGATTATTGCAAAAAGCCAGTAAAAATATAGGCAACTTCTTGTCCCAGTCCTGTTGGAACTACCATGGAGAGGTTATTAAGGATAGTTCGATTAAACCTCTCTACCATGCTGTCTGACTGGGGATGTAAAGGTGTCGCTTGAGTTTTGTCAATGTCAAATAGTTTGCACAGTTCTTTAATTACAGCCAATGCAAAATTTCTTCCTTGATAGGAATGTAATTGAAGAGGCACTCAACCTGGAAATCCAGTGCTGTTTCATTATCTCTGCTGCCGTGACAGCCTCTTGATCAGGTATAAAATATGCTTCAGGCCACTCGGTGAAGTAATCAGTGACAATGAGGATGTATTTGTTGCCTTCAGCTGTTCATGGCAGAGGTCCCAGGATGTCAAAGGCGATATGTTCAAAAGCTGCTCCTACATTGTAAAGTTGCAGCTTCCCTCAGCTGCGCTTTCTCAGTCCTTTTTGACACATGCAGGCATCACAAGATCGGCACCACTTTTGCTCGTCATCCTTTGCATTACTCCTGTAGAAGCACTCTCGGACTCTCTGCAAAGTCTTCATTATTCTGAAGTTGCCATCTGTAGGGCTGCTGTATAGTTCTTTAAGGACATCCGGGATCTTGGAAGTATCAGCTGCCATTGGAAGTGCTTTCCATTATCTGATTTGAATTTCCGGTATACTATACCATTTCAAATGTGGAGTGAATCCCAGAGAGCCTAATACTGTTTTGTCGTAGGACTGTACATCGAAGTGACCTGCCACGTAGGTTTTCTCTTTGATAACTCCATTAAGTGAATTATGGGTTTAATGTTGCCGTCTTTCAGTTGGTCTTTCCTTACTTTGTGATCACTTCGTGGGCCTCAATCAGCCGATGTTGATGTTGTAATTTGTCGTATGACCGGATTAAGCATATCATATTTTTCTTCAACCCTGGAACAATATTGGCAGCTTTCTGGGCAAGGTCTAGAAAGGGCATCAGCATTTTGTGTGATGAACCCTTCCGATGACGAATAGTGATGTCATATTCCTGGATTCTCTGTATCCACTTGGCTACTTGACCTTCAGGATTCTTGAAACATAAAAGCCAGGTCAACGATGCATGATCCGTGTGGAGCAGGAATTTTCTGCCATAGAGATAATAATGGAAATATTCTGCGACTTTAAGTATGGCGTGCAACTCTTTCCTGCTGACACAGTAATTCCTCTCCGGTTTAGATAGGTACTTGCTTCAGTAGACCATGACACATTCTTGGCCGTTTATTTCTTGGGAAAAAAATAGCACCGAAGCTGAGGATACGTCGGTATTGGAGGCAGATGTTAAAATTTCTTTCAGGTTGTTAAGTGCATCCTCACATTCTTTTGTCCACAAAAGCTTTTGCTTACTCTTTGTCAGCTTGTGAAGGGGTCTTGCAATGGAATAAAAGTCCTTCACAAATATCCTACAGTAAGTGCAAAGCCGTAGGAAGCTTCTCAATTGATGGACATTTTCAGGCCATCTCCATCTTTAACTGTTGACACTTTTTCAGGATCCATAGACACACTTTTAGCAAAGATGACACGTCCGAGTTAAATCACTTTCTGTCTGAATAATTTACATTTAGCGGGACTCAACTTTAAATTTTCTTTCAGTTTCTGATGCACCTTTCTAAGATTTTCAAAATAATCTTCTAAACTCTCCACAGCGATGATGATTTCATCCAGGTATATCACATGGGTTTCTTAGGGAAGACCTTTCTAAACAATCTTCATGAGGCATTCGAATGTTCTCGCCACATTACATAGTCCAAATGGCATCACCTTGAACTGCCAAAGTCCTTGTCCGGTAGTAAATGCCATCTTTTCTCGGTCGTCAGAATGTATCTCTGCCTGCCAATATCCATTTTTTAAATCAAGTGTCGAAAATCACTTGCTTTAAGATAGAGCGTCCAGAATGTCATCAATTCTAGGAAAAGGGTAACTGTCTTTCTTCGTAATCTCATTCAACTGGCAATAGTCAATGCAAAATTTAGTTAATCAGTCTTTCTTTCTGGCCAGGATGATGGGAGCTGCCCATGGATTTGCTGAAGGCTCGATGACATTGTTCTCTTCCATGTCCTTTAGAAGTTTTCCTACCTCTTCGTGTTTAGCAATTGGTAGACATCTTGGATGTTGCTTAAATGGTAGATTTACCCTGGGATAGATTCTATATTGTGTCTAACTGGTTCCAACCACGTCAGAAGACGAGCGGGAGGAAACATTTTGATGTTCTTGAATGACACGTTCGCGAACATTCCTGTCTTCATCGCTTAATTGTGCATTCTGCAATAACTTTGATATAATGCTGTCTGAAGATGTGGATTCTAGGATGTTTCCGCTTTGTTTAATGCGAATCACTGGAGTACATACCGGAACACTTCACCTTTCTTAATAACTCTCGCCTTGTCAGTTACATTGGCAGCTCTTGCGGGGATAATGATCCTCTACAGGTTGACAAGTGCCGAGTCTACCAGTACTCCTCGTATGGTGTTAGAGTCCTTGGGATATTCCAATAAATTGTATTGGAAATTGCTGTTTTCGACTAGAGATCAAGGAAGTAGAAATTCTGTTCTTGCCACTATTGTGATACCGTCTTGAGCTATGATTTTAAGGACAGACTTAACTCCTTCATCATTAATTCCGAATAGGGCTATGACCTCAGAGGCAGACTGCATTTCGTTATTTTTAAAAATCTAAGGAAAAATGACATTTTTTTGTCCCATCCGAGTATGCAAGGATCTGTAATGTTAGCCGCATATGCGATTGTGATGATAGGCAGCACTTCCAAACATGATATTAATGTTTAATTTCTCGTCAACGTCAATCTTCTTACTGGACACAGTCTGGAGGGTAACGCAGGCATCCAGATAAGTTTACCGTTCTATTGTTAAGCCAGATCTTTTCGAGTGATGGTAACATTGGCTCCTGTATCGATGGTCATATTGCAAGGAATTCCATTGATATATCCCATGATGAAAAGTCTTGTATCGCCAGAAATCTGAAGCACTTTAAACTGGGGATTTTCATTATCGGGCAATCTCCGCCGTGCAAGATGGACACGAATTAGGTTTCGTTCTTCTTAATAGGAGCGGTCTTACTTCTGTTTCCTGCAGTATTCTGCAATTCTGTCATATGTTGTCTTCAGAACCACAGTTCCAAAACTGTACGGTTGGTTTCTTGTCATTCTTGATCTGTCTGGTTAAATCTTCTAGATGAGCAGTCACTTTATCCACTGGCTCCTGGACCTTGAGCAACTGTGATTTTGTGGAGGTCTCTACGAGTTGCTTGTTGGGCTGCTTCGAATTTTATGATGTACACCAGAGCTCTTTTTAAATCCTTCACATTGGCCATTCGTAGAGCTTTCTGTATTTCCACAATCCCGGATGCAGTTGATGAAGTACTGCAGAGACAGGATTTCCCTTTTTTCTATCATGCACTCCGAAAAGGCAAGATGAGAAAGCTTTTCAACATCTCTGACGAGCTACTGGTGTGTTTCCATGGGCTTCTGTTGATGAGATTTTTATTGAAGTTTGATATACTCTTTTAAACATTTCTCCCTGAAGTGTGCCAGATAGTTTTTCAGTCTGAAGAATATCTGCTGCGTCTGCTCTTAGAGAAGTGGTGAGATGACAGGCCTTAACTTATTAATGCCATCCATTCGCTTCTGCCACTATAGAAAATTGTGTCATACACTTGCCCAGAGGTCTTCCCATCATATGTAGGTAGCTTCAGGGTGGGACAAGCAGGCATCGGTAAAATTTGAAACCATCTATATCCCTACAGTCACTACGAATTTCTTCAAAGTATCAACTTCTTTGGCGGCCTCAGAAACCCTGTCATCAATTTGTTGTTCAATTTGGGTTTTGACGGCAGAAATTCTTCCTTCGATTCGTTGTTCCACAACAGTAACTCTCTCTTCTCTTTGTTCTTTGATAGAAGAAACTCTGTAATCGATTTGTTGTTCCATGGCTGGAACTCTTTTTCTATTTGTTCTTTGACATAAGAAACTTTTTCTTCAGTTTGCCCAACTTTATTTTCAACCGCATCTACTCTGCCTTTCCATAGCCTCAAATTTGTTTTCTGTTATGCAGATAATATCACTTTTCACTTCTTGTCCTGCTTCAAACTTTTCTCTTGTCACTTCTTGTCCTGCTTCAAACTAGATCCAATATTTTCTTGAACGGTTTCATTACTTCTTTAATGGAATCTTAGCCAGCTTTCATATCTTCCTTGAATGCAGCTAATGCTGCCACCAATGCATTAATTGTTCCTTCATCGCTCTTGTCACCACTGGCATTCAGTCCCACTTCTGACACCAAAAAGTGTTATATGTGTACGGGTTCGTAATATATTGGATGCATAAGTCCGATAAAAGGTTAATAAAATTTATTCTTATTAAACGAAATATAGCACAATGCTGGAATTTTCTTCAGAGATATTTGTACAAGTGTTCAAAATATCACTCAATATACAGGGCTGTGGAGTCGGAGATGGAGTCGCTAAAAACATGTCGACTCTGACTCTGACTCCAATTTTTGTTGGACAGTTTGAATTTGAAATGAAATTAAAATGAATTGAAAAAAATTAATGAAGAAGTAGATAATCCTAATGTTTTGCTAACAGAAAGACTGTGCAATGATCTTGCAGAATTGGAAACTCTTCTTTCTACACTGTATATAGCCACAAAAAAGCTGCGATCTAAAGAATTGTCAGGAGGCGAGAATGGGATGTTTGTTTTTTCTGAAATGGAGGGTTTATTGCAGAAGGAATCATTTCTTCAATGAAGGAAAGAGAAGCTAGTTTTCTAGACAATGAGATCTTGCTGGGTTCAATATATGCAGAGCCGAAACACCAAATTATCTTGGATGACGAACAAATTAAAAAGGCAAAGAAAGCCATTTATGAACTTTTATTAAGAATGAAATTATTCTCAGAACAATTGGAGAATTCGAATCAGGACAGTCAAATTGCAGACATTGCAACTGAGCCTCTTCCAAAGATGAATTAGATTTTGAGAAATATTTTTGGATAATATTGAAAAGGCTAAGGCAAAGCGAATGAAAATAAAGAACCAGGAGCCTATAGATATAAAAATGAAAAAATACAAACAAGATTTTTACATGGCCTTTGAAAAAATAGAGAAATATGATTTTGCTTGCAAAAGACACCTCGAGAACTTATAAAAAAATCTATCCTGAGAAATTAAAAGAAGTAGCCATAACAGTAACAGCTCTTCCTCCTACTCAAGTTAGTGTGGAAAGACTCTCCTCAACCCTGAAGTTTATGGAATCGGATCTATGGCCTTCCAACAAAGAAGGTCTTGCCGAAGCTATACTGTTTCTTAGAAATAACTAATGCCAGTTTTTCCATTTCATAATAAATCCTAATTAATATACATAATTTGGTATGGCATATATTTTTTTTTTTTTTTCTGTAGCATCTATTACTTTTTTTATAATAAAAAAAATAAGGGTACTTTTCCATTTTGCCAGCGCAGGCGATAAAGCCGCCGATAATACTACAACTGATGCCAATGGAATATCCTCGCTGGTAACCTTTTACGCCTCATTTTCAAAACAAGTTGCAGCCATTTCTTATCAGATTGGTTTGTTCTTTCAATACTGGCATGCAATTACACAGAATATTTACCAGATAGTAAAATTTAATGCCTTAAGACTATTTGTGGTAATTAAATCAACTCAAATACAATCACACCGCTCGCCCAAAGGCGGAAATATAGAAAAGGCAAAGTTAAGGGTTAAATTCATCCATTCTAATAAGAATACACTAGCAATTAAAGCACTGCAGTTTTATATAATTTCTGAGTAAACTATTCATACAAAATGAAATAATTCTTGCATTTAAACTTGTATTCCAAGTTAAAATTTAACTTGAAATTAATGTAGATAATTACTGAGAGAATTAGATTTTTGTAGCATAGTTTACATAAGATGAGATCACTTGGGGTCACGTGATATAAACCCGGCGAAACAGCTTGTTGAACCATGAAAGCATAATAAATTCTTAAATTAATGTCTTCATAAATTTATTGGCTTTTTATAAAATTTTAAATGCTATTAAAATGCTTATGCCTTCAAAATAAAAAATTCTTAGAACTAACATTTGTTAACATTTTTTATTTGTATACTGTATGTTGTCACTAATAAAGTCTGCTTGGCGAGATTTGTGCCGGTGAAGCGGAAAGGTACCAAAAAAGGCTGTAACCCATGTGTATATGTTTATATATATAAGGGAGTCGAGTCGGAGTCGGTCATTTTCCCTACCGACTCCATAGCCCTCTCAGTATAGTCAGTAGTTATACTGATATATATATCAGTAGTACTAAAAATGTTAAAATACAATGTAGTGCAAAGAGAAAGCTAACTCTGATTTATCTCAGTTCACATGGAACTACAGCTTGCAACAACAGTAACTAAGCAACTGAACTGAAAGGCTTTCTTCGGCTTTAAATAGCTTTTAACCGACCACGCAAGATTTTTCTAGTAAATTCTTCTTCTTGAGATTTTTGGAAAGCAAAAAGAGGATGTAATTACAGTTACAACTAACACAGTAGTCAATTACATTTATTCAATTTTAATACAAATCAAAGAGATACCTCTTTAGTAAGTGTTAAATGCATGCGCTCCTGTATTTTTACTTTTCCGATGTAGCTTTCTCTTAAAATTTGTCTCGCACTGCATTTCACGAAGAAATATAACAACTTTAATTATAGTTCTACTAAAAATATCTAACTAAATACAAAATTCGTAATACTATATATACATATACAGTGGACGGACAAAAATGTGGAAACACCTTGTGAAATGCATGTTTGAAAAGAAAGATTGATTTTAATGAAATATGTTGGTGGCGCTGGCATTTTTGACTACTGACGCCACCTATACAACTTTGTAAATGTGCTAAACAGTTCAGTTGTTGTGGGAGTACTGTTATGTGAGGTTGTCATTGCATAATGTCAGAGTTAACAGACTTCAAACGTGGGCAAATTGTTGGAGCACGTATGGTAGGTGCTTCCATAAGCAAGGTAGCCGAGGTGTTTAGTGTTTCAAGAGGTACTGTATCGAAGATTTATTCCGCATATTTGAAAAGCGGAAAAACATCATCTGCTAAATCACAGCGCAGACGAAAGTGTGTTCTGAGTGATCGTGACAGACGATCATTAAGGGCAATTGTGACGAAAAATAAGAAGACCACAGCTGCAAAAGTTACTGCTGAAATGAATGTTGTGTTACCGAACCCTGCGAGTACCAAAACAATTAGAAGGGAGCTTCATAAACAGGGAATTGCTGGCCGTGCTGCAATTGAGAAGCCACTCATCAGTGATGCTAATGCCCGTAACAGGAAAAGGTGGTGTTTAAGTCATAAAGCCTGGACTATAGAGCAGTGCAAGTGTAGCCTTGGCTACTAATGTTTAAAATTTGTTTATGACTAGTAACAGCATGAATTATAAACAAATAGCTAAGTTATTGCATTTTATTTTCCAGCTATCGAAATGCGACGCTACGAGCAACGTTTTGAAACCAAAACCTAACAATCATGAATCAGAACTAGAACTAGTTGCCATTCAGCATAAAGAAATTTAAATATAAATATGAACTACTTATTGGCATTCAGCATAAAAGAAATATAAATATGAATATTAACAAAATATTAAAGTTAATTTTATAAAATAATTAAACACATGAACAAATATATAAAATAAAAAATAATTATTTCTCATGCAATAACTGGGCCACTACACTACTCCCCCACCAGTAACTAAGTTACGTTACGAAGACGGAGAAATAGGTAGTAACTAGTATTGTAGTGTTAACCACTATCAAAATAATTTAGTCAGTCCTTGAATCTAACAGGTAAACGTATAGTTCTGCCTGTGCGAGAATGTTTTTGATTCACATCCGAATTTGAGTCCGGTCTCTGCAAATTAGTGTAGTCAGGTTGTATCAAATGAGAATTTTCCTCAGCTAAAATATATGCTGGTTTCAAGCGATCCAGGGATACATTAATATGTTTTCCTTTTATGCTAATAGTAAAATATTTGTTCTTGCGATCAATAACAGGAAATGGTCCTTCATAAGGAGGTTCCAAAGGTTTTTTTACCCGATCTATTCGCTGAAACACATGAGAACAAGTTTTTAAGTCTTTATGGACAAATATCTGTTCAGATGAATTTTTATGAATTAGTCTCGGTCCAACAACTTCCATCTGTTTCTGGAGTTTATTAGCAAAAGTCTCCGATGCTGTCTGGATACTTGGTTCGCTGAAAAACTCTCCAGGAAGTCTGAGACTCTGGCCATAAACTACTTGTGCAATAGAATGATTGGTATCTTCTTGAATAGCAGTACGCAAACCCAAAAGTACTGTTGGTAACATGTCCGTCCAAGATATGTTGTTGTGGGCTTTTAATGCTGTTTTTAATGTTCGATGAAGGCGCTCAACTTTGCCATTACACGAGGGGTGGTAGGCAGTAGTGTGTTGTAAATTGATGCCACAGATTTTGGACAAAGCTCGTAATGTATCACTTTTAAATTGGGATCCACGATCACTAATGAGTTTACTTGGCGTTCCGAAACGCGCAATCCAGTTGCTATAAAAGGCTCTTGCGACGTTCTCAGCGGAAATATTTTCTAAAGGAATTGCTTCCATCCAATTCGAAAATCTATCTATGCAAGTAAGACAATAAATATTCCCTTTAGATGGTGGAAGTGGTCCTATGAGATCGATATGGATGACAGAAAATCTTCCTGGTGGTACTTCAAACTCACCTAATTTTGTTTTGGTGTGCCGACTGATTTTAGCTTTTTGGCAAGGAATGCAGGTTCTTGTCCACAACTGTACATCTTTTTTTATGTTAGGCCAAATGAATTTTGATGTCATTAATTTCATAGTCGATTTTATTCCTGGATGTGATAAACCATGAATTCGTTGAAAGACGTGTTGTCTGAAAGCCTGAGGAATATACGGCCGAACATGTTTAGTTGATGTATCACACCACAAATATTTCCCCGAAGGTAGAGAACATTGCTTGAAATTCAAGGAAGTAGTGGTTTGCAAACTCTTCAGTTCTTCATCTTGAGTTTGTTCATCAGCTATTTTATCATAATCTATCGATGAAATTTCATTAACTCTAGATAATGTATCCGCCACAATATTATTCTCACCTTTTACATATTTGATATCAGTCGAAAACTGGGAGATGTATTGAAGTTGGCGAGCCTGTCTAGGTATTGCTTTGTCAAGTTTTTGACGAAAGGTGAATATTAAGGGCTTGTGATCTGTATAAATTGTAAATACTCTTCCTTCTAGATAATGCTTAAAGTGTCTAACTGAAAGATATATGCTTAATAGTTCTCTATCATAGGTGCTATATTTTTGCTGAGTATCACTTAATTTTTTAGAAAAAAATGCTATTGGCTTCCACGAGGAGTTTTCATATTGTTGTAACACTGAGCCAATCGCCATATCTGAAGCATCTGTAAATAACGCCAGAGGTAATTCAGAATTGGGAAAAGACAACAGTGCCGTGTTCACCAGGTCATTCTTGCACGTTTCAAACTGTTTTTCAGCTTCTTCAGTCCATTCGATTTTACGTTTGTCCCTCTTTTTAGCTCCCTTGAGATACGCATGTAACAATGCTTGATTCTTCGCTGCATCCTTTATATAACGACGATAAAAGTTAAGTATTCCAAGAAAAGTTCTAAGTTCATGAATTGTTTCTGGTCGTTTGTAGTTAGTAATAGCTTGAACTCTTTCTGGCAAAGGACGGGAACCCTTAGGTGTAATTAGGTAGCCTAGAAACTCGATTTGGGGAACAGCAAAGACAGATTTTGAAACATTAATTCTTAACCCAAATGTATGTAATCTTTCGAAAACTAATTTAAGGTGATTTTCATGTTCTTCATGGGTACTGGATGCAATGAGTATATCGTCTAAATAGGGAAAAACGAATTCTAATCCTCTAAAGACTTTGTGAATAAATCTTTGGAACGTTGCAGGAGCATTTTTTAAACCGAAACTCATTACATTAAATTCGTATAAACCGAAAGGAGTGATGATAGCCGTTTTACATTTGTCTTCTTCTGCAATGGGAATTTGAAAATAAGCTTTGAATAAATCAATTTTAGAAAAAATATTTGTACCTCTTAAAATATGATGAAAATCTTCAATGCGAGGAATTGGGTATCGATCAGGTGTCGTCTGCGCATTCAATCGTCGGTAGTCTCCGCAAGGACTATATGAACCATCCTTTTTCGTAACAAGGTGCAAGGGGCTTGACCACTGGGAGTTTGATGGACGAATTATTCCATTGTCAAGCATAAATTTAAATTCCTCTTTAGCTATAGCTAAGCGTTTTGGATCGAGCTGTCGTGCCTTTGAATAAACGGGTTGACCATCAGTCGTAATAAAATGTGTAACACCATGTTTAATTTGTGTAGGAAAAAGGTTAGGTTTAGAAATTTCGGGATATTTCGACAGTAAATCGAAAATTTTTATGGATTTATTTAATGTGGTTACTGAGTAATCACTGGAAATAGCAGCGACATCACACTGGATGCAAAGCTGTGTTACGCCATCAATTAATTTTTTCTTATTTATATCGACAAGCAATTTATATTTGTGAAGAAAGTCAGCTCCTAAAATACCTTTTGTGACATCAGCAATTATGAATGGAAACTGAAAATCACGACGTAATCCCAAATCAAGAGTTAGCGTTTTTATGCCATAAGTGGAAATATCTGTGCCATTAGCTGCATACAGTTTATATTCAGTTTTACATTTATTCTGTGAAGTAGCAGGAATTATGCTTACGTCAGCTCCGCTATCAGCTAGAAAGTGCAAATTTGATCTTCGGTCACGAACGAATAAACGAAATTTGCGACAATCCTTCATATTTTCTGCAGCAGCGTTTGCCGCTGAACCTACTGCAGATTCGAGTTTTCCTGGTTTTTGAAATCGTTTTTTACCCAAGCACACGGAGGCTTGCATTTCTCTGGAATGCATTTTGCTCCAAAACGAAAGTGATAAAAACAAAATTTGCCAGTAGGGTCATATCGTTTACGAGATCGGCTTCGAGATCGTGAACGTGAATTACATAAATCCGAGTCCCTGCGTCTTGAGCGAATGGTGATTTGATCAATTTTTTGTTCAAGAAAGGTAATTCTTTGCAACAAATCATTTGCGGGAACGGAAGGAGCATTAGCACTAAATACTTCTGGTTTCCGATTCATATCACTAATTTTATCTGCCATAGACGCTAACTTGGTTACATCTTCATCACTAACTAATAATATATTTTTTATGGAGTCAGGTAGCTTCTCCAGCCATAAAGTTTTGATTAGATTTTCAGACACATCTGTAGTAGCAACTGATCTCAACTTCTGCAAAAGTTGGCTTGGTTTCATGTCTCCAAGTTCGATACCAGTAATCAAACGTTTAATCCGTACATTTTCACTTTCTTTGAATAAATCTAATAACCTAATTTTAGCATCCGAATATTTTGTGGCACTATCGTTCGTTACAATGTCCCAAATATTTTCGACGAACTTAGGTTCAAGCTGTGAAACTAAATAATTAAATTTCGTTTCTTCTGAAACGATATTATTAATTTTGAACTGAGCTTCAACTTGAAAAAAACCATATTTCCGGTTTATCAATCCAAAAAGGAGGTATTTTACACTCACCTTATGAAGCTCCGGTGACTGCATCGTATCTTTCATAGCAGTTTCAGAAGAGTCATTTGTTGACATTTCGAAAATTAATCAGGGTCACCACGATGTAGCCTTGGCTACTAATGTTTAAAATTAATTTATGACTAGTAACAGCATGAATTATAAACAAATAGCTAAGTTATTGCATTTTATTTTCCAGCTATCGAAATGCGACGCTACGAGCAACGTTTTGAAACCAAAACCTAACAATCATGAATCAGAACTAGAACTAGTTGCCATTCAGCATAAAGAAATTTAAATATAAATATGAACTACTTATTGGCATTCAGCATAAAAGAAATATAAATATAAATATTAACAAAATATTAAAGTTAATTTTATAAAATAATTAAACAAATGAAAAAATATATGAAATAAAAAATAATTATTTCTCATGCAATAACTGGGCCACTACAGAAGTGAGTAATATGGTCTGACGAGTCTTCTTTCACATTGTTTCCCACTTCTGGCCGAGTTTACGTCTGGAGAATGCCATCTCAAGCCTATAATACAGACTGCTTGTTTCCAAGAGTGAAACATGGTGGGGGTTCTGTTATGGTTTGGGCAGCCATATTGTGGTTGTCTGCTAGCCCCATGATAACTGTGTCAGGGCACGTGACTGCCAAGACTTATGTGAACATTTTGGCCGATCAAGTTCATCCCATGGTACAAACTTTGTTCCCCGATGGTGATGGTGTCTTCCAAGACGACAAAGTCCTTGTTCACACAGCTCACATTGTCCAGGACTGGTTTTCTGAGCACGAGGATGAGTTGTCCCATCTACCCTGGCCACCACAGTCACCAGACCTGAATATTATCGAACCTTTGTGGTCTACATTGGAACGGAAAGTGCGTTCTCGTTATCCACCGCCAACATCGTTATCTGAACTTGCCACCGTTTTGTAGGAAGAATGGTATAATATTCCCTTGGCAAACATACAGGAACTGTATTTATCCATTCCGAGAAGACTGCAAGCTGTTTTGGATGCCAACGGGTTTCCTACACCATATTAAGCAAAGAAACATGTTTTTTTAAAGGTGTTTCCATATTTTTGTCCAACCCCTGTATGTAAGATATAATTAAATACGATGGCTATTCATCCAAATAATTGGCAACCTCAAAACTGACTCTTCTAAATTTGGTGTTCTCCCCTCTAAGTTCATGTTCTCCCAAATTCGAGATCTTTCCACATTATATACCAATCCAAACTTAACCAAACACAGCTCAACTGTACTTATGTACCTACTTAGTATAAACACTCTTCGCAAGCAACTATATCATTCCTTTTCCTAACATCTGCCATGCAAACATCTCCGAGCTGCTAAGCTTTTCTGTCTAAGATGCTTACGTTATACTTTTAAAAACCTGTGTACATTAAAATTACCGTATTTAAATATGATTAGATAAATACCTCGTCCACAAAAATGATCTGAAGTGAATTATCATGGAAAAAAATTATGTTTTGAAATGGTCACACTTGGAAGTTTTTGGTTTATGCATCCATCTATCTAACTACACAGGCTTCAAGCTCCAGCACATCAAAATATACATCATCGGCTGTGACGTGAGCAAGCTGCTAGAAGTACCAGCATCGTCTACTTACTTAAAATATCACATTTATTTAAAGCCGACAGGATTCGACCATTCAGAAGTTTTTTTGTGTACGTCCTCCATAGTCCACGATATGAAGAGAGGAAAAACTATGACACCACCTTTTGAAAATCTAGATTCAATACCAGATTCTCAATCAAAAAGAATATGTTTTTATTTTTTTCCACAACGTGTATTACTCCTTGCATTCTCTCTTTAGGGAGCATGCAAGAAGCGATAGCACACACCCACTGTGACCTTAGGATCACTCCTAACCCTCCCAAAAATTTTTATAGTTTTTATTTGTTATCAGATTCAGCTATGGTTATGAAACTGACTTTGGGTTCTTCTATTTTCTTTAACCCTCTGAGCGGCCAGGGGTTTCATTAAGAAAGCAGAGATTTCCCAAAACTACTATGAGAATAAATTATTTTTTTGATTTTAATGTAAAAACTCTCCTAGTATTTCATACCTGGATTAGTGCACTTTTGATATAATGCCTTAATTTCTTTGACATATTTTTATATGTCAAAGAATACAGATACCACAAAAAATATTCTAGGCCGTATATATATGGCCTTGCCGCTTAGAGGGTTAACAGTCACAATCCTCTGGCCATAGCTTCGCACACAAGTGCTGCCACACACACGCACACAAACACGCACATTTTACATAATTTTAAAACAAAAATTTGCCCTTTCTTTCTCCTTATTGTAGGCTAATATTCAATTATATTTTTGCAAAATTTAAAAGACTTTAACTTCATTATACGAGTTATTTGTCTTAAATTTTAGTCTTAATTTTTCATAATTTTCTATTTTTATTAATTAATATGAAAGATTTCTTAAACAAGAAACTTTCACACTTGTACAATGACAAAAACCAGTTACCTTTTTCTAAGGAATAGAAGTTTTTTGATATATTATACTTAAGCATCCCCCACCATCAGCAAGCTAGTACGCTAATTTTATTCTAGAGGACATGCCAATTAATCATCAAAGTATCATTGTGTTATTTAGTATTGCATTATCTCATTATATTGAATTGGCAACTAAGTAATTGCGAATTTTTTTAGAAAATCAAAGACAATTTTTTCATGGAACTAAATAACTTTATTCTGTAATGTATTGCCCATGTTGATCAATGACCTTTTGCCATCTTTCAGGCAGCATCATAATCCCACGTTCATAAAACTTCTGGTTTTTATTAGCAAAAAACTGAATCAGGTACGATTTGACATCATCATCATTATTGAAACTTTTACCATTCAAGGAGTTTTGTAAAGATAGAAACAAAAAGTAATCAGATGGTGCAAGGTCAGGACTATATGGTGGATGTGGCAAAACATCCCAACCAAGCTCCAATAATTTTTGCCGGGTGACCAAAGATGTGTGTGGCCTTGCATTGTCATGATGGAATACACCTTTTCGATTTGTCGATTCGGGCCGCTTTTCTTCAACTGCATTGTTTAATTTCGTTAATTGTTCAATGTAGACATCAGAATTGATCGTTCGGTTGGGTGGTAAGAGTTCAAAGTAGACAATTCCTTTGTAATCCCACCAAACTGATAACAAAATTTTCTTTTGATGAATATCAGCTTTTGATGTTGTTTGAGTTGGTTCACCTGGCCTGCTCCACGATCTTTTCTGCTTGATATTGTTGTAAACAACCCATTTTTCATCGCCAGTTATCAGTCGTTTCAAAAATGAATCATTTTCATTACGTTCCTTCAGAAAATCGCAGCTGTTAATGCGTTGTGTTAAATGAGTTTCTTTCAGTTCGTGAGGAACCCATGTATCGAGTTTTTGAACATAGCCAAGTTATTTTAAGTGATTTTCAATGCATGTATGTGATACATGAAGCTTCTCTGCAATGCCATGTGTTGTACTGTGACGATCCGAATCGATTATTGCTTTGATTAGGTTGTCATCAACTTCAACTGGACGACCAGAGCGTTTTTCATCTTTGAGTTAAAAATCACCAGAACGAAATTTGGCAAACCAATTTTGACACTGCCGTTCTTTTAAGGCTTCGTCACCATAAACAGCACATAACTTTTTATGAGCTTGTGATGCGTTCCTCCCTTTGCGGAAATAAAAAGCAAAATATGACGAAAATGTTCCTTTCGATTTTCCATTTTTCAACGAACGCCAAACGAAAACTACGCAACTGATCAAAAAACTTTTTTTACTGATTGACAGCTGAATTGCCAACTATCAAATAACAAAATGTGTTTTACATTTGTACTATGTCTGCAACCCTAAAAATTCAACTGAAGTCATCTATGAGTGAAATACGCAATTACTTAGTTGCCAACCCAATATTTTTATATTGAATTTTCTTTTGTATTAAATATGCATATCTACAAATAGAGAAGAATTTATTAATCATAAATTGTGTTATATTTCCACATGAAAGTTAGCAGATATACGGAAATATTTTCACCAAGAAAGTTTGAAAAACATTTGAACATTTACTTTGTGGAAGTATTTTCCTCAAGAGACTTTACAAGAATTTTTGGTGGACACTTTTTCAGAGAACTTGGGGACTTTAAAAAAATTATATATGTGTTAAATTATAAAAATTATATTTGTTCTTGTTTAAAATTATATTTGTTCTTGTAATAGTTGTAAATTATATGTTTATGTATTTCATAATTTATATATGAGAAAGTTCATGAACATTTACAGGTCATAGGAAAACCTGCTGGCTATGCTCTTAATGCTTCCTCATGTCTTTCCTAATATGATAAATTTTCTCTTGCTTCGCTAATGCAGTAATGCTTTTTCTCCCAACCTTTCTTTTGAAGGGAGAGAATATGTAAGATATAATAAAATATGATGGCTATACATCCAAATAATTGCCAACCTCAAAATTGACTCTTCTAAATTTGGTGTTCTCCCCCCCCTAAGTTCATCTGTTCTCCCAAATTCGAGATCTTTCCAGGTTACATAACAACCTAAAATTAACCAATCACAGCTCAACTATACTTATGTGCCTACTTAGTATAAATACTCTTTGCAAACAACTGCATCATTCTTTTTCATAACTTCTACAATGCAAACATCTCCGCGCTGCTAAACTTTCCCGTCTAAGATGCTTACATTACACTTTTAAAACCTGTGTACATAAAAATTACCGTATTTAAATATGATTGGATAAATACCTCGTCTACAAAAATGATCTGATGTGAATTATCATGGAATAAAATTATGTTTTGAAATGACCATGTATGGAAGTTTTTGGTTTATGCATTCATCTATCTATTTATGCAGTCTTCAAGTTGCAGTGCATCAAAATATACATCCTCAACCATGATGACTGCAATTTGCTAAAAGAACCAGTATCGTCTACACACTTAAAATATCACATATATACGTGTGTTTAATAATAAGAGAAAGTATGAAGAGAGAATTTAGTAGAATCATTAACTATTAGTCATAGCTGGAAGTTGTTGTGTTATAGATAACTGGGAAATGGTGGTATCGTCCAGTATCGTCTACACACTTAAAATATCACATATATACGTGTGTTTAATAATAAGAGAAAGTATGAAGAGAGAATTTAGTAGAATCATTAACTATTAGTCATAGCTGGAAGTTGTTGTGTTATAGATAACTGGGAAATGGTGGACATATTGGTGACTACTTTTAGACATAACTTTTGAAGAATCATAAAATCGCTTGATAATGATATGAGCATATCTTATTACTTGTTGATTACTCTATTCAGACACATGTCATAACATGGCCTAGTAAATAGGACAATCTTCACCCCACAATTTTCATTATGACACACTGCATTTTTAGCAATGAAGAGTGCATAATTACTTTTTAATAATGCTCCTTTGAAGTAGCAGAGCAGTAAAATTGCTGAACACTCATCGCTCAGTCCGGGTTCAAATTTTGGCTAATGTGCTGGCTGCATGAGCGTTTTCATGGTATTCCTTATGTGTAAGATAGATATGAGCCAGTTTTCCTTGAAAAATCCTCCATAAAGGCATCCTTTCCTGTTAAGCATATAGCCTTTGTGGGCTTTGCATACTTAGAAGACAATTTCTTTAAAGCAACAAAATGCTTTAAGTTGTAAATAAACTCACCCAGATAGTCCTTATTTTAAAATTTTAATGCATTTCAGATGCAAATTCTCTTCTATGATTTTCTGAATTTAGCGTAAGAAAGTTTTGTTTTGAAGCCTCATTCATTTGACTTACTTAATCTGCTTCTGTTTTTGTTTTTTAAATATACACATTCTGCTTTAAAAAAAAAATCATATCTAATTGGATTGTTTATTTCAGACTCGGCTGCAGAATTCATTCTTAAAATCCAAAATTCTTGAGCAGAAACGTACTCTGAAGATACTGACTGACATAAAGGAATTACATAAAGAAATTATATCCAGTGCTGAGCAAATTAGGCGTAAGTGCAGAATTACAGTTATTCATATTCATGTTTTAATGTCTGGTATATATAAAATGGTTGCATATTTAATACATGTTCTCCAAAGTATTTTTTAAGCTTTCCTTTTTTCCTCATTCATACAGATCATCCTAATATTTTTTTAATTCAAGTGGTGCATTCAAAATAATATGTAACATAAAAATATATTTAATTTTTTTCTCTGAAGTGTATGCTCATTGCTTAACAAAATTGAAAGATAATCTGGGGGGGATGAATTGAATTCATTGAATAACGCTTCCAGTGTTCAGTTATGTAACTAATTTATATTAATTAGTTTCAATTGAATGCAAAATTGGATTTTTGTGCTTAGGTTAGTGCAAGAAATATGATAATTAGGAGCCTGACAACACGTTTTGCAATGGACACATGTTGAAATATGGATGGGTAGTGTTGTTTAAAGTTAAAGTAGTTGTTGTTTAAAGTTTAAAGTAGTGTTTTTTAAAGAGGGATCAGTATTCATTAGCTATATCTCAAAAGCATTATATAATTGAAGATTGAAAGTGGCAGTTGGTTGGTAGATTAAAGGGGAGCAAACAAAATTGGAGATTGCCCAAAGTGTTTTCTCAAGAAGCTGGAACTAATCTTCAAGCGGTCGCGGACACTTAGCCGACAACCACTTAGCCAATGAGACACTTAACAGACACCAGTTAGCCAACATGGACACTTAGCCGACAAGAATAGATAGCCGACACGAATACTTAGCTGACAGGATACTTAGCCAACATGGACACATGGCCAACACAGACAGTTAGCTGACAGTGAGTCTTGCTCTTCCACTGCTTTCAGATTTCTAATACTTTCCCATTTCATTACTCCTTTGCTCAAGACATCACACTACATTCATTCCCGTTTCGCTCCTCCCACTAGTAATTTCCTTTCCCTCTCAGGGTATATATCAAGGCTAAGTAGAGGGATGATTCACCCTATTCCTTGCCACACTGGAACTACTTTTTTTTTTTTTTTTTTTTCTAAAATGCTATTTCCACCCTCAGAGTGCTATTTACACATTAGGCATCACATATTTATTAATTTGGATAGGGCTCAGGCAAGGGAATTCATACCTCATGGCCTGCTGTCACCTAACAGAAGTAGGTTTGGTTTATGTAATTACGGCAAAACCAGAGGGCTATCTGCCTAAGGGAAGGGATACCTTCGTTTAAGACTTTTTAAGGAAAACTGGCTCGTATACATGATACACATGGGGAAAACCACGAAAACACCCATGTAGCCTATCTGTTCGCGGGATTCGAAATCCAGACCGAACTGCCAGTGTTTGGTGACTTTACCGCTTGGCCACTGCTTGGAATAACAAATAGAGTCACCGTCTTACTTAATACCAGTTTTGCCAGTCTCTTCCAATGAAAATTGCCTTTTTAGGCTAGAACTTTATAAATGCATTCAGGAACTGCCAGTGTTCGGTGACTTTACCGCTTGGCCACTACTTGGAATAACAGAAATAGAGTGACTGTTTTACTTAATACCAGTTTTGCCAGTCTCTTCCAATGAAAATTGCCTTTTTAGGCTAGAACTTTATAAATGCATTCAGGAAAATGGGCACCAAAAGTTTTCCCATTACCATGTAGCTATACCATAAACGAGAAAGAGAAGGAATGAAAGAGAAAAAATATAAAAATTAATGAAAAATCAAATGAAAACTTATACATTTTTAACAGATATTGAGAAAAGTTACATTTTATAAGAAAAAAAATAATACAACATATTATATTGAAAATTACACATCGAGACTTTCAAAAGAGAGTACATAATATTATCTAGTTACATGACCAAGGCCAACTTATACTCAAGGCTTGTCAGACAGGATGAGATTTCTGTTCCCAGTTTCCAGTGAATTTTGTGAAATTCATCTCTAGGTGGCTCTCGCATACAGCTATACATTCAACATTTGTAGCATAGCTCATTAATAACAAAAAGTGTATTTTATTAAAAAGTATCGCTGTTTGCTAATACAGTCAAATACCGGAAATCCGCGTTGCCTCTCAGAATATAAACATTTAGTTTATAAGTTTCGGAAACCGCAACATTGAGTACGAAATATCTAAGAAAAAAATACTTACCGAATAATGGCGTCATAATTATCGAATAATAATGAGTCAAAACTGAAATACCAAATTATTGATATAAAAAAGTTAATAAAATAAAATAAGTTTTTTCCCTCTAATCTGCATCGAGGTAAAAAAGCAGACGATTCACTCTTTGTTCAAGTTCACGATTCACGTTGTTGTATTTTCTGAGCTTTGGTATTTAATTTCATGAGATTGTTTAGTGCTGCCTTTAGATATTTTGTGGATAAATTAAGAATATTTTAAATTTTAGCCCTTTTTAATACAATAACAGATAAGAAACGCACTCGTAATTTTACTGCTTGCAACTTTGAAAAACGTAAACACGTTGCATTGACGGTAACGCAAAAGACGGTAAGATGGTAGCAGGTGCTACTCCTCGATTTATAGTAGAATGGTATAGAATTGCGACACGATTGTATATGATATATGGAAAAATAAAGAAAAGCTGTTGAAATTTTACAGCAACAGTGATTCTAACACCGGAATCTGAAACCGGAAATCTTTGCATGAGGCGAAATCGGCAAACTTCGATGCTGTGTTCATATAATACAATGAATAATATAATCAATTTATATATGTAATAATAATTTAATGCATATAATAAATTATTGCAATAATGTATATAATAATTTAATTAAATGTATCTAATATGCCTTATTCATTTTGCACTTTTAGTCCGAATTTTATGCTTTATCTTTTCTGTCCTGAAATCCGCAAAATTCTAAAATCCGCACAACCTCTGGTCCCAAGCTTTGCGGATTTCTGGAATTCTACTGTAGTAATACAGAATGGTATTTTGTTGCGTGCCATACTGAAAAGTTATTTTGCTCTTAACAAATGTTTTACGATTGTATTTAAATGATTATTCCAGACATATCACTGATGGACAGATAACATTTCAATCAGTACATGTAATACGGATTTAATACAAATACATAATACAAATGCATAGCACAAAATTTCTTAAACAAAAGCCATCATACTAATTCAGAAGTCAAACAACAAAAATTAGCGTTATATTTTTAAATTTTCACAGGACTAGTTTCGATGGTTTACCGAACCACCATCCTCAGCTGCAAAAGCACAAATGAATGAGATAGGATATAATGATTAGATAAGATAAGAAAGCCTCAACAGAAAATAAGCTAGTGGCGCCATCTGTTGATGAAACCAGAACTAAAACATAATTTCTTTAAAGGCCAGAGGCAAAGATGGATTGGAATTAGGTTCGTTAACTATAACAGAAAGATTTTTTTGAATGTAAAGTGCCTTTAGAAAATCCAGTTCTCCAATGGAAGACGTTTTTTGAATAATTTTGGCAGCAGAAAAATTGAAAGTGTGATTTTCGGACCAACAATGCTGGGCAACAGAAGACTTCCGTGTTTCCTTTTTTCTAACATTTGCCTCATGTTCCTTGATGCAAAATTTTAAGGCTCTCTTAGTTTGGCCATTAGAATTTTATTGATGGGAGAATAAACAACATGAAAGTTAAATTTCTGCAAAATATGTGCAACTTTATAGCTAATTGATGGAAAGAAGGGAATGACAATAGAATTTTTATAATCTCCTAAAACAAGAGTGTGCCTTTTAGTGTGTTGAGATAAGAATTCTTTAACTGCTTGATTAATAATGTTGGGTGAAAAGCCCCTGTCAATAGCTATTGCTTTGAAATAATTTAGTTCTTCATCAAGGAATAGTTTGGAGGAGCAAACTTAAAGAGCACAGAAAACATAGGAATAAAATGAAGCTAACTTTTGTGTAGTCGGATGACATGATTTAAAGTGTGATGGAAGGCAAACCAATGAGGTTTACAGTAAACTATAGTACTGAAGTTAGATGTGTCGTGTTTGACCAGAATGTCGAGAAACGGAAGGGAATTGCAAGTCTCAAGGTCAAAAGTGAATTGAATTGCAGGATCATTGTTGAAAGAACTTTATTTAAATCATCTTTATTACCTTCAAACAAGGTAAAAGTATCGTCTACATAGCGTAACCATACCGGAAAAATTAAAGCTTCAAATAATTTTAATTCATAATAATGCATGCATATAACAGCTAGGATGGGACTAAGATGGATTTCCATGGCTAATCCCTTAGTTTGCTTGTAATTCTTATTTTCGAAAACAAAATGTGTTTGCTTCAAACAGAGTAAAGGAAATTAGTTCATCAATTTCAATGCAGGAAAAATGAAATTCACGAAGTCTGGTTCCTAGACATCTTAATGCCAAATCCATTGGAACACTGGTGAACAATTATTTTACATTAAAAGAAACCACGAGTAAATTTCTAGGAGAAATGCTTTTAACTTTTTTAACAAACTATTGATTTCTTACGGTGTAAATGTTATTATCTAATAGAGTTGAAAATCTAGAAACTAAATATTTAGCTAATGGGTACAAGACAGTGCCTTAATTTGAAATTTTAGATCATAATTTATTAATTTGTAATTTCATATTCAATACCGGATAGTAAATTATTTTGTTGCACAGGACTGTGGATAGGAATATGGTGAAAATTTTGCGCTGAAGTAGTTTATGTTCTGAGGCTAGCTGCTAAATTCGTACTATATGACTAATTGAAAAGTGAAACATATGCTCTAAATTACCCTTAAATTAGAATAAGTAGCTCTAATAAGTACAATTCAAAATAACGTATATGTAGATGCAAACAGGAATTAAAATCAGAATCTAGTAGCTAATGTTTGTATGGGGAAAAATGGAATAACTTGAAATTTCTTCCTTTCTTTCTAAAAAAAAAAATATATTTTTACTAAAAAGGAAATGTATAATTTTTAACTACTGCAGATTAATCATTTTTAAATTTTGCATATAACAAGACAATATTAGCCTCTGGTACATTTCCGCTGATAGTTAACATCGCAAACTATAGCAGAAAAGTAGCGCTATCTTGCGGTCAGTAGAAATTTCGTGGAGGCCACCGAAAACACAAAAGAATATTTTCACACTGGCAGGCCTTGAGTATAAGTTGGCCTTGCCGTGACTCATCTAGTTAACTCTATCATCGATAGATGGCACAACATTACAGAGACTTTTCAGGATGTCTTCCTTTGCTCCACCATGCTGGGTTTGTGGCCTGTCCTACAGCTTCATCCGATTTCTCTTTAGAGATTTTCCCACTACCGGAATTTCATATCAGCAACATTTTCGATACATGAAGAGTGAAAAGTGTAGTTTTTGCAGAAATGTATTCAGTTATGAATAAAACAAAATCTTAAAGAATATTTTACTTCTAAATTAAACATTATGTACCAGTTTAGTGCTAAATATTAACTTAAGTAAGTATTTTAAGAGAGAGGCGTGGTCAATGCTTAAATGCTAATTGCTTATGCATATTAGCCCAGTTGGGCTTTAATAAGTTATATTGATCTAATCTCCTAAGGACAATCAGAGTGTCAACTATCAGCTAGTTCCCAGTCAAGAAATCAGAGCAGGTACGTGTGGTCAATAAAATGTCACAGAATTTTTATCTCAAGAATGGTGGCATGAACAGCTTATTATAGAGGTCACGAATAATTTATACCTTTGTTTGTCTTAAAAGTTAACTTTTTTTAATTCTTTTTAATAACAAAATAAAATATATTTGCTAAACTAACCCTTCACCACCATGTGTTTCTATAAAAAGTATAATTCAAGAATAACAATAATTTTTATTGCATTATTTAGATTTTTCATGACAGGGAAAGGAAATTTCATTTGTGGGGGGAGCAAAACGATTTTGTAAGGAAAAGAATGTAACATGATGTATTGAGTAAAATAGTAACGTAAAGGTATTAGAAATTTGAAAGTATTTGGAAGAGCGAGACTGGAAAATTAATATCGTTAAGTAAACAAGAAAAATTATTAATGATGTTAAAGTGTTCAAAAGAACCCAGTTGATTAAATGAAGAAGCTTTGCGGATAATTTTTGAAGATCCCATATTAAAATTAAGTGGCCGCCATACTTAGCTAAAAAAATTCTTATTTCCTTTCGAAATTTAATTCATATTCCCTGACGAGAAATTTTAGTGCTTTTTCAGTTTGGCTAATATTCACCAAACAGCACGATACATATCAAATAATGCTAAATTAACACAATAATTAAAAGCACATATGAGATCTTAAAGAATCGAAAAATGAATTTTACTGATAGGTGAAAAAATAACTTAAATATTGAACTTATGGAGAAGTCGAGAAATTTTTTAATTGATAGTAAGTTTACATAATTATTGGGTACATGTTAGTTAAACGTCACTGTCGGCTTAGTATCCTGTTGATTAAATATCTTGACAGTTAAGTGTCCTGTAGCTGAATGTCCTGACGGCTAACTCTCCTTGTCGGCCAAATGCCCTGTCGGCTGTGTCCTTGTCATCTAAATGTCCTGTCTGCTAACTGTCTGTGTTGGTTAAATGTCCTGTTGGCTAACTGTCCTTGTCGGCTAAATGTCCTGTCAACTAAGTGTCCTTGTCGGCTAAATGTCCGTGTCAGCTAAATGTTCTGTGGGCTAACGGGTGTCGGTTAAGTGTCCCGTCGGCTAAGTGTCACAGACCCATCTTTAAGCAGTGAATCAGTTAATTGACAGACTGGTCTAGGGCAGTCAAGAGGGACAACTTCATCTGAAGATCGTTCTCTGCCGCTGTCAGCTCAAAGGAACTGTGAAGTGATTAGAGGAGAGTTGATTTAGACCTTTGGGTTGCCAGAAGAACATGAATCAGTTGTTTTATCACTGCATGAAGGCTTCAAGAAGTTGGACTTTAATGCAGGAAAACTAATAGTTTGTGTCCCATTCATTTCAGCTTCAAAAGGTATCCATTTAACATTGTTTCATCATCATTTTCAGTGGAACCAAGAAGGATAGGACTGTATACTGTTTACTGGATGAATTCAATTACAGTTTGAACTATGATTCTACAGTACAAAGTCCGTAATCCGGACTTCTGTTATCCGGAATGATCTATAATCCGGATTTCAAAGCCACAAACTTTTATTTTTTATGCTTTACCCATACATTTTTAATGTATAACGGACGGTATAAGCTAGGCTAAAATTATCTTTACTGATTCTAAGGCATTTCAGTTAATGTTGCAGATTGCGCTGCTGCAACATTAACTGAAATTATTGCCTTAAGCGGTAATAAATGATGATATAATAGAAGTTTTTCATTGCGACAACAATGCCCCAATCATTAATCAATTAACGGATGGCGAAATCTGTAGTATGGTTCTAGATCTAGAAAATACCGCATCCGATAGCGAAGAAAGTGACAGAGAGGTTATTGAAAACAAAAAAATTTTGATTGACAAATTAGTCTGTATTCTCGGCACAGCAATTACAAGACTTGAACAGTGGAACTTTGTAACTGAACAAGAAATTATGTCTGTTTATAGAATTAAAGAGAAAGTATTAGCGCAAAAAACGAAGCAATTGAAACAACTTACATTGAAAAAAAATGTTTAATAAAGTAAACAAATAAATATTAAGCTTTTTTTTATAAATTTTGATACCTTTTAGATCATAATTGCTCTTTGTTTCATAAATTAAGGTTTCATATTTTTAATTGCATAATTTCTGCAGGCCATCTTACCAGATTTAAATTGATGATCTATTATCCGGAAAAACCTCTAATATGGAATCGCCGAAGTCCTGACGAGTCCGGATTACAGACTTTGTACTGTATACATGTTTTCATTTAATGGAAAGTGGAGCATGCAACTTGCTTGCCTTGTGTATGAAAGATTTTGTTTTCATGAAAGAAATTTCATGATTGGGAATGAAACCATAAAAATTGGCCACTCAAAGCTGTATATCTTTTAAGATTCTGCAACCAGTAATAAATATGGATGAGAGCTTCGAACCCAGTGTAATGCTATTAATCCAAAGCTTTTGATAATCAATGACAATGCTTGTCCTCATGGAGTATTTCTAGTGCAAGAATACTTAAAAATAGGAGATATCATTCAAATGGATTGGATTCTTTTTTTTTTTTTTTATTTATTTACTTGAGAAATATTATAAAAGGGCTACTCAAATTCTTGTTTAGTAGCTTGCATTAGACTAATGGAAATAACCTATTACATGTGCAGGATTTATGCAGGAATGCACAGAATGGGTGAGTATTATTTTCGTAGCTCCAAGGTAGCTTGTAACTGGCACAGGGAACAAAAGTGTTATTTTAAATATTAACCAGTATATGTGGTTAAAATAAAGTTAAAAGCAATGTAAAATATTGTAGGTTGACATGTTGTAACCATATTTAAACATAAATAAAAATACTGGAGCTTTTGCAGACCACCTGTCTGCTTCATATTTTTAAAGTTATGTGATAAAATACTCTAGGTTGATATACTGAAACCACATTTAAGGATAAATAAAAATACAGGAACTTTTGCAAACAACCCATCTGCTTCATCAGCTGGAGCTGGATGGATCATTTCTGTATATTAACCTAGAGTACTTTATCTTGCTTCTAAAATGTTTCATATGGCAACCACAAGTATACTAATGTGAATTTGTTTACTTCTGAAAGTAATTGTTATATATATGTGTAAGATATAACAAAATATGATAGCTATTTCAAAAAAATAATTGGCGACCTGAAAATTAACATTCTAAATTTGGTGATCTGTCCCTTCTCAGAGGTTCCAGATTTTTCTATCTTACTTAAAGTTTTAATGCAGATACCTCTTGTCCAATCAAATTTATTGTAAACCAAAACTCTGAACTGAAACTTTTCTGACTCCCACCCTTCTTCCTCTGAAGTACTCTGATGCTTTTCCTTTTTCCGCATAAGCTCTCCTGCCGGCAAGATGCTTTTTATGTATGCTGCTGCCGCTTACTTGCTTAAAACGATGTCGTACTTCAAAATGAAACTTATGTATTGAAATATAATTAGGAAACATCTTGTCTGAAAAAAAAGATGATTTGATATACGTAAAAAAAATAAAGATTGTGATTTTTCAAGTTACGTTGTGCTAAATTGCGTCATCATGCTTTTCACTCTACCACCCTACAGTCTTCTCGGTCATCTACGCAGTATCGTAAGCTGTTAAAGTTGCAGTGCCTTCATCTACGCATTTTAAAATTATTACATATATTTAAATAATGAAAGAAGAGAAAATAATTTTAAGACATGAAAATGCAGGTAAGATCTTGGTATAAGTAAATGGATGCCCCATATCAGCTTTGACAGTGAATGCATTAATGGAAAAATGTTTAAATACTTTTGGATGTGTGTGAATTTTTGTAACTGTTTCTTCAACTGTTTTTCATTTCTGGACCTAGGATATGGAATCAGTTTCCTTTTCTGATTTATGAAGTAAAATATTTAATAAATTTTTCATATTTTATAGCTGAATATTTTTGAAAAAATTATCAGAAAGTTCCACAATTTCTGCCTTATAAGCTATAATCAAATGTTTTAAAAAGGCTACTTTAAGGAATCAACTGTTTTAAAAAGGCTACCTTTGTGTCCTTTTTAAAACAGTTGATTCCTTAAAGTCAAGTTGCAAAATCTTTTAATGTGACATGATGCAAATCTCACTTTCCATTGACACTTGAAATGGCAGTTTATGAAAGGAAACTGAGTTTGGATTTATGTGTACTGTAAAATGTTCACAGATGTTTTATTAGATTGGAATATGTTAAATTTCTGGAGAAAGTAAGCAAAGAATAAACTTTTTCAGTATGTTTCTTAAATTAATTTCGAGTAGTTTGGTTTTTTTGGTAAGGTATAAATGACTCCCATCAGATAATCCTTTTTCTATAAAAGGAAGAATTTAATTTCTATCTTGTTAATGCACATCAAATTATGGTGATCCTTATTTTGAATAGATTATTATAAAGTACTATTTTCTGTGCAATGTATCTTTCTGCCATCTACCTGTGGCCAAGTCTCTGAACACTGGTAGTTAGACTTGGCTTTTATTTCAGATGAACAGCCATCTTAATGATTTTTACCGTGTGTAACATAGATATGGGCCAGTTTTCCTGTTCTTCTTCAAGATATACCTCCTTTTATAGGCAGATAGCTCTCGAGTGCTTTGTTGTAATCAAATCAAACTAAACCAAGCTATTTCCTGTTCTTGTAAATTATTACTTGTGTTTCTTGGCTACCTAACACCATAGAAAATGTAGTTCATTAAAAAAGCAACCTTCTTCTGTTGATTACATGATAGACTGATATTGTTTTACTTGTTGCAGGAACCTACTATTTGGCTAACATAGGGATTTCAACATGTCTATATGTATAAAGTCCCATTTGTTGTCAGTTTCATTACATTGTCTGTCATGGATCATTACTCCCACCATCATCATAAAAAACAAATCTTGCTTTCATAAAGTACAGTAAGACCCCGCTTAACGCTGTTTCGGTTTAGCGCTCTTCTTTTATTTCAACCCGGGGATTCTCCGAAATTGTGCGCAGCGCTAGGTTTCCAAATAACATATCCGAAACAGTGTAGTTGTGTTTCTTGCTTTGTGGACGCATTTTTATCATTTGAAACATTTGTTGACATTATTGTAAGTTTAAATTTGTATAATACTATAACGATTAATACAGTGACAAATATTATGATCTTTAGTTTTTATCATGGGTGATAATAAAAAACAAGAAAAGAAAGCAACCAGAAAAAGCATTTCACTGGAAACTCAAATGCAAGTGATTAGAAGATTAGATTCTGGTGAACGTCAATCTCAAATTAGTGCTGCATTGAATTTGGCAACTTCAACAATAAGGACAATTTTTAAGAATAAAGAAAAAATACTGTCATTGGTAACTGCAACTACGTCAAGCTCTGCAACTAGAATTACCTGTTCTAGAAATAACATTATAGAGGAAGTGGAAAAACGACTCTCTATATGGATTGACTACAAAATTGAAAGCAATATGCCATTAAGCCAATCTATCATAATGCCTTCTTAACAAAAAGGCAGAAAATTGGAAACCCAGAATAGACTGAATGATCTGACTGAGAATTTTATTTGTTTTTAAAAGTATATTCGTTTATATTTTTTTATTTTTGTAAGAAATAAATGTTTGATTTTATTTTTATTAGAAAAAAATTATTCAATTTAATACCTAACCATTTTTTATCCGTCTTCCCCTAATCCCATTATTTACATGTTAAGATAGCCTCGCTTAGCGCTGTTTCGCATTACGCTCTACTTTGATAGAACGTATCCCCCGCGTTAAGCGGGGTCTTACTGTAATTCATTCTTAAGAGTACTTTATAAAGGAAGGTATGGCCTCTGAAATAATGCTATCATGGCTGTGCTGTGCTATTAGGTAGTCATTTTGTAATGTAAAAGAAATTTGGGCAGTTTTCAATTTAAAATAATTTCAATTTTTCCCCCTCGAGGTTAATTTGTAATGCTGAGGTGTTGCAAAGTAAGATATAAGTGTGTATGCATTTTCACTTATAATTTTATCATCATTGTAGGAACAGAAATAAAACTTGGTCACATGAAGTTGCTATATTATTTTCAAATACAAAGGGATTTTGTACACGAAACAATGATTAACATTAGTACAGGGATTATGTTAGTGCTGTTTGTTCTTTAAAGGAATGTTATTTTAATGTGTCATACAACTAACCTTCTAACATTCAAGTATTGTAGTAAGTAGTGAAAATGTTACTCGAATTACAGAGGTTGTTCAAGATTATCAGACTTGAAGTATATTTTGGCAAGATATTTTATTTATTTTTCCCCCTCTTTCTTCTTCCTCTTTTTTTTTTTTTTTTTTTTTTTTTTTTTTGAGGGGGATTCTTAAGAGGTATTACTGTAAAATAATACCTCTCTGTTTTTACTTAACACATAGTTTTAGTCCTGTGCATTACTAGTGTATTAAAATAAAAAAGAAGTTTTTGTAATTATCTTAAATGTTATAAAAAACACATTGCTAATTAACATTACAAAGTGGAGCATTAAAAAAAGTACTCAGGTGTTATTGTATGTGATTAGTATGACAAATAAAGCACATTTCTAACACCATGTAGTGAACCGCAAAATTTTGCAGTTGTATATAGCAAATTGCAAAAAAATGTTGACTGCAAAATTTAAGATTTTATTTGTTTTGTATACTGTTGTCTGCATTTAACATGAAATCTAATAATGATAAAATTTTGTCGTAATATCTAGATTTCAATCTTTTGTGCACTGTATTTATTTTCTTTTTCCTTCCTTCTATTTATTTATTTTTATTTAAAAAGCAATATACTTTTTAGCACTCTGGCGCTTCCTAATTATGTGCCATTTTATGTCCCTCCTCCCCACAAGTGCAGAAGCAAACACTAAATTTCTTTAAACACATTTTTTTTAAGTTTTAATTTTATTTAAGAGTAAAAATTTTGTCAGTGGATATTATTATTTAAGAAGCAAAGCAAAATATTTGTATGATTAAAAAAAATATTATGAGTTAACAATTTTTGTAACAAAATTGTTTATGGTCTTTGCTTTGAAGTTAAAAAGGGCAATATCCTTTTCCAATTATTCTATATTTTTTTGCAGTAGCTTATTCAGTTTCTTCAGATTGATAAGTTATTTGTAAGTCTCTCAGTAGCATAGTTCTGATAGATCTTGCTCTAATATAATCCTGCTCCAGAAATGAAACTAAGTCCTTGAAAAATTTTCATTTGATTCTGAACTGCAGATGTGAGGTCTTGTTCGACGTTAACCCAATCCTAACACTTATAGCATCAATACATTAAATTGCATAAAATATACAATATACTTCAGCACAATTTTTGCATCTCTTTCAAAACAGAAATGCATTCCTTTGCCCGAATTTGCATATACAGGGTGTTTGGGATAAATTTGACAGTTTCGTAAGGAAAAAGAAAATCCGCCTGTATGAGTAGTAGTGAAGGTCTTCATTGAGTGCAAGCTTCATAGTAGAGGCTGCAACATTCATTTCATGTGACAAAGCCCAAATTCCAATGCCAGGGTTCTTCAACACCTGTTTCTGCAGATTTGTGAAGAATTCTGCTGTATGAACGCAATCAGATCACCTGCTAGGGATCTTTCTTCTTGCTACATCCTCGTAGTCACCATTGCAACTCTCTAGTTTGTTTTTACTGTGTTCAGGGAGCATTGGGCAGCAGTCATAATATCCTTATTTTGATGGCCGGCACGAATCATCATGATGCAAGTTATTCTCTTCCATTATTCAGGTTGGTTCCAGTCATCCATCCTTTCTGACATCTTGTATATGAATGAAGAAGGGTCCAAACTTTTAAATGTTTGGACCCTGTGTGTCAATACCTCCAACCTACGGAAAAATATAATCAATCATAAATATGTCAAATTTATCCCGAACACCCTGTACATAGAAAGGGAAATTTCAAAAAGCATTTTTCAGCTTATTGTTCATATTTCTTCAGTTATGTCCTTTTGGTCCTGGAAGATGTTAATTTGTATTCATCATACCAATTCAAGTATAAAGTTCTTGAACTGGTAGGCAGTCTTATTTTTTTTTTTAACTTTATTTATTTTATTTGAGTTCATTGAATTCGTTGATTTTTTTTTTTTGCACAAACTTACAGATTATTCAACCTTATAACCTCAGAGGTACTCTCCTTGTTGACTGATGCATTCGTTCGAATGTCGTTTCCAGTTTGTGTTGCAGTCCTGATGTCCAGTTTGTGTTGCAGCATTTTTCCAGGATCCTGTTTAGATCTTTGCAGCTTTTCATGATTCCTTATTTATCTTTCTGAGAAAAATTCATGATGAAAATACCCTCAGTATAAAAAAAGATAGTCAATTTAACTTTTTCACATACCTTTTATACGTTTCTTAGCCTTGGAAGAACTTGGAGCCATTAAACCTCATCATCAGTAATTCCCCCCCCCCCCGCATGAAATTTTCATCCTCATTTGCATTATCCAAAAATCCTGGTAAATTGCTGTAGAATATCTTCCTGATTCTGAAACAGTAGTATGGCTTTATTTAAAATTGTTTCATTTATATAAATTATACATTTTATATGTGGACTAAATTTTGCAACAGTTTGAATGCATTTCCATTTTCTCAGTCAAAATATGACAACTTGATTCAGCGGAAATGCTACAGTTATCTTTTCATATCGTCATTCGCCAATTTCAGTGCATGATTTCACAAATTTGAGCTTTAGTGGAAGTCATTGTCAGGTGCTGTTGAATTGTTCAAATTATTCATAATACTGCATGTGACTTACAGTGATCACCATAAATTTAATTGAATATTCAATGTTTCTGTAACTTTCTTTCAAATTTTAATGCAAAATTTTGCATTAATACTTTGATCATGAAGTTGATCCACTTAAAATATCATAGAATAGACATAACATGCATTTAAACAAAGTAGTAAAATGCAAAATGGATCCAAAAAAAAAAAAAAAAAAAAAGAATCGTGCTAAGACCACTGACACACAGTGACATCTATGAAATATTGCTTATAAAATCGTGTTGGCATGCTGTTATTAATATTTAGGAACTTTTTGAACAGTGCTTAAATTAATTTTTTCTCCATTCTGTGATGTCATCTTTTCCAATGTATCTTTACCAATTTCAACTTCTGTGAAAGAAATCTACTAAACAAATTTGTAAACAATCTGAATAAATAGAAAATAAACTCTACTTTCATAATGAAGACAACAGTATTAATGAAAGCTGAAACATGAGATTACCTGCAACATAAATACTTTTTCAAGTATCCATACAAGTTTGTGGAGTATCCGAGCAAATTATCTCTCTCTCTTTTTTTTTTTTTTTTCCCTTGGATCAAATAATAAAAGAAATAGTTTCAAAGAAAAACGTAACAAGAAGAAACAAGGTGTGAAATTGATTCCTAAAAAATTTTAACAAAAGAAATTAAACTTAGGGAATAATATTCAAACTTTCATAAGGATCAACATAAGCTTTATTTCAAGTTCTTTTGGATTAATAAAATTGACTTCATGAAGACATGCATTGGGCTTTCTAGGGATCCTGATAATGATAACAAAAGATGTGCATAAAACTCAGCTGTTACTTAAAAAAAGGGGTATGCATTGTGATCTCAAATTTTGATGATTTATTGGGGTGAAGTACCACAGGTACTTGGCCTGTTATCCTTGTATTTAGCAAGATATGGTAATGGGTATTTTTAAATAATTGTAAAATCTTTATTTCATTATGTAAATATCTACAGGATTTTCATTGTAAAAACTTAGATGAAAGGCAATATTTATTTTTGTAAAGGTTCTTGAATAGAAATAGGGTCATAGACATAATTATTGATTTTCAGATGGCACCAGTTAAATGTTCTTGTAAGTCACTAAAAATTAAAAGTGTGTTTTGCTTTGAATTATTAATATGTTTAATTTATGTAAGGTGCTAACTTTACTAATTGCCTAGATACCAAAAGTGTTTTAGACAGGCTTCATTAAAAATCTGTTTTAAAAATATTCTATCATTCATATGATTTGCATTTGCTTGAAATATATGCATGTAAAATGTAATAATATTTCTTACTATTTTTTAGATTCTAAAGAAATTTGGAATATGACTTTAACCAAGTGCTTAGAACTTTGTAACCTGATGAAATCATCTTTCATTAAGTATGGTTTCATTTGAAAATTTTTATTTTATTTACATGTATTACATTTCTTTTTTCCCAATTTAGTGCCATATAGTTTTATGCAAAGCTTACTTTACATACTTTTAGGCAGTACACATAAGAGTTCAAACAACATATTTGCTGCAGTTAAAGCAGTATTGCCACTTGGATCATATGGAGGTGATACCTAAGATAAAAAATACATAGACTTTTGTTAAACTAAAACTGTAACTGTATAACTACACGCAGGAAATATTTTATAACAGTCCTTTAAATATTAAAAAAATAATTTATATTTGGGCTATTAATATTATTTTTCATAATTTTAATTATAACATTTGACTTTAGAAGTGGAAAAAAAAATACTTTAAAAGCAATCATTATCAGTTTCAAATTTAGAAATAAATGTGTGAAGGTTTTTGATGTATGCATCATGTCTTAGTTGAAAAGGATAAAATTTCATGCTGTAAAATATGTAAGAATGTTTTACATCAGATCTTTGTCACATAGCTTTACATCAGAAACATGCAGCTGTATTTTTTGCTATACTTAAATTCAGTTAAGGTTCAAAATAATTTTGAACCTAACTTTCTTTTTCAAACATAATTAAAATTAATAGTGTAATTTTTTGTATGCTGTATTATTGTTAGCAACAAATTTTTCGTTTATTGCATTATTCATGACAATGGCATAACTTTTTGCACTCTATGAACTTATATTTGTTTATCTAATGTTGTGAAATTTCAGAATTGCTAATAATATTATTATTCTGAAAAACTTAAAATAACATGCCAACTCATAAATAATAGCTAAAGAAGCAGTGCATAATATAAGAGTCATTAAATAAATTTATATTTAAGGAAAAAATTAAAGGATGTTTTGCAATTTAAAAATAAATTTTACAAGATATGCACAGTGAGTTTTAAAAATAAGTGGAAGCACTAGAAGCTGATTTGCTTTTATATTATTTTAAATCTGCAGACTTGTCAACTCATTCAATTTTATGACAATTAAACTGTGTTTAGCATCATTAAGGAAAGAACTTGCCTGTAAATATTTAGATTTAATTAGAATTCAAAATAGCACAAAGACTTGTTTAATTATTGGTATTACAGGGCTTAAAAATTGACATCCCATAAATATTTATTATATTTATTTAATAAAACAAATGATCAAAATAAGGTTATAAATCTGAATTGCGGTAAGCAAATGTCTGTAGTTAGTGTTTACCTCTCAAATTACTTAGAAAAAGTCTAAAATGAAATGCACAGAATTTTTATGCAAAGAAATTAATGAAATGTATTCTTACTTCAACTATATCGCCTCCTATAATATTTACTCTTTTCAAGCCTCTTATTATTTCTAATACTTGTATAGTTGTTAGGCCCGCAATTTCAGGTGTACCTACAGCAAGATAAAACTTTTATTTTCTTATAAATATGATTCTTTAAGACACTTTTACATGAAATAAAGTTGTAAAATGTCATTACTAGTTATTAATTTGTCATAAAAAGGTTTATTTTGTAATGTAGTAATTTCTCAATTACTTTTAGTTTTAGTAGAATTTCAAGAATTTTTACATGAAAACTTAATTGAATTATTAACCCTTTGCAGTCATATTAAGATTATGTGTAGGTATCCTGCCAGTCGGAATTAGTTTTCATTGAACAAACTGTAGTGCATAATATGCAAGATTTTTAAGCTTGTCAACTTAATATAGCATAAGATCAGTACAATTCTTTGCTGTGATGGCTGAGAGTAGACATATATGACCTCAAAAGGTTAATGTATATGTTACGATTAAAGTTAAAAATCCTGTTCACAAATACGCTATTACATTTTTAACAAATTTTGCAAAGAGCTTCTGTGGCATTTGAAGCTATACGAGTTGTTATTGCTTTTACAGTAGCAATACTGAAACCCTTGGCCACCTGAATTAGAATTCTAACCAGCATATTTTCATAGACTTATTTAAATATACAGTTCTTTATTAACTGAAATAAAAGCTTCCTTCCAAAAAGGAAATTTCATATATTTATGGAAATTTCACTAATATGTGATTATTGAATTTCCTTTAAATTTTGTATTGCTTATTTTTTCTACAACAAAACTGTTTTAACTGGAGCAAATTTCATTTCTGATGTTAAAGTAAAATATAATGATTTTTGAGTAATGTTCTTTATTACTTTTTTTCTTTTTTTACTTACTTTCAGTTACAAAGTAAAATGCAGTACAAAATCTAAGATCCGGACTCGTCAGGACTTTGGCGATTCCAGATTTGGGATTTTTCTCGATATCAGGTCATCAGTTTAAATCTAGTAAGATAGCATATAGAAATTATAAAATTAAAATTAATTCATGGTTTATGAAATAATGAAGTATTTCTGATATAAAGGGTATCAAAATTTACAAAAAAAAGCTTAATATTTATTTGTTTACTTAAACATTTCTTTTAATGTAAGTTATTTAAGTTACTTTGTTTTTATACAATTACTTTCTCTTTAATTCTATAGTCGTCATAATTTCTTGTTGAGTCACAAAGTTCCATTGTTCAAGTTTGTAATTGATGTGTCAAGAATTCTGACTAACTTGTCAATCAAAATGTTTTCATTTTCAATAACATCTCTGTCACTTTCTTTACTCTCAATAGCCATAAATTATGCCAAGCACTTTTAAAGTATCTGCTGCCCAAACGGTATAGTGGTTAGAGAAGCCTGATTGAGATACCAAATTGCCTGGGTTAGAATACCGGAGAAGGCATGGATGTAAAATTGTCTGTCTCTTCATAGGAGGTAGCGGTGGCTGCCTATTAGGTGCCTCCACAATAAAATGGCCAGCACTTCTGGCCTTAGTAGTGGCCAAAGCTCTTATAGGCAAATGCTGGCCTTTGGAGGGGGGAACTTTTAAAGCATCTGGAAATACATCTTCCACGATCTTACAATGCTACATACAGCAGATTTTATGCTAAAATATTTCAAAAATTATTGAATAGTCTTGCCATTATTCAAGAAATTTCACATGGATTTTAAAAATTCCACTTTACTTTATATTTGCATTTTAGCACGTACACTATTCCAATACCCATAGGTTGAATGATGTACATACAATTTGGAGGAAAGAATAATAGAGATACATTATCTTTGACTAAAACTTTAAGTGAAGTATGAGCCGAACAGTTCAATCTTCAATCAGGACAATAGTTGCATCATCAGGTAAACCAACCGAATTCAAATGTTGCTGAGCCTCGGGTGAAATGATTTTCGAACCAATCATTCATTAACGCTTGTGTCATCCGTGTTATTTTATTTGCACAATATATAACTGGGAAAATCTTTACTCCTTTAAATGCTCGAGATCATGTATTTTTTCAGATTACGAAAAGTTTGCGCTTGTGCATTCCTGCATCATTTGCGCATGCTAGAATTGTTAGTCTCGCTTTGGGATCTTTGACACTAGTTGGAGTCTTTTCTGTAGATGATGCTAAGGTATTCACAGTACACATTGCCAGTAAAGACCAGTTTCATCAGCATTGTAAATTTTTTCTGGAGATAATTTTTCAGTATTAGTGACTTCACTGAATTCATCTGCAACTTGTCGAATATGTACACCCAAATTTAAAGTTCATTTCTTCATGAAATATGTTGACTTGAGCCATTAGCATTAGACCCATCAATGGCACTCCCTCGCTGCAATGCTACCTGACCCATTCAGTCATCACTTTGTCATGATCATCATTTTTAGCATAATTAATAATTTTTCTGTTATTCAATGCGAGTGTGATATCGGAATCGACAAAAAATTAAAAAAGTTCTGTTTTCTGATATCCTTATGTCATGTTATTTCATCTTCAACATTGACTTTCCAATGGCATACACCTCTCGTAATTTTGAGACAGGTATATCTTTATCCAGTTTTTTGCAGCAATTCCACTTTTTGTTTAATGGACATCAAAACATGCTTTCTCTTTTATTGGTCCTGCTGCAGCTTCAGAATTAGAAACTCTTTTCTACATAATCAAAAGTTCAAACTTTAATTTTCATAAAATAATAAGCTGTATAAAATCAGAAGTTCTACTGCTAAATTTTGTCTTGCTTCTATTGCGCACTGAGACAATTAAGCCTCAGTTGTATTATTGTAGTTATTTATTTAGCTAATGTCTATTTCTTGCACTTGTTTAAGGTTTATGGGAGTCCAGAATAAATAAATCCCTAATTATACTTAATGCGGTTTGATGTCCGACGCTAGATATCTTACTGCCTGTGCAATCTCTGCGGGTCCTAAATTCTGCTACCAAGCACTGCTTTAAGTTTTAAATTTTTGACGCCCCTAAATTCTAAAACTTTTCTCATGCCTTAATTTTGTTGCTCCTCTAAATTCCAAAAATTTTCTCTTCCCTTAATTCTGCCGCCTGGTGTGACTATATTGAGCTCTGATGCCGGTTTTGAGTTTATAACAATAACAAATCAGTTATTCTCAATTCAAATAACACTAAATGTAATCTTTTAGTTTATGAATATCATTAACAAAATCTATTTTTAGCATATGGAAAGAAATTTTTATTAAAATTTTTCCTCTTCAACAGTTTTTAGTGCATTTAACTTAAATCTGTAATCATCACCAAGCATAATGTCAACATAAAAGGTTACCATACTCCTTTGTTATTCAATTACTAACATAAAAAAACTTGTTTAGGCATTGCTACATGAGTCATTACTTAAGTTGTCATGTGTTGACAAACATGCAGTGATGAAAGGAAAGTATGATAAATAATGATTCGCCAGGTTGGCGTCAGGGATATAAAATATAGGTACGTGTAAAACCAGCAATGTTTCTATGTAGAATGTTTTGGTTTGAGATGCTAAGCAGATACACAGATACAGAGCCAAATATATTTATTTCACAAATTTATGCTAAAATAATTGTTTCCTCAGTAACAAGGTATTTTATTTAGTGCCAAAGTGAAATTAAGAATTGGGATGGTCCAAATGCTTTGGAGAGGGAAAATTCAAATGCACATGGGTAAAGCATTAAAAGAAAAAAAGTTGATTGTGGCTTTGAGGTCCGGATTTTAGATCATTCCGGATCTTGGACTTTGTACTGTATTGGGTTGGCAGGAAAGTAATTTGGGTTTGCGTGACTAGATAATGCTACGTTCATTTTGTTATTCTTCTGTCATTCTTTCCCCATTCTCTTCAAAAATGTAGAAAGTTCTTAAATAGGCCCACATATTTGTTTACTGAAATATGCTTTCAATCATGAATAAAAAGAAGACATTTAAATCTGCCTTTACTTCATACTTAAACATTCCAGAATTATAAATATATATATATATATGTAAAAAATGTTTATGTATTTAATCTTAACATCTTGAGGACCAGAGTGCTGAGTTGTTGAGCTTCAAGCTTAGCTGTATCCTAGAATCTCTATATTTTAGATACAGCTCTGCAGTGTAAACAGAAATTTTTTTTGTTTTTGGTGTGTGTGTGGAAGTGGGAAGAGAAGTATATTAACGGAATGTGATTCAGTACGCTTTTTTATTTTTTATCTGGTACTATAGTGCACCCTTTATTAGTGACTGCTTGTCTAAGATGATCACCTCTAAAAACAATCAGTATTTCTGACAGTGCACAAATAAACAGTGGTACTGAACATACCTTTTTAAGGTGATTATGTCTACAGAAGACAGTAATCCTTAGTAAGAGTTCAGTGAACTTTTATTACTACTACATGGTATGCAAAACATTTTTCTGTACATAAAAAGTATAAAAATGAATTTGGCTACATCTTAAGATATCTATATGGAGTTTCTCATAATTTTCTGGACTAATGTGACTAATGACAACTGAATTGCATCATTTATAAATAAATTATGGATTTTCATATGAAATGAAGTTTCCTATTTGTCACAAGTTAATTTCAAAGGTGTGCAATGTTCCTATGAGAGAAGAGAATAATTAGAAGCATTGACACTTATAATATGTGTCATTTGAGATGATGTTCAAAAATAAGGATGACTCCATCAATGTGTATCAAATTTTGTAACAAGTTAAGATGGTTTGCTGAAACAAGTTTACAGTGATGATGCTTTGGTTCGTTTTAAATGTTTTACAGTGGCTTTTCTTGGAGAAATGTCAGATTTCTCATTTCCACACTACTTCATTTGAGAGCGAAAAAGTTCATATTAACAACACTTAGGAGTGCCAAAAGATCTTCATAAAATTTCTGAGTACACTTATAAAGTAACTTACTATTATAATATGCTTTACTATACTTTACTTCATTACTGCAGTAATGATGAATATTAAGTTAATGCATCGTATTTTTTTATACTGAATATATTTTACACCTTCTTCATACATCTTCAAAGCTTATAGTATCAGTGACTATACCAAGTGCACATGTCCTCATATCTTGATTTTCAAAAGCCATAAGAACTCAGTTTTATCTTCTTCCCATTTTGGACATTTAGAATATGTATGAAAAAGAGCAGCCATGTGGGTAAAAAATCTGTGTTCTATACACCGACAGTTTCTGATAATTTATACTTAGAATGCTAAAATAAAATTTTCTATTTTGAGGTAATAAATAAAAGTTATGATAACTTATTAGACCATGAAATGGAGCCTCTGGTTCTGCAAATGTTAAGACAAAATAGGAATATGTTTTAGACATGTGATAATTTACTTTACTTATTTTATAACTAGGATACCTGTTCCAGGAGCAAAGCAAGGATCTAATGCATCAATGTCAAGACTAACGTAGACAGGACCTTTTCCCATTTGTTTCCTTATATCATCCATTAGTGGTGCCATGGAAGTGTGCCAGCATTCTTCTGCTAAAACAAGCCTAAATCCCTACATAATTAAGTGTAATTGTTAAACAGACTATAATGTGTAATTTTTAAACAGATATATTTCTTTATCATATTATTCTTATTATATTTACATTTCTTTATCAGCATTTATTGTAAATAAAATGTACTTTTTTTATTTTTGTAGTATTCAAATACTTTTTTCATTCTAAAAAATACTGTATCATATTGCATTCTATTTTATTATCATTACACATGCACATACTGTATATATATGATACAATTTAATTTTCATTAAAAGTGAAATTAAAAATATATGATCTAAAATTTTTTTAACATTTAACTAAATGTTGATGTGTTCTCTCTAAACTAAGTTTCCTATTTCTTTATATATGTGTGAGGGTGAAATTATTAAAGTTTTCACAAGTACTAATTTACAGTTAATTAATAAGATAAATTATAGCGAAGTACTTCACAGGGTTCGTAGCGGTCCTTACAAGTGCTTATAAGTCCTTATATTTGAAAATAAAATATACAGGCCCTTATGGGTGCTTACTTTTTCTTTAAAGCCCTTATTTTTTTTTTGTTTTTAGTGCTTATTTTTTGCTTTTAGTGCTTTTTTTTATTCCTTTGTTTTTAATGAACGCGCATTTTATCCCCGTACCAAAGCCGAAACTAAATAAACAACTTTTCTTCCTTATATGCAACGTCAGATGGTGAATCATACTCCCGGAAATTGCTTTTCCCCCTTCCTCTGCATTAACGTAACCTATGGTGCGCGCGAGAGTACAGACAGGTGCACGTCGTTCTGTTGGCCAAAGAATTGCAAAAACGGTAGAAAATTCCGGTACATTCGGTATTCTTTTCCTACCACCCAAATGAACACGTTTGAATTTCTATCAAGATATACCTTGATAGAACACGTTTGAATTTCTATCAAGATTTTAATAATTTGCATTCTCGTTCTGCGTGGTCAGTTAATATTCGCGTTTTTATGTGATCGTTATGCTTATATTATGAGCATATGTATGACTATTTATAATAATATAGTTGCAGTAACTGCTGAAGTATAGATAAACTTCCAAAAATGGGTGTGTTTTTACACAGATTAGCTTTCTAAGGAATAATATTCGGAATGGCTTAAATAAAAGGAAAGTAATTGAATAGTCAAAATAATTTCATTTTCTTTGCCAATACATTATACAGTACGGAGGTTGGGAGTTTCTCCGCAAAATCTGTAATATTGAAGCAGCGGACTTTTTTTTTGTCACTGTCCTATCTGGATTGAATAGGACTAAAAGTTTTTGCGGTCTACCCAACCCAAGCGAAGATTGATTCTATTCCGGAAATTTAATACAGTCTGTTAAAATTAGAATCAGAAACACCCCAGATTAGTAAGTCTCTTTCTTTTCCTTTATTTAGTTCTTTATTCTCCGAATACCGGCAGGTGTTGATTCCGATTGCATAATATCACATATGGAGGAATTACGCCACACGTATTGCGCAATAACGTTTGCGATATTTTGCATTGATAATTAATTTTGATGTTCAGTCTGAGATTTGTTTATGAACACTTAAAAGAGTTTTACTGTGCTTTCTAAGCAGAATATTTCTCAGTTCCGTTTGTTTTTATATGATGCACAATATCGAAATGTCAAAATCATTTATTTAGCCTAAATTTAAATCTAAAGAACGGCTACAATCTCATCCACTCCTCTTTTTCCAATTACTATCCGGAAATTTACGAGTATGCGGGTTAGTTAAGGTTTTACTGTTAAAGGATGACTGCATGAAGCAAAATCCTGTCTTCTGATTTCAGAAATGTGCCTCTTTTTTACTTAAATTACTTTGTTTGGGATATATGTTAAGGGAAAACTGTTATGGAATGAAAATTTAAAAAATGTTCAGAATTTTGATTCAAGTTGAATTATTTAAATATTAATATGAGTGAAGAAATAAATTGTATTTATTATTAGGTGCCAAACGAATACAATTAATATGGCTTATTATTATTTATTTTCTATATTTTCAGCTGAAATATCATCAGTAAATTTTGTAATATAGTTTAGTTCTGCATAGTTTTTTTTCTCTCATTGTAAACTAATTCTGTAAATTGAACTGTCATTTAAAATTAAAAAAAGTTAATTGCTTTCCATTTTTGAGGTAATGCTCATTCTCCTAATAAATATTGCATTGCTCATATTTTAAATTACAAGTCTAATTTTTCTTTTAAGGTTATGCAGTTGTGTATAATGTAATTAGACAGGTGCTTATTTTTTCCTTAAAATGTGCTTGAAAAGTGCTTATAGGTGCTTATTTTTTTAACTAAAATGTGGCTATGAACCCTGACTTCATCTTCATTTTTATGATTCTAAATTGATAAGCCTGATCTTATATTCTCTAAACAATGCATAGTTACCTGATCGACACTCCACTGGTAATCTGTTGATGTATATGATGTACCCCTTAGACCTATTTGAACAACTCTTCTCTGATCTAAAAGACCTTCTTCAACAGCACGCCTAAAAGTTGTACCATGTGCTATTTTGCATCCCATCATTGTATCATTAGCATCTGCATGAGCATCCACATGAACCAATCCTACAGGTCCAAATTTTTCCTGAGTATGAAACATGAATTGAAAAATATGCTTAAAATATTTTTTAAAGTGTGACTCTTTTTTTATAACTAATACTTAATGATTGTTTTTTGTTATTAAGATAATGTTATTGTAAAGAGAATATATCCTTAAATTTTTTTTCATCTATTTTGCATGGTTATTCAACATCCATGCACATCTAAATTTTCAAAATAGGTATTAAAGTTAATTTATTATTCATGAAATGTATTAGCAGAGCCCAGCTTGTTTTTTAGTCCAAAGGGGCTTTGTTCCTGAAGGACTATTGTTTTCATTTTGCGATTTTGCATTGGTTCACTATAAATGCCCGTTTCACTTTTCAAACTGTTGCCACTAAATGTTAGAGTTCTGCATTATATTTGAAGAAATTAAATAACAAAAAATCTGCATAAATTTATGTATATTTCTCGCATTGTGATAAAACAATAGTACATAGAGCCATTGAATTTTGAATGACGTAATCCTACTGCGAATATGGGCATGTGGAAGCTCAAATTTAAAATTTAGAATTTGTTTTATTATTGATTTCATATTTTGTAAAACTTTAACGAATTTTTGATTAACAAATTCAAGGACTTCAAAGCAAGCAATGGCAACGGTGTACAGAAAAAACATTTTTATCTCCTGCATGCGAGACTCTGCATCGGAAATTATAAAGGATATGCTCAATTTAAAACTCTTTTGTGATATTGCTCTTGAACTGAATTTTATGGTTTAAGTACGAAGAACAGGATATTTAATAAATAAGTGAAAAAAAAAAAGAGTTATGGGGAAATAGGTCTAGGCCACATGCAGCATACATTCAGTATTTCATCAAATCAAATGTTCAGCAATAAGGTTAAAATGCTGTGGGTATGCGTTAATTGCTGTATAAATAATCAAGCAGTAGATTGATGTAACATAGATTATTTTTACTAAACATGCTTGGTCAGGATCTTCAAAACTGTGATGTGATAGTGTCCAATAAGTAATCTGTATGGAAGCACATTTTATGTTAAACCTGTATCAAAGACAGAAATCATAATAGTCGAAGAAAAGACTATCTTACTTTTACCACATAGCTTTGGCTTTGACTGATATGGAGCAGTTGATTTTGAAATTGTGCTGCCCTGTTTGCTATCAAAATCATAATGGTTAACTTTCATTGCCAGGTAACCTTTTTAATATTTCCATACTAGATTCCTAAGCTCCATATCCATTTCTGTTTAGTACTGGCAGTCTTGCCACCCATCTAGCGAAAAAAAAAGTCTTGTGCTATTGATCATACAGAACGGTGCATGCAATACTATGAAAAATGTATAACATCACTGGCAGTCAACATCATATTGAAACCATGATCTTGTGAGCTGTAATAGCAGCTCTGTTTACTATACTCTTATTCATGTTGATGGTGAGTGCTTGAGCTGTCCTGTTTTAAAAATAGAACATGAGTATTTTTAAATTGTTCAAACAACTGAAGTGCTGTTCATTGGGAGGAAGTACTTTTGCCGTGTAATTACTGCAACATTACATATGCTTCCATTATGTTGCTTTATAAATAGATAAAAAATTTCAATGTTGCTGCATACTTCTTATCATAAACAGATTTCTATTTTTCATATGTGACTGGCAATTACCTGTGGATTGTTGGTGAAACTTGTAGGCTAGATGCAAGCTTAAATGACCTTTATTTATTTTTGACGCCATGAGAACCACTCATTTTGCGAAAATTTCATTCACACCATACGCCAACCTTATGTAACAAAATTAATTTATTCTCATTCTTCTTTGGCTTGTTTATGCATTTAAATATTCCACGTTTATGCCTTAGCTTACTTTAAAAGATTGAATAGTATGAAATTCGTTAATAATGTAACTTTAATGTGGTTGATTACAAAATGAGTAAGATGGAAGATTGTCTTAAAAGAAAGAGAGAGGGAGCATGATTTAAAACTGAAATGCAGATATCATATTATAATGCAAAAAGGGTGTGGGAAAATTGATCAAAAACACCGATTAAGCACACATAAAATGCATTCCATTAAATTTTGGTAAATCTTAATATCCAATGCATAAATGGCATCTAATTTAATGTTGGAAAGGTTATGTGTATTTTGCAAAAGCCTCAACTCATTTTTAGCAAGAGAAAATTTACATGATTAATCCATTTTTGTCAGTTAGATATTATACATCTCCTTCAGAGATACTGCATAGCTGAAAGAAAAAAAAAAGTATACCCCCATAAAAAGAATTGAACTTCAGATGCAAAAATAAGCATGTATCCATTTGTATCATTTGAAGAGATATGCAAATTATTGGAATTTTGGAGAAGTAAGAGTAGATTTTAATAAGTGATAAATCCTTGTTTGTCAACTATTATATGCAAGTCATTATTTGTGTAGCATAGAGTTAAGTTGTCCATGTCTCTCTGGTTAAGCATATAAAGTTTGCAACTTTTTAAAGTTTGTGACAACTGTGCTAGAACAAAGTACAAATTTTGTAACTTTTCACTAGTTTTCCTAGAAAAGTACAATCAACTTTCCAACATATCCTAGACATCTTTCATAAGTAAAAGATTTGGACTCATAATAATGAAAGGATGTAAATCCTCAAAGATATTGCTGAGAATGTCTTCTGTAATGTGGTTAAGCATTATGTTATTGGTAAATGACATCTAGGAGCTTAATAAGTATTATCAATGCAATTGGTTGCAGAGTGTCACTGATATACTTACACATTTGATTTGCATTTAATTGCCAGATGTTTTTTAACACAACTAGAAGAGAATGCTTACTCCTATTGTTATATTGGATATGGTCTCGTTGTGTCTCTCTCAATCACAAATGCAGGGTTGGAATGTAGATCATTCTTCTTCTGCATGCATAAGTAGAAAACATTAACACTGAAAGAAGAAATTATTATTATCATTAAAGGCAATGCATTTCCTACTTAAGCACTGTCCAAGGCAGAGATCATCTCCAATGCAGATGATTCTAAGATGTTGAAAAGTCAGTGACATTCTCCGTAATGTATGCTGAGACTTAATTCTCGCTTCTGCTAATTGTCTATAAATGGTATTTCTTGATTATACATGATGAATTAAAAAATAGCAGTGCCTTTGAATGGATGATAGTTTCCCATTGATATGGCTGTGATTTCATGATTGCTCTAGCATTTTCTGTGCCTGGTTCCATCTGAGCCTCTGTTGGTCACAAGTCTTCCTTTGATCCACGCAAGCAAAACCAAGAAATTAACATATTGTTCTGGTCAGTACAGCAGCTGATACGTCTGTTATATCAATCACCTTCTTCTAGATCTAAGATCTGTTAGACTGTTCATAGCTCTGTAGCATATGTCTGGAAGATATCTTTGTGCACAACTTGCAATATCGAAATGGAAAATAAAATTAAAACTGGTGTATTTAAATGGTATATATTGTTCCTTCTAATATATGTTGAATTAATTCAAAAAATTCTCTGATGTTAAAATTTTGATTACTTGCATAATTTTCCAAACAACATATGCATTCTGAGTTTCATCGCTATAGTTTAATTTTTTATAAGACGGACTTTCTCCAACTCCCCCCAGAAGAATATGTTTTCTGTTCCTTTAAAAGTCCACTTTATGACTGAAATTTTCAGTTTATCCTCCCAGCACTTCTGGGAGGATATTGATTATTATATTCTCTGCACATAATCTTTATGAACTTTTTGAAAAAACAAATATATTTATAACATTTGAAGGTCTAATCATTTTAAGTAAAAAATAGTGTACCTTTATAGCTTGCAAAATTGGGTAAGTAATTGTATGATCACCACCCATTGTTAATGGAGTACATTCTTCTTTTAAAACTTGTAATATAAATTTTTTAATGTGATGAACTGCTTGTTGAATATCATATAATGGGAATGGAACATCTCCTAAATCAGCTACTTGTAAATAATTAAATGGCTCTGCTCCTGCAATGAATTTAGTATGGATTACTCACAGGTAATTAAACATAGTTTCATCCGATTTTTCAGTTATTAAAATATATATAAATTTCTAAAATATATTAAGCACTATATGAAATTAAACAATCATATATTTATGGATTTAAGAGCTCCTCTTTGCTGCAAGCAGCAATCATTTTTAGTAATCTGTAGCATCTGTTAATCTTACTGTACTTCCAGGTAATTAGCTATGGTGAGAAATTATGTGGACTTAACGAAGTAGTAAGAGCCCCTCTTTGTTTCAGGTAGTAATCATTATTAGTAATCTGTTAATCTTACAGTGTTTCCAGCTACAGTGAGAAATTATGTGGAGTTAATGAAGTAGTAAAATCATTTGAAAAAATTACAAAATGTATTCTACCCCTTTTTCCTGATTCAGCTCTTTTGCACTTAGCTTAAAGAACTCGGAATATTTGACAAACTGCAGAATCTTATTTAAATTTTAACTTGGATTATACAAGTAAGTATCATTGACTTCAAAAAGGATTAGAGACTTTTTTTTGGGGGGAGGGCTGTCTTGGTATGTAATTTTTAGATATAAAATGAATTCTGCCTTAAATATTTAGTGTAAAAATAAGATTTGCATTTAAAAAATAAGAACAGAAATTGACTATAGCATATAAAGTAATACAAATTATAAGAATAAATTGTGACTCTTATATTAACTTCATATGCACAAAAATACAGGAATGTTTTGGTAATGAATAATTTAAAAATATAGTATTATTTTCTCAAGTTCTTAGCCTAGAGGATTTATAAAGTATTAAAATTTTGTTTTCTTATTTTTAGAATAGGTGAAATGTAACAGCTTTACTGTCTATTTCCATTTCCTTTTTTTTTTTTTTTTTTTTTTTTTTTTAAGATGCATGTTAAAATACTTATATTTAAAAAAAAAAAAAAAAAAAAAGATCCTATAGTAAATTAAGATAGCTGAAGTCTTAAAAATCTCAGTTATGAAGAAATGATTTCCTTAGTACTTAACTTATTTAGTCCGAAAATTCAATCAAAAGCATTATTAATCAGTTGGCATCAAAATTTTGTAATATTCTGTCATAAGTATATTTTACTATCAAAGTTTAAACCAGAGGTGGCCAAATACTTTTGACCCCTTGTTAAAAAGGTCTTTTCTAGTGCATCATGCAGGCAGGGCTGTTGCAAGGTACGATGGTGCTTGTATGGCAGTCTTTTGTAGTGCCTCTATTGTTTGCCAGTGCACAATTGGGGTGAGAGGGAGGAAATCACCCAGTAAAAACTGAAAAACAAATTACAATTTAAAATAGCATTTTATGCTTTTAATTTTATTATTTTAAATAAGTTCCAGATGGTGAACACGTGGTCACGACAGCCAACAATGCAGGTCACTCAATGAAACATAAAAGGTATACATAATTTTCAAGGAATAAGAAGTAAGAAAATGCTTAGATGATTAATCTAACATAGTAGTTTTCAACCTATTTTGCTGCAAGCACCTCTTTCATAATCTCTAGGTAATTATCTCCTCCTCATTTCCCAAACTTGAAAAATATATGCTATACACATTAATTGAGGTTTAAATTATTTTTTTTTAAATGTGTTGTTATAAACAACAAAAAGCATAGAAAATATTATGTATACCAAAACTTGAATAAAAGTAGATTTTATAAATTAAAACTAAATACTTAGCCAAATAAAAGGTTAACTGCTGTCCCCCCCTTAAACTATGAAATTCCTCTCCCTCGCTGGCTGAGAACTCCTGATCTGTCATTTTTATAAATTTATAGCCTTGCATACATTTTCATTTTTATTACAAATACTGTGTTGTTAAAAACGATTATTAATATATACTTAATATTAGACGTGAAATCTGAAATGCTCATTTGCAATTATTTTATACAAATTAGATTTCAACTCACTCATAGCAATCTTTAATACCGAATGTAAATTTTCATCAATAATTTGTAATCAACATTTATTTTTCATGCACTTCATTAACAAGAACATTTTTTCAGATAAGTATATCAATCCAAATAAAACTAAATATTTTTTGACATAATCCAAAAAAAAATTTTAATTTATCTACCTTCAGATAACTATTAAAAAAAATTATTTCGCTTGAAATATTTCATTTAACAGATGATCCAGCAGCAAATCGTTCTGTTCTAACAAGCATGATTTTTAAATAAAATCTTAGGGGTTAGTTTTTTTCCCCCTTAAGCTCCCTCCTTTTTCTAATCATTCTTTTTATCTCATCAGTAATATTTAATTTCTAAATTAAAGCCCTAAAATGATAGATCTATATCCTTTGTCAGATGCATATGTTTTTTACTGTATCTAGTGTTCTCGGCTTAGGTTGACCACTAGTGTAGTCATGTGCATACATACATATGTATACACTGTAACAATGCACACTCGTGTTGTTGATTTCAGTAGTTTGCATATCAAATCAGTTCAGAAAGCTGGAAATGTTGCACAGATGTTATAATGGGCTGTATTAAGCAATTAAAGGCCTGTGAGAGATTTTTACCGGCCCTTGCTTTAAACTTATTTATCATAACTATTACACGAGTTCTCAACTAAAATGTTCAAATTTATATAAAAAAAAAAATTAAATCTTTTAATTCTTATGTTAGTAGGTATATGAAGTATTTGACTTACAGTGGGTTATGTTGCTCATATATATATATATATAATGTGAAAAAGAAAATAAAATTCATTAATTTAATTGATAACATTTATGCAAAGTAAAAAAGCTGAACTGGTTTTAAAAGAAACATTTTTTAGAATTGAGAGAATTTTAGTTTCAATTTTATAATTTTTCTTTTACAGCCAATTTTTTTTATCAGAAAGGTATATTAGTTGGATATCTATTATACCGAATTGTGGTTGCAGTGCTGTTACAGCAACATAAAATTAGCAGTATCATTTCCGTTATAACAAAGACATTATTTTTTTAATTGACTTCAATTATTAAATACATATTATATGGTTATTTATTTCTTGAAACACGCATTATATTTTGCGAATTTCGTTGCCTTCTTAAGAGTGACACAAGTACAGATTACCTCTTCTACATCCCATATATTTTCCGGATTAATATCTGCATCTCATCAGTTTCATACGCAAAGTAAATAAATATTTTTTTCTGTGTTGGAAACTTCGAATGGAGAACTCGAACGAAACTTTTTTTTGTCTTCCGCGTACCTTTTTTCCTCCTATCTTCTTCAATTTTAGTATTTTTAATATCTTGTAATAATGAAACAAAGAAGTCCTAGCTAGAGAAAGCTTCTATCACTTCTCTTCTACTTTATCTGGTTGGAAAAGAGCTTTCTGCAAAGGAGATGGTCTGACAATAATAATATTTAACGTCATTGAGCATACTGCATTTCTAACTGGTTCAATTGAGCATTAGATGGGATGGATCTTCACTGCGAATATATAGGAAAAGAACCATTTAATAATCTAGTTTCCTTCAAAATTTTAAGCTTTCTTTACAATGTGCCACCACTGCTGACACAAGCAATTCTTAAGTTACACATATACTAAAAAAAAAAAAAAAAAAAAAAAAAAAAAAAGATGACAAACATTTTTATCTCTGTCATCTAAATAAAACTTTGTAGAATAAATAAGTTTGATTGCTCCTGTACATGTTAAAACCGTCAAACGCATTTTTACAAGACATATATGTTAAAGAACATAATCGTGTTAAAAATTATTTTTTAAGTTGGTTCTTCGGAAAAAATACACTTTTTGTCGTCATTTTCGTATAAAAATATTCTAAACAATGTTTTATGAATTTTACACTAATTAATTCAATTTACCTGTACTTGGATTACATGGTCTTAGCAATGATGATTCTGTTCTGATCTGCCGAGGTCCAAAACGTGCTCCCGGTCGATTGGATGTTCCACAGTCAATGGGAATTCCCAAAATACCGACATCTAAATCTATAAAGAAATGGAAATATTTATTTTATTATTATTTAATGAATTATAGTTCTTAAATGTGTTTAATATTTTTATATTATTAAAATTTTGAGCTATTAAAGATTAAGCCATTCGTTTATTCATTTCAATAATTATGTCTCTGAAGTTTATAACATGCCTTACTTCGTCATTTTTAACGAAAAAAGGAGTGAATTTCATGCGTAGCCCACAGAACTCATTGTAAGCAGCAACAGTTTAAAATATTTTACGATGGCGATTGTAAATAAATTATACCGCATAATACTGTGGCAACATTTACAGCTGGCGATATAAATTTTTTGATCTCATGCAGGACGATGATTTTGCCACTTGTGTTGTGTTGAGTGACGAAGCGACATTTCAGTTCAGTAAAAACGGCGAACAATTGTAATGACCGGATATTGGCAACACCCTCTTAAACAAGTTTACAGTGGGTGTTGATACTGGGCACAGAAAATTTTTATTATTTTGTAGAATAAGAATGAAATCAAATTTAACGGCTTCTATTCAGTTTTGCAGACAAAGGTATAGAGCGTTTCTCTCTCTCTCCTTTTTCGGGGGGGGGGGGTATATCTGAATTCAGGTTTTCCCAGTTGAGGCTTATTTAACGATTCCCATTTCAGCCTCTTCATTTACGGCAAAATCCGAAAGCGCGATAAAGTGATGTCACAATGACTCTTCGTCCTTTAAACTTTTAGACACAACATTAATAACAAATAAAACATTAATGACATTGGTAATTATACTTAATACAGAAAACAAAATGTTTTTAAAATTTCAGTACAGTATAGTATGATTATGTTCTTGAAACAATGCCAAATCTTGAAAACTGAAATATGGAAAGTAATTAGTCACATCGAAACAGAAAAATGAAAAATTTTGAGAAGTTAGCCAGCTTTAAATTTGTATTAAAAATGTAGTGTTCTAAAGAATCGTTAAAATTATAAGCAGTACTACTGTCAGTTTTTAATAAAATATACATTCTTTTGCAAAAAAATTGAAGCACCACAAAAGAAGTGATTGTTTTTGATGAAATTAAATATATGTATAACTCATACAGTAACACAGATAATAAAATAATGAAAAAATCAAGGCCATAGTACCTGTTCAAGGCTCATAATCACCCATTGAGTGTTCAAATTAGTAGTTGGTCGAACCGCTCCTGGCGGCAATGCATGCTTGAATTCGTCGAGGCAAGGAGTGGTAGAGGTTCCTAATGTTATCCTGCGACACATTCTGTCAGGCATTCATCAGTTGTCGCTCCAGATCTACGATATTTTTTGGTGCCTAAATCTGGCGGCCTACCATGCACCATACATGTTCGACTGGTAAAAGGTCTGGTGACCTTGCTGGCTAAGGAAAAGTATCAAATGCACGGAGACAGTCCAGAGATATGCGAGCGGTATGTGGCCTGGCATTATCTTGTTGGAAAATGGCTCCAGAATCACGTGCCATGAAGGGTAATGCAACCGGCTGCAGGATGGTATCAACATATCGTTGAGCTGTAAAAAATGTACGGAGGATGACCTGTTGTCATAAGAAATAATGCTTCACACCAGGGGTTATGGCTGTATGCCTTTGCAAAACAAAGGCTGATTGGGAACGCTGGCCCCGTCCTCTCCAGACACGAACACGGTGATCATCTGCTTCAAGAGTGAAGCGGGATTCATCGCTGAACACTATACGATGGCAGCCATGATGATCGGCTGCGACACCACTCCAAACGACTCCACCGATGTTGTGGGGTCAAAGGCAAACGTCTTAAAGGCCTCTATGAGCATGACCCCGCCTCAGATAAGCGCCGTGAGATGGTGGACGGTACCACGGGAGGTATAATCGTGGCTATAGTGCGTTGAATAGTCGACAATAATACCGTTGGGACGGTTCGGGCCTGGCGAACAATCATCCTAATTTTTCTAATATAGGTATTTTGACACAACATCGGACTTCTAAGATGGCATGCGATTTTTTTCCGTATTTCGATTCTACGACTTAAATTATGCCTAAATATTAAATTTTGTAAAATTTGGTGCGAAATTTACGGAGAAATTCAAAAATTTGTCTTGGCAAATTTTTTTCACTTTGCGCCAAAAATAATTCACTTGGAGAACTTCTTAATTTATAGCAACCTATCTTCCTTCGCTTTTTTTCATTCTATTCGAGTAGAAAAATGGTCATCGTTCATACTTTTTTTTTTACTTATTACGTGCTCCGCCCTTAGGCACTACACGGAAAGGGAGGGATGCCCCATGGAGGTCTTTTTAAGGGAAACTGGCTCGTATCCACGTTGCACATGGGGGAAACCACGAAAACGCCCATGCAGCCAGCCCGTTCGCCGGGATTCGAACCCCGGACCGAACTACCAGTGTTCAGCGGCTTTTACCGCTCGGCCGCTGGTGGGCCATCGTTTATCCTTTCAAAGAATTTTAACAGAGTGCGTAAACTACATTTGGCGTTATTATCGCTTATAACGAATATGTCAAATTTCAAAACACGCCAATATGTAAATTCATGTATATCTTAGAAAATTTTAATAAAAAACTAATTTTTTTACAGGTGATACATCTACTTTAGGATGATGTTAAAAATTTTATAGGTTCTAATACAAAAATCTTTTCGAAAAATGTATAAAAAATATTAAAAAAATAAATCAAAGAAAATGTGCCTATTATATTTGGATTAAGCCCAAATTTCGAATTCTGCAAGAAGGAATCAAGTAAGTTTAATGAAAAAAAGATATATTAATAAATATATATCAAATTCAGATAACGCTAAGAAGCTAATTTTTTAAAAACCACTCGCACGATTTTTACAAAACTTGGCAGTTTGGTATAATTTGAGTCGTAAAATCGAAATATGGGAAAAAAGTGGCATGCCATTTGAGAAAAAGTCCGACTTTGTTTAAAAATACCTATATTAGAACAATGCTATATACAAATCCCAAGTCACGCGAAAAACGCAATAATTTCCTCAGTCAGCTCAGTAGAACGGGAGATAAGAACTGTCCGTTAATTATCGCTACATAATCATTCTTTGAAACATATTCCTAAGTCTATTTTCTTTCCCCCTCAAGTAAAGAGTTTCAATGTTGGTATTATAACTCCCCCGTATGTAAAAGTTTTTTTGCTTTTGAGCTTTTCTGTTTCATAGAACACTTATTTGTTCAATTCTAACTTTAACATTTTACCAATATCCGTAGCTACCAAATATATATATATATAAGTATATATATATGTATTCATGAATGAAAAACTAACACGCGAGCGCGCGCTCTTTGTCCAATGGACCCGCCTGATTAAAGAAACCTTTCTAAAAACACCCCTATTTTCCTAAGTGGTTGTGGTTCAATGTAGTCTCCTCCAAGGTATTTCTCTTTATGTTTCCGAAGTTTTTCGCTGAAAATTTGGTTCGAAGTTTCGTTTTGATCAGATTTGGTCTTTCAGACACAGCACGCCTGTTCGCATTGCTGTTACAAATATTTTAGTTCATTTGTGGTAGCTTCAAACATGTCTCGTAATTTATCCTAAAAGGAGGAAATGTTACGTTTACAAAAATTATTAGAAAGTGTATCAACTGGTGAAGAATCCATTGAAGAAACTGATGATGAAAGTGATAATGAACTTTTTAGTTATCATGATACTGATTCAGAATTCGAGATGGATTCTGAAAACGCAAATGAGAAAGACATTTATTGCTTTATTGGAAAAAAAAAAAAAAAAAAAAAACCACAATGGTCAAAAGAAAAACCTAAAGCTGCTGTTAGAACTCCTCATAAAATTATTACTAAATTGCCTGGAAACATCGGTAAGGCCAAATATGTGCAGACTCCAAATGAATGGTGAGAACGTTTTCTAAATGAACAGATGTTGCTGAAAGTCGTCAGTTATACAAATATTTATATTGCATCTATTTCTGACAACTTTCAAAGAGAGAGATGCTCATCATGAACCTCGAATTGAAATTTGCGCTTTTATATGTCTTTTATATTTTTGTGGTGTTCAGAAGTCATCTCATGTAAAAGTGCGGGATCTGTGGGCAACAGACGGAACCGGCTTATACAAACACTTTCTTACTTTATTTATTTTTTTTTTAAATCAAGATGTTTGTGTTTTGATGACATAGGAACTCGCATCGTCAGGAAAGAATCAGATAAACTTGCACGTATAAGAGTTTTTTTGAAGATTTTATGAATAACTGCCAGAAATATTACGCTGTTGGTGAGTTCATAAAAATTGTTGAAAAACTTGAAGCTTTAAAAGGAAGATGTTCTTTCAGGCAGTATATTCTTAATAAATCTGCGAAATATGGGATAAAAGTTTTTGCGTTAGTTGATACAAGAACTTTTTATACGTGAAACTTGGAAATCTGTTCAGGTTTGCAGTCACAAAGTGCGAATTGTGTGAAAATCTCACCCGATGAAATATAAAAATGACTGTGCCAAAAACTCTATGAATCGGGTTGAAATATCACTACAGATAACTGGTATACGAGTTAGAATCTTGCAAAAAATCTGCTAAAAAAAGCTAACTATCGTCGGAACAAATGATAAATACCCGCATAGTTGGTTTCCGGTAAAAATCGAGAAGTGTTTTCATCAATTTTCGGTTTTCAAAAAGATACAATTTTGGTTTCTTATGTTGCTAAAAAAAATAAATGTATGAACTTAGTATCAACAATGCAATAGAATTGATAATAAAACAGGCGAGTGCAAGAAGTCTGAAATTGTAACATTTTACAACCTTACAAAAGGGCTGTTGACGTAGTTGATGAAATATCAGCTTCGTATTCTATATCCAAGAATAGCTAAAGGTGGCCTATGGCAGTGTACTTTTTTTTTTCTGTTGTTTTAGACACTGCTACAATAAATGCGAGGATACTCATTCTATCGTTCAAAATTCCTCTAAAGTCATATAAAAGTTGGCGTTTATTTCTGAAACATCTTGCATTGAGCCTCATCGAGGAACAAATAACATTTCGTGCTTCGATACTATCTCTTCCAAAAGAACTTCGAGCAAAATTACATTCCGATTCCAGAAATAATGATGATGGCAACCGCTAAAAAAAAAAAAAAAAAAAAAAAAAACTACGGGTGCTTGCCAAAAACCAAAACGCGCTGTGCGAAATGTGAAAATTATTTGTGTCTGGAACAGACGACAACACATTCTTCAACGTGTTGCTAATATTTATTTAAATTTTTCACTCTGGTGATAATGAAGAAAATAAGGAATCAGTATGCTACTTTTACTTCCTTGTACGAAGTAAAAAGGAAATATTGTAATCGCGAAAAATTTTGAGTATCATATTTCAAAGAAAATATGCATTTACACCGATATCGAATGCAATTTAACGGTGTGTTTGCGTGACATCTGTACGTAAGGATAGAATAAAGGACTCTTTCTCCCCAACAAGGTATAAAACTGACTTAAAATGAATTCCGAAGAGACTTTTTCGTGGCGTCTGTACGTACGTATGCATCTCGCATAACTCAAAAACGAGTGGCCTCAGAACGTTGAAATTTTGTATATAGGGCTGCTATAACAAGTAGATGTGCCCCTCCCATTTTGGTTGCAATCGGCCGCACCGTATATATATATATATATATATATATATATATATTTAAACAAATTAAATTTAAATTTTAACAAACACGTATAAAAAAAGGCAAATTTAAAGCCAAAAAAATTATAAAATAAATAAATAAATATTTAAAAAAAATGTGTAAGCATATAAAAGATTTAATTCTCGAACTAATCTACAATATCATTTTAATTCTATCATTTAAATTTTATATTTTATATTCATTAAATATCATTTAAATTTTTTCTAGATTTATTTTTATATATTTTTTTGAAATTAATGTTTGCAAATAATTTTTAATATAACAAAGATAGCAGCTTGGCACTCAACTTTACCTACATAAGCGCTATCTATATGATTATTTTGAAGAACACACTTACTTCTCTTTAAAAACACTTTTGCAGACCCCAACGCTCATTTAGTAGGTAAGTTAGAATTAAAACTTACTATTTACTTGTTTTAAGTATTTTTAAAAATTTTTTATGTAGTATTTAAGTACTTTCTAAATATGAAATTATATTTATAAGTATATATTTGTTTTTTAAAAATTGTGAATTAGTTCTTTATGTTTCTTATTGGTTTATATGGATTATGTCTAGTTCTTTTTTAGTTTCTTTTTATTGATATGATATTCGTGTCGGGGAGGTTTCTGTAGACAAGGGATTCTAAAATACATTAGTTTCTAGATTTTTTTTTAATAAAAAATTAATTATTTTTAAATTAAATTTTTTTAAAAAAAGTTTTATTTAATACTTGACTTTACTTGCTTGTTTCTCAAAAGACTTCATTAGTATTTTCCTTTTAAAACTTTAATTATTAAATGCTAATTTCTAAGAGTACCACTTTATTGGTATTTCTTTTTGGACATTCTTCACTTTTTACTTTTGGTTTTGACTTTTACCCTTGCCTGCATGAATGGCGAAACACGAATTGAATGATTGGAGAGTTAGGTTTGGAGGCAACTTCCCCTTGATAAGTCTGTCTCCTGCCTGCTCAACAGTCATTCACTTATGCATTTTTAAAAAAATTGTTTGGATTAATTTTAATTTGCTAAATTAGTTAATTTATTTTCATGGATTGGTTTTGCACTTGATTTGCTTATGCTTCTGAATTTAAATGATATTGTAGATTAGTTCGAGAATTAAATCTTTTAAATCTTTTATATGTTTACACATTTTTTTAAATATTTATTTATTTATTTAAAAATTTTTTTTTGGCTTTAAATTTGCTTTTTTTTAATTTTGGCTTTAAATTTGCTTTTTTAAAATTTTGGCTTTAAATTTGCTTTTTTACTTTTATACGTGTTTGTTAAAATTTAAATTTAAATTTCATTCCTTGCAGCAATGGCGCAAAGAATTATTTAATTAATTAATTTAAATTAAATTTATTTAATTAAATTCAATTTTTTCTTATATATATATATATATATATATACTTTGATACTCGGCTCAGTGATCTCAGTTCCTTTATTCTTATATGTTTGTACATTTATTCTTATATGCATTTTTGCTTTAAAAAAATGATTGAATTGTCTTGTTCTTATCTTCCGGTTAAGTTTATTATGCCTTTTGTTGCGTCACTTATAGTAAGTAAATTACGTCGGTTAATACTTAGTTTGAAAAAGAGTGGCAACGCCTCGGTTTATCGCGAGACTGTGATTAGAACAATAGTTTGAATATTTTAGATTATATACGAGTTTGTAATGAAGTGGTTTGTTGCAAATAATTGAAATAAAATGTTTATGCCTAAAAAGAAATTTCTTGTTTGTCAATTTCAAGCGAGCCGTCTCATTTATCTGATTTAATGAGTATCTTTAGTCTAAAGTAACCAACATTTTTTGCGCCCCCGGGTGAGCGGCTTAATTGGAACGGCGAAGTAAAAGATAAGAGAAGATTTATTGCTTTCCATTTTGAAGATTTGATATTTAATACTTGAATGTTGAAGAATACGTACTTGTTTATTGTATATATTGAACTATTTCACATTTGATGTGTGCTGTTCATAATGTTATCGACAAGTTAGACATTTGTTCCTTTAGGATCTGAATACTAGATTTCCATTTGTCTTTGTTGTTAAGTTAATTCTCATACAATGAATGTTATATTCATAATAGTCAAGAGTCATTTAGGATTCATGCAGTATCTGTCTTATCTATGATGCACAAAGCTGTGATGTTTTAAGAGTCTTTTGCTGTTGAAAAAATATTTTGCTCATGTTTATAGTTTAATATCTTCTGTAATTACAAGTTAATCATGAGTACTCCAGTAAACAGTTTGTTAGCATCAGAAATGATGATGCCGCAATCTCTAGTAACCATAGTTTAAGAAGGTTGGCTACTTAAACGAGGGGAGCACATTAAGAACTGGAGACATCGATACTTTATTCTCCTTGATAATGGTGCTTTAATCGGATTCAAAAATAAGCCAGAACATGGTTTTGATGATCCATTAAATAATTTCACAGTTAAAGGTTGTCAATTAATGAAAGCTGATAGGCCTATAATAAATTAGAAAGCTGGCGTTACCATGGTAACGATGTTTATCTTCGGCTCACAACATGCTTCTTAGAAAAAATATCTGGCATACTTGTAATTTGTTACTTGTAGCAACTTGTCCAGAAATGGAGAAATTAGAAGATAACATTTCTGTGCTATTTTATGCACACAGTTAGGTGCTTGTCTTGTACATGGAGGACGAAGAATTAAAATGCCGCAGATATCAAACAGGAACAAGCAAAACAAGAAGACCCATTAGATTATTTACAAGCACAGGAGCAAGCGACAGATGTGCAGGACATTAATATAACACAGGGAATTCTGGCTTTAGCAGAAGAAAGAGAAAATCTAATAAAAAATGAATAAAATTCTACAAAAAAAAATTATCAGTATTCATTAAGGGATCTACTGAAAAGGATTATTTTCAGAAAATAGGATGCAGACCCTTTGGATGCAGACGCAGGAACATTCCATGAGGTTTTGAGTAGATGATTTCCATCCATTAATCAACTGAAATAACTTTGAATAGAAAATTTTAATTTGCTTTTTAAATCCATAAAAGTATTTTAATCTGTACTATGAAATAATTTTTCTAAAAGAAATAATAGTTAATCCTTAAAATAAACGTATGAATATTTATTCTTAAACTACCTAATAAGAAATTATACATATGATGACTTTTTTAAATAGGAGATATAGATACCAAATTGAATGAAATTATTGCCTTTCATGAGCAGAGTAAAATTCAGCAAGAAGTTTTAAAAGAACAAATAAATGAAACAAGAAATTTTGGAAGAATTAAATGAGAATTTCTGTCGAATTAAAAAAAAAAAAAAATGGCCCTACAATCCATAAACAGCAAAACTGAAAAACGTTTTAGTGAAGAAGAAGTTAAAAAACTTTTAAAGAAAGAACAGAAAATACAGAAAAGTCTGCGAGAATTCCAAACTGAAACCGTTACAAAAAGACATAATTTAAATGTGGCAACAGAAAAGAAGAAAAATTTGACTCAAGGAACTCTTGATTTTGCAGAGTATGAAGTAATCTAAAGAAATTGATCTAAAGAAACTTAACACTTTACCGACCGCTAGCAGTTCAACAGCATACGCACAGCCGACCGGCCGCTCAGCCGCAGATTCTAAAAAAGTATTTCTTAAAAATACATAACCTAAAAAGGTATTTCTAAAAATAAAGAGAAAAACAAATAGCAGAGCAAAAATACGATGCTTTTATTGGAATTACAAACTATAGCTATTTTTTGAACGACAGTATTGCGAAGCACGATCTCCTGATGACGACAACACTCACTGTTGCCAGAACTTATCTAAACTGTATATTATATTATTATTATTTTTATTAACATACTTTAATACTTCCCCTTGTAAAAAAAAATAATAATAATAATAATAATAATAATAAATTAAAAGAAAAAAGTCACAAAAGTCCCATCTTATCACAAAGAATTAACAGTCTCGGTTTAAATAAAGGTTTAGTCATTATGTCAGCAACTTGCGCCTCTGTAGGTACCTGCTGCACAATGATTTCCTTTTCTAGAACTTTCTCTCGTATGAAAAAGTGCTTGATATCAATGTGTTTTGTGCGTCGATGAAACTCCGGGTTTTGTGACAGTCTCACTGCAGCGGCGTTGTCTACTTGAATTACTGGAGTTTCACGTAACTTGGTTACATCACTAAATAGTCGCTTTAACCAAATTACTTCTCTAGAACATTCACTAGCTGCAATTACTTCTGCTTCAGTCGTCGAAGTTGCAACAACTGATTGCCTTTGGCTAATCCATGATATAGCTCCACCACTATATAATATCACTACTCCACTCGTTGATTTTCCTGTTTCTTGACAGCCTCCAAAATCTGCATCACTATAGCATTCTAGAATTCCTGGTTTGTATTTATTCTTGTATGTAACACCTTTAGTTAGAGAACCTGCTATGTATCTGAATACACGTTTCACTTTTTTCCAATCATCTTTCGAAGGATTTTCTAGGTAACGTGATAGAATGCCAACACAGTAAGTTAAATCTGTTCTTGTGCCTAACATAAGATACATTAAAGCTCCTACAGCTTCTCTATAAGGAAAAATTTCTCTGTTTGATTTATCTTCCTTTTTCTTTTCAGTTAGACCTTCCTTCAGGATAGGAGTTGACACTGGCTTGCAATCTTCCATCCCAAATTTTTGAAGAATTTTTCTTGCATAAGCTTGCTGACTAATTTAATACTTCCATCTTCAAGATGTTTAAATTCAAGTCCAAGAAAGTATACTGCTGGTTTAGTTGTGATTCTGAATCTCGACTTCAATTCTCTGAGAAATTTTTCAGATTCTTGTAGATCTGTTGATGCTACTAAACCATCATCTACATATAAACATACGATTAGCTTCTTGCCGTTATTGTTTCTTATATATAAGCATGGATCAGCTTCACTTGTCTTGAAGCCCAGCTGTGACACAAAATCTCCAAAATATTTATTCCAGCAGCGTGATGATTGTTTAAGTCCATACAAACTGCGTTTCAACTTACAGACTTTCTTCGAACCGTCACTATATCCTTCTGGTTGCTGCATGTATATAGATTCTTCAAGTTTTCCATATAAGAATGCTGAACCGACATCAAACTGAGAAAGATGCATTTTCTCATTGGCTACGATGCTCAAAACTGAACGAATAGTTCCTGACTTTGTTACTGGACTAAACGTTTGATCATAATCAACTCCAAAACGTTGAGTACATCCTTTGGCAACAAGTCTAGCCTTGAATTTATCAATAGATCCATCAGGATTCCTTTTGATCTTATAAACCCACTTGCATGGTATAGCTTTAGCATCTTTTGGTAATTTTTTCTAAACTCCATGTTTCATTCTCTATCAATGATTTCATCTCTGAATCCATAGCTTCTTTCCAATTAACACTTTGCTTACAGTTGATCGCTTCTTCATAAGATTCGGGCTCTTCAGAATCAATAATAAAAGCTTCACTTATCATTATATAATCTTCAAAACGCTTTGGCTTTCTCAAGTCAGCTCTATCTCTTAGGTATCTTGACTGTGCATTATTTTGCAAATTAATATCTTCACATTCTTGTCTTTCAAAATGTTCTTCTGATATATTTCCAGATATTTCTTTGTTGTATTCGTTTTCTGAATTATCTTCTTCACAAAGAAAGTTTTCTGACTTAACTTTTTCTGAATTTTGTTGATGTTCAGAGCCAGAAATTAGGCTATCTTGATCTTGAATAGGTAACTGCACACTTTCTTCACAATTTGTGAGCTTTTCGTTAAATATAATATCACGTGAACAGATCACACTATTGGTTTCTTTGATCCATAGTCGGTATCTTTCGTCTCCATCATAACCAATTAAATAAGCTTTTCTAGCCTTATTATCCATTTTCCTTCTTTGTTTAGGAATATGGGCATAACACACAGATCCTACTATACGAAGATGCTTAATTCGAGGTTTCTTTTTAAACCATAGCTCATAAGGACTCATGCCTTCTACTGATGATTTGCCAGTTCTGTTTAGTACATATATGGCAGTGTTGACTAGTTCAGCCCACATTGCTGCAGGAAAATGAGCTTCAGAATTTGAGTACTTAAATGTTCTTGCCATTTCGATTATTGTACGTATGTCTCTTTCACTAGAGCCATTTTGTTCAGGAGAATAAGGTGCTGTTAGTCTTTGAGTTATACCTTCAGAATGCAAAATAGCACGCACTTTGTCATTGTCGAACTCGCCTCCATTATCGCTGAGAAATTCTTTGACTGAATATCCTAAAATTTTAGCGTGTGCAAGCATGTGTTGTAACATATTTACAACAGCAGATTTTTTCTTGATAAAATACCCATAACAAAACTTTGTGTAGCTATCTTTAAACACAACTAAGTATCTTTTCTTCTGGAAAGATTCATCAAAAGGTCCACAGACATCAGCTGAAATTAATTCACCAGGCTTGCTAGCTGGCTTTCTTATGCCAAATGGTAACGGTGTGCTTTGCCAAAAATGCATGGTTCACACAATTTTCTTTCAAATGGGATTTTAATTCCTAATTCTTTCTCAAGCATGTTCTTAATGTGACGTTTACCTTGATGTCCCCATCTCTGATGATATAGCTCTAACAAGGAATTGTCTGCTTCAGCAGCATGCACTTCTATAATTTTATCAGGCATAATAGGTTCGATAGCTGCCTTGTATAAAGTACCATATACTTTGCGAGTTCCAAAAAGCACTACTTGACCATTAACCTTTAACCAGCATTCTGTAACTGTTAAAATAAATTTACTATTCGGATTTCTATCTTGAGCAGCAAGTAAAGAAAATAAATTTCTGTTTATCTCAGGGACATACCAAACATCTTTAAGGTAAATTCTTTGGATTTTACTACCAATAGTTGTTTTGACACATACTGTACCTTTACCAAGAGCAACTAAAGTTTCTTTTCCAGCAGCCTTGATGCTACAGGGACTATCAAACTTCATAAAGTCAATAAAGTATGTGAAACAATTCATGATATGTCTTGTAGCTCCACTATCAATCCAAAAAGATGTTTGATAAGTCTTAGCTTCTTCGTCAATGGACATCAGTATTACACTGCCTGTATTTCCTTCATTGGTCTTTTTCAACCTATTATTGGGTGGTCTTCCATCAGCAATCCACTGTTTACAATCTTTTACCCAGTGTCCTTTCTTTTTGCAATAATTGCAAATATCTTCTTTTCTTGGTTTTCTTCTGAATTTATCTTTTTTATATTGCTTTTGATTTTCAAATTTTGACATTACTAATGCCACTTGTTCATTTGTATTGCCTTTCTCATGACTTTTAAATTCTCTTTCATGAGAGCAAAGCTATGCTGTTAACTCATCAACTGCTCTTTTGTCTTCACCCAAGAGTAACCAACTTGACTTAAACAAATGGTATTGTCCTGGTAAGACATCTAAAATCTTGCAATTGAGTAGCATGTCAGGTAACTTATTTTCATTTTTCTTTTCAAGTCCTGAATTCAACTCATTCCATAAGTTTTTTAATTTGGAAAGATGAGCCGCCATATTATCATTTTTATTCCACTTGAATTGAAAAAATAGCATGCATATATTATACAATTGATTTTCTGATGATGCTTCAAATAACTTATGTAATTCCAACCATACTTCTCTAGCAGTCTGAAATCTCATAACTTTTTGCAGAGTTTCTTCCGTCATGGAATTCGTTAATACCATCATAGTACTAGTGTTTGCATTTTGAAACTTCTTAACAGCTTCATTATATTTCTCTTGTTGAGCAATCGGAGCATCTACAGGAAGAATTTCTGGTTTCACTATAGTTCCTTCTACAATTTCTAAAGCACCAGGATGATAATTTAAAACAAATTTTATTCTGTATTTCCATATAAGCCAATCGCTTTCACCTGATGGAACAGCTTTAGTATAGCCCACCTTCAAAGTTTGGCGAATTTGGTTTGGCGCCAAAGCACATGAAATACGTTGTTTTGAAAAATGGTTGCCATCCAGATTTTCGACGAAACTCCGTGTTTCAAAAAATGGCGGCCATCTTGATTTCACCAGAAATCGTGGATAATAGAAATAAGTTTACGACTATTATACACAATTTTAAGAGAAAGAAATATTAAGAAATGATTAATAAAAATGATTAAGGTTAAAAGGACACCAGCGGCCGAGCGGTAAAGTCCCTGAACACTGGTAGTTCGGTCCGAGGTTCGAATCCCGCGAGCGGGCTGACTGCATGGGCGTTTTCGTGGTTTTCCCCATGTGTAACGTGTATAAGAGCCAGTTTCCCTTAGAAAGTCCTCCACGAAGGCATCCCTCCTCTTAGACAGATAGCCCTCGAGGCTTTGCCATAATCACACACACACACCTTAAGGTTAAAAGGATGTAATTTTAAAAACAATACCCGACACCTTTAGCTATTTCACCTTTAATAAATAATTTGGTGTGACGTCACAATGTATTCTCCATGCTACGCGTAATTTCTCTTTTCTCTTTAAAAAAATAATGAATTCTTTATTATTGTAAATTAACATCAAATTCTTTATATTTACATTTCTGAGCTTAGGCGTAACTGAAAATAAGTATAATAAATTGTTTATATTTAAAATTATCATGATACAGTAAGCGAATTCTACCAGTTATTACAACGATAAAGAACGTCGCAGTCTCTCATACTTGTATTTCATACAGCTTCAGTATTTTCAAATATTTTTAAGCTTTAGCATTTATACAAATAAAAAAAGTTTTTTTTTTAATTAATACTCTGAAACATATAAATTTTATCATATTTACAAATTAACATTTTGCTACGTAACAACATAATCCCTTATATACCAGTAAGTAGACAATTTTCATTATTTTCTGGGCCCACTCTTTCTCTTTTCACTTAAAAAATCAGAAATTTAATAAACTTTGCATTGCTCATATACTAAGAAATCTGCTTTCACTTAAAAGAAATCGGAGAATTGCAGAAATACTCGCATAAGCAACTCCACTGATTCGCGTTGTAAAAAAAAAAATGTTTCTAGAAAAATTGAGGTTACTACAGGCGAAACAAGGTCCTAGCCTAATTGATTTCTCAGTCGTACATTTCTTGCAAATTCTACCATTCAATGACTTTTTCTGACTAACTAACCAGCATGGTATCTTAATTTTTCACAGAAAATGCTATCCTTCAATAATCGACAATCCATGAAAAATCCTCTAAAAAATTCATACTCTATTGTTAATTCATACATAAAATATCTGTTTCCAAAATTTTACGCTTGTTTGAAAACTCCCACCTTAAATTGACCTTTATAATCTCCTGATATTTAATTACAACAGTTTTATAGCAAGCAATAACTAAACGCAAAAATATCACCTCAACTAGCGAAAAAAATATATACAAAATAGTATTATCACGGTATCTGAGCGTTAAACAATCGCCAATAACAGTGTTACGAATTGTGTATTTAGATATTAATTTTAGTAGAATTCTAATTTATACTAAATTTAAGTATGAAACACACCCACAAAAATTTTTACATGTTTTTTTTAATTTATTTTATTAGTTTCCTTTTGTAAAGCACAAGTGTCCCATCACTTTTGTGAGACACTGTATTATCAAAGAACTCATATTATCAAGTGCGATTACGACTACAAACACTACGTATTATAATAATGAGGTAAAAGCTACTTATAGGGTCAAAGTTTACAATTTTGCTACTGTTGAGTAGATCGTCGGGCTCTCGATATATATCGTAAGTCGGAAAGCATTATAAACATATCAAAACCAAAAAATTAAAAATACAATTTAAATAAAAAATGATGTCTTAAATACAAATTCACAATTAAACAACAATACAAAATTGCATTTCTCCTTCAACGCAGCGTGAGACAAATTTTAAGAGAAATCTATACCGGAAAAGTAAGAATACAGGGCACGTGCATTAAACTTTGAGTAAACGGATATGTCGGTAATTTGTATTGAAATTGAATAAATGTAACTGACTACTAAATTAGCTGTAACCGTAATTCCATCCTCTTGTTTACATTGCGTTTGGTGAATAGTATGGGTTACCAGATCAGATCATTTATCGCCGCTCTTGGCGATATTGTTTTTGTTTGAAATTCCGGGTGGGCTATACTAAAGCTGTGCCCTGAAATGGGAAAATATATACGTACCTGAAAGCAATCTCGCAATAGCATTTGGTTTGAAGCTCGCGCTATCCACTGGAGCATCTGCATCTACGCTACTTCCTTTACCCATTTTGTGTACTCATGAATCGAATTTAAACTTGATCGTATCGTTCAACTTTCCAGTTTTTGGAGCAGTACAGGAAAAAAAAAAATCTAATTTTACACAGTAATTACTTTACATTGCACATATACTCTACGAAGACTTAAACGCCGGATTTGTTTACAATCAGATGGCGGTACATCTACCACATACCGTATTTATCCTCTTTTCAAATCGCGCCAACATAATAATTACGCCAAATTTGTTTCTGGGCATGCGCAGTATGCGACATTCGTTTAACACTGTTCAACTCAATGTGCGGTTTGCCATATTAGTAAGTGGACCGAAATTGTTCCCTTAAAACGAGCCTCCGCGAAATTAGTTACTGATTCTATTTTAAATAAATATATTTTAAAATATGGGGCGCCCTAAAAGTTATATCGGATAATGGTCCTCAATTTGTAAGTAATATATTTGAAGACATGTGCCAAAAACTGGGCATACGTCATTTAAAAATGGTCCCGTATCGGCCGCAATCAAATATAGCGGAACGGGTCAATAGAAATATAGTGAAAATTATCCGTAGTTATGTTAAAAATTTTCATAAAAGCTGGGATAACTATGTCAATGAATTAGCTTTCGCCCTTAGGACCGCAAAACATGATACAACGGGCAAAACGTCTGCTGAGTTATTTTTAGGCAGAAAGATTATAACGCCGTTAGATAAATTATTTTATGTTCAACAAAGAGCCCCAGAATTTAAAATGAGCGATATAGAAAAATTAATTAAAGAAGCAAAAAAGAACACTGAAGTAGCACAAAGAAAACAGAACCTCTATTAAGATATGAAACGACGGGGAGTAACTTATAAAGTAGGAGATGAAGTGTTAAAAATTAAGCATTCACTTTCTTCAGCACCAGAAGATAAAACTGCCAAATTTTTTCCACGATTTGAAGGACCATATGTCATAGAAAAAATAACTCAGGCTGTAGTGGTGTTAAAAGCCAGGAATGGTGAAACATGCTCCGCAAACATTGACCAGATAAAACCATTCTATAATCGTAATAAAATGCAAATATTTAAAGATCTTTTGCAGGATCCGTCACGGCAGGCACTGCAGGCACAAGCTGCAGAGGTGGAACAACGACAATCACAAGGGCAAGCCATTAGGAGGCAGGAGCAATTGAAAAGAAAGTTTCTCGTTGGAAAATTGAAGGTAACAAGAAAAAGAAGCCGTTCCACCGACCAGAAAAGAGAGAGTACGACCACCCCCAGAATGAAGAAGGGAGAAGTACGACGAATGCAAAGAGAGCCAGGAGAAATGACGGCAACTATAACCCGGCTCCAAAACGGAAGATCTACCCATCGGACAGGAGTCTACGCAGCAAATGTCGACGAATTGATGACGGAACACCAGCTGCGGAGGCAAAGAAACAAGGAAAATTTGAACAGCCAGCAACGAGATTTAAGATTAATTTTAAGATTATATTCTATTTATTTTGTTTAACAGGATTCTTTTGGCTTAAATGGACTAACGTCTTTATTTGGATTTAGCATTAATTGTGACTTATGATTTGGATCTAGCAAAAAATTGATGCTTACTCTCTTAATTTAGTTGTTGTTAATTGATAGTAGATTGATTTATCCCCTTGATAAGTCGGCTAATCTGCGATCAATAGCAATAGCTACCTTTTCAATACTTAAAATGTTTACTTTGGTATTTTGCGATTAAAGATTTTTGGAATTGGTATTTTTGCGATTAAAGATTTTTCTTGGCAGATTTTTATGTTTTTGAGCAAGGAGGTTTGAGTATACTAATTTGAAAATGGTAATTAAAAAAAAAAAAAAAATGTTTTTCTTTTCATTCATGGTTTTAAATTGAAGCTGTGTTCCTTGAAGGTGGTATATGAAAAATTTCTCATTATATATATACATACAGGGTGGGGCAAATAAAAGGGTCCGGAGAACAGAGTTACTCTCTTTTCCGAGCCACTTTTATTTGCCTCACCCTATATATATGTTACGGTAAAAGTAATAAATTCGGGAATTATATAAAATTACCGGTGATTATACATAATCAACACTAAATTTGGTAAATTTGATTAGTTTATAAAATCCCCAACGCATGATGGGGAAGTGATAAAAAGTCCCTAACTTTACGAAAATTCGTTCAGTTTGCGCAACTGCTTGGCTTCTATCAAGACGTGACAACCATGTGATTTCAGAAGTATTTCTCATTTCGTTGCATGTAGACTTTTTTTTGCTACCCTCTCGTAAAAAATAGAACATTGAATAATGGCTGGTATGCTTGAGCGTTTTAATTCCAAATTACTTAATATGATGGATTCTAAGAAAACAAACAGCGGTTTTCTGACGAAAGAAAGATATGATGATTTGTTAAAAAAAGTGAATAATGGTAAAAACAAAAGTAGTGGGAAAAAACCGGAAGATTATCAGAGACTAAAAAGCTATGATGTAATGAAAGTAGGCAATGTCGAAAAACTTATCGTTCCCGTAAGTGAAGACAGCTCCAGTGTTAGATTTTATGTGTACTTTGAAGACATTTTTACCATAATTCATGAGGTGTTATTATTAGGGCATGGTGATAGAAACAGGATGCTAAAAGAACTTAAAAAAAAAGTACGAAAACATTACTACCGAAGAAGTCATGATTTACTTAAATTTGTGTGAAAGTTGTAAAAAACCAAGGTACCTAAGAAAGGATTTGTTGTTAGGCCAATGGTCTTTCAAGAGATGAATTCAAGATGCCAGGTGGACCTAATTGACATGCAGTAGCAACCAGATAATGACTTTAAGTTTATATTGTCTATCAAGATCACTTGACGAAGTTCGTAGAGTTGCGTGCCCTAAAAAGCACACGTGCAGAAGAGGTTGCATGTCATATAATTGATATTTTTACTATATTTGGAGCCCCTAGTGTACTGCAAAGTCACAACGGTCGTGAGCTTAGTAACAAAATCGTAGAAGAAGCTTGTGTAATGTGGCCAGATCTGAAAATTGTGCACGGAAAACCTAGGCACAGCCAGACTCAAGGTTCGATTGAACGTGCAAACCAGGATATTGAAAATATGCTAAGTTCTTGGTTGGAAAGCAATCACACTAGTAAATGGTCCGAAGGCTTACGTTTTGTGCAACTTAAAAAAAGTAGAGCATTTCATTATGGCATCAATTGTTCTCCTTATGAAGCAATGTTTGGGACGCCTGTAAAATTTGGCTTGAAAACGTTTCCGAATGACCCTATCGAACATCTTAGAACTGAAAAAAAGCTTCAGGCAATAATAGAGACAGTTAATAATGCTTCTGAAAACACCAATAGCGAAATAGAAAATGTTTCTAGTATGGACAATAACGATCTATCTCAAAATGACCCTCCATCTGAAGTTAATTTTAAGACACAGAAAGAGAATGAAGCAGCAGTCGCTCTAATCCAAACAGATATTTTATGCAGGCAAGAGCAAGTAAGAAAACATAGAATGAGTGCTAATGAAGGTTTAGAATTACAAGCAAAGAAAATGCTGAAGGTTTCAAATCTTAAATTTCCTGCTGTTAAAGTTGGTGACACAGTGAAACTACGAATACCAGACGTTGACAGAGCAAGAAGTGATCCCCAAAATTTATTAGCAGTGCTATTAGAAGTTCAAAATGAAGAGTTTTATCAGTTAGGAACGACACAAGGAAGACTTTCACAGTTGTATACCACAAATCAATTCACAATTTGTGAAGAAAAATGTATTTTGCTTGACGATGTTCCAGATCTAGCAATATCACTTCGATAATGCGTTAGGAAGACATCTCTCTATCTGGAGGTCAGGGATATCAGCGATGCGTTTGTAAGAGACAATGCGAGTCTGATAAGTGCAAATGTAAAAAATCCGGAAAACTTTGTAATTCTAAATGTCTTAATAGTCTAATATGCTTAAAACTGTAAACTTAAAATATTTAGTAATTTGTAGTAATAGCATTTAACGTTATTTGAAATTTTTTTTTTTTTTTTTTCCTCCTCTAGAATATGGTCTTAGTATGTTTTTTATATGTAACTTCATTTTTTTTTATGTGCAACTGTTTTGTACAAGCTCATATAAATTGCATTTTTTTTATTCCACAACACCTGTCAGGCCCTTATTCAAATTTCGTTCAGGCTAAATAAATGTATGTGAACTAAAATAACCATTTATTGACTTTTTAATTCTAAAATATAAAATATTGTAATTCGTGGTCTCTTACGCCATATTGTCCAACCAAAAAATATCTTTCTGAGTAGTAACTACTCAAAAAAAAAACCTGCACTCTATTCTATTGGCCCAATAATTCATGATATTTATCACATTTACCATTATGAGTTGGATATTTCCCAAATTTAGTGCTGATTAGGATGATAAGTGCAAATGTAAAAAATCTGGCAAGCTTTGTAATTCTAAAACAGTCTAATAAGTCTAAAAAAGTAAACTTACATGTAAATGCAAATAAATGATTTTTCCCTCATAGGATATGGGTTTGGTTTGCTTCCACAAAATAATCCGAATTTATTACCTTCCCCATTACGAGTTGGGGATTTTATAAACTAACCGGCAAATTTGATAAATATGAAATAATTGATCATATTTACCAAATTCAGTGGTGATTATGTATAATCATCGGTAATTTTACATAATCACCGATTTATCATTTTTACTGTAACACATATATACTATATATCCCCATGTACGGCCTTTATGCACACACACACATTTAGTATTGACAATTCTAATAAAAAATCTGATTTGTACACCACATGACTTCCTTGTACGGAATATTAAATTATATGCATTTTTTCTAGCATTTTGTTTAAACTTATTGGATTTAATTATATCTACTTCGCCGACAGCGCACAAACCACAATAGAATAAGTGCATTCTTTAAAATTCACTCTATTTGTTTACCCTAGTGACACTCTGGCGCTAGGTTCACTTAACAGTATTATATTTCGTTCATATTATAACTGAGAATGCACAAAATTTATATCATTTAAAGAATTATCTAATCGTTGCCACATATTCTATTCAAATACTATAATAAAGCTAGAACTATGTATAAAAGAAATTAAGCAAACAAAACAAAAAAGAAACAGTTTTTCACAGACGATTGAGTATTTCTCATTTAATTAATTCAGTTCTCACTTCGCGACAAGGCAAAAATACCTAAAAACTCAAAATATCTCTACTAAAAATTACTAATTATTAAAAATTAAATTATTAAAAATTAAGTAAATCTTAAACACTTATTTCCTCGAAGAAATTCCAGAAAGGATTAAGCATGATTTAAATCGCAATAATAAATGAAGGCATTTATCTTTGTTGTTGCGAAGTTACGTTTCTCTAGATTGGCAACAAATTCCCTACTCAGCTGTTTCAAATGTAAACAAGCAATTGCCGCCATCAAAATTGGCTTAGCGGCACTTAAACAACTTTTAAATTGTTGATAATTCTAAAAATATTGCATACAGATTTACTAAAGGCATAAAACCCTTAACCGGAATATAAAAACAACATAATTCAATCATTTTTAAAGAAAAAAAAGTACAATTTACAAACATATAAGAGTAAAGAAACTGAGATCACTGAGCCGGGTAACAGAGTGGATATATTTATAAATATATTTATATACGTTTGGTACGGCCGATTGAAATCAAAATGCGAGGTGCACATCCACATGTTGTAGTAGTCCTATACACAATATTTCAACGTTCTGAGGCTACTCGTTTCTGAGTTATGCGAGTACGTACGTTCGTACAGACGTCACGAAAAATTCTCTTCAGAATTCATTTTAAAGCAGTTTTTTGGAGGAAAAGAGTCTTTTATTCTATCCTTATGTACAGATATCACGCAAAAACATCGTTAAATTGCATTCGAAAGCGGTCAAAGTGGATATTTTCGTTGAAACATGCTGCCTGAAGCTTTTCGCGATTAAAATACTTCCATTTTACTTCGTACAAGGAAGTAAAAAGAAGGTGCACAACTAGATGTTATAGTAATCTCATATACAAAATTTCAATGTTTTTCGACTAATCGTTTTTGAGCTATGCGAGAAACATATCTACATACTAACGCACGTACTTACAGACATCCCGAAAAAAGTCACCTTTGAATTCATTTTGTTATCCGTTTTCGAAAAAAAGAGTCCTTGATTCTCTCCGTACGTAGAAACGTGTAAAAAAATCGTTAAATGGATGCAGGAACGATTAAAATGGATTTTTCCGCTGAAGTATGTTGTCGAAATTTTTTGCGATAACTATACTTTCTTTACATTCTACAAGGGAGTGAAAAAGGCTTTATTCTTTTAAATCCTTATTATTAAACAAGAAAGAAGCACGTAACAAAAGTCCGGGAAAACTTAAAAAAATTATTGTAACCAAACGAGTAGCATTACAAAGTAACAAAGCGCATCATTTCAAAGAGTAAAGTTTTCCAAGATATCGCCGTTTTGTGGTGTCATTAGGAAGAGAGTGGCTTGACTAGGAGAGGAGCGGCAATCAGGTGCGCCAAATTGATGTTACGAAATTTTATAATTAAATGTTTTTTATTCTTCGCAAACAGGAGGTGCCGCGAAATCTTTAGTTATCCCGGCAGGTGAAAAACGGCTTTGAAGTAAGATGGCATTTTCTGGAACTGAGAAGGTAATTTGACAAAATAAATAGTGCAATGGATGACCAAAGAAAATTTAGGGTGAAGTACCGGAAGATGCCATCAACCATGATGGCAATCTACGATTTTTATGTGAAGTTTGTTGAAACATGTTGTGTCAAGAAAAAACGTGGTCGGCCAGGTATGAATGCAAATGACATTGAATGAGTGAGAGAAGCTTCAAGTGAGTTGGAATTATCAACAATGACTGTGTGGCGTGTTTTGCCTAAAAAATTAACATGAAACTATATAGACAAAACAAAAGTTGTATACTAAAAACTAGCGATTCCAATTTTTGCTGTGTATTGCAGGTCAAAGATGATAGTTTTGCGAATTTGATTCCACATGAGGCAACATTTCATACGATTGGGATAGTAAATCAGCACGATACTAGAATTTGGGGAATGAAAAACCCGTATAACTTTGTGGAACAAATTCTGCAAAGGTAAAGTTTTTTGTGTCGTGTCTCACAAGAAAATTTTGGACCTTTCTTATTTAGAGAAAAATCTGTATTTCAAGAGTCGTTTCTTCAAATGCTGCGGAACTGGTTAATATGCCATTGTCGCATACTGAATCAGATAACTTTGCCCTTCAGCTACACACTTCCCCACATTTTCGCCGTGATGTTAGAACATATCTGTACGCACAGCTGCTACCTAGTACAGTAAACTCCCGATTATCCGCGGAATTGGGTGGCGCGGCCGCCGCGGATAACAAAAATCGCGGATAATCCGAAAAAAGCTAAAAGCGGGTATTGCAAAATAGAAAACAATCATTCCAACTTTGAAAAATCGTTTTATGTACAATAAAACGTAAAATAAACAGCAGGAAATGTTTAACTAACGCTTAATATTTTAGTATATCACTCAAAACTAACCTAAAATGCATTTTGTTAATGAAAACAGAAAAGTGTTTTGTACTTACAAGAGGCGTCAAGGATACACAGAAAAATTGATAAAATGTACTGTTTTAATACTGTAATGTATTATGTAATTACAAAAGCATAACTGTAAAACTACACATTTTTGGAGAAATCAGTCATTTGCGTTTGTTCTTGGTTTGGAAGCATTTTCTCTTGATTCGAGATTACATTTTTCGCAGCATAAGTTTCTCGGCCAACTCTCCGCGTCGACTTGTTCTTCTAAATAGCTCAGCAGTCCGTCGACTTGTTCTTCTAAATAGCTCAGCAGTCCGTCGACTTGTTGCAAAGCCGCTTCGTGAGTCTTCCGCATCTGCACAGTGGGCTCGTCTTCACTTCGCTGTCCTTCATTATCGGTCTCTCCCCTTACTTTCTTCACAATTTCGTCATCTGTCAAGCGTTCGAAGCCAGGTTCGTTGACATCGCACTCCAATCACTCGTTAATGTTTTCAGCATCGAAGTTCTCACCACCCGGAACTGTTTTCACCATATCGACAAGAGTCGCCGTTGGCGTGTCTACATCTTCATTTACTTCTTCACAACTCAAAGGGGTTAGGTTGTTGTTGGCTTCAACATTAGGCATGAGTTTTCTCCATGATTTTATGAGGGTTGACGGTTTCACCGAGTCCCATGCAGATGCAATATTGTAGATACTGTCCAAGATTGTGTAGTGTTTCCAAAACTCTTTCAGATCATAACCTTGTTCAATTTTGGTCATTAGCAGCTTGGTTCGGTATGTTCTCTTTATTGTTGCAATAACTCTGTACGTTCCGTTGTTTAAAAATAGTGGACTGTAAATTAACTTGATATTACTTCAGTATAGAACTCAAAAAACCCCAGACTCCTAACGTTGACCGAAACTTCTTTATTGACTTTCAAATAGTAAGTTAGTTGAGGAACGGCGAAGACCACACAAACTCCGACTTCAGTGGCGGCTTACCAACACAAACTCAGAAGAACCTCTGCCTAGTTGAAACTCCAGTAATTCACAGCAACCTCAAAGCTCTAAACGCGAGCTTTAAAAACCTAACAAATTTGCGTCTGCGCCGCTCCTCGGTACAAAGAAAGAAATACAATTTGCATAACATCGAACATACCCCCAGCCTTGAAGTCCCAAGGGGGTTCAAACAATAAATTTAAACTGTTGAACTGCATAAACCTGAAAAATAAAAATTAAAGTCTCTAAATCAGGAATTAAATGGCAAAGTGCATAGCTTTGCTATAGGTCGTTTTATTTCACCATTAGACGTGCGTAAACTCACCACTCGAACTTTCTCATCCAGACCGGGATACACTTTAATAATTCTACCTAATTTCCAACGTAGCGGAGGTAGATTTTTGTTCTTAATAAGAACCATATCACCAATCTTCAGGTCTTGTTGTACCTTGCACCACTTGGGTCTCTGCTGCAATCTAGATAAATACTCACTGCTCCAACGATTCCAGAAATGTTGAAATAACCTTTGCACGTTCCTCCAACGGTCACTGCAGCTCATGGTTTCTTGAATTTGGTTAGATTCTGGAATAGCGCTTAAAGCCGCACCGGTTAAAATGTGTCCTGGTGTTATCGCCTCCAAGTCGCTACAATCACTTGAAGCTGGTACTAAAGGCCTAGAATTAAGACAGGACTCAATTTGGGTTATTAATGTCAAAAATTCCTCGTATGTTAAAATAAGTGTTCCTAAACATCTTTTTAAGTGATGTTTCATAGACTTGATACCCGCTTCCCAAAGCCCTCCAAAATGAGGGGCAGAGGGAGGATTAAACAACCATTTAATATTTTCTGAAGAAATGTAACCCTGTAGCTGTTCATCACGTTGAACAATAGAAAAGGCTTTCCTTAATTCTTTATTAGCTCCTATAAAATTCGTTGCACAATCACTGTGAATTTCACACGGTTTGCCTCTACGAGCTATAAACCGCTTAAGTGTCGCGAGGAATGATTTTGTTGAAAGATCTCCAACTAATTCTAAGTGTATTGCTCTTGTAGTAAAACAAATAAATAGACATACGTAACACTTAAAGATTTTGACTCCTCTACCCGGACGATATTTAACGTTAAATGGTCCTGCTAAATCAATCCCTACACGAGAAAAAGCTCTACTTTGAGTAACTCTTGAAGCGGGTAAATCTGCCATTAGCTGAGTTGCAGTTTGCGCTCTAACTCTACGGCAGATAACACATTGGTTTATACACTTTCTTATAATATCTCTAGCATTCACAATCCAAAATCTATGTCGTATGACAGAAGTGAGTAGCTGCGTACCTGCGTGAAGATACGTGTCATGATAATGCTTAATAATTAAACGTGTAATATTGTGATTCTTAGGTAAAATCATAGGATGTTTCTGATTATTTGAAACTGTAGAGTTTCTGAGCCTTCCGCCTACACGCATTACTCCCGCGGAATCCAAGAAAGGACTTAAAGACAGTAATTTACTTGATGTCTTTAAGGGTTTACCAGAGTCTAAACAGAATAATTCTTCTGGAAATTCGGCTCTTTGCACAATCCTAACAATCATAGAAGTAACTTCACAGAATTCTTCAGTAGATAAATAACCCTTTATACGCTCTGTAGGTAACTTACTACAATTATTTCTAAATCTTAAACACCACGCTAACACTCGACATAACTTTAACCATGATGAAAATCTTGAAAACACACTAGGCTCTTCAAATTTGGAAATATTTGAACTGAAACTCTTTTTCAATTCCTTCAACATAACCTCACCCTCTAATTCTACACTTGAATTTTGCTGTACATGAATTACGGATTCGTTTAACCACTGCGGTCCCTTCATACATAACTCACATTGTAGGAATTCTGATGGAATAAAACCTCTGGTCCCACAGTCTGCAGGATTTTCTTTCCCAGCAACATAATTCCATTGAATACCTGGAACAGCTTCCTGGATTTTTGCAACTCGATTTGCCACAAAAGGTAGCCAACGGCGAGGTTCGGACGAAACCCATGCCAATGTAACCCGCGAGTCGGTCCATGCGTAAATATTGTTAATAGGCAGTTCTATGCATGATAATACTGCATGTAAGAGGTTTGCTAAAAGTAACGCAGCACACAACTCTAGTCTCGGAAGAGACTGGGTTTTTAAGGGCGCTACTCTGGTTTTCGATGTCAGAAGGCTGACTTTGACTGACGAATCAAGGTTGATTGTTCGGAGATAGATGACTGCACAATAAGCCTTTTCTGAAGCGTCGCAGAAAGCATGGATATCAATCACTACTGCCTTCGGACTCAAGACATACCTCGGAAATTGTAAGCTTGAAAGTAAGGGCAATTCTAGATAGAAACGCTTCCATTTCCTACTTATTCTCTTATCAACGAGTTCATCCCAACCCAGCTGTAAGTTCCATAACTCTTGTAATAATATTTTCGCGTATATTATTGTTGGCGCCAACCATCCCATTGGATCAAAGATTTTGGCTACTTCTGATAAAATAGTCCTCTTAGTAAACTCTTTATCACTTATGCATACCGAAAAGTGAAACGTATCACTAGAGTTGTTCCAATTAATTCCCAATACTTTTAATTTCTTGTCACTGTTTATTTCAAGAGAAATATTGGATTCTCGTAAGCACTCGGGAATATTCTCTAAAATAGCTGAACTGTTTGAAATCCACTTCCTTAAGCGAAATCCACCCCTTTTCATCATTTCATTCAACTGCTGAACTAGAACATTCGCTTCCTCTTCACTTTGTGCCCCTGAAAGCAAATCATCAACATAAAAATCACGAAGGGCAATTTTTGATGCTAAAGGAAATCTCACTTGTTCATCTAATGCAAGTTGTTTCATTACTCTAGTAGACAAATATGGCGCACAGGCAGTCCCATATGTAACTGTCACTAATCTAAATGTACTCAAGGGCTCACTAGGACTATCCCTCCAAAGCATTCGTTGCCAATTTGTATCTTCTGGGTGGACACGAATTTGTCTGAACATCTTCTCTACATCGGCACATACTGCAATTTTGTGAGTTCTAAACCGTAGAAGAATTGGAAACAGCTCTTGCTGAACTCTTGGCCCAACCATCAAAATATCATTTAATGTAAGACCCGATGTCGTTTTAGCTGTAGCATCGAAAACAACTCTCAGTTTAGTCGTAGTACTTTATTCCTTTAATACGGCATGATGAGGCATGTAATACGTAGGGTCAATAAGAATCTCTCCCTCAGGCACTCCCTCCATATGTCTCAGCTCAAGGTATTCCCTCATGAAATCCTTATACTGTTCATATATCTGAGGCCTTTTTAGAAGTGAATTTTCTAAAGATTGGAATCTACGCATAGCTAATTGTCTGGAATCTCCAAGCTGCGAAGGCGGAGAGTGAAACGGTAATTTCACAGTATATACCCCACTTTCCTCTCTCGTATATGTAGATTTGAAATAATCTTCACATGCTCTCTCCGATTTAGTAAGCATGTCAAACGTAGGTACAGCATCCAATTTCCAAAAGTCAGACAGCATCTGATCAGTTTCCACTTGTATATTATTAACATAGACAGTAGGATTAATTTCTGTTGAATTATTCACACTACCTGAAATAATCCATCCTAGTTCAGAACGAGAAGCTACCGGTTTACCTTCTTCGCATTTAATTATTTCTTCCTTTAAAAGAGGTAAGGCAATATCTACGCCTAAAAGTATATCAACAGGCCCACTTTTGTAAAATGTTGGATCTGCTAACATTAAATCATTATATTTCTCAACGTACTTCTTATCTAATGTAAAATGCGGCAAAGTTCCAATAATTCTATTGATGATAAATACTGGTGTTTTAAATGACACTTTCGCCGGAAAATGCGGAACGAACTTTATTTCCGTAATCCCATTAGTTTTCGTATCCAAAGACCCTAAACATGAAATAAAAACTTTGGCATTTCTTTTTGCTAACCTTAGCCTTTGTACACAATCTTCTGAAATCAGGCTTGCTTGACTGCCAGGGTCAAGGAGGGCTCTACACAATTGGTATTCACCCGATGAATCTAACACTTTAATAACAGCCGTACATAATAAAACTTCATTCTGAAAGTTAAAGTCTGAAACACAAGATTTAATTACTGGACTAGAACTTGCGATATTCTTCCCTGACCCAGCCGATTGAGCGCGAGGTTCTGGCTCAGGGAAAAATGGCTTAGCCGTCACTGATAATTCATTCGAACTGTTCGTAACTCCTTTACGCGCCTTTGGTTCATTTTGAACTCTTTCGAAATGCAGTAGTGTGTGATGATTTTTAAAGCACTTTTTACATTTATGTGTACTTCTACACTCGAAAGCTTTATGGTTTGAAACCAAACAATTAAAAAAAACATTATTTCTCTTGACAAAATTAACGCGTTCCTGAACATTCAGATTTAAAAACTTATTACATTTAAAAACTGAATGACCGGCTTTACAATACGTACACTGCGCGCGAATCTCTGAAGCCAATGAAGTTAATTTGTCTTTTGTAACTTGTTTTTTAACACCTTGCGTTTTACCTGCTTGCAAGGTTCTGGCATGAGATTTCAAGAACTCTAGAAGATTATTAAGTGTTGGTGTTTTCTCACTCTTTAATGTTCTTTCCCACCATCCTCTCGTCGAAGAATCCAATTTAAACTGTACTATTAACATTAAAATGGTATCCGCGAATTGCTCCACTTTGAATCCTAGATTTTCAAACGAACATACACACTCTCTTACAGTGTCTACTAACGCTAATATCTGACTAGGAATTTCAGCTTGTAAATTTGATAAATACAAGATTTTCTTTAATAACGATGAAAGTAATTCTCTCTTATGTGAAAATCTTTGACACAATAAATGCCACGCTATTTCGAAATTCCTGTCACAAATAGTTAAAGCTTGAACAATCCGCAAAGCATCTCCTTTTAAAGAACCCTTTAAATATTGTAGCTTTTGTGCACCTGATAAACGGTCATTATCCACTATCGCCGTTTTAAATAAATCAGAAAATGATAACCATTCTTCAGTACTGCCACTAAATACAGGAAGAGTTAGCTTAGGTAAGCGTATACTCGCTATTTCACAAGATTTAGTTTCCACACTAATGTCTTTAACATTCTTAACTCTGGTTAGCATTAAAATTAACTCATCAACAGTATCTTGTATGACCTGTTGTTCTTCTATAAATACATCAATATCTTTTTCTTCAGACACTACAAATATGTTACTAAAAATATCCGAAAGTTCGGTCATTAAGTCATTTAATCTAGATTTAAAAAGTTCCAACTGATCAACATCAGCAGAATCGTAAGTCACTGCAATTTTCTCTTTCAGTTTACTTAACTTAGCTTTAGCTACATGCTTTTTAGTCTTAAGCGTTGTAAATTCCATTACCTAATAAGAAAGATAAAAAAACACACTGACTCACCAAATTTACTGCGACTCCGTAGCTGACGGACCATAAAACATGTACGTTCCGTTGTTTCAAAATAGTGGACTGTAAATTAACTTGATATTACTTCAGTATAGAACTCAAAAAACCCCAGACTCCTAACGTTGACCGAAACTTCTTTATTGACTTTCAAATAGTAAGTTAGTTGAGGAACGGCGAAGACCACACAAACTCCGACTTCAGTGGCGGCTTACCAACACAAACTCAGAAGAACCTCTGCCTAGTTGAAACTCCAGTAATTCACAGCAACCTCAAAGCTCTAAACGCGAGCTTTAAATACCTAACAAATTTGCGTCTGCGCCGCTCCTCGGTACAAAGAAAGAAATACAATTTGCATAACATCGAACAAACTCCTTAGTCCATGGGTTGGATTAGCGCAGTAACGTTTGGGGAGAGAAACTTTGCAAAAATTTGTCCATTTGTGACTTTAGCACGCTTGTTGCTGGGTGAGAAGGTGCGTTGTCGATCAATAAATAGCACAGCTTTTCCAGGCAGGTTTTTCGATTTAAGATGTTTACGCACTTGAAGTACAAAGATTTTTTTTCGAACTATTTTTGAAAAATGTTTCGGTTCATCCATCTTTTTTTTTTTTTTTTTTTTTTTTTTTTTTTGGTTAAATTAATCAACGGTCAAATTTTCTATCCTTGTGCCTTTGAAAGATCTCGGTTTTTTGTTTTACTTTCCAATGACAACAAGTCTAAGTTTATGTCCACCGGTAGCGTTACTGCAAGTCATGATAGTGATCCTTTCCTTGCTGCTTTTATGACCTGCCGCTTTCATATGCTAAAGTGCGAGTGGGAAGACATTTCCACAAAAGTCCCGATTCGTTGGAATTGTAAATTTGTTCAAAAGATAGCTCTTCTTTTAAAACAAATTCTTCAAATTCATGGTGGAAATCATCGGCTGCTTGTTGGTCACCACTAAGTTTCTCCCCATGAAGTCTAGTTTCTCGAATTCCAAGATTAAGACGAGAGAGGGCGGTGGAGCGGATTCTGCAAAGGTGAGTAAGAAATCAATTACTTATCAGAGGGAAAGGTTCCGAGAAGGCCTGGGATATTTTTGCTATAAATAAGCACGATGTTAGCAAATTTAACGTTTCGCTCAGTTTTGTGAACATTTTTATTTTCTTTGCTTTACGCTTATATATATATATATATATATATATATATATATATATATATAAAACAACTTTGTGCGGCAGGCACGGATAATCGGGAGTCTACTGTAGTTAGATTGGTTGTGGTTAAGCAACCGACCAGTGTTTGCCTCCTAGATCCATGGTCCCCGGATATCACCATTGTGAATTTTTATGGAGTTCTGTGAAGGTTGTATATGTTCCTCCTTTTCCGCATGATATTGTGGAATTCAAAAGGAAAATTGAGCAAGTAACATCCAAAATCTCGGAAAACATGTTAGGCCGTGTATGCCAAGAGCTCGGTTATCGTGTAGACATTTATCGGGTTACAAATGGTTTTCACATAGCGTATCTGTAAAGTGAATGCTCTTGAAAAATTCTTTGCTCTGTAAAATGATATACTTTTGCTTCTTTGTAATTCTATTCGTTTGACTACAATACATTGTGTTCCTGGACGCTTGTTATATGCTGTATATAGTTTTTATTGTGGAGCTAGAGCCACCAAATTTTAAATACAAATAGATCCCGAACATGTGCACCTCAAAATCCAAATGACGGAGTTCTTTAAAAAAATTATTTCATGTTTTTTTTTTTTTTTTCTGATTCAATGAATTATTGGTTAACAAATTAAGCGATTTAAAAGCAGAATCGAATGAATCGAATGGAATGTATTACTTTGCTGACAAGGCCGTAGCTCTTGGTGACTGATGGCTTGCATTAATTTCTAACATACGTTTTAGGCAGTAGAAATCATGAAGAGATGATGCCTGAACACCTGAACGAACTTCTTCTAATGTTGACTACATTTCCTCAAAATTTCCTGATGTAAACAATGAGAAAAACCGGAGAGAGGAGGTGTTGGAAATGTCTACGGTTGATTGGAGTTATGAGCAGAAGCGGCTGTGACCATCGAGAATTCGGCAGAATTCCAAAGGCGTCGATGTCTGTGACGCTGCTTTCTTACCTGGTTAAAAAAGATGAACTATTAATCATAATTCTAAAATTCATGCAGCAAAAAAGCGATGAACTCGAAGGAAGTAAAAGATTTAATGACAGTCCTAATATAGTCGAAGGGTAAACTAATGGCAACTGCATTAAACTCAACGTTTTAACCTCGTCGTCGTTTGCTCGTAGTAAATTCATGATTGTTGGATCTAATTCTTTACTTCATTCCAGAAAAGCAAGAAAGTTTTCTATCCCGCTTATACAGATGATTTCATAAAATGTTTTAAAGACGGCAGCACCATTATGCAAACAGGTACCTGCTCACCGAGATCTTCAAATGGATGTCCCTGCAACATTGATCTAGGTTGGTTACTTCATGATGCAAAGCTTCATAAGAGTGTAGGCAACACCGTTTGTACCTCAGATACTCTTGGCGTGGGATCGTCAGCCTGGAAAATGTGCCGGTGCCCTTGTGGCACAGAACTCTTGAGTCTTGGCAAGTGCAGATATACTCGAGAAAAGTGCCGCCACCATTTTTCACCATCAACACGCCGGTTAGACCAGCCCCGTCCGCGTCTGGTTATGGAATATCATTCTAGGTCTTTTGAAGTTTTAGAAAACTTGTTAAATTTCCGATACTTTCAGTTATCCACTCTTTTGAGGAATTTGTGAAAAGTGGTTAAAATGTAGCTGTCTATCATTAAATCTTTGTGAATCTAAGAGCTGCTAAGAAATCTTGGCGCTTTGAGAATCCGTCTTAGAGTTTTATTTTGTAAAACTTGTAAAGTTTTATTTTTGTAAAACTCGTCATCCCTGTGTGGGTGAAATTTTTGAGAGTTGCATATGTCAGAACTAGTCTGATCATTGTTTCCCGTCTGTTGTAACAAAATGCAATTAAATTAAGTCTACAAACAATAATTCCCATTGTTAATTTTGTTATTATTATTTCAAACTGCGCGTATCGAAAGGAAATCGGAAAGAAGTGGTTAATATATTTTTCTCATTCTTTAGCATCTCTCTTTTTAACAGATTAAATGACATATAGAGTCATTAGGATATTTGATTCTGGAGACGTGAAAAATGAGCAGTGCTCTCGCCGGGATTCGAACTCCGGACTTCCCGAATACACGTCAAGTGTGCTTTCAGTTACACCACAAAGACATGCGAAGAGGAGGGATAAAATACCTTTTATACTCCCCCTTTCAAAGGGCGACTGCGGATTAGGGAATCCAATCGCCAGATCCTGGTGGTGACGAATTATCGTTCACCACCTTTTTTGTTCGGGTGCTACTTGTAGAGTCACTAGTTGTTTTTATTTATTTATTATTATTTTTTTATGTTTATTTTTATTTTATTTATTTATTTATTTATTTATTAATTATTATTATTATTATTATTATTATTATTATTATTTTGGTGCTGGAGACGTGAAAAATGTGCAGTTCCCTCCTCCATTATACAGTCGCTAGGGTTTTTGATGCAAGAGACGAGAAAAAACGAGCCATGTCGATTCGAACTCCAGACTTTCCGAATACGCTTTGAGAGTGCTTCCAGTTACATCGCAAAGGCATGCAGAGACGAGGAGAAAATATCTTATATACGCTCCGTTTTAATGGGGGACTGGGGATAGAGGAACCCAATCGCCAAATTGTCTGGTAGTGATGAATTATCGTCCACCACCTTTTAGTTCGGGCACCACGTGTAGAGTCGTTAGGTTATTTTGAAGCAAGAAATGTGAAAAATGTGTCGTGCCCTTGCCGGGGCTCGAATCCTGTACTCTTGAATACGCATCGTCTGTGCTTCCAATTACACCACGAAGGCATGTGGAAAGGAGGAAGAAAATACTTCAAAGGCAACTGGGGACCCAATTGTCGAATCCTGGTAGTGATGAACTGTCGTCCACTACCTTTTTTGTTCGGGTGCTACTTGTAGAGTCATTAGTTTTTTTTTTTTCTTCTGTGTGTGTGTGTGCTGGAGACGTGAAAAATGTGCAGTGCCCTCACCGGGACTCCCTTATAGAACCATTACGGTTTTTGATGCTGAAGACATGGAATTTGAGCAATGCCCTCTCAGGGATTCGAATGCCTGATCTCTCAAATAACGCGTCGAGTGTGCTTCCAGTTATATCCGAGGGCATGTGGAGAAGGGAGAGAAAATACCTTATAAATATAATGCATCTAATAAATCAAGATTTCAAACAAAAATAACAGAAAATTTGATATTTTCTCTTTATTCTAACATACGGAATGATTTTGTTTTTTCGTTTGATTTAATTTCTGAGTAAAACTTTTTCTACAATAATAAATAATCTTATCAAGCGAAATACATGCCATAGATGGGTCCTTCAATTAAAAAACTATGTAAAACCATATTAAACCATTGTAGTGATTATAAAATTTGTATTTTTTAAACTTCTTTAATTTTGTTTTAAAACTATTTATAAGATGTAAAAAGAAATCCCAAATTTCCATATTATACTAAAATCAACAGCTGTTAAGCATAGTTTAATCGTACAGTTTAAAAAGTTGAGGGGGGGAACAGTTCTACACACGCAGTTTTTTTATGTATGTTACAAAGTACGATTTACGTTATTAAATGTCAAAGGAAATAGTTAAATTATTGTAATAGTTATTATAATTGGCGAAATTTCATTGTCATTTCATTGCAGAAACGGAAAGTACCATGAATTTAATACAAATATTTTGAAACGACGCAAAATCTATTGCTTAATATTAACTTATAATACATATCTGCCGTTAGCAATGTTTAAAAAAGAAGGGGGAGAAACCCTTTTAAATAACTCACTTTTTGCTGTATTTTGATATGGGAGTCTCATGAACGTAGCGATTCCACCTGGTCTTGGCACGTCATTTGCTGATAATGGTTGATTAAATTTAGCTGATGAAAATGTTCTCTTACTCTGCAGAAGAATGTTGCGAATTATTCCACGAATTTTCAGCATTTTTAAAGCTTTATAAGTAACGTAATTGTTGTTATGGAGAACGTACATGCTATCGTACCTAACTCTTGCGATTATAATCTTATCTTTCACCTGAACTTTGAAAGAAGTCATAATCTTGTGCTGTGTGCGCGTAACATCCTTGAGTTCTGCATTTTCTTTGTGTTTCTGCCGAGCTCTGCCTTTTCTTTGTGGTTTTGCACACTACCTGAGGGGATAATTACTATTTTAAAAATTGTTAATTTAGAATTAAAAAGCGAATTAAATTAATTTGTTTCATTTCTCATTCTTCTTTAAATTTATAAATGAGTTTGCGCTATGTGCTCTTTCTTTTTATCTTTGCTGTTGGTATATGCCAATGAATTCTCGATACTTTTTTCTCTTGGTTTATCTTAAGCTTATGAGTTATTTAAATATTTAAAAATATATTTGTAGATCATTTATGTTGACACTTGTGATAGATTTTTTGGACGTTTTTGGAAAATGTATTTATTTTATTCACGTGAATGAAACTGATGTTTTCTTAAAATTTTATTATTCAGATTATTACTCAATTATGACAGAATGCAGGATTTGGTCCCAGTATTCAACATTCATATGAACTTCAGTATTCCAAATCTCTCACATAACTGTAATTTTTCCTATCGGTTGTAGGAAGACGAATGGAATACATGCAGGTTATGCAGACATAAGATAAAACTCTGGAAGTAAAAGAAATTCTTCAGAACTAGGCAATTCAGTAAAATGTGTGAATATTCATCATATTCGAAGCTTATTTTTGGAATTACATAGCATATAAAGTGTAACTTTAATAAAAAGAGATATAATGAAAATCAAGTACTCTGCAAAATCTGAACGATAATTAAACAAAATTAGTTATAAGGCAGTTTTTTCATAAAAAGTGGCTCCTACGGAGGAAATATGCCAACAACCTCCTGAAACTCTAAGTAAGCATCTCATCTTTGCACTTACAAAAGTTAAGTAGAACTGTAAATTCTACGTAAGAGCGAAGATCAAACGCCCGCTTAGAGTTTCAAGAGATTGCTGGCATATTTCCTTCGTTGGGACCGCTTTTTATGAAAAAACTGCCTTATAACTAATTTTGTTTAATTGTCGTCCAGATTTTGCAAAGTACTTGACCTTCATTATATCTCTTTTTATTAAATTTACATTTTATATGCTATATAATTCCAAAAATATGCTTCGAATAGGATGAGTATTTACACATTTTACTGAATTGTCTAGATCTGAAGAATTTTTACTTCCAGATTTTCACCTTATGTCTGCATAGCCTGCATATATTCCATTCGTCTTCCTACTACCGATAGGAAAAATTACAGTTACGTGAGAGATTTGGAATACTGAAGTTCATATGAATGTTGAATACTGGGAACAAATCCTGCATTCTGTCATAATTGAGTAATACTCTGAACAATAAAATTTTAAGAAAACATCAGTTTCATTCCCGTGAATAAAATAAACACATTTTCCAAAAACGTCCAAAAAATCTATCACAAGTGTCAACATAAATGATCTACAAATATATTTTTAAGTATTTAAATAACTCATAAGCTGAAGATAAACCAAGAGAAAAAAGTATCGAGAATTCATTGGCATATACCAACAGCAAAGATAAAATAGTTTCCAATAGCAAAGAGAAAACAGTTTCGAAATGTCTAAACGACTACTCTCAAAACGTTTGCGAAAAGACAATGACATCACAAAGACATAAATTTTATGGAATATGACATTATTTAAAAATTTTTGTTCGAAGTTTTAGTTCTGATATAGGAAAATACGCATTAAGTAATTAAATGTGGGTATTCGTATATATGTTTGTAAAACACAAATATATAAATTTTTAGGAAGATTTTGCATATTTTTCTATTTTGGTAATAATACTTTTAAGTTAGGAAAATATTCTATACTGAACATATGTGTCTACGAAATTCTTTGGAAAAAGCGGAAAGTAAATAATCATTTCGATAATTCTCTAGAAATCAAGTGTTATATTTGAAAAACGATTTAAAAATTAACCAAGAGCACAACGAAGTACATATATAAATTATTTTGCTAATAGGTTATGAACTTTTAAATAGGATATATCCAGAATCTTCAAAATTAGTAATGAAACCGTTCAATTTAACCCTTGAAATTTTACTAAAGAAGTCTCTGTAATAGTAAAATGCTGGTTAAATTTGTGCTAATAGAAGGAAAAGTATGCCTTTTTAAAAATATCCGCATGATATGTAATAAAAATGAAAGCATGGCCCCGGTTCAGCAATGCAATACAAGGTGTTCAGTAAAAAAGTTTCCAAACTGAGTTTTTTTGTCACGTACGAAATGTATTGAAAGAGCGAAAATTATTAATATATTAGCAGTGGACTAGGAAACAAATTTTCAAAGATAATACTGCGGTATGAAAATTAATCAAAAAGTATAATATGTAAAAATTTTTCTTCGCAATAAGTTATGAATGTTTTCGTTTCAGTAGAATGAAGTTAGAAAGTACAAATTTGGTAATGAAACACTCATTTAAGCCTTTAAGATTTTATTAAAAGATGCAATAAAACACATTCACTTGAAATGTAATGCAGTAAGTTAAAATATAACTCTGGTTCATCAATACAATATATTAGCTGTGTACAGTTAATTGTTCATTTCGAATATGATAAAGAAAAAACTTTTGAGTCAAAGAGAAATATATTTACAAAACAATGATTCTTATTTTATTATTTTATTATTAATTTAAATCAAAGCGCTGATGTTTCTTATGAAGATGAGGTATTTTCTTAGACATGTTTCTAATGAAATTAGTATATAAACTTTTAAGAAAGAAATAGACTTCACGAGAAATGTCTATGACAATGCAAGTCAGTGATCGTGATGACTTAGAGAAAATATTCCAAGTCTGTATGAGCTGGGTTAAAAGTCTCTATTATCTACATACGAATACGTCAATGTCAGAGAAAATTAATCTATCCCCATAGAATATTAAGATAAAAATTACATTTTTTTCTTAACTTCTGGTTTAGCGTAATAGTGTTGTTGAAGTTAAATCTTCCAAACGTGTAACAAAATTATTAAATCAAATAATATAACTATTTAGTAAAAATTTGTTCTCAAGACTTTACGAAGCATTGTAAACGACAAATAGAAAAATATTTGAAAATTCAATGATTTGCAGTGGCATTAATGTAAAAAATGATAATATTCAAAGTGTTCTAAAGGTTATCAATAAGGTGCTTCACAAAAACGGTTTATGAAGACACTAACACATCACAGCCATCCACAAATAACTTCTGTCAAAATTGAAAATTCTATACTCAAAATTTACTTTGAATGAAGGAAAAGAAACATTAGGGGTTTCGAAATGAAGGCACTCATGTAAACTTTCCGGAATGAAATGTACAGTATTTCAGGAAATATTCATTTAACTTCTAACTTGTTTATAATTTTGTTAAATCATATGTAATGAGCGTATATAAGACACGAAATGCATTCGTATGCGAAAAAATAATAAACATTTAACTATCTGACAATGAATTAAATTTCATTGGAAATGTAATGGCATGAAAAATAGTACAATATATCTGTATGGAAAATCTTGATGATAATTTCTGAGTGTGTTTTTTTCGATTAAAAAAATAGTTAAAGGCTCCTAGGTTAGTAATAAACTACTAAATTCGGTCAATTTTAACCAAAAATGCCGTAAGAAGTTCTCCGTACTGGTAAAATATTACTTAAATTCTCTAGCTTTGTGACTTCCCTCAGACATTGGCAAGACCAACGGCTGTGTGGTCAATACAAGATAACTATGTGTTTAATAGGTTACTTCAAAGCTATGAAAGAAATAACAGTTGGGTAAAAATATGAACATTTTCAAGAAACAAATGTTCTCTTATGTCCTTTTGGTATTATAATTATAAACAAAATGCAAAAATTTAGTAAATACGTAGATAAATCTCAAAAATAACATGAAATGTTTACTTAAAGTCTATGTAAAGTTGGAAAACAGTGATCGTAATAAATTTGAAAAATAGTTCATAAACAGTGCATTAAAATTTTGCACCCGATCTATGAATTCATAAAAATCAGCCCAAAAAAAGTCATTTATCACGTTCGCTTGCTTGCAGTATATTCTCTTGTCGTTTTAATCTTTTTGCTTTTGAGTTGTATTATTTCTGAAGTTGTAATATTTCTGAATCTGAAGCTTGGAAACACAAAATCACTCTGATTTATCAACTTGCGTCTAAATGTAAAGTGCAGTCAACCAAATGGTAGATTTTAGCATAAGTAAATGTACTACAAACAAAATAAAATTAAAAATTCATCATTATTTTTCATGCTCTCTTCATGAAACTAGTCCTGACTTATTCCATTCGGAACATTTTCAGAAAAAATATTCGTTTCTTGTTCATGTTTTTGCATACTCAGATACTATTTTGTTGGAAAATTTTGTTGGAAATTGCATACTATTTTGTTGGAAATATGGCATTTTCTTATTCCATTTTATATTTCACTGTTAAAGTCTGGCTTGGAAAATTGTTTTCCGTGGAAACGGCATACTTGTCCTATAAGTCTGCGACTGTTCTAATAAATTACATTAATAACAAGTGAAAATCTCTAGTTATACAGGAATTATCTCGAATGTTTCCTTAATCCGAAATGCAAAATGTAACCCATGTGCAAAAATATAGCAAGTTTATCTTAAAAAGTTCTTCTGTAATACATCTTTTTCTCGGTCCTTACATGCTTTTCTGTATTTATCACTCAAGTTCATTGTGTACCTCTCTTTTATCTAATTTGTGAAGTATTCCTGTTTGAATACTAACATTTAAATTTTTTTAACTGATTTTAAAGTACACGTATATTTTGATCAATACGTGAGTAGATAGAAAATGGGGGTTCTGCGACAGGTGGGTCAGTGGGTCAGGGGGCGTGGTCAATGACATCACAGAGGGCGGGGACAAAGGCAACGTCATCACACTAGGAGGCGTGGTTTCGAGTGGAGTTGAGGTGTTCGTAGACTACTGATTGAGTTGTAGACCTCCTGCTTTTCATTTAAAGTTAGTTTTTTTAATTTGGCAACGGAGTCATGGCGTCCTCTAGGGACGAAAAAAGAAAATAATGTATTTAGGAATTGCTTATGGCGTCCTCTAGGGACGAAAAAAGAAAATAATCTATTTTAGAAGTTTCTTTTTTTTTTTAAATGTTCTATGATTCAAAATATAGGATCGAAACCTGAAACAAAATATCTGCTTTTCTGGAAAGAAATAACTGTTAAAAATATCGGAAAGAATAACATAATACTCATTAAAATTTCACACACACACGCACACACACATGGGCTTTTATCGAAAGCCTCAGCTTTCTGACACCTGAGGGTCTCTCTTCACAGTTTCACAGTCATGGGGTTATTTTGAATACCCAGGTGCCAGCCCCTTCCCTTAACTCCACTGTGAAGTCATTGACCACTTTAAAAATAATCCATTTTGTTTTCCATTAAACATTATTTATATTGATATGCCCATAGGCTAAGGAGTGCACTCCATCCTTTAAAATATATCTTTTATCATCAAAAGCTGAAAGTGCGATTTTATTTATAGCCATGGTAAAAAGATGATGGTTCTTACTCTGAATATTATATTGTAATTCTCTGGTGAAGATAGATTTCTCTAAACAATCTCTATAATTTTTATGTTTAAGTTTCCTTTTAATAACACTTCGTTTAACTCCTTTCGCGGTTTTCTTCTCACTTTCATCCAACAGTAGAGAGTACATTTTCGCCCTCAGTCCTATAAACTCCAGTATTGGTTCGGAATTCATTTCATCTTTGAAGCATCCAATTTTCTTTTTATTATTGATATTGTATAAAGCATGAGTCTTCGGATAATTTGACATATCGTACAGATGCGTATGAAAACTCATATCTCGATATACATCTTCTGTTAAAATTTCGTACGTGAGAGAGTCTGTGTCAGTAAAAAGTAGCTTGGCTCTTTCTCCATATTGTTTTTTGATATGATTGTAATGAAAATTGTACATATGATATTTACTAAGTTCTAGTATGACAAATCCTACATATATGGGCCTGTTTAAACTAACACAGTTTTTCAACCTTTGTACTCCAACCAAATCATTATCAAAAATTCTGAAATTATGAAAGGTTGGTGCAGCTACCAGTTTTTTCGCTTTTTTTTCTGTATTGACTAATTGGACATCAACATGTTTCTTCACGTTTTCCATAGTTTTACCGTACACACTATTGTTCATTAGTTTAAAAAAATCTTTCTCATATCCTGTCTGTGCATTTTTACGTTGATCTGTATTAAACTGTATATAAGGTTGTAACCAAGCTTTTTGTTTAAATTTTATAATTTTGTGAACATGCATTAATTTCATACCTAAAGAGAGATATAACTGTAAATTTTTATGATAGATGACATAATTAAATTTAGGATTTAAATTAGGAACTAATTTAGTATTCGAGATAAATTTATTATTTTTCAGTACACTGACTGCATAAGGTGAAAGATGATTAGCTATTATTTTCATTTTTTCTGGAGCTAAGGGATAATCGTTATGAGCATTATGAAGTTCTTTGGGATATTCAAGGTCTACTTCCAAGATGTATCCATCCAAACTGTCTTCTGATAAAGTCAAAATCTTTTCTATGACATTCTTATGAGGTTCAACCCACTCAAAACTTCCATAGGGTAAGGGTTGATTCATAGCCCACCCGTAGAGATTGTTTGCATCAAGGTATAAGATATATTTACTTTCTTTAGTTGAATCAAAATTTTGCAGATATTTATTATTTGCTACAGACTTACGCTGGGTAATCATGGACACACCTCCACGAATGCCCTGCTCTATAAATAAATGCATATTAACATTCGTTAATAATTCCAAAGCTTGATCAGTCATTTTTAAGCAGGCTTGCCAAGCTAATCCAGGTGCAGTCATCAAATGCGCACAATCTAAACTATAGTAAGTTTTACAAAGCTGTCTAAGATTTTCAAACACATCTGCTAATTGTAAAACATCACTTTTTACGTATAAATCATGATATTCCCCTAAATTTTGAATATGAAAAGCTTGCCAAACAGTTTGGGCATGAATGTAATCATCCGAAGATATACTTTCACCAGTTAAAGTACTTCGAAAGTTCTCTATGGATGGTAACTGAGTATCTTTAAATTTATCAAAAGAGTTGATATATTCATATGGATATATTCCCTTCCGTAATAATAATTTTATGTTTTGATCATTGGGAAAATTTTCTTTTAAAATCTTAAATTTTTCTTCAGGCAAGTTAGATACAAGTTTTTCCAAAGACGCGTTCATAAACTGTAAACTATCAATAAAAATTAAAGATATTCTTAGATTATTCCATTTTCTTTTAATGCTGAAAGAAATATATTTTTCCATATTATTAGGTATAACATGAAACTCCCTGTTTTGAATTTTGCCGATGCCTTGCATGATTAAATGTGCATCATAGTGTTTTAAATTATGAAATACGACAGGAATTTTCTTTTGAAGTTTAAATTTCAAATTGCACTTATTGTGCAGAGCTCCTCTATACTTTCCCGTAAGATGATCGTGATCTTTTACACGATCATTATTCAAATTTTTTTTTGCATAAGTAGCAATGAGTTGCATTTTTAAAATTTTGTTCATCTTGAGATGTCATGGAAAGAGGTACAATACTATATAATTTTTCGGCTATTTCCTCTTCTTCACGTAAAATATTTTGTATAAAATGGTCTACTGCATTTGGACCTCTATATACTGTTACAGGTTTAACGCTTTTCCCATCAGGTCCTACAATTATGTAAGCATATCCACAAGCTTTATGATGATGTATTTTTTCTGTAAAAGACGCAGTAGCTACATCAGATGTACAAGTGTCTATGTTTTCAATTAAAGCTTCAAAATCAGCATAAATAATGTACGGAATAGACTCTTCATATTGATAATTGGTATATTCTAATATTTTTTCTTCTTCTGATGGCATTTTAATTCTCTGTATGTTTTGATGTTGACAGTATTTTGTATGTTCTTCTAACAGGTTTTCACGGGTGAATCTATGCAAACACCTCATGCAATAGAATGTGCTTGCACGATGTTTTGTGAGATCACCCAATAACCGGGACATATTTCTTATTAAGCAATAATGTTGTTTAGTGTCATCACTGATTAAAAGTAAATTAATACAATCAGTTTCTTTTCTGTTTGAAATGTAGAGGGGAAAGACTTCTTTTTCTTCATATCCAAATACATTTATTCTAAGATTATTTAGTTTTTCAATAGATGATATTTTTGTAATAGGAACAGGGCATTCAATATTTCCTAATTTTATTTCATGTTCATAGGGTTTATAACGATTTACTCGTTCTGGTTTATTTTCTCTTGAAAAGGCATATTTGTGTGCAAGTAAGCACCACACTAAACATTTTAGATCCTCATTTTGAATGTTTAAAATGGCTTTTTTCATGGCAAGTTCTTTGGGAAGAGGTATATAACTACTAGCGGCTAAGGGATGATATCGAGCTGTGCAGAGTTCTAATTTTTCAATTTTATCTAATGTCCATCCCGAGCCATTTTGTAAAAATTCTTCAAACGATTTTTTTATCTTGTTATAGGCCTCATTCAATTGTTCTTCAACATTCTCTATTGTTAAATTTGTGAGGCAGGTAGATCTAAAATGTGATTTAATAACCTCTTCGTCCCCATCATGTCCTATTCTAGAGAACTGTGCTGTTACTATAATGTACCATTTTAAAGCCTTTTTCTCATTGATTTCTTCCTCGAGTTTCGACATAATATTGAATTTGATATTATTTAAAAATATTTCTAGATCTTGATTAATTTCTTTGGTGGCGATAATTGTAAAAGAACTGAAGACGTTTAAGGCCGACGCTTCATTCGCTTGTTTAATGGATGGGGATTATTACTTTTCCTTTTAATACTTTGAACAGTACCATGTTGAGTACGGTTATGTTTCATTAGATCATGTTTTCTGCTAAACACGTCGTTGCATTTTTCACATGAAAAGGTATTTTTTTTAACATGAATATTTTGTATGTGTCTTCGTAAACTATCTGCTCTCGTAAACTGAGCCTGACATTCTTCACAGTGAAAGATTTTTCCCTCATGTGTTTTCGAATGACGAACTAAATTACTTTTATTGCTAAAACTTTTACCACATATGTCGCAAACCTGTGAAAGATAGAAAAGCGGCTTTCAATATGCATGCTTTCCTCATTATAAAATTACGCATTTTTAATTATCCCTCACAAAAAAAAAATTTAATTACATAAATCATTTTAGAAATCGTTTAGTATTAACTCTTTACGTTTAAAGAATTTTAGTTTAGTTTAAAAATCTCTCTCTCACTACTTTTTTTCCTAATAATCACACATTGTACAACAACGACTGAAGGGAAAGAGAACCATTGAATAAATAACTATATCTGCAAGTCACTATTAAAAAGAAAAAAAATGTTACCTCTCTTGTACTTGGTTGAGGTTCCATTCTTTCAGAAGTTAGAGAGTTGAATTCTTCCTCCTGAATTCCAAAGTCGATAAACTAAGAAAAAGAAAAAAGAGAAAAAACTGTGTTAATAAAAAATATTTTTTTAGAATATTCAAAAATGGTGACTGCTGTTTAAAAGTATTTGATACTTCATTCATTATCTTATAATAAATATACTTTTAAAATAAAGATTCAAAATAAAAGCATCTTCTCATAAAAAATAGTTCATTCATGCATTAAAAATATCATGCAACGATATACAAACTCGACTGATTTCCTTCAGACTCTTACAAATGCTTTAAAAAACTTTTTTTGAACTCTAAACTATGTAAAAAGCAGGCTATTTAATTCAAATCATACTTGAAGAAAACATATAAATCATGCATTAAAAAATAGATTGATTATAATTCATTTTAAAAAGTTCATCTAGTCTGAAAAAAAAATAATAATTAAAATAATATATAACAGTTCTAATACTTACATTGGAAGAAACAGATTGGTGATCTTGTTCGAAAGCCATCGCAAAAAAAATATTAAGCTCTGTGAATCAAATCAGGAAGACTTGCTCTTTTCAAGGTTGAGAAGTGAACTGACTTTTTCCATTTCTGAAACACCTTTTATAGGGATTAAAGAATGTTCTCGAAACATTTCAGATTTGTATAATCTGAACCAGGACAACAACAACATTATGATAACCCTTTCTTTCGAATACGATTTCAACTTCCATTAACCCTTATCATAACGTGAAGTCTACAACGCTTATCAAGGATCTTCCTTCACTTCTGTATGTATTGTCAAACTTGGAATAGCAACAACAACCTTAAGATAATACATTCTTTCACATATGATTATCAGAGTTTTAGAAATTTTCCATTACTCTATCATGATAAGTGGATGATGCTTTTAAGATTCCCCTTATGCATATATGTAATGTCAAACTTAAGAATAACAACTCTTTCAAATAAGTTTTCAGTGATTATCAGAGTTTTCCATTAACCTATCTTACCATGATAACGCAATAATATAATGACGCCTTATAGACTGTCCTTCCCAAACAAGACAAGACAAGAATGTATTACGATAAGTGTTGATGAATTATATTGGTGAAGATATATTTTTATGTATTAATTTTAAAAATATAAGAGATTCTTTAAGGCAGGAAAAAATTGTTCATTTATTTTGTGATAGGTTTTTTGAATCGATATGTTATGAAGATTATAAAAATGCATTAATATAAGTACAGCTATTCTATTTAAATTTCTGTGTTTGGTTGATGTTATGACTATTTTTTTCCTTATGTTTTTAATAGAAATATATTGAAATTTTGTTTTAATTTTAAAGCAAACGTGTATATCAAATGTCAGTAAATGGATATTGCTGTTAATTTGACATTAACTAATGAAAGAAAATTCCAAGTATATTTTATGTATAATACAGAAATTTATTCTTTGAAAATAAATGTATTGAAAGGTAAAAGCTTCTTGGTGAAATGAATGTTTTTCATAACATTTAAAAATGATGTAAAACAAATATTGATTGTAGAGAGAAGAAAGAGTCTATATGTAAAAATTATAATTTTATTCATTTAATAAGGTTCCCATTTTCCTGGAGAACGTATATGTTTTACAGATTTAACATGCAATATTTTTTTTTTCATATTAACATCATGATTCTGTAAATTTTCATTTTTGATATAATCCATTGGCATGTTGATTTCAGTCAAGGCTTTTAAAAATTCGTTTTTAAAAAGATTAATATTCCTGCTAAAAACGAATTTTTAAAAGCCTTGACTGAAATCAACATGCCAATGGATTATATCAAAAATGAAAATTTACAGAATCATGATGTTAATATGAAAAAAAAATATTTAAAAAGATTAATATTCCTGCTATTAATATTTATAGAGCAGGGCATTCGTGGAGGTGTGTCCATGATTACCCAGCGTAAGTCTGTAGCAAATAATAAATATCTGCAAAATTTTGATTCAACTAAAGAAAGTAAATATATCTTATACCTTGATGCAAACAATCTCTACGGGTGGGCTATGAGTCAACCCTTACCCTATGGAAGTTTTGAGTGGGTTGAACCTCATAAGAATGTCATAGAAAAGATTTTGACTTTATCAGAAGACAGTTTGGATGGATACATCTTGGAAGTAGACCTTGAATATCCCAAAGAACTTCATAATGTTCATAACGATTATCCCTTAGCTCCAGAAAAAATGAAAATAATAGCTAATCATCTTTCACCTTATGCAGTCAGTGTACTGAAAAATAATAAATTTATCTCGAATACTAAATTAGTTCCTAATTTAAATCCTAAATTTAATTATGTCATCTATCATAAAAATTTACAGTTATATCTCTCTTTAGGTATGAAATTAATGCATGTTCACAAAATTATAAAATTTAAACAAAAAGCTTGGTTACAACCTTATATACAGTTTAATACAGATCAACGTAAAAATGCACAGACAGGATATGAGAAAGATTTTTTTAAACTAATGAACAATAGTGTGTACGGTAAAACTATGGAAAACGTGAAGAAACATGTTGATGTCCAATTAGTCAATACAGAAAAAAAAGCGAAAAAACTGGTAGCTGCACCAACCTTTCATAATTTCAGAATTTTTGATAATGATTTGGTTGGAGTACAAAGGTTGAAAAACTGTGTTAGTTTAAACAGGCCCATATATGTAGGATTTGTCATACTAGAACTTAGTAAATATCATATGTACAATTTTCATTACAATCATATCAAAAAACAATATGGAGAAAGAGCCAAGCTACTTTTTACTGACACAGACTCTCTCACGTACGAAATTTTAACAGAAGATGTATATCGAGATATGAGTTTTCATACGCATCTGTACGATATGTCAAATTATCCGAAGACTCATGCTTTATACAATATCAATAATAAAAAGAAAATTGGATGCTTCAAAGATGAAATGAATTCCGAACCAATACTGGAGTTTATAGGACTGAGGGCGAAAATGTACTCTCTACTGTTGGATGAAAGTGAGAAGAAAACCGCGAAAGGAGTTAAACGAAGTGTTATTAAAAGGAAACTTAAACATAAAAATTATAGAGATTGTTTAGAGAAATCTATCTTCACCAGAGAATTACAATATAATATTCAGAGTAAGAACCATCATCTTTTTACCATGGCTATAAATAAAATCGCACTTTCAGCTTTTGATGATAAAAGATATATTTTAAAGGATGGAGTGCACTCCTTAGCCTATGGGCATATCAATATAAATAATGTTTAATGGAAAACAAAATGGATTATTTTTAAAGTGGTCAATGACTTCACAGTGGAGTTAAGGGAAGGGGCTGGCACCTGGGTATTCAAAAAAACCCCATGACTGTGAAACTGTGAAGAGAGACCCTCAGGTGTCAGAAAGCTGAGGCTTTCGATAAAAGCCCATGTGTGTGTGCGTGTGTGTGTGAAATTTTAATGAGTATTATGTTATTCTTTCCGATATTTTTAACAGTTATTTCTTTCCAGAAAAGCAGATATTTTGTTTCAGGTTTCGATCCTATATTTTGAATCATAGAACATTTAAAAAAAAAAAAAGAAACTTCTAAAATAGATTATTTTCTTTTTTCGTCCCTAGAGGACGCCATAAGCAATTCCTAAATACATTATTTTCTTTTTTCGTCCCTAGAGGACGCCATGACTCCGTTGCCAAATTAAAAAAACTAACTTTAAATGAAAAGCAGGAGGTCTACAACTCAATCAGTAGTCTACGAACACCTCAACTCCACTCGAAACCACGCCTCCTAGTGTGATGACGTTGCCTTTGTCCCCGCCCTCTGTGATGTCATTGACCACGCCCCCTGACCCACTGACCCACCTGTCGCAGAACCCCCATTTTCTGTCTACTTACGTGGGGAAATGAGGAACTATGGCACAGAGTGTTCTAAGCATTCCATACTGCATCTTTTCTTAAGAGTACAGTCGGTTAAAAGAGAAATGCTTTTCGTACTTTGTGAAATGTATTTTATTATTATATTATGTGTCATGCTCATGATAAATAAAAACATGTGCGCAGGATCGTATGCCTCAAATGTTTAATTAAAATAATGTTTTTCTGAAAAGTGTGGTCTTTCTTATGATAAATCATATCAAAATGCGTTAAAATGTTTAAAGTTGATGACTATAGTAGATTATTATATGGAGTTTCTGTCATTATTACCTATTATGTATAATTATGTGTGTGTAATTTTATTTACTATCTATGAGCAGTTAAATGTCAAAAACCATGTAAAAGTTCATTATTAAGCAATGTCAGTTTGAAATTTCTATCTTAAAATGACTGTGTTAGGTCTTTTAAGTTAATTACTATGTTGGATCATTATTTGGGAGTCTGCTCAATATTTCGTGTAATGTATCATAACTATGTAGGAGTTATTTGTCAGGTATGATAAATTAAATTTCGTTCTCAAAAGGCTGTAAGAGTTCAGTACTAATAAAATTATTGACAATGTAAAATATGGGTATCTTACAGTTAAGTTACAATGAATACGTTAAAAATATTCCAAGTTAACAAATTTTTATATTCCAAGTTGGGAAAAAGGCGATAAAGTTTCATTTCCATGGCTGAATATTAATTCTATGTGTATTATAGACTTTAAGTTCTCCTTCACAAAATGTGACTATAATTCAAATTTAAAATAATACGTTACAATGTGGATATTCTTCTCTGTAGTTAAAATATAATTTAATTTTTTGTACCTTGTTAAGAGAGTAAGGCTGTGATAAGCTCAAATTTAGTAGTGTTTATAAAGTTCTGTGGTAAATGGTGGAATCAAATTAAGAATCCGAGTGACATTTTCACATGAATGAAAAATCAACGTTCAGTGTATGTTTGGTGATTAAAGTAGGATGTGTGCAAGAAAATACAAGATATGTTTGTAAAATATTTCAAAGAGTTAGCAAAATTTGTGTTAGTAATATAAATGAATCTTACTGAATAAAAGGGAGTTCTCTGAATATATACGTATAAATGTCTATAGAGTAAAATAATAAGAAATGAAGTACTATTGATATGTATCTAAACAGAACTGGGTAGAAATTCCCCATGCATTGGTTTAGGAGGACTTCATACCATGAAAATTTCATTGCTCCTTATAAGATTTGTTTAAAGTCAGTAGGTCTTGGAATAATGAAATTTGTATAAGTCTATATTTAATTTTTGGGGAAAAAGGAATCAGAAATACAGCATGAATATGCTTTATAAGTTAAATATAAGGGTAAAATGTGTAAAAGCAAAGTGTAACAATTACATTTATCAGACATAGTTAGGTGAATCCTTTGAATAAAGATAAGACGTGTAAAAGGGAATCCGCGAAGTCTTATGTAGTTTTCCAAAAAGTTAATACAGTCATTAATAGTTAGTACAATACATTAGAAGAGAAAGTTAATACAGTCATTAATAGTTAGTACAATACATTAGAAGAGAAAGTTCTGAGTATTTCCAACTTAGTAGTAAAAAAGTAAGAAATGTAGTATTCCAGTTAAACTATATAGAATGAACATTGTGTATATTGGTTTAAAGTTACAGAAAATATTATCTAGTGAAGTTAAGTTATATGCATGTAAATTCCAGCTTAAAATTTCAAAGACAGAGAAATGTAGGTAAGTTTGCTTTTGGAGAAATGGAAATGTAACATCATATTGTATTTAAAACAAGGAGAAAAAAGTTAAGGGTAAAATAAAAATGTAACAAAAAAATTTTAAAGGGAAGGGAAAAAAATGAAACTTACTTTTGGAAGTAAAATGCATAAGGGAAAAAACAAAAAACTGTATTTGTGTAAACAAAAAACTAAAAAATTAAAATTATGAAACTAAATATTACTTTTGTAAAAAAATAAAGTTAAAAATGTAGTAATACCTTTTTTTTAAATAAAAAGCGGAAAGGAAAAATTAAATTTGTAAAAATAAATATTACTTTTGTAAAACCAAAAAAAGTTTAAACAAAAAATTAAAATAAAATAAAGTAAAAATACGAAAAGGAATAAATTTTGGAAAAAAAACTTTTGCAAAATAAAAAAGTGAAAAGGAAAAATTCAAAGTTAAATATATATATATATATATATATATATATATATATATATATTTAACTTTCTTTTTGGTTTTACAAAAGTAATATTTATTTTTACGAATTGAATTTTTCCTTTTCACTTTTATATATATATATATAAAAGTAAAAATACAAAAAGGAATAAATTTGGAAAAAAAAAAAAACTTTTGCAAAGTAAAAAAAGTAAAAAGAAAATGTAAGTTCACTTTTGTAGAAATAAACGTCAATTTGCGAAAGTTAAAATAAAATTAATGTTTGGGAAAGGAAAAAAATATTAAATCAAAAATTAATAAATTAACTAATAACTTAAAAAATAGTAAGAATGAGATGAAAAATGAAAACAATTAAAATATCTTAGTAATAAAAAAATTAAACTGTGAGAAACTCTTACATTTAAAACACAATGAATAAAGTAGTGATTAAGAAGCCAAAAGAAATCCTAGCCGTCGTGTAAAAACAAATGTGTGACGCGGTTTTCATATCAAAGCGCATGCACAGACTTTCAGCCTTATGACATCAATGGTGCAAATAAGTCAAAGGGACAAAGAGGGTTTCAAATAACAAATCTGATATGACGACCGGGTAGCTGTGTGGTAACGTTCAAGTCTCTCATCTCAGAGATAGCGGGTTCGAATCCCGCTGATGGAGTTATTTTTAAAATTCAGGGAAAATAATATTAAATTCCATAAAAATTAATTAAAGGTAGTAATTAAAATAATGACGTACTAAATAATTAAAATGCTCAATAAAAAAGGGTAAATAATTAAAAATTAATGACGTATTAAATAATTAATCACGTGTTAAATAACTAAAAAGAATAAATTAAAAGTGATATCATGCCAAACACGTGGCTCCAGAGCTCGTTGCCACAAAAAATAAAAACTTTGAAAACATCAAATCGTTGCCACAGAATAAAAACGAAAGTTTGATGATGTCATTCCATCACGTGATACAAGATGGCGCTGGTGTCGTCACTTCCGGTTTCAGGTCCCTCTGGATACTGGCCACGCCCCTTTTATGTGACGTCACTTCCGCCGCACAAGTACCGTAGCTTACTACTGGCATGGTAAAAAGCACGAAAACGCCCATGAAGCTATCTCGCTCGCCAGGATTTGAGCCTGGGTCAAACTCCACTGCTCAGCTGTCTTATCTACTCGGCCATTTAGCTGATGAAAATTTTCTCTCACTCTACATGAGTATGTTGCTATTTATACTATGAATTTTCATCATTTTTTGAAATATTATAACGTATTTGTTATTATGAAGAACGTATTTGCTATTGTATCTGAACCCTTGCGATTGTAATCTTATTTTTAGAACTGAGTTTTGAAAGGAATCATAATCGTGTGCTGTGTGCATCCTTGAACTCGGCATTTCATCGAGGCAAGCATTTTACATCAGTTACAAGTAATACTGGAAATTTCTTTAATTCCAAATTTTGGCGCACACTTTGCTTTGTTATATCATGGCTATCTGATCCGTTTCCTGCTCATATATTTAGAGTTTTATAATAAATGTATGTACATGCAGTGGAGCACCATTTATACGTTTCTCATATATACGTAACTCACGAACGTGCTGGCTGCATGGGCGTTTTCGTGGTTTTCCCCATTTGTAACGTGTATACGAGCCAGTTTCCCTTAGAAAGTCCTCCACGAAGGCATCCCTTCCTTTAGGCAAATAGCCCTTGTGTGCTTTGCCATAATTGAATAATTGAATAACCCTCATATATACGTCTTTTACATTTATACATTATTTCATCTTTGTCCCGATTCAGTCTTATTTATTTTAATAGCAAAATATTTCTTCTATACGTTGCTTTTGCTTGACTTACTGCATTGGTTTACATTCCCAACATTCAAGTATTTTACCCCAAAAATGGGGAGAGTAGAAGAAAACAAAGGCACAAGACATCAAAGTATGGTAAAAGAGTTGAAACATGTTAATGAATAGATGGGATACTTGGAAGCAAAAAATAGGTATGGTTTTTCCTTCTGGACAGGTCGCTGTGAAATAAACTAGGAACAGAATTAACTGATACAAAATGTCACGAAAGCAAAAGTCACTTTCGTAAAAAGATCAAATTCAAATCTTAAAAGAGTTTGATGAGAATACTGGTTTGATGATTCTCGTACATCCAATATTCCACCTCGAGCCCTTTTCTGAGCCCCTAATGACTTCTTTCACTTTCTTTACCGAATGCCTTCTCTTAGCTGTTTCATACTTTATTGACGAAGATGTGGAGATAATTGCATTTAATTGCAAAATTGTTCCTTGGTCCAATATTCCAGTAAATGGTCCCATGTTAATCGAGAAGTCAAAAGCAATAGCACTTCGGAAGCATGTAAAAGAGGCCTGAAATGGATCGCTGCATAAATTAAAAAATATTGTTTATTAAAGACGGTAATTCAAATAAAGATATGACTTTTTTTCAATTTTACGTAACTATGTAAACAAATTTGCATTGTTATGATTTTAAAAATATTAAATATTTGTTAATATTATGCTTAAAGTATTAATTATAAAACTTTCTTTAATTGTTTAAACTATTAATATTAATTAAATTTTATTTAAAATATTGTTGCGTTATTTTCTTTCTTCACGTTTTGAACAGTGTTCGTAGATTTGGAGTGAATAATGAGATGACACTTGATGAAATATCGAAACAAACTTTATTGGTCAATATTATTCAAAACAGCTCCAATAACACGTTTACACAGTTGGGGAAGAAATACAGTAAACACGCTGACACAATCAGCGACACAACCTTCACACTATCAGGCTATAACGGTGGAGACAGCTTCAAGGCAAAGTACCAGAGTACAGCTCCCGACTCTGTTCAGTCGCTCCTGGAACTCTACGTACTCTCGAGACTCTCCACGCTACAACTCGCGGTGCACTCGACGATGCACAAGAATATAACTCTCGACTCGGTTCAGTCGTTCCCGGAGCTCAGCACACTGTAAGACAAAACTCGACGATACATTAAAGACTCTCTCGATGCACTCGACGACTGACTCGGCGATAGACTTCGAGACACTCGCTCAATGACAGACTATCAACTCGCTAGACGAGGCACTGACTCTCCTCATACCAGCAGAGTTTATATAGCTTTCAGCTTGTGTTCGAGAGATTCTGGGCTAAACCGGTAAGAATACGTTCCAGAAGGTTCTCTATCCGTCCATGGCCTATCGCCAATTTTGTCGCCAAATGTGGTAATCCTCCCTTCCCTTGCCACTTTATAGCAACTCTAAACCTTCTTTGCGGGAAGTTATCTTACCGCGTCTGGACATTTCGTAACACTGCCCCCTGCACGTCCCGGGCAGTACAACCGTTGGTCAGAAGCTAAATTCGATACAAACAAAACATAATAAAGCAAACAAATAACATAACTAAAGAAACAAATATTTAGACTATATATACACAAATATACACAAATTAATCACGTAAAAATTTTTAATTATACAAATTAAAGTTCAGAATGAATTTTAGTCGTTTCATTAAGTTATAACTGGGGTCAAATACTTTTTCACTGCAGTTTTCAGATGTATTTCTCTTTTGCATATCACAGTCTGAAGATTCAGTCCTTTCAGACGTTTCATCCACAGGAAGATCTGAAACAGTCTGTTCAATACTCTATAGTTTATTCGCATCATGTGTACAGTTCACCTTCGTACTTTTAACAGCTGGTGCATGCTTATTTACCTCTATTTCCTGAAAGTAAGTTCTGATGTTTGCACGAGGATCATGAATAGAATCCGATTCTCTGCAAGCAGAAGTATCCAGGTTTAGAATTAAGTCCTTGTCTGAAAAGCCTGCACTATGAGGCACACACTCAGTTTGCGAAGTGGATGTATTTTCTTGCAATACTGGAGCGCACTGCTTAAGCTGCACACCAGCTTCTTCCATCTCTGCATCAGATGGACTTTCAGATGGCTCCACACTTGCTGACTGCGTTTTCACAACTTCTCTATCAGTTTAACAGTTTAAGAACTTAACAGTCTCATTTTCATTTTCGTTTACTTCCACTTCAGGCACTTGACAATCAAAAGCTTTTATTTCTTCACGTTTTCATTCTTTTTCTTTAATCCCGTTAGATGCTTCATCCATCATTTCTTGATCTTTCTCACGCAGTTCGCTAGCTGCTTCCTCCATTTCCTCATTCTTTGATTCTTCAGAAGCAACTTCTTTCATTTTCACATCCTCTTTTTTAGCCCAAAGCATCAGAGTACAGCTCCCGACACTGTTCGGTCGCTCTCGGAAGTCTACATACTCTTGAGACACTCCACGCTACAACTCGCGATGCACTCGACGATACACAAGAGTACAGCTCTCGACTCGGTTCAGTCGTTCCCGGAGCTCAGCACATTCTAAGACAAAACTCGACGATGCACTAACTCGCAATACACTAAAGACTTGATGCACTTGACGACCAACTCTGCGATAGACTTCGAGGCACTCCCTCAATGACTGACTGTCAACTCGCTAGACGAGGCAGGAGGGTTTATATAGCTTTTGGCTTGTGTTCGAGAACATTCTGGGCTAAACTGGTAAGAATTCGTTCCAGAAGGTTCCCTATCCATCCATGGCATATCGCCAATTTTGTCGCCAAATAGGCGATTTCTCGTCAAATGTGGAAACCCTGCCTTCCTATGCCATTTTATGGCAACACTAAACCTGCTTCGCGGGGAAGCTATCTTACCGCGTCTGGACATTTCGTAACACTATGCCTTGGTCCTTGGTCCAATATTCCAGTAAATGGTTCCATGTTAATCGAGAAGTCAAAAGAAATAGCACTTCGGAAGCATATAAAGGAAGCCTGCCTTTCAAATGGATGGCTGCATAAATTAAAAAATATTGCTTATTCAAGATAATAATTCAAATAAAGGTACGACTTTTTTTTCAATTTTACGTTACTATGCGCACAAATTTGCATTAATATGATTTTAAAATAGTTAAATATTTTTTAATATCAAGCTTAAAGTATTAATTATTAAAATTGCTTTAATTGTTTAAACTATTAATATTAATTAAATTTCATTTAAAATATTAATTACAAACGTCTATGAATATAGTTAATACTTTAAACAAATTGAAAGTACGATAGTAAGATTTGTACTATCATTAGCAAGTTAGTAGTATCAAAACTGTGCAGTCAATATTTTTTTTCCACTGTAAATTAAAATTTTGTTTATAATATTTTTTGTTTCCCACTGTAAATTAAAATTTTGTTCATACGTCTTTCTCAATTATACGTCGCTTGTGAAGTCTTCAGAGGTGGGTAAATGGCGCTCCAGTATATACATATATCTATATATCTAATTTCAAAGTGAAGTAAAACGTGGCAACTTAAATTAAATATTGTTGTGTGTGTACGTGTTCGTAATGGATTAAATGCACAAGTCGATAAAAAGTTCATAGAATTTATTCTTACAGCAAGAAATAAAACAAAATCTTGAAATTTTGTCAGAGATATTCGTACAATATCACAATATCTCACAGCAGTTATATTTTAAACTACTAAAACGTTGTAGTACGGAACACAATTCAAAGAAGAGAAAGCTAATTGGATTTCACCGCGAATTCGCTGCCGTCAACAACAAGAACTAAGTAAACAACTTTGTGAGCAACTTAATTGGGATGTTCCTTCGGCTTTTATAAGCTTTTTAATCAAGCATGAGAATATTCTGGTATTTTCTCGATTTTTCTGTATAGCAAAAGAGAACAATTACGAGATATATATTTATTAAAATGTTAAATGCGCGTGCACTTTTATTTTAATTTTTTCAGCGTAGCTTTCTCTTCAAATAAATCTCGTGCTGCATTGCACGGAAGTATAAAATAATTTTAATTATAAATTCTACTAAAAATAGCTAAATAAATACAAAAACCGTAACACTGCCCACTTCCCAAGAACTGCACGTCCCGGGCAGTACAGTCCCTGGACAGGAAGCCAAACTTATAACTAAGGCATAAATGCAATAATAAACATTACATTAGAATAACAACATGAACAATAATTGCAATAAGTAACTTTAAAACAAATCAAATGCTATCAAATACGAAATACAAATCAAGTCAAATACACATTTAGAAACAAAAAGTACTATTTACAATACTATTTACAATTTTATACACTATGTACTGTGGCCATAGTAAGGAGCTAACCTGTCGTAATGAATGACTTTAGGTTTAGAGTTCGATGACTTACGGATCCAAACCACGACATCGTTCAGCCTGTTTAGGACTGTGTACGACCATCCCAAGGTGTCTGCAGTTTCGGACAGAGCCCTTTCCGTTGAGTCGGATTCCACAACCACACCTTGTCTCCTTCGTTGAAGCCTGGAGATCTTGAATGTCTCTCAGGCGCTGAAGTATCGTCTAGCCCTAGCATGGTTTATGCTTCACGCATACGCAGTGACAAGCTTCGTTGGGGTTATTGAATGGCGTCTATTCTACGGAATTGAAGATGTATCATGAAATTGGCAACTAAAGACATGTTGTTATTGCACTAAATTTTGTCACGTTGCAGATGTTAAGCCTGAATAATAAGCTTGAAGCTTTGAAGATGTTAAGCTGTTACTGATTTCTTATATTTAGCGTGATTAGTATGAAAGGTAACTTTGTATGTTTGGAATGTTCGAAGACCTATTTTTGATCACCTTTTGGATTATCACTAAGGTAAGATAATGTAATGAATACGAAAAGAAAGGCCCAAAGTATGTTATTTTGCTGAATGCCTGTGAAAAGATGAACTTTTATGATAACTGTAAATATGAAGTAAAAAACAAATTTGTAAAATGAGGTTAAATTAATTGAATATGTTAAGCTCTCAAGAATTATTTGTCTAGGATGAGACATGGCTTTGTGGAAAGCATGAATATAAAAAGAAATTTTATGATAAGAATAAATATAAAATGAAATATCAAAATAAAATACGTTTGCAAATAAATGTAAAATACGGTAAAGTTAATTGATTATTGTACGTTGCGAAAACCTAAAGCATCAATTTAAGGGGTTTATAAACATCAACACGATCGAAAAAAGAATAAAGTCTATTTCCCGAACGCTTTTTCAAGTTCCCAGTAAATAACTGCTCGCATAATTAGGCACAAAGTGAACAAACGCATCGCTGAGGTCTGAAATGTGAATTCATCGCCAAGCCAAACATACATACGTAGATATTCTAGATATTCTTTGGTCAAGCGACGAGGATTACATGCTGAAAATATGACTATTACCCCCCCCCCGCATGCGTAAAGCATAAACCATGCTATGGCTAGACGCTACCGTGACCTTCGTGAATTTAGTTCTTCCAGTTGGCCGTGACGCTGATAAAGGCGCATCCGGAGGGCGACAAAAAAGAGATTACAGGGAAGACGAGAGTCATGACCAATGAGCATCTGGGATGGAGAATAGCCGGTAGTCTGGTGTTTCTCTTTCACCCTAGTATGATTTCGACAGCTTTCTGAGCAGTGTCTTTCAGACAAGACGTCGGCCTTTCCAGGTGAGGATCCCTTCTGCTGATGCATGGTTGTGGCATTCGATGCTGAAAGCAGTCTAATGTTTTTGAAGTCCAAAGAAAAACTGTATTTCTTTAAAAAGTCCAATACGAGTATGCAAGGGTCTGTCACCTCTGCCATGTATGCCGTGTGATGGTAGGCGGCTTTCAAACGTGATGTCAAATTATTCGTTTTATTTCCCGTGCCCTGGGGTGCTCTGCAATGCCGTCGTATGTGGCCTTGAGTACCTCATTTACGACACTTTAAAGTTGATTTTTTCTCACTCCTTTCCCTTATAAAAGCATTGATTTGTCTGGTTAAATCATCTAAATGAGCCATCACTTGCTGGGCTGCCTCAAATTTCATGGCGTACATTAGAGGGCTTTTCAAATCTCTGGCATTCACCATTCGTAGAGCTTTCTGCATTTCAGGATCCCTGATGCCGTCGATAAAATATTGCAGGGACAGGATTTGCCCTGTTTCTGTCAGGCACCCCGAAAGGGCGAAATGGGATAGCCTTTCAACATCCGTGGCGAACTGCTGGAGCGTTTCCGTTGGCTTCTGTTGACGGGATTTTAATAGAAGCCTGCTGTAGTCTTTTAAACATTTCTCGCCAAAGCGCAGCTCCAACACGCTGGACAAAGCTTCAAAACCTAGTCTCTGGTTTTCTGGAAGAATCTGAAGCATATCCGCTGCATCTGCTCTCAGAGAGAAGCGGCGAGAAAACAGGCCTTAGCTTGGGAATCCTATCCATTCGCATCCGCCCCTATAGAAGAATATAGTATAGAAAGTATAGAAAATTGTACCGCAAGTATAGAAAATTGTACCTTATACACTTGTCAGGAGGTTTTCCCATCATACGTTGATAGCTTCAGAGAGGGACGAGCAGGCATGGGTAGAAATTTAAAACCATCCGAATTGTTCCCTGCTGTCGCTACGAATTTCTTTAAATTATCAATTTCTTTGGCAACTGCAGGAACCCTGTCATCAGTCTGCTGTTCGATATGTTCTTGAACGACAGAAACTTTATCTTCAATTTGTTGTTCGATTCTGGACGGTCGAAACTCTTCTTTCGATTCGTTGCTCCACAGCAGAAACTCTCTCTTCTATTTCCCGCGGCCGAGCGGTAAAGTCGCTGAACACTGGTAGTTCGGTCCGAGGTTCGAATCCCGCGAACGGGCTGGCTGCATGGGCGTTTTCGTGGTTTTCCCCATGTGTAACGTGTATACGAGCCAGTTCCCCTTAGAAAGTCCTCCACGAAGGCATCCCTCCCCTTAGGCAGATAGCCCTCGAGGCTTTGCCATAATCACACACACACACACACACTCTCTTCTATTTGTTTTTTCACAGAAGAAACTCTTTCTTGAATTTCTCCAACTTTATTTTCAACAGCGTCTATTCTGCCTTCCATAGACTCATATTTGCTTTCTATTATGCAGGTAATCTCCTTAACTGATTCTTGACCCTCAATCATATCTGATTTAACAGATTCTTGCCCGATTTCATCTCTTATTTAAACGAGACAAAGGCTGCTATCAATTGCCTTAATTGTTCTTCCATTGGTCTTGTTATTGGCATTCAAAACCCCACTCCTGACACCAAAAAATACTGCGTGCGTACGGGTTCGTAATAAATTTAATGCACAAGTCCGACGAAAAGTGAATAAAATTTATTCTTATCACAACAAACAAAACAAAATGCTGAAATTTCTCCAGAGATATTCGTACAACATCTCACAGTAGTTATTGTTTAAGTTATTAATACGCTTTACAGAACACAATTCAAAACAGAGAAAGTTAATCCGATCTCACTGCAAATTCGCTACAATCAACAACAAGAAATAAGTAAACAACTGAATTGAGATATTTTCCTCCCGCTTTTATAAGCCTTTTAATCAGCACCAGATCATTGTGGTATTTTCTCGATTTTGGGGATAGCAAAACAGTACAATTACAAGATGTCTATTTATTAAAATGTTAAATACGCGTGCTCCTATATTTTATTTTAATTTTTCCGGCGTAACTTTTTCTTCAAATAAGTCTCGTGTTACATTGCACGGGAATATAAAACAATTTTAATTACAAATTCTACTAAAAATAGCTAAATAAATACAAAAACCGTAACAATATTATAAAAAGGAACAAGTTATAGGCCACGAACCCATTAAAAAATAACCATATTTGTCAGTGAATCGCCAAAAATATACCTCCGAAATGCTAATTTACTCTCAAAATAGCAGTCATAAAAACAGGCAAAAATTTCAGATGATTTAAATTAAGGACCATCTGCCGATTTTGGCCGAAATTAAGGACTTTTAAGGACCAAAAATCGGTTTAAAAAAAACCTAAGGACTTTTAAGGACCGTACGAACCCTGAAGGTTTATTCAATAGCAGATAGAATTTATGTCAAATGGCATAAATAAGCATTATAGCAAACGGCCTCAAGGCACCAGCCACCACGAAATGTCCTTACGCATATAGAAAGAGGGGCACCAAAAAATTTCCCATTGCCGATTTTAACCATGGAATGCATGGTACAAACCAAAACCGACTGAGAGAAGAGATGAAGAAAAAACTGATGTAAACGTATGTAGGGGCACCGAAATCTTTTAAGTGTTTAGGGTCTCTAAAAGTCTTAATCCGTCCTTGACAGCATTCCATAATATTCTAAGGAAAAGGTCGGTCTTTTGCTTTTAAAAATGTCTTCTGGATACTGAACACAAAATTTTCTCTTCAGCGATTGACACATTTCAATAGACAGCAGTTATTTTCACAGTGTGAATGCCCTTTTTATGCAGAATTATAAATACAATGGTACTTCGTATTGCGAACCCTTATATGGATCAAAATATGCCCCAAATTTTGAACTATATCCCATATAATAAACAACACTTGATACAATAAGCTCTAGACAACGGATGCTCATAGAAAATGCGTCTGTGTTTAAAATAAGACGATTACGATAAAAGGAGCAGACAAGTAAAATATTATATTATCTCTTTAAAGAACTGTAAATATTCCTTCAGAAAGAACAGAATGAAGGCTAGAGGAAGGCTTCTTTGGCGTCAATAGAAGAACGAAAAGCGTTCATAATTATGGCAATCATCAAGGTCGATTATAAACTTATAATGTAATAGAGAGCTTGCCTGCAATTGGCTCAAAAGAATACCAGAATCAGTCAACAATCTCGCTAGATAGACTGACAAATAATCTATTCGTTACCAATCTATAGCTTAGAAAAATAATCTATCTAGCAACAAGTTTCTTTACCAATCTATAACTTCGTTCAGTCTTTCCCCTTTTCGCAACAAGTTTCGTTACGTTACACCACCGAAGAGTTTATTATTCTTATGGCTTGAAAAACTGCCTTTTCTGGAAAGCCTTACCATTGCTTTCAGTGTGATATTTAATACTTAAGCGCAGACTTTCAATCTGCCAGTTCTGTGAAGTGTTTCTATTGTTCATCGCATAATATTAACTTACATTTCAATGAAAATTACAAATATTGACCAATAAAGTGAGCCATTTAGAAGTAGTTTACTTATTAATTTGAATATTGATTCTGATGTTCGAAACGTCTTTACGCAAATATTCCATTTTTTTTTTAAAATCCGTTGCGTTATATGTAACTGTGTTATCAACTACGCAGTTTACAAAATGTTGCCATTGCGTGAACATAAGTTCTTTAATTTATCTTCCACACGGTATCTCAATGGTTAGTTTCCAAAATGCTGGCATTCGACGTGACATAAGATTTTCAATTTACATTTCAAATTATAATTGTTAAAAAAATGAGCAATTTAAAATCAATTAACGCATTTCTTAAAAATTTAAATCTTAATTTTTTTTAATGATACATCTATTTGTTATAATTTAGAATACCAAGCCGACTTTCCGAGAAGTTCTTTCCGGCTTCCCAAATATCCGACATTAACATTTGATAGAACTGCAGCTTTAGAGCGTATTTTCGAGTACACACGCAATAATATTAAACATACATATGTGCGTACCGAACACATTCTTTTTTTTCTCTTTAATTTGCTCGCTTTATATTTAACCGTTCTTTCGCGGAACAATATCCATCCGCTGTAAAAATGTTGATAGATTTTTTTTGTTTTGTTTTTCTATCATAAGATATTTCATTTCTTATGAAATATTTCCTTTTATTAATATTTTTAAGTGTACTTACGAGCCGTAGACAACTAAGCAAAAGTTTTTGTCAATTCCTTAACTTCACATTTCGAGAAGGGATTCTAATGATAAAAAAGTAGTACTAATATTTAAATATATCTAACTATCTATTTGATAATTTAAATTATTAATTTCATCGATATCTAATTAACAATTTTTATAAGCATTTAATCTAGAAGATCAAGGCAAAGCAACGCTAAAAAGTTTGCACATTTACAGTTAGGGATTTTTCGCTATACGCCATTTCGACATATGAAAGAAAGTTTAGAGGAGAATGAAGCATTTGCGTTATGTACGAAGTGGCAGCGATATTTAAGTGAAAATAAATCTATTCTTTCGCTTCAAAGAAGCTGTGCATAGATCAAAATGAATACAATTTCTGTCACTGAAAGAAAGCAAAATTACGAAAACAAAGCAGCTGAATTACTAACCGAGTTAGATGAGATAGAAAATACCTATTTTGTTTGCTACTATAGCAACTATTTTGGCTCGATTTGATGATGCGTTGACTGCAGGCAAACAGCCAAAGGCATTTCTATGATGAGACAAAGTTCCTGGCACGGCATATCACGTGATGCTGTGAATTAACTCACGACTCAAATAATCAGAGGAAATACGAAGATGTTTTCTTGCAAGTAGCAATTTGTTCATTGTTCGCTGCTGATTTAGAAAAATTTACGCTTAAGTTCAGCGTTAAATGTTAATGCGCACTGCGAGATAAAATAGAACGAGTCTGAAAAAATCTTTGCTGGTAATGCGTCATAAAATATTGAATGCAAAATCCAGAGACGTTTGCAGTTTGATATTTTGGTCACATTTTTGGCTTTGAACAAGCGGGTCATGTCTCTTGAAAAGTTTTTTAAAATTTAAAAATATGGGAAAAATTAACAATAGAAGAAGTCGTACTTCTTTTTCTATAATACATTTTTCTGTTATGATTCTCACTTATAATAGAAAAGGCGGAAAAATGTATCTGCCGTAAACGCACGCAGCTGATCAGTGTTCATATTTACTGAGTGCGTATATTTTGAATAAAAAAATATATCGCAAAAAATATGAGAATTTTTATGTCTTTGCACAAAGTAAAGGAAGTATTCTAATTGTGAAAAATTTTGGGTATTATAATTTCAACAGAAATATCCATTTTGACAGTTCTCGAATCCATTTGAACGAGTGTTTTTATTTTTATTTATTTTTTTTTCCGTGATGTATGCACGTACGTACAGAATACAATTCTTTTTTCCAAAACGGATTGTAAAATGGATTTAAGATAAATTCAAAGGAGTTTTTTTTTCACAATGGCTGTATGTACGTACATATGTGTGTATATATATATATACGTACTTACCTCGTATAACTCAAAAACGGTTAACTGTAGAACGCTGAAATTTTGTATATGGGACTGCTATAAGATATGGTTGTGCACCTCCTTTTTTATTCCAGTCTGCAGTACCAAACACACACACACACACACACACACACACACATATGTCATAATAAAAACACAAGGAAAAAGACGGAACACTGTCATTGCGTGATTAGACCCATATTGAAGGAGATTTGATTGTGCAATATGCTAGCAATGCTAACTTGGTAACATCTAAAGAACTTGGCAGTCGAGGCAGTTTTAATTCCACTTTTATTTCCAATTGATATTTGTGGCCACAATCACTTGGCACTCTAGTCGTGCCTTTCCACAGAAGATTTACATTTTTGATATTGTTGAGATAGAAAGCAAGCCAGTGAAATTACATCTTAGCAGAGCACAGAGCAAAAGCTGAAGTGCGTAGTTATGCAAGATGGAGGCACGCGAAGAGAAAAGTTTTGGTTTACAAGGACAGTTTCAGTTCCCAATGATTACGCCATCAGAGCCGCGCCGATCACAGAGTGATCCAGAAATGACGCAATGCAAAGAAGTTATTACGATTTTAGAATAGAGAGGAAGAATTAATGTTTATAGTTTAATCTACAATTTTGATTCATATATTTTTATCTTACATATATATATATAAGATAAAAAATATGTAAATCAACTCTATAATTTCATTTAGTAACAACCTCTTACTTCCTCATTTTTAATTTATGTATTTACTCTCTGTATTCTAAAAATAGTAAAAACTTTTCTGGACTGCGTCATTTCTATATCAATCTACTTCACATGGCTTGCGTAACGCTGATGACGTAGCTAACTCGGAACCTGTTCTCCAAAATTTCAAGAACTGAAACCTTCTCTTAATAAGCAACCTAAATAAAACCCATCTCTTGGTGAGAATTCAAATTGGATAATTGAGCACTTTTGCTTTTACCTCTGAGCCGCTTTTGACGCAGTTTCATTCTACTCTCTTTCTATCTCAACTGTATCAGAAATGTAAATATCCGGAAGTAGGCACGTTAGAGTGCCAAGTGAATTGTGACCACAAATATCAATTGAAATAAAAATGAATATTAAATCTTACTTAGCTGTCAAATTTCCTAGTCATTATGGATTCAGCATTTTTGCATTCTACGGAATCAGAATTCTTCCTCTTCAATATGGATTTAAGGTCTATGCTATCTACGTGCTACGCCATCAGTATTTCTACGTTTCTGTTCCTAGATTAGTACTTCAATATTTGTTTTGATTTAAAATATATATCCCCTTATCCAGCTTTTACTTTTGCAGTCGTTGGTCGTATTCATAGATAAGAGGTGTTCAATTGAAAAGGTACGAAACAACACTATAGATATACTGAAGTATTTATTCACAAGTAATCACCAAGGACCTGAGCACAATTATCCCACTGTTTCAGGAGCCGAAGGATTTTCTGTTCCCAGAATTCCTATAGCTGTGACAAAAGCCAGTCCTCCACTGTGTCCTTCAGCTAGTGGTCTGAATTGAAGCGCTTCCCTTTGAGATGTCACTTCTCACCAAGTCGTTCACCTTGTCGATGAATTCGGCTATGATTACTGTTTTTACCTGGCCTAGACTCGGGCCATCACTCGTAAACTCCAAGCCTTCACGAAAACCGGTACTCCAGTTTCTCACTGACTTGTCGGCTCAGGCAAACTCGACGAGGTTCGCAGTGTAGACGCTATTCCGAAGTAATGATTTCCGACTTTCGATTCTTTGTAAGTTCGAACAGTTTATGAGTTGTATCGAAGAAAATGAAAGTTCAGAACAGTTCACAGTCTGGCTGAGCACATAAAGGAGTCCAACGGAAACACACTTGCGGTGCAGGCCATGGCGAAGGTAAGTGCGCGGATAAGCAAATGTCGTAGAAAAGAAATGCCTTAGCTTACAGAATTTGAGAGTCTCTCATGTGTAGTGTTTACGTATTAGAGTAAATAATATAAAATAACAGTAAACATAAATGCATAATGAAAATATAGGAAGATATATACATTATATACAGGTAAATATATACAACAATTAGCAGCTGACCAGAAAAAACAATACAGTATGAGATTGTGCGTAGATATAATTAAGGTGGAACAACTGGGTATATGAATAATTAGAAAGACAGTTAATGATCAAGGTAGGACCGCAAGCGGCCGTTTTCGTTGCTGTCAATATTATAATCATAATTTAGCCCTGGTATGGTACTGTTATTAACATTTGGTATATTTTTGAAAATATTATCTGCAAGACTAGCAAAGTAAACATATAAAGTTGGTACCTCAAGCTCTTGGTGAACTGCCGAGTTTCTGACGAACCATCGACAATTCGCCGCTTGTCTGAGTAAGATATTCTGCAGTATCTGGAGTTTCTTTACATTAGTAAAACTAGCTTATCCCCAAACAGGACAGGCATATGAGAAAATGGGCCGCAAAAAGGTCTTGTAAATGAGCAATTTGTTGTCAATAGAAAGAACTAAGTTCCTGTCAATTAAGGTGGTAAGTGTTCGATTACGGACACGGAACTTGGCAATAATCTGTGTAATATGTGGGGTCTAGGTGAGCCACCTATCCAAAATGATTCCAAGGTATCGGGCTTGCTTAGTCCGCTGAATAGGGATGTCATACATATGGATGCAGTCTTAATTATCGATGCTAGTCCTCTTGGTGAACCAAACGGCCTCAGATTTATCCACATTAATCTTCACTTTACAGGCGTTGAGCCAGGACTCGAGTGTATGGATGTGTGTTTGGAGTGTTTGTATAACTGGGCCAGGAGATGCATTTTTGTGAGAATTGCCGTGTCATCGGCGTACATAGCTGGTGGTGTGTGGTGATTGAGGGATATCGTTCGTGTAGATATTATAGTAAATGGGCCCAAGGAGGCTCCCTTGCGGGACGCCAGCCTTGATAGCCCGTGAAGTGGAGAGTGAATTGTTTACACGAACGATAAAGTGTCTCTCTTTAAGATTGGAATAAGTGATGGCTGTGATGTACTCTGGGAAACCCAGAGTGATGATTTTGTGCATACTGACTTGTCGGACACACAGTCTCCTCCGTAAGCGACCACCATCCGCCTATGAATATCGAACGGTTTAAACCCTTCCACAGTTAGAAACCTGATAACGTCTCGCTGTTCCTCAATCGTCGAATTTTGCAATGTGAACGCCAAGATGTCATCACATGCCCTGCCGCATCAATCGGACGAAAGACAGAACTGCCTACTTCACTCCGGCGTCATGTACGGGCGACTGCGCATGCGCACAACCCCGTCGGCCACTATATTTGTGTCTTTAGAAGTCTCAAAGCGGAATATTCAAATTTCAACCGGTTTGGCTATTATGACGTTTCCTACCTTTTCATTCGAACACCCCTTATACTTCGGATTACAGAAGTGTTTTAAATGACGAAAGAAATTAAAAATAATAAAAATAGTACTATTATTATTATTTTTAAAAATTATCACGTGATAATTTTCGAGAAACAGCGAAATCTAACTGTAAATCGGTAGTGGATAATGTTACTGAAAAACTGTCATTGATGCTATAAGTAGCTGTAACCGTATCCGACGCTCATTTGCCTTCCAATAATTTCGAGACTACTAGTGATTTCTCGGCAGCAGGGAAAAAAACTTTGTAAGACCGGAGAGAGCTCAGAGTGAGTTCGGAGTATTGAGATATCTCGAGTTAGCTTCGCTCTTCAGATGCGCTTTACAGTGCACTGAGTTTAACGTTCTTAGTAGTTTGAAGTGTAACTACTGACTGTACTCTGTGTTATCTTGAAGAGTTGTGCGAGTATTTTTGTGAAAAGTTTCAGAACTGTTGGGAAGTGTTTCTTTTGGTAAAAGAAACTTTACTAAGCTGTCATCAGTTCATTCAATGTATTACGAACCCGTGTACGAACGGAACACGCTTGATATGTAGAAGACGTTAAGAGAGGTTGTTAGGCTTATCCTATGTTAATAACAGTTACTAGTTCAAATGGGCTTTGTGCCTGAAGGACTATTGTTTTCGTTTTGCGATTTTGCTTTGAATCACTATAAATGTACGTTTCACTTTTCAAACTGTTGCCACCAAATGTTAGAGTCCTGCATTATAATTGAAGAAATTAAATAATGAAAAATATGCATAAATGTATGTTTATTTCTAGAATTGGGATAAAACAACGTTACGTAGAGCCATCGAATTTTGAATGACGTAATCCTCCTACGAATATGGGCATGTGAAAGACTAAATTTGAAATTTGGAATTTGTTTAATTATCGATTTCATACTTGGTGAAACTTTAACGAATTTTTGATTAACAAACTCAACGATTTAAAAGCGAGCGATGGCGACACAACGGGGGGGGGAAACTTTTTATCTCCAGCGCGCGGAATTGTGTATCGGAAATTCTAAAGATAGGCTCATTTTAAAATTGTTTTGCGACATTGCTATTGAACTGAATTTTATGGTTTAAGTGCAGAGAACATGATACTTAATATATGAAGGTAACACACAAAACATTAAGAAAACGCCCCTTTGGGACGTAATTTAAAATCTGAAACTTTTCAGATTTTGTTTTTAGCTCCTTTCCTATCTCTCCTAATTTCAGCTTACAAATTTCTTACCAGAATGTATTTTCTCGAATCGAGTTTAATGCAAATGAGAAGAAGTAGTATTTAAGTCGAAACTGCACTGGCTTCGAGAGAGAGAGAGAAGCAGAGTTTCTGACTATCGCGTATTTGCCTCTTGGCCACTTCTGTCTGAGCTATTACTACGCTCGTCCGTATTACTGGCCGTTAATAGCTTCGTTAGCTAATTCGCAAAAAAGAACTTTAAATTTAAGGAATTAAATTGTTTTAAATATGAACAGCAATGCCAGAAACACTCTTCAGCCCACCAGGCATGACTGTCGACAAAAAATAAAGTAGGATGAATACAGAGTAAGTTTGAATTTAGTTTTCTGTATTAAAAAAATCGAATAAAATATTTTCCTTTTTTAATTGCTGTCTCTAAAAGTGTTTAGAGCTTTTATGAACTCCTAAAATATATGTTTCTTATTTTTCTGGAAGGAATTAAAAGGTTGCACGTTAAGAATTTATCTTGAAGTAATCGCTTCAATATACTTGTTATGATTTAGAAAAATTTGGAAGAATGAAAAAAAAATTGAATTGTTTTCCAGATACTTTTTGTCAAATCTGTTGACGAAATAAATTGAGAAATTCAAGGATAGATACTTCATTCTCTAATTTTTTTTTTTTTTTTTTTTTGTATCTTGTCAATGAATATAGATGTTTTCTTGGAAAAAACCGTTTTATTTTTCATTAAATAAAGATAAAAGATATTGGTACATTCTCATGATAGTCTCCATTTAAAAAAAAATTCCAAGAGAAAGCAAAGCAAGCTAAGAATATTTTACAGTATTTTTAAGATATCTGAAAAGAGCTTCATAAGCTTATCGTTGTAAATGGTATGGCGATGGGTATTTAGAACGGAAATTATAACGTTTTCCCATTTCGTATGAGGAAGAAAACTACAAGTTCTTCATTTCTATTTTTACTTCCAAGTTTTATTTTTTTCTCGTCCGCTGAAGTCCAGCATGCGTCTCTTATCTCATTCGAGAAGAGAATGATGATTACGTAATGCTTTTGTAGGTCATCAGTTCAACTTCGATTAAACAGCGTAACTTTTCAGTACGTAATATTTTTAAACACGTTCAATGATTTTAAGCGTTCGTTTCTGGTATACTTTTACATCGAACATATTATTAAGATGCAATTTTGTAACAGTTTTTCTCGAAGCGCTGTAATTGTTACTTTCGTAGTCATAATTCATTTAATAAGATTAAGTTTTAATATAATTGTTTTAGTAAGATGTTTGTACAACTGGTCTAATAATTGAGTGTGTTTAGAAGATATAAATAGAATTTACACTCTATTGTCACAGTTACATTTCATGCGATGTACTCCCTTGTTGTGAAGCTGCATAATATGCCGCAGTAGCGGATTTTACATAGCGCGTGCCTCCTGAAGCCTTAAATAAACTCTTTATAAATAAACTTTGTAAATAAACTCTTTAATCATAGCGGGTTTATCAGCGAAACAGTGACTGCACTTGCCCCTCGCATTTGGTAATATTTCTTCTCATTCTAAAAACTTAAATACTGAAAACATTAACTCAATAATATAGTAAAGAACGATTTTTTAAAGAGGTTTATTATCTTTGACTTCTTAAAGAAAATTAAACATTTCAAGACATAGAATGAAAGAGCAAATGAAAAATAACTCATATTCGCTTAATTTCAGATAGAAATATATATTCCGTTCGTAAAATGAATAATGATTTTTAAATAAAAAATGTCAAAATAATATTTAAAATAAATAATGTCAAGAGCTTAACACGCAAAAATACTTATGAAAAGAAGACTGCAATTGCGTTCTCTGAGAATGACTAAATAGGTTGGTGTTGGTGTATTTAATTATGGCAAAGCACACGAGGGCTATCTGCCTAAAGGGAGGGATGCCTTTCGTGGAGGACTTTCTAAGGGAAACTGGCTCGTATACTCGTTACACATGGGGAAAACCACGAAAACGCCCATGCAGCCAGCCCGTTCGCGGGATTCGAACCTCAGACCGAACTACCAGTGTTCAGCGTCTTTACCGCTCGGCCGCTGGTGGTCTGAATAGCTAAATAGAAAGAAACTACAGAAGAGCAAATTACTTGCATTGAAAAGATTCTACAGAGAGACCAGTAATTCCTTGATTTGGGGTTTATATTACGGCTCACTGAGAAAAGAAAGGAGAAAGAATAATTTCGTCTTAAGAGAAAAGTTTAACTTTTTAAACATTTAGAATTAAAGAAAGTTGTGGTATTAACAGCGTTTACTTGTATTAACGAAGATCGAATTATCCAAATTTTATTACACTTAAGTACATAATTTCTTGATTTTAGATACATATTCGATATTTTCATAGCGAAACTTTCCCTTTCAGTACAGCGTGAGTAACATCACAATGTGATATTGGTAACCTTCCGCATTGTAACGAAGAAATTCTGCATTTCCATAATTATTTTAACTACTTCATTGAAAACTTAAATATTAACAGTAACAGAACAAGGGAACAGAAAGTATTTGATTTGTTCCCCATAATTCCATACTTAAAATTCAGTTGAGGATTAACTACATTAAATGAGGCAGCTCTTTACAACTAGTCGTGTTTTTATTTTTAATGTGCATGAAGTTGTCCATTCTGTTCCAGTTGCTATGACATGGGGACTTAGTCAAATCATAATTGCTAGTTACTAATATTTAAATCTGGTAATCGCTTACGTTTTTTTCTGAAAATTCTCGACAACAAACGAAGTTTAGATTTTACTTTTCTAGAGAAATTTTCCGAAATATATCCTGTAAAATTTAAAAGCAATTTCAATCATTTCTTTTAAGAATAAGAAAATAGTAGTGAAAATATATATGACAATATGTTTCTTATTTTAAAATAAAATGGGTTAAAGATTTCCAGATGTTAAAAGTAGTTGATGAAACAGTTGCAAATATTTGGAAGATTGTAAACTTATTTAACCACTTTCTTGTTAACCTAATGTATTATAAAAGTATATAAAAGAAGGGGAATTAAAGGAGTTTTAAATTATAAGGTGGTTTTATGGAGACAGTGAATTACTGATTGTTATTAACATCGCTTACTTATATAAGTATAAATATATATATCAATCAAAAAGTACTAACTGATCTTAATATTTGCGTTAGGATGATAGAAGATTTGTGAGAACTGTTGAAATATTTTGGTGACATTTGCAGCACAGCGTGGGGCAGCCTGTAGCATAAGTGAAAAATAAAAGAAGTGGTTGTCTTAACAAAGGCAATCGGTAATGCAACAAACAGAGTCCTTAACATAGTAATAATAATTTAAAAAAAAAAAAAAAGCCATTCCTTTTGGTTTCTAGCAAATGTACAGTGGTCGATCTTGAATCAGGAAACTTTTGTTCTTCCACGTAGGAAATCAAGCAATAATAACGACGCTGTCGACCCTAGTGCATCTTGCCAATTGATCCGGCATCTTTTCCAATTGGCCCAGCAGTCTTCAACAACAGGATGGTGCAATGGGGCTGGTCGACCAGAATGAGGATCAACAAACAGTTCAGAAACTGAGGGCATTGAAGCAACGTAGAGTTGAAGACGAAAGCACTGCAACGTTGAAATCTGAACAGAAGCACTTAGCTTTAAACATGGCGGCTCCTGATTAAATCACAAAGCTTCCATGACATCATTTTCAAACCTTCACACACACACACACACACACACACCAAAAAAAAAGGGGGAGTGGGCCAAATTTCCAACGACATAAAAGTTTGTTAGAATAGTTTTTCTGTACTCCCTTGTGATTTTACTTTATTCAAAAATATAAGTATATATTTAAAAATATAAGTATCATATGCTAAAAAAGTTCTTTTCGCAAAGGGTAACAGTAAGATGGATCATAGAACATCTTAATTTGTAGAAGTTGTCCTTGCTTCGTAAGAAGATTGAGAAACTCCTGTGCTATTATAATTTTTCTGAATATTTAAGGGAAGAAATTTCGATATAATATTAAGAAAGTAAGAAGTGCTAAAATTTCTGTTTGTAAATTAAAAAATTAATGATGAAATAAAACAAAAATTTAAACTTATTTCAAAGGGATGAATTACTGAACTTGATCAGATTTGTGTGGACCTATGAGAGTACCATCCCATGCTGGTTCGCGTTATTTTGTTACTTTCATAGACGAGAAATCACGTTATGTCGAAGTCAGTTTTCTTAAAACTAAAGATGAAGTGAAAAATGCATTCTTTAAATACAAAGCTGCGGTCGAAAATCGTCTAGGAAAGAAAATAAAAATCCTTCGGACTGATAACGGTCTTGAATATCGCGGAGAAGAATTTAATAAATATATTCAAGAATGCGGAATTAAACGAGAATTCTCTGCACCTATGACTCCTCAACAAAATTCGAGAGCTGAACACATGAACCGCACTTTAACTGAAATGGCCAGATGTTTGTTACTACAAAGTAATCTTCCCCAATCCTTTTGGGTTGAAGGTTGAATTGTGCTGTTTATATTCGTAATCGTTGCCCGAATCAAAGCCTGGGAGTAAACAAAACACATTATGAGTTATTTTTTGGCATCAAGCCAACTGTATCTCACTTCAAAGTATTCGGACAGAAATGTTTTGTACTTAATAAAAAGTCTAAAGGGAAATTCGATCCTCGATCAGAAGAACATATATTTGTAGGATACTCAAATGAATCGAAAGCATACAGGCTGTGGAATAAAAATTCGAGAAAATCGTTATAAACTGAGATGTTAGATTTATTGATAAATTTGAAAACTGTACTAATTATGATAGAGATTTAGAAGTTTTATTTCTCCAAAATATTCCTGATAAAAATAAGGAAGAACCTTTGAATGTAAAGCAAATATCGGCTGATGAAATAACAGAAGACCCCTAAAATATGGCAGAAGCATCTGCTGAAACATCTGATAATGAAGATTCTGATCCCGAAGCAATACCTGAAATGCAGATTAAAAGGGGGCCAGGTCGTCCAAAGAAAGTCAAGACTGGGAAGCCAGGAAGACCAAAAAAGGAGTACCACAATATAAACATAGAAAAGGAAGAAGCACAAATTGCTGAAGAAGATACAAATCCGACATTAGAAGAAGCATTAAATGGAAGTTATTCTGAAGAATGGCATAAGGCTATGCAAATTGAGTATGAAGCACTTGTTAAAAATGGTGCATGGAAATTAGTAAAGCGATCACAGAACAAAAAGGAAATAGAATGTAGCTGGGTTCTTAGAACGAAATATAATGCAGATGGAACAGTTCAAAAGAGAAAAGCTCAGTTGGTTGCTAGAGGATTTGCACAGGAACCTGGAATTGATTTCAATGAAACCTTTGCTCCAGTAGCCAGAGCAAGCTCTATAAGAACTGTGATTGCATACAGTGCTGAACAAGACCTTATGTTATATCAACTAGATTTTGTTATGGTAAAACGTTGCGCGCCTCTAACTAGCACGCAACCAAGAGGTGACTGTGAAAGCTTGTATAAACCACAGAGTCTTATAAAGGGTTTAAGTCCCTTTTTATTCAACGTACTAATTTACAATTGCGTTCTCTTGACGCTTACAAACGGTGCCAACTCGGCAGTCAAAATAAAAATAAAAACCTGAAAAGAAATTAAAGACAATATTCTAACTACGAGGCTCTCTCAAATAACTAACTCACCGCGTTTTACAATACGGCTGCTAATTCAGCAGACTTGAAGCTCACTGGAACAATTGCAACTACTTCCCGCCAAGCACATAGGCCGCAACGCGGGGTTTTTCAAATCTCTATAACTACCTCCGCGCTCGCTAAGTAAGAATAACTCTCTCTCACCGAACTTGTTTCCTTCTATTTAAATCATACTACTTCCGCTGATAATTTGAATGCTTGCGCGTTCTACTCAAATTTACATATTCTGGCATTGGCAGTTCCAGGGGAAAGTAAGGATTGACAGGAAAGATAGTTTAAACTTAAAATAAATGTTAGTTAAAATAAATATAAACCCTACATTTGCCGCTGCCAGAATTTGGAAAACTTGGAAGCAGGTCCTACAAACGACCTGTTGTAAGTTTATCTAATTCTGAACTAACTGGCGAAAGCCTCGTTTACACAAAAATAATCTTATGTAACAATTAAAATTCTGTTACTCTTTACAAAGGTTTCTTCTTACAGCAACTTTTCCTGGACTTCATCAATCAATCTTGGTCTTTCCTTCCAGCATCTGGAAGGAATAAGTATCAGTATCTTTCTACATACATTATAATTTACACTTTCTTGACACAATAAATTTTTGTTTTTAACGTTTCGTTTTTCTTAGTTATTGCTTACTTCACATTCATTCAATTTTTCAAGCATTAATTTAACTTTACCCTGGCTCTCCACCGTGTGTGGTGTCAAACGGGAATATTCGTGTTTTAGTCTTACAACACTTCCCCTAACCACCATGATTTGTTAGGATTCAACAACCAAATAGACACACCTTACTCGACATTCTACAACTCAATGAGCTACTTTAATATTCTTAAAAATTCAAATGTAGGTGGAGAACCCTACAAAACACATTCATTCTAACTTCCCCCTCATTCATCTTTTAAACATGCAGGCTTTCGCTCTAAAGCATGACTTTACAGTTTAATACTTAAATTTTGACTTCATTGCTTTTAAGCATTCACTTTTAGCATCTACAATTTTATGCTTCTAGACTAAATTCTACTTTTACATAACATGCAAGTATTTACCTACATTTACAAAAGTTTAATACATATGCTTTTTACAATTTACCATAAAATGAATAAGAGAAAATAAATTTTTACTTTACTCATCCTTCGCCAAGCTGGCGGCACTGAAACTAAAATTCTTATTAGTACATACAAGAATACGAAGTTATTTTTATCTCCGGCCAAATTTTGGCTTTAACATAACAGAATTAGTCTTTCGACCAACAGAAAATGCTTGTTTTTAGCTTTTACACTTAAAGAAAATAATACTTTTGCCTTAGCTAAATAAAGTAAAACAAAACTAAGTCTCAACCGAGACATATTGACTTTCGTCAAAACATAGAACTTCGTACTTATGCATAACATTTCGGAACAAAACAGAAAAATATTTATAGAAGGTTTTAACTTATCTTTGAGTTTTCGATACTTGAAACTCCGTCATCCGTTTTTGACAAAATTGATCCCAAGTTAGAGGTGTCATGGATGTCAATCTTCTCCTTGTTGATCTCCAATTGTCGTCCCCGTTGATCTTTCTTTTGCGTCCTCTACATGCTGGCCTCTTGACGGAGTAATCGTCTGGTTGTTGGCTTTTGCGTTTCTGCCTGGGACGGCTGGTCTTGACGTCCTCCGGTCTGGAGTCCTTGAATTTCTTCTGTTCCTCGTACTTCTGTGCTTCCTGTTGGCGTTCCAGTTTCCGGAACGGCGGCCTTGCTGACACCTGACTCTGTGGCCGTGTGCGCGTTCTTCTTGATGTGTAATTCCTCCTGCCATCCTTTGTAGGTGGTGTTTTTCTTTTTACCACGGTTTCTTTACCCGGTTCATCTGTACTTTTGTTTTTCTTAAACGCCGGAGTTTGATAATCATTTTTTCTTTTTGATACCGACGTCCGGGTTGTAGAAGTGCTAGGTCTCTCTTCAGTTCTCCGTTTCTTGGGTGGTGGAATAGTTGTTGCAGTCTCTGGCCCTTCTATTTCGTTTAGACTTGAGTCCTGCAAGAAACTTTTAAGGATTTCAAAATCATTGGGATTATAGTATTTTTTCACCTGGTCGGGACTTGCTTTACAGATTTCCCCTCTCTCGTTTTTAAGATATAAAACTACTCCTTTGATTTCCTGAATTACATAGGGGCCTTCAAACTTTGGAGCTAGCTTTGCCATAAAATTGTCTGGGGCACTTGATAAAGAAAATTTCCGTTTCAATACTTTATCACCAACTTTAAAATCTGCTTCACGGCGTTTTTTATCGTAATAAATTTTCTGCCTATTTCTTGCCGTATACGAGGTTTTAAGCGCCTGATCAATTAGTTTTTGCACGTCCTTTTGTTTGAATTCCTGCTCTCTTTGTTGCACAAAGAATAATTTATCTAAAGGCGTAATTAACTTTCTGCCTAAAAATAATTCTGCTGGAGTTTTTCCCGTAGTATCATGATGTGCCGTTATTAAAGCATAAGCTAATTCATTTATGTAGCCATCCCAGCGCTTGTGATGTGTGCTAACGTAACTGCGAATTATTTTTACAATGTTTTTATTAACTCTTTCTGCTATGTTAGCCTGTGGTCTATACGGAACCATTTTGATATGGCGTATATCAAGTCCATTGCATATGTTTTCAAATATTTGACTAATGAATTGTTTTCCGTTATCGCTAATGACTTTTATCGGTGCACCGTATTTTAAAATGTATCTGTGTAAGAATGCATCTGCGACTGTTTTGGCTGACGCGCGTTTAAGTGGAACAATTTCTATCCATTTTGAAAAATGATCTACTATTACTAAAAGAAAACGATTTTTATTTAACTCGCTCTGGGGGAAGGGACCAAGGAGATCTATGCCTAAAATTTCATTCGGAAATGTAGCGCGAATGCTATTTAAGTACCCGGCCGGGCTGTAATTAATATCATTTATTAACTGACATTGATTGCAGGACCTGACATACGCCGTTACTATTTTGTATAATTGCGGGAAATATACCGCCTCGCGTACCCTTTTTAAAGTCTTTCTGACCCCGAGGTGGCCCGCTGTTTTTTTTTTCGGGCAACTCCCTCAAAATGCTTAATCGAAGCGAGGCTGGGATGACTGGCTTATACTCAAGATTTTCGTTCGTTGTTTTCGTATAGAATAATAAATTATCTATTATTTCATAGTTTTTTGCTCTATTTCTTATCGCATCGATATCTGTATGCTCAAAGCCTTCGGGGTCTTTCAAATAAGCATAGATATTTCCAAATTCAGGATCAGCTTTCAGTTCAGTAATAACCGTATCTCTAGAATCTAAAATTTTTGAAGTCAACACAGCGCATTTAAGTTCATTACCTTCCTCGTCCAGTTTTATACGAGAAAGTGCGTCAGCTACATTGTTTTCCTTACCCGGTTAATATTTTATTGTGATATTATATTCTTGGAGTTTTAAAGCCCATCTTATTAACCTGGGCGTTAGGTTTTTTTCCGAGTAAAGTCTACCAACAGCCGCATGATCCGAAAAGACAGTTACTGGCGATTTGCCGAAATAAACTCGAAATTTGTGTACAGCCATTAATACGGCTAATGTTTCTCTTTCTGTAGCTGTATAATTCCTTTGTGTTTGATTCAATGTTTTACTAAAAAATGCCAGCGGATGGTTATTTTGCATAAGAACCGCCCCACCGCATAGTCTGATGCATCTGCCGCAATTTCCAGGTTTTCGTCCCCCTCAGGGAATTTTAAAACAGGGGCATTAATAAGCGCTTCTTTTAATCTTTCAAAAGCCGTGTTAACTTCCGCTGTCCACGTAAATTTACTCTTTTTTCTTTTGATTACTAAGAGTGGTTCAACAATATTAGCGAAATCTTTTATGAAAGATCGATAGTAAGAACATAGTCCAAGGAAAGACGAAAGTTTCTTGGCGGTGTTGGGCGGTGGGAAATTCTTAATAGCTTTTATTTTTGAATCTTGCGTTTCTATACCCTTTTGCGAAATTTTATAACCGAGATATTTAAGTTCTTTAGTTGCGAACTTGCATTTTGAGGCGTTAATTGTAAGACCGGCCTCTTTTAATAATTTAAAAACTTGTTCGAGATCACTAATGTGTTGTTCCAACGTTCGTTATAATTATATCATCTAGATAAATTAAAGTTGATTTTCCTAGGACAGGCTTTAGAACAATGTCCATAGCTCTCGTGTTGTTCCAACGTACTACTCGTTATAATTATATCATCTAGATAAATTAAAGTTGATTTTCCTAGGACAGGCTTTAGAACAATGTCCATAGCTCTCTGGAATGTTGACGGGGCCCCACACAACCCAAAAGACATGCATAAAAATGCATAAGTGCCCGATTTTGTTATAAACGCGGTTTTATGTATATCTTCGGGTCTCATAGCTATTTGATAGTAGCCAGACGTTAAGTCCAAAGTAGACATATATCTCGTCGATTTGATCTGTCTAATGATCTCGTCTATAACCGGCAAAGGGTAAACTGGGAATTTAGTTATGCTATTTAGTTTTCTATAATCGATAGCAAACCTCCAAGCCCTTTTATCCGAAGGAGGAAACTCGTTCTTTTTCCTACATAGTACGACTGGACTCGCGTATTCACTATTTATGGGCGTTATTATTTTATTCTTTAACATCTCCTGAATATGTTCTTCGATGATTACGTCTTTTTGTTTGTCATAGCGGTAAGGTTTAGTCCTACAAGGTTTTTCGGCATTTAATTGAATCTTGTGAGTTACAATCTGACAGTTTCCCGGCTTTTCTGAAAACAAATGAGAAAAATTACTCACCACTTGCTGTATTGCTTTACTTTCCTGGTCATTCAAATGGCTAAGGTCCAATTCAGGTGTCTCCACCGGTTCCACCACCCTCTGGTCCATCTCCAGCACCACGGAACTATCTTGAAAATTTAATTTGGCCCTCGCGGCCCTTAAAAAGTCCATACCTAAAATAAGAGAGTGTTGGAGGTGTTTCACCACAAAAATTAATACTTTGAGATTTTCCTCTTTTACCTGTACGTTTAATGCTACTTTCCCGATGCAGTGACATGTTTTTCCTTGCGCCGCTATAATTTCCGTATTTCTGGTTTTAAAGAGTCGTATCCTATAAAAATTCTTTTTGAAGAACTTTTCACTCATGAAATTGCCTTCTGCCCCTGTATCGATGAGGGCTTCTACTGGTACATCGCCAACCAGGACTTGTATAATTGGTAGCTGTGAGTTTTTTACGATGACTGTATTTAGATGTCTATTTGAGGGTTTTTCTAAAACTTCCGGGGTCTGGACCCTCCCTTTCACAGGCCCCTCTAGTCGTTTAAAGCTTTCCTTTCAATCTGTGTCTTCTGGGTACGCGGATGCTTATTTTCAAATTTTCTTTTTGGGCCTTGCCCTTCAAGTTTCGATGCGTTAGCTTGATAGTTCTTTCCCCCATATGAGCGATTTCCATTTCTTGTTTCCTCCTTCCTTCTGGTACTTTGAGAATATGTTTCCCCTCTCGCTCTTTCCGCGATTTTGAAACTTCACCGCCAATTCGAAAAGTTCCTGCAATGTGGTTGGGTTTCTAATTTCAAAGTAGTCTTGGACAGCGGGTAACAATCTTGGTAATATTATTTCAATAATCTCCACATCGGGTTTTTTCCCATACAACATATCCGTTAGCTTGATTTTTCGTAAAATAAAGTCCGTCAATTGTGCTGTATCCCGTTGATAGAAACTATATAGCTCGGCTTCCAGCCGTGCGCGATCTTTCACTATGGGGAAGGCCTTTACTAACGATTTTTTGAAATTTTCAAAAGTATACGTCGGGCTTCCAAATTCACCTAGAAGAAATTTGCCTATATTTTTCCACCATAGCGCGGCCTGTCCTCTTAGTGCTGATGTGGCGATAGCAACTTTTTGTCTTTCGGGCACAGGATAGAGCTGAAAGTGGTTTTCTATACCTTCTAAAAATACGGACACCGAATTTTTTCCGTCGAAATAGACGTTTGGCTTAATTGATGCTCTCAAAGTCTGGACCAGGTATCCAAATCCTTCTAACTGCGTTGTCATTTCTTGGTGTTGTCCAGCGGCTTCCATCCAGTTTTCGGCCATTTCAGTTCGATAAGTGTTCGGGCGCCAATATAACGTTGCACGCAACTAAGAGGTGACTGTGAAAGCTTGTATAAACCACAGAGTCTTATAAAGGGTTTAAGTCCCTTTTTATTCAACGTACTAATTTACAATTGCGTTCTCTTGACGCTTACAAACGGTGCCAACTCGGCAGTCAAAATAAAAATAAAAACCTGAAAAGAAATTAAAGACAATATTCTAACTACGAGGCTCTCTCAAATAACTAACTCACCGCGTTTTACAATACGGCTGCTAATTCAGCAGACTTGAAGCTCACTGGAACAATTGCAACTACTTCCCGCCAAGCACATAGGCCGCAACGCGGGGTTTTTCAAATCTCTATAACTACCTCCGCGCTCGCTAAGTAAGAATAACTCTCTCTCACCGAACTTGTTTCCTTCTATTTAAATCATACTACTTCCGCTGATAATTTGAATGCTTGCGCGTTCTACTCAAATTTACATATTCTGGCATTGGCAGTTCCAGGGGAAAGTAAGGATTGACAGGAAAGATAGTTTAAACTTAAAATAAATGTTAGTTAAAATAAATATAAACCCTACAATGGCTTATGCTAACGGTGATTTAAAAGAATAAATTTTCATGGAACAAGCTAAAGGTTTCGAAGACCAAAATAATCCTGATTATGTATATGCTTTGCAAAAGTCTCTTTATGGTTTGAAACAAAGTGGACGACAGTGGTATGAAAAATTAGACAAAAAACTCAAAACCTTCGGATTACAACCATTACAATCATACAGTATGTATGATTGTAATACATACTGTATGATATATACTGTATGTGTGTATACAGGATGAAAACATCTCAAGGTGAGTTAATTCTAATTTTATATGTGGATGACTAATAATAGCAACAAATTGCTGTGATTTATATGCTGAACTTAAAGGTTATCTTTCTAAAGAATTTTATGTTAAAGATTTAGGCAAACTTCATTATTGTCTTGGAATAGAATTTAATCAAGTTGTAAATAATAATTCTATTAGTTTATCTCAGCAGAAATATTTTGATAATATTCTACGAAGGTTTAATATGCAAGATGCAAAACCAGTAGCAACTCCTTTAGATCCTAGTGTAAAATTAAGTACAGAAATGTGTCCTTCTGAAACTGAAAAGGAAGAAATGAACAAAGTACCTTATCGCCGTCTAATTGGTTCGCTTATATATCTTTCTGTGTTTACTAGACCGGATATTACATATGCCGTCAGTCATTTGAGCCAATTTAATAACAATCCTAGAAAATTACACTGGTTGGCTGCAAAGCGCGTTCTTCGATACTTAAAAGTAACTAAAAATTATTGTTTAAGATTTCGAAAGACTGTAAAAGCACTTATTGGATATACCGATGCCGACTGTGCGTCTGATGTTAATACTAGAAAATCGTATACAGGTTACCTATTCAAGTTTGCTGGAAATCCAATAACATGGGAATCACGAAAGCAACAAACTGTTGCATTATCAAGTACTGAAGCAGAGTACATCAGTCTTTCAGAAAGTGCCAAAGAAGCAGTTTATTTACGTCGTTTTCTTAAAGAATTAAATTTTACTGCTGATTATCCAACCATTATATACTATTGTGATAATCAAGGTGCACAGAAGCTTATGAAAAATGCTGTTTATCACTCACGCACTAAACACATAGATATTAGACATCATTTCATTCGTGAAGTTTATGAAAGAAGTGAAATAGACGTTAAATATGTGCCAACAGAGAAAATGCCTGCTGATGTACTGACAAAAACAGACTGCTTCGAAGCATTCTAAGTGCTGTAAATTAATTGGAATAACTGTAAATGATTGATGTTTATTTTTTTTCAGCCGCCAAACGTCAAAAGGGGCACTGTTGTATCATAAATTATAATACGACGTTTAGCTTAAGAGCGCTTCTCCTGACGCATGCAGCGTTCGCGTTTATTGCGCGGTGATGGCGTATCTGTTTGAATTACGTATATATGTAGTATATGTATACTATTCTTACTTCTTCGCCTTTTCTCAGCTGTACGCAACTATGTTTAAGTTAATCTCTGTCATTAAAAATGTTCATTGATGTTACAATCTGTTTAGGCTCATTTATTTCTTCAATTTCCAATTGAAATAAAATGTGAAATTAGCAAAAGAAGCAATATAGCGACTTATCAATTTCTTCAGAACCCAGACAACCATAAAAAACATATTTTAGAATACTTTTAAAAATTAAATCTACAAAACAGGAAAAGGAATATGCCCATTAAATTTATCTATATCAGAAAATTTAAGAGAACTGAAATCTGTTGTTCATGTTAAATTACAAAGTGAGATTTAAAAGTGAGTTTGTTATCAAGTATGATACCTAGGTATGTGACTTCTCGTTTTCAGCGTATTTCCTCTTCAATAACGTGGGAATAGGTGACAGACTGAGTGACTGACTTTTACGAAATATAACTGCATTTGATTTGTTGTTATTAACTGAAATTCTCCAATCTGTAAGCCATGCCAAATCTGAAGTTGGCTAGCCAATACTGAAGTTGACAGTAACTATTTTCTAGTGTTTTGTGTGACAGTAGCTGTGTTATCACTGAAGAGTGTTATTTATACTTCTGAGTGCTTATGTGTCTGAGCCTATGCATTTCCAGTCTGGACGTTAAATGATCTCATATGGAGGAAAGAAGGACTAATACAAATTAGATTACCTAGAAGATTAGTTTGATTAGTTTTATAAATTAAGCAAAAATATCAGACGCTGTCAAATGCAGCACTAAGAAAGACCGTGCGTGTAGGCAATTTGCTATTGAAGCAATCACTAATAGTGTCGCCGATATGAAAGAATTGTGTAGCTGTTATGTTTTAACTTAAATCCAAGTTTCTCGTGTAGTAGAAAGGTGTATGATAGAATGGTAATTCGAATGTAGTGGAGTATGATCTTTTCTGCAATTTTAAAGGGAGATAAGCTAACTGGTCGATGCAAAATTATACAGGTATTTTATTTTGTGAAATACTGTACTTTGGAAGAAAAAAACGTTTATATAAATTTTTAACGATAATCTATATCATTGCATTCTTTTAAAAATTAAAATAAAGTTTATTGTGCAAAAAAAGTAGAAAGAATGTTTAAAAATAGATGATAGTCCCCCCATTTTTTTTTATTAAACACTGAAATTCAAAATTCTGATATTTGTGATTGGCATGTATACAATCATAATTAGTAACATCATACTTATATGCAAGAAATAAAGTAAGGTACAAGATGACTAGTTTTTAATAGCAAATTGTCATTTAGCATAGCTTTGCTTATATCATTCAACTGCCAACGGCGATTGCAAGTTATTCTTCGAAATGTAATAAATGTGTCATTACAACAGCTTTCCCCATATGTGTAGAGGAATTGAAAATCTGAATAAAAATAATACAAAGGTATTTACATGATGACAAATATGAAATAAAAAGAAACAAATCCATTTTATAGCCCATGGCAATTTTTTTTCCATTATGACCTTTGAACCGTTATTGATAATATAAATAATAAAATGTTTTCCTGTTTGACGGCCAGCGTTCGAAATGGGGCCACTTCTCGAATTCGCCAGCTAATCTAGTTCAAGATTCAATTGTAATGTTTACTGCAACAAACGTTTGTAATTATGTCGGCCTTTGACCGGATAGCTCTAGGATTATCAAAGAGTAACAGGGCAAAGTTAGAAATTATTTTTATTTCGCTTTTAATGATTTTTAGTGAAACTGACATTCTTTTTCATTAAAAGTAAATGTTGTAAATGTTAAAAGCTACATTTTATCATTAGTTTGTATAAAAATATTTCCGGATCACTAAATTAAATAAAAATAAACGTATTGAAGATAATATAAAAAAATAAGTAAATAAAAATTTTTATTATAGGTATACTCACAAAGATGTAAAAGTTACACCAGCACCTTCGGAGACAACATACACATTTGAGGCTAAAACAGACAGAAGACGCACTGACTCACGAACTATGAATATTGCAGTTTTATCCGTCGAAAACTCTTCAGGATGCTTTTGCAGTAGCAAATGTTTGACAGATTGATGTTAATGTACGCGAGAAAATAGATCATGTAGCTTCAAATGTCATAACAAATTAGATTGATGAGAAAGAAAACTAAACAGATTTTTCATGCCGGTAAGATTATCTCTGAAATGATTTGTTCAGCTGATATAAATACATGTCATAAAATAAATGTAACTTTGCTATCAAGTTGCATTAGTCAATAGAATTTCTTTACATCGTTCATTAAATATTTATGAAAATTCCTTTAATTCTTGTCTTTTATTTTTATTTATTTATTTGTGGCGCAAGGCAATCTTCATAAAATTTTAACTATGTATTAATGGTAACTAATAAAGATGCCAACAATAAACATAGTAGCTTTTATTAGTTCAATTATTAAATAATAGATATACCTTTGGTTCTTCATCAACAAATATAGGTAAGAAACAGACTAGCCGCTTACGATCACTATTAGTTTATTTGTTTTATGTGATTATTATGACCAAAGATAATTAATGATCCATAAGCTCTTCTATATGAAGTAACTCTCGGTAAGAAAATAATTCAAAACTCCTTACCCGTTTATTTACTGCCCGGGCAGACATTCATCTTGATGCTTCTATCTTCTAACTCAACTTATATATATATATATATATATATATATATATATATATATATATATATATGGGGGTGTTCTCTTTTAAATCAGAGCATGAGAGCACGTAGTATTTTAAATATGCTTTATTTTAATAGAAAGAAATAAAAGTGATTGAGATAAATTAAGTAAAGATGAAGTTAACAGTATGCAGGATTCATGTAATGATGCACAATCACAGACAGTCCTTTACACAAACGACGATGGCTAGCTTTAAATATTATAATCAGCTAAAAGCATAACAGCTAAAGGTAAAAAATCAAACGAAGACCGTCTGTCTTCTTCAACTCTTGAAGGCATACGAGCCGTCTGCTCGCATCTACCCTTCACTCTCGACCACGTCTGGAGGCTATCTGATGCTGTCTGGAATGATTCGCGCTGAGCTATACTGATGAAGTCAACTGGTACTTCGCTAAGTTGGCATCGGGCGTCAGCTGGTACTTCGCTAAGTTGGCATCGGGCGTTGACGATTCCCACATATATATATATTATCAGCTAAGTTTGAAATCTGTTATTCTACAGGATGCCTAGGCATTTTACAGAATGGCAAAAACTGACCGAAAATATATGAAACGATTAAACATTTCACTCATTAGCTAGAAACTCTACAGAATGCAAAATTCATTTCGAATAACTGAAACTATACTTACCAGAAGTTAATAAATGATGTAAATGTGCCAAAACGACTACTAAGAAGGAACTACGAGACAACTGGTTGCTGAATCGTTATGATGTGATGTTTGGGGAAAATAAAAATGAACTCATTTATCCTGTTAAAGAAGGTGTCAATACTATACAGTGTTACTTCACGGACAGTGAGTTATTTCACGTTCATGAAACTCATTTGACTGTTAGACACGGAGGACGCGACAGAATGTTGAAAAAACTTTCAACCAGATATAAAAACTTTCCTTGGAATAATATTGAACTGTACATCCACCTTTGCGAAATCTGCCAGAAAAAAAAGGGGGTGTCAAAAAAGGCATTATCGTGAAACCTATGATTTGTTTTTCTGAATTTAATTTCCGTTGTCAGACCGATCTTATTGATTTCTAGTCTCACCAGATAGAAAATACAAATTTATTATGGTGCATCAAGGTCATCTAATTAATTTTTTACGTATTTTGAATAAAATATTATTAATGTCAGTCTTAGATTATTTTTTCAAAATAGCATTTGTATTTTTGAGTAATGAACTGATTTGAAACTATAACCCTATGATGAAATTTTTTTCATACTTTGCCTAAAGAGCATTTGCCCTTATATAGAACTCAAAATATTATATAGTATATATACAATACCCTTATATAGTATTATAAACAATAAAGAATATAATAATTCTCATATTTCCTACATTGACTAAAAACACGAGGCATTCTACAAAATACCGAGGTATTCTATAGAATGCCGGCATTTCATAAATTGCCGGTAACAAATATATGTCTACAATAATTCAATTTTGATGGCATTTTGTATTTTTTAATAAACTAAAATCCAGGAAGCTACAACTGTAATATATTTTTACAGAAAAACACACATATCATGTCATCCTTATGGCACGTTTCAGTTTGCTCAGCTGTGTCTACAATGAAATTCAATCCACATCTAAATCGAAATTCACAATTGGCAACAGGCCATCTTCGCCTTTTCTCCTTATTGTCTGGAGGGAATTTTAGATGCATTTTCAACAGTGCCTCTATATGATCACTCTTTTCGATTATTTTCATATTTTTGTAGCGAAAAAGATTTCTAATTGTGTTTTGACAGTTACATCAGAGCTTTGACAGAGCTCTGATGTTAAGCAGAACTTTTGACAGTTAAATCCTTAAAACGTAAACAAACCTTTCATCATCTAAGGATTTGGGTTTATTAGATTCCGTCAATCGAGCTATCTCCTTAAGGGAAGGGATGTGTTCGTAGAGGAATTTCTAAGGAAAACTTTTTTGTATTCATATTATGCTTTGGGAGAACAAACAAAGCTACGCGATCAAGTCTTTCACCGGGTTTTGAAACCAAGCTGCCAGTATTCGTCGGTTTATATGCTTGGCCATAGGTGGGCACTACAAGTTTACATAAATCTATTCGACAAGCTTTTGATAGCATCTGAAATTTTCTTATTACGGATAAGTGATTAAATTTGCCAAATTTGGAGATTTTGTTTTATCTTAGCCTTGTTTTTTAAAATTAAACACGATGTCAGAAAACCTGTTTATTTGATTTGTAATGTATTTTGCAGTAATTCACAAAACAGGCAAACTTCTTATTAGAACATAAATTTTATTTCTAATTCACGGAGATAGATAATTTGAAGAAATTCTTTAGTGGAAAAACTTTCATACTACTACTAGCTGATAAAAACTTCAGAATCTAATTTTAAAACAATTTCTTACGTTGCTGAGCAACGGTAACATAATATAAATATGGCGTTGCCACTTCAACAATAAATATGGTTATTTAATAAATAACAAGATATTACAACCTCTCCCCCCTCTAGATAAACTTTAACTTATATTTTTATAAATTAAAGTTTATGGTTTAAAAAAAAAAAACAATGTAAGCACAATACAGTATTGAAATACAAGAATTTAAAGAAGAATTAAACAAGAAATAACATAATAACAATATACACTGAGGAAGAGAGGAAGAAACAAAATATTTTTTTACCTATATACAGAAACAAATTATTTAATCAGGCCAGGAAGTACGACTTAATGCGTCTACATTTTTATGGTTTTTACCACTTCGATGAACGACCGTGTAATTGTAGGGTTGTAGTACTAGTGCTCATCTCATAAGTCGCGGATTTAGACTCACATTATTTTTGAGCCAAACTAATTGATTATGATCGGTCATGATGAGGAATTTAGTATGCCCGTCTAAATAACATTGAAGTTTCTTGACAGCAAATATTATGGCGGCGCATTTCTTTTCTGTGGTAAAGTACTTTTTTCAGTTTTTGTAAACTTCTTACTGAGGTATACTACTGGATGTTCATTGTCCCGTTCATCTTTTTGAGCTAAAATGACACCCATTCCAGAGTCTGAAACATGAATTTGCAAAATAAACTCCTTATTTAAATCAGGTGAGTGTGACAGAGGCTTTTGTGGCACTTTTGCTTCTTCAACAACTCGCTCTTGTCTGTTTAGTTTCTTTAAAAACTTCTCCTTGACTTGCATCTCAACTCCAGAACTTGGTAATTCACCTAGAGCTTTTAAATGAGAATCGTTTAATTTTGTCAGTTCTTTCTTGTCAAATAGTTTTTGCTCTTTGCAAGATGAACCTTTGTTCTTATCTGTTACTTGCACTCTCATTGAATGTGGCAACTTTGAGTATCCTTTATCATGTTTGTGTCTCTTTACTAAATTTTATGACGCGTGCTTAGCTTCTGAACGTATTTTTAATTTCTCAGCTGTAGTAACACCTTCATGAGTTCTTTTATCAGAAGTTCTTTGATCTGCTGTTAACAAACTGTCAAAAACAACTTTATGTTTTGGGGAAGAAAGAACTGAGGAACTTGTAGAGGAATAATCACACACATCCATAGACGATGAATCACCAGGTAAATAAGGTGAGTCAACTTGTAAGGATCCTAAGTTTTACTAATGTTTATTTTATTTTAAAATTGTACTATCACTTCTTATTTTCTACTTCCGGCCAGAATTAAACGCTTTAACTTGTTTATGCAAATTATCTTGCTAACGCCAAGTACTCAAGTTGTGGCTTTTTGCCGAGAGAGAGAGGAAGGAGTTATAGGAAGCAAGCCGCTTGCCACTGTAGTTTTACGAGTTTTCACTCTGTTGCTGGTTGCTTTTAAGGCCAGAGGTTTAGCCCTCTTGTTATTTGCAAACGTATTGTAGTTTAAGCAGCTCAGCGTACTACATACGTACCTTTCTTTAAATAAAGGCCAATCTTAGTGCTAGGCATTTGTATACTAACTTTAAGTTTTTAGTTAGAGTTTTAGTTAGTAGCTTTTATATTCTTACGTTCAGAACACAAGTGGTTGGTCTCTGTATTCCGAAGTTTCTGAAATATCTGTAAAAGTTAGAAAATTAAGGGTTTCGTATACCCTTCCTGCTTTTGTTGTCTATTTCACACCTTCCTGAACATAGCTTGAGTAAGCTCCCTGTTCCTATTCAGGACAATTCATGTTTCTAAAGCAAATCAAGAGAAATACAAGTCCTGATAGTAGCGCCCGAAGAAGAAGAATAACCTTGGCCGAGTTTCAAGAAGAACCTGAGGTGCCTGCAGCAGCGGCTCAGAATTCAGAAATGCCAGCTACCGCCCTGGAAGGATTGGGTTACATCGTCCAGACCATGTGCGCATCGATGAAACCAGCAATAGCACTTCATGCTAGATCCAGTCCATGAGTTCCAGAAAGTCACCTTAGCTACCAGCGCTTTGAGGGGCCAAGCGCTTAATTGGTTCAAATGTATAGGAAGAAACCTCTTGGGTCAAGCGGGAACTCCCACCCATACTTACGAAAATTTCAAGACTGCCTTAGTAAAAGCCTTCCCTGTCGTAAGAAATCGTGCAAAATTGGAAGCGGAACTCTTCTGCATATACCAGCAACGAATCGAAAATCTTTCAAGCTTTATTTTAAGAAAACTTCACGGCTTTAAACTCTTCTATGGAAGCCGGCCGGATCCTGAAATAATCCAAGTAACTTTGCCTAGGTTACTTCCCCAAGTACAAGACTTTATTTAATTAAGGAACCAAACGACACTGGAAAAGTTATTTGAGCTCGCAATCTAGTTTGAAAGTAGAAGAACTGCGGATATTAAAAGAAGACGCCAGTACGAGCAACGGAGCCAATTTGTTGCGCTAAGACCACAGCAAAGGCAAGAGCAAGGCTACGGAAGCAAGTCGAATCAGTGGTCAAGGAAGCCTGAGTATCCAAAAATAACCGGCGAACGTCGATAGTTCAATAATAAGCCAGAAAAAAAGTCTGAAGGCCAGCGGAAAAAGAAGGAAGGCATGGAAAAGAAGAAAGAAGATTTAAACTAAAACGGATTTCTGCTGACAGGAGGGTGCGGAAATCCGAAGGCCAAGAAAATCCCTCTTCCTTCAAGCTAAATACAGTTATTGTGAAAAATTTGATTCTACCAAAGATTGAAGTTTTGGTAAACAATATTCCAGCCACCGCACTCATGGATACAGGCCCGCAGTGTTCCTGTGTGGCAGATGATTTTTTTAGGAAATACTTCCGTAGATATAGAATATATAATTCGGATAATACGCCAGTGTTAGCTGCGCAGGAGAACGATGCAAATGCATAAGTAAAATACCACTCTATATACGTATTAAGGACGAGCAAGTAAAAATCATGTTTTTTATCGTAAAAAATCTAAAAGCACATGTAATTTTAGGGATAGATTTTCTTTCAGAGGCAGAAGCAACGCTGGATTTTAACCAAGCGTCCCTTAAGCTGACCATTAAACCAGTGCTCGAAGGAAAATGAGAACCACCCACGTTAAATCTCAACCACCTGCCTTCGGGAAAGGAACAAAAAATTCGCTAAGTGGTAAGTGAATTTGCTTCGTTATTTAGTGATATTCCCGGATTTACTCAAGTTACTAAAAATAGTATCGACACAGGAGATTCACTGCCAGTTCGCCACAAGCCGTATCGGTACGATAAGAATAAAGAAAAAATTATAGAGTGGCACATTCGAGATATGTTACGTAAAAAGATCATAACGCCCATCTCAAGTAGTTATGCTAGCCCGGTTGTGTTATGTAAGAAAAATAATGACTATCCAGTAACACATCCGAAAAGGTGGCGTTTTGCAATTGACTATCGTAAATTAAACTCCATTACTAAATAATCGGTATATACGTTACCTATTATTGAAGAAATTTTAAGGAACATAACTTCTACGAAATACATGACTAAGATAGACCTAACGACTGGTTATTTTCAAATAGGTGTAAAACCAGAAGATGTACCTAAGACTGCTTTTATAACCACGTCTGGTACTTATGCATTCTTGCGTATGCCGTTTGGTCTTTCAGGGCCACCGGCAACATTTCAGCGATGTATGGACATTGTGCTAAGGCCTGTTCTAGGAAAAACCACAATTATATATTTAGACGATATCATTACTACTAGTGATAATTTTTATCAACATATAAAAGATTTGAGAGAGGTGTTTTCATTATTAAATGAGGCCGGTCTAAAAGTTAATGTTGAAAAGTGCAAATTTGCAGCCCCTGAATTAAAATACTTAGGATGCAAAATATCTCAGAAAGGAATCGAGACGGACGAATCAAAAATAATCGCTATTCAAAAGTATCCGCCGCCAAATACGGCGAAGAAGCTGTCTTCTTTTCTAGCACTTTGTTCATATTATAGGTCCTTTATGAAAGACTTTGCAGCTATTGCTGAACCATTGTTAAAATTAAAAAGGAAAAAGGCAAGATTCTCGTGGACGGCCGAAGCCAATAGTGCGTTTGGAAAATTAAAACAAGCGTTAACGCAAGCCCCTGTTTTGAAATTTCCTGAGAACGATGAAAATTTAGAAATATCAGCGGATGCTTCGGATTATGCGGTAGGAGCAGTACTTTTCCAAAATCAGCAGCCCGTGGCATTTTTTAGTAGAACTGTAAATGAAACTCAAAGAAATTATTCTGCGACTGAGAGAGAGGCACTTGCAGATCTGTTAGCAGTGCAAAGTCTATTTTGGAAGTGCGCCAGTAACAGTGTATTCTGATCATGCGGCGGTAACTAGATTATACTCAGGAAAAAATTTATCCCCAAGGTTAATAAGATGGGCACTCATGTTACAGGAGTATAATTCGGTAATCAAACACACCCCGGAAAGGGAAATATCGTAGCAGATGCCCTATCCAGAATAAAAATAGATGAAGAAGGTAATACTGTAAAAGTGGCAATGCTCACTGCATATACAATACATTCCTGAGAAACTGTAATAACGGAAGTGGGTAAGGATCCGGAATTTAAAAACATTTATGAGTATTTAAAAGATCCTGAAAATTTCAGCCACCAAGATATTGTGGCGATAAGAAATAGGGCCGCCCATTACAAACTAATAGATGGTCTATTATTTTCTACAAAAACTACGAATTCCAACAACGAATTTCGACCTGTTATCCCAGCTAGTCTTAGATTAAATATACTGCAAAAGTTGCTCGACTCGCCTTTGGCCTCTCATGGTGGTATTCGAAAAACCATCCAACGCGTACGCGAAGCAGTTTATTTTCCTGAGCTGCAAAAGTTAACAAGGGCGTATGTTCAGTCCTGCCCAACATGTCAAGCAGTTAATTACGTTAATTTCCTCCCGGCTGGTTTCCTAAATAGCATTAAATCAGAATTTCCAAATGAAATAATTGGCATCGATTTATTGGGCCCTTTCCCGAAAAGTCAGTTAAATAAAAGTCAGTATCTCCTTGTTATGATTGATCATTTTAGTAAGTGGACCGAAATTGTTCCCTTAAAACGAGCCTCCGCGAAATTAGTTGCTGATTCTATTTTAAATAAATATATTTTAAAATACGGGGCGCCCCTAAAAGTTATATCGGATAATGGTCCTCAATTTGTAAGTAATATATTTGAAGACATGTGCCAAAAACTGGGCATACGTCATTTAAAAATGGTCCCGTATCGGCCGCAATCAAATATAGCGGAACGGGTCAATAGAAATATAGTGAAAACTATTCGTAGTTACGTTAAAAATTTTCATAAAAGCTGGGATAACTATGTCAATGAATTAGCTTTCGCCCTTAGGACCGCCAAACATGACACGACGGTCAAAACTCCTGCTGAGTTATTTTTAGGCAGAAAGATTATAACGCCGTTAGATAGATTATTTTATGTTCAACAACAAGCCCCTGAATTTCAAAAATGCGATATAGAAAAATTAATTAAAGAAGCAAAGAAGAACACTGAAGTAGCACAAAGAAAACAGAAGCTGTATTATGATATGAAACGACGGGGAGTAATTTATAAAGTAGGGGATGAAGTGTTAAAAATTAAGCATTCACTTTTCTTCAGCACCAGAAGATAAAATTGCAAAGTTCTATCCACGATTTGAAGGACCATATGTAATACAGGCTGCAGTGGTGTTAAAAGCCAAGAATGGTGAAACCTGCACCTCAAACTCTGACCAGATAAAACCATTCTATAATCGTAATAAAATGCAAATATTTTAAGATCTTTTGCAGGATCCGGCACGGCAGGCACAATCTCCAGAGGTGGCACGGCAGGCACAATCTCCAGAGGTGGCACGGCAGGCACATGGCGCGGCAGGTACAATCTCCAGAGGTGGCACAACGACAATCACTAGGGCAAGCCATGAGTAGACAGGTGCATATGAAAAGAAAAAGAAGCCGTTCCACCTACCAGAAAAGAGAGGGCACGACCACCCCCAGAATGAAGAAGGGAAAAGTTCTACTAATACAACGAGAGCCAGAAGAAATGGCAGCAACTATAACACGGTTCCGAAACGAAAGATGTACCCATCGGATAGGAGTCTACGCAGCAAATGTCGACGAATCGACGAAGGAAAACCAGCTGCAGATGCAAGGAAGCAAGAAACGTTTGAACAGCCAGCAACGAGATCCAGGCAACAACGAGAGAGAGTTGTCCCGATTCCGACAAGAACAGCTGCCATCAAACGGCCGGGAGTACAAGCAGATGTTAAAAAGAAGTTCTTCAAGGGTGACCGAACTGGAAAAAACAGAAAGCTCACGGAGGAAAGAACCGAAGGGCGAATCCGCACAAGACGGAGGATAAACCAGACGGTAGTCTTCACCTCTTTCCAGGACTGGGTGGCAAAAAGGATGTCGAAATATTATAAAGATAAGTAAAACTTTATGTTACTTTGAAACTTTAAGTTAATTTTTCGTTTTTACTGCAAGTGGCAGAATTTAAGAAGTTTTATCTCATGTGAGGTTTACCTTTTGTATAAAAATTGTCACGTTTATGCTCACGAATTCACGATTCTATTTTTTTACATAAAAACAAAACATTTAATGAAGAGCTTATGTACATTATTTACATTATTGAAAGCACAATCATACATATATTATAAATTTTCCCATCATAGGGCCAATATTCGTTTATCAAGAACAATTACCGCTATGCGGCCAAGAACAGATCATTTTAAGGCGTCGCCCTCAAGCTAACTAAAAGAGTATTACATTCCTTCTCTGCCGCCAGTCACGTGACCTAGTCGGCGACAGACGATAAAAAATAAAAGAAAAAATGAATCCATCGGAGGGAAAAAGAAATAATTTTAACAAACTCCCCCCCGATGAACAATAGGTTCATCATAAATTTAACTATCTATTACAATATTACTATAACAATAAGAAACAAATAAAAATTACTTACATATACAGGTCACATTATATCAATAATTTCTTAACACCAAAAAAAAAAAAAAGTTTTTCTGAAACTTTAGAAAAAACAAAACATTTAAATTAACATTTCTCAAGATCACCACAAATCATTAAACCAAGGAAAATAATAATGAATAAATGAAAACATTATGAAAAAGAACATTTTTTTCCCTATCATCAGTTTATCAGTCATTGAGTCCAAATTTTTTTTTAACCAGTCACTGATTATTGCAATTACTGATATCATCAATTTCTAAATTGTGCAATAGCTGCACTGGACGTTTGATTACCGAATTACCAGTTTTCACTTCACACGATCTGATCATTCCATCTCTACCAATAAAGGTTTTGGTTATTCTTCCTAATTTCCACCAGCTTCTAGGTAAATTTTCATCATGAACAAGTACTATATCATTTACGTTGAATGCAGATGGTTTCTTCTGACCGGTATAATGAGCAGATCTCAAGCACAGGAGATATTCTTTTTTCCATCTGTTCCAAAAGTGATTTATTAGATTTTCTCGTGTACGGAAACGTTTTAACATAAATTCTCTGGAACCTGGTAAATTCAAGTCATTCCTCCTTACAGCTGGCAAACTCAAGAGTCGTTTACCAATCAACAGGTGGGCTGGAGTAAGTGAGGAGGGCTCTTCAAGATCAGAAAAGAAGTATGTTAATGGACGCGAGTTTATCATCGCTTCTATTTCAAGCAAAAGCGTTTCTAATTCACTTTGAGTCAAAGATGATTTCCCAATGCTCTTTCTTAAACTAGTTTTTACACTGCGAACCAAACGTTCATAAAAACCGCCCCACCAGGCAGCACGTTCCACAATGTATTTCCACGTGATTCCATGCGAAGCATAAAATTTTTTAACTTCAGGGTGGTTAATCACTTTCCACATTTGCTTTAATTCAAGTTCGGCTCTTTTAAATGTTCTAGCATTGTCCGAGTACACAGTGGAACACAAACCTCTTCGGGATACGAACCTGCGGAACGCAAGTAAAAAGTCTTCAGTGCTCATGCCTTTTACGAGCTCAAGGTGAATAGCTCTTGTAGTAGCGCAAGTAAACAATAAAATGTAGTATTTGTTGTCATTTTCTTTTACATACAAAGGACCTGCAAAATCGAGTCCACAAATTGCGAAAGGTGGAGATTCATTAACTCTATCCGCTGGAAGAGGTGCAGTGATTTGTTGTCCAGGACGTACATTATATTTTTTGCATATTAAGCATTTACTCAGGATTGATTTGACGTATTGTTTTCCTCTTAAGAGCCAGAATTTTTCACGTATATGCACTAGAGTATCCGATACACCCGCATGATAAACCTTTTCATGAGCGTCTCGTACTACTAATTCACTTAATTTATGTTTTGAAGGGATTACTATTGGATGTTTGTTGTTAAATAGTAGGTTTGACTTTTGTAACCGACCTCGTACCAAAAGTAGACCTTCATCTGATAATATGGGATTTAATTCGAACAATTTTGAATCTTTTGGAATATGCTTGTTTTCTCTTAGAGACTTTATAACTTCAGGAAAACTGTCTTCTTGAGCTTGTTTTAACCAAAAGGTTTCAGATTTACTGATTTCTTCTGCTGAAATTTCCGCAAAATTTCTATTTTCCCTTTTTACTTTTAAATTTGATATAAATCTGAAAATCCAAGCAGTCACACGATAAAGTTTTTTCAAGGAACTAAATTTTGTCAAATTCATGAGTGGAACATTTTCAAACACGCTAGGATAGCTTCCGATTTTCGAGATTCTTCTGATACATCATGTAATTTTGACGTCGATAGTTTGAGTTTTGGCCATTGACTTTCAGGTAACGAAAGAAATGCAGGGCCATGCCACCATTTCGAAGAATTTATCAGTTCTTTTGCAGAACAACCCTTTGTTATTAGATCTGCAGGGTTGAGTTTTCCTTCGCAATGTCTCCATGAACAAGGATCTGAAATTTCATGTATTTCTGAAATTCTATTAGCAATGAAAGGTTTCCATCTTTTAGCTGTACCTTTAATCCAATGTAGAACTATTTCTGAATCTGACCATAAAGTGACATTTGAAATATGTAGAATATTTTTCAGGTAGTTGGCAACCCTAGCACCCACCAGTGCTCCCATCAATTCAAGGCGGGGAAGCGTTAATTTCTTTAATGGTGCAACACGTGATTTTGCCAAAACAAATGTAGTTTCAAATTTATCTTCATCAGTTCTGTATCTCAAGTATGCGACTGAGCCATACGCATTCGGATTAGCGTCACTAAAAATGTGTAACTGAACAGTGTCCCTGTCTAAATTTGGTACATGAAAATAATATCTGGGAATTTTCAACATTTTTATTTCTTTTATTTCAGAGAGCCATATTTTCCAGTCATTTTCGAGTTCTCCAGAAAAGATCTCATCCCAAGGTACCCCTTGAAGCCATAGCTGTTGCAATAAACATTTAATTCGAATTACAAAGGGTGCGATAAATCCAGATGGGTCAAAAATTTTGGCTGCTATTTTTAATACATTACGTTTGGTACATTCAGTGTTTATAGAGGACAGTAAGGGTGTTAATTCTAGTCCTAAGACATCTTCATCATTGTTCCATATTAAACCTAGTACTTTTAAGGATGTACATGGAGTGTCACTATTGAGAAAGATTAACTTTTCCTCAAGCCATTTCTGCTTAAGCTCTAGAGAATTGGTTTCGAATTTTCATAGATTTAGACCTCCTTCAGCAAGAATTTTAACAGATTCATTTGATAGATTAAGCGCTTCTTCAACAGTTGTCGCTCCAGAAAATAGGTCATCCACGTAAAGATTTGAGTTAAGCATTTCAAAAGTCTTAAAGTTAGAATTCTTGTACTTATCAATGTGATGTTTTATTGTGCAGGCAAGGATGAAAGGACTACAAGTTACACCAAAGGTTGCTCTTGTCATTTTGTAAGAAATTACACTCTCTTTTCTATCAAGGTTTTTAAAATAAAGAAATCTCAGATAATCTCTGTCTTCTTTTGCGATTGATATTTGAAGGAATGCCTTTTCGATATCTGCCGAAAAGGCGATCCTATTTTCGCGGAATTTCAAAATCACGTCCAAAACATTTGGATTTAGATTTGGCCCTGGGTGAAGACAATCATTGAGAGAAAGAGCATTATTTGATTTTGAAGAAGCATCGTAAACGATGCGTACCTTTGTTGTTGTTTTGTCGTCTCTAATTACAGGATGGTGAAGCATATAATAAGAATTAAGTGTCGAGCTGTTTTCAGGGCATACTTCTACAATTTCTAAATGTTCTTGTTCCCTGAGAATATTGTTGTATTCTTCAAATAACATTTCATTACACTTAAATTTATTTTCTAGACTAGCAAATCTTCTTTTAGCCACTTCAAGATTGTTTCTCAATAATTCGCGAGATTTTCTCCATAGTAACCTTGCCTCATAACGACCATTTTTAAATTTCAAATTATTTTGAAAGTCATTTATGATTTCTAAATCACTAGAATTCTTTTCGTTATTCTCAACAATACCCATGACTTCTAAATCCCAAAATTTCTTCATTTCATCATTTTCACTCTCAACTGATACACTACAACAATTTATTCTTCTATCTTTTGATTCTATCTGCCCCTGAATAGTATGTCCGAAAATAGTTTCTGCAATGTATAAATGCTTCCCAATTTTTCCTACAATACCTAATTGAATTTGCCATAAAAAGTCTGACCCTAGTAAAGTAGTTATTTCCCGTTCATGCCCTGTATCAGCAGGATTAAATCCTCTCATTTTCAAGCGTTGAATCAAACCTTTGTCTGGAATTTTGACTGTAGCGCCAATTATTTTTTCAACTACCAAGGCTTCAATATTTATGGAATTGTTTGTTTGCGAAACATTTTGTAATTCAAGAGAAACTACGTCAAATGATGATTCTTGTGGTTTTCGTCCGCCAAATGAATATACTAATAAATTTTCTTTTCTAATAGGCTTTAAATTCAGTTTTCTTACTAAATTTTCTTTTATAAAGCATTTTTCTGAACCACTATCACACAAAACCCTTGCATGGATTTTGTTTTCACCACCAGAGACACATACAATACAAGTTTGGAGTAATGTAGAAATAGTTTTATTTTTCTGTTCAGAAACGCAAGATACTAAGGTTGTGGATTTATCTGCGTTAATATTTTCAGGATTTTCATGTTTTTCTGATTTATTACAGAACAGCTCATTGTGAAATTTATTACCACATTTCGAACATGGGGTTAATTTACTTTTACAGTTAGAAGACAGGTGTGATTTTAAGAAACACTTGTAACAGCGTCCTCCCTTCTTCAATTTAAAACATTTCTCTTGATCTGTATACCTTTTACAACCCAAGCTTGTATGATCCGAAGAGTCACAAAATACACAAAATATTTTTATAGAAGTGTTCAAGGCAGCAGCCGAAGGAACACTTTTCTTAGAAGAAAAGTTCTGATTATATTTTTGTTTGGAATTAAAATTAGTGTAAGTGGCATGTATTTTATTACTAGAAGAATTATTTACTAATATTGTGGCCTCACGGGCACGTAAATCTTCTCTTATAAATTCCAATAGGTCATTGACCTTATACTCATTTTCTGTATTATTTTTCTTATGAAATTCTAGAACCACGTTTTCTGGTAACAATTTTAACAGTATAGGCAAAAGTAGATGCCCGTATGAACCTGTTGTTACCCCCATTGACTTGAGATTTCTGATATGTATTTCACATTTATCATACAGATTTCTAAGTCCCCTTATATTATTTGATGATTTTACTGGCTCTAAGTTCAAAATTTTATTTATATGACAGTTTATGATTGTATCACGCCTACCATATCTTTCGTTTAACAATTTTAGGCATTCATCATAATTTTCATCAGTGAGATCAAACCCTGATACAACATTATATGCAGTACCTGTCAAAAGAGATTTCAGGTATTGAAATTTACTTATTTTTGACAAAGAATCATTGTTATCCACAGCATTCTTGAAACAGTTAATAAATTTTAAATAAGTACTGGGATCACCAGAGAATTTTTCAATATTTAATTTCGGCAACTTAACTGCCGCAACAAATTTACTTTCGATTACAGGAGTTACAGGTACATTTTGAACTACGTTAACTTCGGTATCTGTTTTACATTTTCTTAACGTATTCTTAATTTTGGATTTCATACTCAAAATTTTATGAGAGTATTCTTCAACCGATTTTAATTCTTTTTCATATTCAGCTTTATCTTCAATCAATTTATCTATCTCTTTATCAATTTCATTTAAAGAATTTTCTTTTTCTGACAAAATATCCTGACACTCTAACAAGGAATCTGTGTCAGTTCTTTCAATCGCTGCTACCAGCAAATCTTCTGCTTTATTTATTTGTTTAGTGATTGCAGATCTGATAGCAGCTCTTTTCGACTTTAATTTGTCTATATTTTCCATATTTCAAGTAATGGAATATAACCTTATAAAATTCAACAAATAATTGTAACAAAAATTAAAGTACAGTATTTCAATATTTTAAGCACTTCCTTTAAAAACAATATATTTATAGTCCACAAATTTCCTTCGATTAAGATAAATTATTTTTTTAAGCATCAATGAAGTATTATTCTTTCAAGTAATATTTCAATAAAACAACATAAATATTCAATACTTTTATTCAACTCAATCATTATTTTTCAAGGTTGAATACTTCAAGAATGAAAGAAAATGGCTTACCTGATATTTTCAGGTATCCTTCCATTATTCCAGCATAGAACTATATTCAACTATATTCAGTTTCGATTTTAAAGTATCTAAAGGTCCGGGAATTTCGGCACCAAAAATATGTGTATAAAAATTGTCACGTTTATGCTCACGAATTCACGATTCTTTTTTTTACATAAAAACAAAACATTTAATGAAGAGCTTATGTACATTATTTACATTATTGAAAGCACAATCATACATATATTATAAATTTTCCCATCATAGGGCCAATATTCGTTTATCAAGAACAATTACCGCTATGCGGCCAAGAACAGATCATTTTAAGGCGTCGCCCTCAAGCTAACTAAAAGAGTATTACATTCCTTCTCTGCCGCCAGTCACGTGACCTAGTCGGCGACAGACGATAAAAAATAAAAGAAAAAATGAATCCATCGGAGGGAAAAAGAAATAATTTCAACACCTTTATCGCCAAAAAGGCGAGAAATGAGTTTTACCTATTTTGTTGCTATGTTTTTCAATTATTCGCGAGTAAAACTAAAATTATTGTATAATAGGAATGTGTAAATACTTGAATATTGTAAAAGCATTGATAATTTTTTGAGAAAGCTACCTTTAGAAAATTGTAAAATTATTGTATAAAATTTTATTTAAAAGATTCTGTCAAGAAAAGAAGTTTTAGTCTGAAGGACTTTTAAAATGTATTTAAATGTAGAAGAATTAGCACTTGCTTGGAAAGAAATAGAAGTTAACAAACATTGTACTACTAATGTATGTTTTAAAATTCGTAAAATTAATGGTGAAAAAATGTCCTTATGTACAATGTGAATTGTTATCTTAAAAGTTAAGAAATACTGTGATATGTTAAAAGTGAAAATGTTATAGTAATGCCAAAATTTTAACTTATTGGTATGACTGTAAAAAGAGCAAAATATTGTGAATATGTGCTAAAGGTTGAATGAATGTAGTTAGGCTCTCTGACGCTACACTTCAGAGTTAGCCACTTTTGAGAATAGTACCTCAGGTTTCAGAGATGAATATAAGGTGTGTTCTGAGGTCTTATTACGTTGAACTTTAACACGTTAGTGTTTTGATTGCAGGTGGTAGTGTTGAACACTTGTACATAGACACGCACGTGTTTGGTGTTTCTCTTTACAACACATGTCAGAGAGCACGAGGAGATAATTAAATAATGGCATGAATGAAATAAGAAATTTAAAAGAAAAATATACGTATTTCATGTTACTTGCCATTTGATTGTTTAACATTTCATTAAACTAGTTTTCCTTCCAGCATGATTCAACTAAGAAAAACTCCTGTTTATAGATGCAGTACAGATGAAAAGTAATTGTCCATGGAATTGATCATGTAAAAACGACTTAGGCCATTATTTAACTTCTAGATTAGATAGTTTCTAGTGAGGAATGTTTGTAAAAGATTGGCCTCGCGTTAGATTTAGAATCTAGAGCTAAAAGTTTTCAACAAGGTCGTTTTAGACCTCAGTTTCAAACTAATTAACTCTGGCGGGAAGTATATAAGGATCCTAAGTTTTACTAACGTTTATTTTATTTTAAAACTGTACTATCACTTCTTATTTTCTACTTCCGGCCAGAATTAAATGCTTTAACTTGTTTATGTAAATTGTCTTGCTAACGCCAAGTACTTAAGTTGTGGCTTTTTGCCAAGAGAGAGAGAGGAAGGAGTTATAGGAAGCAAGGCGCTTGCCACTGTAGTTTTACGAGTTTTCCCTCTGTTGCTGGTTGCCTTTTAGGCCAGAGGCTTAGCCCTCTTGTTATTTGCAAACGTATTGTAGTTTAAGCAGCTCGGCGTACTACATACGTACCTTTCTTTAAATAAAAGCCAATCTTAGTGCTAGGCATTTGTATACTAATTCAATGTTAGTTTTTAGTTAGAGTTTTAGTTAGTAGCTTTTATATTCTTACGTTCAGACCACAAGTGGTTGGTCTCTGTATTCCGAAGTTTCTGAAATATCTGTAAAAGTTAGAAAATTAAGGGTTTCGTATACCCTTCCTGCTTTTGTTATCTATTTCACACCTTCCTGAACATAGCTTGAGTAAGCTCCCTGTTCCTATTCAGGACAATTCATGTTTCCAAAGCAAATCAAGAGAAATACAAGTCCTAATAAACTTCCATATCAATAACTTCAGTTTTCTCATCAAGATGAGATGAACGCTTACATGGTTTTTCAGAATTCTGTGAAGCATTGACAGGAGCTTGACTCTTAGGAGGGTGAGTATTGACCAAATTACCTTGAGTTTTAGTACTATTATTTGTTTGGTTGTGTATCAAAGATGTATGGTTCTGCTTGTGATCCCTATATTTTTCAGGAATAACAATGAATTCCCTTTCATTTCCCTTTTTATGTATTTCCTTTTTCACCAACAACCCGTTTTCTTTTCTTTTCTTTTCTTTTCTTTTTTTTCTTTTTTTTTTTTTTTTTTTTGAAATCATTTGTCTTGTTGAAATTTTTACTTTTAGTTTCTCTAAGCAATGAAGCTAGATCTCTGCTTTGATGCTGAGATTCAATTAATTCCATAGAATCACTAATCACTTTCTTCATTTCTTTGTCTTCCTCATCAGCTTGCATTAAAATATCTTCATCAGTCTCAATAACAGACAGTGCTTCTAGTTTCCCCATTTTAGTGTCTCTACTTCGATCTCCTTCACGAGATCGTTTTACTTGAGATCGTGTCAAAACCGCATTTATCCTTTCTAAATTTAAGAACTGTTTATCTTTGAACAACTGAGCAGTTTTGTTACCCAATACATATCTGCCAGGATCATTTGTAACAACAGCTGCTTTTGTCTTTATATGACCACGTTCACAATTAATTTCAACTTCAGCTAACGGTAATAGAATAGGCATTTCATACCCAGGCATTTCATACCCATTAACTAAACCGTTAATTGTATACGTCTTTAACACATCATCATTCGAAAATACGCAATTTACCTTTACCTTTTCATTTGGTTTTAAGCGAGGGCACTGAGGCTTAAAATGTTCGTATGACCCACACTCGAAACAACGTGGTCGATATCTTTTGTCATATAAATTTTCTTGGTTCTTGTTTTGAAATTGACTTCTTTGTCGATCATCTTTCTGGTATTTTGAATCATCCCATTTATCAGAATGCTTAAAATGAGGCGGGTGCTCTATTTTGTTTGCAAAATTATCATAACGCGGTTTGAATGATCCTTTGTTAATTTTATCAGTCTGATTGGCAGAAAATTTCGGTTTTCTTGTTTTTCTCGCATCTTCAAAATATTCAGTATTAACCATTTCAGTAGGTGAAATGAGGGATGTCCATTGATCCCTAAAATGTTCTTTGAAATCAGGAGAAGTACGTTTTTTAATTTGATCAACCAGCATGAGATCTTTTAGCTGTTCAAAAGTTTTAATGTTTAATCCGTTAAGCTATCCTTCTAAATAATTCTTTATTAGAAATCATACCAAGTACTTTCAGTAGATTTTTGGTGTTTATTAAATAGTTGTTGAAATTTTTCCGCACTCAATTTAAATCGTTGTAACAATAAAGCTTTTACATATTAATACTTTCTCGCGTCCTCTTCTGGTTCTCTAGCAATAAGCTGAACAATGTCAGGAGGCAGCAATGAAATAAGATGAGTCACTTGATTTTCAGCAGGTATATTCATTATTTTAGCTTGACGCTCAAATAACACCAGAAATAAACTTATTTCATCTTCTTTAGGGTTGAAACGTGATATGACATCGTGAATTCTGATTTTTAAAGGCTGCTCAGGTAACTGCTCAGGTAGTTTCTGTAGTTTAACTGTACTGTTGCAGCCATTGCTTCCAACTGAAGTTTCTGTAGCTCAAAGGCTCTAATTCGCTCTTCTCTTTCACGCTCTTCTTTTCTTTCTCTTTCTTCTCTTTCGTGTTCTTCTCTTCTTTCTTCCCTTTCGCGTTCCTTTTCTCTTTCTTCCCTTTCGCGTTCTTCTCTTCTTTCTCTTTCTTCTCTTTCGTTTTCTTTTTCTCTTTCTTCTCTTTCGCGTTCTTCTTTTCTTTCCCTTTCTTCTCTAATTGCAGCCAGTAGTTCTCTTCTCATCATAACCGCGACTTTCAGTAATCAGTTTATGCAACTGAGCAATCTTAAATTCAGGTTTCACGGTTAAACCTAACTCTTCTGCTAGTACTTTTAAATCCTGTTTTTTACTCCTAGCTAAGAATGACATGTTGACACAAGTTACCTTTATTAGGATTCCTTTTGAAATTGAATCTAAAAGATCGTACTTGTATTAAAAATGTATAATTTCTGGCGAGACTTCAAATCTGGCTTTCGTATTTCTCAAATACGAAATTCACACTAACCAATTAGAGAGAATTATTTAAACAACTTTGCCAGGTTGGCACAAAATACTCTAAGACTACGTCGGGTTGACGTTTCAACTCACTATTCACAAGCCTCGTTATCTATAACTATATAAACACCTTTGCCAGTTAGGCAATACAATGGAATTTTACCCGCGTCAGTTTGACGATTTTACTATCTATCTCCACTCCTGGTTGGCGATAACAAAAACAATTTTTGCCAGTTTGGCAATACAACGTTTAGAATATAGAATCTGTAATACGCCGGGATGACGTTACTATCTACCACACGCCTGGATGGCGAGAACTTAGACTTTTGCCAATTCTGCAGTATAATCAAATCACACTACGTCAGTTTGAAGTTATTACTTATTTTTCACGCGCCTGCTTGGCAACAAATTCAAAAACTTCTTTATATATATATATATATATATATATATATATATAAATGCCGGGATGGCTTACACATATCAATTATCAACATAAAAATTCAATACAAATAAAAATAAAGCATAAATAATAATTGTAAAATACTGCTTTACCACAAATATCAAGTATAATATTGCTGAATATTTTTAGTGTCAGTTATTTTAAAAACAAAATCTTACACGATAAACTATAATTCTGAAACAAAGTATTAAAATTCAATAAAAACTTTTTTAAGAAAACCAAAAGTTAATCTTATCTTCAGAGATCAGCAGTATCCTGTTTTGACAGATTTTTGCTCGGATGCAAGTTATAGAAGCACAGAAGATAACCTTTGAATGATCCGCTTTAAATCTGGCTTTAAAACAGCAGACTTCTTACACCCACTTCTCCTTGAAACAAACAAACTCGGCAATTGGTATTAGCAAACTTGTTCTAAAAATTTCAGCAAATTTCTGGGATTAGGAGACCAGCACCGTCGAAATTGATAATTGCACTCCTAATTTCCAGTATCTCGGGGGAACCTCCAATTAATTAATATTGTAATGTATTTGCAGTAATTCACAAAACAGGCAAACTTCTTATTAGAACATAAATTTTATTTCTAATTCACGTAGATAGATAATTTGAAGAAATTCTTTAGTGGCAAAACTTTCATACTACTACTAGCTGGTAAAAACTTCAGAATCTAATTTTAAAACAATTTCTCACGTTGCTGAGCAACGGTAACATAATATAAATATGGCGTTGCCACTTAAACGTCACAATAAATATGGTTATTTATTAAATAACAAGATATTACAGATTCATGTTTCAAACTGAAACCACGATTCTGTGACCAGTCGTTGAAGTAATATTTAGTCGCACAATATTTTGAAATGCTCTCTATAACCTCATATTTTATTATAAATAAATTTGCCACATTGCTCAGTTTGCTTGTTTTTGTTTGCTCTAACAAAGAACATATTTTTTAGCCCAAAAAGCGTTAGCCAGAATGGGCTATTAGTCTAGAATTGGGATGGGGAATCGTCCGCTGTAAACGGCGAATCACTTTTCAAATTGTTGCCACCAAATATTATCGCCTTATGTTATTTTTACAGAAATTAAATAATGAAGAATCTGTATGTATGTATTGTTGCGTGCGTACGGGTTCGTTTGAATTGAATGCACAAGTCCGATGAAAAATGGACAAAATTTATTATTATCACCAAAAAATGCTTAAATTTACTTAGATATTCTTTCAATATTACAATAGCTCACATTAGTTATCTTTTAACTATTCAAACGTTCAACAGAAGTTAGGTCAAAACAGCTAAAGAAAGCTAATTCGCGAATTCGCTACAGTCAACAAGAACAGTTTTCTAAGCAAACTCTTAAAACAACAGCAAACTAACTAAAATAACGGACTGAGAAGTTTTCCTCCTTTTATAAAATTTTAAATCGCGCCCGAGAACTTTCTGAAACTTTCTCGAAATCAAAAAGAGATATTTATTTATTTATTAAATGTTAAATGCACGTGCTCTTGTATTTTTAATTTTCCGGCTTAGCTTATTTCCTTCAATATTCGTCACGTGCTACACTCCACGGAGAATAAAACAATTTAATTTATAATTCAACTAACATTAGCTATTTAAATACCAAATCCGTAACAGTATGTATATTTATATTCCTCGCATTATGAAAACATGATGGTTGCGCTATCAAATCTAGGGCTATCAAATTTTGAATAAAGTAGTTCTCCACCCGAATATATGCACCTTGAAGGCCGAATTTTGGATTTGGAATTTTATATTAATATTTTGTAAAACTTTAATGAATATTTAACAGACTCAATGAAATGAAAATGAATAGTGGCAACACTGTACAGATTAAAACATTGTTATCTCCATGGCGAGAGTCCAGGTCGGAAATTCTAAAGATATGCTGTTTTAATTATTTTGTGATTTTGCTATTCAATTGAATTTTATGTCGTGTGAGTGTGAAGAACGTGATATTTAATTCATAAATTTAACAAGCAAAACGTTGTAAATAAAAAAAAAAACGTTTTGCAAGCCATGTTACTAACAAAACTGTACAGTGATATGATAAACTGAAAAAAAGACTGAAAAAAATTGAAAAATGGATGCCAACACTTAACACTGAATCGGGAATTCTAAAAAAAAAAATTCTGCTTTTAAAATTTTTAGCCCAAAGGTGCAATTTGCTCAGAAGGGCTATTAATTTCATTTTGGCATTTTGAGTTAACGGCGTTTTACGTTTTAAATTGTTGCCACCAAATATTGGAACCCTGTATAATATTTCAAGAAGTTAAATAATGATGAATCTGCATGAACGTATTTATGTTTCTCTCACTGTGAAAAAATTAACCGAACCTGGAGACATCAAATTTTGAATAACTTAGTCCTCCACTCGAATATGGGCAATCTGGGAGCCCAAATTTGGAATTTGTTTCATTATCTTTTTCAGATTTGCGAAACTTTAACGAATTTTTGATTAACAAGCTTAACGATTTGAAAGCGAGCAATGGCAACATTGTACGAAGGGGGTGAAAAAAATTACCTCCAGGGCACGAGACTGTGTATCGGAAATTCTAAAGATATGCTCTTTTTGAATTATTTTGTGATATTGTTGTTGAGTTGAATTTAATGGTTTAAGTACGAAGAACGTGACGTTTTATAAATAAAGGTAACACACAAAACGTTAAAAAAAAAAAAAAAAAAAAAAAAAAAAAAAAACTCCTTTGGGGGTAATATAAAATATGAAAGCTTTCTTTCTTTCTTTTTTTTCTTTCTTTTCCTCTTCTTTTTTTTTTTTTTTTTTTTTTTGTAATTTTGCTGTTGAACTGAGTATGGCATAAGTCCGGAGAAAATGATGCGTAATCGTAAAGATAAAAAGATAAAAAGAATTGAATTAGCAGTAGGAAGTGCAACAGCAGACTGATAGTCTTCGAGCTCATTGAAAGCGTAGAAAAACCTTAACAAACCCTTTTGGGCGACCTTTAAAATCTGAGCCATTTCACATATTTCTTTTTTTTTTCGATCAATTGATCTCTGTTTTTTTTTTGGGGGGGGTGGACCTGGTATGCTAAATTGAGCGGAATAAGGCTTTACTTTTCTAATTAGTTAGATAATATATTGCACATATAAAGTCAGAATGTGGAAAAAAAAAACATGAAAACAAATTACTTCAGGAGAAAATTCCTTCTATTGGATTGGAATACATATAAAGCTGGTATTGGATTTTTTTCATAAAATTAATAAAATACTTTGTCTAGAAGAAAAGCACAACCTTTTTCTAATATAACATACCAAGATTTAAAGTTTATAAAACAATTTTAATAATATTTTTTTACATAAATTTTAAATAGATATTAAATTCAGTTCTGAAATAACTCCTTTGAAGTATGTGAGCAGAAATCGATTCTGTTAAAAATTAACAAAAGTAAGGAAGAAAGTATCAAAGAGTGTAAGCAGTATTATATCTAGTCAATATTGGACAAAAATTTAGGTCTAAACTTTTGCTTCTAAAATTATCTTGCTAGTTAAAAAGAATTTTAATTTCACAAAATTTTAGAGCAATAAGTCTTATCATACCTCAAATATTAGCTTAAAAATATAGAGTTCTTGAGTTACATGTATTTATGTTCTTTAATTGAAACTTCTAAAGCTATTTTGATCTTTTAGTGGCAAAGAACATAAGAGCTCAAATAACAGATTCGCTGCAGTTAGTGCAGTGTTACCAACTGGATCATATGGAGGTGAAACCTAGAGAAAAGAGAAGAAAAACTGATGCATTTCTTTTAAGTAAATTTCAATACTGAAAACAGGCTTTAAAAATGCAAAATAAAGAAATATTAATACGTTGTTTTCCGAAAAACATTTAAATTAAAAAAGCACGTATTAGACGTAGTAATATAAAAAATTATTAACTTACTATCAAGAGGAAAATTGTCTTCTAGCTCACCTCTTCTGTTCACGAATTGTTACGTGATTTTTAATAGAAATACATAAATATAAGTTTAACAAAGCTACTGATAACTGTAAGTAATTCCATTTAATACAAATGAAGATTAATTAAGACGCCAATCAAAACTATCCTGTTAGTAGAATTTAAGTAATTGAAATACTTTTTTTTATTAACCGAGCATAACTGATTACGGTCTTGCGTCTACCGACAGTAAATCTTAGCTAATGTATTGGCTAAATGTATGTTTTGCGGTTTTTCCCATGCGAAACGTAGATACAAATAAGTTTTCCTAAGAAAGTCCTTTGCGAAGGTATCTTTTTCCTGAAGCAGAAAGCCCTCGGGGAATAAACTCTTGGTAGTGGCAAGAGATCGAAAGCCACCAACTCACTAAAAACTGTATCAAAATTATTAACATTGAGAAAAACAGCTTGAAATGTCACTGCAGTAAAATGGAAAAACAGTGTGAAGTCAAAACTATATCATTATAAAAGAAAAAGTAACAAAATATAAAGAAGGGCAGGTGTCCAGGCTTGATTGCCTATGTAGGCGAAAGATAATTCACTAAACATAAAAATTAAACTAGCCATATTTTACAGCAGTGAATATTCTGTCATATCTGCCAAGATATTAGTTATCTTCATTGCATCTTCGTCAAATACTTAATCGCTCAAACGAAAGATTCTTAATTCATACAGATTCTTAGATGTCGGTATAATGAAGTTAGAAACAACTGGATTTAATCACTTCAATCTTAAGTACAATTTCCTTTTTTTTCTTTTGTTTGTGTATACAGAAATTGATCATTGATTATATGTGGTGCCTATGTTTTTTATTTGAATAAAGGCGCTCCACTTTTGCAGTTTTTTATATTCTTTGTTTCTGAAATTATGAAATCATTTACAGCCCGCCTAATATATAAGTATAATTGAAATTAATATTTTCAGGCATTAATCTCATTCATTATATAAAGTACTCTTTCGAGAGATACAAAATAAGACTATTCTACAAATGCTAGCTGGTTAATACCAGTTTTATCAGTAACGAAACCATATTACTACAGTTAAATAAATGCAAGAGTATGGCATTTTACAGCTATGTAGCATGCTTAATGCAATTAAATATAGTACAGGCGTTCTCTTTCAGATGTTAATTAAACTTGATAGCTTATAGCTGTTAGTGAGCTTTTAATATTATACCAATTCTATTTAAAATGCGTAGTAGTACTTGTCTGAATAGGAATTTTCGGATCGTTTTTTAAATAATTATTTTCAGATCTGTTTGAAGTTTTATTTGTCTTTCAGGTTAATAAATCAGTACCTTCCCTGTAAAATATAGAGGTTAATAATGCTATTTAAGAGATAAATAGATTTTATTCGAAAAATTATAATTTTTTGTAGTCATAGCATAAAAATCAACGTTATGTAGTTATTTATAAAAAGGAGAAGTTAGTTTGTAGAGAAGTTAGAATTTTTGATGCTGAGACGTGAAAAATGCGCGATGCCCTCGCCAGACTCGGACGCGCAATGCCCTCGCCGGACTCGAATACGCACCGAGCGTGCTGACCATTACACCACGAAGGTACGCTAAGAATGCGGGAGAAATACCTTTTAAGTTGATGGGCTGATATGACATCACAGAGTTTAAGTTGATGGTTGATATGACAGCACCGTGTTCTCAAATTCAGAATCAAGTCATAAAAACGTGATTATTTGATACTGATTATTTTTTTGATAAACAAACTTGCAGTTTTACTGTAATACGCTTCAGTTTTTATCTTTTTCCGTTAATGTTTTTCATCCTGCCGAAATTTAATAAGAACCAATGCTTCATTCAAGAAGAATAGTTTTCTTGAATTTTTTAAAGATAAAATAGATAAAATGAGAAAAAAAACTTCATTTGTGGAAAGGCACTTAAGGATGAAAATATGTAAGAGTATCTATCCCCAAGGGGTTGGAAATTCTTGTTCAGTAATCCCTTTTAAATGATTTAAGTTTGATATTATTTTTATATGAGTGAATTCTAATTTTACTCACAGAATAATGATTAGAAACGAATTATTTTGATTGTAAAATATATATTGCAGTTTTTTATTTTTTAGTTTATTAATTATTTTTTCATTTTACTAGTTATATCATAAAGCTATTGAAAACTATAGTCTTACTTCAACCAAATCTGCTCCAATAATTTTTGAGCCTTTCAGACCCCTTATTATTTCCAATATTTGTATAGTTGTCAGTCCTGCAATTTCGGGTGTTCCTGAAACAGAATAAATGATGATATTTTTTGTAATTATTACACTAAGATTCATATGTATGTACAGGATATTTCGGAGCGACTGCAAGACTAAACGTTTTTTGAATACTATGCAGTAGGTCCATGATTCCAATTTAAGAAATAAGTTTAATCAATATAAATCATCAATGAATTAAATTTATAAAAACTAGCAACATTTGTGGAACATCATTAAACATTTCTTAGACATTATCTTTTTTAAGACTCTTTTTAAGTTCTCTTTCATACACATTACATAAGAAATATTCAAATAATACAGCTTCAGTATTGTTTGGCATTCATTAATGAAGCTTTATGAACTGAACGACTGATCCAAAAGAATTTTAATAACGTGTGAAAGTAAAGAATCTGAAGAATATTATGGGGCATTCTGTCTTCTTTTGGATACATTTTGAAGAGATCATGTTTCAGAAATGTTTTTAATAATTTCTGCGTATAATATTCTGAATCAAGTTTAGACTCTGGATAAATAAAACAAGGTTTGGTCACCCCATTGACAGAAATACTCATTCAAACAATACCATCTTTAGACTGAATAACTGAAACTGATGTACTATAAACTTTATTATAGACACGACTAATGCAATAGAACTTTTTCGGCTGCAATCTGAAAGATATAACCAAGTCTTTTTTGTTGTCATGAATATATGCCATTTAGATTTTAGAAGAAAGTTTTAGAATTCAGCCCAGAGCGTTACCTCTTACTTTTCATTGAATTATCTTTTAGAAACGAAATTCGATATTTTAAGGCATTTTTTCTCCAACATATGCTGTGTTTTACAGCTTATAACCTTCTGACGTAAATTAGGATATTAGCCACACTTCCCTATGTTGAAACAGTCGGTTTTAACGCTATGTCTCTACGCTAGCGTTTCTTAACGTGTGAATTGTGATCCCAAATAAGATAGCTAAAAGAAATGTTGGGCCGTGAAAATTTAATTCACATACATGAATTTAAAGAAAAATTAGTCTCACTCTCTTTAATATATTACGTTTTCTGTACAGCACAATTATACCGTAATACTGATTAAGTTGAGCTGTAATATATACTTTTGTACTGAAAAATTCCACTAGATGTATCATACTCGCGGTGTCGCATTACAATGTCAGCATATAAATTATTTCAGAATCAAAATATGCCGTCGCAAAAGCACAGTACGGAACGTCCTGCGAATACAGGCGTGCTGAAAATTAGTTAACGCCGGTGTGACAATTGTAGGGATAATTCTTTCCAGTACAGTCAATTGTTTCTGCATCACCGCGACAAATGTGTACAACGCGAGAATAATACAATATTGGATTTCACTGTTTTGCTCGACTAAGGCTAGTATTTATTTGAATATATACTATGAGATTATACTATGAGACAAGTTATTTTATTTGTGCATCTTTCGCACTCAATTAACCAAAAGAATATTTCAAACGAATGATAAAATCTTCAAATGAAGAAAAACAGTATTTTGAGAAATTTCCGACTGTTAACGAAAAATATTTACTCACACTGCGCTGGTTGTGAGTAAATATTTTTCGCTAACAGTCAAGTTTCATAGCTGGTTGCTAAAAATAAAAATCATATACCATTGAAATAGATCTTGTTTTACCTGCAACTATTAAAGCCACAAAAATCCTTTTCCGAGGCAAATGTGGAAATTAATTTGAAAATTCTTTTGTCAAGCAACATTATTACCAATAGAATTTCTGAAGTGAGCAATTTCCAATTCGAGCAACTTATTAGTAGACTTAGGAAAAAATCAAACTGTTCATTTGGACGAAACAGCTGATATTTCAAAAATGGTAATGTCACATACATTTATGAAGAAAACAATCATAAAGAATTATTATTTTGTCATCATTTGGAAGACTATACATTAAGGAAAGATATAATAAAGTTTGTATATAGTAAAGTTGAAGAATTTCTTTACACTGAAAATTTAGAATCGAAAAATGCTTTGGAATATGCACAGATGGTGCGGAAAAGGGTGACGGGCGAAATATTGGTTTTAAATCATTTATTAAAGCTGCTAATTATGATCATGTATGGTATATCGAAAGGCCCTTGCAGCAAAAAATATTAGCAAGGGAATTGAATGGTGTGATTCAGAATGCTGTAAAAATTATGAACTTTAACAATGCGAGGCCTTTATCAGCCGTTTTTTTTTCAAATCTTTTTAATGACATGGACTTCAAATACAAAAAATATATATATATTATTATCCTCAAAACTGTCAAGAGGACGAATTTTAAGAAGAATATTGTTATAAAAAGATGAAATGTTATATTTTTTAACAGAAAGGCCCTTGCAGCACAAGTCTTATCAATCTTTCATGTTTATCAGATAATTTTGAAAAATTAACTGGTCTCATCATGTCTTTCCAAGGAAAAAATATCAATTTACTTTGAACAATAACATTTAAAGTTATATATATATGTATAAATATATATATATATATAACCCAGCTTTTGGAAGAATAGCGTGAAAAATTATATTCATTCGAAATGCTGTTGACTCTCAACAATTTTATAACTCTATAGCGTATTTCTCTGGCCTTCTTTGCATGCCTTCGGGGTGGTCTCCACGCTGGGTGCGTATTCCAGAGGTCCGCGGTTCGATCCCCGGTGAACGCGTTGCTAATTTTCCATCTTGCCTGCTTCCAAATATACCTAATATATCTACAATTGAAAAAAATAATTGTAAAACTAAAATTGCAAAAATCATTACAGATGCCTAAACCCCGGAAACAGAGTTTTGTGAATGCTTTATATCGAATTTTGATTTTAAAAAGTTATCCTGAATTCAGAAACCCTGTTTGAATAACATTAATGAGATTAATCCCCTGTCATATAAAGCTCAAGAAGAATTTGCAGAGCTATCGAATGATCCAAGCTTAAAACATGTTTTCCACAAAAATCTTTGACTGAAATTTGGATCGGAACTCGAACTAAATTTTCCTCAGTTTCATAAACTGTTCTGCTATTCAGCACTCATATTTAGCTGGAAATTTTTTTTCAACTTTAACACTGATTAAATCAAAGAATCATTCAACATCAACTTCGAAAAACAGTATAGATGCTTTATGTCCAACAATGTCAAATATTGCACTAAAATTAAATTTGTTGTGCAGCAAAAATCAAGCACATCCGTGTCATTAAAACGTGATTTTCTTTCATTAATTTTGTCTACCTGAAATAAACCCTAAAATTATTTCTTTTGATATGTATGCTATTTATAAAAGAAATAAGTTATTTTGGGAAAAATATTTATTTTTATATCTTTATTTTATATTTAAAATCTGGGGTTGTAGTATTCCTCACAGTGTAATGCTGAGTTACTGTTGAACGTGAACAAACTTAAGAACTGATAAGCGAATAATCGCTTGAGCTCGTGTGACAGGAAACAACAAAATAGAAGGGTAAACTAGCCCTTTATTATTCCAACTAAAGTTTAACAAACTCCGTCTTGGAGTGTACAATAAAGCCAACACTTGGGCTGCTTTGAACTTAAGAAACTAAGAATAATACTAAACTAACTAAACTAAAGAGATATGACCGAAGCTATCAAGGTTCTAACCGAGTTGGCCCCTTAACGCCAATAGACTGCGAAGCTATCAAGGGCCTAAAGTACGGCCGAGCTAATAATAGCTTACGAGAGAGTAGCCTAAAAAGGCGGACGCGTGCAGACAAAATACCTGCTATCTCTGTCACTAAGACCGAAGAACTTCGCAGTTAAATACCGCTCTTCCTCATTATGTACTCGGACGTGCTTCTAAAACTACTTTCTGACCGGAAGTAGTAAGTTAAGAATCGAAAGGAAAGGAACTTTAACTCAAAATCTAACTGTTAATAAAATTAACATAATCCTTACAGGGTAAGAGAAAAGTTCGATGCTAAAAAGGGGTCAGGAAGGAAAAAAAGTTTAAGAAGTGCAGTTCTAAGCCATTGAAACACTGGTTTTATTAAATGGCTTTCCCTTCCTTTCTTTTCGGTGTGCTCATCACTTTACTTTAAAACGTATTTCGAATTCTTAATTCAACAAGTGTTATTCCAAGTTATTTTTGTTCGTTTCTTTTTAAAATTCTCACTTAGAAGCAATAATTTGAATGATTCTGTAATTAAGTGTAACTTGAGTGTAAAGAACTGAATAATTCTATGACTGCCATAGAGAAATTTGGCTCAAGACTTTGGATATCTACATTAATTTAGCCATATAACAATTTGAATTATGAGGCTAAATTATTGTACGATAGAAGAGTTTTACTAGACTATTGCTGTAATATAATTTGAATTTCTAGACTAATTTAGCCATTTAATAATTTGAATTATTCTGTGGCTAAATTATTCTATGATAGAACAGTTTTGATAGAATACTGCCATAGAATAACTTAAATTATTCTATGAATATTATTACTCTATAATTTAAGTTCTTGAATACTTTGAATTTTCTTCTGTGGTCTTGTTTAAGCTCTGTAAATGCTTGATTATGACCAATTAACGTTTTCTGAAATTTTCGAAGGTGTCATTTCGATTTAAAAGTAATTTATAACAATTGCTGTAGTCGATATACTGCATTTTCGATCAAGGCATCATACAGAAGAAAGTGTTTAAGTGGTAAATAATATTCAAAGAAGTCCATAATGTTTTTTGTTACTCTGATGTATTTCTCTGTTAAACAGCTAATATGTTTAAGAAATAAAATATTTATTATAATGGTTAAACAAATCTGGCAAAAATTTTATTATTATCTTAAGGCTGTTTGTAACTAAAAATCAAATAAAATAGTTTTAACAATTCATTTTGAACAATTTGAACAATTTTGAACAATGAATTTGAACAATTCATTCATTTTATATCTACCACTTTGCATTTCAAAAATTTAAGAAACAAAGCCAATGGTCAGTCTTTTTTTTTTTATAATCCTGTACAGCAGGTAAACCGAGAAAATAGTCTTATATTATGGTTGTAACATAAAATAGTAGTAGGAAATAGATTATTAGGGAAAAGTAGTTAGTTTTTTAAAGTAGCTGGGATTCATTTGCCGTTTAACAAATATCGTTACTTGGTGAGGCTGTTCAAAACTTGTAAGTTGTGATCATCTATTGCAGGATATTGGTAAATTTCAAGTAACCGGCATCCTCAATGGTAATAAACGAAAATTAGTAGATTATCATTCACAGAAGGTACAGATGAGAGAGCAAAAAGGATTTGCAACGTATCATAGGAAAATTTAAAAGGGCAATACATTCATGCCTGATCAAAAAGGCTTTAGTTTCTCCTTTTACATATAGATTAAGATGAAAATATCTTTTCAATGCTTACAGATGCTTTCAAATGATAAATACCTGTTCCAGGAGCAAAAGAGGGATCCAGTGCGTCAATATCAATGCTGATGTAAACATGACCATCTCCCATCTGCTTCTTTATATCTTCCACTAGTGGTTTCAATGAAATATGCCAGCATTCTTCTGCCAGAACTACTCTAAATCCCTGAAGAATTTATGAAATAAGTTTACTTCTTTATACCTTTTACGAAGTGGTTATGATTATAAATAATTATTGTGTAGCTCATATTTTGGGTTTCAAATAATTTAGCAATATCAATAAGATTACACCTTTGTTCAGTGAAGTGAATTATCAGAACCGGAATATATAACTATTAGATAGATAGACACAGACTTAAAACACTTTACGTTTATTCTATCTCGTCCCTCGTGAGTGCTTAAATTAAAATACACAAACATAAATTTGGTCTGGTTTAAAATTCAAAGCTTTCTTTTACAAAGGATGTAAATGGAATAAATTAAATTGCAAAGGAATAATCTAATTTGACTAGAGACAATAAGATTGCTTAGCCTACTGCAGAATTTCAAACCCGCACTTAACAAAACTGGATTTAACCTCAAATCTAAAGTTTTCCCAACAAAATCTTCATTAGCGTCGTCGACTGTCTGTTTGTCGCAGTCGAGCAGCGCAGCTCTGTTGTCCGTAATTCTCTAAACTTTATGCTAAAACTGCTTACCACTCAAATTTACATAAATTCTGGAATGAGCGAAATTCGTGGCGAAAAGCAGCAAAAAGGAAAGAATTAAATTAAATAACATTTCCTAAGTAAAACTTAAACATAAACACACTCGCTCCTTCCAGAACTGCTTTGAATAAAAGTTCTCAAATGGATTTTATGAAAAGCGATTATCTTTAGCATTGTCTTTTTACATTCATTTTACTCTTTTAAAAAAATTAAAGTCTTGCATAATTCATCCTCCCAGTTCAACTGAGAGGAGAAAAGGCATCTTAAGCACACGAATACATTTAATTTCACTACAATATATTTATTTTGCTATAAAACATTTATTTTTTCATTCTTAGTTAAAATCTTTCCTAATAATTATCTACGGTCATTTTATTTGTTCTGAAAACAACTTAGTGCATCTCTTATCTTTCCGTGTACATCTGTTCACTTCCGTATATCATAATAGTTATACCCGAGACTTTTTGACAACATTTTAACACTACATGCTCTACCCTAATCTCTACATTTTTCTCTTTTACTTAAGTGGGCTGTGCTGTAGATTTAGCTTATTTTTCTCTTTACTTATTCAGTTTCCTCTTTACCGAAAGTCGAAATACGACATCTGGTTTTATCTTTACACATACTGTATAATTTCAAACAATTAGCATGCAATCCTTCTAGATTTAACATTTAAACATACATTACAGTTCAGAAACTTAATATTTCTAAGCTTAACATTTCAACATATATTGCACTATAAAACAAATCTGAAATCTTTTCAGAATTATAGTCGATGTTTTCCGCTTAAATTATCACATTTAAATGTTATTTAGTTTCAATTTTGGAACAACACTTCAGTTTGAAATAATAACAAAAAATATCTTTTATTTTTCCAATCCATTGCCTTACGTACTGTTTCAGTCCGTCATTCGTCGTTGATAACAATTTTCGAACCCTATGAGTTCTAGATTTCTGCTCCTGCTGCATTCGATGTGTCGATGATTTTGTTAGCTTCTTCAAGACCGCCCTCCTTGAAAGCGGCTGCTTTTCGACTCTCCTATGAGCTCAAACTTTAGCGACGATGTCTTAACCACATTAACCTCTTGCTACGGTTGCATGTTGATCATGCGTCAACGAAGAACTGGAGGACCTCTTTTTCCGACTTTTATTCACTGCTTTTTCCAGATTTTCGGAGGCTGCAGCTCTTACGAGGCCTGTTGGTGTTACAACTTGGCCCCTTCATCAGCTTGTCTTTTGGTTTTTTTCCCCAGCCGAAAGACCTTTTTAGCCGTGGAGGTAAATCTTTTCCTTTACCACCTTATGCTAGACAACCACCTTTTCTTTGCGATTTGGCGGTCCCACATAAATTTTCCTGCCGCACTGCTTTTTCTGCCCCTCCATAATATTCCTAGACCTTCGCTTCTTGTTTTTACACAGCCTCTCATCTTGCCCTTCTGACGTTTTTCTCAACCTCTTTGCCTCTGGTACTTTTACATGAACCTCTTTCTGCACCTCTTCATCGTTTCTACTCTCAGGGTGAGCTATTTTTCTCGAATTTTTTATTCAGCCTTTCTTGTTCAACGTTGCCTATCATCTGTGCCTGCCTTCTACACGGTATCTCTGCTTGAATTCCCATTTCTCCCATCAACGGCCTATCTCTTTCTCGAAATTCTTTAAAATTTGATCTTTAAAATTCATGGAACTTATATGTCCCTAATTGTTTTGTAAAAATACTACAGTATCTTTGATATTCACCACTACTTACGGCCCTTCAAATTTGGAATTAAATTGTTTAAAAATTCTATCTCTAATCTTTATATTCATGTCATTCCATCTTTTATCATAATACAATTTTGTCTTGTTCAATAACGTGGGCACTTACAGACGCTTAATTATACAAAATCGTGCGACTGTGGATATGTCAGACTAGCATCACGATTTCATCCCTGGGACAATAAAACTCTAGGAATTATCTTGTATTACTATTACAGGTTATATAAGGTTTTCACTCATTGAGCTACCCACATTTTAGTCAACAAAAAAGCATATATTCCTGTAATGCAGAGGTGCAATGAATTCTTTGCGCAATCTGAACACTTAGCGAAATATAGTGTGATCATGCGAATTACAATGCACGGCGAACCGCGAATTTTGTTTAAACACCAAACAAAAAGGAAACCGAGTGTATTTGTATTCGTTTAAACACCGAAGGGTGCTCTCAATTAACTCCAGAGAGTTGTTGCTCCTAGAAAGAGGAGGACGTAGGGCGTATACCTACTTACCTCTTTTAGAGGCCTTGTGTCCCTGCTCTTCGTCACCTGTCTACTAAATGTACTTTTATGTTATACTCCTTTTACACTGTACTACTTATTTATTTTATTGCAAATTTATTACTTATGTACTTTTATATTGTGCTCCTTATTTATTGTATTTATTATACTACTTTCATATTTTATGTTCTCTGCTTTTATATTCTGGCATTGTAAGATATTTCTTGCATCCTCTATTTCCAAAAATGTGGCCATTGTAACACCATCGAGCCCTTGTATGGCCAAGTACCTTACCCAAGTTATCAAATTCTTCAATAAACGCTGGGTAGTGGAGGGTGAGAGGCATAAACCTGCTTGCCTCGGGTAGACGCTAGGTGCTTCCGTCCTCCGTCACCTGTCTATCCCTGGACTTAATCCGACATTTTGAGTGCCTCATCAATTAAGTTTTGAATGTCTTTTTATTGAAACTCTAGTTTTCTCTCCTGCACAAAAAAGAAATTACCCAAGGATATTATCATCTTTCTGCCCAGAAATAGTTTTGCCAGTGATTTTTCCTGTACTTCCTGTTTCGCGGACCGCAGTGCGAACGCTAAATATTCAATGTACCAGCCTCAGCTGCTATGATATTTTCTAACGTAACAAAGAATTATCTTATATTTCTATTTACGCGCTCAGCAATATTTGACTGAAATCTGTATGGGATAGTTTTCATTTATTTTATATCAGGTCTGTGCACAGCTTCTCAAAAATATTGCTTACAGTTGCGGGTCATTATCTGACATAATTTTTAGTGGAGCTCCGGCATTTTAAAATTGAATTTTTAAAAGTGCATTTGCTACGACATTAGCTGAAGCACTACCTATTAATAATAGTTTGCACCACTTAGTGAAATGATCAGCAGTGACTAGCAAATAGCGTGCTTTACTAACTTGGTTTCTTGGATAAAGGCCTAATAATTCTACTCTTAAAAATTAATTTGGAAAACTACATCTTATACTATTTAAGCAGCTACCCAATTTGAAATTTACGTATTTACACTTCTGGTATGTGACACAGCTCCGGACTTATTGGGGTGTGATGTTTTGCCCGTTGGGAAAAGAAACAATTTCTGTCGTTCTCTGTATTATATTCCAAACATCATAAATGTCGACATCGGGTTGTCATGTAATTCGCAAAAAGGTTCCAGTATCAAAGGAACTGAGAAAACCGGACTTAATTCTAAGTTTTCATTCGTCGTATTTCTATAGAATGAAATATCGATTATTTCATAATGTTCGGCCCCACCCTTGATTCCTATTTCATTCACTGCTACAAACGTTTCTGGTTCTTGTAAACATACATAAATTTGCTCGAATTCTTTGCAATGAGTTAATCAGCATTTCGCTAGAATCTAAGTTCACTTTATTAACGTTCTCATCTACCTTAATTATTGACAAAGTATCTATTGCTTTTTTCCCTTCCAAGGTTATGATGGAATTTCAGCTTGTACTTTTGCAGTTTCAAGGTCCATCTGTTCATTCTCGGCATTAAAGTCCTTTCAATTTCCAACTTCGTTAAGGCCTCATGATTAGTGAATATTTCAACTTGTTTCTTCGAGAAATAAACTCTAAATTTCTTCATCGCACATACACACACGCCAGGGTTTCCCATTCAATCAAGGAATATTTTTTTTCCGCTAGACTCCTAGCTCTGCTTAAATAGGCTATCGGTTGTCCCTCTTGCATGAGAACTCTCCTGCTGAAAAATCAGATGCATCCGTGTCAGTTTGTAAAGTCGTTTATGGGTCGCACACGTTAAAAACCAGACACTTGATCAATGTCTGTTTTAAGTTCTGGAAGTCCTTGTCTGCCAATCAAGCCCATTTAAACTTTGCTACTTTTCTTTTTAACTTCAAAAGGTGCTCACCAATGTCTGAAAAGTATTTCATAAACGTTCCATGATACGAACATAGTCCGAGAAATAATGCTAACTTTTTGACAATGTTTGGGGTGGGAAAAAGTTTTCACCGCAAGAGTTTTCGACTCCAGATGAGTCGGTGAAAAAGGTGTTTTAGTGCCTTCTTGAGTGATCTTAAACCCTGAATACCTTAATTGTTTACAAATAGATTTACGTGTCTAGATATTTCCTTTTAATCCTGCATTTTTTAAGAAACAATATACTTTACGGCAGACCTTTACAAGCTCTCCTTGTGAAATTATATCTTCTAGGTATATAAAATGTTTTCTCCCCTCGAGACCGGCCGAAGAATGATATCCATCGCCCATTGAAAGGTTATTGGATTGCCCGATAAACCAAACGTTAAGCATGTAAACGCAGAAGCCCCTGATTTCGTGATAAAGGCCATTTTATGATCATTTTCCGATTTAAGACGTATTTGAAAATATCCGCTGGTCAAGTTGTCATGCACCGAGTACTTTTTATTCTACAAATTAATTATTTCCTCTTAATAGCAGTTCAGTTTACGGTATAAGGTATTTCCCCTACCTTCTTGGCATGCCTTCGTTGCGTGGTCGGGGTCTAAACGCTCAGTGAGTAATTGAGAGGTCCGCGGTTTGATTCCCGACGAAGGCGTTGCTAATTTTTCATCTTGCCTGCTTCCAAATTACATAATGTCTCTACAGTGGCGTCCGAACTAAAAGGGTTTTGGATGATCATTCTCCTCACTCAGGATTTGGTGATTGGGTCCTCTAAAAACTCGTCACCCTTTAAAAGGGGAGTATATAAGTATTTCTCCAACCTTCTTCGCATGCCTTCGTTGTGTGGTGGTCAGCACGCTCAGAGCGTAATTTAGAGGTCCGTGGTTCGATTTCTTACGAAGACGTTGCTAATTTTTCATCTTGCATGCTTCCAAATTACCTAATGTCTCTACAGCGGTAGTTAACAGCTAATCTCCCGAGGTGCCGAAAATCTGACACTGGATAGTTGTTTTTCTTTTTGCACCTATGCGCTTGCTACTGGAATTATAATATTTTTTTCTAACATGTTTTTATTTAAGTGTTCCTGAATGATTCTTTATTTAACCGCATCATATATTTTTAAGGTTTTAGTTTACAAAGGGATATTTGACTCATTTCAGTGTCGTGGTCATGATATGAATTAGCCCAGGCTTATCTCAGATTAATAAGAAAATTACTCTATGACACGATTATTTCTTTCTTATCTCCCTCCGAAAGGTGTTCTAATTTATTTGATCGGTTTAGGTGCTCTGTTACTTAGACTATTTCATTCCTTATCTTATTTTCTTTAAATTTAATTTGTGATTTACTTTTTTGCAGGAAATCGCAAAGTAATGCCAATTCGTAAGCAAATTAAAACCAAAAACACTATTTTTTTAGCTCTAGTTTTAAATTTTATGTTAAATATTATGCTACCTAGCACAAAAAAAGTGTCCACGTTGTGCAACTATAACTTCAATATACTTACTGTACTTCAAATAATCTGCACTTCTGGAAGTATTTGAAAATAAAAGTCTGGCGGGCAAAAAATTCCTTTTACTACCACTATCCAGCTTAGCTAGCGTTGGTAGTATGTTGCTCCAATTTGAACTGTAAGTAAAGTAACTGAGTATTCTTTAGTTCAAGTATTCAGTGCTATCTGAGGACACTTTCACTAAATTGACAAGTCTGACTCGTTTTACTGCGGCCCGGTTTAGCTTAAATTTTTACTCTGGCCCTTTTTTATCGGTATTTCGTTTCTTCCGAATTCTCACCTTTGTAAATTTTTTTCATCATCGTGCAGAATTCGATTATCTTTTCCTTTGGCGGAAATTTGCGGCCTCGCTTACCAACCCTATGTCTGCTGTTTCTACGAAAATCAGTTCTTATCTGACGATATTAGACCTCTATACATCTGTTTTCCTATTTAGTTGCTAGCTGAAATAAATCGTTTAATGTTTGTCGGCTTCTTAATTTCTACAAAGTTCTGTACTTTTGGTAGCAATCGCGGGGCTACTGTCTCCAATATCTCATTCCCATATAACTTGCAAAGTTCCACTTTGATTTTAGGGTAAATTTAACTCTCCGTCCTGTGTATTAACCTCTTTCAATGTTCATCTGCATGATTTATCATATATATTAACATTAACTGTGCAATTTTTTGAACAGATTCTGAAGACAGTAGTTACTTGAGTTACTGCATGCAAGATTATTCTTTACGTGCAACCCCTTTTTACGACAGAGAAAAGAGACAAACTTGATACAGAGAAATAATAATAATGGTTTTACTTAGCTCAGTTTATACGTTTATTTAGACAAATCCTAAAGTATCAGTTTGTAAACCACTTCCACTAAGCCTATTTTCTTAAGAATTTGCTCTGTTTAATTGCGATAGAACTAATATCATAGTGATTTTTTTAACCTTCGGTACAGATTTCAAATCAAAGAGACATTTTACAGAGGTTTCACTCATCTCTTTGCTTAAAATCTAAACTAATAGTCTCAGAATTTCGATCTTTACATCTTCAGAGAAACCGTAGAGTAATCTCTGAAGTGAAGTTTTCTGAAGTCAGTCCTTATTCTCGAATTAAATTTACCGACTTTTAAAAATCGATCAATGAACTGCTAATGTTGATAGGTTTTCTGTGAGAAAAATTCAGTTAAAATTAATATAATCTTACGACTGTATTGATAGACCTTGAAAGAGAAGGGGAGTCATCTTCTTCTTTGCTAACTGATTGGAGGAAATATTTTATTAATAATCAAAATTTCAAGCATTCTCTTGCTCTATTATCTTTTTATCAGGTTTTACGAAATTACAACTCGATTGTAATCATACATCACGGAAGCTATGTGATTATGTAATCAGATATTAAGAGAATTTTTTCAGATAAGCTTCATAAGGGGTTGTTACGTAGGATATCAATTGAGTGAAATTATGCATGTGTAAAATAATTGGGTACCTTTCGAAAATAAATCTATCATATAAAAAATTTCAACTGAACATTTTTAAAGGAAACAAATACTAAATGAGGAGATAGTGCCTATATTAATAGACTTTCACTAATTTGAAAAATTATGAAAACGGGCGTCTTTGTACAGGTTAAGGCTTATACTGATAAAGAAGGAGATTAGATATTCAAAGTGAGATAGCTTTTAAAAAGGAAAACTTAAGTTTAACAATGATTGCTTTTTACATCTGTAATTACTGATAAATTGTATACGGATATTATTGATGTTTAACCTTTAACTGCTGTGACAGTTTTTTCCGCATAATTACTGTGAGCAGTCTCACAGACCAGTTTAAAGAAGCACGTAAAAATACATACTTTTATGCCTTTTTAAGGAATGCTATAGATACTTTATACATATTTATGGAATTATAATTCATTTAAATCAATATATTTTAAAAATAAATAATTTAATTTTACAAAGCTTAATTCATATAAAAAAAAGAATATTTTGTTCGCTTTAAGGGATAAACATTTAAAAAACAAAGATTTTATTAAACATACATGAAAATATGTGACTTTATTAAGTATTACTGTCAATTAAACCACATTATACAACATTTAATTATTAATAAATAATAGATTAGTATATTATTGTTTACAAGGGGACTCATAAGGTGATACACAGTCAAAACACATTTTTTGAGAGCCCTGAAGACACGCTGGTTCCTTGCATTCCAAGGATTTGCATGCTGTTTTCCTCTTCTTACAAGGTGGGAACAGACTACCTATTTTTCTTTCTTCTAATATTTCTTCTTGATTTGATAAATCCATTCTATTAATTTCCTTCTGTCCAAGGATTCTTCTAATTGTTATCAGACTACCTATTTTTCTTTCTTCTAATATTTCTTCTTGATTTGATAAATCCATTCTATTAATTTCCTTCTGTCCAAGGATTCTTCTAATTGTTATCTTCAGTTCCCTTGGCAAAAAAAGCGGAAGTTATCCCAACTTTCAGATGCGGTTTAATAAATTAATTAGCTAATAAACGCATAAAATATTTTTCTTTTCAATTTTGTAGCATCAGGATATGACTGGAACAATATTGTATGAACATAAATTTCAAGTATCTTCGGGCTCTGCTCTTGAGCTTATTTTTGCAGGATGTTTCAGACCGGGGAGCTGAACTATTACGTTATGTTTTTGTGTTCGTACCGCCCTACTTGGTTCTTTTTTGCTTCGTTTGAAGTGCTTTTTTCCATAAAAATTATCATTTTGTTCACAGTCATTAGAAAAATTATGATATTCATCTGCAGAAACTTTTGCTTTCGCTGTGAATACTACATGATTCTTCAGAATCAGAGTATTCTACATCAAAAATATTGTTGACAAGATATTCAATTTCTTTTTGAGTGAGATATACGGGACGTTTTCTTGTAAAATTTGAAGCCATATTTATCTCTTTGTAGGGATTTATATTTATTTTAACTAATAATTTAAAGTTTTATTTGAAACTTTGCCATAAGCCTTCATTCCCCTAATTGTCAGTGCCAGAACAGTTAAATGCCGTAGCGCGCGTGAACGCATGCAAATTTTCGATGTTGAAGGAAGTAGTTTTAAAAGCCGAGTTTCGGTAGGAGAAAAGAAGAGTTAGGCTCTAGCTAGCCCGTCTCTGCCGTAGGTACATTTGTTCATTGCTGGTTCAAGTGGCTTAATTTGCATTGCTTTGCTGCCACTAGCTTAGAAGGGGGTTGAAGTTCAGGATCTCGCTGAGCCCTGTAGGTTAGTTTAGCTCTTGTTAAACATTTCAACTTTTAATTTTCAATTACTTGACTTCCAGTTACCGCCCAAGTAGAAGCGAAGTTTGTTAGCGTCGAGTTGACGCATTGTAGATTTTAAAGAGTTAATAAAGGGTTTGAACCCTTCTTCTGTGTAGTTTCCTGCTACTCCTGTATCCAGATAGAAGTTAACCCACTTGGACTCTATAACTTTTACGAAAGACAAGCATCCGATAAATAACGTCTATCGTCCACTAAAAATGGTACCTATCTGCTGTGAGCGGTCTCCCAGACACCTTAAAATGTAAAAATCGTGATAACTGAAACCATAATAAAGAAGGTTCAGGTGCGAAGCACATTGACAACAGGCGCCTAGGTTAAAAGCCTCATCCTGTATGTAACGCATGGCGAAATTGCATAACTTTCCTACCATAACATGAGTAATGTTGGCAGAGAATTCCAAAATAAAGAATTCTCACAAGATGTTGCGATGGTGAGAGCCTTGCGTATACCACTTCCGGAGAAGGTAGACTGAATAAGAAATAGAAGGAAATTAAGCCCAGAAAATAGTCGTGAGGATATTACCTGCTTTCCTATTGGTTAGTAATGGAGGGCGTTTCTAAATCTTTTCTAATCCTCTGATTCTGCGAATTTTATGAATAGCATAGCTGCTTGAAATCATGTTTGTAGCTTTATTGCTGAATTCTTTGCCGCTCTGATTTTGCCAATACATGATATGATGGAAGTTAAGAATGAGTTGATTTTTTAATCTTGGATCCAATTAAGAGCATCGTTTAGGTCTTTCGATACCATAATAAAGAACTCAACTAAAAGTGTGAAACTGGATATGTGACCTTATGGGAAGGGTTTGAAAAGGTAGGAGGAAGGACAGGGACCCTTCTCCGTTTTTAGTGGTGGAAACGACAGTTAGAAAATCCTCAGCGCTCAGGTAGGGAACAGCACTCACAGCAGTTAAAGGTTAATTTGGTAGAAAGTGGGTAAATACTCGCAGAAAACTACAAAAAATATGCTGTAAATAATAAAAGGGAATTAATCTTATATAACTTACATACCACAAGCAACAAATAAATCTTATAGTGATCAGAATTACTTAGGTTTTTTATTGTAATATGTATGTGAAAATATGTTGCATTATAAAACTTTGAAAGTTAATAAATCTGGGCATTACTTATATTAAGTGCTAACTACTTACTTTTTCGACAGGTTTCTGATAATCCTCTGGTGAATAACATGTACTTCTCATCCCTATCTGGACAACTCGCTGAACATCTAAAAGACCTTCTTCAAACGCTCGCATGAAAGGTGTGGCATGATTTATTTTATATCCCATTAAAGTATCTAAGAAATCAAGATGGGCATCTAGATGGATTAATCCTACAGGCCCATATTTTTCCTGAAAAATTATACAAATTAGTTAAAAAGAAAACTCTCAAGATCTTCTGACAACTTATCCCTAAGCATACCACGGAAGTTTTAAAACCAATTCTTCATTTCAGCGAAGAGCCAATTTACAGCACAGTTATTAAACATTTTTATGACAATTTCCTATTGCTTATTTCGGAATATGAGAACTAAATTACAAAAGGTGACAAAATGAAGATAAAAGAGTTAAAGCTAAGTTACATCTAGGGTAATACTTACTGTAATGGAATTTCTTGTTATCTTAATGAAGTTGAGCTTACTCAAGTAAAAGAGCGTAGACTAGTTATCACATTTCTCGCAATAAAACTAAAGTTAATACACCAGAGAACAGCTCTCGACTCATCGGTTCAATCGTTCCCGGAGCTCAACACGCTCTCTCGACGATGCACTAACCGCGATACACTACGAGACTCTTTCGGTGCATTCGACGACCCCTCGGCACTCGCTGCCCGGCTTCAACTCGATCGACTCCGCACGGCTCGCTAGACGAGGCACACTCTCTGAGACACACTCTAACTGACTGCGGACCAGCAGGGTTTATATAGCTTTTGGCTTGTGTTCGAGAACATTCTGGGCTAAACCAGTAAGAATTCGTTCCAGAAGGTTCTCCAACCGTCCATAGTATATCGCCAAATATGGCAACCCTACCTTCCCTTGCCATTTTATGGCAACCCTAAACCTGCTTTGCGGGGAAGCTATCTCACCGCGTCTATACATTTCGTAACAACATGAAAAATTTAAGTGCTATGAATGATAAAAAATTAATTATAGTGTCTCGTTGTTTAGAAGATCATTTATTTTTTGTACAAGAATATTTCATAAACGTTCTAGCTAGAATATTAATATTAGAATGTTGACATATTATTAGAATACTGAATAATAAATTCAAGCACCAAATAACCACTCAGATTTCACATTTTTTGGGGAATTACAAACAATGAGACTTTGTAAGGATTATGTTAATTTTATTAACAGTAAAATTTTGAGTTAAACCTCCTTTCCTATCGCTTCTTAATTTCAGTTTACCACTTCCGGCCAGAACGTAGTTTTAGAATGACGTCTGAATGCTAATGAGAAAGAGTGGTAATTAACCGCAAAGTTCTACTGTCTTAGTCAGAGAGATACCAGATATTCTGGATAGCACGCGTCCGCCTTTTTAGGCTACTCTTTCGTAAGCTATTATTACCCTCGGCCGTACTTTAGGCCCTTGATAGCTTCGCAGTAAATTAACGTTAAGGGGTCAACTGTGTTAGAATTTTGAAAGCTTCGGCTATATTTCTTTAGTTAAGACTAGTTTAGTTTAATTTTTAGTTTCTTAAGTTGAAGCCCGAGGGTCGCCTTTATTGTACAACTCCAAGACGGAGTTCTGTTAAATCTCATTTGAATAATAACGGGTCTTTTAACCCTTTCAAAGTTTATTCACTGTCTCACGAACTCAAGCGGTTATTCGTTTACTAGTTCTTAAGAGTCTTCACTTTTAACTGTAACTTAGAATTACACAGTGGGGAATCCTACAACTTGACATAAGTAAAGTGCATTATCTAATTTTATTCTAATTGTACCTCAAATGAGACAATTTTATTGATGATCCAGTAATTAAAACAAAGCAACTGGTAGATGCCAGTTACAATGTCTGAAAATTAGATGGATAAGTGATGTTCTAAATCATGGCTCCATTTTCCATGAAATGCAAGACATGATATAGCTCAAATGATAAATTTCATAAGCTAGATATACATAAACCTCTTTGAAGTATACCTTTTTGAAATCTAATAGCATTGAAATGAAGAAGATTAAAATATCAAACATACAGTAGAACTTGCTCGGAAAAAGATACTTGTTGAGTACTTCTTTGATATTCTTAAATACATTTCTCCTTTGTACCATTTAAAGGAAACATATTTATAAAGCAACTTGCCAACATTTTCATTTCATTAAACATGATCCTCAACATCTGATGTCGGATGAGAAAAATTATGAGCATGTTTTTTGCTAATTTATCTTAAATTTTTTTAATTATTTTAAATCTCCTTCCTTGCCGAGTACCATCGTGTGCGGATTTCGAATATCGGTGAGGGCACAGTGCATTGTTTCACCTTTCCAGCTCCAAAAGTGATAACGAGACTGTACAGTGGAGCCCGAACTAAAATTTGGCGGACGATAATTCTTCTCCACCAGGGTTTGGCAATCGGGTACCCTGCTCCGCAGTACCCCTTTAAGAAGGAGAGAAGATATTCTTTTCCTCAATACCGAGTGTCTTCGTGGTGCAAATGGAATCACATTCGGCTAACATCTGATTGCCTAGAATTTGAATACCGGCTTTGTACATTCTTCATGTTTCCTATTTCGACCAACCTAATGATTCTAGCTTAACGCTTACTACTGCAAATTTGATTACCTTTCTTTTGTTTTGATGCAATTCACTCGATAGGATACTTGGTCTTCTACGGAGGGAATAGAACAAATGAGGACATAAGAGGCAAAGACTCGTGTTATTACTTGATTCTTAGAAGGAATACTTTGTTTTCTTAATTATATGTAAGAAGCGTTGCATTATGTAAAAAGTTATTAAAATAAGGTTTTAAAAATAATTCTTATCCTACACTTTTAATTTTAGATTCTTGTGTCCAAATGATGTTTTCGTTACTAAACATCTATAATTGCTGAATTATACTTACATATACGAGTACAATACTGTTTGTACCATACAAATACCTCCAAAGATAATACAATGCATTATAGCAATGCTACACATACAGCCCCTTTAACAGTGCAAATTTAAATTCAATTTTTATTGCATAATATATTAGTTTTTATCATCACAATTGATATCAACAGTAAATCAATAACATTTGTACGACTTAATATCCAATTTAGGAAAATAATTTTTTTAAATAACTTTTTCTTGTCATCTGTTACTTCATTAATTATTCAGAACAATACAACGTTAAATTTATTCACAAAAATGACTGTTCTTTATAAAGACTTATTTCATTTATTTATTTATTTGCGATGAAATAGTAATTGAAAATTATTTGCAGAAAATTGTATATTTTATTTTTATTGCCATTATTTATTAGCTTATTAAAATTATTCATTCATATACAATTTCATTAGCATACATATACAATTCAATATACAATGATATATACAATTTCATTAGCTCTTTGTTTGCATTCATTTATCATAGATGCATATGCAAATTCTTCTCAAAATTGTTCGTAATAAATTCGAAATTTTCAATCATTAATTACTGCCCGAATTAAGATATGTAGTCTGCCCAATAAATATATAAATTAATTTGAGGTGATATTTGGCGATGCTCGCTTGCTGCCTTATAAGGCGGGAGACCAGCTCACGCGTCAGTAACTCTCAAACCTCAAAACAAGCACACAAACTAGAGGTGGGCTTCTACTTTTCATCCTTCTTTTGTTTTTGTCGATGACGGATATTGATAAGTGGATCACTGAACATCAGATTTTTAGCGAAACTTGAAAAATATTCTTAGGAAACTCACGAATCATTGAGGGAATTTTTTATGAAGTTAACTTACCGATCAAAACAGGAATGAATCATAAATGAAACGACGTAGAAAAACGCATCAAAGATCAACGTCATGCATTTCCCCCCCCCCCTTTTGGACATCTTGAATTTCTCCCTGAAGAACAAACACTGAATGGTGTTGTTCACTAAGTGGATGTTAGGAAACGCTTGAAAGATAACGTGTACATAACGTGTGATACAAAACTTTTGTGATAGTGATGGGTAGTTGATGCATCAGAACAATGCACTTTTAAATTCAAGAATAATGGCCTGAGAGTTTTTAGCTTATAATTCAATTACCTAACTTCCCTGTTATCAGACTTTGTCCTCTGGGATTTCTTTTCATTCCTGAAATGCAAAACGGTCATGCAGCGGGTTGCATCGGGACGATAAAACGTGAAACGATGACGCAGCAGAGAGCCTGACTTCTAAGAATTTCCAGGGATGTTTTCAGCAATGAAAATAGAGATTAGACAAGCGTAAAGCTACAAATGAAGCTACAAGGAACTGAAGCAGAAACGAGTAGGGGGTTTATCAGACAACTGGAACGTCAACAGAAAATGCGTGTTGAAAAGACAGAAGAAGTTGCAAGTAGACGAAGGACACAAGACTCAGCATTCTCCTCAAATTCGAGTGGAAGAGTTAGAACAGAATGCCACTATATGACGAACTCAAGACGCTTCACATAACAGACAAGTCCGATCTGAAGAAGTGATGTGTATACGAGAAGACAGGCTTTGAATGAGTACAGCACGCAGGGACGTAGCTAGAGTTTCCAGCGCCCGGGGACAACTGAAGAATTTGCGCCCCTTTCTATGTGCCAAGAATGGAAAACATTTCATTAAAAAATTTCGTAGTATCAATTTGGCGCCCCTTGGATGCTGCGCCCGGGGACAGATGTCCCCCTTGCCCCACTAAGCCACTGACACTAGCTACGTCACTGACAGCACGACATTCAAGTAGAACTTTTCACAGTGCAGGAAGATGTAGATTCGATGTTTGTGTTCATCAACACAGTGTCGGTTCAATGGAAGCTTGCTGCGATCTCTGCAATGAACTCTTCTTTCCAGAAGAAAGGAATACGGAAGTCAGGTGCACTGCTGTCACAATGGGGAAATTTTAGAAGCTGGAAAAAGATATCTAGAAGAATGGCGTAATTTAATGAATAGCAGCCAACAATTTTCTAAGAGTTTGTAGGGATTTATATTTATTTTAACTAATAATTTAAATTTTAGTTCAGACTTTCCTATAAGCCTTCATTCCCCTAATTGTCAGTGCCAGAATAGTTAAATTTGGTAGCGCGCGTGACGTGAATGCAAATTCTACAGTCTAGTCCAGTCCATGCCGGTATTGCCGGTGTGTCTCGAGTAAATGAGACTTTACCGGCTCCTGATAAGTTTGCCGTGGTGGCACCTGAAAGTTGTAAGTCGTTGACCAGTGAGAGTGGAGGCTCTGAGGTCTAGGAGAAAGAGAAGGCAACCATGTGTCTCTGAGGTGGATAGCCAGACAATTTAGCTATGGAGACGGGCTGATTGAAAGCTAAAAGCAAATTCGTGAAGAATAATTCCTAATAATTAAGGTGAAAGGATATATACAAAATATAACATAAATGCAGTACAATGAAAATAAGAAAAGATCTGGGTTAGATAATAAATCTGGAATAAATACATAATATATAATATGATGAAAATTATAATACATAAACGCAAAGTTATAATACATTATATATATTACGTGGGAAAGAGTGTACCACAGAGGTGGGCCGCCCAAGGTCTCAGGTCTCTGTCTTTTTGTAGAATAGAATAGTTAAAAACTTGGAAATTTGTCATCTAAGTGCATTTAAGGGCTTTTTGGAAGAATTATTTGTTGTTTTTGTGGAGGTATCCCTTGATATAGTCGATCTCCAGGTCTTTATGCAGCATAGCATTTGAGACATAAAAATGAGCTTTCGTAATGAGTAGAAGTATTTATTTTCGATAATTTGAAGCTTTAATGATATCTTTGTCTTTGATAGTGGCTCAAACAGGGAAGACATAGCAGAGAATTGGCCGAATAATGGCAATATAGATATGGAGTTTTCTTTTTAAGTCAAGATTGGAGTATTTGCCTATGAGAGGCTTCAAGTTACCGTAGGCTCTATTGCGGCAGATGTTAATTTGGTCGGTCCAGGTTAATCTACAATTGATAGTAACTCAAAGATACTTCGCTTTGTTAATTATGGGGACTTCAGTGTTGAAAATCTTCAAATTAGAAATGATGGGCTGTTTTGATTTTCTATTTCTACTGATAATGAGTAACTGGGATTTGTCTGCATTGATAGAAATCCTCCATTTAACACATCAGTGCTCAATGTGAGGATGATTTTCTGAATTTTGTTAAGAGCAGTATTTGGGTTCAATGACTTAACGGCGATAGCCGTATCGTCTGCATAACATCGAAGAAAATTATTAACTCTGTTGTTGATGTTAGGGAAGTTGGATACACGGAAGAGATACAGAATCGGTCCTAAAATGGACCCCTGAGCAACGCTGGCTCTAATTCTTCTTTTGTCGGAGGTGTCTTTACCGAAAGATATATAAAAATTCCTATTTTTAGATGAAAGAGTAGATAAGCTGCGTCATCTCTCTAGAGAAGTTGTTAGAGATTAACTTGAAGATGAGCCCCTCATGCCAGACGCGGTCGAAAGCTTTCGGCACGTCTAGCATGAGTAAGGTGACATTCTGATTATTGTGAAGAGCAGACCTATGAATTCGGTAAGGCGAACAAGTTGTTTAGTTGTAGAAAAGGTCTTTCTGAATCCGAATTGCTCGGGAGGGTCGGTTGATGTATTCTTTCAGTCTGTTAAGAATGACTCTCTCGAAGATCTTGCCAACTCCGGGCAGTAGGCTGATTGGGCGATATCCCTCAGGGGTTCGTAATATCTTTACCTGGTTTAGAAATGCGCATAATCTTGGCTGTTTTCCAGTACATGGCGAAGTAAAACTTATCAAGACAGGAGTTGATGATTCTAGTATATTTGGTGATAATATTGAGTGGAAGATGCTTAATAGTAAATTTATTAATTTTATCGTAGCCAGGCGCTTTCCTATTTTTGAGGCGTTTGATACTATCGATAATTTCTTGAGGATTGGTGAAATCAGTATTGAGTCTGACGGATGGTCCGTTGAGGTAATCTTGGACGCAATATCTTATGTCGTAAGAAAATTCAGGATCATTAGGGAAAAATTGCTTTCCAAGATGATCTGTCATGAGAATGACCTTCTTCTTGTCAGTGATAGCAATCGTATTACCTTGTTTGATGGGATTGTTGCAAGAGGGGATACTTCTAAGCCTTTTAGCAAAGGTCCAGAAGTCATTTCCAGATTCATTGAATTTTTGGATTTTCTCATTCCATCCTTCCGTTCTGAAATTTTGAATATTCTTCTTAATAATTTTACTCATTTTGTTAAGCTCACTTTTAATTCTTGAATACCACGTGATATGCCATCTTTTCCGAAGTTTGTTTCGCTCTTTCATTTGATTTCTAATAAAAAGGGGGAGAATGTCAGGATTTTGATCAGCAGGGAGATTTTTGGTGGCATGATTGTAAGCATTTTTAATATTTGAGGTAAGCGTATCTATTGCAGATTCAATATCGTAGGTAGTCTTCAGATTTTTAATATCCGGAGGGTTCTGGGTGAGAAAATCGTGAAATTTGGTCCAGTTAGTACTATTGATGAATTTAGAATCAGAAATTTTGTTGGTGCCAAGAGTAGCAATGACCGGGATGTGATCGGACGTAAGATCGATTTTAACATCAAGATAAATAGGGATGGAGCAATTTGAAATCAGAATATCCAAGATATCGCCTCTTCTAATATTATCAGGCAGGTAAGTATAGGTCTCAGGTGCGAAGAGATAGTTTATTAATGAAATTATAAAGTGCAGTACCATTGCTGTTAGTGCGTCTGTAGGCCCATTCAGTATTCTTGGCATTTAAATCTCCAGCGAGGATAGCAGGCTTTTCTTAAGATAGAATGTCATTTAAGAGTTGTTCATTCAGAGGGTTGTTAGGTGGGTTATACATGGAGTTTATACGTGATTCCATAAGCCGAAAGGAGTACTGAAACCGTGACATGCTCTTGGTTACGGCTTCTGTTTTCTTTAATAAGACATGATTGATGAAAGTTTTTAACAAGAATAGCTGGTCCTTCGCCTCTGTGGCTTAGTCTATCCCATCGATAGCTTCTATAATTTGGAATGTCGATGCAATTGCAGGGATTTGCATGCGGCTTTGTAATTAAAGCGACTTCAATATTAAAGTTGGTTAAGAAATTTTGAAGCTCTTGAAATTTATTAAAAATGCTCTGAGCATTCCATATCATGACCTGTACGAGTGCCTTAGTGATGAGATTATGACCCATTATTAGAATTATTTTCAGAGAGTTTTCCCTGATTGGTGGTATTTAGTTGTTTCATTCGTTGAGTTATCTGGACAAATCCAGCATTTTTAATTATCGAGACTAGCTCTGCCAAATCTGATAAAATTTTTTCAGCTTCATTTAAAGTTTCGCTGAAAGTGCCTGATGCGAATGATTGAGCGTAAGATTTTCCTTCAATAATTCTGCTTTGATAAGTTTTAGGTTTGTCTCCTTTTAGTTTCGGAAACTTGCTACAACCCTTGAAACTTGAAGTGTGATTTTAGTCACAGTTGGTGTAGATAAGCGGCTTTTCCTTACTGTTCTTATCAGGGCATTCTCTGGATTCATGTGTGTTGGCACACCTGACACATCTGGGTTGGTAATTACAACCAAACTGCAGCATGTTATTAAACCCTTTGCATTTGAAGCATTGTAGGATGCCTTGGCTCCCTTTATACTCTTCTACTTTGATTACAAATTCTACTTTGAGGAGGAAAGTTTAAATACCGAGGTTTTTTAGAAGGGAAGTGAGAGAGTTGGGCTCGAGCAGTCGTCTCTGCCGTAGGTACAATTGCTGATTACTGGTTCAAGTGGCTTAAATGCATTTATCTGCTGGCAGTTATAGAGGGGGTCGAAGTTCGGTATCTCGCTGAGCCCTGTAGGTTAGCGCTTGTTAAACATTTCATCTTTTGATTTTCAATTACCTGCTTTTCAGTTACCGCTTAAGTAGAGGCGAAGTTTGTTAGCGTCAAGTTGACACAGTGTAAATTTTAAAGAGTTAATAAAGGGTTTGTACCCTTCTTTCTATGTAGTTTCCTGCTACTCCTGTATCCAGATAGAAGTTAAACCTTCTGGACACTACAAGTTGTTTGCTAAGATACGTACTTATAACTGTCTTCTTAGTTTTGCTTCCTTGGGTGCCAATATAGAAATGCATAGAGGTTCAGGTCCCTTTTGTTTTAGAATTCATGGTGCCATATATAATCAAGCAAACCACCTTCATCGATTTCATCCTGATCAAGAACACTATGCCCAGCTGTTTATTGTAGACTCGGATCAAACCCTCAGGCAGAGAATAACTATACTATGAAATGTTGCTCTGAATGCTGAAAGTGTTGACACAGTTGAATGTAGTTTTAAGGAATGTGAATCCATATGTAGAAGCCTACAAGACGCTGAAAGGAATTTGTAGAAGGAACGCTGCAAGATGCTGAAACTGCTGCTGCTATCCGTATGTACATCAAGAACGAAAGTGTTGTTATAGGTAAGCACAGAGGACGTTACCACGCTCCAAAAGAAAATGAAGTTGCAGTTGTTTTCAAGAGTTAAGATGTCATTCCTCTATCAAACAGAGATATTGTATTATGTGCAAGAGGTTTTGGTCTCATTCATATCAGTACTTTAAATCCTAACTTAAAACCGATGACGTATGCAATTTTCTTTCCTCATGGTGATCAAGTATTCAGAGTTGGACAGCGGTACGCAGAGTACCAGCTTTATAGTCGCAGTCTGTACGAAACATTGATACAACCCTATTTTGCATGGCCAAAAATTGTTAATCAAGTTGAAAGGTTTTGATTTTTGTACATTTGCTTTTCAGACGTACAAACAACTTCTAAATTTTGCTTTGGCCGCAGTCCGCTCATCTGGCGGGCTTGCCCGTTAGTATTTTATAAAATCATAACAATGATCAAATTAACTAATTAATGTGAATGCTTACATATATAAATACTTAAAACGTAAGGCATTTTATTAAACATATAAAATGTACCTTCATGGCTTGCAAAATAGGATATGTAATTGTATGATCTCCTCCCATGACTAAAGGTGTACATCCTTCAGATAAAACTTCTGATATGAATTTTTTAATACCACGTACGGCTTGTGGAATGTCGTATATATTGACGGGGATATCACCTAAGTCAGCCACTTGAAAGTGTTTAAATGGCTCGAAACCTGAAAAGATATTAAATTTTTTTAAACTGAATTATACAATAACATGACTATTTTTAATGTTTAACCAGTTTTCAGAATTGTAAAAAATTCATATACTATAAATTTAGGATTTAAATTTTTAACTTCAGCTTTCGTTTAGTGGAAGTTTAAACATTTTCATTTGCTTTATATACGAAGGGAGAAAAAAAAATATTAATATCGAGAAAATTATATGATTTAGCGAATGGAAAGAAGTGGGAAGATTCCCTCTGATCACAGCTTCCAAAATTTTTTACTGGCTTTTTTATTCGGTGCAGATATGACTTAATATCAAAGTAAACCTATCCAGTAGGTTAAAGAGAACGAAGTACAAAAGTCTTCATTAGTATTATACTGTTGGAATAAAAATCAAATTGGAATAAAAATTGCTCGTGCCAATTTGCCTCTCAGTTTGGATCTTTTAGAAGTTTTCAAAATTTTCCTTCTTAGCAACCTGTTGAGATTGATATAGATTCCGTTCCATTCCTACTACCTATGCAGGGTGGGCAAAAAACCTGTTCCGAGTTCCATTTCTCGTCATTCTGACGAAACGCTTAAGCGTTAAGCAAGTTCTACTGCATTCACCGTAATAGTAACATTTTGATGAAATTGGGATTATTTCCGATAAAATTGCAGTTCCTGGTGATTTCTTAATAGTTTGTGCTAATTTTAGGTTGAAGTCTCGATTTGCTTATTTACTATTAAACTGGGCTTTTTCAGTGGCGTAGCTAAAATTTCTTCCGCCCGGGCGATCCCTGATTTTACCTTCCCTCTTGATATACAGAAAAAAAAAAAAAAAAAAAAAAAAAGTCAAAATGCCATATAACGAAAAAATGTAAACTTTACGTTTATTTTGAAGAAACATTTAAATTGCAAAATTTTAAATTTATCATTATTAGTGTACTTTTTTTTTTTAGCTTTGAAGACTCCCAGTTACAATCCTCTACTTGACTGCCCTATTGGCTATAATGCAGACAGTATAGAAAGATTTTTTAAATTGAGAATAAAGAATTAAAGTTCTAAACTTTTTCTAAAGTGATTGAAACTCTTCCGACAACCAGCACCGCTTACAGCAAGTGTGAGAAAACTTCGCAATATTATGACAATATTTAGAACTTTCCTTTGTAGATTGTATTTTAGAATAAACTGCAAAAATTCATAAGGACCACCCTTCCATGTTTCTGTTTCTTTTCCTCTAGCAATAACGAAAATAAATCTCTTGGAATACTTCTCTCTAAATAAGGTATATTTCATTATTAATGTCACAGTGATCGTAATTTAGTTGATATTCGTAATTTTCATTAAAAAGTTTCGTCGGTGTAAAAAAGGTATGACAAGAGGTTGTAGCTATTAAAATCGTTTAGTGATTTCTCTGATAATTTCACCTCGAATTAAAGCGATTTTCTTCCCTCACCTTAATTCGGGATGCAGTTCAGAATCTCATTATTCTTTACACCTCCACGCTCCATGCGAAAAATGCCGCTTCCAAAAATATGCCACCTGGAGCGAACCACCTCCTCTGCCTTCTTCTAGGTAAGTAAGTCACTGGACCTTTTCATGTATAAGCAGTACTTTATTAGCATCCTTTTCTTTCTTTAAATTCTTAGGCTTTGATTTAAAATTTTTTTCTTAATATAAATAAATATCTTGTAAAAGCAGCAATTTTCTTTCAATAAAACAAAGAAAATGTCATTGCGTTAAAGCACAGCAGTATGAAATATTATTTTTAAAATCGTCTGTGGAAATTATTTGAATCGCATCTTGTGCTATTGAACATGATTAAATATTATAGTAATTCTGAAGACTAAAGATAAAAAAAATAATAATAAATAAAAGAGAGAGAGAGAAAATCGTAGAATCAGCCTTATACTGAATTCTTCGTTAACTAATTCTTTGCTTATTAATGTAAACGAAACGTGCAGCCATTCCTTTGCTTTCCTCACACACCTATCACAGAACGCAGAGTAGGTTAGCAACCAACCAGTAGTTATCGTAACAGTTGTTCGAGTGTGGGGGTGTAGCTCAGTGGTAGAGCGTTAGCTTTGCATGTGAAAGGCCCGGGGTTCGATCACCCGCACCTCCAGCGAGTTTCCTTTTTTTAAAATTTTGTTTCGCAATTATGAATTCTACAAAATTTTTGATTTTAGATCGCTAAAACCAAAGAACTTATCTTTCTTTCACTTAGGAAGGCTAAACGAATATATCTGATATATTAAACCGAAGCTAGTGTTAAAAAGCTCTCAGAAGCATTCCATAGTCGGGATAAAAATTATACTTTTAAATTTCGGAAGCCAAAACTATTCGTAGCCAAAATAATTCGCTTGTCAGTTTTAAGTACCTCCCGTTTTAAAACCACACATTCGATCCTACGCACCTCCAGCTCTCTTTTTTCTATTCAGAATTCTGTAGTACAATTATTTGAATTTTACAGAATTTTAAATACATACATATTTTATTTTATGTTACAAGATATATATATATATATGTTACAAGATCTTACTTCGTATATCTCATTTTTATGAAACGTTCAGTTTATGGTCCCCCCCCCCTTAAAAAACGCGTGGAGCACAAAATCTTTTCTTAATACACAGAGAGTATATTTACAACTCAGTATTTTTCCTTCAACGTCATTTAAAGTCAAAAGTGAATTTCCCCTTTTTCTGCATTTTTTTTCATAGTTTCAGTTTAGTATGTGTTGCATTTAGAGTTTAGTTTAGTTTAGTTAGTTTAGTATGTGTTGCAATTATGAGATACTGCAAAATTAAAGCATTGATTATTCAGGATCTTCGAACGAACGTCACGACTAAGCTCGATTGTATTGATATAAATATTGTTGTTCTTATGTATACATTAGAAACATTGCTATGGCGTATGTTAGGAAACATGTTGAAAAACACAAATACGTGTCACCAAGAAAATTTGAGCCTTTTCTTTCTGTTCCTTTTTTCAAAATAGGTTAAATAAAGGTTATATTAAGATTAAATTAACTACAGTCAGTCTTATTTTATCAGACATCCGGTATAAATAGAATTATTTTCTCAGGATGTAAAGTATCACAATTTTTCCCCTGGGTACAAAATATAATAATTTTTGAAACGCAGGATATTTATTTAAATAAAATGCGATAGAAAGAAAAAGTAAAATGTGTTCACTTAAACTACAGTAAATAGATTCTAGGAGTACCCCCCTCCCCCCCCAAAAAAAAAGTCTAATTACTTGGAGCTTTTGAATATCCGGATGATTTATTGTTGTAATTATCTCGGGTACTTAGGACTGTATGACATATTACAAACATAATTTTTATATGAGCCAGATAATTTCACATAATTCGCTTTATTGGTATATTTAATTTATTGTAGTAAAATAGAACTGAACTCGCAATATCTTGAATACAGCGTGACCTAGCAAGTTGAACTGGAGTTATAGTTCATTTCATTACAATTTTTCAAAATTGTTGAGGTTGCACATAAGATTTCTTCACTGAAATGCTTGGTACTCAATCAGTAAACAGCATTTCTGATAATGGATACAAACGTTAAACTCTATGGATCTTTATAAATACCTTTTTGCTAACAGGTACATGCTGGTAATTTTTGCATAGTTACAAAAGAGAACTTTTTTTTACTTAACGTGATTTTCATTAATAAATAAATCTTTAATTCAGAAGTCAAACAACAAAAATCAGCGTTATATTTACAAAATTTTCACAGGACTAGTTTCGATGGTTTTACCGAACCACCATCTTCAGCTGCAAAACCGCAAATGAACCAGATAGGAAATAATGATTAGATAAGATAAGAAAGCCTGGACAAGAATAAGCAAGTGGCGCCATCTGTTGGTGAAACCAGAACTAAAACATAATTTCCTTAAAGGCCGAAGGCAAATTTGGATTGAAATTAGGATCGTTAACTAGAACAGAAAGATTTTTATGAATGCGAAATTCCTCTAGAAAATCCAGTTCTCCAATGGAAAATGTTTTTTGAATAATTTTGGCAGCAGAAAAACTTAAAGTGTGGTTTTCGGACCAACAATGTTGAGCAACAGAAGACTTCTGTGTTTCCTTTTTTCTAACATGTGCCTCATGTTCCTTGACGCGAAATTTTAAGGCTCTCTTAGTTTGGCCAATGTAAATTAAACCACACTGGCAAGGAATCCTATAAATACCCCAGGAATTCACATCCGGAATGGAGTCCTTGAGTATGGAACTCGGAATTTTATTGTTGGGAGAATAAACAACCCGAAAGTTAAATTTCTGCAAAATATGTGCAACTTTATAGCTAATGGATGGAAAGAAGGGTATGACAACAGAATTTTTATAATCTCCTAAAACAAGAGTGTGCCTTTTACTGTGTTGAGATGAGAATTTTTTAACTGCTTGATTAATAATGTTCGGTGGAAAGCCCCTGACAATAGCCATTGCTTTTAAATAATTCTCCCATCAATAAAATTCCGAGTTCCATACTCAAGGACCCCATTCCGGATATGAATTCCTGGGGTATTTATAGGATTCCTTGCCAGTGTGGTTTAATTTACATTGGCCAAACTAAGAGAGCCTTAAAATTTCGCGTCAAGGAACATGAGGCATATGTTAGAAAAAAGGAAACACAGAAGTCTTCTGTTGCTCAACATTGTTGGTCCGAAAATCACACTTTCAATTTTTCTGCTGCCAAAATTATTCAAAAAACATTTTCAATTGGAGAACTGGATTTTCTAGAGGCATTTCACATTCACAAAAATCTTTCTGTTCTAGTTAACGATCCTAATTCCAATCCAAATTTGCCTTCGGCCTTTAAAGAAATTATGTTTTAGTTCTGGTTTCACCAACAGATGGCGCCACTTGCTTATTCTTGTCCAGGCTTTCTTATCTTATCTAATCATTATTTCCTATCTGGTTCATTTGCGGTTTTGCAGCTGAAGATGGTGGTTCGGTAAAACCATCGAAACTAGTCCTATGAAAATTTTGTAAATATAACGCTGATTTTTGTTGTTTGACTTCTGAATTAGTATTTATTCGGCGTGTTATTGTGTCTTAAATAAATCTTTGCTATTAGAAAACTGAATGGTAATTCCAAGTAAAATTGCTTTAGCACTATTTAACTTTTACGATATTACACTTCTAACTCAAACTCAAAGTTTTTTTCTATCTAATGTCTAAACAATTCTTAAATTTTTTATTTCGTACCGAATATTAATTTATATTTTTGCCCTTGGAGTTAAAATTTTAATTTTTTCTCGAGCCTTTGAACAGTCTATTTTTCTTCACAGTACTAGTATCTGCTTGTGTCTACACAAAAGCTGTTATTATTGCTAAGCTTTAGGTTCTGCCATGATAAGAATATTTAAAAAAAAAAAAAAAAAAGCGACATCTTTTTCTTCACGCCCGTTAGTACAATGAAAGGTGAAAAGATGGAACACAGAATGTTTTTTCAAAGATGTGCATTTTACTATTATCTTACCTGTACTTGCATTGCATCTATTCAGAAGAGGAGATTCAGCTCTGATTCGCCGAGGACCGAAACGTGCACCAGGGCGATTTGAGGTTCCACTGTCAAAAGGAACACCCAAAATTCCAACATCTAAACCTGTAAATAATTTAATACATTTTCCATTTATATTTCTGTTAAAATTTCTTCTAGACTTTCTGCCATGATATATATATTTTCAATTTAGCGTGTTGATATTAATTATCTTAATCTAATTGGACTCGATTTATCTCTATTATTATTTCCATGATATCTCTCTTGAATATTAATGCAAGCCTGGAATATTTCCCGTGTGCTTTAAAGATATGCATCTATTTATTTCATAAGACTTGAGAAAATTTTACAAGTTTTTTATTGTCTAAAAAAGGAGGGGCGAGAGAACTCTAAAAAGAACTGTAATAATAAGCCATCCATTAGGCTGACATTTTATATGAATGATTTTAAATAATTCATATCATTCACATCAAACGAAATACTCGAAAATAATAATAATATTTTTTATAAATGGAACTTTGAGCAATAATCGATAATTGGGTATGTTTATACAAAATAGAATAAATTTTTATGACGTTTACTTGCCAAAAACGTTCAGTTTTAATCAAAATGCACAAAAGAGCAGTTTCTTCCTTTTCCTATTAAATTGTCAATGCCAAGAGAAAATGCCGTATGAAATACTATTTGATGTCTAATATCAAAACAGTGTATGATTGTGCCATTTAAATTAAATGCCATGAAACCTTCTGAAGGAGAAGGTAACAAAAATGTAGAATAAAATATTGTAATGAATCTAATAGAGACTTTTGAGGACAATCGACAGTTATTTTATCGGTTATAAACTTGCTAAAGAGTTACTGGGAATTGGAACTTTGCAAAAATAATTATTTTGTTCCGTTTGAGTTTCAGTACCGAATGGTTGACGTGCTTGCTTACCCTACAGTGAGATTTATCTGGCAGTAATTAATGATTTTTTTGATTTCATATATTTAAATCCCTCTTATAGCGAAAATAAACTTGCTATAAGTATTTCCATCACACCCCCTATATGTTCTGTACCTGCATTAATTGTATTTTGTTTAATATTTTTTAAAAATTATTTCAATGTGTATATGTAGCGTGCATATATGTATACTAGAAAGCCTGGCGGTCATACGAAATGACCGCTTTTCTAGATATTATAAATTGTAATTAAAATGATTTGTGCAAAGGTGTCTGCTAATTCAAACTGATTTACACAAGGCAGGCGGCGAGGACGCCCTTTTGCTTACTGCCCCACAGGGTTTCCCTCTTCTACTTGCTTAATTGCTTAAAGTAGAGTGCAATGAAGGAAACCATTGGCGGTACATTTCTTAAGAGCCACCGCTAGCTCAATAAATAAAGGTGATTTAAATAATAAAATGTTAATTCACATGTCAAAGATCTCTTTATGTGCAACATTTCTTGTGTAGATCTTTTCATCATTTTCAAGCTCGCCTTGCAGAGGACCATCCATTATTTTTAATTTTACGTCCGTTCTTTCACGAACTCTTAAACAGGCAACATAAAGTTGACCGTGTCCAAATGCAGGCTCAGGTAAAAAAATGCCAACACTCTTAAGCGTTTGGCTCTGAGACTTATTGAGGTTCATAGCAAAGGCAAGTTTTACAGGAAATTGTCAACGTCTCAATTGAAACGGCAACTCTGTGCCGTGGCAACTTCACCTCATTGGCTAGTACAGTTATGCAAGCAACCCATAAACTATCGGCGACAAATGGACACTTAAGCCGCATATCATAAAGATATTTATTTATTTCATTTTATTTGTTTTTTCATCGTTGCCGGTTTTTGCCAGTTGCATATTTCCGAATTCTATTATATACAGATGTTAAATTTATTTATTAAATGTTAAATGCACGTACTCTTGTATTTTTACTTTTTCTGACTTAGCTTTCTTATAATATTCGTCACGCGCTGCACTGCAGGGAAATAAAACTGTTCCGTGCCTTTTTAAGAAAGACACGGTAAGAAGAATTTGAATTTTCTAACCGACTAACCCATCTCAAATATTTTAACATTGCGTTGTGTTCACTAATGGAAAACGTAACAACCCTAATTAGGCAACTGGTGAAAGACATGAACTAATTAAATAAAACATACACTTAATTAATCCAAAGAAAATATATAAGTTTATTGAGTCTAATAATATAGCATCAAATATTAATGGTAGATACCATAACCAGACAGAACTATTTTTTAACAGAAAAAATTGTACCTTCTTCAGAGAGGGGGGGGGAATTAACATTTAACAGTTAACCTTAACATATACTGCAACTTGACAAATACTGTAACCAATTTATTTTAACACAGGCTATTTGAGAACACATTCATACTTTGGAAACAGAATTACTTAATTCAATTGAACATTTGCAAATTAACAAGCAAGCTAGGTAAAATACCGGGTGCAATTTCTAGAATTTAAACTTTTTACAAGCACCAAATTTATTTTCTTTACTATGGTTTCTAGAGACCATTTAATTACAATAATCGGGAAGATGCAGAATTTTAATCAATATTGCACATAATTACTCGTAAAATTTTCACCTACACTATTAATATTCCATAACCGGAAAAGATGGAAAGGTTATATTACACACACACACACACACAAAAATCATTAAAAATAAAATATAATAGAACACAACTTTATCAAGATTTCTAAGACGAGGCAGTGAAGTAATTTAAGTAAAATTCATTTTTGCGAACTGAGCCTGAAAGGTTATTATATACATATTTTTAATTTTCTCAGCCTAGGAACATCAAATAAACCTTAACTAATTAAATTTTTTTCTTCTTCTTTCTTCTAAATTAAATTTTTCTTCTAACAAGTCATTAGATTCATCGACGGTTGGCTGAGGAGACAAAGAGCTGAGGTTACACTAAAATAACAATTTCAAGAAAAAGGAGAAAACTTCCTGAAGACGACGCAGTCAGCAGGGAAACTGAACGGTCATATGTATACAACCTGGGGGAAATTGAGCTCCGGAAAATACTTAAGAATGAAGTTTTTCAGTCCAGAAGAATACAATAATCCCGCAAGCTTCCTGAGGTTTGCGTGAGGCAACATAAAGTTGAGAAAATTTTATAAGTTTTTTTGTTGTCTAAAAAAGGAGGGGCGAGAGAACTCTAAAAAGAACTGTAATAATAAGCTCATATAAATAATTGACCAAAAATACCAATAATTAATTGAACAAATACATGTTGTGTAACATAAAATTTATAATATGCATGGTCGGGCCAGGAGTGCAAACAAAGATCTGACAGGAACCCATAGATGTTGATTTGCCATTATTGGATGGCCAATTATTGCTCGGGAGAGACCAATTGGATCAGGAGCCATCCCGTCAATTTCCTGAAGAAATACCCGCATGATGAATGAAGCTCCAGTGAAACGTGTATAACTTAGATGGTGAAGTTTAAGAATAGCTATGGCAGTGAACTAATGCAGCTCAGGATAATCAGATTAGCTATGGCAGTGAACCAACGAGAAGTCGTTGCAGTGAACTATTTCAGCTCAGGATAATCAGGTTTTGGTGTACTAAAGCAGATGTCACATGCCAAACAAGGAATAGCCGGATATGAAGTCTCGATTGAATTAGACGAATGTAGATCACTCATATTGCCGATGAAAATCGTTGTGCAGAATAAATATCAAAATGCAGTTACTTTAGGAAACAATCGAGTATATTGAATAAACTAGATCGGGTGAAGATTTATACAGGCCGCAGGAGCGATCGCTCCGTAGGTACGGCGTGCCGGATCACCGCCATTTTCGAAAAAAACATATTGTACGAAAGCAGGCTTCTCTGTACTGCCGGTCAAGAGAAGTGACGAAAAAGTGTCCTTCGCACCGAAATCAGCCCGTTTTAGATGCGACGGGACAGCCAACTTGGCTAAGCCCACGGCCGCAAAAATGAAAAAAACCTGTTGTCGAGACTCCAACCTTACGCCATGCAAAATTTCACCTATTTCCAAAACATTGAACTAAAAGCGAAACTTAATTCTCGCCAAATACTCGCCAAACGAAAGCCACGCCTAAACAACTGCAAGTGAAAAATATGGCAACCATACCCGCTACCTCAAGAAGACTTGTCCCAAGTCCAAAAGCAATTAACTCAGATTTTTTCGTTAAAAGTGCACATTTTTTCGTTAAAAGTGAATTCCTCCCCCTTTTAAGCCAAACAATGGGTTTTGCAAGTATTACGTTAAATAAATGGCTATAACTTAAATTCTGTTGAAGGTAGAATTATGAAAGTAGTCTCAAATTAAAGTGCTAATTTTTCTGCGTCTATTAATATTAAATTTTAAGGGTTTAACTTAAGTCATGAAAATCGTAGTTTATTACGTGAAAATTTACCAAGATCCATTGTGTGAGTAATCGCGAATACAAGCAAGAATGAATGACGCTAGCTAAAAATTTTCGGGCAAGCTCATATAAATAACTGACCAAACAATACCAATAATTAATTGAACAAATACATGTTGTGTAACATAAAATTTATAATAATTAATACATTAAATTTTGATAGCTGTAATTATATTAATTACGTTAATTTGTTACACAAAAAAAAACAGTTACCCAAGCAGCCAATTAACTATCGGCGACAAACAGATGTTAAATTTATTTATTAAATGTTAAATGCACGTGCTCTTGTATTTTTAATTTTTACGGCTTAGCTTTCTCATAATATTCGTCACGCACTGCACTGCACGGGGAATAAAACAATTTACAGTTACGCAAGCAACCAATAAACTATCGGCGACAAACACTTCAGCCGCATATATATAAGATAGATATGTAATTTTTTACTGCTCTTTAGACAAATGTCATGCACTCCATTTAAATCTTGAATAATTGGGTTTATTACCTTATTTAATGAATTACTTAAACTTTTATATTAAAAACTGAGTTAATTGCTTATCGTCTTCCTTAACGAATTACACGTTTGCAAAATTAAGAGAATTTACAAATGATGTCTATTTTTATGAAAAATATTTTCTCTTCACCACTTCATGCTTTATAATCCCATCTCAATCTATGCACCGGAAGAAACTGCATACAGACCATTTCATCCAAGAAGACAGTGGGCATACTTGGCTTAATACTTACGAACTTCGATCATCCTCATGGCAATAGATACCGAGTATGCGCTCACTTTGGACCACATCCCGGACAAAGGCACTCTAAGTGTCACAAAAATCAAGCCGCTTAAGTTTAAAGACCATACAGATTTTCAGCTTTTCCAGAATATTCTCAAGAAAAATCAGGTTAAAAGTAAAAGATTTTCATATCACTCTGATATCGATACAATGAGCTCAGCACTCGCTTAAACGACGATTATCACGAAGCCATCAACATTGTGATTGTAAAGGACTCTGTTGGAAAACTTCCCAAAAGTATACAGCATCTTAGCACAGTAAGAAATCGCTTACATAGGAGATGACAATTTAGTAGAGATACGGTAATTGAGTTAAATCGTGTCAGTAAGAAGATTAAGAATGAAATTAGGAATAACGCTATTGAAAGATAGGATGAAAAAATTGAAACTACAGAATTAAATGACGGATCTTTCAGGAAATTTCATAAATTCCTCAACAGCGAACACGCGGGTAATCAGCCTGATGCAAACTGATGCAAACTTCAGCGCATACCCAGATGCTGACAAAATGAGAGCTTTCGCTGAACACTTAGAACACAAATCATCTCCTAATGAAAATACTAGTGGACCCAGAATTCATCAAGCAAGTCGAAGAATTTGTGTCCTCTCAGCAAGCTCTATTTCTTTCTTCATTACTGCTCTCCTGATTATTTCTGCCCTCATTACTTGAAAGAGTCGGCAATTACAATATATACAAGCATTTCACTCTTTAGTATGTGTACGGCTCCTAAATTTGATCTCTGACTTTGATGCCAAATATATTAATCAATTTTTACTGTACGGGAGGTCAGCTGTATTTTACTTTTTACAAGGAGTATAGAATCTTCCTAAATATAAGTATAGATACCGGGGGCGTATAAAAATTTAGATTTCGTATTTTATTAAATATTAAATTTTTTTAATTTAAAAATTCGAAAATATGAATTTTTGAGACACTTTTGTAACTGGAAGTATGTGTTTACTATCAGTGATTGTTAAAATGAAGGTCAGATAAGGATTGATTATTTGATATTATTTGGTAATATGGTATGGTTTGGATACGTTGTATATTATTTGGTACGGTTTTGATACGATGTATATTATTATAGAGTGAGTGAGTGAGTGAGTGCACCGCTATGATGGCTTCCGACCACGGACATGAACCAAACGGAATTATATACCATCACGGCGGGAAAGACTCCAGAGTAACAAGGTTGAATATTATAAACTAATAATAGTTTTTACATATTGTTAACTGCAAGGCACTAAGCGTTATTCTGGTTATCTGCTTTAAGTTCTGAACTTTTGAAACATTATAATATTATCCACGGTTGTTTCTGCTTAGGCAGTGTTCTGAGATTTTCTCTATTTTATCAAGGGCTATTCTGTTTTTGAGTGTGTTAGTCGTCCACATTGCCCAGGCACAGTCCGCTGGTTTCTTCAAGTGCCAGGTTCTTGTATCTACACAATGGAAGTAATAATGGTCCGTGTCGCCTTCCTCTCCGCATTCGCAGAAAGAAGTATCCCTAAGTCTGAATCTGTTCAGGTATACTGGGAATGGTCCATGACCTGTCAAGAACTGTGTTAGGCTAGCACAGTGGGTCTTTATTTCCATGTTAACTTTTGGCAGTAAGCGAAATGTCCTTCGTCCTACCTCTGCCTCTGTCCATCTACTTTGCCAATTTTGTAGAAGACTTGTCAAAGTTGTTCGCTTAATATGAGACCAAGGAAGTTTAGTTGGTCTTTCTAATATATCCGTACAGTTGGCTGCCTGCTTGGCCAGTAGGTCAGCGGCTTCATTGCCTTGAATCCCTGTGTGAGCGGGAACCCATTTTAAAGTGGGTCTTTGCGAAATAGGCATTGTCAGAAGCTATTTCTGAATTCTGTATACCAATGGACTCCGGCTGTTTTGACTTGCGATAGCCGTCAGACTTGATGCCGAATCACTGAGTATGGAGAATTTCTCCTGTTGACATGTGTTCGCATATCTAATTGCAGCACTGATAGCTAAAAGCTCTGCTTAGTATACCGAGTTATTCAAGCCTAATTTCCTTTTCCACTCGAATGTTACAACTCCATTTTCTAGTCTACAGAAGGCGCTGCCCGTGCCGTTCTCAGTTTTGGAGCCATCTGTGAAAAGGTTATTACTGTACCTCTGAATTGGTTGGTCGTTTATACTGATACCGTCAGAGAGATTAAAAGCTGCTGGATGAAAGTTATTGCAGTTGTTTTGCTCCTCGTAGTCCGAGTGGTGATAACTATGACCCCAGAGTGTTGAAGTTTGACCCAGCCTGGTAACCCTTACGATAGCTGCCTCCCTTTCTACTATCAAATCTAAGGGAGGAATTCCTGCTAGTTGTTGTAGGGCTAGTGTTGACGTGGTACGGTAGGCCCTGCATACTTGAAGTAGCTGCTGTCTCTGAATAGAGAGCAGGGATCTTTTCATATGAGAGGTAAGTTCACCACCCCAGATTGCTGCTCCATAAGTTATTACTCTTTCTGTAATGGTTCTATGCCAAATTTTTAGTAGCTTAAATGAGATACCCCATTTATGTGAAGTCATGCGTCTCATGTTGTTGCTTAGGATGCTAATTCGAGTCTTAAGATTCCTGACATGTGGCATCCAAGAAAGTCTGTTGTCGAGTAATAGCCCAAGATATTTCAATTGGGGGAAACATTTTACCGGTATCCCATGGAGTTTAATGCTTGGGTTGCGTCTTAACTGCCTGCTGCGTCCTATGAGCAAAGCTTTAGTTTTCTCTGCCGAAATCTGAAGCTTATGTGCTCTGGCCCATTGGGAGAACAGATCAAGACAGTATTGAGATCTCATTTCGAGGTTACTCCTTCCTGCCACAACTAGCATAAAATCGTCCGCATAGGCTATGATTCGAGCGTATTCTACGCTCTCAAACTGACGAAATGCCGAGTTTGCTACTATATTCCACAGTGTTGATCCAAGGCATGACCCCTGTGGGCATCCTCTAAAGACATTTTTGACATAAATGCCGCTGTCTGATGTTACTTGTACACTTCGATCTTGAAGGTACGAGCGAAGGATGGTAATAATGGCTGTTGGGCACGCCATGTTGTGCAGCAAATTTATTACGTCTGGCCACCAAAGGGAGTCAAAGGCTCCCTTGATGTCAATGGCTATTGCCAGTGAGTGCAAATTGTTATCCTTGTTCTGTTTGATAGTGGCCATTAAGTCTTTTATGGCATGTTCAGTTGAGTTGCCCATTCGGAATCCATATTGGTTGGGATGCAGGGCGTTGTTCCTTTGCAGGAAGAAGTCCAATCTGTAAAAAATTACTCTTTCCAATACCTTACCGAGCGCTGGCAGTAGACAGACTGGCCTGTAAGATGTAGGTTCTGCCGGAGTTTTGCCTGATTTTAGGAATAACGCCACTTCTGCCAACTTCATATTTTTAGGAAAGTACTGATGTTTCCAGCAAGCTGAAATGACCGCAAGGAATAGTTTTGGGAATTCCCGGTGTATCTCTCTAATGATGATATTATCAATTCCATCCGGACCTGGAGCTTTTTTGGGTGCCAGAGTACGTATGATGTTATCCACTTCCATTTGCGTAGGAGGGAGTTCGTCTCTTCTGGTAACTTGGCGAAATTTCATACTGTAGGTTTTTCTCGCTTCCTCTTGCTCCTCTAAGAAATCCTCTTCATCATCATCAGGAAAAACTGCATTTATGATCTCACTGATTACTTCGATGTTGGATGAGGCAGTGCTATTCACCATAGGCGAAAGCGTCGTAGGACGAAACACCTTGTTACATGTTATCTTTTGAGTAGGTCCAAAGGCTTTAGTGACATTACTACAGTAACTTCTCCATGAGATTAACTTGGCCTCTTTAATTTTTCTTTTATATAAAGCTCTGGCTTTATTGTATGTTATCATTTTGAGTTGCCGTAGATATGGATCTACCGTGGATTGTGCTTTTCTGCGAAGTGCTCGAACTCTGCTCCTCTCTGTGTTAAGCTCTGGTGACCACCAGGATATCGAGTGTTTTGCCTTTACAGATTTCAAACGATATGCTTTGTGGGCGGCTTGCACTATTTTTGTAACTAGTAAGTCGTAGAGATTATCTAAGGAGTTTCTGTCCTGGCAGTTGTTGAAATCTTTGATAAATTTCTCTACGTGCGCTCGAATGTGTTCCCGTAAAACGGAATGTCCTCCAAATGCCGTTTTGAATCTTTTCTTTATTATGTAGTCTATAGGAGTATCCAGCCTGTAAGTAATAATTTTGTGATCACTGAGTGACGGCAGGTCACTCACTGTCCAATCTTGTATGTACGGAGTTGTATTGGGAGTTGATATTGTTAGATCTGGCCACCCTCGAGCTCTAGATGTTTCAAAGGTAGGCGGTGAGTCCTGAGCGTTGATGACAATGAAATGCTTACTGTCCAAGAATTCGAGTACCGCAATTCCCCTTCGGTTCTCCGAGTCAGCACCCCATAGTTGACTGGTGGCGTTAAAGTCTCCTGCTATGATACAGTGTGATGCCCCAGTTAGAAGGTTAGAATTAAGTTCCTCTAATAGAGAGGTAATATCTTCGCTCGGGGGTAGATACACAGCAATAATATCAATGCTGCAATTACTAGTGTCTAGTCTGATGGAGACTGTATGCTCTGTGATTTTCATTAGGAGAGGGGAGAGAGGGCCACTGTAAATAATCGCAGCTAGCTGATTCTTTGAGAGAAACGTTCTGCTGTGTGTTGGAACACCAGGAATCACTCCGTTGTGAACGTACGGCTCTTGGAAGATTCCGACATTGGCAGCTGTATGTGTCATTACTTGCAGCGTATTTATGGTTGCTGCATAGCACTTCTGCAAGTTACACTGTAAAAATCGAAGACCTGCTATATGTTTGTTTAGTGTCATCTTGGTTTAGTTCTTTGCAGTGGTCCTTCTCAGACTCTCGAAATGGGCTCCATACACTGGGCAGGAACTTGAAGTAGCTGGATGATCTGTGCTGAAAGAGGTCCCCCTTTCAGAATTACTACTGCAGCAATTAGTGCAACTCACTTTTTCCGAGCTACACTCCTGCGTCGGGTGCCCACGAATTATTATAGAGTATTACAGCAATCAATATATTAAAAAAATATTAGAAGTGTATTATTCGATAAACATATGGCGTAAAATAACACTTGTTGTAAAATGTTATTGAGAAATATAGGTTAAATTATAGCTTTTATGGCGCGACGTGATGTAAATATATGCGTTTGATAATTCATTCAAGTAATGCCCACGAATTTAAAACAAAGACCTCTAAAATCAGAGGTCTTGCAACTTGAAAGAGATTTAAAACTAAATTCACAGATATATGGAAGATATGTGTTTAAAGCAATCAATACAAGTAATTAAAAAAATTAAAATCCAGAAGAACTCAAAGCTTCAAAAGTTAAACAGTCAATTAATTTCAAACAATATGTTATCTGTATAGCTTAAGAGACATAAATCAGCGTTAATTCACGGGATAGAAACTCATGAATTCAAATCTTTGAGGATGTTAATACGAAATACATCTTTCAATCTGTTAACATATGATGCAAACAAAATTAGGCTCTAAATTGGCATTAAAATCCAGCAATGCGCAATGCCCCATTCATGGGATAGTAAAATATACCTCATTAAATTTTTCTTTTGTAATTATGTTTTAACTGTTATTGCTAAAAAAGGAAAGAAAAGTCCAGAGGCATTTTTTTCCCTTTTGGCAACAATAGTTTTGTTGCTGTAGAAAAATATTGGAAAATTTTTTTTTATTTAATAAGTCAAATAAATTACTTATTGTCACAGCAAAACTCATTTTTCTGAGATGCTAATCGTTGAAAGAAGTATCCAGTCTTTCTGCACATTCAGAGATATAAAATATTTTACTTTCAAACTACCACCATAAATCATTGACGTAGCCTAATGTTACCTACTATTTGAAGAATTTTAGAATAAAACTGGCATACTTTTAATTTTGTTCTGTATTAGCTGCTAATCTCTTGAACAGGAAAGGAAAAAGAATCTTTTTCTCTTTTCCATTTCCTGTTTCGGAACAAACTGGAAGTCATTGCACAGAAATTAATATGAAATTTATATATGTTAATATGAAATTATATTAATTATATTAATATGAAATCGTTCATTATTCGCGTTTAATTTCTTTCAGAAAAAATACAGTATTGGAATATTTGAAAGAGAAAGGACATATGAAAAGAAAAAGGAATGCGTTATAATACATTTTAAAATCTTCTGTTTAAGTTTTACAGGTGCTTGAATGACTTACGTTTTTAACAGCTTGGCGAAACAATTGTTTCTGCTTTCTCAAAAGTATTCTCTTGTTTCATAAGTTCACGGAGAATACCATTTATTTTATATCTTTGACTCACAATTGCTCAAACGTTGTAATGATAACATTACGGATTACTGACAGATAGTGACTATTATTGCTTTCAGCGCATTTAGTGACTGTTATTGCATTAGTGCATTATCAGTAAAAGTATGATTAAAAATAAAATTGCTACTTTATTCTTAATCATACTTTACTGATTCTTCTTTCTTAATGAATAAACTTTCCATTTCATATGAATTTTCAAAATTGAACACTAAAATTGAAATATAAAATGACTATTGCAAAAATTCAGTTGAGGGAAAATTACAGAAATCACAGAAAAGATTTGTTGATATTATAGTTGATACTGACAAAATTTTCGTAGATTTTTAGATTCAAGGAGAGTCTAATTATCATTGGTAGCTTTTCTGGCTTACTTATTTGTTGTTTGCAAAGGTAAATTACAATAATTTCACAAAGTATGTGCTTCATGTGCATAAATTTACCCCTATTCCACTGAGTAAATATTGTTTGTAGGTAAGTGATTTCATCAGTGGAAGTCCAGAATGTTGACAAGTCATTACAGAGAAAAGTGAATCTTTCTAGGACGTCCTATCGCGTATTAAAAATTTCAATCGTCTTTTGACACAATTATGTGATAAATAGGACTACACTGTAATTCTTAATCAATAGCTACCAAATAAAGTGTTTGAATTGGAGAAAAATTAAACTTGACTTGTAGGTTCATTTTGCACAGTAATTTATATCGTAAATGTACAGCTGTGAAAGTGAGTTTTAGGAAATTAAGCAGAGAAATCTACAAGTTTTTGACGCTCAAGAAGGCATCTTGTAATTTATTATAAGGACAGAAAGATATAAGTACAGTAAGACCCCGCTTAACGCGAGGTATACGTTCCATCAAAATACAGCGTAATATGACACAGCGTTAAACGAGGTTATCTCAACATGTAAATAATGGGGTGAAAGGAAGATGGTGTGGAAAAATCCCCCAAATGATTTATGTATCGCCGTTAGAGGGCGCTTCGCTTCTGAAAAAGAATGTTAGTTTTATAGTTTGCGACGTAGTTAGTTAGCAGTGAACCTTCGATGCAATTAAGGTTGCTATGTAAATAAAATGATTATTTTTGTAGATTGTTGAAGTATTTCACTTCATTTAGAATTAGAACCACCTTTCGCAATATGGTGCATCGGTGCCGAGAACCTTTGGCCAATTTAGAAGTTTGTGTTTTTTAATTTTGGATATCATTTTATGCGAAGACAGCCAAGGTAAGCCTGTATTTTCTATTTTTATATAATATGGAAGATCTTATTGCTAAACTGAAATCGAAACGAAAGGTATTGAGGACCGGAGTGTCCAAGATATTAAAGAAAATTGAAACCGAACTGAATAAAGATGATAATAGTATAAATGTAAATGTATTGGAAGAAATTTTAGACCAGTTAAACGAAAAATCAAAATCCTTGAGCAATTTAGACGCTGAAATAGAACAAGAATTAAAAGTGGAAGAAGACGAATTTGAACTTGAAATCTCATCCGCTTTGGAATATGAAGAGAAAATTCAAGTGTGGCAGTTTAGAGGAAAGAAAAGTTGAAAGAGTTGAATAAGTTGGAAAATTCGGACAATGCAAATAGAGACATTTCTAATGAAACCGTTACAGAATCCCAAAACGAAAGTCACAAATTCACTCGTCTTCCAAAATTAACGATCTCTAAATTTTATGGTGATTCTTCGGATTGGTTAGAATTCATAGGTCAGTTCCAAAATGCGATTGATAAAAATCCGAATTTATCAAAAATAGAAAAATTAATTTACTTAAAAAGCTTTCTTGGTGGCTCAGCCGCCAAAGCTATTTCTGGTTTCGCTCTCATCGAAAATAATTACGAAGCTGCTCTTGAACTGTTACGTTCCAGATTTGGTCAAAAGAACATCTTAATTAATTCGCATTTAGGACAACTCTTAAGTACTTCACCTGTTAGAAATCCTAATGATATAAACGGATTAAGAAAACTTTTAGATCACGCCGAAGTACAGATAAGAAATCTTGAAGCATTAAAAATAGACTCTGATACCTACGGAAATCTCTTAACGCCTTTAATTTTGAAATTACTTCCTAATGAATTCGTTCTTGATTATAGCCGAAAAATTAAAGACGAAAATTGGGATTTAAAAGGTCTGTTAGCCTTTTTGAGGAACGAAGTATTCAGTAGAGAACGAGCGGCTTCTGTTATTTATAATTCTAGAGAAAAATATTCGCGATTGGAAAAGCATTTGCCCTTCAAACATAAACATTCTCCAGCCATAACGAGCAAGCCGTCTACAGTTGAGTTGTTAGCGGCGTCATCCGAATCGCAGTGTCTGTTCTGCGGGAACACAAATCATAAATCTGCGGATTGCGAAATTTTAAGTGTAGAAAAGAAAAAAGAGATCTTAAAACGTAAATCGCGGTGTTTTTTATGTTTGGGTCGATTTCACCGGATTCAAAATTGTAAACAAAAAATAAACTGTGCCTTCTGCTTTAATAAACACTCGAAAGCCATTTGTTATTCATTCCATCAGAAAAAAGATAATGAAAAACCTGGAAAGAAAACGTCGGATTCGAGCGTTATTTCCGCTGTTTCTTCATATAATTCCGATGAAAATAGATCTAATAAAATATTATTACAAACGGCTTCTGCATTGATCCGAAATAATGATAAATCTGAAAATGTCAGAATTCTTTTTGATAATGGCTCAATGAGATCTTTCATAACTAAAGATGTATCTACTAAAATGGAACTTCCGATTGTTAGAAAAGAATCACTTTCTGTTTATTCCTTTGGTGATAAAAGTGCGTTAGAAAAAACCTTTAATGTTGTTAGAGCAAAACTAGAAAATGTAAACGATCCTAATCTTAATATATATATTGAGCTTCTTGAAACCGAAAATATATCCAATACTGTTATCTCTCCTCCAGATTTGAACTTTGCTAAGAAAAATATAATTTTACAAAATTTACAATTAGCAGATTGTTGTAGAAAAAGTGACAAAATTGATATTCTCATAGGGGTAGATTTCTACCATTCTATAATTACTGGTAAAATTAAAAGAATTTCAAGAAATGTAGTAGCCACAGAATCTTTATTTGGGAGGTGTTTGCAGGGTAAAGTAAATAATGATCATAGTGAATTATTAACTATGAAAGTAATTGTAAATGAAAACTTGATATCAGATCAGTTACAACAGTTTTGGAAGCTAGAAAACTTGGGTTTGGAAAGTGATACTCAAAACGACAAAACTGTTGATTTAGAAATTATGAAATCTTTCGAATCTGATATCAGGTATAAGAACTGCAGATACCAAGTAAAATTACCTTGGAAACCGAATTCAAAACATTTAAAGGAAGATAATAAGGATATAGCACTTGAAAGATTTAAGAAATTGAGTAACAAATTTAAAATTGATAACTCTTTGTTTGTTCAATACACAGAGGTTTTAAAGGATTACGAGTTAAAACATATTATTGAACCAGTTCAAGAAGACAATCAAAATGATAAAACCCTATTTTATTTACCTCATAGAGCAGTCATCAGAAATGATAGAGCAACAAGCAAACTAAGAATAGTTTATGATGCTTCAGCCCATAAACCAAAAACACTCTCTCTAAATGACTGTTTATATACTGGTCCGAACCTATATCCTGATATTTTTGATTTATTGATAAAATTTAGACAAAATTCGATAGCCTTTACAGCGGACATTACACAAGCATTCTTACAGATAGAGTTAAATGAAGAAGACAGGGACGTTACACGATTCTTTTGGAAAGATGATACTGGTGATAACAATGAAAGCTTGAAAACCTTTAGATTTACAAGAGTTTTGTTTGGAGTAAAATCTAGTCCCTTTCTCCTAGCTGCTACTATTAAGCATCACCTTAAAAAATATTCAGAAATATATCCTGAAACAGTAGAACTCTTAAACAACTATCTGTATGTTGATGACATTATTGGTGGTCACCAAAATTTAGAACAAGCCCTGAAAACAAGTTAAGAAATTGTGAACATTTTTAATGAAGCTAATATGTCACTACATAAGTGGCATACTAATTCCAAAGAACTCAAAGATATTTGGCATTGCAAAGAATTTTCGATGCAAGAATCTCCTGAAGTTGTCCCGATCAAAGTGTTAGGAATTAACTGGGATACGGATAATGATAATTTTTATTTTGACACTCAGCACTTGACAAATTTCATTTCCTCGTCAATCAACTCAAAACGTTTTCTATTGCAAACCGCAGGCCGTATTTTTGATCCTGTCGGATTTTATGGCCCTTTCACTATAAGAATAAAGTGTCTGATTCAGGAAATCTGGTCTGCAAAGATTGATTGGGACGATGAACTGCCACCTGATCTTAGTTATAAATGGAAAGCCTGGTACGAAGAAATTGAAGAACTGAACCACCTCAGAATTCCCCGCTACTATTTAGAAGGAATATTAGATGCAGATGTGAAACAAATAGAACTCCATAGCTTTTCTGATGCTAGTTTGAAAGCTTATGGATGCGTGGTATATCTGAGAATAGTTTTGAACAATGGAACTTTTCAAACAGTTTTTGTTGCTTCCAAGAGTAGAGTTGCTCCTCTGAAATCCCTTACACTTCCTAGATTGGAGCTTTTAGGTGCGCTTTTATCCGCTAGATTGAGTGATAAAATCGCAAAATGTTTAAAATACGAAGTAATCCCCTTCCACTGGACTGATTCTCAAATAACTTATTTTTGGATTCAGGGATCTCCCGAAAAATTTAAATCTTTCATCAAAAACAGAGTTTATGAAATTCAGAAACTAACTGAAAGCAATAATTGGCATTATTGCCGTGGGAAAGATAACCCCTCCGACCTCATATCACGAGGAAGTACTGTTGCTAATTTAAGAAATTGTTCACTTTGGTGGTTTGGACCAGACTGGTTGCAAATCAAACGTATAGACTGGCCAGTTCAACCGAAGTTTGACGTGGGAAACGATAAGCAACTAGAACTCCGTAGTAAGATATCTGTTTATGACGTTGTTGTGAAAAGAGATGATCAACTATTGGATATAACAAATTCAGTAATGTGCTGAAATATCTCAGAATTATGGCATGGGTTAGACGTTTCGTTGCTAAGGCAAGAAAACTGCCTGCTAATAGTGGAAAATTAAGTGCCTTTGAAATTCAGGACACTGAAATTTTTTGTGTTCGTAAATCCCAGATGGATTTCTTCACACCTGAAATTAAGGCTCTTCAATCTAACAAGTCAATTTCTCCAAGCTCTGATATATTCAGCTTGGCACCGTTTCTTGATGAAAATAAAATTCTCCGAATTAAGGGAAGATTAGAAGAAACCGAATATACAGTTGACGAGAAGCATCCAGTTCTTCTTCCTAAAGATTCCAAATTTACTGAATTAATTGTAAAAAGGGAACATAATAACGTTCTGCATGTGGGAGTTGCAGCAACTTTAGCCAAACTAAGACAGAAATTTTGGATTCCTAAAGGCCGTCAGTTGGTAAAGAAAGTCTTAGGGAACTGTTTAATTTGTCGGAAATACGCAGTAAAACCAGCGAAACAAATGACAGCTCAGTTACCTAAAGATCGAATTGTTGAAACTCCACCTTTCTATGTTACAGGCGTGGATTTCACAGGTCCAGTTTACATCAGGTCTGGAAACGACATTCAGAAATCATACATCGTATTGTTTACGTGCGCCGTTACACGAGCGTTACATCTAGAACTCATTTCCAACATGTCTGCAAACAAATTCATTTTGGCTCTCAGACGTTTCATTTCGAGAAGAGGAAACTGTCGCACCTTTTATTCAGATAACGCGAAAACTTTCAAATATGCTGCCAAAGATTTACAGTATTTTTACAGCATAATTAAAGGTACAGAGTTTCAAAATTTTCTAGCAAATGAAGACTTGACTTGGAAATTTATCGTCGAGCTTGCTCCATGGTGAGGAGCTTTTTATGAACGCCTTATGAAAACCATAAAGGAACCGTTGAAAAAGATATTAGGCAGAGCTCAACTAAATTTTGAAGAATTTATGACTGTGTTGACAGAGGTCGAAAATATTGTGAATAGACGTCCTTTGACCTACGTTTACAACGATTTACATGAACCTGAACCGCTTGCACCGGCTGATTTTCTATTGATCGGACATAAGGATGAATATCCATACAACTTTGCTGAGATCCTGAATAACTCTCCAACAAGAAAGAGTCTAATAAAACGAAAAGAATATCAGACAACACTTATAAAACAGTTCTGGAAAAAATGGAAAAATCAGTATCTTCTTGAGTTAAGAAATGCTCACTTCTTCGGTACACCAGAAGCCAAGAAAAATCTTAAAATTGGTGATATAGTTTTACTTGAAGGAACAACTAAATCTAAGTTCCTCTGGGATTTAGGTCGAGTAATTCAAGTCTTCAAAGGACGTGATGGTCTTGTACGATCATGGTGGTAAAAACTAAAAAAGGGGACCTTAAAAGACCTGTACAATTGATATACCCCCTTGAACTATCAGACTTAAAATGAACTAAATTTGTAACCTTTTAATTTTACTTCTTGTATTTCATATTCACTAACATTAATTTTAGATAATTAGTTTAGTTATTACTAATAATTTACTGTTTGTAATTTGAATTAATATTTACGTATTGAGTAACATTTGAGTTGATGCAGTTAACTATATTTGTTTATTTTATAGAATTTCCTTTTGCAATTTATATTTACATCAGTTGAATGTATTTGGTATGTAAGTTGCTTTCTTATATTTTATTATTTGTATGCTGAAACAGTGATAATTTTGCAAAAATTATCAGGTGGGGAGTGTGGAAAAATCCCCCAAATGATTTGTGTATCGCCGTTAGAGGGCGCTTCGCTTCTGAAAAAGAATGTTAGTTTTATAGTTTGCGACGTAGTTAGTTAGCAGTGAACCTTCGATGCAATTAAGGTTGCTATGTAAATAAAATGATTATTTTTGTAGATTGTTGAAGTATTTCACTTCATTTAGAATTAGAACCACCTTTCGCAATAGATGGGTGGAAAACTGGTCAGGTATTTTACCATTAAATTTATTAATTATGTTTTTTATAACAATAAAACAAAAATTTATTTGTTACAAATATAGAAGCATAATAAACGAATATAGATATAAAAATAATAAAAAAAAATTCTAACTCAGTATGTTTACATTTCAGATCATTCAGTCTCTTCTGTATTTCCAATTTTCTGCCTTTTTATTAAGAAGGTATCTAATGTAATTTGCGTTTTCCTTTTGCCCTCTGTAAGAAGTTGTTGGTAAGCGGATAAGGCATCCATAACAGCCTGTCTTGCTTTTGAACTCCTGTCAAAATTTGGGTCATTTTCAAAAAATTGGTCCATAATTTCTGTTATAGTTGTCACACTGGTTTTTAGAAACGCTGTTGAAAGTTCTTTTTGCTCTTCTTCAGAATCACTACTTTCAATATTTTTGTGTTCTTTTTGGTTCGCTAATACATTGAGTTCATCATTAGAAAGACTTGCTGCTGTTTCTTGCACTATTTCTTCGACATCTTCCACATTTTCTTCATCTAAACCGGTTTGTTTCGCTAATTCTACTATTTCTTCCAGTAGTTCATTCATATCGGGCCCACCAGCGGCCGAGCGGTAAAGTCGCTAAACACTGGTAGTTCGGTCCGAGGTTCGAATCCCGCGAACGGGCTGGCTGCACGAGCGTTTTCGTGGTTTTCCCCATGTGTAACGTGTATACGAGCCGGTTTCCATTAGAAAGTCCTCCACGAAAGGCATCCCTCCTCTTAGGCAGATAGCCCTAGTGTGCTTTGCCATAATTAAATACACCACACACCGTATTCATATCGACAGAGTGTCCAGTGTCACCGCCCTTGCTTAGATCTGGCCAAATCTTCTTCCACACCCCTTTCAAACATTTTTATGTTACCTTATTCCAAGAAAAATTTATGTTTTCTACAGCATTCGTGATATTGTAGTTTTTCCAAAACTCTCTTATTGATTGTTTCTCTTCACCGTCTGTTTTTTCAAACATCTGTTTAAATGTTCGCCGCATGTAATAAGCCTTAAAATTTTATACACGCCTTGATCCATTGGTTGGATTAAGGCGAAAATATGCAGGTGCAAACATATTTGTCGATTCAGAGTTGTTTTTCAATCTTCCGAAACTTCAAAATGCTGCCAAATCTAACAGTTGTTTCCTGGATTATCAATGCATATTTTAACAGCCAATAATTTTTATTGATATTGTCTTTTTTGCACGTAGGAATCAGCTGTATCTCTTTAAAACCATTTTTTAGTTCAATATTCTCCGACCTTCCTTTACTAGGTTTATAAAAGCTGATGGAGTCTGCTAAAGCAGGCACAATTTAAATCGTACAAGATTAAAATAAAAGTGTAAGGTTTCTTGTTTTAAATTCCATATGGTAGGAGTTATTAAGTTTAAATTAAATTGCCTTGTCGATACTTTCATTTTTGAAATTCAAACAACCTTTTGCCAAGATTTAAGTTAGTCTAGTATAAAAGAAGCAGAAGAAACGCGGTGTCTTGTAATTAATTGTTTCTGCCATTTAACGAGATTTTATTGTTATAGATCAGTTATTCTCAACCAGGGAGGGGATTTGATAGCTTCGGAGAGGAAATGCGGTCTGTCTTTTATTTAGCTATTTAGTTTTATTTTATAAATATAAAAACTGCTTTTATTCAAGTTTTCGTCTTTATCAAAGTTTGCTATACTTTTTTATATTTAGTTTATAAAAGACATTAAAAATAATCTATCTAAATAAATGTATTTAAGTATTTTTCGAGCTTTGAAAAGGAGGAGGAGAGAAATGATATTTTACCAATGGTGAAAGGAAAGCATGGGACAAAACAGTTTTAGAACTACTTTTACAGACTGTTAAATAGTCTTTCAACTATCCCTCTTAAAATTAAAATATAGCAAGCGAATAATAACTTCGTAAAGTATTTCTCTCGCCTTCTTAGCATGCCTTCGTTGTGTAGTGATTAGCACGCTCGGCGCGTATTCGAGAGGCCCGTGGTTCGAGTACCGGCGCGAGGGCATTGCTCATTTTTCATTTCTCCTGCTTTCAAATAACTAAATGACTCTACAACTTAACTAGGAAGGTAAAATTACTTAATTATTTTTCTGGTGAAAGTAAAACGATACTTAAATTTATATCCTCAATATTCTAGAATGTTTGTTAATTTTTAGAGTTATTTGGTTGCAGGTTTATTGCGAATGCTCTTGTAAAGTTAGCAGTTTGAAATGTTTTTAATATTTGTAGTCTTAGTGTTCGATCATTAATAAATTTTAATTAGGCATTAGTTGCTTGTTTGGATTATTATAAGATTAAAATTCTGCTTGGTTTAAATTTCAATTTCTGTTTCATGGCGAAATGCTTTAGTGGGAGTAAATGTTTAAAGAGATGAAGAGCCAAGAGATACTTAAGCTTGATCAGCGATTCTCAGTCGGTGGTATGGAAGAAAAAAATGGGTGGTATACAATGAAACAAAGCATTTTTAACTATTAAATTCAAAAATTATGTACCCAACATCCTGTTTAAGTTTTCTAACACTCGTAAATTTATGTGATCTGAGTTTTGTTTAAGGTCAATAACCGCTCATAGACTTTAGCAAAATAATCCGTTTTTATGTTCGCAAATATTTTTTAAGCCATTGAGATAAAATTTTGTTATAAATGATGTTTCTAAAAGGAGTAATACAAATAGATGTTGTATTTAATACGAGATAAAAAAATAAGTTCCTGTAAAAAGATAATAGTATCTCATTAATTCTTTTAAAACTGATCGATTTATTAGTGTGTTTACACTTTATATCGCCACCGTTTTCGGGCTCATATTTCAATTAAAATCAGTTTTTTTGTCGGTTGGCTGTGTTCTATCAGCAGGTAGTATGCCTTCTTGTTGCTTTATATGCCTTACCTTTTTACGCGATTTGATAATATCGTTGTTTGTTTTTGAAGAGCTCGTAATATATTTTGCGTTTAAATATTTGTGAAAAAAATAATAAAACAAACCTAGATTTTCAAAATGGAAAAAAGGACTATGACTGACCAAGCGGAAAAGTGATAATTTAGAAGTGATGGATCCAGGAAAATCTACTAGCACTAAGAATATTGAAAAGAAAAGAAAAGCTATTTATAGAAAATATAATGAAATTATATATCATTTGGGTTTACTTGAAATGGCGATGAAATTGACCCTCAACCTCAACGTGTATTTACGGTGAACTATTCAATCAAAGTATGAAAATATAATTTCTTAAAAGACATCTTGTATAGTCATTAAGTTAGAAATGATTAGTTCATTATTTTTGATGAAGAAGACTTGATAAAGGTACAATGCTTTCGCCGGGACTCTAATCTGGAAGAGTCGAATACGCGCCAAGTGGGCTAGCGTTACACCACGAAGGCATGCAGAAAGGAGGGAGAAAGTACTATAATCTTGAATCTAAGCATGCCAATTTAAAGGATAAATTGAAGAATATTTTAAGAGAAAATTATCGGAGTTCAAAAAGAGTAAACAAATAATGAAAGGTTTTGTTACTTGAAGCGGGAAAGCTTTGGAAGCTAGTTACCTAGTAAGCCTAAGAATGGCCAAGATTGGGTAGGCTCACAGTATTGGTAAAAACTTTGTATACCGCCAGCTATAAAGATATCATTTTAACATTATCCAACGAAAAAGCGGATAATGAACTTAATAATCCGTTATCAAATGATACAGTAAGTTGACAAATTCATGAAATGGCGAATTCCGTAAAAAAGACCCTTATTTCGCATTGTAGTTGGATGAAAATACTGATATAGCGAACTTTGTTCAATTATTAGTTTGCACACGTTTCGAAGAAGATAAACGAATTGCCGAGTATTTATTTTGTGAATCTCTTCATGATAGAGCAACTGTAAAATAACTTAATAGTAACTTATTAGGTAATTGTAAAATTAACCTATCAAAATATTTTTGTTGTGTTTTGTTGATGCAAGAAAATTACATCTAATCTGATTCTGATCTTCTCGAAAAGAGGGGACTTCCACTAATTCCTTAATCTTTAAAATTTTGCGAGCGTCTTCTGAAGCAAGGCAGTTCAAAGCATCTTTTAATTCATCTTATTTCAGAAGTGTTTATCCCTTTAGTCACATCACTTAAGAGCGACAGTAGTGTTTCCACTCGGAAGAAGATCTTTACGGGCTTTTACTTTTGCTGGGACATAAAACATAAGAAATTTGCCGGTCTTTACCATGGATTGGGTTCCTCCACCTGCTTAGGATAGCAACCCCTATATGACGCTGCGTGGTAACTACCACCGCTCATAATACAACTTACCTTCTTCTTTTTTCATCTTGAATTCGTAGGTTCTGAAAAACGATGTGATTGTACAGGTATTTATCATTAACATATTGCTAGAAACACACCGTGCTTTAAAAACGTTTCAAGTACTGAATATAAAATTGCTTGAAAGAATAACAAATTCACCTCTTTACCTTTTTTTAATTAGGCTGGAAAAATAATTCGCTGTTCCTCATAACTAGGTATAATGCTCTTCAGGAAGATATAGAATTTATGATATGTAACTCAAATCGAATACGAATACAAGATGAAGAGATGATTCTCAAGACACAATCAAGCTTATTATAACAGCCATCTTCTGTATGGCAAACTTTCGACAGCGATGGCGCTACTTCAGGCCAGCTCTTGCTCGATAAGATTCTATTAAAATTCTGATGTTGAAGATATCGTAATATTATGAATTGCATTGCCTTTACCATTCCTAGGTATCTCGACGAAATAGACACGGATCTTTCTTGCATTACCATCTCTGATCCTGAAAAGTTCTTTCATCTTTCTTAGTTGGAATTTTCATTTCAATTAGTTCTTCAAGTAAGTAATTTTCAGAAATGGCGTTATGTAGGTCTTTGATAACTGTTTTTATCTTTTTCTCGTTAACCATCTGAATGTGTGAGACTGAATTCCATTTTTATGGAGTTGTATTATGATGTATTTCTCTCGTCTTCTTAGCATGCCTTCGTAATGCAGTGATCTGCACGCTGGGCGCGTATTCCAGAGGTCCCTGGTTTGATTCCTGGCGAGAGAGTTGCTCATTTTTCATCTCTCTTCCTTAAAAAAATACCTAATGTCTCTACAGTCTTGCTATCACTCTTTAGTCATTACTGTTTTTCGGAAATACCTTAAGTTTCTATGTTTTAGCTTGAGCTTAAAACTGTTCAGTACAAAGGTTCACAAAAATCTTTCTTAGGTTCTACCAATTGAATTCTGCCTCAATGATGGAATGGAAGGATGATGGAAAGGAGCCTTTTCTTCTTTTAGGGTAAATGTTTCTGCGGAGCGGCTGATTGCTCCATCAGTTTCTCATCACTGTTGAAAAAATCATATTTATTTGGTTTTTAATTTCTGCTGATTCGCGATCGGCAAGTTTACGTTTAAAAGTCTTTTATGACTTCTGCCATTTCTGCGTATTTTCACCTATAATGAAGGGAAGTTTCTTTGGAATTTTTCACGACTGGTACTGGGCCCCTCTTATGACAATGGCATCTTCTGAGGATTTTTTTTTTCCTGAATGTCAATAATACACTTTAAAATTTTAAGAATATTTATTGAGATTCTAAGTAGCCACACTTTTTCTCTAAATTACAATTTCCCTATTAGTTTCTTATTGCTTTCTGACACAATATCGTTAAACGGAAAGTATCGTAAATATAAAAAGCATTTAAAAAAAACGAATTTATAGATTTTTTAGCCTAACTCATCTTTCAGAATGCTCAGAAGATTTACACTAGTCTAAACCCAGGACAACGGAATTTCACGCAGTCTTCTATGAGTATAATGAAGTGTAGAATGTATTACTTAATATCCAGAATTTTATACTGAAACTAAAAATTTAAGTTATTTTACAGATATTTATCATTAACATACAGCCAGGAACACACTATGCTTTAAAAATATTTGAATCACTGAATTTAAAATTATTTGAAGGAATAACATAATCATCACTTTACCTCTGTTTTAGTGAGGCTCGAAAAATAATTGGTACGATAAAAAGTCATGCTAATATTCGTTGATATTCACTAAAGAGAATTTCACTTAGTATAACCAATTATAATGCTAGTCAGAAAGATATAAAATTTATGATTATGTAACTAGAATTTTCCGGTAAGTGGATCATATCTGAATACCATTATTTTGCCCGTCTAAATTGAACATGTTTTAGCGTATCATATAATTTTATCCCTGTAAAGACTGTAAAGATTACGATTCGAAATTCCGTATTTGCTGAATGCACATTGTTTTCACACCATCATAAAATCGTAAATTCTAAAAGAATATCATTGGAATTTGGGGAACGATCCGAGTATCTGCACAGGATTTCATATCACTGGATGCATGCTTAAAAAAAAGAGAGTGTAAAATTCAGCTTAAAGTTAATGAAATACTCTACTCACCTTTTGCCGTTTCTTGAAATGGAAGTCTCATGAATGTTGCAATTCCACCAGCAGCCGACATGAAATCTTCTGGCAGTGGTTCGTTAAATTTAGAAGATAAAAATCTTCGTTCATTTTGAAAAGCAACATTGCGAATACATTTTAAAGCTTTCCACATTTTTTTTGTCTAGACCTTACTACTCAGGAAGACGCGTTTATGTTAGATGGCCATGGAAATGGTCAATACCAATTTTCTTTCCTTAAAATAGCCTCGAAGCACACTAAATTTCTTTACTGAATTATGGTTTTAGAAGACAAAAATTTGCTTGCACATTTACCTGAAATAATTGTATTAACTAGAGAAGAATTTTAAAGAATAACAATTTCATTTAGTTTTGAAGCAGAATAATTGTTGCGCATTAAGTTTTTATATGAAAATCTATAGAAATAGTTACTTATTCACAAATTGTACTGATTGTTCAATTTATAGCTAATCTATAAACAATTAAACTGAAACACCATTCTGTTCCTTTTTCAGAAGTAGAATGCTATTTTTAGCATTAAATCATCATACAATACCACATACTTTGAAAGATAAGAGACATCGGGTTTAAACGGATTAGAAAAATTTGCTTAATTATTTTTATTACAATATATTTATTCACGCGTTGTAAATATTTGTCTATAGTGGCTTAGAAGGCCGTGTAAAAATTCAGATACTTTACTGTGAGAAAGCGTGAAATTTATTGAAGCTAGTGTGCATCATAATTCCATATAAGCTAGGCCAGTTTTATTACTAAAGAAATATAGGCTATCGTCTAGGACAATAACCCATGGAAGACTCCTATCTCACGTCTTAACAAAGAAAAATCAATCGTTAAACCTTTGATTATTTTAATTTCAGCAAAATGCTACTTGACAGAGCAGCTATCGACCAAGCAGGTGACCAACAGAGCAGCTGTATCCACGTGGTGTTTCCGGAGATCCGGAATACTGCATCTTTGACTTTGAACTAACTCACCAAATTAACTTGAAAACACCGAGCTACAGTAATATAAAAGCTTACGAAGTCAGCACCATCAAAAACTGCAGGTTCAGAGGAAAATACCTGAATCTATTTGTAATGCCTGCTTCCCTTACGAAGACATTCTAAGTATTATACACACTTCTGGCCATTGAAATTGCAGCTCCAGGACGGAATGATCTGAGGAACGTCAAAATCACATGAAAGGGCAAGAGGTTGGGATATGCAAATAATTAGTATTTAAGCTGATTTTAGGCCACGCAGGAGGAAGAAAAGACATCTGAAGCACTTCATAAGCGAAACGTTGCGTAGTAGGTTTCTCATTCGGAAAGCGCTTTGGAAAGTTGGAGTTTGCTCGGAATATCGTGTTATGCCTCGAATAATAATAATAAACATTTACCAGCAAGTGTGGGAATTCGATAGAGGCAGGATCGTTGCCTATCCAGAGTGTGGATTATCATTCCCTGGTATCGCTCATCGCACAGGTCGGCATCCAACCAATGTCATGCGAATATGGAATCAATGGGTTGTTGAGGGTCATACTGAAGGGCATGTAGGATCTGAGCGCCCTTCCTTGACTAACCCTCGAGAGGGCAGACATATTGTGCGATCAGACCTGCAAAACCCTACAACAACAACAGGGACAATTAGTAAAGAAATTGTCATGTTTGCAGCATACCCAGTATCCCCTCATACGGTGCGTTGGTGTTTGCAGCAGCGCGGACTATCAGCACGGCGATCATTACTTCCCTTGACAATGCAACATAGAGAGAGACGGCGACTCTGGTGCGCCGAACAACAAAGCTGAATACAGGAGTGGCTCAATGTCGTCTTTTCAGATGCGTCCCGATTCTGCATGCAGTATTCTGATGGCCGTATACGAGTCTGGAGGCTCCGAGGACACCGCATGTCGTTTGCTTGCATTCGATACCGGCATAGAAGCCCTGCAGCTGGTGTAATGGTGTTTGACCAGCCATTGGGTACACGACACGCACATCTCTAGTTAGGATCGATGGTAATTTGAAAGCAGATCGGTACATTTATGACATCTTACGCCAGTGGTTGTGCCCTATCTTCGAGGCCTACCAAACGCCATCTTTCAAGATAATGCGAGATCACATGTGCGTCGTGTTCTGACCATGTCTGCGACATGTGCGTGTGTTGTGCGTCGTGTTCTGACCTTCCTCCATACACAGGGTATTTGATTGCTGCCCTGGTCTGCACAGTCTCCAAATCTGTCACCCATTAAAAATATCTGGTCGTGGGTTGCTGAGAGACTAGCCCGTCAGCCCTCTCCAGCTAATACGGTTGATGAAGCGTGGCAATGAAATGAAGCAGCATGGAATGAATTGTCCGTTTCTGTCATCCAAGCCCAAATTGACTCCATGCTTAACCGGTTAAAGCTGTTTTAGCCGCCATGGGTGGCAACTGTTTCTACTAATTTCGAACCCCTGTAAACCTCCAAACTGCTTAGAAATTTAATTATTTTGTCTTCATGCCATGCTGTTTACGTGCAAGTAGCACAGCAACGTCGATGTATGTATCCAAGTAGCAACGTCGTAACGTATCCAAGTAGCACAGCAACGTCGTTACGACGTTGCTGTGCTACTTGGGATACAAAGATGAAGATATACGTTGCAAAAACATTGTAAAATGTCGTCTTTAAGACGCCCAGATGTCCGCTAAACTCCACTGTTTTGCAACCGTTGCAAAGACGTCTTTATTACGTCTTTGAAGATAAGGTTTTTCTCGCATAGACGTCGTTATTGCGTCTTTCGCAGGTGATATTTTAGTTGTGAAAGCATCGTATCACGACATCTTAACGACGTCTAAATGTTCGCCAAATTCCACCTTTTCGCAAGAGTTGTAAAAATGTCGTTTTTATGTCCTTGTGTTACATATTGATTTATGCAGAAAAATAAGCTTAATAATTAATGTATTTTCTTCTTTTTTAAAATTTTGTATTCCTTGTATTTTTCTAAAGTTTAAATATTTTATCATTTCCTGAAAAACAGAAGATAATAGAATTTTTTCTCTTTAGACTAAATATGCGCAATTAATAATGGCCTTAATTACTTTCAGTACTTTAAACTATATTTTTAAATTACTTAAATTCTAAGTTAAGATTATTTAAGATTTCCACATCTTTTCCCTTAAGTGAGAGTAATTATGAAAGTGGTTATTATAAATATATAACATTAATAGTAGGTTTTAAGTAAATAAAACTCAATCAGGCATAAATAAAAGTAAAGATATATATGTGGGTAAAAAAAGAGTGTTTCTGCCAACAATATTATCACATTTATTTTTGTTAAATCTCAGAGACATTGAAAATTGCCCTTGTCATGATAAATTAGAAGGCGGTTCTTAAGGTAACTTAATCAGTATTTTACCTGAACTCAAGTGTAAATGTATTTGCGTTTCATAGCAAAAAAATAACCATTAACTTCTATATCACCAAGATATGCAAATGAAAGACTGTATAAAGAAGTTAAATGTGATAAAAAATATTTCATACAAAAATATACCTAAATCTAAACCCAAAAAAAAAAAAAAAAAAAAAAAACTTCTCTTCATATCTAAAATGAAATAATAACCTAACAAACAACATACATGACAGCACTATTTAAGAAAAAACGTGAACTAGTAATGTTTGAAAGTATAAATAGCAGAAGGAAGGTAGCAGAATTAAAATTTCCAATTAATATAAAAATTATTTGCGTTTTTCAAACAGTAAGCAATTAAAAGTGCAATAATTATTGATTGCAGTATTTACTAGTAATACTGATGTTTCTTAAGATCATTTCTTTCATTCATATGTTAATGCATTTACTTATTTTTAGTTTCTACATTTTATAATAGTGGTAGATTACAATGATTATTTCATGTACTTTTTATAATCAATAACTTTCCTTTTAAGACACAATAACACGCCGAATAAATACTAATTCAGAAGTCAAACCACAAAAATCAGCGTTATATTTACAAAACTTTCACAGGACTAGTTTCGACGGTTTTACCGAACTACCATCCTCAGCTGCAAAACCGCAAATGAACAAGATAGGAAATAATGATTAGATAAGATAAGAAAGCCTGGACAAGAATAAGCAAGTGGCGCCATCTGTTGGTGAAACCAGAACTAAAACATAATTTCTTTAAAGGCCGAAGGCAAATTTGGATTGGAATTAGGATCATTAACTAAAACAGAAAGATTTTTATGAATGTGAAATGCCTCTAGAAAATCCAGTTCTCCAATGGAAGATGTTTTTTGAATAATTTTGGCAGCAGAAAAATTGAAAGTGTGATTTTCGGACCAACAATGTTGAGAAACAGAAGACTTCTGTGTTTCCTTTTTTCTAACATATGCCTCATGTTCCTTGACGCGAAATTTTAAGGCTCTCTTAGTTTGGCCAATGTAAATTAAACCACACTGGCAAGGAATCCTATAAATACCCCAGGAATTCATATCCGGAATGGGGTCCTTGAGTATGGAACTCGGAATTTTATTGATGGGAGAATAAACAACCCGAAAGTTAAATTTCTGCAAAATATGTGCAACTTTATAGCTAATTGATGGAAAGAAGGGAATGGCAACAGAATTTTTATAATCTCCTAAAACAAGATTGTGCCTTTTAGTGTGTTGAGATGAGAATTTTTTAACTGCTTGATTAATAATGTTGGGTGGAAAGCCCCTGTCAATAGCTATTGCTTTTAAATACTTTAGTTCTTCATCAAGGGCTAGTTTGGAGGAGCAAACTTGAAGAGCACGGAAAACACAGGAATAAAATGAAGCTAACTTTTGTTTAGTCGGATGACATGATTTAAAGTGTGGTGGAAGGCAAACCGATGAAGGTTTACGGTAAACCGTAGTACTGAAGTTGGATGTGTTACGTGTGACCAGAATGTCGAGAAACGGAAGAGAATTGCAAGTCTCAAGTTCAAAAGTGAACTGAATAGCAGTATCAATAGAATTCATTGTTGAAAGAACTTTATTTAAATCATCTTTATTACCTTCAAACAGGGTAAAAGTATCGTCTACGTAGCGGAACCATGCCGGGAAGTTTAAATTTTCAAACAATTTTGATTCATAATAATGCATGTAGATATCAGCCAGGATGGGACTGAGAGGGCTTCCCATGGCTAATCCCTCAGTTTGCTTGTAATATTTAGTTTGGAAAACAAAATGTGTTTGTTTCAAACAGAGTTGACTGAGAGAAATTAGCTTATCAATTTCGTGGAAGAGAAATGAAATTCGCGAAGTCTGCTTTCTAGACATTTTAATGCACCCTCCACTGGAACATTGGTGAATAATGATTTTACATCAAGAGACACCATGTGTAAATTACTAGGAGAAATGCTTTTAACCTTTTTTACAAACTCTATTGAATTTTTTATGGTGTAAATGTTATTGTCTAATAGAGTGAAAAATCTAGAAACTAAATATTTAGCTAATGGATACGAGGCAGTACCTAAATTTGATACAATAGGGCGGAAAGGAATGCCACTTTTATGAATTTTGGGAAGAGCATATAATCTGGCACAATTCGCAACAGATGGGATAAGCGAATGTTTTAAGTTGCTTGAAATGATTTGCGAAGATTTGATCGCAGTTTTTATTTTTGACAAGTCCGAAGGTGAAGGAAGTCAAACAACAAAAGTTTTTGGCAAGTCCTATTCCTTTCCGCCCTATTGTATCAAATTTAGGTACTGCATCGTATCCATTAGCTAAATATTTAGTTTCTAGATTTTCCACTCTATTAGACAATAACATTTACACCATAAAAAATTCAATAGAGTTTGTAAAAAAGGTTAAAAGCATTCCTCCTAGTAATTTACACATGGTGTCTTTTGATGTAAAATCATTATTCATCAATGTCCCAGTGGAGGGTGAATTAAGATGTCTAGAAACCAGACTTCGCGAATTTCATTTCTCTTGCATCGAAATTGATGAGCTAATTTCTCTCACTCAACTCTGTTGGAAACAAACACATTTTGTTTTCCAAAATAAATATTACAAGCAAACTGAGGGATTAGCCATGGGAAGCCCTCTCAGTCCCTTCCTGGCTGATATCTACATGCATTATTATGAATCAAAATTGTTTGAAAATTTAAACTTCCCGGCATGGTTCCGCTACGTAGACGATACTTTTACCCTGTTTGAAGGTAATAAAGATGATTTAAATAAAGTTCTTTCAACAATGAATTCTATTGATACTGCTATTCAGTTCACTTTTGAACTTGAGACTTGCAATTCTCTTCCGTTTCTCGACATTCTGGTCACACGTAACACATCCAACTTCAGTACTACGGTTTACCGTAAACCTTCATCGGTTTGCCTTCCGCCACACTTTAAATCATGTCATCCGACTAAACAAAAGTTAGCTTCATTTTATTCCTATGTTTTCCGTGCTCTTCAAGTTTGCTCCTCTAAACTAGCCCTTGATGAAGAACTAAATTATTTAAAAGCAATAGCTATTGACAGAGGCTTTTCACCCAACATTATTAATCAAGCAGTTAAAAAATTCTCATCTCAACACACTAAAAGGCACACTCTTGTTTTAGGAGATTATAAAAATTCTGTTGTCATTCCCTTCTTTCCATCAATTAGCTATAAAGTTGCACATATTTTGCAGAAATTTAACTTTCGGGTTGTTTATTCTCCCATCAATAAAATTCCGAGTTCCATACTCAAGGACCCCATTCCGGATATGAATTCCTGGAGTATTTATAGGATTCCTTGCCAGTGTGGTTTAATTTACATTGGCCAAACTAAAAGAGCCTTAAAATTTCGCGTCAAGGAACATGAGGCATATGTTAGAAAAAAGGAAACACAGAAGTCTTCTGTTGCTCAACATTGTTGGTCCGAAAATCACACTTTCAATTTTTCTGCTGCCAAAATTATTCAAAAAACATCTTCCATTGGAGAACTGGATTTTCTAGAGGCATTTCACATTCATAAAAATTTTTCTGTTTTAGTTAACGATCCTAATTCCAATCCAAATTTGCCTTCGGCCTTTAAAGAAATTATGTTTTAGTTCTGGTTTCACCAACAGATGGCGCCACTTGCTTATTCTTGTCCAGGCTTTCTTATCTTATCTAATCATTATTTCCTATCTTGTTCATTTGTGGTTTTGCAGCTGAGGATGGTGGTTCGGTAAAACCATTGAAAATAGTCCTGTGAAAATTTTGAAAATATAAAGCTGATTTTTGTTGTTTGACTTCTGAATTAGTAACTTTCCTTTTGTTACTGTACAGAAATAATTTAAATAATATAGTATACGATAGTAAGCTAAGTACGTTAAATAGCACACGATGAAACTTTTTGTTTCTATATACTATGAATTTCTTTTTTATCACAAACACATAAAGTAAGCGAAGAAAATAGAATATACTTTAATTTAATAAAAAATAAAACCTAATTTCCAACATTTATTTATTGATATAAATAAAATCTAATTTCAAATATTGAGACTAATAAACATATATAACGGCAATAGAAAATACGTAAATTTAATAAAAAATAAAACCTAATTTCCAACATTCATTTATTGGGATAATCTAATAAACATACAATAACGGCAATATTTAAAAAAAAAAAACGCGAATTACACAGTGTTCGGAAGAAAAGATACCAAACGAAAAGTAATAAAACTGCAATTTGCAATCAATAAAAAATATTTAGTGTTTTTTAATATTACACAATTAAATACCACATAATTATAGATTACAATATTTTATAGAAATGCTAATGTTTCTTTTTAACACTATTTTTCGATCATACATTTCATACACTGTTTAAAATCATTAACTTTTCCTGCATACTCTACAAAAGACAACATAGTATAGAATGTGCATTATTATTAATTTTAATGTATTGCTTCTTGCTGTTACATATATCTAATTCATCTTCAGCAGTTATATTAAGTACCGGTACCAGTCCAATAATTTCTTTGTATTGAGATAATGAATATAACATAACAGCTTGAATCGTTGTTGCTTCTGCACTGATTGCATTTTCAGCAAAACCAGAAAGTGCCTTACTGTTGTATGTTATTTTTGGTTTCATATGAATTAATTCTGAGAGCCAACCTTTCAATATGAACACAATAATCCATTAATATGCATGATATACGATATAGCACTTAGGACTTTATAACCGAGGCACAAACCACCATAAAACGTTTTAATCACCCGCAACACATAAAACACCAAAACAGAACACAATTTCAGGAACACTATATTCACGATTAGCATTGTAGCACGTTGCATTCAATATTTTTTAAATGATGTATTCAAAATTTGGCTGTCTTCTTGTAGAGCACATATTCACAAACAAAATAAGCAAAAATTCCACATTCTCACGATGATTTCTCCTCAATTCAGTGGCTTTCAAACAGGAGCTCACAGCAATGCAAATTCACTCGCTGGAGGCAGTTGAAGTAAGTAGATAGGGACAGAACAATGAGAAGATTCACAGTGAGTTCTTTGATTGACAGTGTATTACATTTACTTTTAATATAAACAGTATTACCGCTGTTCGGCACGCTTAGCTAGAAAGTCTAGCTTCAAGTAACAGCTCAGTTAAATTCTTCGAACTTCGAATTTGGCAGCTAGAATCTTTCATAGCTAAGATGACCATCTGTGAAAGTGACCAGTATAAATATATAAGTATTGAAAATCATTGAAAGTCATTATCTGTAAGATGAGACAGAAGACCAGAATGATCTGAAATCTTGCATGATGTTTTGGTTGTTTACATAAATTATGTTTTAAATTGAATTAATTGGCATGTTTGCAAGTTAATTAATTTCAAAATATTGAATTAAAGGTCAACTTTATGGAAAGTTAAAAATGATAGGAAAATAATCTTGCCACTTTGACAGCAAATCTTTCTTTACTATATCATAAACATCTCTGACAAAAATGTAAACCTCACATCATGATTTTAAAGAATTCACAAAACTGTTAATCATATTTTTAAACATCGCTAGGTTGCCCATTACTGTTCTGAAAGTGCAATTTTGGGATTTTAGAGAGTTCAAGGAGGGGGGCATTTGACGCCTTATAATTTGGCAGTTAAGGCATCCCACACATGCCTAATAGGTTTCAAGTCTGGGGAGTAAGCTGACTACTCTATTCGACTGTGATACTCTATTTGACTGTGACTACTCTATTCCGTTTCCAAGCATTCTGACGTAACAGATGCGTAATGCGGGCAAACATTGTCCTTCATTAGCAAAATATGAGGGCCAGCAGCCTTGCATGGGTTAAACAGCCTTACATGGAGTTCCATAACTTCATTTAAGTATTTATGATAGGTTTCAGATCCTCCGTCAAAAGTATGCCTCTCAGCGATGTCATTTTTGTTTATTCTGTTTCATACTATGGAACCATTTCATGGAAATGGGAGCCTTCCCGAATAAGAGAAGGCTACGTACGTGTTATTCGCTTCCTCCAGATCAAAATGTATCTATAACCACTAAGGCTATACCTGGACTCGATATTAAACAGTACATATTTACTAACTATTGCTTTGCTTCCATTGAACGTGACGACAACATCTGAAAAGGGCTTCTTTGGAAGCTAAAAGGAAAGTGACACAAAGCAAGTCTCTAACCTCCTGAAGCCTTCGTACTGCGGTAAAATAGTTAATTCAAGTTCCTGTGGCAGCTTTAAGTTCTAAACTTAACCCTCATATAGTTGCTTCAGAAGTTTCTTGCCGATACTGACAGAAATCTGTTGAAACTGAAATTACACCATTAAAGCCTGAGAAACTTTTACTCAGCATACTTTTCAGAATATTTTTAATTTTACAAACATCCAAATTGGAGAGTTGGAGTTGCGATGAGAGCCTTACTCATTTTTCATGTCTCCTGCTTATCAGACAAACCTACTGTAGAACGGCGGCGCCTGAACTAAAAGGGGGTGGACGATAATTCGTCACCACCGGGATTTGGTGATTGGGTCCCTTAATCCCCAGTTGCCCTTTAAAAAGGGGAGTATATGAGGTATTTTCTCCTTCCTGCCAGCATGCCCTCGTGGTGTAACGGTAGCACACTGACGTATATTCGAGAGGTCCAGGTTCGAGTCACTGCTCATTTATCGTTTCCTGCTGCCAAAAAACTAATGACTCTACAGGGTAAAGGCAAATAGGAGATTCAAACTAAGCAGATTTTAAAACAGAATGAGTGCGCGAAAATGGAACTGTATATTCTAACCAGTAAGAAGGGTATGAACAACAGGTAAGTAAGAAAGACAAGTAAAATCAAAAGAAACAATAATTTTTAGTGATTCAACCCTCTTCAATATGTGCTCAAAAGTGCGGCTGCCAACAGTAATAGAAAATTCCCAACGATGGCGTGTCAAATCTGTTTTTATCCAAGAAACAGGTCCACCCAGCAGCTGTCTAATCGTAAAATATCTCTTCAGTTCTTTGAACAGCTGCTCCATTTTCTTCTTCAACCCAATAGATAAAATATGTGTTAGCAAGATTCATGTTCTTGTAGACATGCATACCATACGAAATATATATGGGGATAATCATTTTTCTTTTCTTCAGGCTGTCGTCATCATCTTCAGTGTACTTTCTACAACATCAGTGCGTCATTTCCGTACACACATTCCATTACGAAATCTGTTCATATTAGTTTCCTCTACTTGAATTTGCATTTTTGCCAGACATTTTAGAATCAACCTGTATGTAGGTATGTATTATGTATGCACATATATATATATATGCATATGTGTGTGTGTGTGTGTTTGAAAAAGAAACTACAGTGGATACCAAGAAATACAACTCAGTGTTCACTTTTTCCTCATTTTCTAAGATAGAGAAATGCTGTGTCAGAAAATATCATATGATCTAAGCAAAATTAAAAAACTTCTTAGTGATTTCAGATTGGGTGATTAAGTTTGCCAGTTTTAGGAATTGGCGCGGTGACAATTTTGACAAAGTACCAAAGATTTACTAACAGGTTTAATCAATCTTCATTTGAGAGTACAAAAGCCTTGGCGAGAGTTGGTGGTACTTTAAGATTATTGACTACAAGTATTCAGCTTTAGTGGAAACAAGCTATTAAGTTCCAATAATTATCGCCTTTTTAAAATTTCGTGAAATAAATAGTTCTTCAAAAGTCGCCAATATCATATCCTTAACTGAGGATTAATCTCTAATCTTTGAAAGTGTTATAAATTTCAAAAGTAAATCTGACAATTAATCCATTACAAACCGCAACAAAAGCAATATACAAGCATGCTTAAACTTTTTCAGGGAGAGAAAGTGTATGTCAATGATTAAATCATACAGAAAGAAGAAAAACTTTGAGATTGAACTGATAAAGCTTAAAACTTTATTGGAAAATTATACTATAAAAACTTGACATATTACTACACAATTCCCGGTTTATCATTATCAGGACGGCAATGCGAAATAAAATGGTACATAGCAAAAACTTACGTTGTGTTACATGTGTAGTAAGAATAAACTATTTATTATACATAATAAATACATATAAAAAGTTAGCTTAGAACTGGTAAGTATCTATACTAAATTAAAAATAGTAAACTTAAAGTGAAATGAGGTATATAATTTTAGGAAAAAGAAAATCAGTGAAGCACTTACATCTCCAAACCAAAAATTGAATCTTCGCATTTGTTGCCACTCAGCATATCTGAATATCCTTCAAAGCATTTACGTTTTTATGCATGTTTCGTAGTTATATTACTTAATTTTTTATTAAAACAATAATACTGTTCCTTGATTCAAGTTATACTTCCAAGGTTCATATTAAATTTGATGAAAGGTCACCAGATAATAATGGTATCCGACAGAAAAAATATTAATTTTTCTATCCCTTGACGCTTAAAATTAAATGCAGTATGGTTAATATTCCGTTTTATTTTCGAATAGCAGAAGAATAGTGATGGAAATGAATGAAATCAATTATTCAATGAAACATCTTGTGACAATACAAAGATTTTTATTTACAAATACAACAAATGATAACTCCAGCTTTCACATCTCAAACAACACTCAAAACATAAGTGGCGTAAGATAATAATAATTAATTCTCAAATGCTTATGAAAAGCAAGTCAAAGTCATTTTTCTCCTTTTCTAACAAAAAGAACAAGCTCAAAACTTAAATGTCAAAAACCTCAACTGTTGCCATTCGTAATTTACTAAATTGTCTCAAACAAAGATAATATTAGATATATGTTCAACTTAACAGTTACTATGGAAAGAAGAAGTAGGAATAATTACAATTTCAGGCTTTGCTTTAAACATTTTTTTTTTTTTTTTTTCAAAATAGGAAATATTCTTTGGTTATGCAAATTAGGAAATACTTTTTGTATTGAAAGCGAATCACTGGTACTAGAAGGCCATTCTGTTTTGACTAACATGCTTTTAAAGGAGAAAGAATTACTCGTCAGATTGTTTTATGAGACTAGAAGCAGTTGCTCAGCTGGTATTGCAAGAGTATCTTCAACTTGTAGCTCCAGAAAGTGGACACTAACCCATTTCACTAGAAGTTGCTGTTTGTTGCTGCGGCTGTTAGAACTTTCTGTTATCAGTATATAATCACAATTTTTTCGAGCGGAGGCATGTTAAGTATGCATTATTTGATCTACGGTGTGAAAGGTATTGCAGTCCATTTTGTTACATTTCTTCTACAAAATCCACATAATGCAAGAACTGAAACAACAAGATACTCAGAAGCATGTAGATATTGCTTTCCAATTTCTGTAGAGAAAGGTTATTGACGAAATATAACCATGGAAGATTCGATTTACAGATGACCCAAATTTTAATCTAGAAGCAACAGTAAACACCAAAAAATACGGCATATGGGGTTGACTTACACTCCGATTTGGTATATGAAATTCTTTGCACTGTGTATACGTGATCTGATTAACAATGATTATTATGGCCCGCATTTATTTGAGACACTAACACTTAAAAGCTGGTACAAGGTATTTCATTGCAAGTACATATAACAGCATGAGATTCTTGCCGTGCAGATATGCGGATATTTAGAGATAATAGTTTTCATGCAATGTAAAGCTGTATCTCATGTTTGATAACAAGTGAAGGAAGAGCTTCGTACAAAATTTGCTGATACTGATGTGACTTCAGGAAGTGCTTCTTCTAGACTCGACATTCTGGCTCTCCATACTTAGAGCATTGTAAAAATTTGACTAGTATTCCTTACTCGGATCTTAAACTTATTAATTGAATACGCGAATGTAATACTCCAGCAGTTTCAAAACCTTCTGAAATAAAATTCTTCGAATATAGCACCTCATTTTAGGGTTATTAGCTAGATTGTATCAGAAAAAAGAAATGCAACTATTTTCAGGTGAAGTAAAATTAAATGTAAGTTACTTTAAAAGGAAAATCTATCTTAGAAGTTTCTTGCTTCCATATGGCTTCTTGATGAAATTCATTTTTATAGTATCTAAAATTTCATCGTGTAACTTGCAATCTCTGTTTAATCACTCAGAATATTAATAGCTCGTAATTTATTTGAATCTATAATGCTTAACTTAACATTGTAGTTGGCAATATAATCAGTCTAAGAATAGCATATTTCTTGTAAAATTGTATTATCGAGAAATAATCACAGCGAAAAAAGTATCCCGGTATTCTTCAAGACAACAGGAAAAAACATACCACCATTACATATTATCGCAACCACTTTGGCAAATTTTACGGAAAAACTACTTTAATTCTAAAAGAATATATATTACATACATACCAATTTTACATTTCAATTGTATACTTACTACAAAAAAAAAAAAAAAAAAAAAAAAAAAAAAAAGAACAGTAAACCTAATTAAAACTGATTTTTGTTTCCGTTTTAAAGATTTCGTAACGATCGCTTTTTGAAAAGATTTAAACATTATTCCTTTAGCGGGTTTTCGGCAAAATATTGTATTGCTGCAGAAATTTCCCGTGTTTCGTCTATTATAAAAAAAAAAAAACTCCACAAGTACGAATTTTAATATCCTGTTTAAGACAATTAATGACAATTTTTCTATAAAAGCCGTTGAAACTTGCAATACAGTAAAAAAAAAAAAACGCATTCGGAAACGACGATGTTGAAACTGAATACTTGCCATGCGCGTGCGGTAGCCTGAATAATTCTTATGTGCGTGATTAACAGAATTTGGCATATTCTGAAACTTTGGAGACTTTTACTAAGATGGTTGCGAAAATATATAAGCACCAGGGAAAAATTAGAGAGAAAGAGAGTTCAAGAACGTTGAATGTCATTGATTTTTATGCCCATATTTATCCCATATCGATTAGAAAAACAAACATCTTAGTCGACTACTTTATGTTTATCTTCTTCACTAGGTTATAAGTAGATTCTGTCTCTACTGCCCGTATGCATATTTCGTAAGTGCACATATGTATCGCCACCGAGGGAGTGGCTTTTAGAACGGACCAATGGGCTTCCAGTAATTTTATTCTCATTTCACATGACCTTTGCCAAGCTTTATACAAGATGGTTGAAAATGTTTTGTCACGAAATTTCCTTTACAAGATAATTAAAGCATCATGGGTTTCTTGTGAAAATTTTGAGTCCGAAGTTAGACTAAACACAAGCATAATTATGTATGTAAATAGAAGTCTTAGCATTTTTTATTGCAATCTATCTATAATGTGCATTGACAATGCACAGTTTTATTCAAAGAGAACTTGAATAGTCTGCATTCCTACATATTTAGTGTGCTAAATTTCACATGAATAACTGTTTACTCTTAAATGAATTGCCTGCTCAAGAAATACTCTTCAAACAGAATGAATGTGTTTTATTCACAACGAATATATCTAATTTATCCATGTATAACTTTTAATGTTAACAATAGGTATAATCAGATCATTCACAATATATATTTTAAATCTTCATTTCCAAAATCAAATTTGATTTTGCTGTATGTAAGCATGCTGTATTCTGTATGTGAGCATGCTGTATGTAAGTTTTGCTGTCTGTAAGGTATGTAAGCATTGAGATAAGAAAATACTAGATTCATTGTAACATTTCCAGTTATTCTTAGTTCAATAAAAATGTATACACTTGAATTCTTTAAATCTACAAGTGTTAGTAAATGCCTTATATTCGAGGCTAATTGTAACTTGAGTCATTTTCTTGATATAAAGAGAGATAATATGCCACGAACATTAATCCAAATATCAGTGCTTGATAAGTTTTGCGAAAGTGAAATATTGAAGATTACATAAACTTATAAAATAAAAGCACTATGAGATTTTCTACTAAAATGATATATTTACAACGGTATAAAATAATAGCAGCATTTGTACGCCATACATTTACAACTGTGGAACAAATGCAAAATAAAACGCAAACAACAACATGCGCTTATATGCATAATTCCAAAGATTCAGCGTCATAAGAGAAATAGAAGTTCATTTGTCCATTTTTGAAACCTGTCTCTCAATGGCGATACTGATATGCACTTGTGAATTATGCTCCCCGCATAAACGTACACTGAAAGTTCTCATGGTAGGACTACTTGGGAAAGTGAACAGTATTTCGGAGATCGGTAATTGTTTTTAGTTAACAGCAATTGTTTTTGGTACTCCCGCATCCGCAACACGTGAGGCACGTGACAACGTGAGATACACACGACAACCAACAAGACATACGTGAAGCTTTTGCGAGCCTGGTTCTCTCAGCAAGTGAAGAACAAATACATCTAGAAATCCTATTCGCACAACTACCGCCCTCACGTGGATCATCGACCTATAGCAGAATCTGTACGAGGATATTAAGGATCATTGAAGAATTCTCATAGAATTTAGCTCTTATGCTTTCAGAAAATATTTTCAAGTTGTAAGGTGTTTTAACTGGCAGCGTCTGGGAACTTGAGCCACTCTTGTAAAGCGGCGTTGACCTGCGTTAACTGTGGATAAGCTCATAGCCAGGATAATTACAAAACAAAGACTCATCACTGCGTCAATTACGCTACTCATAATAAATCCAAAGGGACTTCGACACCGCACACCCATAAAATGCAAGGCAATGTGAAGCCTATGAAGCAAAAGTACTCAGAATGAAGACAGCGCCGCATCGGTAGTTGAACAGCAGCCTTTTTCATATCCAAGAACAGTACATGGAATTGCAGTCCTTTAAGGCAACTTGTAGCGCTGCCAAGCCGCAATTGTTCATGCAGCACAGGTTATTTTAGAAAATAATGCAGATCTAACCGCACTACAAGAGTATCATTTCACTAACAACAGGATCACAGGATTAAGCAACATCAAGCTTACCAGTCCGTAGGCAATCAAGCAGCCATCGCTCACAATGGTCAACTTAAGCCCCTGCTAATGTGTAAAGGAGAATATACAGTTACTGTACAGTTGGAGGAGTTTTATGGACAGATTGCCATCATCAGCGTGTATTTTCCTCCCTCATTTTCATTTCCTGGAATGCAATGACATGGCAATGTCATTGCATTCCAGGAGCTGGAACAAGTCATGCTGATTCCCACTAGGAACAAGATAATCACTGGGGACTTTAATACTGCTAACCCTCTATGGAGCACCCCAGAGAAAAACAGACGTGCTTCCCTATTCTTGACTTCATCACTTCTCACAACCTTGCAGTCATCAACCCCATCGACAGCCCTCCTACGTACTGGATTACTAGGACTCAGGGGTGGCCTGATATCACTTTAGCCAGCACTGGTATATTTAACAAAATTCACAATTGAAGCGGTCATTGAACGAGCGGAACCCCTCGTTCAACGACCATCGCTACATCGAGTTCAGAATTGATTCGGAACACCAATTTATGTCAAAAAAAAAAAACAGATGGAAAACGAAGTACATAAACCTCAATAAATTTAAAGATTCACTGTCACCCCATATTGAACGTCTCGACGCACAATGTAACAGTTGCAATAGTGGAAAAGACATCGACGCAATGCATAAAGATTGCAGAACGCAGCAACGTCCACGCCCTAAAAAAACAAGCTCCATACCTAAGAGCTGCTTACAAAAAGACGGATTGCAAAAGCGAAATTTTCACTCTGGAAAGAATACTGTACGAACACTGCGAATAAGTTCGGAACTATCTTCCGTATCGCACATGATAAGATGTTTTCGAATCTTACGGCCACAATAACCTACGGAACAGCAACTAACACAGAAGTAGTAGCGCACATTCTGGACAATATCTTCAGATCTGATAACACAAACAGGTGACAGGTGACGGAGGACGAGGGCGCCTGATGTTTAACATAGGTAAACAGGCATATGCCCCGCGTCCTCCACTATCTAGTGGCAACAACTCCCTGGAGCTTCATCAGGCTGCCTCGGGAGTATATTTGAATTTTAATGAGAAAGTTACATGGCCATACAAGGGCGGTTGACATAGTCTACATTACAAGTGATGTATATGACATTTGAAGGTTTTAGGATTACAGTGGTTACACGAAATAAAAAAAAAAAAAGAGGGGGGGAGGTGGCATAATAATGTAAGATATAATACACATAACAACATTGAATAACATTTAGACCATACAGTACACATAAAAACACTTAAAATACACAGAACATACTCACAGACTACTAAGTAGAGTACTAATAATGCATTCATGTGATGCTGTTAGAACATATAATGCTGGGCAGATGTAATACTATGTGACATATAAAAACGTGTAATAAAACTGGTAAGATCACAGGATACAGAGCAGAGATAAAGCTGCGATACTAGTGAAAACACATGGTGCATGCCAGATATAAAGCACGCGTGTAACATTGCCAGATATAAAGCACGCGCGTATACTAATTAAAACACATGATGCAGGGCAGTTTTAAGACAGATAATAACATAAGTTGCAAATAATTATTAGCAATGAACTTTTGGTTTACATATGAAACAGATGGTAGTATATGAGTAATAATACTTATGGGGAGACAATTCATAGTGCATGAACCTAGGCTAACACATGATAGGAGTACATGATGAAGAGCAAATATGTTAATAGTATATACACATTATACAGAGCAAATATAGAGCTAAATAAAAGACATGATTCAGGACAACTATAATACTGATAAAAACACATGACTTTGGGCAGAGATGATGCTATTTAAAAGCACATGATGCAGGACAGAGATAATACTAATGAGAAACACATGATGCAAGCATGAATATGATACATATGGTACAGGGCATATGTTATACTAATAGAAACTCATGATGCAAAGCAGATATAATACAAATAGGAGCATATGATACAAATAAATATTAGGGTACTTTATGCAGAGCAGGTATGATGCTGGTATATACACATGATGCAGAGCAAATATAGAGCTAATTAAAAAACGTGACATAGGGCAGATATAATACTAATAGAGGTACATGAAAATACATTATGCAGTGCAGTTTAAGTTCTAATGAACACGTATGATGCAAATCAGATATGAGAAAAAAAAGAAAAAAAGGGCCACATGCCGCTGAGCAGGTATAGTACGATTAAAATCATTTGATGCAGGACAGATATGATACTAATAAATATACATGATGCAGAACAGATAAATAGCTTATAGGCTCATATGGTACAGAGCATATGTTGTACTAATAGGAACGCATGATGTAAAGTAGATGTAATACAAATGAAAATATTTAATGCAGATAAATATTTGGGGTAAACAGTTGGTGTTTCACATAATGCATATGATAGTATATGCGTAAAAAGAAAAACTTATGATTAGACAACTCATAGTGCACGAACTTAGGCTGTCATACGATTGAAACACATAATGCAGTGCAAATATGATATTAATGTATATACAGGATGCAGAACAAATATAGAGCTAATTAAATGACATGACATGGTGCTGAGTAGATGCAGTACAGGTGAAGAACGAGTAAATACACTTGGTACAAAGTAAATATGATGCCAATAAATACACATGGTGCAGAGCTGATATGATACTAATAGCAAAGCAGATATAATACGAATAAAACACATTGTGCAAATAAATATTAAGGTAGACAAAGATACATATGATAGTATATGAGTAATAAGTGCTAATAGAAACATATGATACAGAAAGCTGATATGATGCTTATAGGAAGGCATGCTACGGAGTCGTTATAATACTGACAAAAGCACATAATACTGTGCTTGTATAGAACTAATAAGGACACATGACAGCGTTAAAGTTCATTAAATATTTGCTATTGTGCAAGAGTTCTCAAACCAGTTCAAGTTCTGTTTAGGTATAAGATATAAGGTATGCGTGTGTAAATTGTAGTTTCCTGGATAAATGCAGTGGAAAACCTTATGTTGATTAAATGGGCTGGCAGATATCCTGACCTAGTGCCGCGATAAATTTTATAATTTTACGTATTGCATTTATGCTTCCCTTGTGCTTAATTATCAGTCGGTGGTAGGCAGTTATGTTGCTAGTGGGCATGAAAAGATGCATGGTATCTGTCAGAGGGCACCTGAATAGGTAGTGGTCTGGCGTTCCGTCTTCTCCACAGACACAGATGTCTGTATTTGATATCCCATGTCGATGAAAATAAGACGGGAACGGCCCGTGACCTGTTATGTAGTTTACCAAAGGAGCAATGGCGATAAGGCGGTCAGTTGATACCTTTGAAATACGCTCATAGGTGCGCCTCCCTGTTTCCGCATTATTCCATTCTTCTTGCCATTGTCGTATTGCTTGTCCCTGCAAATGACGCTTTAGATAGGATGGTGGGGCAGGAATATTTATTTCTTGTGCTTCGAGATTGCTTGCAGCATCCTTAGCCAAACGGTCAGCTGCTTCATTTCCCTGGTTGCCATCGTGGGCTTTGACCCAGACCATGGTAATTTTAGTGTGACGATTATGCTGCAGGATGTCTTGCAAGTTAATGATGCTCGGCGATACATGGTGTTGATTCTCTATTGCATTTACTGCTGAAAGGCTGTCCGTGTATATGGTAGCTGCCTGTATATTGTTGTTGAGTATATGCTGTATCGCTGCTGTGAGAGCAGTAACTTCCGCCTGAAAGACGCTGTTTTCCGGTTTCAGATGTCCTTTCCATGTGTATTCGGTGTTGGAACCGTCATAGTGTATAAAGGCACTACCTACTCCATGTTCATGCTTCGAGCCATCCATGTATATCTTCGTGAGGGTGTCTCGAGGAAGGCAGTTGGATTTAACTGTGCGTATGCCTGTCCCTTTTATTGAGGGATGTGTACGCAATACGTCGCCCCGATTCTCATATTGGACTGGGCTATAGGTAGTGTTTCCAAATGTCGCATCTCGGCGAAAGTGGATCAGTTGGGCATATGCAGATCCCATTAAGGCTTTGATATGCAGTGGTATGATACCAGCTAGTACCTGTGCTGCATTTGTGGCTGTAGTTCGATATGCTTTGCATAGGTTTATCGCAAAAGGTCTTTGCAAGGCTGATAGTTGACGGATTTTCCTGGCTCCCATTGGGTTTGCCCAGATTGGGGCTACATATAATTCGATTTTCTCTGCAACTGTGAGATATAACAGTTTCTGAAAATGGGGGCTCTGACCCCAATTCTTGCCCTGAAATTGGCGCGCTGTTCTCGCTATTCGAGATGTTTTAACACGAAGGTCTTTTATATGAGGAATAAAGGTTAGACCGGAGTCCCATGTTACTCCTAGATATTTAAGATTTTTAACGTACTTAATATTTCTCCCGTTTAATTTAATACAGGGCCGTCGTGTTGGATTTGTTCCTGGCCTTGGAATGATCAACGCTGTTGACTTTTCTGTTGATATTTGAAGCTTAAGTCGAGTGCAGTAGTCAGCAAAAAGTGTGCAGACTTCTGTGCCGTTTTTCTCCAGTTCGTTGCGTGTGCGTCCTCGCACCAGGAGTGCAGCATCATCTGCGTAGGCGACAACTTGCGTGTGTGCGGGCCAGTCTGCAGCGAGCACTTCGTTAAATGTGATGTTCCATAGGAGGGGCCCCGCGCAAGAGCCTTGCGGGCAACCTCTCACTTGGGCTTTGGATGAAACACCTGTATCGTGGGACATTATTAACATACGATCTTGTAAGTAGCTTGTGATTGTTAGATAAAGTTTGGTCGGACATTTTGCATTGCGTAAAGCTTGTTTGATTGCTCGCCACCACAGAGTATCAAATGCGCTGGCCAGGTCAATCGAATGAAAGCCGTATGCATATTATCATTTCTATTCTTCTGGATGCAATCCTTGATTGTTGAAAGGGCTTGAACGGTGGAAGATCCTATGCGGAAACCGAATTGTCTGACACTTAGATATTTGGTCTTGTGCAGATGATGACGAAGTCGATTGACAATCAGCTTTTCATACACTTTGCCCAGTGCAGACAACAAGCAGATTGGCCTATAAGACCGCGGTTCAGCTGGATTTTTGAATTTTTTCAAGAACAAGACTACCTGTCCCTTCTTAAATACGGTTGGGAAGAGCTTTGCCTGAAGTAATTTATTGAAGAATTTAGTGAAGAAATCTGGATTGGCTTTATATGCAACTTTAATTATTGAATAGTCCAGGCCATCCGGTCCTGGGGCTTTTTTCAGGGGTAGGTAGCGAAATACATGAGCATTCTTTTGCTGAGAATGCAAAACATTCTTTTGCTGAGAAAGCATAATCATCTGGCGTATCTGGGATAGTTGTATTGTTTCGCACTGCACGTTGTTCCAGTGTATCTTCATGCGGATCGTCCTTTGCAAAAATTTCGTCAAGAAGGGTGGCAGCTGTAAACCCCGCTGGGTTTGTTGAAAGACTAGCTGTTGGAACCTGTGCTGGTTTGAATACCTTCTGTGTTGCAATCTTATGTAAGATCCCGTAGGGATTCGTATTGTTGTTGCAGAATATTCTTCTTATATTTAGCTCGCTCTTGCCGGTATGTAGTCAGAATCTGTGCTTTGGTCTCTCCGTCCACGTTGCCTCTTAGTCTGCGGCGCAAAGCTCTGCATTTTTGTCTTTGTTGCCTTAGTTCGCCGGTCCAGCAAGAGATTCCTTGTAATTTCTTGGTTGTACGGAGGGGTAAAATTTGTTGAAATATTTCATTAAGTTCCTCTAGAAGTCCTTGTGCAAGGGAATCAAGGTGTTCTGAGTTGTTGCAATATTCTAGCTGCAATTCTTTTGCTTGCAGGAGACGAGTAAAGGCCTGGGTCAATTGTCTAACCTTATTACCTGGCAGCCTATAGCGTTTAATTATAGAAATGGTGGTATCTGTTTGTATAGTAAATTCTACGTATTTATGATCTGAACAACTTTCAGAGTCTGAGACATGCCATGAATGTATGTTGTTAGCAATATCATAAGTTGAGATCGTTAAGTCTGGCCATCATTGATTGTACGAATTATCGAATGTAGGTGGTGCATTTGTTGTATTGTGCAATTGTAAATTGTTTGCCGCAATATAATCTTCAAGCTCCTGCCCTTTTGGATTTGTGGTACTATACCCCCATATAATATGATGGGCATTAAAGTCGCCTCCTATGACTTGAGCTGTGTTTGGAAATTTTCTACTTGTTTCGCTTATGTGGGCGACAGTGCTGCCAATTGCATCTGTTGGTGGTGAATACACCGAAGTAAGGATAAATTGCATATTTTCAAAAATGATTAGAATGGCGACATAATACCTATGCAGCTTGATGACTTGTGGTGTCCATGCGGGGTTGCAGCAGGCAATTGCTACTCTAGGAGCAAGATCTGCCGTCGGGGACTCCTTTTGGTATATTTTCCATGCAATAGGTAAGCTAGCGACGTGACCTTCTCTACAGTATGGTTCCTGCATGATTACGAGGTCTATGTCGTTGGAAATAACTTGCGTGAGGACATGAGGTGTTGCTGCTTCAGCCCTTTGAAGATTGATTTGCAGGCATTTGATGATACTTGTGCTTAGTGTACCTATGTTCCTGCTTGATGGAGGTATAGTATGTGGAGAGAGAATCTGCATATGATTATTGTTATTATTAGATTGGATTACAGGCGTGTTGTTGTTAGCATTAGTAGCAGATGGACTATTCATAGATAGTGCTGTGTTTGATCCGTTCGACGTATCTCGTGTATGTCGGACAGGCAACATCATATGCTGGATGGTCGCAAGCTTTTTTGTCTCGGTTGCGGTAGTTACTGTCTGCACAGTTGATGCATGTGCCTCGTCTGGCTTGACAGTCTTTGATTGCATGATTCCCCGAGCAGTATGCACAATAGATTTTATTTTGGCATCCCTGCTGGGTATGGCCAAATGCTTGACAGCGGTAGCACCTCTTAGTATTGAAGTACTCTGAGATTCGATGTGCCCGCCAGCCGATGAGTAGTTTTCTGGAGCGCATGAGTTGTTGGAAGGCATCGGGATTACATTCGACAATCCACTTGACTGTGTTAATCCTTTCTTTGAGCCTGTACAGGATTTTGGCATTATTCTTGTTAATATGGAGTTCTAAACTGATGACTCGTCTAAGTTCCTCCTGTGTAACGCTTAATGGGATATTGTGTATAGCAACCCTGGGAAGCCTTGTGCTTGGGATCTTGGTTTGCAAGAATTCTTTAGCCTTTTCAGTCTGCAGTTTTTCCGAGAGTGCGTGAATGTCCTCCTTTTTATGGCAATCCACTGCAAGTCCTTCCTGCGGGATGTATCTTAATGCTGCTACTTGAACTCCCAATGTGGGTAACGGAAATTCAGCAGTCAATTTTTCTTTTAACACTTTCCTGGATGTTGTGGACGGGTCTTTAGGGTAGATCAGCAAGGTGTGTTTAGGCTTTTGCGCCGTTACACTTGCGTAGGACTTTCGATTGTCTGTTGCTTTTTGCGCTAGATTAGGTGCAGCTGTGATGTGTTGCTGTTGACTTGCTAGTTCACACGCGAAAATACTGGATGTGTTGACTGCTTTATCGACGGTATCCGGAGGTGGAATATACTCAGATACTCCCAAAGCCAGAATTCGGAAGGCTTCAACAGTGTCTATCAGTTGCTTTCGCAAGCCTAGGGGTAGAATATTTTTGCCACCTCGAAAGGAAGTTGCGATCTTTTTAATTTCGTCAGTGAGTTTATCAATCTTCTCAGTATAGCTTATGTCCGAGGTAATGAATGTTTGCAAAGCAAATTCTCTCGAGTAAGTGGAGGAATCTGTGTCCCTCATCGTATGGGAAAGGATCTAAGTTTCTCTGTACAGTACTGCGTTTGGTGCTGAATTTTTATATTTCTATCTGGAATACAGGAAAAAGTCAAATTTTCTTACCTTGGCAGCAGTATTTCATCTGTCCTTCATCTGTATAAAGGTATTCCATAGTAATCCAAAGGCACATAGACACTGAAACACAACACTGCACTGTAATAGGAAGTCAAACTACGCAATTTTGCAGCTTGAAAATTCTAAGTTAATAAATGTCGAAAAAATTATATCTTTGGAACCAGTGGGCCGATCACGACCAAAATTTAAAACTTCTGCTTCTGAAGATAGATGATGAAGATTGCCGTTTATTCCAGCATGATACAGCAATTAGGGAATTAATTGGCAGGCAGCTAATAAAGTGTCCACTTCATAAAAGGAAAGCCGTTGCGAATGTCCTTGACGAAAACGCGCTACCCAGAAGGGGGGACGGTGGCACCTAACGGTCGAAAATGCAGGGTGAGCGAAAAAAGCGCTAAATTAAATGAGTAATTTCTGCATAATTATTCAACCAATTATCCAATCTTGATGAAACTTATATCAAAATACTGCTGAAATGATCCTCTATCCGGCTATGTAAAAATCCGGCTGCTACGACGTCCGTCGGTGTATCCACGGGCTGCGAAGTTGAGAAACACGGCGAAAATGGCTCCAAGTCGTGAATGATAGTGTTAAAAACTTTGAAGTTCCATAAAAAAAACGACTAAATGTCGTAATGACACAATTTTTATATATGTGTACTCCTGATGATGTTAGCTACATGTAGCAACTACTTTTACAGCGGTACGTTGAGAACTTCCGCTGATATTAGGCGAAACGGCGGAGCGACAAATACACGTCCTGACACAGCAAGTTTTTAATCATGGCAGCTGATAACACAGACAAATAATCTCGCACAAAGAAATACCGGAGCCAGTGTTGAACACTATTACAAAACAAAGAAAACAGATATAGAACCGCTGGCAACCGCCAAAGAAATGGGTAACATTGTTAAAGCATTAAATACCAATAAAGCCCTAGGTCCTGATGAGGTAGATTATGGCATTCTGCAAGCCATTAACAGTACGCATCCGGTGTTACTGTACGCCTGTACGCCTACAAAACTGCGTGTTGGCGCAACAGACATTTCCCAGGAGGCGCGAAACTTAGTGACGTGGTGCTCTTCCTTAAAGCGAACAAAGAGCCTAATGTACTTATCGGCCCATTTGCCTCCTGCCTGCCTTGGGTAAAGTACTGGAAAGAGTCCTCCTTCAAAGACTTGAACACTATATTCTGTCTGGACAAAGTATAAGTGAAAAGCAATACAGTTTCATCCCTGGCAGATAGGTGGATCATGCCCTGCAACATTTATGAAAAATGATAGTCAATAACAGAAGAAATAATCAGCACAATCTCATTATCTCTATGTACATACAGGGCGCCTTCAGTTCGTTGTGGTGGCCAGACGTACTCAAGTGATTACAGGACATCGGTTGCCCCAAGATCCTTTTGACCTAATTTACAGCTACTTAAGCGATCGCCGCTTACAAGCCACAACGGACGCAGATGTGGATTCACGATCAATCAATAGAGGCTGTAATCAAGGATCCTGTCTGAGTTCGGTACATTGGAATCTTGTAGCCGACACAGCGCTGAATCACTTTAACCCAGATCCTCACACGGAAGTACTGGCTTATGCAGATGACTTTTTGGTGGTAACCAAAGAGCACAGCCGCAACGCATATGAGACTAGGGTGCAAGAAGCAATAGACAAGATGGCTAAATGGGCCAATGATCATAAGTCAATTATTTCCAATTTAAAAATCTAAGGTATGCTTATTTTCCCAGGTAAGCGCCATCGAAGAACCCCGTGCATCAACCTTCATGGCAAAAATATTAAAATAGTTAGAAACTTTAGGTTCAGAATTGATTCGGAACACCAATTTATGTCAAGAAAACAGATGGAAAACGAAGTACATAATATATAATAAGTGGCGTTGTAATTGACAACACTCACTTGGATGCCACATTTAAAGGAGATCAAGGGACGACTTCACGAGATATTTCATTCCACGCTCAGAACAGCACTACCAACATATGGAGTTTCTTCGAAGATGCTTAAGACGTGGTACTCCGAAGCTGCTGAACGTATTGCAGTGTATGGGGTCTCTATGTGGAGCATAACGGTCACTACTAAAATGGAAAATCTGTTACGCTTGGCACAAAGACCGTTCCTCCTAAGCATTTCCCGAGGATATAAAACCTCGCCTACTAAAGCACTAAACGTGATTTCACAATAGCCGCCTCTGCATCTCTTAGCTAAGAGCCAGAGTACAATAGTGCATGTGTTCCGACTGAAAAAGACAACAAGTTTGTGGGATAGAACTTATGTATATACTGACTATGAGCAAAGCAGTTCCAAGCCATCTTGTCATCCAGCCGAATTCAGTATTTTGATTAATTGTAAGTCACCAACGTGGTTCAAAGCCACTGCAATCTACACTAATGAGTCAAAGGAGAATGTAGCATCGATAGCGGATATTGTGTTCTATATAGGAATCATATGTTAAAGACTTTTGATTCTGGGAAAGAAAGCTTAGGAACCACAACTCAGTTTTTCAGGCTGAACTGATTGCATCGAAAGTGTTATGTATTAATTGTTTATTAATTTCAAGCTTTAAGTTAATTGCGTCTTAATTCAGTTTGGTCAACTGAAGTTATTAATTTGTTTTAAAGTTTCTGTTTTTGTTTGGAATAAATTGATTGTAAGTTAAGCTTTAACTTTTGGTAAATTTTAAATTTAAGTTGAAAGCTTTAAAAGTTTTTCATTTTTCTTAAGTGGGTTAACTTTAATTTAGGAACTTAAAATTTTACTTTGGTTTTTGTACTTGTTTGTTTCTGACCCTTAAGGTTATTTAACTTTTAAATGTTATTAATTTTTTAAAACGTTTTGTTGCTGCACTTTTGGTGTGTTAATTTTAATTTTAAGGTAGCTTAACTTTTATTTATTATGTGTGCATTAAACTGAACTTAATTTGTCAAATAACAGTTTAAGTTTTCAGTACTAAATTTGTTAATTGTGATGAAAACTCTATTTTACTAGCTCAGTAAATTTATCCCACCAAAAATTGTCCACTTGGAATTCTGGTTCTCAGAATTTCCTTATCTTGGGCCTGCTGCACCTCGAATTCCTTTGCCAAGTAATGCACCATATGTGCGGATTAGCATATTTTGCACCCCTTTGCTCAGAGATCTCCAGCAGAATAAAAGCTGAACGTGTCTATGCACTGGAAAATAATTACTCCTCTATTTATTCAGACTCGACCTCTAGTCTTCAAGCAATCCAAGCCAATGCAGTAAAAAATCCATTCGTCAGAGCCATACAAAAACTCTGAATAAATACATCAAAATACTATAGGCACAAACTTTAAAAAGGTACTTGCCCACACCGGAATAATGGGTAATGAAATTGCAGATGCAACAGCCAAAATAGAAGCAACTGACCCCCATGTTCGCACACTTTGATGTGCCTCTGCCTGGCTCGTTCTTAAAGGCTGAAATCGAGAGAGAATTATTAAAGCGTTGGCAGCATCTGTGGGAGACAGAGACTACTGGCAGAAGAGTTGATGGGTTTTCCCCAAACGTCTGTGGGCTTCTACGAGTGGCTCGCCTCACTTTAACCAGTTCATAACAGAGCATGTCCCTTCATAATTTACCTGCATCGCTTCAGATGACGCAAAAATGATCAGTGCTCATGCAGGATGGCAGGAGATCCGGACTACTATGTGTTAGTTTGCATAGAGACTACGAACATCATCTTAAACAGCCAGTAGCGGACCACATCCATGCATGGGCCGAAGCTACTTCGAAATATCGCTATTCACTGAAACGCATAGACGATTGTGTTAATATTGCGCGTAATATATCAGACAGGCTGGAGTAATTTTCAACTGCCATCTTCGTCACCAGCACAGTCCCCGTACACAGCCCCTGTATGTTCTGTATTTGTAGTTAATTTATTTTAAGTTAGCTTTTTCTGTTCTTTTCTGTTTATACTTATTTCCTTGAATTGTAAACCTTGAATTATGTATTTTTCCTTATATTATGTAATATTTTTACTGTTTTACCAGTCACTCTGTTAATCGCTCATAGTCATAATTAATGCACTATTCAGCTGATTATAACTCAGTTATACCTGTAATTGACTATCCACAGCACTCATTTATTGTTCACGTTGTATATGCCTATTGACAGAACTTAAGTTGTAACCATCTATCTATAACTCTGTATTCGGAGAAATGAAAGCCATTCATGTGGCTCTCCAATAATTATCATTGAGAGAGCTCATTCAGGAGGGCTGTTGTACTGTCTGATTCGACTTCAGCAATACAGGCCATCTCCTCTTACCAAGACTGTAAGAACATATGCGTTCAACAGTGTCAGGAAGTCATAAAAGAACTTTTCCACATTTTACTTTTCAATGGGTACCTTCACAGTGCGGTATTTATGGGAATGAGATGACTGATATGCTGCCGAAAAAGGGGGCTACTGTTCTACAAAAGCCCAAAACGACTAACGACTGCAAGCCTCGATTCTATTATGCTTGTGACATCTCTAACATATCAAAAGACTTTTAGAGATTTTCCACTCAGCCTTGGAGTGTTCTCTCAACAAATCCAGCTTTTGTTCCTGACCACGCGCGAACAATTGCAGTTGCATCTTTTAGACTATTGACGAGGCATGACTGTATACAGAATCATTTATTTCACATTAGACTAGCTGATTTGCCGTTGTGTGTTTTATGCAATAGTGAACGGCCAATGACGGCGGAACATTTGGACGAGTGTTAAGCACTGACAAATTTTTCTTGTAAATTTCAGCGCTATTGACAAGCAAGGAGTTTAATGGCTTAACGGCCAATGTAACTGGCATTTGACAAATAAAATAAATAAGTAACTATGTAAATGAGAAAGTGAAATTGTTTTCCTCACCTGCATTGCACCTCTTCGTCCATCACTGCACCATTGACTCGCCTAGCACTTGTTTACATCCCCAGCATTCGTCTTGAGCACAATATGCATCAAAGTGTGTTATGGGGACCATTTTAATTCCGTCAGTAGGGCTATCTGGCCGATATGCTAACAGCCCGGTGGATAGGCTGCCTCGCTGCGGTGGAAAGAAGGAAAGTATTTCGGAGAAGACAATTAAATAAAAAATGATGTTGAGCATCACAAATAATCGTGTTCTCTAAGGCCACCACAGGTGATCAAAATTATCTAGAACTGTGGAGCCTTTATACGGTTTCAACAACATACTTTCTTGATAACATTCAGATGTTTCTCTATGGTAACAAGATTGTTAATTAAATGTTTACTCGTACAGTTTGAACGGTAACTTTCATATAACGTAACGGTTTTGTTGTTATTAATTAAAACAGATAATCTCCGTCTTTGAAAATACACTTTATTCCCCTGTGTTTTTAGGTAAAATACTAGTATACGGTACGGCTTTGGCGCGGTTTTGAAAATTATCGCCAACACCAAAATGACGGATTTGAACCAATCCAATTTATCTCTAGTCGCCAAAAGTCACCAAATCCAGTTTGTACCCCTATACTAGTCCGACCCACTTTTATGGAAGACCAGTTATTGAAGTTCCTATACAAGCAGTGCCCTACAATTCCTGGTTTAATCCTAGTATACTGTACACACAGGACGTGGCAACTTTTCGCGACATTATATTGAGCAGTAAACGCGGTATTTATGATGAGCAGTAAGCAAATCATTTGGTGTTGGCGACAATTTTAAGTCGTACCGTATATACTAGGATTTTTTTCTAGTTTCTTCTTGGGCATTCCGACTTGCAGACATTTAAATGCTTCAAACAGAAATCTTAAAATGGATGATTACAAAACCAGTTTGGATGATGATAGTTTTGCAAATTTATATTAAAGTGATTTTGATAGATATTAAAATAATTATGTATTGCTGGAATGGAAATATTAAAATGTTCTAAAAATTGCACGAGTAGTTTGATTTAAGATGGGACAATTATATTTTTGTGTTTTTAAAGGTTCCAAAAAACGTTTTAATATTATCAAAATTGGATTCATTAAAAAGAATCTAGTGTTTATTTTATTTAAATAAAGTGCGGAAAGATAAAACCCGTCCTGCGATGGAATAATCAATTGGGACAGGAATTTTTACTATGGAAAGCGAAGAAAGGGATTTATTGTTATTGTTGAACATACAACCGTGAAACAGTTTCAAGAATGATGATCTGTCACCTGATCTGTTTTATTTCTTGGTATATAATAAGTTTATTTGGTTTCTTTGTCAAAGTGATAGAAATGGAAGTACGTGTAAATGGTTTTTTTTTTCAATGTATGAATACATACTAATTAAAAGAGATCGCAATACTCTATAATTACGCATTTAATTTTCTGTTCCTGAGAAGGCTGTATATCTTTAATTTCGCTATATCCCGTTGTCTGAGCAATTTTTGCTTAAGTCATTGTAAATTGGGAAAGAAATTTTTCGAAGATGAAGCAGTTTCCAAACTTCCGTGTTTCATAAAAATCTAATATATAATATTTTGTGTCTTAAATCCCATGCAAACTATTTTGGGAAGGAGAAGAAATGGTGCTGAAATAACAAGAGATGTACTTTTATATATCTGCGTTTAGTTTAATATTTCCTTTTTTTTTTTTTTTTTTTTTTTTTTTGCGATAAAATATTCTACTTCTACTTGAGATCATGTAGATGATAAAAAAAGAGGATAAGGTTCTTTCCCTTATTTATGAGTGTAAATAATTTATTTGATAATCTATCTACAACAAAAATAAAGAGAAGTATTTGTGTGTTTCTGTCGATTGAACACAAAGACAAATTTGGAGATATCAGTTATCTTGCAATTGTTTTCTATACTAAGGCAAAAGGCACTTTTAATTACTTTTCCTGCTTGACTTTTTTCAGCCTTTAAAACTGTGCAGTATGATTGTTATGTTCTTCTGCAATTTATCTATGAAGAGTCAGTTTTAGTCAGTTCTATTTTAGTTTTCCATTGATAAATATATATATATATATATATATATAAAAAAAAAAGAAAAAAAAATACGACAGCAGACTTTAGTAAGTATTTATTTTTGGAAACTTCATATATTACTCGGAATATTTTACACCACTGTGAATATCAAGATTTCCAACAAAAAAATGAATTGTATAATAAGATGTGAAAGAACAATGCATTTTATATGAAACAGCACAAGTATTAGGATAAATCATTTGAATATAGCAAAGCACACCAGGGCTGTCTGTTTAAGGTGAGAAATGCCTTCTTGGAGGGCTTTTAAGGAAATCTTTCTCATTTTCACCTTGCGCATGAGAAAAATCAGTATATTCATGAAGTATTTATTTCGGTTCCAGTAAAGATGAGGAAAAATATGCACTGCTGAAAATTTAAATAGGAGCTTTAGATGAACTTTCACACTTTAAAAAACTTTACCAATCTTAATAGACATATATTATCTCTGTGAATTTGCTCAGACACCTGTACCATTCATAACTATACGCGTCCATCTCGAGCAAATATATAAATTCACTAAATGTTTAGAATTCGCCTGAGTTTTGGTTTTCAGCAGCCATATTGACTGGCTGCATGGTTTTGTCATAGTTTTTCTCACGTGTAACGTTAATACAAGCCATTTTCTTAAGGAGAAATTCTCCAAAAAGTCATTACTCGTAAGACAGAAAACTCCAACTGCATAAGCGTAATGAATGACACCGTAGAGGCTATTAAGATTGTTGAAGCCTGAAACGTGAAAAATCAGCGATGCTGTTGTTGGGATTCGGACCTCAGACTTCCCCATTGGTAGCCAGATGTGCTTCTAATTACACTACGAAGGTAGAAAATACTTTACATTCTCTCCCATTAACAGGGCGATTGGGGAGGCGGGAACTCAGTCACTAAATATTGTTGGTGACGAAGAAATATAGTCCACCACATTTAAATTCGTTTAGCATTGATCAGTCAATAAGGATTTTTTGGAATAGTAAAAAAAAAAAAAAAATCAGTAATACTCTCGCCCAGATTCGAACTCCAAATCTCCCGACTGCAAATAAGACATGTTTCCAGTAACACCACCAAGGCACCAAGTAAGGAAGGAAAAAAATCTCTTACAAAAATTATACAGCCTGCCATTCACCGTGCTCGAACTCCCAGTACTCAGTGGTCTTAACCACACGACCACTGTTTAGGCCAACACAGACTGGCAGATGTGGCAAAATTAAAGAAACGTAAAATTCCCTGGAATGAGAAGACCTATCAAATGAACAAAGAGGTGGTCCTATTACTTCTGTCGATGAAGTTTCGTCAGTTCTTTTCACTGAAAGCAAAAATTGATATTAATAGTCTAAATTTTCCAGTCTAAATTTCCATTTACAATATATGTATATATTGTATTTTCTTATCATCATCACCACAGTCATTGATATGCGCTCGCATTCGAATGGGCGTCGCCCTTCAATAACGGTAGAATGTCAGATATATGGTTTCAAATATTGACATACAGAATATTGCGCTCATAAATCTGAGAAATCCACTGTGCTTTCTCCCAGATTCTAACTATGGGTCCTCCAATGCTAGTATACCGCGCTAATCTTTTATACCCCGAAACCGCATGGAAACATGGGATAAGTCCTTACTATGGAAACTTTATAATAATGGTTATCTTTCAGCAGGATGACAGTTATGAAAGTAAAATAAGCAAATATCAAAGCTGTATTGATACTGAAAGAGGAGACTTGTTACATTATGCCCAGTATCTCCAACATTTACCAAAGATAGCTTCACACCGTCAACTGATGAATAACAGTAGTGTTTTTTGATTCATCTGCAACAGCCTTTGTGTAAGATTTAAAACAAAATTAATGATTTATGTTATGAGGAACTTTTATTACTTGCAATAACCATTCCTAAATATTGTCAAATGTATATGTAATCAGAAACCATAAATCATTAATTAATTCAGCAGAATTTCCAAACATATATAGTTCCTGAAGATACAAGACTTCTAATCTTAAAAAAAATGTAGAAACATTACAATATTTTATAAAAATATTCATACTAATCTTAACTGAAAATTACTTAACAACCATCTATTTACAACATATGTCTTTTGGCGGTTACTACGCTCAGATGGGAAGGATTGGCTGAGGTGTAAGTCTGGTGTGAAAATTGCTCAGCTGAAAAACAGGACTTCCTTATATTTTCTACCTCCTTTTGGACAACCTCACCAAAAATTCAGTTCAGCTGCATGATACAGTGCTCTTAAGACAATGTTAACTACTTCTTATTCTGGTTTTAATCGGCATTTTTTTTTACTCTAGGTACGTTTTATAACACCTGGCGTAAATTAAAAAAATTTAAATATGCGCAATCTGACACCTTGAAATAACGAGTTGATAAAAATTTTAAATATAAACAAGTATTATAGAGAGAAAGCACCAAAATTAACCTGATATGTCTCTGTACCATATGTAAACAAAATAATATAAATTAATAAATCATACTAATAACTCTTGAAACCTGAAATAATAATATAAAATGTATGATGAATACATATTGTCAAAAATATATTCTAAAAGCTAGTTTGTAATCAAGTATTAGAGAATAATTTGTAACAAAGAACAGATTAATACATACTACACATGATAAATGTATAATGTAAAGATGAATTCGAGCTGTAGAAACTAGATAAATATGTAAATGTTAATAGATAATAATTTCGTCTTCTAAAATTGAAAATGTAGTAAGCACACTGAAAGAATGGAAGGTGCTGGCAATGTCTATAGTTGGTTGAATTTTGTTGGCAGAGGGTCAGCAATGGAAGATATGCGGAGCGCGATCTTACATAATTCACAGCCATTTCTCTTTGTATGGGTAGTTTTACGCCTGTTTGTCACTTTATCTAAAGTCAAAATTTATACTGTAGTCTGTGTGATATAATAAACTGGAAGAAAAACAAATGAGCTTGTCTTTAAAACTATCATACTCTTTTTTTTTTTTTTTTTTTTTTTTTTTCAAAATTCTTCGAAAAAGTTAAGCATTTTACAAAACTACTTTACATCTTCATAACTCCTTTTGTCAGTTTGTTTTACTGTTATTACATGGGACAAATGTTGAGCAATAATAAAACGTTCTTATTTTTGCGTTAAAGGTTAAAGGTTAAAAGGAAAATTCCCTTTCGGATTATTTTCATTAATTGAAAATAGTACTAACTTTGGTCTTTTGTAAAGTACATAAAGTGAGCATTATTAAAGCTAGGAATGTTTATTGGTACACATAACCTTCTTCATCATCTTACTGATTTTTCAAAACGAATTTGCGAAAGCGAAACCTATTGAAAAATAAATAACCTTAAAATACTCAAAAGAAATTATTCTAGAGAATGATATATTAACTTGTTCATTTGAATTTCTTGGTTGATATCTCACAGAATATATATAATTCTCAATCACTGATTTATATCAATCTAGTGTATCCCCGGTTTATGCCTTTTAGAGTCAACCTGGGACAGACTGAAGTTGTGCATAGAAAAATAATGAATTTTGGAACCATGTACCTCAATATGATATTTTCTAGACGCTGCCAGATCCATATTGCCTACCATATGTGATTATACGTGCTTTACTCTGTCGACTCATGTGCTGTCAGCAAATGTAATGAATATTTTAGTTCTAAGTGGAATCTATCTATTATTTAGACTCATGAACTAGTTGTTACGAAAGTATAGATTTTTCAATGGTAACTAAAATTCAACAGCAAAATGTGGCGTGCATTTGTATTAATAAACAAATTCTGTGCGCGTTCCAAAAAGTGATATTCAAGTATCACTTTCATTTTACAATTTATTTTGTTTTCTACTTACTCTCCAGTTTTTCAATCTTAATTGATACATTTAGAAAATTTATGCAATATAATCATTCCCTTACAACGTTTTTTTTAAACCGGTACAGTTTGGTTCTCTCAGGTAGCATAAAATAGACCAAAACTCTAAAAGATTGTGTGTAAATTTTCACTATGTCTTGTAAGTTCACAGAGACTGGAAAAGGGTGTAAAGACCGTTTTATTAACTCAAATAAAAGTTTAACAGACGGTACCAAATCGTGCTTACAGAAGCCAACAATTATGGCTTAATTCAAAGATAATGGATAAACTAAGAAAGTAAGTTAGTCCAACTGTATCACAGTTGATACAACGCGCAAGCTGGCTCTGACCTAAAGTCGGCGTAATAAGCTAATGGCGAGAATAATTCAACGCCGCCGAATACTATTCGCAAGAATCAAATTAGCAACGTGACCTTCAAGCAAGCTCTGATTCTACCCTCTAAAACATTACTTTAAATAGCTTCTTATTTCTACCTCATTTGAATATCACGCGAGCTAGAAATTTACATTCCAGCAGGAATATTAAAATTAAAGAGTAGAACAGAAAATTAACATAAAATAACTGATTAGAAACTTTAATGATACCTTACAAACTTAAATAGAATTCTTTGAAATATATATCTCCACACTGTGAAAACATATACTGTAAAGAATAGATGAATAGATAAAAACATATAATTCAGACTTAAATTATTATTGCGCGAGGTACTTTATGTTGTTCTTTCTGTATCTGTAGACCTTTCACACGAGTGGTTGAATGAATATAGTTACTAAACTATAGAAGTTCGTCATGTGTTTTCTCCCTACGACCGAACGAGGTGGCTACAAGGAGTTTTCGTGGAACTTGGATTCATTCCATTAATCTATTTTCCAAAAGAGCCTCACCCCTAAGGACTAAGTCTTCGAGTGCTGTTCCTTCATAAAAGACAAGCCTAATCTTAGTGAAGAATTAAGACTGATCTGTGTGTTAAAAAGGTACAACGGAGTAATAGCTTTTACAATGAATGCATAACAAATAATACTAGTTATGTTAACTAATTTATAATGTTTAAAAATCTTCTTTATGACTAAACTTTAAATATATTGTCAGAAATTATCGCCAAATTTAAAGTAATAGCTGAAACTTCAGAAGCGCATAAAATACCCTTTATTTAAAACTAAATAAGAATAGAGCTACACATTGTCTTACAACTCAGCCAACCACTTGTGACGCGATAACATAAATACAGTAAGTGAAATGAAAAATTTAAATTCAAATAAGCTAGTAGCCACAAAATCAGTTTAATGCGAAGTTAGCTCAAAACTTAACAGGCGTGGAGATCATCAATCGGCAATTATAATGTAAAGCTGAAGACTACAAATCTTATCTCACCTAGCAAGCTTGAAACGGGACCTCGAGAGGTAAACACGCTCTGTCTTTCAATCTAAAAATCTCACCTTAAAGGCACGCGAACTAATTTGCATACTGACGGAATAAGAGAAATGTGACAGTAAAGATCCAAAACATAAAATAATTGGCTAATCAACATAAATGAACCTTACAAATTATTGTGAAACAATAGAGATCTACTTCAAACAGGAAAGCTATATAAGTGTAGGACTTTGCCCAGAAAACTAACTTGCTTTGAGCTTATGCAAACCGAAATAATAAAAACAAAAAGTGGTCTTGAAGCTAATCTATCTCGCTTGGTTCACAAGCGGCCGAAAGTCAATGAATACTGGTAGTTCGGTTCGCAGTTTGAATCCCGGCAAAAGGGCTGGCTACAAAGACATTTTCATGGTTTCTTCCAGTGTAACGAGGATTTTTTCCAAAATTTGGGTGTTGAACGTATTCGAATACCTTAAATGTTTCCTATGTGTTACAGTAAATTTCTCAAGATTTTATTGCGTTCTGTGTGTTTCCAACATTTACGGTATTCAGCCATCATTTTTTAAACTAATTGAATCTGAATGCTTGTGAATATGTGTATAAACTGTGCATTGTAGAATGTATTTAGATTCCTGGGGAATTATCTGTGATAACAGAACTTTTAATCTGAAGATTGTGATCTCTTTTATAACGTCATTTATGTAACTATTGTATGCCTACAAAAAAAGAAGTGTGCTTAATAAAGTTTTCAAATTTTTATTGTGTTTGATTTTTCAAATTCCGTCATAAGTTTAAATAAATTATATACATGTTTTATCTGAAATTATACCTGTTATCTGAGGTTTCTGAAATGATCTAAGGCTTAGATCTGCGCTCAAGAGTACTTAATCTGAGGACGGAATTGTATATAAGCCCTCTGTTAGTTATTGTAGAAGAATCAGTAAAACACTGATTATTTACAGATAACTTTAAAATTAAGACATATAACATGGCTTTATATTTAAACAAAACAAAATTAAGCAACATTTAAAATTATTATATTTATTAATCAGATGAACTTTACGAATTCCTTAATTTATATTAAGGTATTTATTTAACTTCGAATACCCCTCAAAGGGCTCACTTTTGTGAGTACGGGTGTGGCAATCCCGAGGTACCCTAGCCTTTCAGGGGATCATCTTCTTGGTGAGACGGGTGTCACGATCCTGGGGCCCCAGTGATCTATCCCCTTTTCCGTCTCCTCTCCTCTTGGCTGGAACTTTTTCCCTTCCCTTCTCCCTCGTGGTTTCTCTCTACGGAGTTTGGGGCTCGTCACAAGAAACTGGAACAGCCCTTGTCTCTAGTTCTCGAGTGGCGAGAAAACTGCCCACGTGTTTGCCGTACGTGGAGACCCGTATCGCTGGAAAGGAGGGTCCTGGTAGTTGAGGGGCGAGGTACTGTCCCCAACACACTGCTTTGGCCTCTGCTTCATCTAAACGGGAGGCACCTTAGTCGTCCTCACAGGTGTCAATCGGCTGGTCACTAGTCCTTGTGTCAGTGGCTTGGGGTCAAGCTCTCGGGAGTACCTGCTTTCGGAAAAACCTAATGTGGGGCTTCAGTTTGCGTATAGGTCCGGCTAGCCCTAACACAGGAATATGTGTTCCCTTGTTGGGCTCCGTGGTGGGCGGGGCCGTCGGACCCGAATCTATTCTCTTTCCAATATGGCTAACTCACACATATTTTTAATAAAAGTTTTTGAAGTCAGTCCTGTCACTCAAAACACCAATTCAGATAAATCTACTGCTAAAAAAGCACGCACCGATGCAAATGCAAATGACCCTAACAGCCCTCGTTTCGTTGTAGTCTCAAGTCCTTCTGGCGAAATTCAAAAGTTATCTCCATTTGTAATTCAGAAGTATGTTCATTCCTCCATTGGTCAGCCAAGAAATATAAAGCGTCTCCGATCCCGAGATTTGCTTATCGATACAATTATTGATATTACAGTATCTCCACATAAAACACTTAACATTTGTAGAGGCGTAATCTCGGAAGTCGATCTTCTGTCTGTTTCTGAAGAAGAGTTCGTTTCCGAGCTAGCCGATCAAAATGTCAGTGCTGCCAGGCGGATCAAGATGCGTAAGGAAGGTCAGTTGATTGACACGAAACACGTGATCCTGACCTTCAAAACGCCTGATCTGCCCTAGAATATTAAGGCTGGATATCTCAATTGTCCTGTACGTCCATACATTCCAAATCCGATGCGATGCTTCCAGTGCCATCGTTTTGGCCATTCCAAGATGTCCTGACGTGCGCTCGGTGTTCGTCGGTTGGCCACGACAGCGATAATTGCACTGCTGCAGCACTGTGTATTAATTGCAAGGGCGACCATCCAGCATTTTTCTGTTCCTGTCCAAAATGGAAATTAGAAAAGGAAGTGCAGACCATAAAAGTTTCTAGGAACATTTCGTATGCCGAAGCCAGAAGACAAGTTCAAAGCACACAGCCTCAATCAAACAAATCATATGCCAATGCCGTGAAATCAACCCGCACAATAGCCACCCAAACTTCCATAAATACACAGACTCCACCAAATAAAAACCAGCAGCCTGCAAGCAAGAAAAAAGAAAATCCAACACATATCATACAAAATAAAGAAATAGCAATCTCGAGCAAACCCAAAACTGTGCCTCCAAAAATAGTAACCAAAAATAGAAGTCCCAGCAATAGTTCTGCAAATGAAATTATTTCTGAATCTGCAGATTCAGACAGTATGGAAGTGGAAGACGGTCTAGAAATTCCCGAACATCTGCTTCCGATCAAAACTAAAAAGGAACACAGGAAGAACAAACATCAATCATAATGGCCACCCTCGTCTCATGGAACTGTCGCGGTTTCCACCGAAATTTCCTTGACATCAAAGCTATGATCAATGCTTATCATCCTGTGTGCTTGGCAATACAAGAGACGAATCTGAAACCTGATCAACATGCAAAATTTCAGAGGTTTTCTCTCTTCAGGAAGGATAACCTTGCAGGTGAGCGTGCCAGGGGAGGTGTATGTCTCCTCACCTCACTGGATTATCCCTCAAGTTCCTTTCCTTTGACGACTTCTCTCCAAGTTGTCGTTGTACAAGTAAATTTTCATATTGTAGTTTCAGTCGTTTCTATTTATTTACCTCCTAAGGAGCACATTGATCAGCAAGATTTAAAGGGTCTTATAGAGCAGCTCCCTGCGCCTTTCATAATAATGGTTGATTTTAACGGCCATAGTCCGCTCTGGGGTAGTAAAGATACAAATTGCCGAGGAAGACAAATTGAGCTAATGATCGAAGATCATAGCCTTTGTCTCCTGAATAATGGGCAGGATACTTACTTCCATGAGCCTTCAAGGACATTTCACGCTCTCGACCTTGCCATCTGTTTACCATCTCTGTTGCCATTTTGCACTTTTAGTGTGGGAAATGATCTTTACAACAGCGATCACTATCCCATTTTTATATCTTTTGCACGAAGAGGAGTAAACCCCATATCGAGATCCCCTCGATTCATACTCGATAGGGCAGACTGGGAACTCTTCTCTTCCACCACAGAGCTCACAGAGAACATGGTAAAAGATGCGCATATCGATGATGCTGTTGAAGCTGTTACTAATACTATTATTGAGGCATCTATGCTTTCCATTCCTAGAACATCAGGAAAACTCCTAAAATATTCGAAACCATGGTGGAATCGTGACTGTCATGAAGCACTGAAACAGCAGAAAAAAGCATGGGGTATTTTTCGTAGATATCCTACTCTGCGAAACCTCATAGCATTTAAAAGAGCCAAAGCAAATGCACGAAAAGTAAGGAGGCAGAGCCAAAGGAATTCCTGGATTTCATATGTGTCGTCAATAACCTCCTCCACGCCTAGTAAGCGGGTTTGGAAAAGAGTTCGAAAAGCATGCGGAATCTATAAAGACCACTCACTTTCCTTCTTGGAAAAAGATGGCCGAGTGATTAGCTCCATAGAAGAAATGGCGAATACTCTTGGTGAGACATTTGCTGCCGTTTCTTCCAGCAGAAACTATTCACCTGCATTTCTGTCTATCAAGCATCACTCTGAAATAAATCCCATCGCATTCAACTCTTCCAAATCTGAGCCTTACAATAGAGCATTTACTATGCTGGAATTAAAGAGAGCTTTGTTGCAGACACATAAGTCTTCTCCGGGTTTTGATGGCATAAATTACGAAATGCTAAAGCATCTGTTTAAGTAAGTATCCTGCTCCTGAGACATCTATTCGTAAAGCTTTTGTCAGAAGAAGTCACCTTGTCTCAATATTCTTTGACATTGAGAAAGCTTATGATAAGATTATGATAAGGCATGGAGATACGGTATACTTCGCGATCTTCACGAGAGTGGCTTGCGCGGCAACCTACCAATTTTCATTCAGAATTTCTTCAACACTATAACTTTTCAAGTAAGAATTGGCTCTGTTTTGTCCGATGTTTTTGAACAGGAAGAGGGTGTGCCTCAAGGCTGTGTGCTTAGTGTAACGCTACTCAGTTTAAAAATAAATTCTGTATTAAAAGAACTTCCTCCCACCATCTTGGGATCACTATATGTAGATGATTTACACATTAGCTGTTGAGGGGCAGACATGAGATACGTAGAAAGGCAATTGCAGATGGCTCTGAATAAGATCCAAGAATGGTCAAACAAACAGGGATTTACCTTTCTCAAACAGAAAACTGTGTGTGATCACTTTTGTAGGAAGCGAGGTCTCCATCCTGAGCCTGAATTATATCTGAATGGTACAATTATTTCAGTTGCACCCGAAGTAAAATTTTTAGGAGTGACGTTCGATCGAAAATTGACTTTCCTTTCTCATGTTTTAAACTTAAGAAAGAAGTGTCTAAAAACACTAAATATTTTAAAAGTGTTGGGGAACACATCCTGGGGTGCAGAGCGTTGCTCTATGCTTCGCATTTACAGAGCGCTTGTCCGCTCTAAACTGGACTATGGCTCAGTTGTCTACGGATCCGCCCAGTCATCAGTTTTGTTGAAACTGGATCCTGTACACCATCAAGCTCTGCGGATTTGTTCAGGAGCTTTCAGGACTTCTCCTGTCCAGAGCCTCTCTGTTGAATCTAACGAACCATCACTTTATCTGAGGCGTGAGCAATTGTCCCTTTTGCAATATTTTAATATTCTTTCCCAACCTGAACATCCCAATAAGCTGTGCTTACTTGATAATGTGTGTAACACTTTATTTGAAACACGTCTATCCTGTGTTCCTCTTTTCCATTAAGAGTTCGCCCTATCATTGAGGAACTTTCCCTCTCTGATATGCGCCCCCAAGCAGTACAGAATTTTGAAATTCCACCTTGGGAAAATGCACGGATTCAGCTTCTTGATGTATTCAAACAGCACGTGAAGGCAAGCACTAACGAGATTGTTTACAGACCACTCTTTGCTGAGCACAGGCCAAATATAGCAGTTATTATCCGATATACACAGATGGATCAAAGTCAAAAGATCATGTCGGGATGGCTTTTGTATTTGAAAATTACATAGAGGGCAGATGCCTGCACCATGCTTTCTCAGTCCTAACATCTGAACTAACTGCAATATATTATGGTCTTCTGTACATCTCAAAGCTCTGCCACAAAAAGTTCATAGTTTATACAGACTCGTATAGTGCTCTTAAATCTTTGGAAGCTTTTCCCAACACTCAGAATCCTGTAGTAGTGGATGTTCTGAAAATTCATATAAACTTAACGATTCGAGGATATGAAGTCTTGTACTGCTGGGTTCCTGGACATGCTGAAATAAAGGGAAATGAGTTTGCAGATATTGCAGCCAAATCTGCTGTTGAACTGTCTAGTCGCCTTATCCCTTTTAGAGATATCTGCTGTGTCATCAAGGGAATGGTCTGAAAAAATGGCAGCAAATTTGGGATGTTCAGCTTCAAAACAAGTTAAGACATGTAAAACCTAGAATTGAGCATTGGGAATCAACCAAAAATCGTAAGGAGGAAGTTCTTTTGACTCGCCTCAGAATTGGTCACACTAGAGTGACACATAACTATCTTTTAAAAGCTGAAAATGAGCCTGTTTGTTCAAATTGTAAAGTTTGTCTATCTGTCCGTCATATTTTAATTGAGTGTCCCTGTTTCAACAGTCTTCGTCAGAAATATTTTAATAGCTTTCACTTATCTCTCGACCGTTTAATCGGAAGAGAGGCCAATTGTAATTCATTTTATTATTTAAAAGAGACTGGCTTTTATTACTTAATGTAATCTGTTCAGCAGATTTTGTATTATATTTTAATGTGTGCTTTTACCAGGTTTTTATGTGACTTCATTCTCTGGATTTGGTACATGTAGCTTTTTAAAATTTTTATTAATAAGTATTTCATTCCATTAAATTAGGTCATCCTGCTGGAAAATATAACTTATTGTAAACCTTTTACTGCATCATCTCTCCTCCTTGAAATGTTTATTTAGTTTAAGTCTTATTTTAATGTAATATAGTAGTTACTTCTACTTCTTTTTCTTGCTGCCACTGTTTGCATTGAGAACGGACTGTTTCAACCTAATTGAGATGCAAAAACGAAACGTGATGATACGTCATCTCAAAAGCCGATTCGTGCCGATAGCTGATTGGTTGCCGTGAGATGACGTCATTCCTACTTCTGCTATAAGTATCTCGCGTCGCTCTGGCTCAACCCTTCTAGTTTCTGCTTTCCTGGCACTTGAGTGAGCGGTTTCCAGTCCCTTCAGAAGGATGCATGCAGTCCGGTGAATGAAGTTCCTTGGTTCCAGAGGCTACCATGTGAGTGACTGCCGGTGGCGGCATCAATGTTCTTCAATGAAGGCGGCATTTAAAATACGTGAGCGGCGATTCCTCTTGCAAACGGAGTTAGGCCGGTTTTAAGTGCTTTCAAGAACTTCATTTAAATTTTCAGGTGTTTTCTCAACCATTGATCATGGACGTTTTGAATGTGTAGCCAACTTCATTTTTAGGCCGCATAATTAATGCTTAGGACATTTTTGTTTGTATTGAATGCCAGTGTTTTGGAGACAAGGTAAAAATATTATTTGATGAATGATGGTTATATTGTATTTTTTCCTAAGACTCTGATATTGTTGAAATTTATTTTCTGTATTTTTATTCTTTATTATATTGTTAATAAATTGGTTAAGTTCAAAACCTTTTATTGTCTTCGATGTCTGCACAACATGATATCTCAGGGAGCTTTTATTGCTACTACTGCTAAATGTTTAATTTTTTTTTCAAACTTTAAACTTTGCTTTAGCATCATTTTTTTATGGGCCCAGCCCCTGAGTTATTTTTAGTACAGACTTTTGAAGTTTAAAGTTAATTTAGGACTTAAGAGATTGGGGGGCGGTTTTTATTAAAATTCAAATATGGCTACTGTTAGTGTCATGCATAATATTGCTAAACTTGAGGCATGTAATTACTTTACATGGTCCAAAGATATGAAATTTGTTTTAAATGAAAAAAATGCATGGCTTTTGGTCAAAGGTATTGAAAAATGTCCTGATTTAAATGATTTTAAGGGTATTACAAAATAAATTATTGCCGACTATCAAAATAGAAGTCGATTAGCATTATCGTTAATTTATATGAATGTAAGCCCTGAATATAGAAACTTGATATGTGAAATTGATGACCCGGTAGTGGCATGGAATATGCTTGCCAAATACTTCCAGCCAGATTATCGGTCTAGACATATGTCTCTGTTTTCAGAGTTCTTAAATTGTAAAATTAAGCCAAATGAAAGTATTAGTTTCTTTTCTTCTAGATTAAAACGCGTAACTGAACAATTAGCTGATATTAATCAGGCTGTAAGAAACGTATATATATGTTTCCAGTTTCTTAGGTTCCTTCCAGATAAATTTGATCAAGTAGTTCAGAATGTTTTGAGGTGGCCAGATGAAAAGTTCATATTTAAAAATGTTGAACTTGAAATACTAGCAGAGGAAACACGTCTTAACTTAAGAGAGATAGATAGGGAAAATTCCAATAAGACTATAGAAGTCCAAAGTACTAACTGTGAACACAAATTTAAGCAGATTAAAGGGCTCAAGTGTTATAAATGTGGCCGTCCAGGTCATATTCAAAAATACTGTAGGATGAAAGGTAATTTTTCCAGATCACCTTCACCTGTTTCTTCTGTTTCCTCAGCTGTATCTAGTAGTAATAAAACATCTCCTAAGTGTAAGAATAAACCCAAGTTGAGTAAAGGTAAAAGTAATTCCCATGCTCACCATTTTATAGCTCAAGCTAATGTTAACAATTTGGAGGAAAATGATGATAGTTGGATATTTGATACTGCTACATCTCATCATTTTTGTAAAAATCGTGAATTGTTTGATACTTTTTCTCCTGTGAAAAATGAGAATATGCTAGTAGCTATTGATGGGGTAATTTTTCCAATTCATGGGAAGGGTACTGTTAAAATGAAATTTGGGGATACAGTTATTTTGCTTAAAGATGTGTTATACTCACCTGAACTGAGACAAATTTAATATCTGGACTTAGGGTGGATATCAGTGGAGCAAGATTTTATGGTAAAAATGGGCAAATTAAAGTTACTGATGATGAAAATGAAACTTTGTACAAAGCTAAGTTGATAGGAAGTAACTATCATGTATTCCCGAAAATAGTCAAAAAGGGGGGCAAATCTGTAAAATTTGAGGCATCCACAGTTCAGCATAATTATAGTGAATTATGGCATGGTCGGTTTGGTCATATAAATTATGGTGCTATTGTCAGGACTAGTAAGAGACATTCAGTTCGAGGTCTTCCTGTGTTAAAGCACTCACCTAATTTGTTTTGTGAACGTTGCCAAATCAATAAGCAAAGACGAATCTCCTATAGACCCTTAGAAGGTATTCAAGTAAAGAGGCCGCTTGAAAGGGTTTTTTCTGATGTATGGGAACCTATTAACATTCCAGGTAAGAATAGTGAACGTTATTTCGTTTCCTTTATTGACGAATATTCTCGTTACGTGGTAGTGTACCCCATTGTGGAGAAAAGTCAGGTGTTTGAAGTATTTGAAAGGCATATAGCACGTGCGGAAAGATCTTTGAACCTTAGGTTGAAATACTTTAGGACTGACAATGGGCGAGAATATGATAATGATCAATTCAGGTCATATTGTAATAAAAATGGTGTAAAGCCCGAATTTACAGATGTATATACTCCAGAACAGAATGGAGTTTGTGAGAGATTTAATCAGACAGCTCTCAACAATGTACGTGCAATCTTACATGATAGTGGAATGAGTTCCGAATTTTGGTCAGATGCAGTAATGTATTTTGCATATTCATTTAATAGAATCTGTCATAAGGGCCAAGATAGAACCCCATTCGAATTGTACACTAAGCGGAAACCTTCAGTACGTCACCTTAAGGCATTTGGAACGATTGCCTATGTGGGAATTCCAAAGGCTAAAAGGAATTCTAAGCTTGATCCAAAGGCGACGAAGGGCTGATTGATTGGGTACAGTGTACGAACAAAAGGGTACAAGATTTGGTTGGAAAATGAGCAAAAGGTAGTAGAAACCTTAAATGGTACTTTTAAAGAGTCAATTGGAATGCAGAAAAGTGGCAGTGGAGCTGTACTGGGCACCCTTCCTGATTTGGAATCTGAAGAAAGGGTAGAGTTCCAATCCACTGATACTCCAGTTGGCTATTTTCCTGAAATAGAGGAAAGAACCGATACCAATGTACCTTCTTCTACAACTGGCACTGATACTCAACCTACATTGAGAAAAGTAACTTGGCTTCGTAAACCTGTTCCAAGGCCAGACGGCACTCGTACGGATGTGTATTATTTTGAGAGGGGGGTCTAATCAAAGACTACGATCACCAAATGATGTAGAAAGGTATTGCACTGAACATAATATTCAGTATGATCCTACCTTGTTTGATTTCAAGGGAAGCAACACTTATAGTGGTGAAATCGACCCAATTGGCACTCCTTCAACGTCATATACCCGAGATAGCTGACTAGATGTTTCAATTCCAAACACTTATAACCAGGCAATGAAATCCACAGAAAAGCTTAAATGGATAGAGGCAATGGAAGATGAAATGGCCAACATGCGAAAGCATAATGTATGGCATCTTGTTTCACTTCCTAAAGACAAGACTCCACTAGGTTGCAGGTGGATTTTCAACATTAAACGTGATGAATTTGGAAACATTGTTCGTTTTAAAGCTCGTTTAGTGGCTCAGTGTTATCGGCAAATTAAATACGATACCTATGATGAAACCTACTCTCCTGTAGTCAACTTTTCAGTAATAAGGCTCTTTTTCTCCCTTTTAGTTGCACACCTTGGATGGGCAAATATACAATGCGACGTAAAATGTGCCTATCTCTACGCTCCTTTATCAGAGGAAATTTATATGTCCCAACCTCAGGGTTTTGTAGAGCGAGATAAAGAAACTTTTGTGTGTCGTTTAGATAGAGCTTTGTATGGTTTGCATCAGAGTGGGCGATTATGGTACTACGAGTTGGATAGAACATTTTGTAACCTAGGGTTTATCAAGTTTGAGTGCTGCAATTGTGTCTATCGTTTTAAAGATTTTGTCATTCTGTTAGTTTATGTTGATGATATAGTAGTGTTTGGGAAAAGTGAAGTTCAGGCCAAAAGGATATTAAAAGTCCTGAGTTCACATTTCGATTTGAAAATTTTGGGTAAAACAAGAAAGCTTCTGGGTGTGGAGTTTGAATATGAGAACAATAGTATTTTAATTCATCAGCAATTATATATAGAAGACATAGTTGATCGATTTAAGTCTTTTAAAATACAAAGTACTTCCCTTCCAATAGTTAAAGGTGTGAAATACTCAAAGTCTCAAAGTCCCAGTACACAAACGACTGAATGATGAATTATCCTTATAGAAATGTTTTGGGATGTCTCTCCTTTCTTTGCAATCGTACTCTTCCGGATATAGCTCATGCTGTTAATATATTTTCTCAGTTCCAAAGCAATCCTGGTAAGTTTCACTGGGAAGGATTACTTAAACTTTTAGGGTAAGTTTCCAATACCAGACAGCACAAACTTAAACTGGTATGCAAGGAACTGAAGCTCAATATATATTCAGATTCGGATTTTGCTTCAAGCAGGGATGATATGGTGTCTATTGGTGGACAAATAGCTTTGTTGGGAGAATCACCTGTATCTTGGCGTACATTTAAAGAAAGGGGAGTGAGTTTGTCTACTATGGAGGCTGAATTTATCTCCATGACTGAATCAGCAAAAGAATTAGTTTGGTTTAGAAATATTTTGGATGAATGCATTCAGTTTAAAATTGCAAGTAACCATGTTTCAATACCAATATTGTTTGCTGATAATATGGCTGCTATATGTTTTACAAAATCACCTATTGAAAACTCAAGGACAAAACATATAGATGTGAAACTATTTTCATTCGTGATCTATTGAACAGGGAAATTTTTGATTTAAAATATGTTCTAAGTAAAGATGACATGACAAAATCATGGAGAGGGGGGAAATATTAGGGTTATCTCCAGAACACTAAATTAATGAAATTTATATTATACATTAAACTAATGCAGTTTATATGTATAGTTATTTATTTTCCATCTTTTTTTGTTTTAGATGCCAAGCTTGGGTCAAGGCTTCGCAGAATGAAAAGCTCGTGGGTGTTCCTGCCTCTGAGCTACACAAAAGAGCCTATCTATGTATGGTAAATTTTGAAGACTGGTGCTTCGTTAATATCACTACTAAACATCGTTTAGTACACAATGCAGTACCATGTTCTACAAAACTCCAGGTGACAAAGGGCTCGGTTCCAGATAAAGTGCCTGAGTTAAGTCATTCTGTGACAAATGGTTCAGTTCGAGATAAAATGCCCGAGATAAATCATATCACAGTGCCAAGTTCTGAACATCATCAGTCAGATTTCCAACAGGAATTAATATCCAATGTTCAAGGACTCAATAATCTTTATCAAAATATCTGCTCCACTGAACTTTCAACTTGTAACGCATCTTTAATGTTTCTCACTCCAGAGCAGTCATTTTCAACACCAGTGACCTGTAGCACACCGAAGTCACATTATTCTGGAAAAAAATACACACCCAGAAAATCAGAATTGGCAAAAAAAGTTAAAAAATATCGTGACATGGCAAGACGGCTGAAATTAAAATTTGTGTCATCTAAGAAGAAATTTTCTACAGCTCATTCTCTTGAAAAAACCCTTTCCAGTCAAGGAGTTAGTAAAAAATTATCTTCTTTTATTCAACGCCAGGTAACATTGAATACCCAGAAAACAAAAAGAAGACGTTTTAGGCAGTCAGATAAAATCGATGCCTACCGCATCTACAGCAAAAGTCGGGCAGCTTATTGTGTTTTGAAAGAGTTCCTTGAACTTCCAGCTGAACGAACTCTTCAACGTTTTGTCTCATCAAAATTGTCATGTACAGGAATCAGTGCAGATATCATATCAGAACTAGAACAAGTTTTACAAAATAAGGAAAATCACGAAAGAATGTTTGCATTGATCTTTGATGAGATGTCATTGAAACCCTGTCTAGTGCATGATAAACAAAATGATCGCATAGTTGGATTTGAGGACTTAGGTGGTTTTCCCAGTGATTCAATTGCAAATCATGTACTAGTATTAATGCTGAGAAGTTTAACCAGCAAGAAGAAACTGCCACTTGGATTTTACTTCTCCAACCATGCAATAAATGCAGAAAGACTGAGAGAAATACTCACAGAAGCTTTAGCAAAATTATCGGATGCTAATGCCGTAGTTAAAGCTCTGGTTTGTGACCAGGGGGGAAATAATAGTAGGTTGTTTAGAATTTTAGGAGTGGACTCTCATAAACCATTCTTTGATTTTAATGGCCAGACTATTTATTGTTTGTTTGATCCACCACATCTTTTGAAAAATTTGAGGAGGAATCTTATGAAGTATGACCTGCAGACAAGTAAAGGATTCGTATCTTTCAAATACATTCGAGACTTCCATGAAGTAGATAAAACACTGCTTATCCACTGTGCACCGAAAATTACTGATGCACACTTAAATACAATGGGATTAAACTCCATGAAAGTTGCTCTTGCTGCACAAGTGTTCAGCCACACAGTAGCAGCAGGAATGAACCTGTGTATTTTGTCTGGACTGATAGAAGCAAGTGCTGCTCCAACAGTAGAGTTCATTCTAAAGATTGACAATTTGTTTCACTCCATGAATGGAACTCGAAAGAATCCTTTAAGATGAAAACAGCTCCATTGTGCAGTGAAAGAAGGTTCTGCACATATTAATTTTTGGAAAGAGATGATAGCATATGTTGAATCATAGGTTTTTTTGCAACCACTTGCACAAAACCAAGATGGTCCAAGAAAGCATGCTTCAGGACCACGTAGCAGAATAGGCTGGTTGCAAACTCTAAGAGCAATACTAAAACTTTCTGAAGAAATGTTACATGAACGGGAATATTTTATGACAAAAAGGTGCAATCAGGATTGTCTTGAAAATTTTTTCAGTCGTATCCGAGGGAGTGTGGGCAATCGCACAAATCCATCTGCATATGAATTTTCTTCACTTTTCAAGATTGCATGTGTAAATTCTTTCCGTAACACAAATAAGTTTTCAAATTGTGAGCCAGATGGGGATAAATTTATGTTTTTCATTTTGTCTGCAGTACCATCAACTAAAATTGAGGAAAATGAAGTACAGAAGGAGGAGGTCAAAGAAGGACAAATTACAAGTAATGATGATTTTGATGACTCTCTTGTCATTGATTTTGATTCTCCTTGCCAGGATGCATGTTTTGAAAGACTTGATAATTTGTCACAAAATGTTGTTGCTTATCTGAGTGGATATTTATCCAGAAAGGTATTATATTCCTTGAATCTTAATGAGTGTGATATATGCAGTATTTCACTGACAGATAGAACAAAGCCAATGCTGCAGCATACTCTATTTTTATACCTTAAAGAATATAAAAATCAGGATATAACAGGAGGAAGATTGACGCATCCGTCAGAAAGTATGACAAAATACATTGCTGAACTTCTTCAGTGACGACGCTTCTTTTGAAACAGCTTTGGCTCAACCCTTCTAGTTCCTGCTTTCCTGGCACTCGAGTGAGCGGTTTCCAGCCCCTTCAGAAGGATGCATGCAGTCCAGTGAATGAAGTTCCTTGGTTCCAGAGGCTACCATGTGAGTGACTGCCGTGGAAGGCATCAATGTTCTTCAATGAAGGCGGCATTTAAAATACGTGAGCGGCGATTCCTCGTGCAAACGGAGTTAGGCCGGTTTTAAGTGCTTTCAAGAACTTCATTTAAATTTTCAGGTGTTTTCTCAACCATTGATCATGGACGTTTTGAATGTGTAGCCAACTTCATTTTTAGGCCGCATAATTAATGTTTAGAACATTTTTGTTTGTATTGAATGCCAGTGTTTTGGAGACCAGGTAAAAATATTATTTGATGAATGATGGTTATATTATATATTTTCCTAAGACTCTGATATTGTTGAAATTTATTTTCTGTGTTTTTATTCTTTATTATGTTGTTAATAAATTGGTTAAGTTCAAAACCTTTTATTGTCTTCAATGTCTGCACAACATGATATCTCAGGGAGCTTTTATTGCTACTACTGCTAAATGTTTAATTTTTTTTCAAACTTTAAAGTTTGCTTTAGCATCACATCCCCCCATTTGTTTGGCGCGTTATAATCATCATTGGTTTTTGCGCCAAAAAACTCACTCACTCACTCTTAACTTCGAATAACTCTCTGCTTAAAAGGTCTTCGCCTTAATTTAATAAATTCCCTATGTATAAAATGAAGCTTCATAACCTAATATACTGACTGATATGAACAGTTCTCAGCAAATGTCATGAAGATCTGCAAACTTCCGTCAGCTTAAATCCATGTAACGTTCTTGCTCTCCATTTTGTCTTTTATCTTCATCCCCTCTCCTTTTCTCGTAATTTTTCTCTTTTCTCAGTATATGTTCTATTATTTCGTCGTCATCTTGAGAGAGTGAGACGGCAACAGAATTGTCTAAATCCACCCAAGTCTAGATCTCCTCTTCACTAACATTAAACTTCTCTAAATATGTAAAAAAATCCAAGATACACGCGGACAGTGGCGCTGGAAGTGTTCGTCATCCACGAATATTATCAAAGGCCACAACTTACAACCTCAGCAATGTAAAATAATGTTCTTTACATCTTTCCAGGCAAGATCTTAAATACGGCATCTTTCAATGTGAATTGTTTCTAAAAATTATGAACATTCAAAGTTTACACATCTGGCATAAAAAAGGGATCGATATTTCCCTTTATAAGTTTTGGATAATTCATTGATTGAATAAGGCTTATTGCGCTGGGCGGTAGAAACATAACACAAATATTCTCCACATTAAAAGTATTCAGAATTATTAACCCATTACATACTTTTTTCTCATAGAATTATTAACCCATTACATACTTTTTTTCTCATAGACCTAAAGACTTTCAAAGGTGCCAATGTTTTGATATAGCGTCTTACTAGGGATTTTACTATAAATATTATTTTCAGAAACTTAAATTAAGAAATTAGAAAAATCCGTCCAAATGCAAAATATGGATAAAATACGAAGTAATGAAAAAAGTCCACATTTTCTGGATTTTTTTCATTAAGTCCTCTCAGTTTGATCTATGTCAGAAAGACTTGGAGAAAAGTACACAAAAGTACACGTATTCAATAAAAAATTATTCCTAAGCATGCTAGTTCTTTATCTAATGGTTCATTTTTACAGACACAGAAGCGAACGAAACTTTAAATACAGTGAGTGAAATTCTCTTAAAAAATATTATAAGCTGAAGAAATAATTTATGCAACTCGTAAAACTCTCTTCGAAATTTTATTGAGATGTTCTTTTAACTCGAAAAAAAAAAAAAAAAAAAAAAAAAAGTTTTGTAACTCTACAATTTTAGACCACAATCGGGATAGATATTTTGCTCAATGTGGAAAATATACAATGACTAGATAAAATGCTTTCTCCAGGTACAGTGATTATTGCTACTGTGAGTGTATTAATAATAAGTTTCTGATACACATTTAGGCATGTATCAGAAACCTATTATTAATTTTGTCATAGAAAGATTAATAATGTAATGCAAATATAGTTAATTAAAAAAAAAAAAAGATGCTCTTTTTAAAATAATCCAGCAGATTCTCTGCTGTTGATTATGATTGCAATATAATGCAAAAAATATAACGAATTAATTATTAATGATGAAAATTTAATTCAATTATACCTTAAATTTAGAGAATTGGTTTCTCTGTTCCTGTCTAGAATGTGCCGTGATGTGCGTTAATAAAGCTTGTAAAGAATACGCCTTTTACTAAATGTAATTTGTGGCTATTCTCGATAAGACTATAGAATCTCATTCTCTTTGGGAGCATAAACTAACGAACTCAAAAAGACAGTACGAGGAAGTATCCTTAGGTTTTAAAGAATAACAGTAAGACGAAGGATGTAAAGAACCTTTTATTTATTCAATGTAATTGCACAGATGGCCCCACCTGGGCTTACACAATGCCAACACTTTTGGCTTAACTCAAAACAGGTAATAAATTTAGCCTAATGTCTCACAGGATAATTTAATGCACAGGATTGGATTGGATTATTCAATTATGGCAAAGCACACGAGGGCTATCTGCCTAAAGGAAGGGATACCTTCGTGGAGGACTTTCTAAGGGAAACTGGCTCGTATACACGTTACACAAGGGGAAAACCACGAAAACGCCCATGCAGCCAGCCCGTTCGCGGGATTCGAACCTCGGACCGAACTACCAGTGTTGAGCGTCTTTACCGCTCGGCCGTTGGTGGGCCTTAATGCATAGGAAGGCTCTGGCGTGTTGAAGTCGGCGGAAAACACGCGTAACAGCTAGAAGCACTCAAAGCCACAGCAGTCTAATCGCTAGTAATTCAAAATAGCAACGTGGCCTTCAAGTAGGCATAACACGCTCTAAAATCACCTTCCAAAACCTTCCCTTAAATACTACTTCCTTGTGCCTCATTTGAGTACACGTGCGCTAGCTTATTAATATTCTGGCAAAAAATCGTGGATGAAAACGAGACTGAAAGGAAAATTGCGTTAACTTAAAATTAACTGTTCGTAGAATTAAATAAATCTCCACAAGACTGTGAACGCCTTATCACTATGTATAAGATGAAACAGAAGCGTATGACGGGTGTAAAAAACCCTTTTATTTAAAACTAAGTAAACGGAACAGAAGGCACATCTGGAGCTTACAAACCAGCCAGCAATTATGGCGAGAACTCAAAGTATTATTTTAAATTCAAAACTAATCTAAGTATCAAATAGCCAAAGACTACAAAGAGATATTTAAACGCGAAAGTGAGCTCTGAAGCTTACACCGGAGCGAAAGAACTATCAGCACAAATAAACCAACTGGGAAGACAACAGCAAACAAGTACTCTTCTTCAGCAGGTAGAACATGCTCTGTCTAAACAATCTGAAACCCTCACTTAAATACGAGCTAGTTTGTATTCTGGCTGGAAAATGGAAACAGAGAAGTGACAGTGCAGGTTTAGAACATAAAGCAAATGGTTAATTAACGTAAAATAAACCTCACAAGTTCCATAAAATTTTGTATTTTTTTAGTATTTGGTTCTGCATTATATACAGTAAATCTTCTTATACTGACCACTTTACTTTTTCTGCTGTCTGCAAATACTCAATTATATAATTAAAGACGGCCTATTTTTTAAACATTGCTATAGCTACAAGTGGCCTCTTATAATTTCGCATTATGTGCAATCACTAACGTATTCTAAATCAACAGACTGAAAATTTTAAATAAACAACTATTAAAGCTACGACTTCGGTTAAGATAATCTATTTTTATTTGTCTCATTCAAAATAAATAAATGAATAAATAAAATAGAAGTTCTGTTCAAGATAAACAGCCTTCCAAGAAACTGTCATTTGGCCGTGAGCTAAATTTCGTAAGTTAAGATGTAAAATTGTTCAGCTCTGTTTTTCGAGACGTACGGAATATTTAAAATAGCATCGAGCGAGTTTTAATGGCTGCCACATTGAAGAATTCTTGTATGTCTGACCTGCTCTCGAGTGTTTAGTTAAATGAGGTCGCTGATAGTAGAATGACAAGTTTAAAGTAACTTCATACGCGAAGCAGGTTTTTGTATTCTAATCTTCTGAGCTTTCCCTCAGAAAAGCACGTAATTTATTAAGAAGAATTCGTGTTAAGTACCGCAAGGAAGAACAAAATCTGCATTTCAGGATAAGTAATGTTGTGAATATAAATATAAAGAATATGGTTGCAATATGAGCACTTCCTTCAGAATTAAAAACAATTTGCCAAATGTAAGTTACAGAAAGTGGATTTCATTAATTTACTAGCATACTCCCCTTTGTAAAAGCAAAAACTTCATTATTTTGATTAATAATTTTTTAATTATTTAGAATATTTAGCAAAAGTATTTCTTGGTCGCTAGTGATTTAAAATGGAAACAATGGGGCAGTGATCTTTAAAATCAGAATTATGCACTTGAAAGATACCGTAGATCAAAATTCATCAAACGAATTCTTTTATGGCAAAGTATGCATTGCTTAGAAATTCTTAATGATTATTTCAAAGCAAAGAATGTGATATTGTGGTAGATTTAAGAATCGCCAGTAAAATTTTAAATTTCAAGATTTTTTCTTTCGAGATTTTTTGATTTCAAACTCTCAATCTAGAGGTATAAAACTAATTTGACAAGACGTCGGATTTTATTAAAACTAATTATTGTATGTCTAGAGAGTTGGGATAATTGCTTTGAGAGAACTTCCTCAGATGAAAATGAGGTCTCTAAGGTAAAGGTTTAATACTTGTTTCTCGTTAGTTATATACGAATATTTGTCTATGTAAATTTAACTTCACATTTATGATTAGTGTATTTTGTACTAAACATAGATTATTAATTGTAAAGTCAAACGTCGAACATCAAACATCAGAAGCATATACATCAAATATCAGTTACATCGAGAACGTGCGGTCTTCGTAGAATTTTTAATAAGCTTCTATTCATTTAACCTGATTTTCAAACCTCGAATTGTGAACGCAGATGATAGTTTTGTTGAAGATTTAAACGTTTGCATTTGATGAAGTGGGAAAAATATAAATATGATTTTACTACTTGATTCCTTTCTTACAAAGAGATCATAATTCAAACTGGGCTGGAGTTTAGGCAAATTGCCTTCGTGTGCTGTGCTTAAATAATCCTGCCCATATCCTATTTTAGTTCAATATATTTTAAACTGTTTTCACCTATAGTGCATCTATTTTGCGATGCCGTTGGTTCTGCATTTTTGGATGGCGTCTAATTCAGAACATAGGCTTACCGAACAGTAAGAGCGGATAATTGATGCGATTTTTTCATTTCACATATTTTGAAACCTCGGAATCAAATTGGACGTAACACTTCATTTCCTGCTCAGCACCATTTTTTCTTGTGATACTTCCTTTTTATCACAGGGATCGCAGAAAAGTCAGCTTTGCATAAACATGACATCGCATACTGATTATTAATTTTTTAATGTTATCCAAACATTAGTTAGTTTTACTGCTGTCGAATTATCTTCAGAGTGCCTGTTGCAAGATTGTTGTCGTAAGATTTCTTTCTACAGAAATAAATTCAGATAGAGCTTTGCTTTTGAAATGACCTTGAATCTATGCGAACTTGTTGACACTTCTCCTTGAGAGTAATTTTCAAACTAGTTGATAAGCTGATAGATTCCTTTAAAAAAGAATGGTTCATATATTAGCTGCTATATATTCTTCTTATCACAGTACCAATACATTGGTGATTTTAAAACTGCCTAGACTAAATGCAATTTCATTGGAAATACTGGAATATTTTATGGGCCCTTAACAAACCATACAAGGCGTCACTGAAGCGTAGGAACTACTAATTTGTTCTATAATACCAAAACCTTTAAATTAATTTTAGTTGAGATACTTTCCATCTCTTATAATTTATGACAGAGCATTTGAATCCATGCAACACTTTCATTCATTTAAATTTTAAAATTATTTTTATTCGTTTGCTGTGTTTTTAAAATAGTGAAATTAAAGTATTTTATTTTTAGTATTTTAATCTTGAAATGAAATATGGCCCAATTGTTTTTTGTCGTTTTAATATATAAATTTATTGGAAAATAGTTAAGGAGAACAATTTTTACTTCCTAGTTCACGTTGTATGTCTGTTATATATATTACTTCGAATGGTTTGTTTTTCCTTTTGAAATTGACTATTAAATAAGACATAAAAAAAGCATGCATTTTAATTACATTTATAAATAGCATAATAAATTTTTATGCAAATTAAATAAAATACATTGCATAAAATTAGTTCAATGAAATATCATATAAAAACGTCTTTAAATTTTTTATGTTGATACTTGGAATGTATGATGTTTCTGTTTCTGTGTATGATGTTTGTATTATCAAATAAGAAATGTGAGAAGTTTTTGATACTGTGCCGAGTTAGGCTACTTACTTCGCATTACAAAAAAAAAAAAAAAAAAAAAAAATGACTGTGGAAATTCAGAGCGCAAATGAAAGGCTAAATAAGAGTTTGCCTTCAAAAATCTAAAAAGAAGATTTAAAATTATAAAAATTAATAAAGTATAAAAATAAATATGCAATCTAGTCTTCGTATTCAGGTTCCGGTTTAACACCTGAAACAGTTTTCAGCTAACGATTTATTACAGGCCTTAATTACAGTATATGAATTAACCTCCAAAAATTCAAAGTATGAAATATAAAATCATGTATTTAAATCGAGTTGTTCAAAATAAATTGCCAAATAGCAGAACTATAAAAAGCTCTTTGTGCTATTCTTCCGCCATAAATTAACTCCTTTTTGGGATTATTGTAATTATTTAATGAAAAAAAAATAATAATTCAAAACGTAACTGGGCACATTTTTCAATGCTTCGTTTGCCCACTAGGGTTGCAACAAATACTATTTCACTTCAGATGGAATGGCAGAAGTTTCTTCTCTGGCAAGAAATTAAATTATTGCTAGTCAAAACAATGATACTTTTCTGGAAGTATTAAAAAATAAGGTGATTTAGTTGTTTTTGAATTCAGCCAGTTTTCTGAACGGTATCTTATTAACTGAAACATTGCCACCGTTATCATTTCAAGCAAGACAAACTGATGATTTAACAAAAGTTTCACAGCTGTTTTTCTCTAAATATAAACATGCAAAATCAGAAGTAGTTTTGCATACTCGTGAAGATATGTATCGCTGTGAAATCTTCAAATTTTTAAACTTTCTTAATAGTGATTGCTGGCACTACGTAGTTAATGGAATCCATAGTCAGAAGAGCTTCAAAACGCCTTTGGTACCATAATCCATATTAAAACCGCAGAAACTTAGAAAGGCATTTTCGTAACAAAAACTATTCATATGCGCATTTTAGTACTTTTGATAGGCAATATAAATTACTCAAAAAACTGTTTAGTTTGCAAATATGAAAAAATCTGATATGTACAACATATGACTGCCTTGTACGGAATATTAAATTATACGCATTTTTCCTACATTTCATTTCCCACCAGCGGCCGAGCGGCAAAGTCGGTGAACACTGGTAGTTCGATCCGAGTTTCGAATCCCTCGAACGGGCTGGCTGCATGGGCGTTTTCGTGTTTTTTCCCATGTGTAACGTGTATACGAGCCAGTTTCCCATAGAAAGTCCTCCACGAAGGCATCCCTCAGGCAGGTGACAGGTGACGGAGGACGGGGACGCCTGGCGTCTAACAGAGGTAAACAGGCATATGTCCCACACCCTTCCCTATCCAGACGAAACAACTCCTTGTGGCCCCAAACCGCAACAGGATAAACGCACTCTTTAAAATTCACTGTATTTATTTACCATAGCGACACTCTGGCGCTAGGTTCACTTAACAGCGTTACATCTCAGTCATTTTATAACTCAGAATGCACAAAAATTATATCATCTGAAGAATTATCTAATCATTGCCACATGTCCCATTCAAATACTGTAATAAGTATAAAACGACATATAAAAAAAAAAATTGAACAAATAAAAAAGAAACAGTTTTTCACAGACGATTCAGCGACGCTTACCTAATGCGCATCGCTACTCGTAAAAATTCTCCTCCTCCGAGACAAGCGGGTGAATTTATTTGCTACTAATACGAAACACTAATTTCCTCGGATTTCATTAAAGATACACTTCTCTTTTAACTAATTCAGTTCTCACTTTGAGGCAAGGCAAAAATACATAAAAACTTAAAATATCTTCATTAAAAATTGAAAGATATAGAAAAACATAAAACACCAAGCACAATTAAAAAAATTTGCACAATAAAATTACAGTTTCTATGCAAAAACGAGTAATTCGGCCAGCAGGCAAGAAGGCAGATTTTTCGGTGCACTAAACTGAAAGTTTCCTTTCGGCCCCACTTGGCAAAAAGACACTGAAGATGCAAAAAGAATTAATTCACTATTCTATTAAGTTTCAAATGTAAACAAATACGGCTGTTTATAGTAAAAATAAAATTAGGCTTAGCCGCACTGAAACATCTTTTAAGTCATTGATAACTCTACAAATATTGCACGCAACAAAAGGTATAAAAACTTTAACCGGAAGATAAGAACAACATAATTCAATCATTTTTAAAGTTAAAAATGCAGAATTTACCAACATATAAGAATAAAAAAACTGATCTCATTTAGCCGAGTAACAGAGTGGGTTATATATAAATATATACATGTATATTTAAATTTAACAAACATTCTTTATTCGTAAAAAGCAAATTTTAAGATAATTAAAAATGAAATTTAAATTATGAAATTTTAATTGTAAACAAATAAATGATTAATTATTGCTGCGAACTAATCTTTAATATCATTTAAATTCTGAGAGCATATGTAAATAAGTGCAGGTATCGAAATCCATGAATAAATATAATATTCCAAAAAAATTTTAATCCTAAAAAATTTTAAAAAATGCATAAATGAATAATTGTTGAGTAGGCGGGAGACAGACTTATCAAGGGGAAGTTACCTCCAATCCTAACTCTTCACTTACTCAATTCGTGTTTTGCCGTTCATGTAGGCAAGGGTAAAAGTAAAAGTAAAATTTAACTTTTTGGGGGTCCGATTGCAACCAAAAAGGGAGGTGCACAACTACATGTTATAATAATCCTATATACAAAATTTCAACATTCTGAGGCTGCTCGTTTTTGAGTTCTGCGAGATACATACATACATACAAATACCACGAAAAAAAATCTCTTCTGAATCCATTTTAAATCAGTTTTGTAATTCGTTTGGGGAAAAGACTCCTTTATTCTGTCCTTACACACAGATATCGCGCAAAAGCATCGTTTAATTGCATTCGATAGCGATGAAAATGGATATTTTCGTTGCACCTGGAATTTTTCGTGATTGCAATACTTCCTTTACTTCGTATAAGGAAGTAAAAATTGTTTTTCAGCCATTTTATATGATATTACTCATTAAAAAGGATTCATTTTGCTGCATCAAATATTAAGTTCCTGTTATATTCCGATCCACCAAGGGCATCCCAATCTTCGAAAACTCTGAAAAAAATGCATTATTTAAATGTAGATGATTACTGTTAAAAAACACTAAAAAAGGTATTAATGGAAAAAGATTTAGATTAGATTATTAAATTTAAATAAAACACACGAGGAGCTATATCCCTTAGCTCTATCTCAATGACGAAACTGGCATCAAGTAAAAAATATTTTTTACTTGATGCCAGTTTCGTCATTGAGATAATTGGTAAATTAATTTTAAAAAATCGAGAATAAAACTTAGAAATGTGAAATTAGTAAAAATAGATAATTTTTAATTATTTGCTTTTTAAATTTCAGTCTGAAAATATTATATTACTGTCAAAAACTCAAAGAAAAGTTTTCCATAAGAAAATGAAAAATTAAAAAGTATGAAAAATTAGCCGAATATAGTTTTGCTCTTCTTAAAAAATAATACCTATTGCGGTCAGCTTATAAAACTAAATCTTTATTACTGAATGAAATTAAAATTCAATTTGAAAAGAATTTCAGCTTTCTTTTTTTTTTTTTTTTTTTAGTCCAAAGGGGCTTTGTCCCTATTGTTTTCGTTTTGCGATTTTGCGTCGGACTCATAAACGTCGGTTCACTTTTCAAACTGTTGCCACAAAATGTTAGAGTCCTGCATTATATTTGAAGAAATTAAATAATGAAAAATCTGCATAAATGATTGTCTATTTCTCGCATTGTGATAAAACAATGGTACATAGAGCCATCGAATTTTGAATGACAAAATCCTACTGCGAATATGGGCATCTGAAATCCCAAATTTGGAATTTGTTTTATTATAGATTTTATATATTATGTAAAACTTTAACGAATTTTTGATTTACAAACTCAATGCTTTAAAAGCGAGAAATGGCAACGTTATATAGAAAAAAAATACTTTTATCTCCAGCTCGCGAGACTGTGTATATCGGAAATTCTAAAGATATGCTTAATTTAACATTATTTTGCGATATTGCTCTTGAACTGAATTTTATGGTTTAAGTGCAAAGAACATGATATTTAATAAATAAAGGTAACACTCAAAACGTTAAAAAAACGCCCCTTTGGACGTAATTTAAAATCTGAAACATTTCAGATTTTTTTTTTTTTTTTTACTTAAAACGATAGGAAGACGAAATGCCAGAATATTGGAAATGTATAGCGGAATACAGTGTACATGTTGAAAAACATTTCTTCAAATCCTTAAGATTTTATTTTGGGTTTTATTTCCTTATTTTAGTGAACACATATTAGGGACTTTCGACTTTTTATAGATGGTTAAAATGTTATTTTGTTTATGACAGTCATGGTATAATATAACATTTGCTCTGAAATTTTCTTAAGTTGTCAAGATAAGATGACTTTTTTTCAATGATTAACTTATGCTGCGTTGAGCAATGCATTTTTATAATATCCAAGATAAAAGAAAATTCTTATCTGTTGTCAACTAGCAACAACATCTATTTAATGTAAACTGAAAACACTATCAGAAAAGTTTCTTCAAAGCATCAATATATTTAATTTTTCGTAAATCTTGTTTTATTATCTTATGAGTGAACAGATATTTAGATTTTAAAAAAATGTGAACTTTTTAGCTTAAAGGGCGTTTAATTTCGTTTTGGAATTTCACGATAAACGATGTTTCACGATAAATGGCGTTTCTTTTCAAATTGTTGCCACCAAATATATCGCCTTGTATTATATTTAAAGAAATTAAATAATGAAGAACCTGCGGAAATGTATGTATGTTTCTCGTACTGTAATAAAACAACGGTACCTTGAGCCATCAAGTTTTGAATAACGTACGTCTCCACCCGAATATGGCCATCTGGAAACCCAAATTTGGAATTTGTTTTATTATCTATTTCATACTTTGTAAAGCATTTATGAGTTTTTCATTAAGAAACTCAACAATTTCAAAGCGAGCATGGCAACACTGAATGAAAAAAAATTATCTCCAGTGCGGGAGATTGTGTGTCGGAAATTCTAAAGATATGTTCTTTTTAAATTAGTTTGGGATAGTACTCTTGAATTGAATTTAATGGTTTAAGTGCCAAGAACATAAAATTTTATAAATAAAGGTAACACACAAAACGTTAAATAAAATCTTAATATAAGATCTGAAAACTTTCAGAGTTTTTGTTTTTTATTACCTTTTTTCGAGGGGGGGGGGAATTACATGAGCTTAAATTCAGTGATGTTGCCACCGAAGTTTTGAAACGACTTTAAGTACATTTGAAATCTTACAACACATTTAACATTTTATTTGAAGGTGCAAAACTTAAAACGCTATTTAAATTCTATAAGAAAATATACAAATATACATTCTATAAGAAAAGCAATTTTTTTTGGGGGGGGGGGGGGGTAAAGAGCACTTTACTAAATTCGAAGTAGTGAGTTGTTATAATGGTTTATGATGCATGCTAAATGTATCAAGTTTTAATATGTTCATATGATATTTTTTATTAACTTTTTACTTTCTGTTCAAACTCACATACATGTGCAAGGGAAATCTCTGCTGCTACGCACTCGAAGAGAATTTTGGACGCAATTTTGGCTAAATTTTACTAGACACATTTCAACTAAAATCTTGCTGGAAATGTTTTATTTCGCTTGTTCTAATACGATATTTTGTCTATCTTGTGTACTTCTAGTCACACTAACATATGTGTGGAAAATTTTCAGTTAAAATCTGCTATGAAATATTTTGTAATTAATATATTTTGTTGTTGTCTTGTCCATATTATATGGAACAATGGTTGCCAGAGCCTACTCCGAAGAGAGTTTGGACTTGTCTGTTATTTTCCAACCCCAATTTTGAGGGAGAGCATCCCCGGGGAATCCGAGGGTCTCCCACCAATCCATACAAAAGGACTTTCAGCTCGCCGCATATACAAAGTGCCGCCATGCCCCGCACCGACACTATACATTTATAAACATCCATGTCTTACGCGGGATTCGAACACGGACTTTTCGGTACCGTAGTAGGCTTCTCTGACCACTATACCGTGTGGGTGACGTAACTAATATATCTCGCTCCTTAATGAATCAGTATCGACTAAATTAAGAAATCCGCTATGATTGTTGAGATACCATTTCCCTTTCTGCACCTGTCAACCTGCTGGCGATTTGTGGCCTACATCGATGCAGGAAATGAAAACGAAATCCCGCATGAAAATATTATTCAAGTAGGCTAACGAAAATTTGCTTTTTCTTTGTATCATGAGGTACTTTAATGTGCATGATAACACAAAAAGGTTTTTACTTGGTCTGATACTGGAATTTAAGCTCTATAACCTTACCAGACTGATAGAGAGTTATCGGCAAGTCTAAACTTGCAAAGTTATCGGTTAATCACCATTTCTAGAAAATATCACATGATTTAAGTTCGAAATATGGAAAATATCATCTGAAATTACAGTACAATAAATTCAATTGAGGATAAATGTTGAAAAGTGATAAAGCAAGCTACTCTGAGGGGGAAAAATAGAACGTAACAGTAGTTTATGATTGATTGAATTTGGCGACTTCTATTAAGGTAGTTACGATAATAAAATAAGTAACTATTAAGGAACTGTTATTGGGCCTCTCAGACGGTATAGTTGTTAGAGTAACCTGACTGTAATACCGAGGGCCCGGGTTCGAATCGCGAAGAAGGCATGGATGTAATCTGTCTACCTCTTCATAGAAGACAAAGGTGGCTCGCCTATTATGTGTCTTCATAATAAAGAGCCCACCACATATAGACAAGCGCCCGCCTTTGAAAAAAAACTGTTATACTGTAGCTTTATTAAAGAATTTCAACTTGCTAAATAACTGAGTGGATGAAAATATTGAACATTGAGTGCATCATGCTAGATTTGACTGCTAGATTTGACTTCTGGAAGAAATCTGGCTGAGTTTGTTTTTTTCTAATTTTTTATATGCAAAACCTAAATTAGAGGATTTGCAAATGGATTCTTATAAGGTATTTTCTTCCTCCTTCCAGCATGTCTTCAAGGTGTAACGGTAGCACACTCGGCGCGTATTTGAAAGGTTGAGGTTTGAGTCTCGGCAAAGGCAATGCTCATTTTTCACGCCTCCCTCTTTATTTAAAAAAAAAAAAAAAAAAGTATTCGAGAGGTCGTATTCGAGGGTTCGAGTCCCAGCCAGGGCACTTCAAATTTTTCACGTCTTCTGCTTCAAGAAAACCTGATAACTAAAATTATTATTGATAGCTGTTCCGTGTGTGAGTGTATAATATATTTATAGTGTGCAATACATTTGAATGCAGTTCTATATATGTGACTTAATATTAGCCTTAAATTTTTCTCTGCACTTCATTATTTAAAATCCCTGACAATTCCTCTTGTCAGCTGTTATATTAAATGATATGCAACTGCTTTCTTGAATTTTTAATTCAGTTTCCTTCCGTCCACTCATGGAGCCATGCTAACTTAAAAATTCGATAAGCTTAAAAACCCATTATTTAGATTTTTTTTAGTGATCTTCTAATAGAAGCTTATTATTAGATACGAAAAAAATCACATCTATTGTTCTTTCTGATAGCAATCTAAGATATTCTGTTTCTTTATTTACATGAATTTGGTTTATTTTATTTAGAATAGAATGTTTGGATAATTCTTACAAAGGAGTAAAAGAATCCCTGTTCTCGAATTACGCATGTAAAATTTTTTTCTAATAATAAAGTTCGTTCGTGTTGCTATCAGAAATCAGGCTCTGGCTGCTGTTATATATATAAACTTGCATTCAAGATCTACAGCAGCAGAATTAGAACACACAGCGTCTAGTTTTCAAACTGTCATAATTAGCCCAAACGGCTAATTAAGAATCACATAATTATTAGAATTATGGCTAATTATTATAATTAGGGCTAATAATTTCATTTTGGCATTTGTGTTGAAAACTTTAAATGTCGGTTCACTTTTCAAAATGTTGCCACCAAATACTACAGTCCTGTATTATATTTAAATAAATTACATAATGAAGAATCTGCATAAATGTACGTATGTTTCTCGCATTGTGATAAAACAACGGTACCTTGAGCCCTCCAATTTTGAATAACGTACGTCTCCACCCGAATATGGGCATCTGGAAACCCAAATTTGGAATTTGTTTTATTATCTATTTCATACTTTGTAAAGCATTTATGCCGGGGGTATGAGTTTTTGATTAAGAAACTCAACGATTTCAAAGCGAGCAGTGGCAACACTGTACGGGAAAAAAAATTACCTCCAGCGCGGAGACTGTGTATCGGAAATTCTAAAAATAGGCTCTTTTAAAAATAATTTTACGATATTGCTGTTGAACTGAAGTTTATGATTTAACATGATATTTAATAAATAAAGGTAACGCACAAAACGTTAAAAAACGCCCCTTTGTGCGTAATGTAAAATCGGAAAGCTTTCCGATTATTTATTTATTTATTCACATTCATTTTGTTCAAGTCATTAACACAAATTTGCTACTTAGTAAAGCAGAAAGTAAACGTTAAAATCAGTTTATGAATTCATTTATTCCAACATCATCAATAACACTGCATTACGCTCAAGCCTATACGCAAACAGACGACTGCAAAGGAGGACACGGTTTTGAATAGTTTATTATTTGTGAAATATAATGGCTCTAAAATATTAACGGAATATAATAGTTGTGGTTGTGACTAATCTCGGTTGTCTGATATCACAGCAAACCCACGAAATTTATCGGGGTAAGGAGGCAAAACTCTGTCTGTCTTTGGCAAGACCTTTGGGTACCATACAGGTGACAGTACGACTTTGAATTTTGAAGAAAAGCTCGCCGGGGGTATGGGACTGAGGGTCTCCTATCCCTCTTCCTTTACCACCAATCTCTCGAGAGGACTTTCTGTTCACCGCATAGTTAAAGTGACGCCATTCCGCGTAGATACTATACATTTGCAAAATCCATGCCTTCGGCGGCATTTGAACTCGACGCCTTTTGGTACGGCAGTCAGAGTCACTAACCACTATCCCGGTTGGGCGGCATACTAACAGTTCTAAATGCAATGAGTCAAATGACTCGGAATTACAGCGAATCGAACTCCTAGTCATAAAATATACTACTTTTAGTGCTGTTATACGGTCGACTCGCGTTTTTACGGATGCCTAATTAACTAACTGCTCATTTTTAGGAACTGTTGCGTTGGTCCTGGAAAATATGTCATAGAACTAATTTTGCAGGATTGCTTCTTTGATCTAAGAACTAAAATCATATTTTCCCTCTATATCATAAACTTCACTTTCTTTTCTTTGCTTCTCTCCGACAGCTAAAAATTTGAATGCAGAAAAAGGAGATTTCTCGGTTTTGGCTGACTAAAGAAATTGCTCACATCTTCAGACCTTCAGACAGAGGAGAATTGCCTATATCCAGAAAAGAAAGAAGAGTTACGACAAAATTTATTTTCTCCTTCAAAAATGATTGTATTAGCAATTGATCCTGTAAGCGTAAAATGCATTGATATTTGAGCTAGAGAGTAATCAACCATTCGACATTCTTCATTTGCGCCAAAGAACTTCCAGCGTGTGTGTTGTTCGCCTTTTTCTTTCATTAACTTTTGACTTCCTAATTGAATATATCAAAAAAAAAAAAAAAAAAAAAAAGAGAGAGAGAGAGAGAGAGGAGAATGTATATATATATATATACAGGTAGATGCTCATGTTTTGACTAAAACCGAAACTAGAAAACAATTCTGAAATTGTACACAATTCATCAAGTTCAGCTGTCAAACTAGGGTAAAAGATTATTTTGTGAGTGACCCAAGAATCGAATCAAACCTTCCCGAAATGTAGAAAACACTAAATGCTTGATTGTAAAAGTCAAAAGAAAATTTTCTCTCTATCAACACCTCTCAAAGGAACAAAATGAAATTTTTTCGGTTTTTAAGCTGAACTTCAAGTATGTTATGGGATCATATAGCTAACTGTAAAAACTTATGTTGAGAAATGGTCTAAATTTTGGTAAAATTGGAGGAGAAAATGTAGATACTACTAAAAAGAAAGAAGATGAGACAAAACTGTTACTTTTAAGAACATCTGCCAGAAGATAATTTTAATGTAAATGAGAGAGGCTTTATTTTAGAATTTTACCAGACAAAATATTTGTTTTGAAAGGCGATAAGAGCAATGGTGATTAAATTGTTAAACAAAGAACTACATTTAATAAAGCTAACATGATTGGTGAAGGAAAAGTCCCATTTTCATTCTTAGCGAAATACAGAAACCGAAGTACCGTACTTTGAGCACGTAAAGAAACTCTCCTTGGTATATTATGCTAATATCAAAGCGTAGATGATGTGAGAGTTTTAAAAAATGCCTGAAGACAGATCTAGAGTAGATTAAGAAAAAAAAATAGTTGAAAAAAAAGCTGGACTAATGTTTTTCAAACAAGAATTTTAAAATTATCCCTGCGGCGGATAACTATACCCCTCGTATTGAAGTTACATGGTTTCAAGCGATCCATATTTAATTTCTTTTATCAAATATTACTCGTATTTCAGTTTTTGCAAGCCACTAATCAAGGCATCCTCTAATTTTTTAAACGAAAATATAGGCATGTGTTTTCAAAAAAAGGTTCATATGAACCTACAATTTGAAAAATGATAAGACACCCATGTACTTAGTGCAATATGCTTCTGTATGTTAATGCATAAAGTAGCATCTCCTAGGCAGAGCTGGATTCACCATTAAGAAAATAAGCATGCTATTAAGCACGCTCAGGAAAAGAGGTACTACAAAAAATTTTTCATTGTCAGTTTCATCATGGAATGTATGGTGCAGCTAAAAACGGAAGGAATGAAGTAAATGTTTGTGGGGGCACTAAATTCTTTTAAGTGCTTAGGGCCACTAAAAGTCTTAATCCAGATCTGCTTCTAGGAAAGGATTATCAACGCATCACGCAAGTTTCATTAAAGATAAAATTGTTCTAATGCCAGAAATCAGCAAAAATTATTCTAATCTTAGCGGAGAAGAAACTTTAACGAGTTTTGTCAGAAAAACCTGTAGAATGATTATTCGAAGCAAGAGACTTGAAAAATGTTCAGTGCCTTTGCAGGGATTCAAGTACTGGATATCCCGATTGCTATGGGACGTTCTATCCAGTTACTACAGAAGTCACGCGGAAAGGAGGGAGAAAATATCTTATAAACCTTCAAATTCTTGATGACCTGTCTTTTCAGCTTTTCAGGATTCTTGAACGTACATAAAAAAATCACAATAATGCACTGAAGAAATATCCATCGAGGAAATTCTTTATCAGATTCTGAGCACAAGTTCAGCAAGGTTGTCCGACTAGGAAGAAGAATACGTAGAAGTCATTTTAAGGCTTACAACAGAAGCTGCTAGGACATCTTTTTTGTTTTTGTTTGTTTGTTTGTTTTTTGAAGCGGCTAACAATTCCAAGATACTTGCGAGCATTATCTTGATAGAATCATATGCTTATGGAAGTTTAATTACACAATCTAAACTTAAGTGATTATGTTTAATTCGAAAAAATAAAAAAGGAATACAACTTGCATTCCTTTTGCTTTTTAATTCCGTTCTCTTTTAAGAAGTCTCAATTATATGACGTTTGTTGACGGTTCGTGTAAGTTCGTAAAGTCGAGACTCTACTATATATCCCTTTCAAGAGTTTCAAATTCAGAATTAAACATTCTGGATTAATATCGCTATTATTCGTCAGTATTATTAGTAGTAGTGCAGTAACCAGTAACAGAGCGATTAAAATTACAAAAATTCTTTGTTTTTTTTTAAATAGTACTCTCATACCAGGACATGGTTACTAAAACAGTAGTAGAGATATTTTCGTATAATTGCCAATAATGTGCTTAAAGCGTGAAATTCAAGTCAAGTTTACAAAATGTAATTAAATGAATCAAAAAAATTATTACTACGTTTTCGCCAGGCGGGGGAACTCCGTACAGTTTGAGACTCTGCTGTCTTGTACTCACTGCACTCTTTCTATAACAGACTTTGAATATAGTACATATTTTTAAATTAATCTTATTTTTTTAACTCAGTAAAAGTCTGACTATGATGTCCTTGTTTTTATACTAGAAGAAATTTTTTCTTTTAAATAAATGGCAGGTGATTAAATAATGTATTGCATTTAATTTCGTTTAAATGGACCTTAGGCTAATTCATTATATTTTAGAAATATATATTTAATTATTTTAGAGTACGTTGTCATGTAAATCTTCTTTGAATTAAGAAAAAGGGTCGCGGAGCATTGATATAATTAACGGGTACTGACGACGAAGTATGGCAACTTCATATTTCTCAAGAATCATGTTTCAGAAATCTAACAAATCTTCGCTGGTCTAGTACCTATCTTGCAGTCTGAGAAATATTTCCAAGTTCTGGATAGGACGCTGGAGTAAAAGTATGTTTTTCAAAATAAATTTTAAGGAAGTGGGAATAAAAGTTATTTAAATATAAAAAAAAATTCCAGTAATCGTAATAGAAATCAAATATTAATAGAAAGAAAACTATAATTCTCGGATTTCTTTGAGACTTGAGAAAAATGCATTTTTGAAAATTCCCTGATATACGTCAAAATAATTGCGAAATTTTGCGCTATGTTTACATTACTCTACTAGTGATTTAGAACTATTCTGTTGCCTAGAATCTCAATTAAAATTTCCGTATTTCTTAACATAATTCTTGAATCTGAATTTTTAAACATAAAATTTAAAGATAAGTTTATCTGCGAGTATTTCACGAATTCAATACTTTTGAAAATTATTCTAGGAATTAATAAGTAGCGTTATGTTAATACTTGAACAGCCTTACATGTTTAATTGTGATAATGTGAATTCTGATATGAAACTTCTTATTTCTTGAATATTTAAATCTTTAAACATTTTGTTTAAATGTCACAATCATACCCCGTAAATCACACGGTCTCCTGAGAAGTTGCAAAATTAAGGGTAGGGTACGAACTGCGCCGAATTTGATCGAAGATCCCTGTCCCCCCTTATCTAATCCACGAACTGCGCGACGTTTCCTGCCCCCTATTTCTTTACCAAGAAAATTGGGTGCTACAAAAAGTCATTTATCGCCATTAATGGGACATTCTATTGAGACTGCAAGCCTTTATTTTCGTTTATCAATATTATAAAAATTGTGCATGCAAAATAAATATTAATTTAAAGTCTGGCGTGTGCTAAAGTAAAAATAAATTTCTTTTACACTCATTTTAAAGTGTTATGATGCTTAAAGGAATGATGAGCCAGATCTTTTTTATTCTCTATAAGAATTAAAAACTTTCCAAGTTGTAGATTTTAGTCGTTGATTGATAGATTAATGACATACACAAAACTGATACATAATCAACCTATCAAATATCGGAATATCGGATTTGTAGCTGATCTTAAATAACTTTCTTGTCTAGATAAATATTAACAAATCTTCTTAAATAGCAGAATGGTTTTAACTTTCAAGTTTACCATTTTAGTTAAACAGTTCTAATTTAATTAAAAATAATTCTCTTTATTAAATCTAAAAATTGGACTTCTTAAGTCACTCTAAATTCATACTAATATTATTGCAATATATTCCGGTATTAAGTTTTCCATTTTTAGTCATTGAAGTTATTTTAAGGTGTTTAACTTTGCTACAAATTCCATATTTTAATACTAGAAACGCTTATATATTTATTCTGTTTTCCACCTGATGTACTTTGGCATAAATTTAGTTTATAATACACATTTAATTAATAAATTAGTAATTATGTGCATCAGCAGAATTTTTATAATTAACAAAAAAAATCAAACTCCCTTATATTCATATCCTGAGATTTTCCGTTCCCTTTTAATCCATTCCTTTTTCACATATTGTTGCACTGTACTCAAGTTTTCATGTATGTAGAATTCATATACTTTGTATTGTTTTTATGCCAATTTATATTTAAATGATAATTTTTACAAATTCTTGCATCGCAACTCTAGTTAACAGAAGATAACACGTTGGCAAACCTTAATCTTCAGCATGTAGCTTATTTTCTAACCTAGTTTCAGGCTGAATTATTTGTAAAATTAATTACTTGAAATTATTTGTTAACAAAGATGGTCGCTAAATCACGCTAATAATATTTCTAACTGTTGTAATTTATAATGCAAAGAGTTCATGTGATTTATAATATAATTCATTTATAATTTTTTCAGCAGTATTGAAATTAATAGCAGATACTGATAATAATATACATTTAGATTACAATGATTTAGATTGCCATTGCCTTCTTCACTCATGCTTTTATGCTACATTCCTAATATTTCATAATGGCATACAGGTAAGTTTAACTCATTCACCAAACATGTGAATCTCTAATTCAGCCCACTTTTGTTCTCACGTGTGCTGTATCTTCTATTTTCTTTAATATATTGTTCAGCCTAATTTCAAAAGGTCTTATGATCAAGCGGAAAAGTCACTAAACATTGGTAGTTCGACTCGAGTTTCTAGTCCCAGTGATCCCCCAGCTCTTTCTTTATTTTTGTACTTATTTACTGTGTAAAAATATAGCGTAAAATTTCAGTTCATGAAGTAAAAATACATTTTTAATTTATTCTTTAAAAATATTGCAAAAATTTTCACTTTTACCTTGGCATATCTTTTTACAAATCCCTCTAATAAGAAAAAAATAAGGAAAGAAATTAACTCGGTTTCGGTGATTGATACCTCGGTGCAAATTATATGTAACATTTTTCCAAAACCATAGAGTTTATATGGATATCAATAAATTAAGGATTATTTCTCCATCTAATTTTCTTAACATGTTTATTCCAGAATTTCCTTTTCACACTGTAGCGCTTAACTTTATGAGTTTTCTATAATCATTCAATTTTTCTAGCCAAGGCAACTTTGCATACCTTCTGACAAGTAGTCATATTTTTAACCACTGTATTTTAATTCCTGTTGACTATCAGTACATTATTCACTTGTTTCACAAGTGCAACTTTTATTTTATACGCAAATCTACGTAAAATAGCATTAAAACTTCAGTTATGCGGAGCTCCTGATCGATTGCTTGTTTTAGATTGAATGAAATTAAGCTTAATGTTACTGTTAATTAGCTTGTTAGTAATTTAATTATACATTTCTAATTAATTATATGTTCAGATATTTCCAAGTATATTACTCAAACTTTTGCATCCCAATTTTTAATTTTTGGTTCAGAAAATAAACTTTTATTTATTATTTATTTTATTAAAAATTTATTTATTGAGAGGCCTGATTGATTATATTAATTTGCAGTATTGTTTATCTAATTCCTTTCTTCTAGATAAATTTTGGAAAAAACTTCTTAGCATAATAATTTTAATTTATTTGCAATTCATACGTCAGTGTTCCAAATGCATAGTAATGTTGTTATAATAGATTTCATGCTAAGCTTTTTTTAATTTAACTAAATTTAATTTCTGCAAACATTTACATGATTACTTTAATTAACAAAAAATATTTTTATCACACTTTAACACACTTTAATATGGAATAATGTTTTTTAGTGAATTCTATTAAATTTTCCAGTCTAGTTCAGACATCTTGACTATTATTGATGTAATTTATTAAAAACATTATTTGTATGCTTTATAATTATTTAATTTATGATATTTTTATAATAAATGAAAGATGTTTGTGATGCTAATATGTATGTTTACCAATATCTTTTATTTTCTTTGTTAGCTCTCTCATTTATTACTGTTATTCAAGTAATTAGCCTGCTTATTAGATATTTTTTATTTGTTCTTGTGATGTGTAATTCTATTTCTTTATTTTTATTTTTCTCTTGGCTACAATTAGCTTCGAAAAGTTAAATTGTAACCCTGTAGGCAGCAAGGGAAAGAAATTTTGATTGGCGCAGTTGGACAATCGCTCGACCCGAGGGGGATTTTCATTAGCGCAGTTGGAGTGCACCCAAATTAAGACATAAAAAGAAATAAATTAAATGAATAAATTCCATATAAATTATTTGTAATTAAAGTAGACAGAATAATATTAAAATGGAAAAATACGTTTCAGTTTTTTCCATTTTTTATCAGTTTCTCTTCGTTTTCGTAAATTATTTACTGCCAGTATGTATAAATATTTGCACAAAACATAGAAATGCTACTGAATCTCCAAGATGTAGCACCTGAATAAACAAAGCAACTGAAATTTTGCGAAATACTTGCTTTTCTGCTTGAACATAAAGGTCTAAAATAAAGAGGAAAAGAATCCATATTGGGCTATTGAATATAAAATCCATGCATTCCTTCTTACTCGTTGCGCTATCCTAGTGAAACTACAATTCTTATTTAAACTAATTAAATAAGTTACTAATAATTAAAATGACATACCACAGGACTTACTAGGTTAGTCAAAATCATCTTGATTTGCAATTCTATATCTTTATCAAATAAAATTATTTTTTAAATTATTTAATTTCCCTTTGTTAATTAATTGTATTCTGCTAATTGAGTTCTTCAAAACAAACAGGACATTAAAATTTGCATTTATAATAAAAACATTTCAGTTAACTAAGCTCATATCAGATAATTATCATCCATTTGCAAGAAACGCTTTGCGTCGCTTTCTCTCCCCCTCTTTATATATATATACCCCTCTTTATATATGTACATACTTATACACACACACACATATATAGAGAGAGAGAAAATATAAATTGAAACCTTTTCGTATGTCTTCCTCTGCTAGTTTGCGACATACTATGTGCTTAAACAGCTCCGATTCGTTTTGTTGTATATGTGGTTTTACTATTTTTCAGCAAAAAACAAACATCAGAATACTTGCCAGGAAAATTTGTTTTGCCTATTTTAAAGTAAAAAATTGGTGAGCAAAATAATTCATGAGCTTCTCACAGAGTGTGCAAGTATTGTCGAGTATTGTGTCACAAAGTGTGCAAGTATTTATGGATGTGCATGAATGGAACACGTTCTGAATTTCCATTTGATATACCTAAGATTTGGCAAAATCCCAAAGACCACTTATATGATTGTTATTTTTGTATTATGAAAATAACAAGAGAAACAAATCTAAAATAAAGTGTACTAGTTTACCATCAGTTATACGCCTAGTGCCTCACTCAACTGAACTCCCAGTAACTAACCTCTTTGGAAGTACAAAAAATGCGATTCTGATGAATATCAAATTGACAGCAACGACGTAGATTTTTAAATTGGACATGATTCCGTTCGTAAGGGATTTAACCAGCATGAGTTAAATGATCTTACACGAGGTCTGGGACTACTTAAAAAAGCTTTAGAGTTGTTAACATCAAGACTGCATCATCAACACTCGCTTGAAAAGAAGCTAAGGTGTCCTATTTTCGATCAAGAGAAAGTGCATTTCTGCAATACTTTTGAAGTGAGATAGATTTGTGTATTGCCAAAATGAACATGTTTTAATGAAAGAGTAGGGACTTCAGTCAATAACGCAACTCAATGGCGGCTGTTCATCGACAGCTTGAAGAGGAGCTTAAACTAGGTCCTCCTCCACAATGGAAATTTATTTGGTTCAGTCCCAATAGGCCAGTCAGTTTGCGTGAAGAGTATGGTGACATAAAGGGAATCATTGATCTGTTGCAATATCACATGCACCAATGAATCATCTGTGTTGATCTTAAAATTTTCTGCTTCCTCCTTGGCCAAGCTACGTGGATATACTATGTGTCTCTGTTTTTTCTGCATATGGGACAGCAGAGCTCGTGAAAAGCATTGAATGCAGTCGAATTACTACCAACATCTGACCTGAAACCTAGTAATCCAAATATTATACATCAGCCACATATTGACAGGAATAAAATTTATATTTCCACCTCTGCATATAAAACTGAGTCTGATAAAGCAATTTGTTAAAGTTTTGCCAATCGAAAGAGACTGTTTCAAGTATCTCATTTGGGCATTTCCTAGCCTATCATTTGAAAAGATAAAAAAGAGGCCTGTCGAATCTGTTGATGGTCAACAGATCCGACAACTCCTTAAAGATCAACATTTCATCGTTACAATGACAGAACTTCAAAAGAATGTTTGATTCAAAAGAAAGGTTTTCCTTCAAAAACATTGCCAAAGGCATTCTTGTAGCTACACGAGCACAGAATTACAGACAAATTGTCCAGCAACTTTTGGAGAGCTTCAACATGCTTGGTTGCAATATAAGCAACTGCATTTTTTTTTATGTAGCCGTCTTGGTAACTACCTGAAAATCTTTTTACAGTCAGTGATGAGCAGAGTGAGTTATTCCACCAAGATTTGAAGGTCATTGGGGCACGGAATCAAGGTAGATGAGATGTACACTACGCAAAAAAAGAGGGGTCGGGCCGATTGACGAAATTCAATTTGAGTTTTTCATCTCTCGAAAGCGCGGGTTGGGATATTTATTATACTTATATTGTTCATATACAATATAAGTATAATAAATCATATACAATATAAGTTCATATACAATATAATATATTGTTCATATATATATATATATATATATCACATTGTTCTAATACACGTATTTTAACACAAAATCAGATTTTTTTCTGAAATGACATGCGTTTTTTTTCCATATTTCAATTCTACAGCTCAAATTATGCCAAATTGCGAAGTTCTGTAAAAATCGCATGAGCAGTTTTTAAAAAATTAACTGCCAAATTTTACCTCCTCAATGTTAATTGAATTTGATATATGTTTATTAATACCTTTTTTTTATTAAACTTCAATTTTTATTAAATTCTTCCTTTCATATTTCGAAATTCAGTTTCATTCCAAATAAAATTCATCTATTTTTTATTATTTATTTTTAAAATTTGTATTTTTAAATAATTTTTATAAATTTTTCGAAAACGTTTGAATAAAAGCTATAACATATAAAATATATAACATTAAACCTTATATATAACCTATAAAAGTTTTGCCATCATCTTAAAGTAGATATATTTCTAAGCATACCTGCAAAAAATTAGAGTTTTTTATTCAAAATTTCCTAAGCTATACGTGAATTTACATTTTGGAGCGTTTTGAAATTTGGCGCATTTATGTGCATCACCGTGCAGTCAGTGATGAGAGGGCGAGTTATTCCATCAAGATTTGAAGGTCATGGGGGCATGGTATTAAGGTTAAATCACGGTATCAAGGTAATGAAACTGAATTTCGCAATACTACCAAAAATATGGTTTAGCACTTTGTTAAAAATTATTTGAAAGTATGAGTGGTTACTTTTTTCCGTTCGTAGACAATGAAGAAAAAAGAAAAGAAAATAGCTTGCTATATAAATTAAGAAGTTCGCCAAATGAATTATTCTTGGCGCAATTTAAAATAAATTCGCCAAAACAAATTTTTTAATTTTTCCATAAATTTCTTACCAAAAATTACAAAATTTAATATCTAGGCATGATTTGAGGAGTGGAATCCAAATATGGAAAAAATTGGTATGTGATTTCAGAACAGTCCAACTTTATGTCAAAATACCTATGCTAGAACAAAGCTATACAAAAAATCTAACACATATCCTAAGTCGCGCTTTCGAGACATGGAAAACGTAATTTGAATTTTGTCAATCGGCCCAATAGAATAGGAGATAAAGAAGTGTCCTCCCCCCCCCGGCAGTGTACATATGATAGCTGACTATTCTTGGAACATGAAGCGAGAATATCCACAGATCAAGCAAAGCTTTTGAACCTTAATGTGTACGTTTACTATTTGGTAAAAAAAACTTTGCTATTTGTATGAACAACATTTAACTTTCAGTAACTATATATGACTCTTGTCTGAATAAAACTATTCTGTGTGAGCAGTATAAACTTTCACTTTGTTTTTCTTTATAGGTATATTCTTTAAGGCTTTTGAGGCAAAGAGAGAATGTACTGTAACTTAAAAAGTTAACGTGAGAGACACAGACTGAGGTTATTTTTGGATTCAGAGGCCAAAAGTTAGTCAGAAACGGCAAACAACTTGTCCGTATTTGTTCTTGGAGACTGCACAGCCACATCACAAGTCCTGGATCAGAAAACTAGGGGTGCTGCCTCGATCTCTGATGAACGGTGTAACGCCTGGGTACCTGGGTAACGAGGCCTTACCCCTAATCGAATTATAAAAGTTTCCTAATTAATACTTCACATCAACTGGGCAATAAAGTGACATTTTTACCTGTGACAATGAAGTTGCTTTTCCTCAGTGAAATAATTTCAGAGGGTTACTGGTTGGCAAATTGGATAGTATCAAAACTGAAACTAAATCAATAAAAAGGGTCCTAAGGGTAATCTGCGAATGCACCAAACCACACGAGAGGACTTTCGGCTCGCCTCATATTTAGAGTGCCGCCATGCCACGCCGACACTATACATTTGCAAACATCCGTGCCTTCTCCGAGATTCGAACCCGGGCCCTTCGGCACGAAACTAACCATTATACCGGTTAGGTGGAAAGAAAAATTTTGTTTAGGTAAATTAAAAGTTTTTCTCTTCTGAAGTCCAATCCCTGTAGTATACTTTAAGTAGTCATTTTGAAAGTAATTATGCATTAACTATCCCATTTCCTTTGCAAACATATCATGAAAAAATAAATTTCTCTGAGACGGCGGTTTACAGTATCGCGCAATTGCTACTCGCATTGGCGTTAAGAAAATTTGTAGTCGATGGGTCCTGGAGGAACATATCGAACGATATGTGACATTTCAACGGCTTTCACTCACCATGCTCGAAACGGCAAACAACTTGTCCGTATTTGTTCTTGGAGACTGCACAGCCACATCACAAGTCCTGGATCAGAAAACTAGGGGTGCTGCCTCGATCTCTGATGAACGGTGTAACTCCTGGGTACCTGGCTAACGAAGCACTACCCCTAATCGAATTATAAAAGTTTCCTAATTAATACTTCACATTAACAGGGCAATAAAGTTATAATAAGTTTTATTAAAGCATTGTGATAAATATTTAAATATTTAAATTTTTTTAAGATCTTTAAATTTTTCAGCTGTGCCGTTCGAGCTAGGTGCAAGAGCCTGAAATAAAAGTGGTTAATATATTGGCAAGTACGAAAAGTTTTAGTGCTGTTAGTAAAGAATTAAGATGCAATAAGAGCAAGTTGACACATGGAGAAAATTCACAGTAATACTACAATAAAATGCAAGAGTATACATAAATATACAATAAGCAATAACTATAACGTCCTAAATAATGCTACGTTAAAAACTAGAAACAAGAAGACAAATCCCGTGTTCTTCGTGGATACACCTGTTGCATAAGTACCAAGCAGAATTTGTAATTTGGCTGAGAACATAATTCTGCGCCATTTGTAATCTTTTTCTATTTGATTTACAGGCATAAGCCCAGACTGGACATGCTTAGCAAAGTAATGGGCGTAAAACGGACTTATACATGAGAAACTTATTAGCTAAGGATAAAGCATCATTTCGAGCAATTAGCGGGAAGAGTTGAGCTTTACACATTTAAACTTCTGTGTAATAAATGTGATGTATTGGGTCCATGTGAGCGTGTTATCGAGGATCATCCCAAAATAAGGGACTTGCTTGGCCCATGGTAGGATAGCACCATGAAACTTCAGGTTCTTTTCGATATTCTTTTTTCTTGTAAATACGATAGCTTTGGTCTTATCGACATTTACAAGAATTTTCCACTTGGTGAGCCAAGTCTCTAACCCTTGTATCTGTTGTAACCGTTGGATGACTGGGCCTTGAAATCCACTTTGGGCTACAATCGCTGTGTCATCAACGTACATTGAAAGTATCTAGACAGACCACAGTTGGGTGCGGTAGGGATGTTTCATATAAATGTTAAATAATGTAGGTCCAAGTATAGATCCTTGTGGTATACCGGCCTTGATGTCTCGGAGGGTGGAATATGCGCCACAGATACGAACGACAAAGTGTCTACCTGTTAGGTAGGATTCCATAATGTTTATGGTGTAATCTGGAAAACGCAGACAGTAAAACTTGTAGAGGAGTGCATCCATCCGCACTCGGTCGAAAGCCTTAGCGATGTCGATGAAAATTCCTCTGGTTACTTCTCTTTTAGCCAGACCTTCAGAGGTAGTCTCCTCCACCTTGTATAGCTGGTTGTTTGTCGAAAGATTTTTTTCCGAATCCGAACTGATACGAGATGAGGATACTTCTTTCTTCGATGTGGTCGTTGAGTCGTTTAAGTAGAATGGCTTCCATAATTTTGCTCAGGCGTGGCAATAAGCTGATAGGTCTGTAAGATTGTGGTACTCCAGCAGGTTTGCTGGGTTTTCAGGGTGGGGTTAATAGAAGGTCTTCCATTAGCTTGAGAAGAACTGCGATTTTAAGATGACACTGCATATTTTTGTGAACAGGAAAGCAGTTTTCAGCGAAAATTTCTTAATCAGGAGTTTAGAGATTCTATCGATGCCAGGGCTATTTTTCTTCTTTAACTTTTGGATATAGCCAACGACTTCCAGTGGCAAGACTGGAATTATATTGAAGTTCTGAAATAAGTTTTCTGTTGTAGTATCACGAATGTTGTTTATGCGAAACTGAGATTCCAGACGATGTACTAACAGTAGTGCTTTTTCAGTTTAGGTGTAGTGGATCTTGTTTTGGCAGAGGCGGAATGTTATTGTGATATTTCTTATATTATCCAATAGCTTTCCACAGGAAGTTATCCTCTGTAGAGAGAAAATTTAAGCATTCCAGTCGAGTTCAGTCGAGTTGTGCTTGTACATTTGTAACAGACTTGACTGAATTATTTAACCTGTTGAATCTCTGCTTGTCATCTCTGTGTCTTGTTCTTTGAAACTGTTTCCTAGCAGAATTTCGTTCCTTGATGAGTTTAGCAAGCTCTTTAGTTCTTTTCACTTTTGACACATTTCTTTTTTAGCAAATTCATGAGCATTTTGAACAGCGTTTGTGAATACCTTGATTAAACTTTCAGTGTCCTCCTCCGAGTGTATTGTTGGAATGTGTAATACATGTTGTGCAGACCTTTGGCGCATTTATGCCAGTCTGTAGTAAACGCTCTGTTGTCTAGTGAGGTATAACTGCTAGTATTCAGGATCATTTTGACCAGACTATGGAGAGTTCATTCAACACAGAAATATCCAGCGGAACGCTAGTATTTCTGAGAAGGAAGAAATCGATGATCCCTATAGAATTTGAAGCATACCGTGTTGGGGTTTTGGGAGCTGTTATGTGTAATCCCGCCGTAGAGGTCACGTCATAGATTACAGTGCCAATATTGTTAGAATTATAGCGGTTCCACGCGCGGTGTCGAGAATTTTAATCTCCACCTATTATAACATGTGTATCAAGTGTAAGAAGTATACGTATATCAGCCTTGACCTGTAACGGATCTCGGTGCGGTGGAATATAGGTGGAAATAAAAGTGTATGTTATTGAAGTGTTGGTTGTGAGTGTAATAGCTGAGGCCAGTATGACTGAAAGCTGTGGTACTGTAACCGGATAGTGGGGATACAGCGCTTAATAAGGACAGCAGTTTAGGGGTGCTGTTTAGCTCAAGTATCTCCACGTACTGTGTACTAGAAGGAAGGGGCACCCAGATTTGGCTGGCTCGATAGCGCCTCAAACTCCTACAGGCCATTCAAGGAGGCATAACCCTGCCATCAACCCAGGAGGAGGATTTTTGTTTCACAAGGTCTGGGAATATGCAACACAATCACAATGGTGTACGGTTGGTCGGCCAAAAAAGGTAACATAGCTCGACATCGACCGTCCCAAGTGTTGACCAAGCGGAGCCAAATCCCCAATGACAACCTTCGATATCTGAACATGTAACGTCCTTACAACCAGGCGACAGACAAGACCAGGGGGCCCGTGGTCCCTGTCGACCCTGAACCTATCACCGAATAAACGATGGTTCTAGTCACTGTGAAGACTGTTAATATTTCTCCAAAATTCGAGTCTGTCTAGATACTGACCTAGCCAGAACACCGGATTGCTCCCAGTCGACCCCTGGAGGTATCTCCACGTACTTATGCAGCTGCTTCTGAAACGCTACAGATCGTCAGGAAGGTGACCATCGCTTCGGTTTCCTTTGACGCTATAGCACAGAGGCAACACCTATAAAGGTCTATTCAACCAAGCACATCACAGGCGTTCGGATTCTCTGATAAATCCCGCTTTTGTTTAGAGCATCGTGATGGTCTTATCTTACGCTTTCCAACCACCTTCGAAATTGCAAAAGGGTAGTAGTTTTATTGAATGAAAAAAAAGTTAAGCAAATGGCGAACATATTTAAGGTATATTAATATATTAAGGAAAACTGTAAGTAATAGTATCTGAAGTCCTGGAATAATTACGTTATCGGCCCGTGGATGGGAGAGAGTGATGACGTCACCCTGGAAGTTCCGGTTGAGAGATATATTTTGGCAAAACTAGTGTGCAAATTTCACATGCCAAGTATAAGTTTCTGATTATGAGGATTGACGTCGTAACATGTGAATACAGTGTAGGTCGTCCTTATGTAAAACTCACTCTACATTAGACTGAAGTACTGGTTTGCGTTACATAAACATTCATTAGCTTTCGCGTGGATTTCATTCATTCTGATGTACGATCTTCATTTAAAGGCAATGAATTGCGTCATTCGATTCCAATTATAATGGCAGCTAATGTTGAAAGATACCATATCACATATTTTTTGATTGGCATCAGAACTTGCTAATGCTTGTTGTTTGGGCAGCATGAAAGTTTTGGACTTCTTGATGGGCATGTGACTGTTTGAAACCAGCTCACCAGAGGATTGCATTACAGTTCGTACATACAAATTTGCTGTCTAATAAAAATATATCAGCTATATGGATACTATTGTAGCAAAGCATTTCTACTCTTGTTGCATTATGATCTTGAAAGATATTCACTCCCGATGCCCAACATATCTTGAAGGTGTATTGGAATAGAAGCACCGAAAAAAAAAAAAAAAAAAATCTTACCTTTGAATTGCTTATTCCTTTTACCTATGCATGTCAAACAGACGAATTTGTTTTTCAGTTAAACATTACAGAATAATATATATTTGGAACTATTTATTATCAGAATATTTCCGCTCCGAATCATAATAATCGGGATTAAGTCATGACTGAAAAAACGAGTAATCTAATTGAAGAAATATGAGATAGCTCCATAAAGTCGTTGTTTTTTCTCTCTGCAAATTTTGACTAATATATTTAATTTGAAAAGTGATTTCTACAGTATTACACACGAATTTTTGAATAATAAAATAAATAAAACAAACAATACGCAAATATGTCAGCTGACGTTAGCTTGTGACTTTTGCGTCAGAGCATTGTGCGATTAGAAAATCAGTCGTCGTTGATAGTGTGTTGAATTGGTCTTTCCATATAAATTTAATTCCGAGGGTAATAGTATCTCTTTCTTTGCTATTTTAATAACTTTTTAATGTTCGACTTATATGTAGCTCCGTAATTTTATATTGTCAGTACTTAATTTTGCGTATATTTCTTTACCTTCAATAGTATCGGGTTTGATTGTTCTGTGATAAATCGGAAGTTTGGCAAAACATTTTTCAAGATTTGAATTTTCGAAACTCCAAGATGAGGATTCAGTTTTTGTTTTCTGTAGTATTACTTTTCGTCGCAGGTAAGCATTGTAATAATAATATTATAATAAAATTAATCATCTGAAATAATGTGTGAAAATATGTGTGTATCGCTTATGGAATTAATATTCGTGGCCGTAAAAGTTTTGCATTTTTTCGTTCTAGTGAGTTTAATAAGCTTTTGTTACATCATAACTTTTCTGCATGAAATAATTTGGTTAATTTGCGTTATTTAAAAAAAATTTGCGTTATTTATTTTAATTTGCGTTTCAAGTAAAATTTATTGTGATTCTGAATACGCCATCTATTCTTGTAGTTCCGTTTAACACCCGTGATGTTTAGATGCTTAAGATAGTACTAAATAATAAGAATTTTCTGCGAAAAGTACTGTTTTAATAGCATTTGAAAACGAGCATTTATAAATTCTATTCACAGTGCCTCACATTTGTTTTGAAACATTTGTGTTTTTTAGCTGTATTTGCAAATGCTAAATATTTTTGAAATTACTTAGGGTTCCCTCCCCCTTTTACATATGCTATTAATCATCTTTTTAAGACCTGCTTATTTTTCGAAAAATTATTAAGAAAGTATTCAAAACGTGTTTTGCCCCCCCCCCCCCGAAAAAAAAGGTGCTAAAGCTGCATTCGCATAAGAATTCAGGCATTTATGAACAAGCAGTTTATATTTAATAAAAACGTGAAAGAAAAAGGAGTGTCATCCAATACTTCAGTAGATAAACTTAGCTAAAATGGCTCTTTTCATTTGACAATGACTGGAAAATAATTAATGAGTATTAGATTGTCAGCTCCGTATGATACAGACTGGAAGAATCAAGAATATTAAAGTAACAGTAAATTGTGATTAATAGTGCTAATAAAGTTTTACTACTACAATCCTCCATATGAATTGTTTTTAACAGAGGAATATTGATTATTTATTCTGTTCTGTACTACGTGCTTCTTACGTGTTCGATAGGATTGAAGAACAAAGAATATGGAGGAATTTTGATAACTTCAGAACAGTGGTATAATAACCATAAGTGAACATTGAAAGCTGTATATTTAGTATTTTTATCCTGATAGAACTTGAATGTATTTTAAATTCCAAGTTTTCTTATAACATGCTTTTAAGTTTTCACTAAGAATACTTATACTGATCCATATTAATTTCTGTGAAAAATTACTATCACAGAGATGGTGAAACATATCCAAGTCATTATGGTTGCACCTTCATCCTTGTGGGTAGACAGTAGGTTTTTTGGATTCAGTTCTTCATTTGATTTTTCTTCATTGCATTTCATCTGTCAGACTCAATGTCACTTTGACCAATCTGCTAATATAATATTATTTCAATATAAATCTTTACTTATTATGGAATTTATGAATACAAAGCCTATTTTCATTGTTTTTGTTGTTGTTGAAGTATCTTCGTGATAATTTCACATTGTGTCCATATGCTAATAACTTCTGTTTCAGGATTAACTTTTGTTGCACTCTTTTAAATACACTGCAAGTGTTAAAGCACCAATTATTGGGTTGAGTGGGATTTATCATGGGATAAATTTGATTTTTTCATGTTCTGTTAAATTGCGGTGCAGACCAGTGCATTTTAAACAGACTATATACTTTCCATCATTTTAATATGTTGAGGATTATTAAATGTTTTGCATCTAGGATTTTTTTAACATTTTGAATACTTTATAATCTTTAAAGTCATGAATAGTTAAATTTCAAAATAGAACTTGCCGGTAATTTGCAGCTTCTTGCCGTGTTTACTTCAGATATGGAACTGTTAATATATTTTACTAAACAAATAATTCTTTTCAAATTCAGATAAGTTTTGTGATGTATTTTTATTTAAAATAAAATAATAAAAAACTTCTGAAACGTTTGACCAAAACATTGGAGTTTTTTTATTATTATGAGAGTTATTGTTTGGCACTTCTGAAATCAGTTGTTTGGCATTTTTCTGTTGTGCACCTCCTAAGCACAGGCAGTGTGGCAGGTATCTTAATTCTAAATAATTTCTAGTTATTAAAATAAGCAAAAAAAGTTTTCTGGTGTGTGTACACATACATGCATTGACACATCCATCCATATATACATTTCTGAGTATGGTCTAATAACAGAAGAGTTAAAAAAAATCGCAGACATACACATCGCATGGCAGATGATGGCCAATAAATCGTCACCTGCTACAGGCCAAAAATTTGTGCAGATGTACAACAGAAAAATAACAATTATTTTATTGCAAAGAATATTTTGTAACAAGCAAGGCTTAAGTTAAAAATTTACCCTAAGGTACCCCTTGGCGAATCATTTCTTTTTTGACGCCAAGATTGGCACCAATTTCAAGGTGGTGCCGATCCTTCCGCCGCTACACAAAACCAAAATAAGAAGTCAAAGACTTACACAAACTTGGTTTCCATGTACACATCGACCTATTTTAACTTGAAATAAATCTGATAATTTTACAAACTAGGCACTACGTACTGCCTTTTGTCCATGCACTCATTGATCTCTTTTCACTTAAACAAAATCAGGAAGTTAAAACTATCATGTTAACCAGAAAAAAAGGAAAAAAAAAAAAAAAAAATCTGCTATCTTAACATACAAGAGACTAATAAATAACCAAAAATACACAAAGAGAGAGCAATAAATAACCAAAAATCAGGGTTGCCACTCAAACAGGAGAATGAAATTCCCTGACTTTTCCAGGTGTGTTTCAAGAAAATTCCAGTCTATCCACGTAATGTACGTTGGCTGTGCTAAGATGTAAATTAATTATGGTATTACTTGTATTGTGTAGCAAGTTCACTTAATTATTCAATAAATCTCAGAGGACATTTATTCTTGATTATTCTTGGTATACTTTGTTTGATAATTTTGTTTAGTTTTCCACTTAAGAAACTTTATAAAATTTAAGATATATATATTGGATAACAAATGTATGTTTTATTTAATTATTACTCATGATCATCACCAGTTTAACACGAGGCTAATCCGGTCCTTATAAATCACAACGCAATGCTAAATAGTTCGGTTAGATTTTAGGTAAATTTAATTTGCGTGAGGTATGTTCTTAAAAGGCACCTTAACACTTGAAAACACAAATATAATTATAATAGTTGTTGTTTTCTCCATTGAAGAATGAGATTAGAATCTTCCCAATCTGGAATAAAATAAGGCTTTTTTTGCAGACATTCTGCAGCTAAACGAAAGAAAGAAATCTATTTTAATAAATTGAGGTATTTTATATTTATTTCGCAGCATACATAAGGAAAAAATATGTGCATTAAATTTCGTGATGGTATGTCATCATACTGCTATAATTAATTTCAGGATTATGACAGAGAAAATTTCCTGAAATTTGGAAATATTATTTACTAATAATAAATAAATTTAGAAGGAAGAAGCAACATTAAATTATATGAAAACCATAAAAATAATTACTTAAAAATTGAATTGGAATAATCAACGATATTTTAGCGAATATAGTTATATTACATGGCTAGCCTAGATGACTGATTACTATTTTTTTACTTTACTGCAAAATGACAAGGTATTTATTAAAAAGAAAAAAAAAAAAAGTTTAAAAAGATTTTGCGGTAAAATTCTAGTATACGGTAAGGCTTTGGCACGATTTTGAAAATTGTCGCCAAGACCAAAATGACCCGTTTATTGCGCATCAAGATGTCGCCAAATCCCATTATTATTCTAACCAAAGAAGGTCTATGTAAAGAAGAAACGGTTCCATACAAGTAAAATGCTATTATGCCGCTAGAATGCGGAGGGAAAATTTGCCAAGGTATTTGGCGACGGAACCTGGCGGCCAGAATTTCCCTCTCCGCGATGTGTACAGGAAATTGAGAAACACGTGTTAAGAAGAAACACTCTTTGACAAAAAGAAAACTACGAAAATCCATTTTTAAATTATTGCGAAAAATCCAAGAAGAAACGTTTTATCAAAGGACGTTTCTTCTTGGATTTTTCGCAATAATTTTAAAAACGGATTTTCGTAGTTTTTTTTTTCCCCTGAAAATAACTAATCCATGAATTAATTTACTTGCGCCAAAAAATATTTTCTTTTCCTTTAGAGTTTAACCACTTCCGCTAAGACTAAACTTCACGGTTGCGGTGCCGTGCGCTACAATATAACAAGCGGTAAAGTGTCTCATTTACGCCGCTCCGCATCTGCGAGTGCAATCCAGAGCTGTAACTCGAGAAATAAACAATCTCGTTGTTAGGCGACGTGTGCACCATGTTATTTTCATTTTTGCGATAAATGCTTATCGACGTGGTGTTCACGTCGCTCGCGGTTTGAGACAAAAGCATCTTGACGTGCGTGGCACGTCTTTTTAGCGCAAGTGGTTAAAGAAATTTTAAACGATATTCATTTTATGAACTCTTGATAACGTGACCTTCAAACTTCGACACCGGTTTCGAGCTTTGGCAAAAGATATATCAGACATGCACAGCTGTTTCCCTCTATGATGGAACGGAGCCACAGCCATGTCTGTTGCAGAGAGGTTTTCCTTCTTTACAATACATATTTCTTTGATTCTAACCTCCATGGTACCATATACTAGGATTAAACCCATTTTGTTTTATACGAGAACAGGTACTTTCTTTAGTTCATGCACTGCACATGCGATTCTCGAGAATACTGGAAACCAAAAGTTGCTTTGCCTTTCTAAAAGACAATCAAATTGGAGCTTCGAAAATTGGCTCTATGCCAGCTACCCGAATGACACTCACGTGATGCATAATTCGCCAAAAAAGTTACCTCTTCCGACGTCGGCGCAAAAATCGCCTTTTTTTGGCGGGATCGTTGTATGAACTTCCCTGACTTTTCCAGATTTTGACAAAAATATTTAAATTCCCTGACTTTTCCCTGAATATTTTGGTCAATTTTCGAATTCCCTGACTTTTCCCGGTTTTCCAGGTAGCGTGGCAACCCTGAAAAGTACAATTACATATTTTCAAACATAAAAACAATAAACAAATCTTTTAACAAAACACACAGAGACGAATAAATGATATCCTGAATTTTTACTTACTTGTACAAAGTAAAAAGGAAGTACTGTAATCGTGAAAAGTTTCAGGCAGCATATTTCAACAAAAATATCCGTTTTGACCGCTTTCGAATGCAATTTAACGATGTTTTTTTGCGATATCTGTACGTAAGGACAGAATAAAAGACACTTTGCCTTCAAAAAAATTATAAAACTGCTTTAAAATGAATTCTGAAGAGAATATCCGTACGAACGTACCTACGTATCTCGCATAACTCGAAAACGAGTAGCCTTAACGTTAAAATTTTTACGTTTACTTAGAACGTTGAAATTTTGTATATATGACTACTATAACATGTAGATGTGGACCTCGTAGTTTGGTTGCAGTCGGCCGTGCCAAACATATATAAATATATTTATATATATATATATATATATATTCACTCTGTTACCCGGCTCAGTGACCTCAGTTTCTTTACTATTACATATTTGGAAATTGTACATTTTTTGCTTTAAAAATGATTAAATTATGTTGTTTTTATCTTCTGATTAGGGTTTTTATGCCTTTAGTAAATCTGTATGCAATATTTTTAGAATTATCAACAATTTTAAAGTTGTTTAATTGCCGCTAAGCCTAAAAATTTTTTGATGGCGGCCATTGCTTTTTTACATTTGAAACAGCAGAGTAGTGGATTTGTTGCTAATCTAGAGAAACGTAGCTTCGCAGCAGCAAAAATAACGCCTTCATTTATTATTAAAAATTAAATCATGCTTAATCCTTTCTGGAATTTTTTTTTGAGGAAATAAGTGTTTAAAATTTACTTCGTAATTTTTAATACAGATATTTTGACTTTTTATGTATTTTTGCCTCGTCGTGAAGTGAGAACTAAATTAATTGAATGAGAAATACTCAATCGTCTGTGAAAAACTGTTTTTTTTTTTGTTTTGTTTGCTTAATTTCTTTTGTACATCGTTCTAGCTTTATTATAGTATTTGAATAGAACATGTGGCAACGATTAGATAATTCTTTAAATGATATAAATTTTGTGCATTCTCAGTTATAATATGAACGAAATATAATACTGTTAAGGTGAGCCTAGCGCCAGAGTGTCGCTATAGTAAACAAGTAGAGTGAATTTTAAAGAATTCATTTTTTCTATTGTGGTTTATGCGCTGTCTGTGAAGTAGATTTAATTCAATCCAGTAAGTTTAAATGAAATGCAAAAAAAAAAAAAAAAAAAAAATGCATGTAACTTAATATTCCGTATAAGGAAGTCCTGTGGTGTACACATCAGATTTTTTAACATACCTTCTTTCATGTGCATACGTTTAGACTTCCCAACATCATCTCCTCTATCCTTCACACAAGCAACTCAGTAAAATTTTTGGTTTATCTTTGGATTATGGTAACTTGGCGATTTTTTGGCGACCAACCCTGCTACAGCAACCTGCTAGTTTTTGTTTGGACGCCACTTTGTTTTCACGAAGTAAAGGCTCTTTTTTAACTCAACATTTTTTTTCCAACAATCTGCTAGCCGAATTATGCTTATGCTAGAACTTTTATGGATCAAAAGTGCTTAATCATGATGAAAATTAGGTGCGAAATTGGGAGAAAGTGCAGAATCTCAAACTGCTTGCCGCGTTTTTAAGAATTGCAGATACACGGTATCCACGTACACGTCGACCTATTTTCACTTGAAAAAACATCCCAGAATTGCACAAAAATGGCATTGCGCACACTCTTGACTTTATCCATGTACACTGCTGAAGTCCTAGCTAGTAACCTTTATCGCCTTACCAAAATGTTGCCAAACTGCCTGTTACCATATTCCAAAGATTAGCCAAATTTTTTTGTCGTTTCAGCTCATTCCTATCTATCAGCAATTAAACCAACTTTCATGCAAAAATCACCCTCCCCCCCCCAAGTCCTGCTGCCTCAACGTGACGGCGAGGTGGTTTCACTGGGTGGAACAGCAAAGTATGTCAGCAGCATAGCTCCTGGTAGGGCCAACCTAGGCATGAAGGCTGTTTCAACATGTCCAGCTAAGGTATAGCATGTGTAGATCCTTCTGGGGATTACCGTCTTGGTGATCAGGTGTTACAGTCCTGGAGCCCCAGTGATCTCTCCTCCTTTCTGCCTCCTCTCCTCTTAACTGCAACTTTTCTTGTTTTCTTCTCCCTTGTGGTTTCCTCTTCGGAGGTCCGAGCTCGTCATGAGAAACTGGAACAGCCTTGTCCCTAATTTTTGAGAGTGGCGAGAAAACTGCCCATGTGTTTGCTGTGCGTAGAGACCCGTGTCACTGGAAAACAGGGTCCTGGTAGTTGAGGGGCGAGGTACTGTCCCCAACACACTGCTTTGGCCTCTGTTTCAGTTAAACGGGATGCACCTTGGCGTCCTTATGGGTGTCAACCGGCTGGTCACTAGTCCTTGTGTCAGTGGCTTGGGGACAAGCTCTCGGGAGTACCCGCTTTTTGTAAAAGCTGACTGTGGACATGTTTGTGTATAAGTCCGGCTAGGCCTGGCGTAGGAATCTGCGTCTCCTTGTTGGGCTCCATGGTGAGTGGGGCGGTCAGACCCGAATCTTTTTCCATTTAAATATGAATGTTATGATACCTTCCTGCTCCAACAATGTACCCGATATTCCGATTGTGACCAAAAGACTAAGAAGCAACATAGAAAGCACTGTATCAGGTATATTTTGACCACATTTCTTAATTATAACCAGCTCTGAAGAATTGAAAAAATTATCACCCTTTCTAATAAACAAACGTCTTTTCTCTTCAGTAGGAGAACTGAAAAATATTAAGATATTTCATTCTGGAGTCCTTTTGATAGAAACTGTGTCCGGAAAGCAGTTTAATGGTCTTTTGAAACTAACTAAATTAGGTCAAGCAAACGTTGAAGTTAAGCCACATGAGACTCTGAACTCGTTCCGAGGAGTAATCTCTAAAATAGACTTACTATCAGTAACTGAAGAGGAATTCGTTAAAGAGTTGGCAGATCAAAACGTGTGCGGTGCTCGTAGGATCAAAATACGGAAAGAAGGTCAACTCATTCCCATTAAACATGTCATATTTACTTTCAAGTTGACTATATACCGAATCCAATGTGTTGCTTTGAATGTCAGCGTTTTGGAGATGGAAAGACCTCTTGTTGCAATAGCCTCGCTTGCATTCAATGTTCCATCGTAGGCCATGCCAGTGAAAGCCACTCTGTTGCCTCTTTATGTATAAATTGTAAAGGCGAGCACCCAGGTTTTTCAAGATCATGTCCGAAATGGCAGACAGAAAAACAAGTTCAAAACATTAAAGTTACACAAAAGATATCATTTGCAGAAGAGAAAAGACTTATTCTTTCTAATCAGCCAAGACCTAATAAATCTTATGCATCCGCAACAAAATCATTCAGATCAATATCAACGCAAACCACAATAATCACTCAGAAAAAAGAACTAGCAATGACAGAAGATCCTAGAAACCAAAAATAAGGGAAAAAAAAACCTGATGTTAAAAATAGTATGCCAGTGACTGCATCCAAAGAAAAACAGGATGTCCAACCGAACAAACATAGAGATGTTATCAAGGAGAAAAATAAGTAAAAACCCAGGACACCCATTCAGAGTTTTTTTGCAAGCGTGAGTTCAGATGAAATGGACGTTAAACAAGTGTTATCCCTTCTGAAACACCTTTTGCCTCGAAAGTAAAAAAAAAAAAAAAAATTGCTAAAACAAGCATTCATAATGGGTTCATTTATTTCGTGGAATTTTCGGAGTTTCCATCAAAACCTGGATAATATCAAGGATTTAATCATCTATTGACCTGCCTGTTTTGCACTTCAGGAGACCTTGTTAAAACCAAGCAGACATGCTAAGATACATAGATATACCACAGTAAGAAAGGACAGTCCATCTGGGAATGTGCCTGTGGTGGTGTTGGCCATATTGCCTCCCACAATAATCCATATACTGCTCTCATTTTGACGACCTTCCTTCAAGTTGTGGCGATTCAGATTATTTTAAGTTTTTCAATTTCTGTATGCACTATTTATTTACTCTCACATGAGCATGTTGATCAGTGAGAGTTGGACAGAATAATAGAGCAGCTCCTGGAACCTTTTTTGCTTTTAGATGACTTTGATGCACATTTTTTCCCTAATAGGGAAGTAGCGACATTAATTCAAGGGGCCAAACAATTAATAGAAGATCATTCTATTTGTCTCCTTAGCACATTGACTGCCGTGGGGTAGGTGACTGGCACTCGACTTGGCCGCTGACGCAACCAATTGTAAAATACATAATTAGGGTAAATATCGATACTGGTTAATTTTTAAATAGTACCATTGTTACTAGAATGGTTTGAAGATTAACAAGTCGTAAAAATTTTAATTGTAAATCGCAATAATGGTCTACAGCGCCTTGGGGGGTGACCGGGGGTCCTTGGGGATGACTTAAGTTCTCCAACATTTTTGGAAAACTTAAGGAAAGCCAGTGATATCCAACATCAACAAATTTTCCTAGAGCATAGAAGCAGTCACTAACTAGACTTACAAGAAAAACTATAAAGCAATTTTTACTGATGACTGAAAGAATCGTGATGGCTGAAAGAATCGTGATCATCTTGGGGCAGCTTTTGTTTGTAATGAACTTCATAAGGTTGCATCTGTCTGTATTGCAGAAACTTTTGCCATTTTGAATTCCTTAATCTTTATCTCTAAGCTGAATAGAAGAAAGTTCATCATCTATTCTTGACTCTCTGAGTGTTATTGAATAAATAAATAAATACTAGCCACCCTTTGGTCTTGGAAATTTTAAAGTCACACCTCCGTCTGAGAAATGCAGGGAATTCTATTGTGTACTGCTGGGTGCATGGACATGCTGGCATTAAAGGCAATGAACTTGCTGATATCGCAGCAAAATCTGCTGATATTACCTCTGAAAATGATGTCCCTTTTACAGACATACGGAATTACATCAAAACAAAGATTTTGTCCAGGTGGTGGCAAGAACTCTGGGGATGCCAGACTCTGAACAAATTAAGGCAGATAAAATCAAATTTGGAGTATTGGGAGTCGAGAGGGAATCAAAAGGAGGATGTACTGCTGACTCGTCTATGAATTGGTCACTGCAGACTGACATATTATCTCTTGAAAGGAGATAATGAGACTATTTGTGGCACTTGCAATGTTCCCATTTCAATCAATCACATTTTAACCTGCTGCCCTGCTTTAGTCAGAAATGTGAATATCATTTTAACTCTATACAAATGTTAACAAATAGATCTCATTGGAAGAACCTTTGCATCAACCTCATAAGATTTTTAAGACATCTCTTTTTACCATATGATTTGAAGTTTTTTTTTTCTTTTATCCTGCTGTACCTGTTGTTAGAGCATTTCTCAGTCATTTCTCCATGCCTTCATCAGCATTACAGGTTCAATTCAACAATTCATCTGATACAGCATGTTTGAGCATTTTGGATTTTATTCACCATTTGTCTGGTGCATAATAACCTTCAAAGTTTTGTGCTATTAAAAGTCAACCAACCAACCATTGTGCAAAAATCAAAAGTCTTTCGTCCATCATCCAACTGATACAAAAACCTCAAGTTCATAATTTCATCATAATCCAACCCATCAACTTTCATCCTATTAGTCACCTTAGACATGCTCAAATGATGGTACCCACAGCAAAATAACAGCAAGCTTGAAATACAAGACCATACCACACATATGCAACCAAACAACAATTAAAAAGAATGCTAAGAACCAAAAAGGGTCCTTACCATTCTTTTTAACTGTCGTGTTTTTCTTTTTAACTGTTCCATACGAAAAGGTTCCAGTTACAAAAAGTAGCCAAAATCTAAATTTATCACAACACGAGTGGCAATATTCTAAAAAACACCTTTTTAATGACAAAAACTTAACTGAAATTTTCTCCAAAGGCTAGTTTCGGCAACATTAGGGTTACTGTAAAACCTATTTCACGCAGCGGGCTTTTAGATTTAATGAACAACCAATAGCACTTGCCAACTCTTTTCAGACAGAAACCAAGGAGTACTGTATAGTAACCAGGATTTTTATTTTCAGTATGGATTATTATATATATTGGTTGTTGCTGCTCTCATCATCATGATCATAATTTTGTTGGCTCTAAGACTTTTTTTGGTGAAATATAAAACATCTCATTTTGATAGTCTTTCTTATCTCTTTTTATGTGTTATTTATTTATTATTTTAATTTTTGTCTATGAAAGGTGTACCCCTAACAACAATCCTCCCTTTGCCCTTTTTTTTCTGAATCAGTTTCAGCTGCTACTTTTTCTTCATGAAAAGTATTTAAAAAAGTTAGTATAGCTTCTAGAATTAAAAAAAAAAAAAAAAGAAAAGTTGAGTATTTAAAAAAAATTGAAACTTGAATTGAACTTGAATTGAAACCGTGCAGAATTTGTCTGAGATGGATCCAGAAGCTATAATGAGGGTTACCAAAATATTTGTTGTCTAAAAAATTCTTAGAAATGTGAGCTGGGATAAGTAGTAAGTATATAAATTTCCTATCTTGGCAAATTAGATATTGCTACTTCACTTGCAGGAAATATTTTATTTATTAAAAGCATTATGCATAAGATAATTATCTAATGCTCAGCACATTCTGTTCGATATTGGCCAGAAGTGGTGGCCATTTTATTGTTGGAGGCACTTAACAGGTGGCCACGGTTACCTCCTATGAAGGGACAGACAATTACAACCGTGCCCTTTGGTATCGCGGTCAGCTCCTTTAACCACTATACTGTCTGGCCGCGACACACATAAGTGATCTGAGTAAAAAAAAAAAATGTGCAACTGTCTTGAATAATTAAGTCTTGCAATGTTATGGTATTTGATCTATCACTTTTATGAATATCTATAACTTGAAGAGTTGCTTGAAAAATGTTGTAAAATAATTTTACGACAAACTTTTTATTTTAATCTTTTTATAAGCTTTTTATAAGCTCTCTTTTTTAAACATTAGCCATTTTTGTATAATATTATAAGTTTTAAATGAATCTAAGCCCATCTTTTGGATCATCTTACAAGTTAAACACAAAAAATGAATAATTATTCAAGGTAGTCTACTTTAAAAAACATCATTTTCAATTTATCCATTGCGAATTAAAAGAATACCCCAAATAATGATTATAAGAGATATTAAGGTAACAAGAATAAGCATAATTTTTATAAATTTGAAATTTAGGATTATTATGCTGATTTTTGTTGCTTTGATATGTCCAATTATATGTTTATCATTCAGAAATTATTTTAGGAAAATGGAGCAGCACAAAAGTTCAAATTGCCTTCCAACTATCTTCCTGACTGAAAGTGATAGATCACATGCTACGTCATTAAGTCTATTGAATAAGTGTAAAGACCTGCATATAGCATTCATTTATGATAGAATAATATTATGTGAAGCCTTTTTTTTCTGTTCTAACAAATAATGATGTCCATATAATAAATCTTTCTGAATTGCATCATTTTAAAATTATTTATATTAATTTCTACGTATTTCTAATGATTCACATCCTTACACAACATCAAAAAAGCTGATGTGTACACCAAATGACTTCCTTGTACGGAATTTTAAATTATGTACGCATTTTTTCCTGCATTTCATTTAAACTTATTTTCTCGAATTTCATTAGAGGTATATTTCTCACTTTGTGGTAAGGTAAAAATACACAAAAGCTGAAAATATTTTAATTAAAAATTGAAAGATATAGAAAAACATAAAACACCAAATGCAATTAAAACAATTACAAAAATTGTATTTACAAGTAAAATTAGTCTCACTCGGCAAAAAGACTCTGAAGGTGCAAAAAGAATTAATTCGCTATTTTGCCAAGTTTCAAATATAAACAAATATGGCTGTTATAGTTTTTTTTTTTTTTTTTTAAATTAGGCTTAGTTGCACTTAAACATCTTTGAAGTCCAGATTAACTAAAGGCATAAAAACCTTAACCAGAAAACAAGAACAGCATAATTCATTTTTGAAGCAAAAAATTCACAATTTACTAACATATAAGAATAAAAAACTGAGCTCATTGAGCCAAGTAACAGAGTGTGTTATATATAAATATATACATATATGTTTATATACTTTTGGTGTGGTCGATTGCAACCAAAAAGGAAGGTGCACAACTACATGTTACTGTAGTCCTAATATACAAAATTTCAACATTTGGAGGCTGCTCATTTTTGAGTTCTTTGAGATGCTACATACGTACAATTGCCATGAAAAAAATCTCTTCTGAACCAATTTTTAATCAGTTTTATAATTTGTTTGGGGAAAAAGAGCCTTTTATTCTATCTTTACATACAGGTCGTGCAAAAACATCATTTAATTGCATTCGAAAGTGGTCAGAATGGATATTTTCATTGAAATATCGTACCTGGAATTTTTCGTGATTACGATAATTCCTTTACTTTTAAGAAAGGAAAAAAAAAACCAAAAAATTTTATCTGAATATAATTAAATTGGAACTTTTAATACTTAATTGTGGCAGATTGATTATATGTTCATGCAGTAATTTCACCGTTCATAATTTAATGAGCATAATTGTCACTTTTCTCAAGCTGCCAATAAGTTGTTAGTTACTTAATAGTTACTTGTAATAGCTGCTCAATATGTTGTTAGTAACTTCTAAGCATCACCTGGCATAATTTTATGAATATGCAAATGTATGCTTTTAATTATGGAATATTTGGCATTTGCCTTATACCAAATTGGCTGTATATGTTTTTGGAAATATGTGAAGAATAAAGAAATGTATAAACCAGTCATAACCACATTTTCCTAGTAACCATCAAACTATTATTGATGACAGATTTAAATTTTCTTGTAAGCCATACCATTTTTTATTACTATTTTTTATTATTTGTTGTGTATTTTTCCTTGTAGCTTTTTAATACCAAAAGTTCTGAAAAATTAAAAATACTCACATAATTTTTATTTTTCTTAATGCGTCCAGAGAATAAATATGCTCCTCTAAATTTTTAAATGGATTATCCGCGTAATCATGGCAAGCAAAAGTAGTTCCAGTACCATGTATTGGCAAAATTTGGAACCTAGTAGTCCATTGTCAAAAACTGCGAGGGATACAAAGAAATAAGTCAGTTACAAAACTGTGCTGATGCAAAGGATACAAAAAATAATAAAAATATAGAACATCAATTTATTATGCATGCAGGTGCAATCAATAATTGCTGATACCACCTAAAATATCTGAAATCATGTTTTGTTGAAACATCTGAAGAAAGAAAGACTGATGGGAGTACAAAAATATAATTTAATGGATAAACAGTATGTACAATGTTAATAGCTTGATGACGGTATATGAAACGGTATGTATTGTGTCAGTATCTATTTTTTGACTCTATTACATGTTTATAAATTATTTGCATGGCTATTTATTTTTATAGGTGATGTAAAAGTGAAAATTTAATTGAAATATTTTTAGATTTAACTGCGGGTGACAGTACTACTCTTGCACCTACTACTACTGATACTACTCAAGAAATTGTTACCACAGTGCCAACAGCTAAAACGAAAGACACCACTACACCAGAGCCAATAACCAAACTACCAATTACTACTACTACTACTACTACTGAACTGCCAACTACTACTACTACTGTTGCTCCTACTACAACTTCTCCTCCTACCACTACAACTACGGAAGCTCCACATACTACAACTGCTGAGCCTACTACAACTACTGATGTGCCTATTACAACTTCTAATGTTCCAAGCACAACAAAGTCTCCTGAACCATCTGTGCAAGAAGGCTCTTGGAATGTGACCGAGGGCAATACGACTTGCATCAGAGCAGATTTGAAAATTCGTTTTAAAATTCCTCTAGCTGTAAGAATTTTTTTCTTGCATATATTTATTTCTGATTGCATATAATAATGAAAATTTTTAAATTCAAGATTTTAATACATATTTTTAACCTTTTCAATCCACGTAGGAGAAATAATCCAAGTAGCTTGCCATTGAAGCAAGATATTTTATATTCAAAGAAATTAGTAATCTAGAATTTTTTTTTTTTTATGGCGGGCAGTAGCCATTTTAGCATTCACCACTACTAAGCCACTACTAATGACCAGAAGTGGTGGTCATTTTATTACAGAGGCACCTCATCAGTGGGTACCGTTACCCAGGGTTTGTACAGTTCTCAAGAGTCCTTAAAAGTCCTTAGGTTTTTTTATAATCTAATTTTGGTACTTAAAAGTCCTTAATTTCGGCCAAAATCGGCAGAAGGTCCTTAATTTTAATCATCTGAAATTTTTGCTCGTATTTACATCTGCCATTTTGAGCATAAATTAGCATTTTTGAGGAATATTTTTGGCGATTCACTGATAAATATGGTTATATTTTATAAGGGTGAATGAGTTGAAATTTGTTCGTTTCTAATGTAAACATTGGGATACTCAAGATTCTGGGGAAAACATGAAACATATGCATTTTGAATTTATTTCATTTTTTTTCTAATGAAGAATTCTTAAACAATTTTTTACTTTTGGTGATGTGAATTCTTTTTTTAAGTGGTTCTAAATTTGGCGATTTTATGATCAGTTTCTATGGAAAGAAATTTTTCTGGTGATTTCGGAATTTTCCGACGATTTTGTTTAAAAATTTAACATTGAAAATCATTAAAATAATAACATATTGAAATTATACTCGTATTTAAGAAATAACATTAAAATGAAACATTTATATTTTTTGCTGCAGTATTTTGAATCTGAAAAATAAGGTAATAAAGCACAATTTATGAAATAATTCTTAGCGAAAGCAAAATAGTTATGTAATTAATTTAAAATGTCTTCTTTTTAATTTTTTTCATGGTTAGAGTTTTTCCCATGGAGTTGTCTCAGAATGTTCTTCCTCTTTTTTTTATTCCTTCAAAACATTTCTGGCATTTTGCTGTTACAGGATTGGTAGGGATAACTTTTCTTTAGGATCATCATACTCAGAGCTGCCATTAGGCATTTTCCCACCTTTTGCAATCTCTGTGGATACTAAGTTCTGCTACTTAGTGCCTTTCTATATTCTGCTCCCAGTGCCTCTCCTAAATTCTAAAAGTTTTGCTATTTCTAGATTTTTTGCTCAGTGGGTCACTAAATTTTAAAAATTCGGCCACATTGGCTCTGTAAGTGGGCCTTACCATGTATCATTTCATATTTATTCTGAATGTTTATATTGCTAAAGAAATAAAATTAGCAGCTTTTTCTGTGCATTTAGTTTTTAGAATAACATAAATCTCGAATTTAAATCCAAAAATTCTAAAATGAAGAGGAAATGTATTGAAGGAAAGAAACTGAATACATAAAGAAAATTATTCTTCAAAGATTTGTATAGTTATTATAATGTAAATCAACCAGTTGTTTATAATTTCTGTCTTTCAGGAGATTACAATTGGACAGTTGTATATCTCCTGTTCTACCGATTGATGAAATTCAAATTGTGGTCTTCATGTCTCGAAAGCATGACATAGGATATGTATTAGATTCATATAAAGCATTGTTCTAATATAGGTATTTAGACATAGATTCTTTTCTGAATTTCTTTTTTTCCATATTTCGTTACTACGGCTCAAATTATACCTAAATATTAAACTTTGTAAAATAATTAGTGCGAAATTTACAGAGAAATAAAAAATTTAACTTTGAGTTTTTTTTTTTTTTTTTTTTCCCCCCAGTTTGCGCCAAGAATGATTCACTTTGTGAACTTCGTAATTTATAGCAACCTATTTTCCTTTCCTTTTTTTCATTGCAGACAGGTGGGGTAAAAAGTCATCATTCGTACTTTTAAATAATTTTAACAAAGTGCGTAAACCACATTTTTCATTATTATCACTTGTAACTAAATATTCCAAATTTCTAATGTAAATTCATGTATGTATCTTAGGAAATTTTGAATGAAAAAATTTTTTTGCAGGTGTGCCTAGAAAAATTACATAATCTTTTAAGATGTTAAAAATTTTGTGTTATAACTAATTTTTTTTTAATTTCTAAAAATTATTTAAAAATACAAATTTAAAAAATAAATCAAAAAATGGGCGAATTTTATTTGGAATGAACCTAAATTTCAAAATGTGAAAGGAACAATCAAATAAGTTTAGTAAAAAAAGAGATATTAATAAATATATATTAAATTCAATTAACAATGAAGAGCTAAAATTTTGAGAGCTAATTTTTTAAAAACTGCTCATGCGACTTTTACAAAACTTGGCAGTTTTGCATAGTTTGAGTCGTAAAATTGAAACATGGAAAGAAAGTGGCATGTCATTTCAGAAAAAGTCGGATTTTGTGTCAAAATACCTATATTAGAACAATGCTATATGTAAATCTAATACATATCCTAAGTCACGCTTTGGTGACAAAACACACAAGTTGAATTTTGTCAATCGGCCCAGTAGAACTTCCCCCCCCCCTGCAGTGTATATTGTCGAGAAAATGGCAAATTTGGAACTACAGCATGCAGAAACTAGTGAGAACATTGGTTTGCATATTGAAACCAAATTCTGATTGTTAGGAAATATGCTTAAAGAGAAGAAAATTGATAAAAATTAGCTAAAATATCTGGGAAGGCTTCAAATTAAAAAGACACATGAATATTTTGTGTGTTGTTTGTTGTTACAAAACAAATATTTTGTGGATTTTAATGTAAGAAAATTGATAAAAATTAGCTAAAATATCTGGGAAGGCTTCAAATTAAAAAGACTAATGAATATTTTGTGTGTTGTTTGTTGTTACAAAACAAATATTTTGTGGATTTTAATGTGTAATTATCCTAATATTGTTTAAGAATCAGTGTCATAAATTATTTGTATTTTAAACTCTGAAATGTTATTAAATTATGATTTTAATGGTGCTTTTTTAACAAACATTTAAAAATTTAAATTTTATAGTGGCCATGTAAATTTATAATGAAGAGTATCTACCTAAATTTAATTATTTGTATCTGACTGCTCAGCCTTAAAATTATCTCTGCATATTAAAGTGAGTTTTATTGCCTTTCATTAATCCTTACCGTGATTAGAAGATACAACACAAAAATGAAAAAATTATCTAAAACTTATTCTTTGTATCTAGCGAGACTTTAAAATAATACAAAACAACTTATCACCTCCGATGCTTTCATGGCTTATTGGTACCTTAAACTGTCTTAACTGGATTACAACCCCAGAAGATTTACATGAAGCTACAGCACTATCTGCGTCAGACAGACAGAGCACAACTAACTTTAAAACTGCAAACTGTACATACATCAGGCTTTCAGGTTTGTTCTGATCAGCAGGTCTCTAGTGAAGCAGCAGTGGTGGCAACAGCTAGTCTTCCGTTACGAATAATGCTGATTATGCTTTTACTTCTCATTTTAGCCTGTGCCATTTGACATAAAATCTATTTGCTATTTACTAAACCTGTAGACTGAGAAGTATGTGACAAAATGAGACAAAGAAAAAAATCAGTATAAAGCTGTTAGTGAAACATAAATAAAATGTCACTAATCTTCTTTCAACTATGTTCAACTATTCTAAGTGTAAAATATTCAATGCTAGTTGATAAATTTTATTTAAAGTTCATTTTAGTCTCAAATTTGTTTTATAATTATGTTTAATAAAAATACATTGTACTTACGGATCTAATTTTATTCTTAGGATGGCATTACAAAAGTGAAGTTCAGGCATAAATAATATCTTTAACTGTAATAATAATACTCTTAATGAAAACCTGGACTGTGAAATATATTAAAGGTATATCAGGATAATGATCCTAAATCATTGTTAGTTGTTCTGTTGTAATTATATTATATGACTGTCCTAAAGTATTCAGAACGTGTCCATATTCTCTGTACTTAAATTCTATTGAATAAATATGGAGCAAGTTCAAGAAAAGAATAAGGGAACGGAATTTCTTCGAAAGCTGTACTAAAAACAGTTCTTATGGAAGAATAGAATAAAATAGAACATTCTTGCATGAAAAAATTAATTGAAACTTTGCCAAACACTTAGAAAGCTCTGTTTTCATTATAGGCTATGCAATAAAATATTGAATACCTCACCATTTTCATCTCTTTTTTTTTTTTTTTTAACATAAACTATTTGCTCAAAGTACCCAAATACAAAAATGTGAGTTAGTTTTCAAAACTTTTTAATTTTTCTTATTTACTTATTTTAATTAAAAATAGATTAAAACCTTTTTTAAAATAAGCAGGTTTTAAACAAGATGAATAATAGTATGGGGGGGGGAGAACTAAAGTCATTTTACTAATATATAGGAACTGGTATTAGCAAATAAAAACTGAAAAACACAAGTATCCTAAAACAAATGTGAGCAACTGTAAATGTTAATATTTTTTTGCAGTTAAACCTTTTTTTTGGGGGGGGGGGTATATTCTTATGTCGTTTTTTAAACTTGTATGATATGAAGCCAGATAATGAAGTATACTCATTAACATAGATGAATAACTGTCTTATGGAAGGAGGAAATTTGGATAGCAATGATTGCATTGTAGCTCATGCACGAGAATTAACAGTTCAACATATGAGAAGAATTATTGGAATGGTAGAAACTTTGTCAGAGTATGTTATGGAAGTTGATCCTAGTATTGAATGTAGCCTACCAATAAACAGCATAGTAATACATTGCTACGAAGAGAAAAAGCCAAAGGAAATAATTCTGGAGGCATTAATATTACAATTTTTAGAGGGGGAAAAAACTAAGAAACATACATTTTTTAAAATTATTTGTAAGAGATATTTGAATTTATTGCATTTTATTTATCTGCAAAAAAAATTTTTTTGGAACCAATTATAAATTTTTTGTTCTTAGTTAGTTCAGTTTCAAATAGCTTAGGTTAAATTCGTAATCTATCAATTGAACTATGGAAGGTATTGCTGTATTTAATCTTTTGTTTTTGATGAGATAGTATTTATGATATATTGAATTAAGACTAAAATTTTGTAATGTGTGTATATGTACTGATAATATCTTGCAAGAATTTTATGCTTTAAGATTTGTAATTAGCACTATAATATTCTTGTATATTTATTTGTTTTTCTCCCCCTCTTATAGAGTGATTATTCGTATATTGTCTTATCCCCTAATGCATCTTCAGCGCAAAGTGATTGCAACTTCTCTAATGTTAGTCAAACATTAGTTCTGTCTGAGCCAAGTTATACATTCACAATGATTTTCAGGAATGATTCAAAAAATATATATGTGGAAAATATAACACTGGAGTATACTGTACCAGAAACAGGTAAGTTAATAGGATAAGTTTATCTTCTGTAATGTAATTCTCGAGTTGTATTGCAAAACAATACATTTATCCTCTATCTATATCTCTTATAAAAATTATCAATGTGGAATTTGCATCCATTTTTGGGAACTTAAATGTTGAATTCGTGGATTTCATCTCTCACAGAGAGGAGATGATTTCTAGCGTTACTCTTAATACTTGTTCGCATATACAGTCAAAAGTCTTTAATCCGTACGTCCATAATCTGGAATGATCTATAATCCGAACCTCAAAGCTACAAACTTTCTGCACATATGCGTTTACGTATGTGCATATGATATTTACGTCATATGCGCAAATCTGTTTATCAATTTCGTGCTGCTCTGCGGGGGAGGGGGGACCTTGCCGAGCAGTGAACTGGAAGTTGATCTGCCAGCACAATCCTTATCTTAAGGGCAGATGTTTTTATTTTATTCGGGTTATAATTCCTTACTAAATGTAGTATTTTTCTTATCTTATCTAATCATTATTTCCTATCTTGTTCATTTGCGGTTTTGCAGCTGAGGATGGTGGTTCGGTAAAACCATCAAAACTAGTCCTGTGAAAATTTTGTAAATATAACGCTGATTTTTGTTGTTTGACTTCTGAATTAGTATTTATTCGGTGTGTTATTGTGTCTTAATTAGTATTTCATCTTGATGTACTCTGTCTTTGATACGATTTAAATCAAATTCCTCGTCATTATAAATATCACGAATACACATCAGATAGTTTTCGGTTGCACTTTTCTAATTTCGACTATGTGTAATGTATGCTTTACGCATGCACACGTTGAAAGAAATGTTTAATAAAGTAAGCAAATAAATATTAACCTTTTTTTTTTTTTTTTTTTGTAAATTTTGATACCCTTTAGATCATAATTGCTCTTTATTTCATAAATTACGGTTTCATATTTTTAATTTTATAATTTCTGCGTACCATCTTACCAGATTTAAACTGATGATCTATAATCTGGAATCGCCGAAGTCCCGACGAGTCCGGATTAAAGACTTTGGACTGTATATGTTGTTGCAGACTGGAGCAATTTATTAATTTCTTTTCTATGACTTGTTGGATACTCACTTTCGCAGAAATTCAGAATTGGCTCAAAACTACACTGGTATGCAAAAATTAAGGACGAGACTGTTTTTTCAATATAACTTTGTGCAAAAGCTTTCCAAAGCAACACATTTAATACCGTAAGATCCCCAATACGTAAGGACATGAGTAATGTAAGCAACACTTACTAAAAGAGAAATCAGAGGGATAAAAAGAAGCTTTATTGAAAAAGCATGGAGCGCAATGCGACTGAAGGCCGAAACATCCCTGTGATGGGTGTCCAGCAAGAAACATCCGGTCTTTAATAGGGGATATGATCTCCCCTGACTGCTAGGCAGGTTTCACAGCATCTGCCCATGCTGAGAATGAGGGTGTCAATGAGTTGTTGAGGCATTGCTGCCCATTCGTCTTGCAGTGCCAATCGAAGCTCCGGAATCATTACTGGTGGTAAGGTACGAGCTGCCAAGCATCTGCCTTGAAAATCCCATACATGCTCGATGGGATTGAGATCCGGAGATCGTGCCGGCCAATCCATACGTTCAATATCCTCACTCTCTAAGAGCTGTTCGGCAGCTACTGTGCGATGACATGGTGCATTGTCGTCCATGAAAAGGAACTGCGGACCCATAGCGCCTCTAAAAAGACTTACATATGGAAGAAGAATCTCGTTACAGTAACGGGTCCCGTTGACTGAACCTGCGTCGAAGATGTGAAGGTCTGTACGACTACCAAGCATGATGCCTCCCCAAACGAGAACACCTCCACCTCCATACCTGTCCCTTTCAATGATGTTCGAGGGATGATTGCGGCTTCCCCGCTCTCTCCAGATGAGTATGCGATGAGAATCCCTACTCAGACTGAATCTGCTCTCATCTGTAAAGAGTACTTGTCCCCATTCATTGTCTCTCCAATTCCGGTGTTCCCGGCACCACAGAGAACGCCTTCTCCGATGGGCAGGCGTTAGAGGTACACACCGTACAGGGCGTCGTGCAAACAGACCACCACCGTGCAGTCTTCTGGCCACGGTAAAACGCGATATCGGTCGTCCAGTCGTGTGTCTAGCGATTTCTCCCGCTGTCTGCCTCCTGTTTCTTCTGGCCTGTAAGGCAATATACCGGTCATCTGCGGGTGTGGTTCCTCGTCAACGACCACTACTAAACCCCCGGATAGCTGTTCCTGTAGTTTGAAATTGTCTCCAAAGTCGTGAAACGATGCTGTGAGCAATTCCGAACTCTGCAGCCACACTTGTCACATTGTAGCCTTCCTCCAACTTCCCAATGATTCGACCTCGGGTAAAAGAATCCAGATGTCGTCTAACAGATTGATTATTCGCCATTTCTCGCTGAGGCAGCAACTCGGTGTGATTTTTAACTGCTATACGGCGTGCAATCTCTTTGCCAGAAATACTAATCTTACACCGACAACATTCTTTATACTACTCAGACACTCCCCCATTACGTCTACCTGCATATCTGCACATGTGCTACCGTACATCACCTTACTTAATCTCCTGATTGGTCTTTCTGTCTGCTCTGCCTCTTCATTCAGCTGATATGTTAATTTTTCGACTTCGTCCTTAATTTTTGTGCACCAGTATATGTTATTCAAACTCATTTTCAATGAACCATCTGATTGTAAATCGCAGAATTCTTCTTCTCTTAAAGTTAGGTTTTAAGGATGAACCAGAAGTGCAAGAAACTAGATTCCTCACCCAGTCGTGGTGTTCTATTGACGGGGGGAAATAATTAGTTTTCTTTGACAGTTTTTTTGATGGGATACAATTTGAATTTTGTGAATGTGAAATTTGTGGATGATAATTCAGTATGGTGAAGCAATATTTTCAAAATACGAGGCTAACTTTTTCAAATTTAAAGTTGAAACAATTTCCCATACTTATCTTTGTTTAACGAGGAAATCAAAATTTGGAATTTTACCATTTCCCCCATCAGATAAAGTATAAAAAAAAAAAAAATTAATGAAGTTTGAATAAATTTAACATATTGGTGAATTTTTTAAAATTGTGTAAATATTTTAAGTAGCAGAATTTTTGGAAGTAAAACAGTGACTTTTCACTGTTATTGAAAGATTATTCTTCAGTTGAATAATTTGATTGATAACATGACATTGAGATTAAAAAGATGAAAATTTAAAAAAAAAAATTAATTAATCTCTACATATAATAAAAGAGTCTGTGTGTGTTTCTTCCGTGCTGCGATAAAGCTAATAGACCCAGGGTGACGGTATTTGGTACATATGTACGTCTAGACAAGAGCCAATGCACCTCACAGTGATTTTTTTTCAAAATTCGAATCAGTCTTTTTATTTTATCTTTTTTGATGAAATCGTATCATTTTGAACAGTTTCATTCTTTTAGAAATGTGATTTTGGCAAGTTTTTCATTCAATGCTTTGTATAATGGACTACTAACTGTTGAAAGTATGAGATAAAATGCTGTTAATTTTCTTTTGATTTTTGGACACGCACATCACGATCTTACTTTGATGCGCGTGTGTCTCTTAAGGCACAACAGAAAGAATTTACTTTTTTTCCCCTTTTCTCTCTTTATTAACTAATGGCAAAGAGGTTTGTATATTTTGAATTATGTAGTCCACAAAACACAATTTTGATTGGTTATTGCTTTTCTGATGATAGTTTCATTCTTTTAGAAATGTGGTTTTGGCAACTGTTTTTCATTCATTGCTTTGGATACTGGACTGCTGTTTTCTCTTGAAAATATGAGATTTATTGCTTATTTCATTGTAATTTTTGTATTATGTTTTAATGATATATAATTTTAATTATATAAAAAGTTTTGCATGATTTTTTGTGTGAGATATTGCTTATTTCATTGTAATTTTATCTATAATACATTTTTATTGAAATTCATGTCCTCCCCCCGATGAAGTTGTTTTGCAGAGTAAACTGTGCAGTTTTTAAATTTATTGTTTGGTGTTCCCTTTAGGCATTTTCCCAATACATTTAAAAACCAGATGAAGGAATTTATCTTATAAAATAACTTAATTAATGTAATTATAGTAACTTATAAAGTAATGAACTAAAAGGGCAAAAACATTATCGCATGGTTTAATGAGAAGAAAAGGTTAATTCTCATAGCAAAATTCATCTGCAGTTTTATATCATGAATAATAAAAGCATGATTGCCTAAATAATGAAATTCAAATTACATTGTCAAAAGCATAAGCCACTGCATTTTATCTTTTAATTTTAATCTGTCTTTAATCTTTTCTATTTTATGTCCAGTTCATTTTAAATTTCAGTATTACAAAATCTATCACCTATAATGTTTTGAAATTTCATCTTGTAAAAAAACTTTTATCTTTAAAATAAAAATAAAAAAAAGTTTTTTTGCTACAAGTTATATGAGTATTTTTTTCAGGGGGTATTAGATGATTTTCTGCAATTTAAAGAAATAACCAGCTCTTTGCTCTAGTGAGTGCCAAAAATAAAAATCTGTTTATAAGTTTATGTGTAGGATCTTATTTTTCACCTAATGCCAACCTGTATGTTAAAATGGTTATTTAATTAATTAGGCAGAGCTTGTGAAAGTTCATCTGCCTATAGGGAGAAATGGTTGTATGAGAGCTTGGAAAGGAAAAATGGCTTGTACTCACATTAAGTGTAGGAAAACTGCAAAAAATATGCATGTCTCTTATTTTTACAAAAGAATAATTAAAATGGGATAAGATGAACAACGAAAAAAGGAGCCTGTATATAAGAAATAATCAAAAGTAGTTGTAAATAGTCCCATTGATGATGTGTTTTAAATTTTGGAAAAAAAAAAAAAGTGTTGCTGGTATTAATTTATATATTAAAGATAAATTAAGGTAACATTAAGGTATCTTTGTCAAGTTATTGCATTCTCATATAAGGTAGTTATATGAGAATGCAATCTGATAGTTGCAGACCAGTTCACAAAACTCAAGTAGTACAGTATATTCCAGTAAGTTCTACTCATTTAGGCCCTATCTCACATCAGTCTGCAGGATTTTAAGGAGGTAAATATGTAAAAATATCAATTCTTTGAAAAACTTCTCTGGGGGAGATGTCTCTCATGTTCTTTGTCCTGTTTAATTAAAAAACTTCAATCAGATAATGTTTACATCTGAGCATGTCTTATTACTTAAAAGCAATTCTCTAATTACTTTTTTTTTTCCCTTTAGGTTTTGTATACAATGACTCAAAGTTATTTTCTGTAAAAGCGGGTAATTCCTATTTGTGCTCAAGTACTGAAGATGTGCCTCTTATGAATGTAACGATGGAGGTTTATCACATTCATATTCAAGCATTTGGAATACAAAAAAATGGTGAATTTAGTACAGGTATGTATTTAGGTAAAATTTTAAAGTTTGAAATAAAATGATATGATATCAGTTTGTAACAGTTTATCAGAATATTTTCACTAACATAGTTTCTTTGAGTAAATTCTGAAGTTAATATTTGACCCCTTTCTTTTGAATTGAATTGAGTGAAGTTTTTTAGGTATATAAAAAAATGTTGACGGCAAAATATTCCAAATAATTTTTTTTAAAATTAAGTGTGCTTTTTTTTGAGAAAGGGGGGTTAACAAATTAAGTTTGAATGTTTCTTACCTAATATCAAACTAATCATTATAGAACTGATTTTTATGCTATTTAATAAATCAAAAAATATCCTTTAGAATGATTTTTCAGATTTTCTAAAGTTGTTACTAATTTAGTGTTTTCAAAAATCATTCCTCTTTTTACTTCCTTGTACGAAGTAAAAAGCAAATATTGTAATCGTGAAAAGTTTCAGGCAGCATATTTCAACGAAAATATCCATTTTCACCGCTATCGAATGCAATTTAACAATGTTTTGCGTGACATCTGTACGTAAGGACAGAATAAGACTCTTTTCCTCCAAAAAAATTATAAAACTGCTTTAAAATGAATTCTGAAGAGAATTTTTCGTGGCGTCTGTATGTAGGTATGTATCTCGCATAACTCAAAAACGAGTAGCTTCAGAATGTTGAAATTTTGTATATAGGACTGCTATAACATGTAGATGTGCACCTCGTATTTTGGTTGCAATCGGCTGCACCAAACATATATAAATATATTTATATATATATATCTACTCTGTTACTTGGCTCGGTAATCTCAGTTTCTTTACTCGTATATGTTTGTAAATTGTACATTTTTTGCTTTAAAAATGATTGAATTATGTTGTTCTTATCTTCCTGTTAAGGTTTTTATGCCTTTAGTAAATCTGTATGCAATATATTTAGAATTATCAACAATTTTAAAGTTGTTTAAGTGCCGCTAAGCCTAATAATTTTATTTATGGCGGCCACTGCTTGTTTACATTTGAAACAGCAGGATAGTGGATTTGTTGCCAATCTAGAGAAACTTAGCTTTGCAACAACAAAAATAACGCCTTCATTTATTATTGCAAATTAAATCATGCTTAATCCTTTCTGGAATTTTTTTGAGGAAATAAGTGTTTAAGATTTACTTCGTAATTTTTAATACAGATATTTTGACTTTTTATGTATTTTTGCCTTGTTGTGAAGTGAAAACTGAATTAACTGAATGAGAAATACTGAATCGTCTGTGAAAAACTTTCTTTTTTCTTTTGTTTGCTTAATTTCTTTTATACATCATTCTAGATTTATTATAGTATTTGAAAGAACATGTAGGAATGATTAGATAATTCCTCAAATGGTATAAATTTTCTTCATTCTGAGTTATAATGTGAACGAAATATAATGCTGGTAAGTGAACATAGTGGCAGAGTGTCGCTACGGTAGACAAAAATAGTGAATTTTAGAGTGCATTTATTCTATTGTGGTTTGTGCGCTATCAACAAAGTAGATTTAATTCAATCCAATAAGTTTAAATGAAATGCAAGAAAAAATTCGTGTAATTTAATATTCCGTACAAGGAAGTCTACACATCAGATTTTTTTAAAGTTTTTTTGCAGCTGTTAACAATGGTGCATTTTTAAATTGGAAGGTTAAATTCATCATTCTTAGCAGCTTCATGATTTTGTGTCAAAATGAGGTCTGATTTCTGAAGCAAAGTGGGAAAAGCAATGACAGTATGATGTGTACATTGCTGTGTTGATTGGAAGGATAACTTTGCTGCTTTCTTATGTGAGGATTTGTTTTCTCTCTTTTACTTCTTTACATTCTGTAGTCTGAGAAATAGAGTAAAATGTAGAAAGAAACTTTTTGAGTTGCTCCATATAATTAAATGCAAAAAAATAATTTGGTACTGTCACATTATCTGCCCAGCCATGTTAAGAATCACTAGGCAAAAATGATATGTCACTGAAGTAGGGAGTGCATAATTTTATGACAGTGTATTTTATCTGGCAGCTCACTAAATGCATGCGATTTTGGAATTTGAGGAAAAGAACTTGTAGGAGTTCTTTATTAAGAGTCATGTTTGTGGTTTCTGCTTGTGATTAGAGTGTGGTTTTTCTTTTCCCCCCCTTCCCTTTTGGGTAATGAATAGTAATGCATCTAAAGAGTTTAAGCCAGAGATAAAACTAGTTCTTAAAAATGGTGCCATTCTTTCATGCATTTGAGCAATACCTGTACCAAAGAGATTTAAAAAAAAAATACTGGTTCCTATTTAGTGCATTTTTGTGTTTTTAAATGCCCAAGGATATTTCCATTTACTTAGAGAGTGTTAGTTTCAGTTTAGTGTTGCCTGGTGCATTGCTGCTTGCCAGGATTAACTCTCTTCTTATATCTTTTATAATCTGAAATATTTCTTTTCTTCCCCTTTGTGTTTTCAAAGGTAACATTTGAAAATTCAGACCACACTTACACAGTTGTAAGTCTGATTCTCAGATCTCAAGTGTTCTCTTTGAATTATAGTTTGTAGGAGATTATTTTTTGGCACAAATTTTTTTATTGGTTTATGCTGTAATATTTCTTTCAAGTGTCATATTAGCAGTAAATCCAGGCTCTCCTTGAAATTCCTTATAGAATTTGAGGGCTTGTTTTTGCAAAATAAATTCTGAAACAAGTGTTTCTTTTTGTGCTTGTTTAATACTTTTCATCAAAAGAGGCCAAAATCTGTTTGTCTCAAACATCTAAAATGCTCATATATATACATTTTTGTTGGAATAGGATTTCCATCCCCCGTACCAAATAGAGTGCTACAATGTTAATAATAACTTAAGTGAAGCGAATACTTCTCTCCTGGGAATCTTTGTGCCGTTTCTTTCAATGTGCAGTTTCTGTAGGGCAAGATTACAACTGCAATCATCAATAGCTAAACAAAGGAGAGGAAAGTCATTGTGGCTATCTGTCCATGTCTGAATGTTCAGGTCTTTCAGGTGACTTCGCTGTGAACGCGTTAAACCATATATAAAGTGCATTACTCCTTTTTTTCTTTATTGTCCAGTCTCCTTAAGGTATCCAGTTTCATTTCCATTGTCATGTTAATTTTTTTTTTTTTTTTTTTTTGTTATTAGACGTTTTTACTTGCACAGACAACTTGTAAACGTGGATGTAATCTAAGAAACTGTACCATACCTTCATGCAAGCCTGCTAGTGGCTAGAAACAGAAAGGAACATGAATGGGGATTCATAACAGCCACCTAACTTTCTTCAACCACTGTAATAATATTTTAATTAACTTTCTTCTGCATATAAAAATACAAATTAGATGTACTAGCCACACATTTCTAGAATTAGGTATACTGGCTCTGAAATTTGTCAGTAAATTACATTTGAGCTCGTGGCAGTTACGTGAACAGTTGTATCCCAATAGTCATAGATTTCGTTAGATTTCCAAAGTTCAAAACAAGGAAGAAAGTCATTTTGATGTTTCAAATGTATGCTGAGTGATAAGTAGCCATTAACCAAATGTGAAAAGCATCCTTTGAAGCTAACTGAGCACTATCTTCACACAGTGTGCATGCACTTTCCTAATGGATATAACTAAATGGAAGGGGAATGAAAATGGTCATCTTCAGAACTCCAGATACATTCCCAGGTTAGAGGTTGCTCCTCAGACTTGCGCTTTTCTTAACTGATCTTGTTGGGTGTAAAAATCTTGGTACTATCAGTGGTTAAGATATGACTTGTTACCCTCCCCTACATGTACAGATTTTTCACTTTAAATTTCTGAAACCTCTCCTTTTAACAAACTCTACAGTTCATTAGTAAAATTCTTTTTCAGTTATTCATCATTTTTTCATAAATTTTTATATATTGACTTTTAAGGATAAGAAAGTCATGCTACGAATGCTTCTACAATCAGGGTTCATACAGTCCTTAAATTTTTTGGAATCGATTTTTGGTCCTCAAAAGTCCTTAATTTTTTGGCCAAAATCAGCAGAAGGTCCTTAATTTTAATCATCTGAAATTTCTGTCTGTTTTTACAACTGCCATTTTGAGTGTGAATTAGCATTTTGGAGGAATATTTTTGGCGATTTACTGCCGTATATATGGTAAATCTTTTCAATGGGTTCATGAGTTATAATTTGTTTCTATTTCTAATATAAATGATGGGATACTTGAGTTTCTAAGCAAGAAGTGAAACATAAGCATTTCGAAATTCATTTTTTCTAATAAAGAGCTCTTAAACAACTTTTCGCTTTTGAGGATATGAATTCTTTTATTAAACGGTTCTAAATTTGGAGACTTTTCAACATTTTGGCGATTTTAAGATTGTTTCTATAGAAATTTTTAATTCAGAGATCTGAGAATTTTTCAAAGACTTTTTTTAAAACATCGTAACATTGATAAATTACAATAAAATAACTGTAATATATTGAAATCATATTTAAAAAAGAACATTAAAATAAAACTTTTTTTTTTTTTTTTTTTTTTTTTTTTTTTGCTGTCATATTATAAAGTTTCATTCTGAATCTGAAAAATAAATGTAGTATAATGCTATAAAGCCTAATTTACGAAACAGCTTTTAGCAAAAGCAAAATTAGTTAAAAATGTCTTGTTTTTATTTTTTCATAGTAAGAGTTTTTCCCATGTAAAAATCTCAGATTATTCAATATTCTCAGAATGGGCATCAGTTTTCTCTATAAAATTAATTTTATACTTTTTCCCTCACCTTTTTTTTTTTTCCAAAATATTTCTGTCTTTTTGCTGTTACAGAAATGGTAGGGATAATTTTTCTTTAGGATATTAGACATTGCAGCTTGGAAAGTTTAGAAGGATTTGCAGGCAAGATTTATAGAATCACGATTCTAGAAGATTCGAGAAATATGTGACAAAATGAAAAATGTCTCCATAGTATCAACACGTAATGGATGTATTTTACAGAATGAATTTCTTAATTTTGGGAGAACATCTGGAAGAAAATGAAAATATAATATTTGAATGTATTACTTCTGATACTAGAATCTTAACATGTTTATCTTCTCTACTTTTCACTAGACAGAAGCATGGAAAATATCAAAAATGCTTCTAATCTTATCACATGGGCAGGCATTATAGAAAAGGTTTTTTTTTTTTTATTATTTTTTTTTATTAATAAAGAAATTGAAAACTTACAATTTAAAAGATTCATCTAATATTTCTTAATGCATCATACACATAGCTGGCACTAGGCATTTTCCCACCTGATGCAATCTCTGTGGATCCTAAATTCTGCTTCCAATGCCTGCTCTATATTCTAAAAGTTTTGCCATTTCTAGATTTTGTTGTTCGGTCTGTTACTAAATTCTAGAAATTCTGACATATCGGCTCTGTAAGCGGCCTTTGCTATATATATTTCATATTTATTCTGAATGTTCATATTACTAAAATATAAAATTATCCACTTTTCTGTACATTCTAAATGCATTTAGTGTTTTTTAGAATAACAGAAATCCTTAATTAAATCAAAAAGTTCTAAAGTGAAAAGGAAACTTTTTGAAAAAAGAAACTGAATAAGAATAACTGAATACATAAAGAAAATTATTCTTCAAAGATATGTGCAGTTATTATTATGTAAATTACCCAATTGTTTATGATTTCAGCCTTTACTACAATTTACCATTTCTATTTTCTCATATGTCATAGTTATTGAGCCAGATTAAATTTAAATTAAATTGTATAACCTTTGAACCGCTAGTTCACATAATTAGTTTGAATTTGACTATTCTTGTTATTTAAACCTTTGTCTGATATTGTAGTTAATTTCAGACATAGCGATAATGTGCTTCACGTCTGTCGGAGGTTTTTGACTATTTAACTTTTACCAGGTCAATTAAACTCTCATAGGTACATTGTGGAGAAGTTGACAAGTTAGGAGATAAAGCTTGCAGAAACTAGCGAGAGCATTGGTTTGCATATTGAGACAAACCTGTAATTGTTAGAAAAGATGCTTAAAGTGAAGGAAATCGATATAAACTATCCAATATGTTTGCGAAGACTTGTAGAGACATTAGGTATTTTTGAAAGCAAGAAAGATAAAAAAATTAACAACGCTTTCTCCGGGAGTCGAACAGCGGACCTCTGGAATACCAGCCCAGTGTGCAAACCACTACACCACAAAGGCTCGCCAAGAAGGTGGGAGAAAAACCTTATAGGCTTCAAATTAAAATGACTGATAAATATTTTGTTGAGTGTTGTTGTTACAAAACTTAAAATGTTTTGTAGCTTTTAATGTGTAATTATCCTAATATCGTTTAGAATCAATGTCATAAATTACATGTATTTTAAACTGCAAAATTTTATTAGATTTTGATTTTAATAAGGCTTTTTTTAACAAATATTGTTAAAAAAAATAAAATTTAATAGTGGCCATGTAAATCCATAATGACTGAGGTATCTAATTATCTAATTTAATTATTTATAACTAACTACTTAACCTTAAACATTATCTCTACATATTAAAGCGAGTTATTGCCTTTCATTAATACTCACTGTGGTCACAAGATAAAACACAAAAATGTAAAAATTCAAGTAAAACTTATTCTTTGCATCTGTTGAGACTTAGACTAAGACAGGGTGTCTGATGATGGGACAAACTTGGAGAGGTGGTGGAGCGTATTAAAACATGTATTTTTTCATAGGAATATAGGGTGTAAAGTGACGGGTTAAAGCAGGAATGCAAAAAAACAACACGAGCGGAAAATGTGTTTATGCACAAAATCAACACAAAGTGCTTCTTTGTAGCAATACATTATTCACAATAAATGTTCAAAATTGCAACCACCAGCAGTAATACATGCTTGGTAACATCGCAGAAGGGATTGCCGAACATTCTGAAAAACGAGAGGCATTTCGCGCACGCTTGCAGCCGCAATGGATAGTTGTGCAACGAGGTCCTCCAGTGAGTCAATGGGAGTCTCGTAAATGATGCTTTACAGATGGCCCCATAAAAAAATCCAAGCTGGATAAATATGGCGAACAGGGTGGCCGTGGAACGGGTCCATCATGGCCAATCCATCGGCCCGGAAATGTCCCATCCAAGTAATTGCGGACCCACGCATGGTTATGGGCTGGTGCACCATCATGCTGGAACCACATGCGATCACGAACACAGCCGGAACATCCTGCAGCAATTCCGGTGGCACCTCTTGCAGAAAAATATGATAACATAATTTGTACATGCAGGTGTTAAGAGGTATGGGCTTATGATGTAGTCGTTAACAATACCCGCCCACACATTCATGGAGAAGTGGGTTTGGAATGCATGTGGGCATGTGGATTATGAGTTGCCCACACATGCATGTTGTGGCTATTGAAGATGCTGTCCTGTGAGAAAGTTGTCTCGTCAGTGAATAGCACATCCGATGGGAAATCCGCCTGCACTGCACACTGCTGCAGGAACCAATGACAGAAAAAAACTCTAAGAGGGTAATCTGTGTCTCGCAAGGCTTGGACTCTGCAAATCGTATGGGTTCAAACCATTTTCATGCAATTATCTCCAAACGGTGGAATTACTCAGCTGCAGACGACGTGCAATAGCTCTTGTACTTGTCCTAGGTGATTCATGCACAATGTTCAAGATGGATTCTTGAATGCGAGGTTGTCGTGCACTTCTTTCACTCATAGTGTCAGAGGTGGCTTCAAATGACCTGTTTTCGCACAGAGACCGATGCAATCTGTCAAACATTGTGTGCTTCAGCATATGCCTTTTCGGAAACTGTTCCTGGTACAACCGTAGCGCTGCTCTGCCGTTCCCATTAGCAGCATGGGATGCATGTCAGCTTTTTACTCTTGACAGCAGAGTTACAAATGATCCTCTGATGCATCAGATCGTGGTTTGTCCGACTCGCTACCGCTGCATTGCCAACCAATCACAGCTGTAGTTCCTATTACTGTTAGTGTTCCCTTTTTTAAACATTTATTGTGAATACTGTATTGCTGCAAAGAAGCACTTTGCGTTGATTTTGTACATAAACACATTTTCCTCTTGTGTCGTTTTTAATGGCTTATTGAAACCTTAAAGTATATTAACTGGGTTACAACTCCTGGAACTCTACACAAAGCTATTACATTGACTGCATTAAGCAGAGCCTGACTAACTTTCAAAACTTGCCAACCGTGCCTATATTAGGCCTTTCAGGTTTGTTCTAATCAGCAGGTCTCTCTCTAGACAAGGAGCAGCAGTGACAAACATTGTCTTTTGTTATGAATCATACTGATTATGATCTTATTTCTAGTTTTAATCTATGCTGTTTTCATAAAATCTACGTGCTATTTACTAAACCTCTAGACTGACCAAGTATGTGACAAAATGAGACATAAAAAAAATCAACATTAAGCTAACAGTTAGTAAAACGTAAATGTCACTTATCTTCTTTCAAATATGACCAATTATTACAAGTGTCAAATATTTAATGCTACTTGATAAGTTGCATAAAGTTTATTTTATTCTCAAACTTTTTAATAATTATGTTAGTTAATTCGTGTTTAGTAATAATGCATACTACTTAGGGATCTATTTTATTTTTAGGATGGTATTACAAAAGTGAAATTCAGGCATAGAATAATATTTTTAATTGAATTTATTCAGTTCCCATTTGTTCATAGGTCCTTAATTTTTTTCACTAATGGTCCTTAAAAGTCCTTAAAAGTACTTAATTTCCATGTGCAGAAATGCATACGAACCCTGTACAATGTATACTGACGAGCCAAAACATTGACCATCCCCACATTTTTCAGTGAACTCATCGAGATGACGTGGAGGGAATGTGATTAAATGGGAATTGTATTCAGGTGCTATTGGAGAAGATCAGAAATTATTCTTGCGCTTTCTGTTGCAAGTGATGGGAAAGGCTGCTGATCTAAATAAATTTGTTAGAGGTCAGATTGTAATGGCCCGAAGACTCGGAATGAGTATCTCTGAAACTGTGCAACTGATAGGTTGTTCACAATCTGCCATTGTTGGTATTTATACAAAGTGTATAAATGATGGTGAAACCAGCAGTAGATGCTAAAGTATTGGAGTTTACATGTCATCAAAGAAAAAGGACATCAGACAGTGTTTCAGCTGACAGCCCAATACAATGCAGATTTAAGTATAAGTGTTTTGGAACACACAGTTCAGCGGATATTGTTGTATATAGGATCGTGCAGCAGACGCCCCACTCGTGTGCCTCTGTTGACGAAGCGTCATTGTTAATTATGCTTATAGTGGGCCAAGGATCTTCGAGACTGGACCATGGATAAGTGGAAGACAGTTGCCTGGTTGGATGAATCACGATTTCTCATTCATCACTTTGATGGTCATGTTAGGGTATGCGTCTTCTAGGCAAATATTTGCTGCTATCCTCTTCCCGTACAGCAGGTCCACGGCAGTATTATGCTTTGGGGGATGTTCTCATGGGCTCCTCTGAGAGCCTTCATTGTGGTAGAACACACCATGTATGCTGCAGACTATCTAAACGTATTTGCAGATCAGTTGCACCCTTGCATGGCTTTGGTCTTCTTAACTGGAAATGGTATCTTTCAGCAGGACGGTGCCCCTTGTCGCAAGGCCAAATTGTGGTGGAGTCGTTAGAGGAGCATAAGAATGAATTCCAGTTGATGTCCTGGTTACCTAACTCATTGGATCTTAACCCATTAGAGCATATTTGAGATGTCATAGAGTGGCAACTCGGAGCTCAAGCTCACCATGTTGGATTATCTCAAATTTGTGTGACTGCTGTTAGACATTTGGTATAACCTATCTCCAGTCATCTACCAAGAACTTGTGGCATCCATGCCAAGGCGATTTGCAGCTGTTGTGCAGGCCAAAGGTCGTGCAACGCTTTATTCAGTAGGTGGTCATAATGTTTTAGCTCTTCAGTATATGCACTAGTGAGAAAGTAAAAATTTTGGAGAACAAATTTTACTTAATTGTATTATTAATATAGCTTTGCCAGATTTGTGAAGTAAATTCCATTGATGCATTACGTGGATATTTGTTTTACATGATGTTCCCTGGTATCCATGGTTTCTTGTACCTGCGACATATGTCTTGAAAAATTACCACAGGTATGGAGATACTACAATATTGAAGCTCCTATGGCTTCAATTTTATGTCAGACTTCATATTTCATACTGGCTGACAGTTGATGCTGTGTCAATTCTCTCTGCAGCCATTGACCAAAAGTTTTCAGTTGAGAGATTTTAGAGAATGCTGCACTTAAAACAACTGGAGCTGAACACTCTGTTTATTGAGAAAATGTGTGTGTAACATTTTCTTGCACTGTTCTTTTAAAAGGTAGGGCAATGGAGGCCCTAAAGAATAACATTAAAATGGTAGCAGTGTAAAGGTAGTAGGTCAGAATACTGGATATACAGAGTAGAGGTGAGCAGAATGTCTACTCAGTGTCAACCCATATCATCAATTCAGGTGATAGGCCAATGCAATGAAGAATGCAATCTCCTAACTTTTGTTCCCCTCAGTGCCTCCAGTGATCATTGAAATCGGTAAAAAAAGAAACATGGAAACATTGCTTTCTTAAGCATTATGATGAAATTTATAATTTTTTGTTGAATCATTTTTGATAAATGAGGCAAATAAGTCAGTTACTATATTTCAGTGGTAGAAAATCAACAGCTTTTCCAAAAGAATGTGTAGAGGTGAGAGAAATGGATGTTGTTGAAGTGGGGAGCATAGCAAGAGCTTCATAAGCTTGGATTGAAAGAATGCTTTCTACTTTGGAATTATACACAGTAACTTAAAAAATGCATTAGGAGTTAAAAAGGCAGTTTTTTTTATAATTTTTTATTCCAAAGGGATTTGAGTCCCGAAGGACTATTGCTTTCATTTTGGCATTTTGCATCAGACTCCTATAAATGTTGGTTCACTTTTCAAAGTGTTGCCACAAAATGTTAGTCCTGCATTATATTTGAAAAAATTAAATAATAAAAAATCTGCATAAATTTACGTATATTTCTCGTATTGTGATAAAATAATGGTATCTAGAGCCATCCAATTTAGAATGACTTAATCCTCCTGCAAATATGGCATCTGAAAAATTTGTAATTTGCTTTATTATCAATTTCATATTTTGTAAAACTTTAACGAATTTTTTAGTAACAAACTCAACGATTTAAAAGCAAGCAATGGCAACACTCTATGGGGGGGAAAACATTTTTATCTCCAGTGCGCGGAACTGTGTATCGGAAATTCTAAAGATTTTGCGACATTGCTATTGAACTGAACTTTATGGTTTAAGTGCAAAGAACATGATATTTAATAAATAAAGGTAGCACACAAAACGCTAAAAAAAATGCCTCTTTGGACGTAATTTAAAATCCGAAACATTTCAGTTTTTTCCCGTCCTTCTGTCTAAAGCATTAGGATTCATTAGGATACTGCACCAACCTGCACATCTTTAAACGGGGTTCTTTAATGGCTGTCTGGTATCGAGATGAAGTCCTAGAACCCATTGTGAGATTGTATGCTGCAGCAGTTGGCCTACTTTTGTTTTAATGGATGATAACACACGTCCCCATAGAGCTGACATTGTCGATGACTACCTGGAGAGTGAAGGGATTGCACGTATGGCATGCCCAGCATATTTGCTCGACCTTAATCCCATTGAAAATCTTTGGGATGCTCTTGGCCATGCTGTATCTTCATGTTGCCCACCTCCAGCCACTGTTATTGAGCTGGAGACTGTTTTACAAGAAGAATGGTGATTGCTTAATTCTGCGGTGGTTGACCACCTAAGCATGGTCACAAGGTGTAAACTTTGTATACGGATTGGGGGGGGATCGCATACCCTATTAATGTTCTTTTTTTTATTTTATGCTATTTATTTTCACTTTATACATAATTCTGTTTAAGTCTTCAGTATGTCATTATCTGATAACTTGCAAAAAATTAACATTGTTTTCATTTCTGTATATAATTATTGATTCTGTTTTATACATAAATACATATGCTACTTTCCTAGCAAATTTTGTGTCAATCAAAGCAGTATTTGTTGATTTTTTTGCATTTTACATCATGCTTAACTTTTGAAAGTGAGTGTATTTTAAAATTGAAAAGTTTAGCTACTTGCATTATTTATTTATAGGTCAAGTAGCAGCAGACTAATCATTCAAGGTAGTGCCTGACTTGTTCCACAAAATATTTTATGTTAGAAGTCCTAGTTTTGCTGCTATTTCAAAAACATTAAGAATTCAATTTATTATGAATAAATGAAAAGTTGGAAAATATTCTTTGAAACCCAGCATACTTGCAGTGTCATCATTGTGCAAATAAGATTTATCAATCATCATTTGAATTAACTTTAGATTATCATGTAGAAGCTGACATATTTTTTAAGACTTCATTGGAGAAGTAAGTGTATCTTAGAAAAAAGCTTATTTGTGGGAAAAGTTATAAGGCAAAAAATGTGTGTCTGTATTCTACCAGTTTCTTCTCATTCATTTCATATTTTAGATCTCATTTACTTTGAATGAAGTAAATAAATGCTTAAAGCTAGCATGTAATACTGAGTTATTGTCTGTTTGAAACTGTTCCTGTTTTTTCATATGTTTCCATTTGATTATCCATAAGCCTCTAGTAATCAACCAAATTTCAAACTAGAACATATTCATTGCAACATCCATAGGTTTTAACAGCTGTAACAAATATTTTACTTCATATATTTTTTAAGCCTTTGATAGGCCTAATTAATACTTTTGAGCCATACTCAAGGCCTAATACCTTATCTGTGATGATTAATTTCTAGATGCCATTTGCTTTAAGATTATAATCCAAATGTTCTAAAGTTGTAAGAACCAATAACTTTCTTAATATATATTCATTTTTATTTAGTTTTATGTCCACTACCTGTTACCAAATCACTTTATTTCATTGTGTATTTATTTGTCTTTATTTATTCGTGTATTTACGTTTCTTACTTCTGCTTTTGTTGCTTGGGCTATTTATGCATAGTTATATGCAATCTTTTTATCAGTATTTATGGAATTTAGAATATGTACCTTCAGTACCAGAATAGCACTAATAACATGATCATTATAGATGTTATTCTCTTGTTGTTGTGATTTATCTCACCTGTCTGACAGTAACATCAGAAGAAGCCCATGAAATTCATTGTGACTAGGAGTGAAAGATTGTGCCTGTCATTGGGAAGAGCTTTGAACACTATACAGATGACAGTACGACTTTGCTCAGTCCCCTCAATTTTGATGGAGAGCACCCCGGAGAGAGGGTCCGAGGTTCTCCCACTCCTCTTCTATCTTGAATTGCCGTAACCACTTGACCCTGAACTTTCTTTTTAGTATCTAAATTCATTTTTTTAACTGCAGTTTAATCCTGCACTTTATCTGGCAGTTATGTATTTTAATCATTCAGTACAGTATTAAGCATTTGATATTTACTGAATATGTAGGTTATACAGCCACTTGTTTCTATTGAGAGAATTTCTGACATGGTTGTATACTGATCATACACATAAAGGATAAATGCTTGTTGCCGGAAAAAGGAATATTGTAACTATATAAGAACGTTGGTTTTCACCACTTCAAAGGTCTGTGTTTCAGAATTGTTTTAATGTCAAAGTCTGTTGACCGGCTAAGTCATTGATTTTTTTTTAGGTTTGTTCTCTTTTTATGCTTTAGTTTCCTTGCAAGTGGAGCTAATTTATTTTGTAAACAATTAAGATACGTCCATAATGTCCATGTCAAAATGTAAGCCTCTTTGTGGCTTTACTACTGATGTTACTGTTAAATTTTCTGTGTGCTGCTTTCATTCTGTAACATTCAGCAGTAACATAATTTTTGCAGCTAATACCTTCCATTGTAACATTCTTTCTGTACATAAAACAATCATTCATTTTATTAAAATCTTAAAAGTAGCACACTAGTGTAAAAGAACTACATTCAGATTTCCTGTTTGCTAAAGATAAAAGCTGCTTCTGAAATATGTGATAGGCTGGTCAGTCAGGTTCGCTGGCTTTGTAACTCAACTTAGCTGTTTGGTGCAATGAGTAGAGGCTGATGAGAATAATAGATTTTTTATTTTTTTAGTTTATTTATATTTTTGTTTTATTAGCAATGTGCATAAAGGGAGTAATGAATTCTGTTTTGTATTGTTGAAAATTTAATTTTAAGCTTGCACTTTTGTAGAAAAATTTGAGATAAGTTAACAGAATTGAAATAATTTTTTTTTCCTTTGTTAGAATGAATGCTGATTGAAGCATCTTTTTTTTTTTTTTTTCCTAAACTGAAAAAGTTTTATTAGTGATATTTGTGAAATAAAAAGAAATAAAATGTGGGGAAAAAAATAAAACAGATTAAGCAAAATTTGAAATTTTAGAACTTAAAAGTAACTTAAACTCTTGGAAACTGCTAGATGTGAAACAAAAAATAAATAAATAAATAAATAAATAAAAAAAATGCGTTTTTCAAAAATTATTTGGTGTTGCTGATTTAAAATAGTACACATGTGTGTTAATAGGAAGCAATAATTGCACGAGTCTTATCTCATGAAATTTTATTTTAAATGCTATAGACATTTAAAAGGTAGGTATCATAAATTAGATATTTTTTATGGAATTCTAAATTTAAAAATTTTAAATATTTGTACATTTTATTCCTATAAAATTTTATAACTGATAAGCATTCTTAATGATAGCAATAACTAGTGTAATGACATGCTGTTGTATGATTTGATACAGAATTTTTGTATAATATCTGGTTAAAGTTTAAGAAGTCTTATTTAATCCTGTGAAGTTTTATATAGTTTAATGTAGTTTTAATTTAAAAAGCTTGTTTTATAATTAATTTTTCTTTATATTGAATGTAATCTTTTTTTAATTTTTCAGCTGAGGAATGTGATTCTGATTATAAAGTGAGTGATGTTGTCCCAATTGCTGTGGGCTGTGCCTTGGCTGCACTTATAGTTGTTGTGTTAATTGCTTATCTTGTTGGACGTCGCCGAAGTCGTCAGAAGGGTTACCAATCTGTTTAAGAAGTAGAAATATTGTTTCAATTTTTGGATTTGTAAACAATGATAATCTTTTGTGAATATATAATTTGCCATTCCTAGCCTCTGATTTGAGAACCATAGTGCCAGTGCTATGCTCACTTTGACATTATTGGGACAGGTTACATAGTGTTATATTTTTTGAAGTATAAAATATAACATATAAAATAGTTTTGGGGCCAGCAAATGCTTTAAATCTGATGGTACTTCTCAATGATGTGTTACTTTATCAGCTGATGTTATGCTTATAATCTTTAAAATCACAACATATAGACTGATTTTAACAAATTATTTTTATTATTAAATATTTTCTTTGCACTGATGTTCTATATCTGTTTCGTTTTTCATTTCAAGGTCATCTTTGTGTTTTAGGAAAAGTGAGATTAAAAATGGTTGCTTGCCTCTAAAACATGTAAATAAGTGATAACCTGTTGTGGATATCTTTTGAAGTTTAAATTTTTGTACCTTTTATTCATCCAACTGAGGATGTGTTTGTTTTAATAAAGGTCTTACCATTTATATATTTTGCTTTTTATATTATTATGCAGATTTCTGTACATAAACAAGCACATTAGAGGATTATTATTATAAGAATGAATATTTTCATCATTTAAAACATTTTTATAATAGGAAGTATATGAGCAATGGTTATGAAAATAAAGGAGAGCTAAGGACAGAATGTTGTATTGCATTATCTATTGCAGTTTCTAGATATTTATTACATGATTATAACAGATGTGTTTGTATTACATTTAAAAATCTTTACATGAAACTGACATCTGTTGAGAAATGGTTAAAATGTGTATACACAAAGCCCAAACTTGGGCAGAAATGCCTAAGAAGTGTTCAGACCATACGCTGTAGTCTTCTTTCTGCTTTGTTTCTGCAGGTGGCTCTTAGTTGATACAAAGCTCTTAATAGGATATGAAGTCTGTTTGAATAGAGCACTTTACTTAAAGAGTCCTCTGCAAGTGAAATAGCATTATCAGATAGCAGTTATGTATTATCCTCCTGGCCACTGCAAGTTTGTGAATAGATAAATAATTTTACAACAGTTTACCTTGTGGTACATTTTACTAATGAAAGTCAAATAGAATTGCCCATTGTTATAGTGCATTACCATATTTTAGTACAAACGGGAAAAAAATCAGAATTGTAATATAAGACGTCCTTTTAAAATTATATATATTACCCAATTAAATATTTTATTATTTTTGCATTAAAAGTTGGTGACAATTCATGATTGGCAAGAACAGGAAAAAATATTTAATGATGCAAGTAGCCTTTTTGGGGGGGTTGCATTTTGGAAATTGTGCTTTCAGCATGCCTGAGTTTTGTATTCATATGTGTGACTGTGTTTATTATAAACATGAATGTACATATAAAAATTTCTTGAATGTTGAAAGGAAGATTTTCTACTCAAAAACTTCAGTTAAATCAAATAAATCAATATGGCGAAAGAATATGTAGGAATTTTTGTTATAAAAATTTTGTTAAGATTTGAAATAAACATAAATTTAGATTTGTTAAGATTTAAAAATTCTGCGGAAAAACCTTCATTTCATGAAAGTTGTTTTGGAAAGAAATCTGTTGGTATAAAATCTCTTAAAAAATTACTGGAATGTATATGGAAGGGTTGGATATTCCGCACACAAAAAATTACCGTCAAAAGAACATTTTGTCATTGTAAAATAGATTAATATCCCTCCAAATGTTAGCGGTAGCAGTAAACATGAATGAAAGTTATTCTTTAAGTTCTTAACTTAATCTATTGGTACGTAATATAATTGTCTTTGTGATTATTTTGCAAAGTTTTTTTTATATAGATACTCCAAAAGCCCTCCCAGCAGCCTAATAATATCGTTGAACTGTACTGATAATTTTAAGCAGGTTTAAATCCCGGTGAATGGACTGGTTGCATGGCAGCTTTCGTGGATTCTTCCTACCTATGCTTAATGTGAACATGAGCCAATTTCATTTAAAAAGTCCTTCATGAAGATGTGCCTTGACTACGAGTCCTCATTTGGGGTTTGGTTTGTTAGATTATGGCAAAGCATACGAAGCCTAAGGGGAAGTATGCTTTCATGTAAAATATTTTAAGGAAAACTGTCTTGTACTCATGTTACATAAAGTTAAAACCACAAAAATGCTTATGCGGCGAGTCCATTCGCAGGAGTTTGAATACAGGTCAAACTACCAATGTATTAAAAGATATTCCTCGTGTACTTTGCCATAAGCTAAAACAATATTGCAACAGTCAATTTATGCTACTGAAATAGAAATGAATTTTTATCATACCAGGCTGCCATTTTTCGTCTAGTATGAGATTTCGATCATTTCTATTATCAGACTGCTGACTAGTCGCTGAATACTGGTAGTTTAGTCTGCGCTTTGAACCTCACCAAAGGGCCTGGCTGTGTAGTTGCACCCATGGTTTTTTCATATGTAATGTATGTATAAGCCAGTTTCCCTTAGGAAATCCTCCATGAAGATAGCCTTCCCCTTAGATAAATAACACTCAATTGCTTAGCCATAACCAAACCATTATCATGTAACATGCTTCAAATATTTTTCTGTTGAGAAATGTGTGCACCAAAGTTGGGCCGTGTTTAATGAAATGTGTTGTTTATTTTTTATAACAATATCCTTGTTTTTGGAATCTGAATCCTTAATAAAGTATTTTTAATGACGTGTCATGCTATTTTGTTTTTTCTTTAATGAGAAAACTAGTAATTTAAGTGACAAATTTCTTACGTTTAGAAACATTTTAACATCATCGAAATCTCACTGGAAGCTTCAAGTTCGCACATAGATTTATTTAGGAAAAATTACTTTGTGTATGTTGTCTTATAACTGAAAAGATCCATAGTTTTCTCGAAATATCAAGTATGTGATGAATTTAAAATAAAGATTTTGCCACCAGACATTCTTGGTGAAATATGTTTAAAAATTTCTCTATATAGAATTAATGCATGTTTTGTTTAATATTTGAATTTATCAGTGTTATCACACTCAATTTGTCCATGTAATTATATGTTGTGTCCAGGTTTAGTTGCATAAGATACAAGATATAAATATTTTTTTTATAAATTTGGTTTACTTATTAATATCTATACTGTTAAAACCTGTGCACAGCTGTCTGTCCGGGGAAAGGGGGGTGGGAGTTTCAAGAGATCTACCCATCCCCCCAATGCTTATTTGGCAATAAAAAATTTATTTACAAATTGTTTGTTTGCTTGAAGAATTTGCTGATCTGGCTTGTCCTTTAATGTTTTAATTTATTACTGTTTTCAGTTTTTCAAATCTCACCAGCTGGCTAAGACCGCTGTTTCTACCATTTGACTTGTATTTGAACCCAAATGAATGAACTGACTGCATGGTTGGGTTACATGGTTTTCCCATGTGTAATATGAACATGATTCAGTTTTACTTAAGGCCAGTTTATACCTGTCAGAGCAGCTTGTAACGATTACTTTGACAGTGTAAACGCTCACTTCGACCGAGTAGAAACGTATGGGAGATGAGTCAGTGCTTCCTTTTCTACTTTGAACCTGTTGAAAAATCTATTTGAGCAGTTACTCTGAGCAGCGTTCACAGAGACGTCGTGACAGTGAGTTCTATAATGTCGAAAATGCCGAGATGGAGCGATAGCCAAACCATGGCATTTTTTAATGCATACATATCTTATGAAGTGTTATGGAACTCTTCACTGCTTCATTAATAAGTTGCATACTTCTATAATTATGTGAGCTTATACTGATTTTTCTACAAGCATTCCTACATGAGGATGTAGTAAATATATTATAAACTATAAAAATGGAATTATGAAAAAATATGTAGATCTGTTTTATTGGGTACATTTAAATTTGTTGCATTATATAAAAACATTCTGGGCTGTAATTTGTTACAATTCAGCTTGGATGTGAAACACTGAGTACAAGTACTGAAGGTGTATCACGGTTTATACAAATTATGCTAGATGAATCCTAATTTTCTTAAACTATCCATTCCAGCATTTTAAAAGTAAAGTGTAACCACTATATTTAATTATTATTAATATTTGTTGATATCATTTTATACATTATTTGTGTGTTGTCCAGAAACACAATTTCAGTACGATCCAAAAGTAACAGTTTGCGATAAATGTCTTCCTTTTGGAACTATGCCATAATATATATAATCTTGTACCTGTGATAATATGTGTAATGATCCCAAGTTTTTTGCTACTTCTTATTTATTTAAGATTTTCTGAATAATTAGGTAGATATTATACAGTTTATTTCTGTTATGTTAATGGTAGCTTTGAATAAATATTACATGTGTGAATTTTGCGTTTTGCTTTAGAAATAATACAGTTCCAGTCAGAATTCTGCATAATTAATTACATGCACAGAAAGCTACTGATTCTGAGGGAATAAATATATTCTTTCTATTAATAAATAATAAAGCATATTACTTTTACATTATTTTGTAAATGATTAATTAGGTGTAAATAAACGGTTATATATAGTAGAATAACTTTAACTTGAATTTCAATAACCACAGTTGACTAAATAACTTCCCTCAATAAACTGAATTTCTCTTAAGTGGATTAATGAATATATTTTGAATGTGAATAAATTTCAATTATATTTACAGAATATATTTTTAAGTCCTTGTATCTGAAATACAATAAAGATTTTGTAACTTTGGACATTCTCATCCTGAAATTCATTTAATAGTTGATTTGATACTCCTAATTCATCGCGGCAAGCTACCCAGTCACGCACTCATTTCCTTTTTCTTTTTTTTTTTTTCCAAGAACAGAAATTAGTTAGTTTGAAACTGCTTCGCAGATTTCAAGCACTGCAGCTGCCATGTCTGTTCCATTTTGTAAACAAACGGAGGCAAGTTGTCTGTCCACTCTGATTGGTGTAAACAATATCAGAGTAGAGGTCCTTTCCATCGGTTCGAGACACCCGGACGAGCGGCTCATTACGAGCTGCTCGAACAGATGTAAACTGGCTGTTAGAAAGTCCTCCATTAGGACATCCCTTTCCTTAGGTAGAAAAATTTCATTTGCTTTCCCGTATTCAAATAATATAGCAAATTTTGTCAAAAAACTTAATAAATGCATATATAATGGGGGGAAGGCAACAAATTTTTATTTTTAATACAGTAATTCCTAAATTGCATTATTTTCAAATTTTGTTTCATTTTTATGTATAAATGAATATGTATTTTATATGTGCAAATGTTTATCTAGCATATCCGTATATATTATCTGATTTGAAAATGCATGCATTTATACATAATTCTTGTAACTTGGAAAACATTACTCGAAGTAATGTATGAGAAAAATATAAAGAAAATTAGTTATCTCCCTGTTTGGTGCTGTGTAAAAAAAATTGAAATGAGCATATTAATTTTTCTTCTATATTAAAAACATTTTTATTTTGTATGTATGAAAAATGGCAAAATCCTTCTGTCAGGCTGGAAGCATTTAGAAATACAAAAAAATTTTTCATACAAAAGTTTCTAGAAGCAAAATGTTTGTCAGACTGGAAGCACTTATAAGTATAGAAACTTTTTTTCTTCATACAAAAGTTTCTGGAATTTCTTTAGGAAATTAGATCAGCAGGTAACAAGAGGCCACTGAATTGCTTTGTCTCTTTGACAGACCCATTGAAATGGACACTGATTTCACCTCTAGAAGATTTTTTTTTAAAAAAAAGAGATGCCTATTTATCTTTGGTCTATTGTTTGCCCAAATAGCCTTTGAGAAGTGTTCATATATAAATGCATCGAAACTTAAATTACTAGAAGACTTACTATTTTAAAAGGAGTCGCACACCAATAAAATTTGTTGTAGATACTTCTACTCTCTTTGTGCGAGCTCTTCAAATCCAGGAATGTGTAAAATTTTATTTTTTACATATACAAGAAAAAGTGCTTGTAAAGCAAAATAATCTCATACACTCGTGTGTTAATTTTTATCTCAGCTCTTTGGTTGGATATGAAGGAAAAACATCCAGTGCTATTTTTATACTACTTGTTGATAATAGTGGTGCTTTTATATTAGTTGTTGAAACATTTCAAAAACAGCTTCATGTGGAAATTCTTTCTCTGATGAATGAACACACACCTGAAAACGTGTTTCTATCTTCTATATATACACAAAGCAGCATGACATATTATTGTGCTCTTTTGTGATGCATTACATTTTAAATACATAATTAAAATAACCTGAAACATCTGAAAATGTGTTTGTCTTTTGTATATTGACAAAGCAGCATTTTTGATGTATTATTGTGCTCTTTTGCACAATAATACATCATTATTACGTTTTTCTAAACTTAATTAAAACATTAATTCTTCTTATAATACACACTTTTTGAAAAGTGGATAACTTGTCAGCACTAAGATAGGCAAAATCACGGAAGACTGACAAGTTCAAATAAGCTAAATAAATTTTTAAAATTTCCTCAAATGGAAAGCCATTTGTATAAAATGAGATTTATAATTCCAAAATCATTTGAGAAATGTTTCATGAAAGAATAAACACTATCTTGGTCTATTTGCTATAAAGTACGTGAAGACTATCTTAAGCTTTGGAGGTTTTCCTAAGATAATTTGGCTCATATTTACATTAGACATCCAGAGCATCATGAAATACCATAGAAAAAAAGTTTCACCAGAGATAAAATCAAGAATGAACTAACTACCTGTCTTTTAAACACAAGGTCAAAGCTGATTAACCATTAAACAAAATAAGCACATGCTTAGGGCATCAAGGAAAGGGGGCACCACAAAAATTTCATGTTTTACCATGGAATGTGTGGTTCAGTTGATAATTTTGCCGCATCTCTGAAAATATTCTTAGTTCACAAACTGGGTTTACTTGCTACGCAAGATGATTGATCGCCTTATATAAATGACTGAATATTCCTGTAGTGAACGTATGCAGTGTTTAGGTATGTAGAGTGCAAGAAAAGACTTAACACACTTGGCTTAATGATTGTTGATTTATTTCTCAAAACATACAGTAACTAGATGTATTAAAATAAAATCTATTTCAGAGATGGGTCATTATTTTCTTCAAAAATCTTCTAAGGTCTGCCCAAATTCTTGCTCAGTGACTCGTATAAAACTAATGGAAAACAAAGCATCCCACAAGCAAGAGTTTTGCATGAAATGCCCAGAATGGATGAATATCTAGTTCCAAATTATCTCATATTTGCCACAGCAAGCAAAAATTTTACTTCATATAGAAACTACAAGTATATTCGTGTGAATTTAATTACTATTACAAAACCTATTATATCTGTATTTAAATAATAAAACAACAGAAAATAATTTGAAAGCATAAAATGTACAGATAGGCTCTTGGCACATGGGAACAGAGGCACTTAATCAGCTTTAGTAGTGAACATGTTAAACAAGATTGAAAGTGAAAGAATGGGAAGAAAGCTGGTGTAAATATGTTCAGGTGCACCCAGGACTTTTCTCTTTAACCCAAAGTGCACCAAAATTTTTCAGTGCGTAAAGTCCTTAAACATCTTAATCAGGCACTACACCAGGCTTGGTTGACCCTATGGTATCTGAAATGAAGAATGGCAGTACAGCTTTTTATTAACTCTTTCAAAGTACATATCAGTTCAAAAAACAATAAAGCAAAATATTTTCGCATTAAGTTTGATAAGAATAAATGTTCAAAAAACAAAGAGTAATCTCAAAATTTCACTTGGCTGTAATTACTATTGTAATTTGAATTATTTAAATGAAATTTAGTATTTGGCTGGTAAACTTTTACTTGCTACAGCAGCTTCATCACAATGATTAAAAGTAATTTTGACCGTACTTATTTCAGTACCCTTTCAGTTAGATATATGGCATAAATTTAAAATTTTTCTTCCAAATATGTCGATAAATATTCGATTGTATTTATGTCTGGAGAGAGGGAGGCGTATTATATATAACATTAATCAATTATAAAGAAAGTGCAGTGTAATAGTTAAGGTTTCATACTTCGGATCGTTGTCTTATGAAAACAATGGTCTATATTCAATTTTTAAGCATTCTCTCTAAGGTTTTCTTTCAGAATTTGTAAGCATATATTTTGATCCGGTATTCTATCAACGATATAGTTTAGTTGTTCCAGTGGCTGACCGTCGAATCATAATCGATTCATCAGCAAAGTAGGTTTCAATTTTTTTTTAACTCTTGATTTTATCATCCTGAAACATATGCTCCTCCATTTGAAAAAATGTATTAAATTTGTATTCATCCGTATGGTGACTTATATATGTAACTGTATCATTTTTAGGCAGTAGCTAATGGCACCGGCGGTGCGAATAGCCTCCACCACCTACGTTCGCGCATGCGCAAAATCAGCCCAGGTACCATCATTTTACACCGATTTCCGTAAAGCAGGCAGGCTATCGCCTACATAGCCTACAGACCGTTTCTACTGCTGTTTGCTCCGATTGGTTAACCCTTTGAGCGTTATGACCGGGTTTAGGCGGTCAAGACGGCCTACCTCGAAAGCGTTACGGACGCTTCTAGGCGGTCACTGGAAAAGTGTTCGAAAGCGTTACTGACGGTTCTAGGCGGTCAGTGGTGAAGACCTCGAAAGCGTTATGACCGCCTTAAAGCGGCCGTGCAGATGTCTCCTGCCCCCCTTATTTCTGGAACCCTGGAGATCTCTAAATGACAGTTCTCAGTAGGAGGCAAAGAGGGTTGCTCTTTTTCGTTTTAGACCACTATGTTTAATCGCTAAGGAAACGCTTGAGCATGTAGTGGTTTATAAACAACAAACAAACGTGGACATTCTTCGCAAAATACAAAAGTAGCATGTAAGCATGTTTTTTCAATACTCTCTTTAAACAAATAACATTTTCATAAAATATCCTTTAGTTTTTAAATTGAATGTTCAGAAATATGTGAAATGCTCGTGAATTCAATTAAAAAATAGCATTAGGAAATATTTAAAGAAATTTACTTATGGATATATAGATACATAATTAAAACCGACAAGTTATAAGTTTTAATTATTCGAGCGAAACGAATAGCGCATTTATTTACTGCATTTAATTTAATACTGCATTTAATATGAGTTATATATAATTAATTACATGTAAAGAATAACATAATTAAGCAATAATTCAAATAAAAATTAGCCATCAACAGTAATTTATAATAAGCGTATTTTGAACGGGTTTATGAAGCATAATGTAATTTGATAGTAAAAATAATAGTGGCGAATTATTTATTCATTTTGGAACAATATTCGATAGTAAAAATAATAATGGCGAATTATTTATTCATTTTGGAACAATATTCGTCGCTTATACTGGATTGATGAAGTTCTGTTCCAATTCATTTCAAATATTCCAAATCTTTTTATGTACATTGATTTCAATGCGATTTTTGTGAGGAAAAAATTCAATGAGTTTGATTTTCTTACATAATTGTAATTACATTATTCAACGCAAATAACTACAAGCAGAAAGGCAAAGGTGTGTTAAAATTTCTGTATTTTGCTATATAAATTATTAAAATAACCAACCTACAGCCTAACAACTGAATGTCCGAAATATAACCCGCAACTTTTCTAAAAGTAACAAATTTCAGTTAAAAAAAAACTGCAGTAAATAAATAAAATGAAATACTATTAAGAAAAGAAGCACGAAAATTTACTTTTTTATGTTTGCTTAGTTTATTTTTAGTCCAAAGGGACAATTTGCCCCGAAGGACTTTTAATTTCGCTTTGGCATTTTTCATTGAAAACTAGAAACGGCGAATCACTTTTCAAATTGTTGCCACTAAATATTATCGTTCTGTATTATACTTAAAGAAATTAAATAATGAAGAATCTGCATGAATGTACGTATGTTTCTCGCATTGTAATAAAACAACGGTACCTAGAGCTATCAAAATTTAAATAACGTAATCTTCCATACAATAAGGGCATGTCGAAGCCCTAATTTGAATTTGAAATTTGTTTTATTATCGATTTCATATTTTATAACACTTCAACGAATTTTTGATTAAAAAACTAAACGATTTCAAAGCGAGTAATGTCAACACCGTACGAAAAAAATCCCATTTTTATCTCCAGCGCGAGAGACTCTAAGGTACGCTCATTTTAAAATAATTTTGAGATGTTGCTGTTGAACTGAACTTTATGGTTTGAGTACGTAGAACATGATAATTAATGGGGTAACACACAAAACGTTAAAAACGCTGCTTTGGACGTAGTTTAAAATCTGAAACCTTTCATATTTTTATTTATTAGTCCAAAGGGGCGTATTAGTATTTAAAACAGTAGTCCTTGAGAGACTATTGTTTTAAATACTAATACTGTTTTCGATTTTGCGTTGAATCACTATAAACGGCGAATCACTTTTCAGACTGTTGCCACCAAATGTTATTAGTCCCGCATTACATTTGAAGTAATTAAATAATGAAAATCTGCGTAAATGTGTGTATATTTCTCGCATTGTGATAAAAAAAAGGTTTGAAAAAAGACCATCCAAGTTTGAATGACGTAATCTTCCTACGAATATGGGCATGTGGAAGATCAAATTTGAAATTTGGAATTTGTTTTATTATCTATTTCATATTTTGTGAAACTTTAACGAATTTTTGAGTAACAAACTCAACGATTTCAAAGCAAGCAATAGCAACACTCTACGGGGGTGGAAACCTTTTTATCTCGAGCGCGCGGAATTGTGTACCGGAAATTCTAAATATATGCTCATTTTAAAATTAATTATCGACATTGCTATTGAACTGAATTTTATGTTGTAAGTGCAAAGAACATTATATTTAACAAATAAAGGTACCACACAAAACGTTAAAGAAATGTCCTTTTGGAAGTAATTTAAAATCTGAAACCTGTCAGATTTTTTTAAAAAAATTTTATTGTTTTTTGAATGTATGTTGTTGGCGAATTACGCAGTAGTCGTGTATAATCTGAATATATAATAATTATTTGTGATATTTTTTATTTGAAATGCGTAGGATTCTCTAAAATAGTAGCATTCTTAGATTGAATATTGTCTAAGCAGGTGCAATGATATTGTTACGAATTTGGTATTTAAAAAGCTAATGTTAGTTCAATTATAAATTAAATGGTTTTATTTCTCGCGCAGTGCAGCGCGTGACGAATATTAAAAGAAAGCTAAGCCGGAAAAATTAAAAATACAAGAGCGCGTGCGTTAAATAAATAAATATCTCTTTTTGATTTCGAGAAAGTACTGGAAAATTCTAGCGCGTGATTTTAAAATCTTATAAAAGGAGGAAAACATCTCAGTTTGTAGCAGTTGCTTAGTTTGTTGTTGTTTAGAAAACTACTGTTGTTGATTCTAGTGAATTCGCGGATTAGCGTTCCTTAGCTGTTTTGAATTACGTTCTATTGGACATTTGAGTAGTTAAAAGATAACTACTGTGAGATATTGTAATACTGCATGATAACTTGAGAAAATTTAAGCATTTTTGTTGTGATAATAATAAATTTTTGTTCATTTTTCATCGGACTTGTGCATTCATTTCATAACGAACCCGTACGCACGCAACAATTTTTGGTGTCAGAAGTGGGATTTGAATGCCAATAACAAGAGCGATGGAAGAACAATTCAGGCAAATGATGACTGCATTTGCTGCTTTCCAAGAAAAGATGGAAGGGGCCGTCAACTCCGTTAAGGAAAAAATGAAATTGGGCCAGGAATCCGTTAAGGAAGATATGAAATTGGGCCAAGATTCCGTTAAAGGAGAGATGAGATCCGTTAAAAAGGAAATGGAAGCCGTTCACGAAAAGTTGGAAGCTGGTCAAGTAACTTTTAAAGAAGACATAAAAGCTGTACAAGAAAAGATTGAAGCAGGTCAAGTCGAAATGAAAAGAGAAATAACCTGCGTAATAGAAAGTAAATTTGAGGCTATGGAAGACAGAATAGGAGCTGTCGAAAATAAAGTCGGGCAAATTGAAGAAAAGGTTTCTTCTGTCAAAGATGAAATAGAAGATAGAGTGTCGGCTGTGGAGCAACGAGTCGAAGGAAGAGTTTCGGCCTTCCAACAACAAATTGAAGAAAGAGTTTCTGCCGTCGAACAACAAATTGATGATAGGGTTTCTGCTGCCGTCGCCAAAGAAGTTGACAGCCTAAAGAAGTGCATAGCGACGGTAGGAAACAATTCTGAAGGTTTCAAATTTTTATCGATGCCTGCTCGTTCCGTTCTGAAACTATCTACATATGATGGGAAGACCTCCTGGCAGGTGTATAGGACACAATTTTCTATCGTTGCGGATGCGAATGGATGGGATTCCCAAGCTAAGGCCTGTCATCTCGCCGCTTCTCTGAGAGCAGACGCAGCGGATATCCTGCAGACGCTTCCCGAAAATCAAAGGTTAGATTTCGAAGCTCTATCCGGCGCTTTGGAGCTGCGCTTCGGCGAGAAATGTTTAAAAGACTACAGCAGGCTCCAATTAAAATCTCGTCAACAGAAGCTCACCGAAACGCTTCAGGAGCTCGCCACGGATGTTGAAAGGCTGTCACATCACGCCTTTTCGGAGTGCCCGACAGAAACCAGGGAAATCCTGTCCCTGCAATATTTCATCGATGGCATCCGGGACCCTGAAATACAGAAAGCACTGCGAATGGCGAATGGAACTGGAAGATCTGAAAAGCGCTTTAGTGTATGCCATGAAATTTGAGGCAGCCCAGCAAGCCACCCGTCGAGACCGCCATCCAGTCAGAGCTGCTCAAGTCCAGGAGCCAGGGGATCAAGTCACTGCTCGTCTAGACGATTTAACTAGACAACTGAACGCCTTGAGACAGAATATTGGTGACAAGAAACCGACCGTAAAGTGCTGGAACTGCGGTGCTGAAGGACACATACGACGAAACTGCAGAACACCCCAGGGCACGGATGCTAAGACCGCTCCTAACAAACAGCAGGGAAACTAATTAGTGGCCATCTCGCGGGGCGGAGGTTGCCAGATCATGAAAAGCCCCAGTTTAAAGCGCTTCAGATTTCTGCAGTGAGAGGCGGCAGTAATGGACTTTTCATAATAGGACATATTAATGGAGTTCCCTGCAATATGACGATAGATACAGGAGCCAACGTTACCATCAACCGAAAAGATTTGGCTCAACAACTGGGAAGCAAACTTATCTGGACGCCGCCCTGCGTTACCCTATAGACTGTGTCCGGTGAGAAGATCAACATCGATGGAAAAGTAAATGCTAACATCACGTTTGGAAGTGCCGCTTACCATCACACGGCATATGTAGCAGAGATCACTGATTCTTGCATACTCGGATTGGACTTTCTAAGGAAATACAATTTTTCCTTGGACTTTAAAAATAACGAATTGCATTCTACATCTGAGGACATAGCGTTATTTGGAGTCAATGATGAAGTTAAATCTGTCCATAAAATCATAGCACAAGACAATATCACAATACCGGCAAGAACAGAAATTTTACTTCCTGGATCCATAGCCGAAAACAGAAATTTCCGCTACGGCATCATAGAATATCCCAATAACTGTAATAGCCCAAAAGGAGTACTAGTAGCCTCAACACTCGTCGACCTATCCAGAACGGTTATCGCGGTGAGAGTCGCCAATGTAACTGAGAAGGCGAGAGTTATTAAGAAAGGTGAAGTGGTTGCAACATGTACTCCAGTAACCACCGTTGAAAGAAAGAGTAATATCCAAGAATCCGTGTCTTCAGAAAGCATTACATCAGAGTTACTTCAGAATGCGCAATTAAACGATGAAGAGAAGAATGCTGCCGATCGCGTCGTTAAAGATCTTCAAGTTGTTTTCTCCCGCTCGTATTCTGACGTGGGTCGAACTAGTTTGATACAACATAGAATAGATACCGGTGATCATCCCCCGATCAAGCAACATCCAAGACGTGTACCGTTTGCTAAACAGGAAGAGGTGCGAACACTGTTAAAAGATATGGAAGAAGGCGATGTCATCGAGCCTTCAGTAAGTCCATGGGCATCTCCCATCGTCCTAGTCAGAAAGAAAGACGGCTCAACAAGATTTTGCGTCGACTATCGCCGGTTGAATGAGGTTACGAAGAAAGACAGTTACCCTCTTCCTAGACTTGACGACATTCTAGACACTCTTTCTGGAAGCAAGTGGTTCTCAAAACTTGATTTAAAGAGTGGGTATTGGCAGGTAGAAATACAGCCTGAAGACCGAGAAAAGACGGCATTTACTACGGGACAAGGGCTTTGGCAATTCAAGGTGATGCCGTTTGGACTGTGTAATGCGCCGGCAACATTCGAACGTCTTATGGAAACTGTTTTGAAAGGCCTTTCCTACGAAGCCTGCCTCATATACCTGGACGACATCATCATCGTCGGAAAGAGTTTTGAAGAACATTTAGAAAATCTTAGGAAGGTGCTTCAGAAACTGAAAGAAGCCAATCTGAAGCTGAGTCCCGCTAAATGCAAATTGTTCCGAAAGGAAGTGACTTACCTGGGACATGTCATCTCTGCAGAAGGTGTGCGCACGGATCCAGAAAAGGTATCAGCCGTTAAATCCTGGAAACGTCCCGAAAATGTCCATCAGCTGAGAAGCTTCCTAGGGCTTTGCACCTACTATAGGAAATTCGTGAAGGACTTTTCTTCCATCACAAGACCCCTACACAAGCTGACAGAGAGCAACCAGAAGTTCTTGTGGACAAAAGAATGCGAGGATGCATTTAACAACTTAAAGGAGGCTTTAACATCTGCTCCAATCCTGACGTATCCTCAGCTTGACCGACCATTTATTCTCGACACCGACGCGAGTAATGAAAGTGTTGGTGCTGTTTTGTCCCAAGAAATAGACGGCCAAGAACGTGTAGTGGCATACTGGAGCAAGTGCCTGTCTAAACCGGAGAGGTATTATTGTGTCATCAGGAAAGAGTTGCTCGCCATTGTCAAAGCTGTAGAACAGTTCCATCACTATCTATACGGCAGAAAATTCCTGCTCCTCACCGATCATGCATCATTGACCTGGCTTTTAAATTTCAAGAATCCTGAGGGTCAAATAGCCAGGTGGATACAGAGACTCCAAGAATATGACATCACTATCCGTCATCGTAAGGGATCATCACACGGAAACGCCGACGCCCTGCCTAGAAGACCTTGCCAAGAAAGCTGCCGATATTGTTCCAGGGTGGAAGCGAAATACGAGCTGCTGACTCCGGTCGCAAGACAAATTACAGCATCAACATCGGCTGATCGAGAACCGTGGAGTGATGATGAAGTCAGGAAAGACCAGCTGGAAGACCGCGACATTAAACCCATAATTGATTTAATGGAGTCATCAAACAGAAAACCTACCTGGCAGGACATTTCTATCTGTAGTCCTACAACCAAACAATATTGGGCACTCTGGGATTCACTTCACATTCGAAACGGCGTCTTATACCGGAAATTCGAATCGGATGATGGGAAGACGTTCCAATGGCAGCTTATACTTCCAAGATCCCGCATTCCCGATGTCCTTAAAGAGTTACATAGCACCCCTACTGGAGGTCACTTTGGAATAATGAAGACCTTGCAGAGAGTTCGTGAGCGCTTTTACTGGAATAATGTAAAGGATGACGTGCAAAAGTGGTGCCGATCTTGCGATGCCTGTGCAGGTCGGAAAGGACCGAGGAGACGCAGCCGAGGCAAGCTGCAACGTTACAACGTAGGGGCGCCTTTTGAACGTATCGCCTTTGACATCCTGGGACCTCTGCCACGAACTGCTGATGGCAACAAATACATACTCGTTGTCATTGATTACTTCACCAAGTGGCCTGAAGCTTATCCTATTCCTGATCAAGAGGCTGTCACAGTAACTGAGGTAATGATACAGCACTGGATTTCCAGGTTCGGAGTGCCTCTTCAGTTACATTCCGATCAGGGAAGGAATTTTGCCTCGGCAGTAATCAAAGAACTATGCAAACTACTCGGCATTGACAAAACTCAAACGACGCCATTGCATCCCCAGTCGGACGGCATGGTAGAGAGGTTCAATCGAACCATCCTTAATAACCTCTCATTAGTGGTTTCCAGAAACCAACAGGACTGAGACAAGAAATTACCACTCTTTTTACTGGCTTACCGCAGTGCTGTCCACGAGACTACCGGCTATTCTCCATCACAGATGCTCTTCGGTCGTGACCTTCGTCTGCCTTGTGATCTATTGTTTGGCCGCCCTCCGGATGCTCCTTCATCGTCTGAGGAATATATTCAAGATCTCCAGGCCCGGTTTGAAGTAATGCACAACTTTGCACGAGAGCGAGTCAACTTGGCGACGGAGAAGATGAAGACCCGCTACGACACAATACTGAACATCAGTTCCACGAAGGAGACAAGGTGTGGTTGTGGAATCCGACTCGACGGAAAGGACTTTGTCCGAAATTACAGTCACCTTGGGATGGCCCGTATACAGTCCTAAAAAGACTGAATGACGTCGTGGTTCGGATTCGTAAGTCTTCGAACTCTAAACCTAAAGTCGTTCATTACGACAGGTTAGCTCATTACTATGGCCATAGTACGTAATGTAAATAATTGTAAATATTTTCAGACCATGGTCCTTTTTGTTTATAAATGTGTATTTCATTTGATTTGTATTTAGTATTTGATTTGCATTTAGTATTTGATTTGTATTTAGTATTTGATTTGTATTTAGTATTTGATAGCATTTGATTTGTTTAAGTTAGTTATTGCATTTATTGTTTATATTGTTTGATATTGTAATGTAATGTTTATGCCTCAGTTGCATTTATGCCACAGTTGTAAGTTTAGCTTCCTGTCCAGGGATTGTACTGCCCGGGACGTGCAGTCCTTGGGAAGGGGGCAGTGTTACGAATTTGGTATTTAAAAAGCTAATGTTAGTTCAATTATAAATTAAATGGTTTTATTTCTCGCGCAGTGCAGCGCGTGACGAATATTAAAAGAAAGCTAAGCCGGAAAAATTAAAAATACAAGAGCGCGTGCGTTAAATAAATAAATATCTCTTTTTGATTTCGAGAAAGTACTGGAAAATTCTAGCGCGTGATTTTAAAATCTTATAAAAGGAGGAAAACATCTCAGTTTGTAGCAGTTGCTTAGTTTGTTGTTGTTTAGAAAACTACTGTTGTTGATTGTAGCGAATTCGCGGATTAGCGTTCCTTAGCTGTTTTGAATTACGTTCTATTGGACATTTGAGTAGTTAAAAGATAACTACTGTGAGATATTGTAATACTGCATGATAATTTGAGAAAATTTAAGCATTTTTGTTGTGATAATAATACATTTTTGTTCATTTTTCATCGGACTTGTGCATTCATTTCATAACGAACCCGTACGCACGCAACAATATTTTAACTTCATTACCATATCAAATACAGTTTATTTTTTTATTTAAAAACTTCTTTAGCGGTCTGAAGCACCTTTTCGAATCATAGGATGAGTTTTAATAAAATTTGTAGTAGTCCGAATTTTTATAAGTATTCAGAATTACCGAAATAAAAAAGCTAAACATTTTAGAATTTCTTTATCAAAGTGTTACATCTTAGGCCAGCAAGACCTGATTAGTAAAATCTGGGAAAGGATCAATGATTGTTTAGTAAGAAGTAAAAAAAAAGTACTCTAGGTCTAAGCAGTAAAAAAAAGCTTGTCCCTCTATACTTCAGCCATAAACAGATGACTTAAGAGAAATTTGTTTTGACATATTATGCGAAAGACTAAATAAATATTAATGCATTTATGTTACATGACAGTAATTAAAAAACAATAACTGTAGATGTGCAAAAAACCTGTACTTATAAACCTTCTGTATTTTTAAAGAAAGTACAAAATAGTTCAGAATAGCAGATGGCTTTGAGATCATTCAGTAATGTCATCGTAAGTATATTCTCTTCACGTTCCGGAAGAACTGCAATAGTTCAGATTTGTCGTAAAGGAGTAATTACACCCCTGGGGATTGGCGTACTTACGGAACGGAAAAACAAGCTTTGATACATACTCATACAAAAGTCCTAACTTTTCTTCGACAGATAAATGACAGATGTGATAATTTGAATACATGCTTTCAATCAGTTGTTTCCTTCTAACAAAGCGTCTTGCGCGGCTAGCAGGATCCTAGCAAAGTCTTGTAATAGTCTCTTGTTTTAAATATGCTGTGTTCGAACTCAAATTCAAAGACAGGCATTTAAAGATTTTATTAATGCTTTTTTTTTTTACATTCGACGATTCAATATTTGTTAAAAAAATAAACACATAAATAAACTTGCATAGCAGATCAAAATTATGTTGCTGTGGAAACGTTTCATCAACAGTTATTAGTAGTTATAACTGCATAACTAAATAAGCCCATTTCGAAATATGGATGATATTGCATTCATTATTTTTAATCTGAAACAATATCAAGTTGTTGTTACTAGATAAAATGGCTTAAAATAAGCTGACACATTATAAGAAAATTTTTTAAAATGAAAATTGGATTCACTTTCTTTCACATAATTTCTGACCAGTTCTTCCAAAATATTTTAATTGGGGCTGTTATATAAGAAGGCTATTTATCGTTGTTGTTGTGTTATAGTACTTATTTTATTGTATAATGCAAATTTTGATCAATTGGTTAATTTTATAATGTACAGAGGAACTTCAAAAAGAACAAAAGTATTTTCCACCGTTATAATATGTCCTTAAATGGTTTCCAATAAAAACATAGTTAACTAAGTAGTATACTACATTATATTAATTAATTTACTAACCAAATAGCAAAAACATTTCAAATTCGAAATCCATCTTTTTACTAAGTACTTTTTTCAAAGTAACAAAAATTCTAATCCCTTTGTTGTTTAAATTAAAGATAAACAAAAAAAAATTTTTTTTTTCAGGAAATGCTAATTTTATGTTATTTGATAAAAACTGGGAAGTGCAAAATCATAATCTTGGGCGAAATACATATACTTATGAATGAACACAGCACACAAACATTTCTTCACCCTAAGCAGGAACACAAATAATATTTTAAACAGCTTAAAATGAATTCACTTTGAAAGTATTTAATTTGTGATAGATAATGACAGCTGAAAACATTTTCCAATATTACAAGATAAAATGAGGTTATTTCTCAGATAGTTTCACAAATAAACTCACAAAATAAAGAACGCTTTTTTAAATTTTTAATTTGCAATATGTTAGATGCTTTATTGAAGAATTTGCAATAATATCGTTCTGATTTTCCTTTTATCCAAGATTGCCATTATTTTTCACTGATGAGCAACTTGCTAATTATTAGTCCAATGTACAGTCCTCTTCTGTTTTCTCATAAAATCGCCTTTGTAAATTTAGAGTTTAATTTAGCAAAACATTTTCCACCTAAGTGGTAAAATGTCTTCGTAAAGGATTCCCTAAAGAAATCTGCCTTGCATTTATGTTGTATTTAGGGATATTTTCAAAACCACACGCCGCTGATTGTTATTTTTAATAGGTGAACAAAAGAAATATTTTTTAAAGAAAGAATATAACTTAACTGCAGCGCTATATCTTATTCCTAGATAGCGAAGCTTGATTACAAACTCAATTTTTAAAATACATTTAATTATCTTTATGCTTTAAAAAATGCCTTGTCTGGTAATTGTAGATGCATAAATGACTTGTTTTTTACAACTAAGTGATCCACTCTAAGTTGAATAATTACAAATAGCATAATGTGAACGATCAATGAAGCTAGAACCGCCAGTTTATTCTTATGTAATTAATAAAAATTTCATTGTTTCAGCATCCTAATATCTTTCTTCTTCCATACTAAAGCTCACATTTAAGCTTTAGAAAATAATCATATTTCTTTCAATTACCATCCCTCAGTCGAAACTGATGAATAAGAGTTTTCATGCATAACAAAGGTGTTTTACTGGGTATTCGGATAGAAAAAAAAAAAATTCTCGAAAAATCTGAGTTGTTAATATATTTTTGGATAACATCCTGAGAGGAATTTCTTAATAATAGTAAAGCCATGAAACAGGTAAACTCAAAACGTCCTTGGAAGGATCAAAATCATGATCGATTCAGTTATTTAAATAACGCAAAGCTGCGAGGGCTACCTGCCTATGAGGAAGGATGCCTTCGTGGAGGACATTCTGAGGGAAACTAGCATATTATGCAGGGGGAAAACTACAAGAACCAACCATGCAGCCGGTCAGTTCGTTTGTGATCGAACCCAAACCAGGTCGAACTGCCAGTATTCAGAGGTGTATCTTAACCACTGATGAGGCTTGGATCACAATCATGAATCTTCAAACTTATTCATCTAGACACGTGCTGTCAATTTACCTTACAAGGGAGTGATCATTTCTTATATTCTCTACTACTTGCACCACCACAGGACGCAAGGTAAACCAGTAAGTCTTTAAAAATGTACTAGCACGACAGCGTTATATGAATTGTTGAGCATTTTAACTTCGAAAATTAGATAGAATAGTATTTGAAAATGAATATTATGTTCAATTATTTTTAAGTTTGTATACAAACTGATCGTTGCCTTTCCAATTCAAAAATATTTCGAATCATATCTAGATGCTAGATATATCATTAAAACATTTACTTGATTTGGCCACCCACTTAACTTACACGTTGACCATTTAAATAGAGCACTACCAATTGGCCCATTAAAAATGATCATATTCATCTCAGTGAGATGGATATGATTCGCATCTCTTTCTCGGAAACAAATCTACCTCTGTAGTAGATTAATGTATAGGTAGCAAACATTCTGTCACTGTCAGCCGAGCGGTAAAGTCGCAGAATACCGAGTTCTGACTTAAGTTCGATTCTAGGAGAACGGGCTGGCTGCATGGGCGTTTTCATAGTTTGCCGCATATATAACATATATACGAGCAGTTTCTTTAAAAAAGTCCTGGAGCCCACCAGCGGCCGAGCGGTAAAGTCGCTGAACACTGGTAGTTCGGTCCGAGGTTCGAATCCCGCGAACGGGCTGTCTGCATGGGTGTTTTCGTGGTTTTTACCCTGTGTAACGTGTATATGAGCCAGTTTCCCTTAGAAAGTCCTCCACGAAGCCATCCCTCAGGCAGATAGCCCTCGAGGCTTTGCCGTAATTAAATAACCTAACCTTTAAAAAGTCCGCCACGAAGAGATCCTCCTCTTATGCAGACAGCTTTAGTATGCTTTGATGTAGTCAAATAAGCCAAAACATTCTGTTGGCGAAAAAGCAAGATTGCATTTATCGTGAATAATTGCTAATGCAAAAGTTATACTTTTTACTAGGGAAAGAATTTATTTTTGTGTGAAATTCAGATTGCTTGAATTTTAATAATTCCCAGAAACGAAACACAAATAACAAGAAACTAAAAAAATATTCATAATTAATTAGGATATATAAACGATGTAATCATTAAGCATATTTTTTAGTAAGAACGAATATTTTGTGATAAATAAATGAAAAATATATTTAATATTAAAGAATCCTCTATATATCTCTAAAAAGTATAAAAATTACAAATATTTTTCAAGGTGCATGCGTATATGTACCTGATAAAAATATTTACATTGTTTATTATTCTAGCGATATTTTTAACCAGGTGCATATTTTCCGTGCGGCATTTTCCGGAGATTTTTTTTCCCGATACATATTTTCAGGATATTTTCTTGGCATTCGTTTTACTCAAGTGGTTAGATTAAAGTGTTATTTTGTATGCTGTGAAACCTAACTAGAATTTATTTTCATTCCATAGTTACTTCACATAAATTTTCGATTTCATATAATATTCAGTTTCATAATGGCACTATCATTTTGAGATTTACTATACTTTTCAGTTTTTTTCATTAAATGTCGTCTACAATTACTTTCAATAAAATACTGATATATAATAGGGAAATATAACATACACCCGCACACATGCTCATAAACATACATCACCACATGTATACACAGTGTTTTGTATGTGTGTTCACCTAAATATATATAGTTTACATACAAAACAGTTTTAATAATTCCTACGAAAAATGTGATAAATTTTCACGAAATAAACTGCTTAAATTTATATATATATATATATATTGCGCTTTCCATAGTTTAACATAGATGAAGTTTTTAAAGTCTGAATTTAAATAATGATATTGTGTTTATATGTACTGTAATTACTGATGAAAGGATGTTTCTGAATTTAAAGCCAGGGTAGCTTAAATTACTAACAGACGGCAAATACACAACTTGAAATCAGAGTCTTTGGAAGAAGCAATAAATTTAGAATTTACGGCAGCTCCATTTCTCGTCATAGTTAACAAAATGAAAGAATTGAGAAAGATCAGAGTATTAGAGAGCGGATGCGTTTTTGTCCTTGCACAAAGGTAATGCACAAAGGTCTCCCATATAAAGTAGAAAATGTACAAAGGTGATAAGCTTTTAGTTCAGTACGCCCTGAAGGTATATTTACGTTGAAGTCAACTTGGAGATTCCGCTATTAGGTGTTTTCTTTGAAAAGGGTAATATCTTTTCCAGCACATAACTAGATATAAGAGTTTATGCTTTCATTACTTAATCTTCAAAGCTGTATAATTTGGAGCATCTGCTCGGAAAACTGTTAACCTATTTTTCATCATTCATGAAAAGAATACACACCTGCGTAAATGTCTTGGAGAAATAATATCGTTAACAATTTTGCTACAAAGATTTTTTTTTTTTTTTTTTTTCCTATTAACATCTCGATAATGCACGTAGTATATAAATACTTGCATTGTAACTCATATATAACTAATTACAAGGAAATTGCATTGTAACTCGAAAATACATTTATTTTCTCAAGAAGCTCCTTTGACCAAGCTATTTAGTTGTTTTCTACCCCCAAAGTGGTTTTACTCTATAAAAGCCGAACTGCCTGATCTCATTCATCAGCCACTTCGTCTATTCTGCTGTTGAGTTATGCGATATACATGCATACATACGTACGTGTAAACGTCATGATGGAACTATTCAAAATGGAAATTTCCTTTGAAATATGAAAATCGAAATGTTTCGCGATTACAATACTTTATTTATTTCTCACAAGTCAAAACGGTGTCATAAATAACTAACTACTAATAAATTTATGATGCAATCTAAAGAATTATTTAAATCTAACACTTTAAACTGGAATAAACTTATAATATTTGAAAATTAAATATAAACATAATACTAAAATAAGTTGCGAATAATTTGTATTCAAAAAAATTGGAACACGAGAGAAAAAAATTCTCACAAATTCCCTTTGTATATTAAAAAGTATTTCCTCAGAAAATAAGGATAAAAAAATGCAAGATTAATTTTTCACCATTATTGAAGCAATTCCTTAAAGAAACTGGAAATTTAAAGCATTTTACGTAGTTTCTCTTATTGATGTATATCGACTAACTTTCTGTATTCAGCACATATCTTGATTTAAGGTACGAGTAATATATAGCATAAGTGTTAGTGTGCAAATTATAAAGTAGCCAAATAGGTGATAAAATACTATTTTAGCAACCAGTCTTGTGACGGGGAGCATATTTCACAAGTGTACATCTGTGTAGCCACCGAGGGAGTGGCTTCTAGGATGGACCAATGAGCATCCAGTAATATTTCTGTCATGTCACATGACGTTTCGCGTGCTTTAAATAAGATGGTTGAAAATATTCTGCCACGCAATTTTCTGTACAAAATAATTAAAGCATCGTCGATTGCTTCTGAAACTTTTCATTGCGAAGTTAAATCAATTACAGGAAATTATGAAGATTTCACTACCTGGTTGAAATAAATACAAACACATGTTGAATACTTCGCAAAAATATCGATGTGAAATATTATTTGGTAAGTGGTAAATAAGATGAAGAAAGAAATATGTGATAAACATCTGAGCCCAAATGCTATCTTTACATAAAACTATGCGTATAAGAAAAATATTGACACCAATTATATATGTAAATAGAAGTCAGCACTTTTTATTGCAGTCTATATGAAAAAGATGTTCTATAATAATAACCAATGCAGAATTTTATTCAAAGTGAACTTTACTAATTTGCATTCGTATACATTTAGTGTGTTAAATTTCGCATTTAATAACTGCTCACTCTTAAATGTACTGTCTACACAAGAAATATTCATCAAACAGAGTGAATTTATCGTATTCACAACGAGTACATTCAATTTATTCACATATAATTTTTTAATGTTAACAGTGGATATAATCAGATTATATGTATTCTGAATCTTACACTTTAAAATCAAAAGAATGCAAGTACTGAAGAAACACTAGATTCATTGTAACACTTTCAGTCATTCTCAGCCGAATTAAAAAATATATACACTTGAATTCTCTTAATCCACATAATATGCCGTGAACATTAATTCTAATATTAATGCGCGATAAAAATCGCGAAAGTGAAATGTCAGCGATTAATCAAACTCAGAAAACAAAAACCACTACGAGATTTTCTAATAATACGCCATATATTTATAACTGCGAAACGAATGCAAATTAAAACGTAAACAACATACGCTCACATGCACCGACGATTTAGCGTCACAAGAACAATAGCAGCTCATTGGTTCATTTTCGAAACCCCTCCTTCAGTGGCTACGCTGATGTGCACTTGTGAAATATGCTGACGGGGATAATTGTGATAAGGAGAAAATTTCACTCACTAAATTCAACGGAGGGGAGAATTAGCTTAATTATATCCACATGGTAAGGGTAGCCCGCTTTTGAAGTAGTTTGAGTAAAAATGCTTGCCGTTTTTGCGACAGACCTGGTAAGAAAACACGATTATTTTTACGTCGTTTCCTGAAAAAAAACCCGTAACGCTCGGGGGGGGGAGTTAAAGCAGGAAACGTAGGGTTACAGAATCTAGTGCTTGGCGTTTTTTAGTTCATCGCCTTTACAATTTGTATCTGAGCGTCCTATACCAAAAAGTGTGCATAACCCGCCTGACAAACCGCAGCTCAGCGGTAACGAACGCGGGAAAAATTCTCAGATTTCCAAATCGCCGGTTCTATACCCGCTCGTAGCTTTCATAAACTCTGCTCTACAGGGATTTATTTCTATTTTAACTTTATTGAATGACTTTGTCATTATTTGTCTTTTCGCCTTCGTGTGCGGTGTTAAAAATTAAACGCCTTTATTTTCTCTATTTTTGTTAATGTTAATTTTTATTATTTTTATTTACTGGTTTGTAGTGTTTGTAGTAGGTATCAGTAGCAAGATTACGATCCAAAATCCCGAAAAGCATTTCAATAGAAATAGCGTATAAATGAATAAAATATAATTTTAGTTATACTTACTCATAATTTAGGTAAAAAGAATAGGTATCCGACGCCCTTAAATGTTTACTGAATGTTTTCATTTGGTTTAATTTTTAATATTCCTTTATTTGTATAAATTAATGCGCTATGGAAATTTACACAATAGACTCTTTCTAAGAGAAATGACGAAAAAGTGCATATGCTATCTCCATGTAAACGCCTTTTTTCTTGTAAAACAATTACGTACTTTTAAATGTTTAAATTCAAATACGAATAAACTATTAATAAGATCAGTAGGTTATTTAACATATATTCCAAACAATTCCTCTAAGCTTTCATTCATAAACTAAAAAAATATCGAATGAAATAAACACTGTTTCTCTTGTTTGGCGTTAATTACCACGCCTATAGGGCGATAACTCGCCATTCCAAATATGACCGCCAAGCAGATGTTTCATCCAATGAGAGCAGACCGTAGAGAAATGGTCTGTAGGCTTTGTGAATATGCTAGCGAGAGCGAAGATTATTAACCCTAACTCAGCAGTAGAAAGGGTTGTTAATAGTTCACCAGCAAGAGAATAATTTGCAAGTAATAATTATCAGTTACAAGACGAGGTCGATCTATATACATGATAATGTTCAGGAAATGATTAGATAAAATAGCTATTTAATGATGGTTCTAATTGCAAGCGAGGACGTGTAATTAGTTAAAAAATCTTTAGTGTATTGACAAAAAGGTTACAGAAATTACTTAAATTCTTTTATATAACAGATGTATTTTTATGCAAACTTAGACCCTAGTCTTATAGCATAGGACTGTCAGAATTTATTATTCAATAAGAAAACTTACTGAAAATTATAATATTCTTATATATACATCACTTTTTCAGTATCCACTCATGTTTATAGGTTCAAATGCCATATTCAAAGTTATTTATGAAATAAAATGTGATAAATCGTTTGTGTATGCAAATTTTTAAATCTAAATCTCTTACATTAAATTATTTCTGTCTTTTAAATTACATCCCATTATTTATTTCAATTTAATTTATTAATGTGTTTGTACTAAATAATATTTCAAAGTTCTTTGAAGTACTTTTTGTGTCCTGAAAATGCCAAGTATTTCCATAAAAATAAGCCGGCATACAGAATAGTTAATAACCAGTATTATATGATTAATTGTTGATTTAATCGCTTTTAACTTATTTCATGTCTAACTTTCTACGCAGAAATTCTCTGTCTAATTTTTATTATCCTTTCTCGGACGAAAATTTTGAAAGAGGAATGAATTAAAATCTTGATTGCGCAAAACACATCTTTGAAGCTAAACGTATTTTAAGAAGTACAAAAAATGTAAACAAGATTTTGTCTCCCCTCCCCAAAAGAGTCATTTAAACTATTCCAACCGTTCAAGAAAACAATAAACATTGCGAACATAAAAATCTACCCTTTTTTTATGTATACTTTAATAAAAGGAAATGTATTCCTCTTTTTTTATAAGAAAAAGAACCCATTTTCCTTTCTAAACTTTTGAAAGTCGCCAACACTTAAAAAATAATAAACTACGCCAAGGTAAGTAACCCGCCTTTTAAAAAAAAAAGTTTAGGCAGTTCTCGTACGTGGAATCAGCTACGGATCTGACAATTCAATGCGCATGCGTGGTTAATGGTGGTGCGAATAGCTTAAGTGGCTAATCGCACCGGTGGTGCGAATAGCATCGGCCATCATTTTTATATGTTGGATAAGTGTTCAATGATAATTACGAGATGTACATAGACATCGTTTATTCTTCATTGCTAATCTAATATTCTATATTACAGTTATGGTCAATAATAGTAATAAATACAGTTACATATATAACATCTCTGGTTTTTAAACAGAAATAATAAAATCATACATATTCTTAATAATAATGAGGTTTTCTTAACAGTCCTACCAGATCAAGTAACGTAGTTATGTCCATTTGCAAAATTTGGTAATACAATACCAGTATATGGTGGCTCAATACTTCTGTTTTGTGCTGAGGAATTTACAGGTACATCTAAACTTGAAGTACTCCTACTAATCTCGGGCCGAACGAACCATGCAGCCTCGGTAATTTTGCGAAGGGAGTTGTTTTGAAACATTTAAAGTTCGCTGAAATCAATACTGGAGGCAGTACTCCAGGCGGTGATGCATATGTAAGGATAAAGCGTAGGACTGAAGTGTAGATGCATTTTCTCCTGGTAAGGTATAATGAGGATGAGCGATCAAATAAGTGTCTGAGTTACCCAGAGACATCGACTCATTTTCCCCCTGCTATTAAGATACATGCTTTCCATATTAGTGCCGTTAAATCTAATTCCCAGGTATTCAGCTTGATTGATCCTTGGCACCAACTCGTTAAAAAGTGTCAAACCCTCATGGTTAGATTTTAACATCAGAGCTTTCAACAAGTAGTAGTTTTGACTTCAAGGCGTTAGTGAAAATCGTCCATTTGCTACACCAATTTTCTATCTCATGAGTACGGGATTGAATTCTGGTAATGGCATGTCCAAGGAGAAGCGAGCTGGAGTGAATCGCTGTGTCATCCGCCTAGCAAGCGGTGATGCAATTTGGATTATCATCGAGCATGGGGAAGTCCATTACGTAAATGAGACAGAGAATTGGACCAAGGATCAATCCCTATGGCACGCCAGCTTTAATGATATTAGAGTAGTGGGCGACGTGCCTGACACTGAAAGTTCTGATGTTAAGAAAGGAGCGCAGCAGGCGTTGTAAATGTCAAAGAATCTGTTGATAATTTTACCAGGGAGATGGATGCTTGATGATGAGATTTGGAATGTTGTCCTTGCCAGGCGCTTTATTTTAATAAAGCTTAGAAATTATGTTGTTTACTTTAGCAGGGGAAGTGAAAGTGGAAATGTTGGTGGCATTGGGCTGAAGTATCCAATTTTCTACCGAGTTGCCTATATGAGGGATAAAGATGGGATCCAGCGGAAGGAAAACGTCACTTCAATGTTGAATACCAGAAATGGAATTTGAAGTTATTTTGTCCATTTTTGTAGGATTCATCAATCGATTTTTTAAGAATCTAATACTGCATATATGAAAACTAGAAAGCAGGTCAAGCTTAGAAGTTTCCTTGTCGGTGTGGAGGGTCGCTGGCCATCTCATGTAACTTCTAACTTCGAAATCTGGATGCTGATGAAATCAAGTAATTTTTCGATCATTTTGCTAATATCCATATTTCAAGATAAAATTCAAATTCCAAAATCTAATTAAAATGTCAGTTTGTGTGCCTAGGCAAGGAAGCTCGTGCAAAGGACGTTTTACGGTTTATCAAATCGAAAATCGTTGAGCTAATAAAGTTCAAATATTAACTGCCCTAAATCTCACGGAAATTCCACTACAGCATTTAAGTAAAATGCAAAAATTATGTATGCACTAAAAATATTTAATAGTATAATGCAAATATTTAATTACACTTTGCAATTTTATACATATAAGTTAAAAATATCTTTAGAAAATCGCACAACAAGGGTGTTATAAATTCTCACAGTGTTTAAATGAGACTGCCAGCTTATGCCTTTAAGATTCGAATTAATTTCGATTTTATTCTGAAAGGAGGTTTCACTATAAATTATATAATCGTTTTTTAAATTAGAGGTAATGATAAAGAAATTTCCCTTTTTATCTATGATAATTATGCATTCGAATATTGATTTACGCAATAAGGTCTAAAGCCTATACAACAACGCATAAAGGCAGTGTATTATGGTATATTATTACGTATAAAGGCAATTTTATATTTTATTTAATTTTTTTTTATATTGAAAATTCTTTATAAAGTTGTAGAGACATTAGGTATTTTTTTTTTTTTTTTTTTTTGGAAGCAGGCTAGATGAAAAATTAGCAACCACCTTCGCCGGGAATCGAAACATGGACCTCTGGAATACCGGCCCAGCGTGCAGAACCACTACACCACGAAGGCACGCTAGAAAAGCGGCAGAAATATCTTATATACTCCCCTTTTTAAAGGACGACTGGGGTTCTTAGGGGACCCAATCGCCAAATCCTGGGTGGAGAAACATCATCCAACACCCTTTCAGTTCGGGCGCCACTGTAGTGACATTAGGATTATTTTTTGTTAGGGACATTAGGATTTTTTTTTTTTTTTTTGGGGTGCAGGCAAGATGAAAAAATAGCAATCGCCTTCGCCGGGAATCGAACCACGGACCTCTGGAATACCGCCCAGGATGCTGACCACTACACCACGAAGGCATTCTAGGAAAGCGGGAGAAATACCTTATAAAATGTAATTGAGCCACTATATAAAAAGGCCATAATTTTCAGAAGGAATAAACATCTTATTCGGAATAAAACAATGGCAGATACTGCTATAACAATGTTAAGTTTTCAAATAGTTCTTTATTTCTGATGTAATGAATCATAATAATGAAATTTCGAATAACGATGCGAATTTTCTTCCAAGTTTTGTCTTAAATGACACTTATGCGACTCTCGCGTTTTAGTAAATGGAAACTGGATTGAATCTTGGAAGTGTAGATTGATTCCATCAGTTTTAGATAAGATAAATTTTATGTAAACGTTCCTCTCCCTTGAGCTAAAAACAACCAATCAATGAGCTTTCAAGAGTATCGTAAACATCGATGTTAAAATATAGTTTTCATTGACAGTTTCTTTTACAAACTGCTACTTGATAATACAGAAGCACAAAAACAATTCTTTCATAAAAATAACGTTTTAGACAATATATGAAATAAATCATGCTTGAACTATTTTAAAATAATTTTTAAGAGGTAAGACGATTTTATTAATATTCTTTAATAAAGAATTCTGTATTTGTTTTTAATTTTAGATGCTTTCCTTGAAAACAAAATTGAAATTATTTGTATGCTTTCTTACAATTCAAAGCACTATAAAATAATAATGTTAGATTCTAAGATGATTCTAAAGTAATGATGAAGATTCTAATGTTATTAGAATACTCTTCTAGTTAACATACTATGGTTCTATGATCTTAAATTTTTATTGAACAAAATAGGAAATTTTGACACTAATATGACAAAGTTTTAAATTTAAATAACAGGGTTCCGAGAAAAAATTTAAAAAAATTTCATTATCCTACTGGCTTAAATCAAATGCTCGCATGTGTTTATAGAGTGTGTAGAATAAGTTTTTATCTAGATGCCTTTTATTATAGACTTAAAATGCTCATTGAATAGAATTAAGCAGTGGAAAAGATTGTAGTGGCACAAAATAAAATGTGAAGAAATTCCTCATCTTAATATACAGCTGTTCGCCCATTATATGCAAATGATAGCTGTGCCCAGGATATATATATACAAAAGCAGGTTGGAAACTTTCTTTATATTTGTGCTTTGATATTCCAGCTGTAAACAGTATTTGGGGACATTTCCCTTTCAGCTCCTAGTGACAAATGGATGGATGAGTAGATAGTATTTCGTGTTAGAGAAAAGAGTTATAAAAGTTCCCGAGCCTGATGGAGTCGGGTAGTTCCTAGTTATCGTGGAAATTTTTTTGAATCATGGCAGATTTGTTGCGGTAACTGTGTATTAGTGAGTGAATTCTCTAATATGTTTATACGATACTGCTCTACAGAAGAATGCAGTCTGCGAAACGTATGATATTTTGCATAATTTAAATCTCATTTACTATGAAAATGACTTTAAAATTGATGTACAGCCGACTATTTTTAAGAAATAATTTGTGTATTTTATGGTAAAAAATTATTTTTAATCAGAGGAAGTAATGTTAATGAAACAAAATGTTTTCATTATATATCAGATATAAATATATAATTATAGATAATTATAGAAACATCATAAAATATAGTACTCTACGAAAAGGAAAAAGTAGGCAGTTATGAGTGAAAAATTATTACCGTTATGGTCAAACACTGATGACTAACTTAAACTGATATATAATTAAAAAAACTGAATATATTTCGTTGACATATTCAAAATAAATTTCTGTATTTGTGAAAGATTGTTCATGTATTTTTGTAACTTAGTGTTTCTCAAACTTTGGTTCGCGGACCAGGAGCGGTCCTCGAAGCCTGCCCTTGTTGTCCTCCTAGATTTGCAAAAATGTCCTGTTATTTGTAAAATAAGAAGCAAGATTTTACATTATTTCTTGCTGATTATATTTAGCTAAGTACACTGGCATATCTTTCAGATGTATTTCAGATGTACAGTTATATAATTGCAGTTTTATATAGTACAAGTTTTTTTTTAAACAAACTTATATTTTGCGCAGTTCTGTGCTAATTACACTAATCATGTGGTATAAACTTATTAACAATACAAACTTTTTAAAGTTTTTATATTTAGTTCACTCATGATGTTTCACTGTGAGTGGAATTTTTTCATCGGTTTTTAAACTACTTCCTGATAAGCTATCGAGTTAAAATTTTGTGCACACATTTTTTGTCGATGAGGATGACGATCACGATTTGTTGATGATTGTTGTAAAGGGATTCTTTTCAAAATTTTAAATTAAGCTTTTTTTATTAAACATTTAAGAGTTTTCGAACATATCGTCATTTAACGAACAAACTAAACATATCAGAATTTTACTATTAATTTTTGCCCTCTTTTAAAAAAAGAATGATAAAAATATAAAATAAAATTTTTTGCCCTCTTTTAAAAGAAGAATGATAAAATATAAAATAACATTTTTTTAAATTAGCCGATTTTCTACACCTTTTTTTTTTTTTTTTTTTTTTTTACAAAATGTGCTGCAGTCTGAAGCAGATGGATAACAAAGCGTTTTTTGCGGAAAAATTGCTTTTAAATTGTTTCGATTAGTCTCTGAATGACGGCCAATTATTTTTCCTTATATCTTAATTTTCCTGTGTTTTAATAATAACTAAAATTTTTGTCATTGATAAACGTGTAACTGAGACTAAAAATAGAAAATAAAACGCAATTTAAAGAAAAAAGCTTTTGCAAATGTTTAAATTGGATATGTTAATTAATGCGTTAAAAGGAGAAAAATCATCTATCACATAGTTTAATGGGAATAATAAATTAAATAATTCTTCTAATAGAATTGATGTACAACTTTATATCCAGAATAATAGAAACGTGGGACACCTTATAAGGTATTTCTTCCGCCTTCGTGGCATGCCTTCGTAGTGTGGTGGTCTGCACGCCGGGCGTGTGTTCCAGAGGTCCGCGGTTCGATTCCCGGCGAAAGCATTGCACATTTTTCACTTCTCTTGCTTCCAAAAGTACCTAATATCTCTACAAGTAGCCCCCGAACTAAAAAAGAGTGGAGGATGATGATTCTCCCCACCCAGGATTTATAAGGTATTTCTCCCGCTTTCCTAGAGTGCCTTCGTGGTGTAGTGGTCAGCATCCTGGGCCGGTATTCCAGAGGTCCGTGGTTCGATTCCCGGCGAAGGCGACTGCTAATTTTTCATCTTGCCTGCTCCCCCCAAAAAATCCTAATGTCACTACAGTGGCGCCCGAATTAAAAGGGCGTTGAATGAGGATTCTCCACAGCCAGGATTTGGCGAGTGGGTGCCCTAAAAACCCCTGTCGCCCTTTAAAAGGGCGAGCATATAAGGTATTTATCCCGCCTTCTTGGCATGCCTTCGTGGTGTGGTGGTCTGCACGCTGGGCGCATATTCCAGAGGTCTGCGGTTTTATTCCCGGCTAAGGCGTTGCACATTTTTCACTTCTCTTGCTTCCAAAAATACCTAATGTTTCTACAACCTAAATAACCCTAAATAACTAAATCTATTAATTTAATTGAATTATCAAATATATAAGCCATTATCTTTTAAATTTATCTCAGCCCCCCACACTTTTTTTACTCGCGATATAAGATTATAGCTAAATCCTGTAAATGCAATTATTTAACCTTTTGTTTTCATTAAATTACATGATAAATTATTTTTCTTCTTTTAGTGTATTAATTATTATACACATTTTAGATAAAAGCTTATTGTATAAAAACCTTTTTTCAATTGTATTTTATTGTATGTTTACCAATTTCCAATTTCGCAGGGTTATGAAAAAAACTAACCCTAAATACCGTTTAATAGTATAACCTTTCCTTGATCAAATCTAACTGAATACAGAACTGCTACTTTTAACTTTAAGATAATCTTCAATATATTTTCTTCGGAACTAAGTTATGAAGTAAACTTCATGCAGGAGCGAAAGGAAGGTAAAAATACACACTTGTTTGCAAATGCATAAAGCTCGGAACTTCTTTGTTATAATTCTAAGCAGCTAGTGGGGAAAAGATTTCACATTGCGGTTACTGTAGGGAAAGAATGACGTAATCATGCTCCAGTGTGACGCAAAATGTATCCTCAAAGATAAGATGTGCTTAATTAAAAATTATGAATTTAAAGATTTATTTCCAAATTATTCCAATTAAGTTTCATAATTTAGTTAGCAGTTTTGTTTCATATTTTATATTTCACACATATGTATCTATATACACTGCGACGCCTAATGTGGGGAGATCACACTTTTATAACCTTACTTATGCAAGATGCATGTATGTGGTGTGTTGAAGGTAAATTTACAATATATTTCGAAATTATGTTTCTAAAATTCAGTTTGACCCGAACATGCTTTTTTGCAGTTTTCTCCTTTGTTTTTCTTTCTCTGTATTTGCTTTTTATTTCTCAAGTTGAATTTTTTTTTCCTCTCCCAGTATAAAATTATGAGATTCTTTCTTTTGGTTGAATTCTTTTTCCTGTTTCCTTTTGGCGTCTAACCCTGCACAGATATTTATCAAAACATAATAAGCAATAATAATAACAATAACTCAAAGGGCGAAATTATTTTCTATCTGAAATCTAAATTTTGGTACCTGCAAGAAATTTCTCTTGGTTACTCTCCGCAATTCAAAAGTACTGACTAAATTTTAAATTTCAAACTGACATTTATTTCAAATGATTGTAATATATTGAATTAACCACTAAATAACTTGCATAAACTAAAAATAAATAAATTTTCCGAAAACTTTCCCAATTTCTAAGGAAAACTATTGAAGTGAGACAAAATGTAAGGATAAATACTGACATCAATCTTTCTTTTATTTGTTAAACTTTTTTTCGATCTTCATCGCAGATTGTAGATGTTCATTGGTCAATTAAGTTCTTTTCTCAGATTAGGAACGTTCACCAGCAAAAAATACTGTTCACTAACAAATGTGCTATAAAAACGATCATTCTTATTGCAAAAATTTGTAACTGAGAATACTTATCTTTTGACAAGAACGAAAAAAGTTAACCAGATCTGCGTACTTTTATTACATTGGTAAATTAATCTGTTCCACTTGTAGATTTTCTATAGCGTTATCCCGTTCGTTTTAATGGTAATGAAAATGATCTGAAATGTCAGTACAAATCATTAAAACCGATACATCTTTTTTCAAAATACTGTGGTAATAATGTTATTTTTCTTACATATTGTTACGGATTTTGTATTTAGTTTGCTATTTTTAGTGGACTTATAATTAAAATTGTTTTATGCAATTTTAATTATAGTTCCCCGCGCAATGCAACACGAGACTTATTTTAAGAGAAAGCTACGCCGGAAAAGTAAAAATGCAGGAGCACGAGCATTTAACATTTAATGAATAGATATCTTGTAATTCCACTCTTTTGCTTTCCAGAAATTGCTAGAATTAACTCGCGTGGCAGAATTAAAAATCTATAAAAGACGGAGAAAAAATCTCTGTTCAGTTGTTGTTTACTTAGCTGCTGTAATTTTGAGATCAGATTATAGCTTTCTCTGCGCTTTGATATTGTGTTCTGTCTAACGTTTTACTTGTTCAAAATATAACTACTGTTTACATTGCGTGATAATCAGATATTGTACAAATATCTTTGAGGAATAATCCAGCGTTTTGTTATATTTCTTGTGATTAGAATAAATTTTATTAACTTTTATAGGACTTGTGCATTAAATCTATTACGAACCCGTACGCACACAACACGTTTTGGTGTCAGGAGGGGGATGGGGGTTTGAATGCCAATCACAAGAGCAATTAATGCAATTCATGGCAGCCTTTGCTGCATTTAAAGAAGAGATGACAGGTGTTAAAAGAGTAATTAAAGCGCGCCAAGAGGAGATGAAAGCTCGCCAGAATCTGTTAAAGAAAGATGTAACTGGCCAAGTAACTTTTAAAGAGGATATGAAAGTTGTTCAGGCATCTGTTAAAGCAGAAATGGAAGTAGGTCAAGAGGAAATAAAAAAAGAGATTACTTATAAAGCAAAGTTGAGGCTATGGAAGGCAGAATTGAAGCTGTTGAAAGTAAAGTTGGAGAAATTCAAGAAAGAATTTCTTTGGTAAAAGAACAAATAGAAGAGAGAGTTTCTTCTATAAAAGAACAAATAGAGTTTCTGCTGTGGAGCAACGAATAGAAAGAAAGTTTCTGCTGTCCCAAAATAAATTGATGACACGGTTTCTGCTGCCGTCGCCAAAGAAGTTGATACCCTAAAGAAGTGCATGGCGGCAGCAGGAAACAATTCTGAAAGTTTAAAATTTCTACCCACGCCTGCTCGTTCCTCTCTAAAGCTATCCACATATGATGGGAAGACTTCCTGGTAAGTGTATAAGACACAATTTTCTATAGTGGCGGATGCGAATGTATGGGATTCCCAAGCTAAGGTCTGTCATCTCGCCGCTTCTTTGAGTGCAGACGCAGCTGATATCCTTCAGACTCTTCCCGAAAACCAAAAACTAGATTTCGAAGCTCTGTCCGGCACGTCGGAGCTGCTCTTCGGTGAGAAATGTTTTGCAGGCTTTAGTTAAAATCATGTCAACAGAAGCTCACTGAAACAGTCCAGGAGCTCGCTACGTATGTTAAAAGGCTGTCTCACCTCGCCTTTACGGAGTTCTCAAGAGAAACAAGTAAAATTTTGTCCCTGCAGTACTTTATCGATGGCATCCGGAATCCCGAAATAAGCTCTGAGAATGGCGGATGTGAAGGATTTAGAAAGCGCTCTAGAAACGCTTTTTTCTTTCATGGCGCTTTGCAACTCGTAAAGACCGCCAACCAGTCAGAGCTGTGCAAGCCCACGAGCTAGTGAATCAATTGATGGCTCGTTTAAATGATTTATCCAGACAAGTCAATGCTTTGATGCGGCGTAGGAGTGAGAACAAACTGGCTCTTAAGCGTTGGAAATGTGGTACTGACGGAACAGGAGTGACAAGGAACTAAAATGCTGGAACTGCGGAGCTGAAGCTCACGTACCAAGGAACTGCAGAACACCCCAGGACGCAGAAAATAAAACCATTTCCCAACAATGACGCATGAAACAAATTCATGACCATATCGCGGAGCGGAGTTTAAACGATAGTGAAAAACCCCGTTTTAAAGCGCTCAAAATTTCTGCAGTGAGTGGCAACAGTAATGGACTATCCATCAATGGACGTATCGATGGAACTCCTTGCAAGATGATCATTGACACAGGAGCTAATGTTACTATCATTCGGAAAGATTTAGCTCAGTAATTTAAAGGTAAACTCATTTAGATGCCATTCTGTGTTACCCTCCAGATTGCGTTTGGTGATAAAATTGACATAGCTGGGAAGTTAGTGTGAACATCACGTTTGGAGGTGCCGCTTACTATTACACGACATTTGTGGCACAGCTTACAGATCTCTGCATACTCGGATTGGACCCTTTAAGGAAATACAATTTTTCCTTGGACTTCAAAAACAACAGACTGCTTTCAGCACCAGAGGACACAACTATCCATCATCAGAAAGGATCCTTACCTGGAAACGCCGATGTCTTGTCTTAAAGACCCTGCTGAAATCAAAGAAAGCTGCTGATATTATACTAGGGTGGAAGAGAAACACCAGACTACCGGCTATTCTCCATCCCAGATGCTAATCGGTCGTGACCCTCGTCTTCCATGTGATCTCTTGTTTGGTCGCCCTCCGAACGCGCCTTCATCGCCTGAGGAATACATCCAAGATCTCCAGGCCCGCTTTGAAGTCATGCACGAGAGCGAGTCAAATTGTAGACGACGAAGAAGACCCGATACGACACCAGAGCTACTGGACATCGATTTAACGAAGGAGACAAGGTGTGGTTGTTGGAATCTTGCTCGATGGAAAGGACTCTGTCCGAAACTTCAGTCACCTTGGGATGGTCCGTACACAGTCCTAAACAGGCTGAACGACGTCGTGGTTCGGATCCGTAAGTCATCGAACTCTAAACCTAAAGTCGTTCATTACGACAGGTTAGCTCCTTACTATGGCTATAGTACGTAGTGTATAAGAGCATGGTTTTTTTTGTTTCTTAATTTGTATTTGATTTGTATTTAATATTTGATAGTATTTGATTTGTATTTAGTATAATTTGATTTATATGTAGTATAATTTGATTTTATATGTATAATTTGATTTATATGCAGTATAATTTGATTTATATGTAGTATAATTTGATTTTATATGTATAATTTGATTTATATGCAGTATAATTTGATTTGGATTTAGTATAATTTGATCTGTATTTAGTATTTGATAGTATTTGATTTGTATTTAATATAATTTTATTTGTATTTAGTATAATTTGATTTGTATTTAGTATTTGATAATAATTGATTTGTATTTAGTATTTGATTTGTTTCAAATCACTTATTGCAATAATTGTTTATGTTGTTTGTTATTGTAATGTAATGTTTATTATTGCATTGATGCCTTAGTTGTACTAGTTTTAGCTTCCTGTCCAGGGATTGTACTGCCGGGACGTGCAGTCCTTGGGAAGGGGGCAGTGTTACGGATTTTTTATTTAGTTTGTTATTTTTAGTGGAGTTATAATTAAAATTGTTTTATATCCCCATGCAATGTAGCACGATACTTATTTTTAGAGAAAGTTACGCCGGAAAAGTAAAAATACAGGAGCACGCGCATTTAACATTTAATAAATAATTTAGTATTTAATATATCGTAATTCTACTCCTTTGCTTTCCAGAAATTGCTAGAATTATCTCGCGTAGCCGATCTAAAAAAGCCGGAGAAAAACATCTCAGTTCAGTTGTTCTTGTTTAGTTAGCTGCTGTAATTTTGTGATTAGATTAGCTTTCTCTGCGCTTTGGATTATGTTCTATTTAATGTTTTAGTAGTTCAAAATATAACTATTGTTTATATTGTGTGATACTGAGATATTGCACGAATATCTCGTTATATTGAATCACTTATCCTCACTCACTTTCTTCAGGAAATGCAACAAATTCGATAGTCCTGAGCTCGTCTACAGATAAAGTTTTCTGTGTTAGTAATTGTTTCAATAACGTAATCTACCTGCAAACTTTTGGCAGCGTATTTGCAACAAATACGTAACTAAAATATAGTAACAAGCCGCATAATTTGCTTCGGAAAGACCACACGAATTTGAGACTGATATAAAGAACATTTAAAATGAAAGGGTATCGAATCATAAAATTTTTAAATCAAGGTGTTTATGATATCAAGATCAAAAATTTTTAATCATAATATTGAAAATATATATTTCACTGAATAACGAGTCTTTGAACTGCTTTCTTGTCTTGTCCTTGCGGTGCTCCAGGAACTAATTTTAATTCACTGTCTTGAGCTGATCTCAGACTCGAAATGGATTTAACAGCTGCAGAGCAATTACAAAGAAGTGCCAAGATGATGAATCCAGAAAGTAATCACTGAATGGATTGTGAAAAAGCATACTAGAACTATCTTCCTAAAATGACAGCTGCCTTCCTGGAGGACTATGCTAGGAAAACTAGGTTTTTTTTCCTTACTTCACGTTTAATCTGGGAAAAGCCATGAAAACTCCTATGCAGCCAGCTCGTTCGCCAGGATTTGAATTTGGATTGAACTACCGATGATCAGTGGTCTTACTGTTCGATCGTTAATAGGCAAAGACATTAAGGGAACTGCTATTTGCAGTTTTCTGAGAAAGCTCACAAAGCGTCTGAGTCTGATTAGTAGTAATTTTTAGCGTATTCTGCATTTTCTTACATAGTCCTTTTTTTTTAGCCCAAAGGGGAAATTTGCCCAGAAGAGCTATTAGTTTCGTTTCGGCATTTTGCGCTGGTTCACTATAAACGGTGTTAAGCTTCTTTAATTGTTGCCACCAAATATTAGAGCCCTACATTAAATTTAAAGAAATTAAATAATGAAGAATCTGCATGAATATATGTTTCTCGCACTGTGAAAAACAACGGTACCTAGAGACATGAAATTTTGAATAACGTAGTCCTCCACTCGAATATGGGCATCTGACAGTCCAAATTTGAAATTTTTAATTTGTTTTATTATCTATTTCATATTTTGTAAAACTTTAACGAATTTTTGATTAACAAATTCAACGATTTCATAGCGAGCAATGGCAACACTACGAAAAAAAATTCATCTTCAGTTCGCAAGACCCTGTATCGGAAATTCTAAAGGTTATGCCCTTTTAAAATTATTTTGTGATATTACTGCTGAATTGAATTTTATGGTTTAATTTCGAAGAACATAATATTGAATAAACAAAGGTAACAGACAAAAAGGTAAAAATCTCCCCTTTAGGCGTAATGTATTTTATTTAATTTTAAGTTTAATTTTAAGTTTATTTATTTATTTAACGTCTGTGTGATTTTTTTTTTTTTTTTTTTTTTACTTTTTTCAGTGAATTGCTCTATAAGCATTTATCTTTCATCCACTTTGGTCTTTACTGAGACTCGTACTTTCTATCTCATTAACTAGAAACGACAAATTTTTTATCTTGATGACAAACATCACAACTGCATTTTCTGCTTCGTTCTTTTTATTTCACAGCAGCAGTCTCATCCTTTTCCGAAGCGATCAGCAATTTCATCACTCCTAACAAATAAGAGTCTTCTGTTATTTAAACTTTCATTCCACTGAATCAACTATTCAGTACCTGTCCAAATGCCTGACCGTATATAAATTTTGACCAAGAAAATATTATGGCTTAATAATTTTATATTTGTTAGTCAAATGTGAAGCAACTTACAACCAGCTCAATTTTCATTCAGCTTGCTAAATTTTAAAATGCGGATATCATACTGTCTTAGTAAAACTAAATGGTTCTTATTTTCCAGCTTATTAGAGATTTCTGTAATTAGAATAGTTTGCCAAGCCAAAATATGGTAAATGGCCTAATAATCGAAGGACCAGTCAGTAAGTCGATGAAACTGTCAGACAATTTACGCAACAATTTCATCAAGAGTCTGGAAAAAGGAGGAAGCAAAGTTTATCCCCTGTTACGTCATGCCGTAACTTACTAAATCCTCCCATTAAGCTTTTAAGGAAATATTTACTTCGAGGGTATTAAAGGTCGCGAAGAACTGATTAAGCCGTCAATTAAGTGTCGTTTTGCAAACAGCAGTTTTCTTCGGGAGAGAGATTTAGAAGAATAAATTTCAGCAATTTAACCTCCGCATTTTCTCTAGTAATTGCCTGTTTTGGTTTCGTTGGCTAATTTGCAAGTACTTTACGCCTGATACTTCCGTAAACATTAAATATAAAAATAAAACGGCGGAAGAAAGCATAATGAAAAATTGTAAATTACTAAGTTTTTCTGCCGAACTGCAGCGCACTTGGTATACTTTCGCCGTGGAATTGCAGTTAACAAGGTTAAAAGAACGTTTTTCGTTTTAAAATTCTAAGGTATTTTCTTCCTCACTCCAGCATGCCTTCATCGTGTAAAGGTAACTTCGTCGTGTAAAGCACACTCGGAGCACATTCGAGGGGTCCAGGTTCGAGTTCCGGCGAGGGCATTGCTCATTTTTCATGTCTTCTGGTTGAAAACAACCTAATGAAAAGTTTACGCGTAGGATAAAACATCCCAGTGCATCGACTTTAAGGTTTTCTATTCGTCGCCGTCACATTAGTTTTTACATTGCAAGCGTTTATTTTCTCTGAAAAAGTCTCAAAGCTTGAGTTCGTATGAAAGCATGGAATTCAGGGGGTAAACATTTTTATGGTCTTCTGTATGAAAAGAAGATATGGTTATATGATAAGCACGAGAAGATATGGTTTTTTTCCTTCCCATTTTCACGGAGAATAACTGATTTAATCCCGTTTTTTAAACTTCTTGGTCAGAATGCAGAGTCGTCTTATCACTTAGTCTGAAGCAAATCACAAAGTGTGAAAAGATTAAAATAACCATATTTATTTAACTCTTAAATGAAAAAAAGATACTACTTATGCGACAGACGAGCCGCTGCGACTTGCGAGTATTTGAAGTAACAGAACAAAAGGCTAAATTTCAAATGTAGGTAACATAGTCTGAGACTACACGTAAAATAAGGTACATGAGCCGGCTCAGATATTTAACAGCGCATATTTTAAACGTCAGCTGGCAAGATGCTGACACGTCTTCGAAAAACATTTCGAGATATGATCTTCTAAAATCACCGGTGATTTTTGGTTTTGATCACTAGGTTGTGATCTTTCACACATTTTTTGAATGCTCTGAAATTTTCATCCTGTTGTTGGAAAAGCTTCATCCATCCATATATATAGAATGGCACAGATTCAATAAGAATCATTATTTTCTCATTCATTGTTGTTGCGTTTTACCTCAGAATTCTTTTTAATACTTTCCTTCTAATTTACCACTGCAAATTCGTTAGTTTGCTGTGTTCATTCTGCTTTTATTTTAAATGCTGAGCATATAGTTGTATCGAAAGAAGCCTTCCGTTCTCATTTTGATATGAATGGGATGAGATTACGGGGTGTTTCCAAAAGTTATAGGAATTAAATACTACTTCAATTTCTAGATTATGATAAGACTGCAAATAGAAATTTACGATGACGGACTAGTCTATGAAACTTTCTAGTTTATTATCAAACATAAAGACGTTCATTTTTCGCTAAGTACAACACTCACGATAAAATTTATTATTTTAGAAATATAGGGAGACTTTCCCCATCTTCAAATGGGACATTGTAACCGCTCCTCACAAGTTCTTTCAAACAACTGACAATTTTCTCCCAGTCACAGAAGTTAAAGAATTACAAATACTTTTTCTTTATTTTTTTAAAAAATTATACCATTTTCTTAAATATTACAGTCATATATATAGCACAGTCATATACTATTATTTAAGCAAATTCTTACAATGAAGACTATTTTTTGCTGCACATGAGAATTACTGATAAGCCACCAATTTTGGAAGTCTTGTGATGGAAATGACAAAGAACTGTCGTTAATCGATTAATTATTTGATTAGATGCCTATGCTATAAAATGAACAGCGCGCATAGTGTTCGGACGCATATAAGCATTCCGTACCTAGTCCCTCGCGTAGGAAATATCCATCCTGATGATTGGTTATGTGTTTCGATGACATCATTTCGTCTATGCTTAGAAACGCCTTGGCGTTGCTTGAGCTCAAGAGTACATCTTTACGCTCTTTGTTTACATTTTTGACAGCAGCACCGAAAATATTATCAATGAAATGAATTGTATATGTGTTAAAATGAGATTTCGGAGATTTATTAAATATCATGTTCTTCGCACTTAAAGCACATAAAATTCAATTCAAGAGCAATATCATAAAATATTTAAAAACAACATATCTTCAGAATTTCCGATAGAGTCTCGCCCGCTGGAGATAAACATGTTACTTCCCATACAGTGTTGCCATTGCTCGCTTTGGAATCATTGAGTATGTTAATCAAAATATGAAATAGATAATAAAACAAAATTCCATATTCGGGCGTCCAGTTGCTCATGTTCCGGTGGCGAATGACAAATTTTATGGCTCTATGTACCATCGTTTTTCCACAATGCGAGAAAAATACATATATTCATGCAGATTTTTCATTATTTAATTTCTTTAAATATAATACAGAACGATAATATTTGGTTGCAGCAATCTGAAAAGTGAAACGGGCATTTATAGTGATGCAACGCAAAATGCCGTTTCGAAGCTAACAGCCTTTCTGGACTACTGCTCCTTGGGGCTAAAAAGATGCGATTTTTTAAGGGAGTAATTTAAATTTTTTCCCAGTGTGCTAATTGCGTAAAAGTATATTAATGTTAAGTTCAAAATTTACCAATAAAGGAATTCTTGCTTTAAAAGTTTTCATATTAAAGGTGTTATCGTTATTATTTCATATGGATTATATATTCATTCTCTGTAGAAGCAAATTCCGAAAGAATGAGACAAATCAGTTTTCGCTGTTAGTAAAAGAAGTTTAAAGCAAAACACTCACATCTGCTGCATATTGCAGGCATGCTGTAAAAGCTGTTGCTTAAATGATTATTCGTACAAGTAATTAAATCAAATATTAAAAACGAAACAAAATGAACATTATCTGTTTTATCTCTATATTAAAGCGTAAAACAGTCTATATATTTTTAAAGAGGAATTGTCTTAATATGAAAATAGCACATATAATTGCAAAGGAAATATTTTTTGCAATGTGAAAGGAGTAGAATGTAATAAAATTACAGTTCACGAGCAGACAAAGGCTTTAAAATTGCATGCAGATCGTCTCGTAACACAGTGTGTGTTGGCTTTTGTTTTAACTTCCTGAACCCAGCTATTTACATCATCATCTAAGATAACTTCTGATAGCAATTAGATCTATAAAGGTATTATTCCGTGAAACAGGTCACCTGCAAAAAGCTACCTGTAAATTTTTTTCATCGCTGTACTGAAAGAAAACAAACGAAAATTTCCATGGGTCAGTGTCAATCGTACGTGTCATTCAGCGCAAATTGCACTATAGAATTGCGCCTAAACGTCGTTACGCCTTCGTTACGTTGAGCATAGAAGCAATGATGTCATCGGATCGTATCCAGTCCAGTCCCAAGGGCGGAATGCTTATGCTACCTCGAAGGGCCGAAATCTGGAGAATTTCACATTCTTCGGTGAATGTAATGTCAGCATGCGCATATTCGCTTGGTGTCCGAAATACTCTGGTTATCATTAATTAAGGAAAACAATCACAAAAATGACGATTGCTCAAAAAGTCACATGTAGAATTTAATGAAACTCACCCACAGTATTAAACACATAGTAAGGTATCAAATAACACGAAAAGAAATTATCAGACAATTGTAGTGTTATAAAAATTAGCATATGTATAAAATGAACAAATCGAATGTGTCAGTTTCGTATAGGAAAATTACCCTCGAAATGGAGTATGATATCTCCTAGGAGCAATACAACATATACAGAGCTGCGTGATGCTGTCAATTATGCGCTCTTTCATTTCCATAGGAAGAGAGAGCCATTGCTCTTGAAAAGCTATCGAAAGTGTTGCAAGGGTCTGAAGAGAGAATCGCGAGCATCTATCTATACCTCTTCTTAAAGCATCCCGAACATGCTTGATAGGATTCAGGTCCAGTGATCGAGTTGGCCACTCAGTGTTCTGAATTGTTTGCTGCTGAAGGTAATCATGCACGGCGATTACCTTATGCTGTCTAGATTTATCATCCTATAGCAGGAAATTACCTATTACACCGGTATGAGAGCGCACATACGTATCAAGGATGTCATCTCTATAATCCTGAGCACTCACGGTTCTACGTGCATATAGATGGAGGTCTGTGCGTCCATCCAAAAAGATACTGCCCCAAACACAGGCACTGTCTCCTCCGTCTGCATCTTTTTCACGAATGTTTGATGGATGATAACGGGTTTCAGGTTCTCTACAAATCAAATAACGCCTAATATCGCTTTAGAGGCTAATCCTGGACTTATACGTAAAGAGAATAGTCCTCTATAGATCAGCCACCCAATGGACATCTTGACGTGAAATGAGCGACACGCAAATGGCTGGTCACTTCGCGTACAGACCTTCTTTGTGAAGCTTTTTTCGCACGGTTGACGTTGACAAAAAAAAAAAAAAAAAAAAAACCTTCCGTTGGCTGCAGCAATAAAGGATCTGAGCAGAGTCGGAGTTGCGGTTCTATTCCTTCATGTGCATATATCTGTCATATATATCATATCGGTCATCGTAGCGGTTAGTCTCCTTGGCTGAACCTTCCGGATGCCGAATCTGTGGTTGTCAATGAACCACAGAAAGACTCACATTTAACCATCCGGCCACATCTATCTGACTTTTTTCTCCCTCTAGTCTCCTAGTAGTTCTCCATCGCAGTTCATCGGGCAAATGATACCTGGAGTTCATTGTTATGAATTTGCTACCCCAGATTTCTTATCTCAGTAACACAGCGGAATTTACAGGCCTGCTCTCAAACATACAATTTTATGCTCCTCGCAGATGACCCATTCCAATTGCAGCGCCACTAATTTGCATACTACAGTTTTACTCAGAATCTCTTATTTGACAACATACTCGAATTTCATACGAATTGGCATATTTTAGAACGAGTTATCGCTATTTTTGTCATTTTTCTTTAATTTTTTTAAACCAGTTTGTTTGCTATGTATCATTTTTCTCGCTTACACAGAAAAATATCCACATTCACCATTTACTGATGGCGAATGCTGAATGAAAATATTTTTACACTGCTGGCCGCCCAAATTGCAACAGCAAGGAAGACAAGAGGTATCACAACAAAATTTATTTAGTAGATAACATGTTGACCAAGTATCAAATTATTAAATTTGTAAACTTCTGTGAAGTGTGGTTCCTTCCATAATCAGTAGCCAAAGTAGCCGTCATTGTTTGAGATCACCGCTGCCACACGCCTCGGCATTGATTCAAAGAGACTTTGGATGTGTATATTCAACTAGTGTAAGGTAAGTGTATTCAATTCTATAGGGATTGTGTTGAAAACCTACAATGTAATAGTGATGAAAATTGACGAATAAAAAATTATACCTAAATTCCTAAAACTTTGGAAACATATCTAAAATTCTGTCTTATTCTGACGTTCGATCACAACACAGGAGGGAGAGGGTTGGTTAATTAATTAAGGCAAAGCGCATTAGCGCGAAGTGCCTGATGGGATGAATCCTTTAAAAAGTCTTAAGGGAGAATTGTTTTCATGCTACATGTGGGTAAAACACGAAAGCTACAATGCAGCTAGCTCGTACGCGAGATTTTGAACTCAGATCGAACAAGCAGTGTTCAGCGATCTTATGCGCGAGCGATTGGTGGGCTCTGGAGGGAAGCGGTTTCCTTTGAATAAATGATTGGTAAAACCGATGACCTAGATTCAAATCCCACCGGACGTACCGGATGCACGGGTGATTTCGTAGATTTTATTATGTGTAACGTAAATACGAGCTAGTTTAGCTTAAAACGTCCTCCACGTGAAACCACTTCGGGACCTCCCAGAGGTATATTCGTTAGCGGAACTACCCAGCCCAAGGATAGTTAGTTCCTGTTAACAAATATAGTAGCTTGCGTAAAGTTTTATTATTGCGTTGTGAATAATTCTTGCTCTATGCGGGTATAATATCGGTTGCCTTCGGTGAGGCACCGTGGGAAATATTCTCGGAGATGAGACTGTTAACTGACTAATGGATTTGGTCACTGCAGATATTATTTAACGTGTTTAGTGGCCGGCCATAGAGAAAAAAATGCAGGTGAGAAGAGCTTAACAAGTTTTAGGACAGTTTGAGGGTGGATATTATAGGTGTTTGATTTTCCTATTTTACAGATATTCCTCTTTTGTTACTGATATTTGACCTTTGAATCACTTTCATCCACAACGTCATGATATAAACAAAATTATAACCGTCGTCATTTATCTGAGGAATGCAGTGATTTTTAGACGTTTTGTTACCGTTAAAGGTATACATGTTGCGCAGTAACTTTGATCTGCGAAAATAGTCAGTAAAGTCAGTTCATGGAAAATGGACCCAAAGAACTACTCTTAGATACTTATCATTTAATAAATAATGGATACATTGATAAAATGATCACAGTGATCACAAGCGAATAGAAGAAAGTTGACAACGGGAAAACTGAATCATATCCGTCTTCACTTTTCTGTTAGGAAATCATTAATGGATCGATAAGACCTCCTTCAAGGGATTATGATAATGCAAAGTTTACAAATTACAACTTCTCTCCGAGTGGGAGCTAAACATTTGGACTTTTTTTTTATTATTCGGTTACAGTGACAGTGAAATATGTTTGATAACTGCGTAAGTATTTTTTTTTCTTCATTTCGAGATGATGACTGCTAACCCAAACCGTAACAAAATTACAGATCTTATCTAATGCAAAAAATTCAAACAAAGATGTATTTGACCAAGAAAATATACTGAAAATTAAGGAAAGTAAACTAAGACAAGCACTTTTATCTATTGAAAATACAAATACTAACATCTGCAATCGTTAAAAAATATCCTGTATTTTTCAATTGATTTATAGTTTCTTATCTTTCAGGCAAAGCCGAAGGTATATTTTCAGCGATCGTATATAGGCTTAAAAAAGTAACTTCATTTTATAAAAAAAACTTATAATTTTTTACTCAAATTTTAAAGTTTCCGAAAATGTGATAAAGAATTTTGTAAACACAATTTTCACACTGTAAGAGGGAGAGTTCCTATAGTAAAAAAATTTAACATTTCACACAAAGCATTTAATACAAATACTGCTTAATAAAATACTCGCATTGCTTTAACGAATTAAAAACAGTATTTCTACATCTTTATTTATCAAATCCACCGAAATATTCAAGAGGGAATTTAGACCTTTTTTCCATGCATATTACAGAAGTAATTCAAGACCTTTCAGAACGAATTTAAGGATCAGCTACAATATAAAAGTTGTTCGATTAGGCTGTTCAGAAGTTACGGAGCTAGGACGAAGCAAGGGGAAATATCGGTCCCCGGGCGCAACATTCAGGGAGCAGCAAATTGATGTTACGAAATTTTATAATTAAATGTTTTCCATTCTTGGCAAACAGAAGGCGAGCAAAATCTGCAGTTGCCCCCGGGCGTTGAAAACCCTGGTTACGGTTCCGTTTTTGAGAACGCTTGGGAAATATATATATATATTAATTATTAATTAAGTATATCTTTGATCTTTGTAAATTAAGAATGTAAGGATATGGAAATTTAAGCTAAAATTTTTGATAAATCGAATTTTTTCTTCACTTGGGGTGGAACATAAAAATTTAGATTTTTTATTATAACGAAAGTCTTGCTTCCACAGTTTTAAATCTGCTTTCATAATGTTTTTGTACTTTGCTTTAAGATTTTCGCAAATTGAAAAATGTCTGTCCAGAATTACCCTTTAAGAAAATAGAGTCTCAAAACGCATTTTTTCAGCAGCCTGTTTGGTCAACTCCTTCACAGAAATTTTTTTTCAGATATGGTGTGTTAAGAGAAATGCATTTCTATATTTATGTCTAAACTTGTCTCTTTTACCAATGGTTGAAGGATTAAAACCTCTCAGAACAATTGTAACATAGTAACGTATTGCTACGCGAGCTGTAACATATTGATTTCATTTTGCGGTGGGGAAGCGACGTCGATGCACAGGGATGCAAATGCACTTGAGACAATCTTTGTTAACCCTTTCCGGCACGCTACCTTTTAAAGTTAGAGTTTTGATAAAAAAAAAAAAAAAAAAAAAAAAAAAAAAAAAAAAAAATAGGTAGGCAGTCTAATTAGGCCTAGAGGAGTACACAAGTAAAATTTTGTGAAGATAGCACTTATCTTTTAATTCTGTGGGTGTCCCCAAAGTGGGCACACCGATTGAATAGAGCTTCGAAAAGAATGTTGAAACAAGCATTGTTGTCAATGAACTGACCGATGAGATGCGGAGAAACAAAGAATACAGATTCTTAGTTGTCCTAGATTATCGATGAGCCCCGTCTGGGCACACCTAGGGTTCGCCGTTTTATTTTAAGCAAGATTTCAAGGTAAAAATTTAAAACTAATATAGAATAAGGAGATTAGCATACAGCCAAAAAATAACATAGAAATTTCTTTTCAAACAATTCCTTTCATACCCTAAAAAAAATCTTGAAGATTTCTTTGAAAAAATGAGGGTCTTAAAAAACTAAACAGGGCTAAAATATATGGACTGGTTTGTGTTGAGCTGCCATCTACTATAAATAAAGAAGGTTCACAGTAACCTATTAATCCTTTTTCATTAATTTTTTCTGTGCGTACAGAAGGAAATTTTTAGGTGTGTCCAGACCGAACACCCTGTGCCGCAAAGGGTTAAAAGCCATCCAATAAGGCACTATTTCATAGACAGATAGCTCCAGTATTCTTCGACTGTTATCAAGTGTTTATTTATTTTTAATTTATATGCGGGGTTTCTAAGTGTCTTTATCCTGTGCCTCGTTTTTCTTCACAGAACATTTTCAGAAACTCCCTGATCAACTTTGTAATTGTAATAACAAAACTAATTGCAAGTCAGGTTTCTACCATTAACTTTTGGGGAATTATATTGTATTAAGTTATCTGTTTCGGGTAAGTATCCGCAGTATTTTACAACGTTGGGGACAAGAAATTGCGCACTGAACTCTGCTTCGTGGAGGTCAACCAAACAGAGGAAGGTTATGCTTCTATACAATATATTTTTGGGAGGAACGCTTTTCTGAGAAAAGTTTCTTCAAGCGTTTCGCGTCCATAGGTTTTGATAAGGTTTAAAAGTCCAATAATCTCCTTCCTGTACCTTTTACCCTTTAGACTGCTCTTCCGGATCATGTCTATGGCTGTGTGTCCGCCTATACTTATTTTTGCAGAAATTATCAATCCTTCACCTCGATTTCGCGACCATTTCTGCTGAAAAATTGGGATTATTTATTATATTACATTCTGTTCGCGTGAAGATGCGACAACTGACAAGATGGGATAACAGAATTTTGAGTCGTACATGAAGAGAACTTAACATCATTCTGTATTATTCTAATTGCGATGCTCATACACCCAGTTCCTACACAATCGAAAATGTCTCTTGGCTTTATCGCAAACGCGCGTCGGAATAAGAAACTTTTCCGAGAAACAATATTTCTATAGCACTAGTTTGGATGAACGGTTTATAGTTGAAACAGTTACGTTCAGCAATATTACGTTTTAGCGATATGCTGCGCGTACATAGTCGCAATATTTTGCAACGCCGAGGAAAAATATTTGTTAGTATCTCTATTTCGCGTAAGAGTGAAAGGAGATGAACCAGTAAATGGGGAGGTCTTCCTTCGTAATTCGGGGTCAACATTTTCTTGGAAACGTTTCTTATTTATCTTGCACGCCTCTAGATATGATAAAGGGTTTTCGACTAAGGTAACCCAAATCGCAGGCCCGCATGCATACAAACCATAATGAGGAAGTTTTTTAGCCCAAACGGCGTTAGCCCAGAACAGCTATTAATTTCGTTTTGCCATTTTGTGTTGATTCACCATAAATGCCGGTTCGCTTTTTAAATTATTGCCACCAAAATAGTACCGCTCTGTATTATATTTAAAGAAATTAAATAATGAAGAATCTGCATAAATGTATGTATGTTTCTCGCATTGTGTTGAAACAACGGTACCTAGAGCCATCCAGTTTTGAATATCGTAATCTTCCACCGAATATAAGCATCTGGAAGCCCTAATTTGGAATTTGATTTTGTAACACTTTAAGGAATTTTTGATTAACAAACACAATGATTTAAAAGCGAGCACTGGCAACACTCCACGGGGGGGGGAGGAAGGAACATTTTATCTCCAGGGCGCGGAACTGTGTATCGGAAACACTAAAGCTATGCTCATTTTAAAATTATTATGCGATATTGCCGTTGAATGGAATTTTATGATTTAAGTGCAAAGGACATGATATGTGATAACACGAAACGTTAAATATGTCCCTTTGGACGTAATATAAAATCTGAAAACTTTAAGATATTTGTTTAATGTCCGGGCGGTTTATTTAATAGCTATTAGCCTTTCGCCACTACTAAGGCGAACGTGGTGGCCATTTCATTATGGAAACACCTAATAGATGACCACCATTGTCTCCTGTGAAGGGACGGATAGTTATAGCCATACCTTCTGTGGAATTCGAGTCCGGGCCCATCACTACGGCAGTCAGGGTCACTAACCACTATACCGACCGCTTGTGCGGCATATTTAGGAAGGTGATTTCGCTCAGTTTCTATCGAAACATTCCTTTTCCTGGTCTGGAACTTCTTCTATTGCGACTGGCTATTGTTTCGACGGATAGAAAATGATTGTCGGATTATATTATTGTACGTGAGTGACTTTGATCTGACCTACCAGGGATATCTCCAATATTTCAGTACAAATGAATGGGGGCACCTGGTCTTTACCAATGGTAAACAGGTATTGCCGAAATCCATCATTAAAATAGATTATTAATAAAGTTAATAAAATGTTTCATATTTTTTATGTTATAATGCATATTTGAAATGCAAAAAATTTTAAATCTCTCTCTCTCTATATATAGTTAAAGGAATTTTCCTAGTTCGTACGCTAAAAAGTTTCTTAAATACTGTGGTTCCGTCAAAATATTAACATAAGTAAAATAAGGTGCAATGAAATGTGTTATAAAGATAAAATAAACAATACAAACACTTGAATATTTACAAATAAAATTAAATGCTAATTGTAAGCGATATGCTAATCAAAGTAAGGCATATTTTAAACATAAGAATTAAAGTGCGACAAATGATTAAAGCCAAAATATAAAAACTAAGAAGCGGTAAATGGTAGATTAGCCTAATTCGAATCTCATTATGGCTCTTCAGGGGAAATTATTTTTAATGATTTTCGAATCAAGCTAACTCCATATCGCGTTGCGCCGAAACAGACAATTGAAACTGTATAGGAAACACTTTTTTTATAAATTAATTTTAAAAACTTTGCCAAAATCTTTAGTTTCAATTCTCTGTTCCAATTTCCCGACGCGTACGCTTGAAGAAACACATTAAGGTGTAATAAAAACTATAGACAATGGATTCGTAATGCCAATGTACAAAATAAAATAAATAGCGATTTGCTATTAGTCAAAATATGCAATTTTCTATGGGAGGACCTACTAGCTTATAGAGTTTAAACTTTGCAAAAGTACCAAAAATTAAATTAAAAATAATAATAATAAAACAGATGAATTTAAGGTAAGGGTCTTGCTAAGACCAAAAATCAACACAAGAGAAAGAAATATTTTTTTAAAAACCAGACATGGAAAGCCGACGTCTTCATAGCAGGAATGATTAAACTGAAAAGGGGTTCAAGCTTCGAACCAACAAGGCAGTATAATGTAAATGCTAACCAACAAGGCAGTATAATGTAAAAAGTGGGAGAAACGTCATGAGGAAAGAGCTAATGGAAAGTGACTGACCGTTGGCAAAAACCTGACTTAGTGTAAAGAGGGTCAATGCGTTGAAATATACAAAAACTGTTCAAGATGGCGTCTTGCTCTACGAGTTAGAAGAAATTTGTTCGCGAGTGAAAGAAAAAATGGCTAATTCAACAAAATGTTATAATATGGCCACAAAAGTGAGAAGAAGTAATGAAAAATAGCTATTTGTTAATTAAAGCTGGAATTCTTCAAGCTAGAGGGCGATCAAGCTTCCAGAAACGAAATGGCCCCTAAGTTACTAACAGGAAAGAAATGGCCAGCAAATGCTTATAATCTATTTAAGAATAGAATTAAAAGTATTGTGCCAAATTTTAAGAGTAAAAATTGAAGCTGTCAGAGGAACTATTTACACATTTATACATTAAATCTTCTGAATCAGCCATCCACTTTACACCGTCCCATAGGGCTTTAAGCATAAAATTTCATTATCTAACTCAATCTGAAAGATAAAGTTAATGCCAGCTTTTTTTAACGTATTTTTAATTACTTTTTTAGGAATTAGGTTATTCTTCAAAATTGTTATATAGTACTTCTTCTTGGAGGTGTTTTGTTGTATTGCAGATTCTTTTAATTCTAAGCATTTGTCCGTAAATTGTATTGAGGACGACTCTTTGAAAAATATTGGAATTCCAGTGGGTTAATTTAAGTGTAGGAAAGTTGAAATATCTTTGTTTATCGTAGATTTTCAAAAAATTGTAATCTATAATATGCAAATCAAGGTAAACTATATCATGTTGCACTGTATTTGTATATATTTATATATTCGTGGTACTATATATATATAGTACCACGAATTTTTTTAAAGCAAAATTGTACGAATATTATTTTTGCCCAATGCTGCTGCGTTATTTTACTCATACAGAATTTCATTTCTTTCATGTCTTTGTGAATTTAGTTCTAAATCACAAAGACCAGAAATTGAAATTCATAATTAATAAATTTCAAATAATCATAGAAATGCAATAATAAATTAAAAATTTTAAAACCAAAACATTTCAAACAAGCAAAACCCCTCTTCAAAAATTATGAAATTAAAAGAAAAATGAACAAAAACAGAAGAGGAATTCAGTCAATCTCAATGTCACTTCATAAGGGGGCGAGAAACCTTGAAATTAATTGAAATCTCTCTTCCACAAAAATCCTATAATGCAGCAACATTAAAAACAAAATTTGTGATGTCTACAGTTCATGGAGTTCTTACGGTTTGATCAAACATTCATGAAATCAAACATCATACAAACGAATTCGTAATGTCTTAATTAAGCCATAAGTACATAAAAGGAATCTACTCTGTGTCTGCTTACAAGTATAATAATGACATTCTAAAAGAAGAGGTAAATATGCTATTATTATATCCATAGCAAAGTTATTTAAGCGGATTGGAAAATATATTTTCCTGATGTAGAAAAAAGATTCATAATTTGACGGATTTTATGAATACCATGTCTTTAAGATTCTTTTGAAAGGAATGACACTAGCTGCCGGAAATTTAATATGTTATTGTTTAAGGGACATTCCAATATGCCCCCACAGACACAACGGCCAGCATTGGTATGTTTATAGTAAAAACATTGCGAAGGGACCATGTCCTTGGAATCGTTTCCAACGACGAGAAATTACACATTTGAGACATGCTGAAGAAATTTGCTACATGTCTTCGTTTTCCACCTATTTCTAGTTAACCAGCACTCGTAGCTGCTCACGAAAACAGTGATACTTGCAAATCATAACGTTGCGACAGCGCATAAACCACAATAGAATAAATGCATTCTTTAAAATTCACTCTATTTGTTTACCATAACGACACTCTGGCGCTAGGTTCACTTAACAGTATTATATTTCGTTCATATTATAACTCAGAATGCACAAAATTTATATCATTTGAAGAATTATCTAATCATTCCCACATGTTCTATTCAAATACTTTAATATGTCTAGAACGATGTATAAAAGAAATTAAGCAAACAAACAAAAAAGAAACAGTTTATCACAGACGATTGAGTATTTCTCATTCAATTAATTCAGTTCTCACTTCGCGAAAAGGCAAAAATACATAAAAACTCAAAATATCTGTATTAAAAATTACGTAAATTTTAAACACTTATTTCCTTATGTCATAACACAATTAAGAGGCAATCGGCCTAGTGCGGCCTTTACCAATATATTATAAGTAGGGTGTCTTTAATGATGAGTTGAATCCAGTAAGATGGAACGTACTTTTTGCACCTAGTGCAGAGTCTGATATTATAACTATGTCTATGTCTTATCACTTAGTAAGAGGCAATCGACCATTAACGATTTTTACCAAAATATTATACTTGACTTTGAAATGCTTGAGGAATCGAGTAAGCTGTATCCAATAATATGGTAGTACTTGTGCCACATGTTGTGCTAGAACTCAGAGATTACTAGCAACGGAGGCACCTCGTCCGTAGAAAAAGTGAACTTTGAACAAATGAGGCGTCGTGTGGCGCCATCTGTTAGTAAAGCTGAAAAGTATTTTAGTTGACTGGAGCTCTGGTTGAGCCATCTCTTGCAGGATGTATTGTAAGGCATTTTTAAAATTTCATAAAAATTATTCTTCTGATAAGACATAATTGGAAAGTGAAATGATGAAAAACACAATTTGCTGTACATTGAAACGTTTCACAAGCGTAAAAACTATTTACATACAGAGTCTACCTGCTATGGCAGGAACAAAGTTCATAGTGCATTGTAATTTGATAAGTAAATCTATAAGTAAAGAAAATGAAGTAAAATCTTGGCTAAATAAGAAGAAAACGAAAAAATATATATTATAACCGACTATTCTGGTAATAGTGCGGGGCCTCTTGTGGCGTTGTTCAATTGTGAAATCATAATTTCCTAGTTTTTTGATGATATTCTTAGGATGACTGTCACATTTCATAAAAAAGTTGAGAACCTTTTAGAATTTCAGAAACCGTGGGTTTAATTTTTAAGTCATTGTGAAGAGTGCTGTTTGTACGAAACAAGGCGCATTTGTAATTATTCGGATGGCCTTGTTTTGAATTCTTTGTATTTTTTCGTGATGAGTTCTTGCAGTTGCAGCCCACGCTGGGCAGTAAGATCGGGCGGATAGCTTGTAGATAAATAACTCTTTTTGTAGCGAGACTAAGTTTCGAATTTCTCCCTATGAGTGCATAGATACTGCCTATTGCTTGGTTGGCTTTTTTACAGATATTTTCGATATGGTTTTTGAAGGTTAGTTTTTGATAGAGATAAATAATATTTAACACATTTTTCATTTGGGATGGAGGTATTATTAATTGTGATATTGTTGAGATGTCTTCTGGAAGGGTTCTTTTGGAAATAAATTGTAGTGGATTTGCTTTCATTAATTTTAATTTTCCAAACGTTAAACCATGGGAAGATATACTCTATTGCATTTTGGAGGTTTTGGATGGCTCTTTGCGGATTGATGGATTTGTTGAAAATTGCAGTATCGTCTGCATAGAAGGTGATAACGGCATCTTTGTGGCTGGGAAGATCATTTATGTAGATGTTAAAAAGAAAAGGGGAAAAATTCGAGCCCTGAGGGACACCTGCTTTCATTACACTGATATTAGATAGCTCGTTCTTAATAGGAACTTAAAGTTCTGTTTTCCAAAAAACTTGAAATTAGTAGAATTAATCCAGGTGGAAATTTGTTTCCGATAAGTTTGATAAGGAGGCCTGGGTGCCAAACCTTATCAAACGCTTTTTCAATATCGATGAAGATGCCAGGAACAGTTTCTTTTTACTTCCTTGTACGAAGTACAAAGGAAGTATTGTAATCGCGAAAAGTTTCAGGCAGCATATTTCAACAAAAATATCCATTTTGACCGCTATCGAATACAATTTAACGATGTTTTTGCGTGATATCTGTACGTAAGGACAGAATAAAAGACTCGTTTCCTCCAAAAAAATTATAAAACTGCTTTAAAATGAATTCTGAAGAGAATTTTTCGTCTTTACGAACGTATGTACGTACGCACGTATCTCGCATAACTCAAAAACGAGTAGCCTCAGAACATTGAAATTTTGTATATAGGACTGCTATAACATGCAGATGTGCACCTCGTATTTTGGTTGCAATCGGCCGCACCAAACGTATATAAATATATTTATATATATATCCACTCTGTTACCCGGTTCAGTGATCTCAGTTTCTTTACTCGTATATGTTTGTAAATTGTACATTTTTTTTTTTTTTTTTTTTTTTGCTTTAAAAATGATTGAATTATGTTGTTTTTATCTTCCGGTTAAGGTTTTTATGCCTTTAGTAAATCGGTATGCAATATTTTTAGAATTATCAACGATTTAAAGTTGTTTAAGTGCCGCTAAGCCTTTTTTTTTATGGCGGCCATTGATTGTTTACATTTGAAACAGCAGACTAATCAATTTGTTGCCAATCTAGAGAAACTTAGCTTCGCAACAACAAAGATAACGCCTTCATTTATTATTGCGAATTAAATCATGCTTAATCCTTTCTGGAATTTTTTCGAGGAAATAAGTGTTTAAGATTTACTTCGTAATTATTTAATAGATATATTTTGAGTTTTTATGTATTTTTGCCTTCTCGCGAAGTGAGAACTGAATTAATTGAATGAGAAATACTCAATCGTCTGTGAAAAACTGTTTCTTTTTTGTTTTGTTTGCTTAATTTTTTTATACATCATTCTAGCTTTATTATAGTATTTGAATAGAACATGTGGCAACGATTAGATAATTCTATTCTTTAAATGATATAAATTTTGTGCATTATGAGTTACAATAAGATCGAAATATAATACTGTTAAGTGAATCTAGGCCAGAGTGTCACTATGGTAAACAAATACTATAGTGAATTTTTAAGAATGCATTTATTCTATTGTGGTTTATGCGCTGTCGGCGAAGAAGATTTAATTGAATCGAATAAGTTTAAATGAAGTGCAAGAAAAAATGCGTATAATTTAATATTCCGTACAAGGAAGTCATGTGGTGTACACATCAGATTTTTTATTAAAGGCTTCACCGATGATTCCAGTAATTCTTGTAACTTGTTGGGTGGTGCTAAATCCATGCTACTTAATAATATTATTGCCTTCAGCGAATTTAGTGAGCCTATTGATGACTAATCTTTCAAACAGCTTGCCATCAGCTGAAAGTAAACTGATGGGTCTGTAATCTGAAGTTGAAGATCCCTTTTTCCCAGGTTTCTTCAAGACAATTATTATCGGAATATTATAACTCAGAATGCACAAAATTTATATCATTTAAAGAATTATCTAATCGTTGCCACATGTTCGATTCAAATACTATAATAAAGCTAGAACGATGTATTAAGCAAACAAAACAACAAAGAAACTTTCCACAGACGATTGACTATTTCTCATTCAATTAATTCAGTTCTCACTTCGCGACAAGGCAAAAATACATAAAAACTCAAAATATCTGTATTAAAAATTACGACGTAAATCTTAAACACTTATTTCCTCGAAAACATTCCAGAATGGATTAAGCATGATTTAATTCGCAATAATAAATGAAGGCGCTATCTTTGTTGTTGCGAAGCTAGGTTTCTCTAGATTGGCAACAAATTCATTAGTATGCTGTTTCAAATGTAAACAATCAATGGCCGCCATAAAAAAAAAGGCTTAGCGGCACTTAAACAACTTTAAATTGTTGATAATTCTAAAAATATTGCATACCGATTTACTAAAGGCAGAAAAACCTTAACCAGAAGATAAAAACAACACAATTCAATCATTTTTAAAATAAACAATGTACAATTTACAATCATATAAGAGTAAAGAAACTGAGATCACTGAGCCGGGTAGCAGAGTGGATATATATATAAATATATTTATATACGTGTAAGGATTATGTTAATTTTATTAACAGTTAAATTTTAAGTTCCTTTCCTGTCAAATTCTTAACTTCAACTGACTACTTCCGGCCAGAACGTAGTTTTGGGATCTTGCTGAATATTTAATGAGGAGGAGCGGTATTTAAACCACGAAATTACTTACTGAGTCAGAGAGAATCAGAGTTTCTGATTTACGCGCGTCTGCATTTTTGTCCACTCTTTCTCTCAAAGCTGTTATTACGCTCGGCCATATTCAGTCCCTTGCTAAGCTTCGTAGTCAAATAAGTTAAGTGGCCAGCTCAATTTGAACCTTGATAGCTTCTGGTATACTTCTTTAGTTAATCTTAGTTTTAGTTTAATTCTTAGTCTTTTAAGTTCAAGTCCAAGTGCGGGCTTTGCTTGTACACTCCCAGGCGGAGTTTTGTTAAATCTTATTGGAATAATAAAGAGTTAGTTACGTTTCTATCTTGTTGTTTCTTGTCACCGAGCGCAAGCGATTATTCGCTTATCAGTTCTTAGATTCTTAACTTCCAACATTAACTTAGAATTCCAAAGTGAGGAAATCTACATACGTTTAGTGCGGCCGATTGCAACTAAAATACGAGGTGCTCACCTACATGTTATAGCAGTCCTATATACAAAATTTCAACGTTCTGAGGCTACTCGTTTTTGAGTTGTGCGAGATACGTACGTACGTATATACGTTCGTACAGACGCCACGAAAAATTCTCTTTAGAATTCATTTTAAAGCAGTTTTATAATTTTTTTTTTTTTTTTTTTTTTGGAGCGAAAGAGTCTTTTATTCTGCTCTTACGTACAGATATCACGTAAAAACATCCTTAAATTGCATTCGATAGCGGTCAAAATGCATATTTTCGTTGAAATATGCTGCCTGAAACTTTTCGCGTATACAATACTTCCTTTTTACTTCGTACAAGGAAGTAAAAATATCTGATGTGTACATCACATGACTTCCTTGTACGGAATATTAAATTATACGCATTTTTTCTTGCATTTAGTTTAAACTTATTGGATTGAATTAAATCTACTTCGCCGACAGCGCGTAAACCACAATAGAATAAATCCATTCTTTAAAATTCACTCTATTTGGTTACCATAGCGACACTCTGGCGCTAGGTTCACTTAACAGTATTATATTTCGTTCATATTATAATCATGTCTATGTGTATGTCATAGCACAATTAAGAGACAATCAGCCTAGTGCGGGCTTTACCAATATATTATAAGTAGGGTGTCTTTAATGATGAGTTGAATCCAGTAAGATGGAACGTACTTTTTGCACCTAGTGCAGAGTCTCTAGAAGAGAAGTAAACGTGGCCCCACGATGGGAGGATCTGCAGCTTGAGGATTTCTGCCGCTCGGTTATGCTTGTCTTGAGAGAAGCTGCGAATTAATCTTGATCTGCGAAGTTCAGAATCATCTCAATGGCTTGAAAAGCTAGGCAAAGTTTCTGCATATTTGATTTAGCTGATTTAATTCTCTGAACTATTGTGGTTATTGAATTGATGAGACAAAGGGTTTTCTGATCTTTGAAAATGGTAATGATTTCTGCTAAATTTTCCTGCGGGTTTTTCTGCTTAACTTTGTCACTGTAAAGGTTTTTAGGCATTTCTTGATTAGCTTGGCCTGAAGCTTGAATGAATTCCGGGAAGTTATCTTTAGTGGGAATTTCTTGTGGTTTTTCTATTTTCTCTAAATGATTGAATCTTTTTCTGTATACTTTATAACCACGATAAGAAGAAACGTGATTTTCATGACAGTAAATGCAAGTTGGTTTTTTATCTGGTTTTAATTTACAGGTATTGGATCTGTGATTCTGTCCGTACTTACAGCACCTGACCTTTTTAAAGCAGTTTCATATTATAACTCAGAATGCACAAAATTTATATCATTTAAAGAATTATCCAATCGTTGCCACATGTTCTATTCAAATACTGTAATAAAGCTAGAACGATATATAAAAGAAATTAAGCAAACAAACAAAAAAGAAACAGTTTTTTCACAGACGATTGAGTATTTCTCATTCAATTAATTCAATTCTCACTTCGCGACAAGGCAAAAATACATAAAAACTCAAAATATCTGTATTGAAAATGACGAAGTAAATCTTAAACACTTATTTCCTCGAAAAAATTCCAGAAAGGATTAAGCATGATTTAATTCGCTATAATGAATGAAGGCGTTATTTTTGTTGTTGCGAAGCTACGTTTCTCTGGATTGGCAACAAATCCATCCGAACTCTCCGAATCGTATTTATATAGCATAAACATGAGAACAGGTCTGGTGCAGTACTGGCTTGTGGAAGGTTCGCGAAAAGCCTGTCGCTAAGGGCCGTGAGGAGTATGGTTGCTCATATCGCGCTTTCTACTTCAGCCTTTTCTCAAATTTAGACATTACTGGACTAAGAATTCTTTGTAAAAAAATTATATATAAACAGGTGGCTATAAATGCAAAATAAACCCTAAGGGCACTTCAAATGTAAACAAGCAATGGCCGCCATCAAAAAAATTATTAGGCTTAGTGGCACTTAAACAACTTTAAAATTGTTGATAATTCTAAAAGTACTGCATACAGATTTACTAAAGGCATAAAAACCTTAACCGGAAGATAAGAACAGCATAATTCAATCGCTTTTAAAGCAAAAAATGTACAATTTACAAACATATAAGAGTAAAGAAACTGAGATCACTGAGCCGGGTAACAGAGTGGATATATATATAAATATATTTATATACGTTTGGTGCAGCCGATAGCAACCAAAGTACGAGGTGCACATCTACGTGTTATATCAGTCCCTATATACAAAATTTCAACGTTCTGAGACTACTTTTTTTGAGTTATGCGAGATACATACATACGTTCGTACAGACGCCACGAAAAATTCTCTTCAGAATTAATTTTAAAGCAGTTTTATAATTTTTTTTTTTTTTTTTTTTTTTTTTGGAGGAAAAGTCCTTACGTGTCCTTACGTACAGATATCACGCAAAAACATCGTTAAATTGTATTCGAAAGCGGTCAAAATGGATATTTCCGTTGAAATATGCTGCCTGAAACTTTTCGCGATTACAATACTTCCTTTTTACTTCGTACAAGGAAGTAAAAAAGCACATCCTTAATCCTAATGTTGGGAGATGAAAGCAACATAATACGAAATTCCCAACGTATCATCGTATTTCTGAATTTCAACAACTGCGCATGTTGGCTTTCCTGATGTTCTTTTTCATAAGAAATCTTCTTTTTAGGATACTTTCAAATAAATTCGTAATCAATAGATTATAATTAGATTTTATACGTTATTGCTTTGAACTATGTAAATCGTATTTCCAGTTTGAATTGTGTCTATTGTATGAGTTTTGTAAAAGAGACCTTACTTAACAGCAGTTTCATAAAAGGTGAGTTCATGATTTTTTGTCAAAGTAATTCAAGTATTACTTTTGAAATTACAATTAATCTATTATAATAACCAGTTTTTAAAAATAATTATTGCCATTGTTATATTTATTTCATGACGCATCAAATATCGTTTGTGAGAAAGTTCCGAACATTTACCCTTTGATCGGCGCATGGTAAATAAGATAATTCTTTCCGTTAAGCTCATTCTGTTCTCGCTGACTCTAGTTATTCGACAACAAAAGATTTCCTTTCTGGTATTGCAGGAGGAAAAAAGAATATTGTTCAGGGCGGCTGAAATCCAAATCACTCAGCTACTGTTTTGTGCATCTCCCCCTGTTTCTGTACTGGTTAAAAATCACTCTCATCTTTCTTCCTATTCTTAAAAGAGGTGAGAACGAAAATTTCTTTCATTTGACTTTTCATATAATAATTTAAAGAAGTTATGAAATTTTTATATTGATCACATTCGGCTGCTTTTAATGTTGAATTGTTACAATGTGCATATTATTTGAATAAAAGTTAGGGTGAAACAGAGTTTTATTTAAATACTGAGGACGCATTTATGTTACTTAAAGAATTAAAGTAACAGATACTTCCTCATTAGATACGTTCTTTGAAGATAAAAAAAAAAAAAGGTCAAAGAGTTTATTTGTTATCATTACAAATTTCTTGGTCGTCAATATTGTTTGGTATGCAATAGGGAAAAATAAAACAGTAATTTAAATATGAACCTATGGAGAAGTGTTTTATCACATTCTCCACGTATTTAACAACGCGACTTTTCCATTTCAGTGTATGTTGCATTTAATAAATTTAAGCTTTACCAGTTTCTGTATTCAAACGACTCATTGTCTAATTTGCGTTCCGGAAACGTAACAGCCCGTCATTTGAAATGTATTAATTAAATGTTTATTTAAATTGCCTCATTTCTGAAATAAAAATGTGTGAAACCGGTATATAAGCTTAAACTGAAAATGTAATGACCATTTTTCACAGGCTCCCATTTCGGTGAGCTTTCCTCGCGCTTCAACTATTTTTTCTATCCTCCAAAATTTTGCTGAAAATTTTAAATTTTACAAAATTGTATTTATTTTAACATAATGATGGGTAACAATTCTGACGAATAAAAGAAAGCGATTTCTTATGGGTCATAAAGCAGCTGACGTGAAAATAAATTTTAAAAGAAAAAAGAATGGATATTTATGAGGTTAAACTCAGTATGGGAATAATCTAAATACTAGTCTAACCTTCTTAGCTGACAGAACTTTTATCTCATCTTTGATATCACTACCAGAACACTAAGTACATACAAGAGACAAAAAATAACTAAAGATATATTTTCTGTTCAGCTTGAAGTAAAGAATAACCTAATTCAAATTTACTTACGCTTTTCGAGAGAATGAAATACATCAACGGCTTAAATTATTTGCAATTAAAAAGTTTAAATTTGGATTCTAGCACCTAGCTCGTCTGTTTGTACGGCTACTACTAAACAAAATTTTCAAACAAAGGAAACTCACCAACTTAAATAAACTTTACATATAAAATGCATTACATAAATAAACATTACAAATTTTTTAAATAGGTATTGTTATTTCCGGCATAATATTTACGTTTCATAGTATATATTTAAAAATGTAACAATTAGAAGTAATGGAAATTAGATCATTTGAAGGACACATATTTTTCACATTAGTATGTATGCATTACGTTCCTTATCATATTGCACTTACTTAGTTAACAATTTAACTGTCATTTATGCTTATGTGTATTATTTTCTGTCTCGATGGAAATTTTGTATTTTTTCTTTGAGTATTATATGTCATAATTAAATACCTATGTCTGATTCAGAATCTTTATTTACAAATTTTTGCGAAGAAACTTGAAGAGAACAGCAAAATAATGCATAAAATAGCATTAATAATTTATCGTTTAGTTCACTTATTTAACTTGGTGAGATTACTCGAAGAAGATAACTGCAGCTATGCACATATGTATCTGCAACGAACAATGGCATAATTGTTAATTTACTTAGAACCCTCAAAAGGATAGCTCATTTTAACCAAAGCAATAACACATACATTGATCTCTTATTGGCTCTTTCAGCTTAACACCTAAACACTTATAATAAAATAATTTAGCGGCAGACTTGTTTCATATTTGTTGCTCTTTCTTAACGAAGACAGATCATTAGGAGACATGTCTGCGGATTTGTGAAAGATTTCAGAATCATTCCAGCGCTTGAACAGCCTGGCAAGCACCATTACTAATTGGACCAACTGTTTTGATGGTGAACTCAAGTAAAGATAGATAACTTTTTGTGATTTATAGATTACCCAACCAATCATAAAATATTAAAAGGCACGTTAAAAGCCATAACTCAAAATGCAATTTCAACTTTAAATCAGAATCTCGAGTAGTTTGGGTTTTGAAATAACAGCTAATATGCTGCGTAGCTAATGGGCATATAATTTTTAACGTCCTACTTTTATTAAATTCGATAAAAGTATTTGACAATTTCTTTTAATTTAGAGCGAGCGTTTCTTGCAGACAGTTTTAAACAGAGTATTTAATTCCAAAAAATTGCTTTAGTGATTTTGTATGTTTATATAGGAAAATCAGCAAAGCACACTTAAATTATTTTTACTTAAAGGCAGAGATGGAGGTTTTGCCGAAGACTTTCTTAAAAGAAACCATATAGCATTACGTTAGGCATGGGAAAAATCACGAAAATATCTGCGCATCTTAGTCCGTTCACCAGGATTCGAACCCAGGTAGAATTATCAGTATTATTCAGTGATCTCACTTTTATCTTTTTCATAATATGAAAGATGATAAAGCATGCGTTCCCAGTATTTTTTACCTTTCGGATTAACTACATAGATTGCTTCTTTTGAAGGATTGAAAAGGTATAGGGTATAAATGATCCGTCTGGCTGTGATCTTAAACTGGGTACAGGATCACAAAACCCTTTTCCATCTGTAAGCACGATGCTAGAACTACTCTTTTTTTTGGGGGGGGGCGGTGTTTGAAGTTTATGTAGTCATTGTAGATTATTTTTACAGGATCCGTTTTAAGCAAATATTTCATTACATTCTTCATAATGTTAAACAGGTTTAAGCATAACATTAAACCCTTTTTATTAAATTCATCTTCCAGGTATCACATCAGTCTCATATCCATAATATCCTTAGATATTTCGTTCTTGTGTTTATTATTGATATAGTATTTATTGATATAGTATAATTTAATAATTTTATTCATTATGCTTAATAGTTCTTACGCTCCTTATCATAACTTTTGATTAACAGCGAACTTAATTAAACATCTGTGACCTAGCGAAATGGGAATTTAGATTTTTAATTATTATTATTATTTTAACTTACACCTACTGAGGTAAAATAAAAGAAAATGCCTTCAAAAAATCTTGTTGTCTTATAGTTGACAGACCCGCAGATCATATTAAGGACGCTCCAGTAGTTTTCTGCCGTTTGATTTCACTAAATCATTGTGTAAAGCCCTAAATCATTCAGTTATAGCTTTGAAAAGGAAGACTTAGAGGCATATTCGAATTAGAAAGTTTGACGACATATCCAGTTAGCAATGACACACCAGATATGTGCATTTGAAAAGCAGAAAGCAAAAATTAACAATAGTGTTTGCAATTGCTGTGTATATATATATGGTAAAAAATGTACCTCATGATCTTGAGAATAAAAAGTAATTAACTTCGTGTAAAAGCTCCATATCCAAATCATTATCGTTCATATCTGTGTTATATTGCAGTTTATTTGCATGTTAGCTATTTTTATGAAGGCAAAAAAAATGAAACAATAAATAATCTCTTTTATATCTAAGCCATTTGCGTCAATAAATCGAAGTTAACTGCTAGAACTAGAGGCTTAATATTAAGTAAGCTGGGAAAACGGTAATGGAAAGGATGATGTTTTATTAAAATATTGGCATGTAATCAAACTTTATCTTGATTGCGATCACTCTCTTTTGCATGTTAATCTTTAGTCTACATCTTTGATAAAATTGCGTCGTGCGGGCTATACTGAGTGAAATAGTCACTCGATATTATGAACGCCACGTTTGAAAACGCTTTTTATTCATACAGACACAATGCGCAATAGAATAGGTAGCTTCCAATATGATCGAAAATATCTCTGAAATTTTCATAATTTTTTTTTTCCCAGTGAAGGAAATCCTAGGACTAAAATGAGAAAATTCTATAGCAAAAAAACTTGGAAAATGCATGTTAAAAGTAAATAAATGTATGAAGAAAAATAACTTTAAAACCACATAGGGGAGCTCTAGTATTTTTCACTCAACTAAATCGCCAATTAGAACCAATTAGGATAACACCTTTATCTAATGAAATGCAAATTATTTATTATTATTGTCAGTTAGATAGTTTTACGAACATATTATACCATCAAAGAAAAGCAGCCTTTTATTACTTCTGTTTAGCGCACTACAGCAAAAAGCAGGGGATGAACGGGTTGCGTTCCAATCCAATGAGTAGTCCCCCACACTATTAGTTACTTGAAAGTGTTGAAACCTAACGAAAAGGACTGGAATTACTATAATATTTTTTTATACATGTTACAGACATTTGCCTATTTTTTCAGTCGGTTCTGTTGCTAAGTCTTGACCTATAATTTGATGATTTTAGTCTCAGTTTAAATCGTGTTCTTTATTGTTAGTAAAACTACCGCAATGGATGTTTGAATATTTTTAATTTATCTGGAATTTGAAATTAATCAGTTTATGTAACATATTTCGTAGGTTCAATAAACTTCACTGTAAAGCTAGCTCTGGGACAGAATGGACTGAGGAGAAAGTGGGTGGTAATCCATTCAGCCTATAATAAAACTTTCTGATAAATGCCATAGTAAAGCGCAAACACACAATGATAATAATAATAGACATTTAGGGGGCTTTCGCTACACTGTACTGGCAAATGCACTCAACGTCTGATATATACTGGATGCTTCAAAGCCTTATATGACCTGTTAAATACTTATTTGAGTCATAGATTCATGTAGACCATTACAGGCGAACGCGTGCGCATAAAAACCATTCACGGAGGCTCCACGTAGGGTTCATATTTAGTATCATTGTTTTGGAATCTTGTGACATACACGGCCTTTGCGTTATTAAATAGCAATGATAATGTCACTCTACTGGCCTACACAAATGAGTTTTTTCTAACTGCCAAAGAACAGAGTTGCATACGAAACAAGACCAAAACAACGCCTGAAGAGAATATCTGTATGGGCAAACGAGCATAAATTTATAATATACAGTGTCAAAACGATATGAATACTCATCATTTCGGAAAAGAGGTAGACACAAACTCCTTCTATTAAAGCTACACGGTAAAAATATAGGGTGGTCATAAATAAACTTCCTCGATATATGAACTCCAAGTGGCCTATCCGCTCAACCAATAGAAATAAAATTTCAGATATTGTTATTAAAGTATGCGCTCGAGATTGTGCAAATTTAAAACTATAGAGTTCTCACGGTTACGGTTACATTGAAGACATTTCGAAACTTTCGAACGGCAACACCCATATTTTTCCTGAGCAAATTTATCCGGGCATTGAAAAACTATAAATGGCATTGGAACGGTAAACATACGACGAAAATTGCCGGAGTAAAACATTTGCACAGAAGAGCTTTGTAGAGCACTAATGACAGCACAAGAGAAGATACAGAGAAAATGTTTTATTGAAATTGCAAGTTTTCAATGTACCAACCTTCGCAGAAGATAAGACATTGCATGATCGCGGTGGTCACGAATCTGCAAAGGTACACGAGACGACTCTGTTTCCAAAGTGCTGTTGCAGTACTTGCTGAACACATCTGATGACGTGTGGAGGAGCATCATCTTGCTTCCATACAGTAAATGTTGCCAGAATGTGGAGTTTCACTAGCAAGGTGATTCTTACGAGCGTAAGCTCAAATCACCTCTGACGTCATGAAAAATTTAGTTTCCGAGAGCTCCATAGGTTACGAAAAGTAATTCGATTCTTGGTGGATTTTACATTGCGTATATTAGTTTTCACGAAAATCTTAATAAACTGATTGCTAATTTTGCATTATTATAATCTGTATTTATTCTTTTAATTACTTTTCAGTTAATTTAGGGTGTTATTAGTCCAAAGAGACAATTTACTCAAAAGGGATATTCATTTCGTTTTGGCATTTTGCGTTGATTCACTATAACCGGCGAATCTATTTTTATATTGTTGCCACCAAATATTAGAGTCCTGCATTATAGTTAAAGAAATTAAATAATGAAGAATCTGCATGAATGTATGTATTTATCTCGCATTGTGAAAAAACGACGTTACCTTGAGCCATAAAATTTTGAATAACTTACGTCTCCACCCGAATATGGGCATCTGGAAGCCTAAATTTGGAATTTGTTTCACCATCTATTTTATATTTGTAAAGTATTTAAGAGTTTTTGATTAAGAAACTCAACGATATCAAAGCGAGCAATGGAAAAAAAAAAAATCTTCAGCGCGGCGAGACTGTGTATAGGAAATTCTAAACACATGCTCTTTTAAATATTTTGTGATATTGCTGTTGAATTGAATTTTACGGTTTGAGTGCGCGAGACTGTGTATCGGAAATTCTAAAAACATGCTCTTTTAAATATTTTGTGATATTGCTGTTGAATTGAATTTTACGGTTTGAGTGCGAAGAATATGATATTTAATAAATAAAGGTAACACACAAAACGTTAAAAAACGTCCCTTTGGCCGTAGTTATTAGAAAAGAAAATCTGAAAGCTGTCAGATTTTCTTTCCCAGTGAATTTATTCATATCCGTTGTTAAATATTTTCTCATATTTGGTTTGTTAACATATTGTAAAAAAACCTTTGAGTTGGTGCTTTAGGTATTATTATTTTTATTTTTTATTTTTCGTGATTTACTTTTATTATTAAAGCTTTTAAGTTCCGCTCTAACTGTAGAACTTATTTCACTTCGTCAGATTCTCGCTGCTAATAAAAACCACCTTCTTTCACTGATAAATTTATTTCTGTTTGTTATTTAGAAATCTGGCCTTGCTTCGATTTATAAGTCATTTTATTGCGTAGTTCTTAGCAATATTATTCAAGAGAATGAATTTCAAATATCCGTTGCGCGGGCCATAAAAACCAACACATGATCAGTTTGGAACTGGAGACGGAGAATTGACTTAAAGAGCAATAGAATCGCGGTTGTAACTTTGTGTAAGCTGCATACGCTCTTAACTTTGTTTTACATTCGTTTCACAGTATTTTTCATTTTATTATTATTATGTTTCTGGAGTAGGTCAATAATGCAATATTGTGGTTCATGAGTTCAAAGTCTTTAGATGAGCCTTTATACAAATAACAACGCAATTCGAGTAGAGATTTTACACAATTTTTGTTACTTTTTTAAAAAAAAAATGCATAAGTTACTTGAGTTAAAATTATTAGCGCGGAAAAGATAAAAATTATCAACTTATATACCAAATATATAAGTGACTATTAAAACTTTATATTGAAATTTTGTTCGGAATTTTAATAAAGAAAAAAAGCAAAGAATGATATCTTGGAATTTATATATATATCTTACATTCTAAAACTTTGACTCTGTTTTCTTTATAATGTTTTTACCAATTATTCTAAAAATATTTCATTTTAAAACTGGTCAAGTAATATTTGAAATAAAAATATATTACATAACAAACACAATGAACATACTCTAAGACAAGCATCCGTTTACAATCATCAGATTTTATTTATGCTTTAAAAAACTACTGAACTGCATTTAGAAAGATAACAATTGTTTATCTTATTGCTCATTATTCACACTTTAGTTAATACAGCAGCTATAATTTGATTTTAGAATCCTACACATAGATCGTTAAAATATTAAACAAAGCAATACGTGAGAATACCAGATACTAACGTTGAGTGCAAATGCACTCATAGGCTGCTGCAGGATTACTAGTTACTTAACTTTATTTCAAGCTTAAGCAAATTATTACTTTTTATTATGAATTAATTTCAATATATTTATTATATTAACATATACAAATTTTATGATATATTAAAAATTAAGTAGCAAAAGGGAGCATAAGGAAAAGGTGGAGTAGCAGAAAAGTAAATCTAGAAGCATAATATGTTAGAAGCGAATTTACAAAAGTAGCAAATTTGTAAAAAAGAAAAAAATCTCATGATCTGGAAATGCTGCGTCCAATTCATCAACATTTCGGTGCTGCAATTCTGAAATTACGTTACAGAGAACCTACATGCCTGAGATGCCGTACTACGCAGTCAGTAGCGCTTTTGCCACTTCGTGAGGATTTTCATCAGCCGAATGAACGCGGATCTTAGAGTTTTATGTTTCTAATTAAGGAATGAGCGTCATCCATCAGAGCGCAGAAGCCTGAGAAGTGTGGTTTTCGGTGTATCCAAACTGCAGGCAACACTTCTTGCAGTATGCAATGGACCTGTGGTAATTGTATTATGCACTTCCGCAATAACTTCAACAGGAACACATGGCCGTCCGGATCGCGGTCTATCACATGTACATCCATTTCTTCAGATTTCCTTTTTTTTTTTTTTTTCTTACCAGATTACGAAGAGTTTTTACGGAACATGGACCTCGTCTTAGCTTACGATTTTCCCGATAGACTGGCACTGGTTCGACAGCGTTTTCATCGTTTAGATAAAACAGTTTTATGAATTCCCCTTGTTGTTTTCCTGTAAGTCTTATTAACATTACCTGTAACTACCAGTGTTCAGCGACTTTGCCTCTCGGCCGCTCTAGGCGAAAACAAGATGATAAATAAAACTGAATCAGGGAATACGAAAGCCAGTCTACTCCAACTTTATTAAACTAACTTTGTTTACACTCCTTTAGACTTTAAAAGTGAATACATTCTTCAGAAGTAAATAAATATTTTATGATGAAAACAAGTGATCTCAATATCATATGTGCAGATATAGTTAAATGTTAAATAAATCTTCATTGAGGAGATGACTTTCTTGAGTAGCTTGAGTAGAGATTTAAATTTTAACACCATTTTCGTTGATGGATTGTATCAATTAAAATTCCCTTTATGAAAAAATAGTTACTTGTAAATTCATAAATTATTCCAAAACATGTAAGCATTAATCCTGCTGATAACTTAAAAAAATTATAGAATATCCATTGTCGTTCTACGAAGAAAAGGGTGGGTGGTCAAGCGCTTGATGTTGACAATACAATATTACAGATAATGGTTTATGAACGTGAAAACTGTGTTCAGAGGTTTTTGTACTAAACGGAAAATAGCATTTTTTTCATAATAATTGGATAAACAAACAAACAAAAAAAGGGAACTGCTTTGTTATTTCGGGTTGCCATGTGTATCACTGAAAAAAGAGATGAATCGGTACCATATAATATATATATTGCTCATCAAACTGTGCAATAGTTAATGCTCCGAGATAAAAGATCGCTCATTATTTTATATGAACAATATAAGCTTTCGCACATAGACATGTAACCGTAACGCAATGCATGTTTTTTGTTTAACACTGTTATAAAAAATTATTTCTACATTTAATTGCTTGAAATAATTACTTATTCGAAATGGTTTAGTTCTAACTAAAATGCAGTTCTACTGTATTCCAAAAGTGTTTAAATTCTTTTATCATTAAAGCTTTATGTCTAGTTAATGTTTTAGTTTGAATTTTTAATATCATTGACACTATGTAATAACTGATACCTAGGACACGCACGGAAAACTTGCTTATTAAACATTCTTTATTAGCTTAATTCACGAGCACGCAAATCATAAAACCAATAGAAAACTCTTCCTTCGAAAGTGTTTGTCCAAATAAAAGTTGGAAAAAAGAAACTGCATATTCAAAATAAGCAGTCTTATCACAACCTTGATCCAATTTTGCATGAATATGATGAAATACTGAATTGCTCCGAGGACAAATGCTCTCCAGCTAACTATTCTATTGATTACTCTTAGGCGAAAAAATGTGGTCCATAGATCCTTATGCCGCATTTGAAGATGGGTTGCCAAATTTAAGAGTTTATCGATCGAGTTGGCGATAACGTAAGAAAATGCCTACTTTTCAATTTTTTATTTAATAGTACTATATTAAGGCTTTAAAGGATTATATTTTAAAAGTTAATTTTCCTCTATTTTATTAATAAAAATTATAAATGAATTGTTTTTATTTTTTATTTGAAGTATTGAAATGGGAATAAAATCTGTAATCGTTTTGATAAAATGTTCGTAATGTAATCCGAATTTGATATTTTTTAAAAATGTCATTCATATTTCTGTAAACATTCTTTAACATCATGAATATGTCTCTACTACTATACATCCCATTGAACTTGGAAGCAATAATATTAAAACGTCAAATAACATTTTTCTAAATACATTTGACAAGAGTAAGCAATTTGTTTTCTGTTAGAATTATTTTAAAGACGCAGCTAGAAAGTCCATTATTAATTTCAGCATTTCTACTCAAATAATGATGCGTAGTTTTGATTTGGGTTAGAGAGAAAGAAAGCAAAGTTACAGTAGCTAATTTGTAGCAGATAATTAATCCCCATTTGATATCGGATATTAAACGCATTTTTGTCTGATCGCTTAAGGACGGCGATATTAGTAATTCAAACTTTCGTGACCAAATCTATGTTTAGCCATAAGGCCGTACTGGGACCAACCTGTGTAACAACAAACGAAGGCCAGCGATGCTGCTTTCTATAAATTTTACAGAAATTTTAAAGGGACGTAAATTATCCCTGATTTAATTAAGTTAATAATTTTAAAAACTTAAAAAAAAAAAAAAAAAAAAAAAAAAAAAAACCAAGAAGGAAAAAACGAATAACAAAGAAAGATTTTAAAGCAGAATAACCAAAAATAATATATAAAATATATCTAAAGGGATAACCTTAAGGTGGTAAGTTTAAAGGGGTGGTAAGTGTTGCCATATATTTTTCAGTTCCTCAGTTCGTCATATCATTAACCTAAATTCAAATTATTAGGAGCTAGGAACAAGCTTATTTTTTGCTACCGTTTTTCAAGTAGTGTGTTCGCCATTTTGTGATTGTATGAGTTTCAGTAAGTGTTTTCCAATTTTTTTAAGTTTGATTAATGGTTTACAATCTTTAATTTTTCTTATTTGATTTTGTGCTTTGCTCATTTGATTTCGGGCTTGCTGGTTGCAAATATTTTATTTTGTATTCATTTGCATCGTGAACTTTTTCCAATGTTTTGAGCTTTATTATTGATTAGTTAAGTTAGTTTAATTTTTCTCATTGTTTATCATGCCTTCATCCATTAATTATTTCACTAAATTACGCCTGAAACGACAGAAATTTCTGAAACACCTTAACTTGTTAATAAAGCGAAAAGTTAAAACATTGATCCCCAATTTCATTGATTAAGTCTAATCAAAAATCTTCCAATCGTGTTTCAAAACTTCTTTTAAATTGCAAACTAGCCTTGCTTCGGTTCATCATAAGGATACACGTCAACAGTTATCCAAAATTTAACTTGAGCTATAAATGCTTCATCTGCCATTAATCAATTCACTGCCATTAAACAGAAGTCCTGGTCCCGAACTGAGAATGAAGTTAACCGTCATAAAAACACCTTTGCATTTGAATTCCAAAATCTTCTTTCACAGTCTTCCAATTTAAGTAGTTCAAAAAAGCTTCCTATTGTAAACATTAAGCCAATAATTAATATTTCTAGTGTTAGTTTATCAGAAGAATTCTTAAATATAATTTTAACTTCTCACAAAACTCAAAAACCTTCGTTTCCAAAGATTTTAGCTCCTATCGAGAAAGTTTTCAAATTCTGCCCAAGTTTCAGATACACAGAAAGTTTCAGATACACAAAAAGAAATGATTAGGCATCTTATCTCCCATAAAATGAAATTTAACAGACAGACAGAAAGAAGTACAGGAGGCACCAAAACATCGCCATGGGCAAAACTGGTATCGCCCCACTGCACTAACCATCTATAGAAATGTACCCTGACCGGGCACGCTAACACCATGCTCGGGAATTAGTAGCCTTTGAAACCAAATCTGAACGTGAGAGAAAAAGCTTCTGTGCGGGAAATTCATTCTAACGCGGACATTATCATTTCAAAGGCCTACAAAAGTGGCCAGATAGTCGTTATGAACAAGAACACTTACTTAGATGGTGTCACTAAACACTTAAACGAAAGACTATGCAATCCGATCCCTGAATATCTGTTCACCTCCGGACCTCTCAAAAATAAAAACTGCGATCAAATCTTCACAAATATTTCCGATCCATTTAAAAAAAGTCGTTTAATCCTATCTGTTGCGAATTGTGCCACATTATATGCTCTTCCCAAAATTCATAAAAGTGGTATTCCTTTCCTCCCTATTGTATCAAATCTAGGCACTGCCTCGTACCCGTTAGGTAAATATTGAGTTTGTAGATTTTCACCTTTATTAGCTAAGACTTACACCATAAAAAATTCAATAGAGTTCATAAAGAATATTAAAAACATTTTCATAGGAATTTAATCGTGGTTTCTTTTGATGTAAAATGATTATTCACCAATGTTCCAGATGAAGGGGCTTAAGATGTCTAGTAATCAGACTTCGTGAATTTCATTTCTCCTGCATCCAAACTGATGAGCTAATTTCCCTTACTCAGCTATGTTTGAAACAAACGCATTTTGTTTTCCAAAATAAGTAATACAAGCAAACTGAGGAATTAGCCTTGGGATGTTCTCTTAATCTCATCCTTGCTGGTATCTACATGCATTATTAGGAATCAAAATTACTTGAAATTTTAAACTTCACGGTATGGATCCGCTATGTAGACGATACTGTTAACCAGTTCGTACTGTTCTGTTATTGGGACCCGGATGTATAAATGCATGCGTGGGTATGGTATGTTTGTGTATATATGTATACAGACACATACATTCGTGCACACATACATATACACACATACGTGCTTACATATATGCACGTGTACATACATTTCTAAATCCGGTTCTGATAACAGAACAGTACCACCGTGTTTGACTGTAATAAAGATGATTTAAATTAAAGTTCATCCAATAATGAATTAATTCCATTGATCTTGGCTATTCAGTTCGCTTTTGAAATTGAGACATCCAGTTCTCTTCCGCTCCTCGACATTTTGGTCACAGGTAACATATCCAACTTCAGTACTGTTTACCGTAAACCTCCATCGGTTTGCTTTCCACCACACTTCAGATCATGTTTTTAGACTAAACAGAAGTTAGCTTATTTTATTCGTTTGTTTTCCATACACTTCAAGTTTGCTCCTCCAAACTGGCTCTTGATCACGAACTTGTAGGGTTTATATTTATTTTAACTAACATTTATTTTAAGCTATCTTTCCTGTCAAGCCTTTACTTTCCCCTAGAATTGCCAATGCCAGAGTATGTAAATTTTAGTAGAACGCGCAGATTATTCAAATTTTAGCAGAAGTAAGTTGAGTTTAAATATAAGGGAAACGAGATTGTAAGTGTGCTTCTTGAATCGCGAGCGTGAAGGTTGCTAGGTAGAAATTTTTAAGAACCGCGCGTTTCGGCCTGTGTGCCTATTTCGGCAGTTCGTTGAATCTTTCAACTTCTTAATCAGTAAGTTTGCTGAATCTCAGCTGTATCTTAGAACGCGGTTAAGTTAGTTACGATTATAGAGCCTCGTAGATAGTGACTTCGTTATTTATTCATCCTGTCATTTATTTTTAGTTGTACTTTTCTATTTTGTTTAACCGCCGGGTCGGCGTAGTTTGTGAGCGTCGAGTGAACGCAACTGTGATTTCTAAAGTGAAGTAAAAAAGGATTTAAACCCTTCTTACGAGTTGGTATAATTTACAGTTCATAGCAGTCACTACTACTGTTGCTGACAAGTTGGGGCCACGCAACGTCATAAACTAAATTACATAAAAGCAGTTGCTATTGACAGGGACTTTTCAGCCAACATTATTAACCAAGTGGTTGAAAAATTCTCATCTCAACACATCAAAAGCCCCCCTCAGGTTTTAGGAGATTACAGGAATTCTATTGTCATTTCTTGCATGCATTTTCACAGAAATTTCGGTTCGTTTTTTCTTCTATCAACGAAATTCCCAGGTTCATACTTGAGGACCTCATTCCGGATATGAATTCCTGGGGTATTTACAGGATTCCTTGCCAATGGGGCTTAATTTACATTGGTCAAACTAAGAGAGTTAAAATTTCGCGTTAAAGAATGTGAGGCATATGTTAGGCAAAAGGAAACACAGAAATCCTCTGTTGCCTATCTGTGTTGGTCAGAAAATACCATTTTTACTTTTCTGCAGCCAAAATTATTCAAGAAACTTCCTTTGGTAAATTAAATTTTCTAGAGGCGTTTCACATTCAAAACCAAACATTCTGTTCTAGTTAACGACCTTATTTCCAATCTATCTTTACCCTCAGCCACTAAGAAAATTATATCTTACTTTTATTCCTTCATCAATGAATGGCGCCAGTAGCTTCATTACTTTCCAGTCATTCTTATCTTATCACCATATTCTATCTCGTTCAATTTGCACTTAGACAGCTGAAGAAGCTGGTTCTGTATTTAAACCACCGAAACTAGTCCTGCAACATTTACAAACATCGCGATGATTCTTGTTGTTTTAATTTCTCCAATAATCATCATATCAATGTTCAGTTTTCTTACTAAAATGGATTTACAAAACTTTTTTTTTTTTTTTTTTGTCTTTTCATTATCAAAGATTTGTGTGTTTACTTTAATTATTAAATATCACATTCTTTTGCGTTTACGCCACATAAAACTCTATTCAACCGCAAAATCACAAAATGTTTAAAAATAGCATATCTTTAGAATTTCTGGTAGACATTCTCGCGTGCCGGAGATAAAAGTGTTTTATTCCGTATAGTGTTGCCACTGCTTGCTTTGAAATCGTTGAGTTTGTTAATCAAAAATTCATTTAAATTTTACGAAGTATGAAGTAGATAATAAAACAAATTCGAAATTCAGAATTCGGTTTTCCAAATGCCCTTGTTTGGGTGGAGGACTACGTTATTCAAAATTTGATGGATCTAGGTACCTTTTTTTTTCACAGCAGAGAAACATTCCTGCAGATTCCTCATTATTTAATTTGTTTTAATATAATGCAGGGCGATTATATTTTATAACAACAGTTTGAAAAGTTATACGCCATTAACAGTTGATTCGACGCAAAATGCCGTTTCGAGACTAATATCTCACTCACGGAACTAACGTCCTTTTTGGGCTAAAAAAATATCAAGTAACATTTTTATTCAAAAGTGGGCTGTTCTCCTTGCTTACAGCTGTCTTAAAATTATTATCGTGATATTTTTTATTGTCTAGAAAGTTTTAATCTCATATACTTATTTGTCTCTCTTTTATATTTCTTTTACAGCAGAAAATTCTTTTTCATATTTGATTTTACTTTAGGTTTTAATATGGTATTTGGTGTCTTAATTTTGACTGCTTTTCTTTAGAGTAATTTTCTTTGTTGCGTGTTTAGTTCCAGAGATCCCTAGGCCACCTCTTTTAACTGATCTTATTTTATGTTTTCAATTGATAAGCTGTCAGTGATATATCTTTTAAAAAATTTTCATATTCCAACACAATGTTTTCCAGATCCTCTGCGTAGTTACTAGATATTATCCTACTTAAGATAAAACATGTCAACTTCTTGCTAAAATATAAAACTTAAGTTTATTTCTAATAATTTTATTTTCCCTTTAATTTGGTATTATGAGGTGATCTAAATCAATATAAGTGTATTTATGGTCACTGACACTCTCTTCATTATAAATGTCCATTTTAATCTTGTTAGAGTGTATGCCTGTTGAACTAAAACCAGATCCGTCCATCTATCCCCCGCAGGCAAAGAAAAGTTTGTGCCAAATACTAATTTCATTAATTAATATAAGATTATTTTGTATAGTAAAAGCACACGTTAAAACACATTTAGAATCAAAATTACTCCTCAATAAAACGCATAGAATTAAAAAACATCTGCTAATAAAAATGTTTTATAAATTTTAAAAATCGTCTCTAGTTGTGTTATCAGGTATTTTCTCTCTCTTTTCAGCTTTCATTCGTGGTGTAACGGTAGCACAATCGTCGGGTATTTGAGAAGTCTAGGTTCGAGTCCCGAGGAGGGCACGGCTCATTTTTCATGTACTTCTGCTTCAAAAAATCCCTAATGTCTCTACAGTGTAAAAAAAAAAAAAAAAAAAAAAAAACAAAGTCTATCGCCTGGGAGAAATAGAGTTGATACTAAAGGCAATCCTAGCAAGTTCTATTATAAGAGATGCAATCACTTCTTCAGTTACATTTGTAGTAAATTTAATTTCATTTTTTTTTAAATTATAGCGGCTATTTACCATTTTTGGTTTCTATTTCTTATTTCTGTATGCTATTTTGCCCTTAATGTAATAAGATTGCTATATATTGTAATAATATCCTGTTTAATATTATGTATATTCTTCGCAGAATGAATATGTTTTTGAACTGCTGCATGCCTGCAGCAGTTCCATAATTTGCATTTATATTTAGAATGTTCGTGTTAGTTTAAAATTTATGCATGATATATTAAGTATGATCAAGTTTATGTATGTTTACATATACAACACCAGAATTCACAAATATAAGAATCTGAAATTTTAGGGGAAAGGAAATTATATATTCAGTTAAATTATAATATTTAATTTAACTGAATATATAATTTATGACATAAATTAAAGTTTAGAATCAGAATAATAAAATCAATTTGAGAACCTCAAATTAGAAATCAATATTTAAAATCAGAATAAATAAGCTGAAATCAAATACTATAATCTCTCAAGATAAAATATATGTGTACAATAAAATAAAATAAAATATTTATATCCGATGAATTAGTGGATTTAAAATATAAATAATACAAAATCATATGAATACAAAAGTGACAGTTAAAATTTGTCAGGCTAAGAACAGAGCGCAAAGCGTAAAGCAAAATAAAATGGAAAGAAAAATGCGAAATTAAATAAATAAAAAATGAAAAATTATAAAGTACAATAATACGAAAAATATATAATTCCAGAAGCTAAAAATGAGGATACAAATACATAGTTATACAAATACATAGTTATATTCGAGTTCAATACTCGAAATCTGTTCGTTTCTTTAAGCTTTCATGTGCTGTCACGTGTAAAGGAAAATACCGCTCATGCCTTGAGCCCAATTTTGTTCTTAGGCTATTATTCCAAATCTGGAAGTTTATGTAGCGTAAGCAGTTCGCGTTTGCAGGTAGAGATTTCATGCGATTCTGCTCAGTATGGACAGATAGTCTCATCTTCACATTATTTAGGCTATATGCTCATATTGTTGACAGTTATAATATCTCCTGGGTCGGAAGAATAGTTTTACCGTATACATAATCCAAAAGACTGTTATACTTCTCTCTTCAACTATTTGAAAACGCTCTACGACTAATGCTTGCATTAAGTCTATATTTTTCGTATTTCAAAGAGATTTATCCCGGATTTTCTGTCTTCGTAAACACAATTCATTTTTAGGGCATTGGCTCATTATCAACATGGCGGGGAAAGCCGTAGGCGTAGATAATAAGCTTCGGAGAAATGTAGCGCTTTCTTATAACTGTATCTTTCAGATTTTGCATGCTTTTAAGGTTTTCTTCTAAACGAGTAACTTCAGCCCGAGATCCCAATTTAAACACAATCTCTCTATTTTTTTTTTTTTTTTTTTATTTTTTTATTTTAATAATCTTTCAGGATCTGTCAGCAATTTCTTCAGGTTTGTTATATTTCTTGAGTTCTTCAAAAGCATTTGGTTTAAAGTTTTCGTTATAATTATATCGTGCTCGACGGTTAATTACTCGACGGTTTTAATATCATCTTAATGTACATCGCTCTCGATGGAAAAAAAAGGGCACTATTATATTACGGTATTGTTCCTGACGTCTAATAAGCAGCATAATAAGCCATAGCCACATCTCTTGTTTCCCATACAGTTAACAATACTTTAAACACTAGGGATGCCCTTTAAAACGTCATCCCTCAGAAATTTTATGCACTAATAAAAGCTTCTTCAATCAAGTGAAATTGCTTCCATCTAAAATTGCATTCTGTAAAAAAATTCATTTAAAATATTTGACTTCTCTTCATGGAAGTTGGAAGTCATTTCCGTTTTTACGTTTTATATATATACTTCTTTTTGCGATGGAATATGATATTTTGGTTTTCAGCTGTTTATTTGATAGCAAAGTTTATCGCAGCGTAAGTGCTTTTCGTCTTATGATGGTGTCCGTTCTTATAACCCAATTTTAAGTTTAAAATGTAGTTATATCGAAAATGCATCTAATATACTTTGCTGAATATTAAGACTTCTAGTCAGAGTCACGGTTTTCTATCAAACACCATGGCTTAATGCTCTCAAAAGAATAACATAAGCATAAAATTGAACAAAATTTACAATTATAGCAAAGTGTTAAACTTATTAAATGATAAACTAAAATAAAATTTGTGTTAAAAACTCTATTAAATGTACTAAAAAGGTATCTTATTCAATAAGGTTCTAAAAACGAAAACTTCTATAACTACACAGCATTCATCCAGTGGGCCTGATGCTTAAAATATTGATGAATGCTTAAAATATTGAAAAGTAGTTATTAGGTAGCGGCCATGTTGCTGTAAACAAGATCATAAGCAGAAGCTGCCTGCACATTTTTAGACGAATTTGCTCTGCTATAAAATTTCTCCTGCTTAAAAAATTTTTTTAACTGGAACTGTTACTGTGTATTACTGTAACTGAGAATATTACTGTGTATTATCTACGCAACTGCCTACGTAACTGCGAATTATATGCGTCACCGTGAATTACGTACCTCCACACTTATGTCTGAAATACTCTGTATTATATTGCTCGTATATAAATTACAGGGTCGTTTTGTTTTGAGTGCCTGACAGTGTTAACCGTGTTTTGCAATACTGCGTAAATAACCGTGCATAACCTACCCCCCCCTTTTTTTTGTAACTCATGCAACTGCGCAATATTTCAACAGCGTGTAAAGATTTCTATAACAGCATTTCTTATTATATGTAACAGTACAAATTACGTAACTGCGAGAATTTGTAACTAAGTATCAAGTACACGGTATATTCATTGGTTTGTAACTGAATTCCTAATGTTGTAATATCACACAAAGATGACAAAGTAATTATTCTTGGCTTGTGACTCTATAACTTGATTATGTTAAATGAATGCCTGTCTGATCTGCCTTGGCCAACTGAGGCTATGACGGAGCTGGTAGTAGACTTCCACTGATCAGGCACCATTCCGCTTGGTAATCTTTTAGATAATCTTAGGTCGGAAGCCTGCTCAGTGGTGCTATATGCTATATAAAGGGACGAACAATTACAACCGTGTTTTTTCCGGGATTCGAACCTGGGCCCTATGGTATTGCAGTCGCCTTCCCTAACCACTATACAGTCTGGGAGGCATGCAGTTAAAAATAATAGAAATTTAAATAAATGTACATGTGTTTTTCGAAACACAACAAGTAAGAACACCCCATAACCTTCAACACTATCGCATAAAAATTGTACATTTTTTTATTTGTAGCTCATATTGTTAGCCTATAATATGATGAAGATTCGAAGTTCGAAGTATAGTTTCAACGAATCGCGCAGCGCATTCTGAGCATTGTTAAACAACAACAATAAAAAAATCACATATCAGCTACTATAAGTCGTGAATCCTCTGCATATATAAAATTTTACAAACAGATGTTCCTGGTTTCGTATTATAATTGTGTAGTCGTAAAAATACTAGAAGCAAGATTTTAATTGCATCTGAAATTTGCGCTGAAAGCTATAACTAAATTAACAGGAATGAGGAATTACTTTTAACTGAGGAGCCGATGCGTAAGCTTTTAAAAAATAATTATATATATCCGTAAGTGATACTGTGCATCATTAAATTCAACTTCAGTTGGTAGAATATAAGTCATCATATAATTCCTCACGGATTTTTCCGCGGCAACAAGCAGACGAAAACTAAAATAGAGGAGGTAATCAGGCTTTGCTCAGCAAGATTCTAAGAAATTCTCCCCCTCTCTTGAGAATTGTATCTTCGCAGCATAATTTTAATAGCAATTCAAAATACTACAACAACTGAACATCAACACTAGGAAAATAGCTCACCCCGTAGAATAATAACAGGACTGTAAGAGCAAAACTATTGTAATGTAAGCATATTACTATCCAGTTTATATGTACTTGATAAAAATAATATTGTAAAGCAGTTTAAATGATATTGAAAATCCAGTCAATGTGTAAAGGAATTACAAGTTTAATTTTGATTATCTCAGTAAAAGTATTGTAAATATGAATTCATATAATGTCTAAATGTACACATAGCTGTCATGATTTTATGTATCTGTCATATGTAACTTGTACAAGACAATGATTGTAATCAACATATCTATGCTTACTCACAGGCCTTGTATGCCCATGTAATATTTATATGTATATTCTTACACGGAGGAAATTTTCCCTTCTGCCAAGATGACTACTAACACTGTAAGACTTTTACAACAAAGTTAGGTCAGTGGTTATCTCAGGCGGCGCTCAGTGCATTTGAATTACAAAATGAACCATCTCTTTGTATGATTACCTCTTTGATATTTTGTTTGCAGTTCTAATTTTTAACAATTTTAGAACTTTAAAGTAATATTGTTTATAAAAACACGAATGCAGTGTATGGCAGCACCAGCTTCGAATGAAAAATCTCTGGTTGGATTATAAAATGTTTATTGCGTTAATTCAAAAAGGGGTAAAACAAATTCGAAATATTTGGAACATTCTGGCATAACTTTAGTTACAAACCGAGTTCTCAACTAACTGATGTTGTAACTTTTTGCTACTTATTTTTCTTGCTGAATACTGAGGTTAATTTATCTTTTGTGATGCATTATAGCTATTCTTCAGATTTTAGTGTCAGTTTCATTTAAACTGTAAATCAATAGTTTTCATTTAAACTGTTGATTAAGGAACTGTAACAGATTTTATTTAATTTATAACCTTCGAAAGATTTTATAATTCAAGCTGGAGAATAATTTATTCGCTTATAAGGTATTTCTCCCGCCTTCTCAGCATGCCTTCGTAGTGTAGTGGTCAACACGCTCGGCGCGTATTCGAGAGGCCAGTGGCTCTAGTCCCGGCGAAGACGTCGCTCATTTTTCATCTCTCCTGTTTCGGAATATTCTAATGTCTCTACACGCTTACTTTTTAAGTTAGTTCACACAGAATAAACAATTAAATTTTTAGAAGTAGCCAATACTAATCTAATTAGCATACCGAGAGCTGTTAACGAGTCGGGAATGTGCTTGGTTGTCCAATCTGCTCAAAATGGCTAATGGTTGTATTTCTGTGATAGAATGAAAGTGGTTTTAATGCTAACGAATGAAATAGTTTTTAAATAACCTCAAACCTTACTTGGATAAAAAAGTGCTTGAAGATAAGAACTGTGACTTATTCAAATATTATTATTGGTTAAAAATAGGGCAAGGAAATTTACAAAGGATGCCAAAATTTTCCGGCAGAATTTGTCAAACAAATTTTGCATTAAATCATCAGTTTTTGCATATTCATATTTCCATTGCAACTCATTTCCGTTAAAAGTAGTGTCTGAAAAACGGTGTAAAGACATCAAATTAGAAGAAATATATTATTCACGAAATTCGGAAACGTTTATTTGAAGACAATCACGAACGAAAATAATTTACGTCTCCTCAGATGAATACATAATATTTCTAAAAACTTATAAAATCATACCACTGCATAAACTAGTCTCTAATATTTTGCAAGTATATTTTTTCTGCAGAGTATCTCAGAATTACTATAAAAATAAAACTGTCTTGCTCTTGATAAACTTTAGTTATACAACCAAAAACGAAACTTCTTTCCAAATTTCTTTTAAATTAACTGGGGGCAGCATTCGACCCGTTGCAACTAAAATGTAAGTGAAATATATACAATACTAGGCTCCTGAATTGCTGTTTTGTATCCCATAATCTAATTGCTGTATTATTGCAAGTTGTTTGAAATTCGGCCGAAACAATTATTATTGTAAAATATTCAACGAATTTATTTATTTATTAGCCCAAAGGGGCATTAGCTAGAAGCTCTCAAAATGCACAAGTACGATAGTAGGTTAATAAAATTTATTTTTATGAAAAGAAATATTTCAGACCTCTGGAGTTTTCCACAGAAATATTCGTACAAATTTTCACAGTATCACACACTAAGTTACACTTCAAACTACTGAGAACGTTCAAAATAACGCAATACAAAGCGCATCTAAAGAGAAAGCTAACTCATTTCACGTGGAACTTAACAACTCTCAAGAACAAAAACTAAGCAAATGAAAGAAGATGCTCTGTGTCTGTTCAGACATTAAATAGTTTTCAACCGGCCGCGAGATATTTCTAGTACTTTCTACTTCTCGAAATTACTAGAGGGTGGAATTGCGGTTACAGCTAACATAGTGATCAATTACATTTATTCAATTTTAATACATTTGTAAACACGGTAATTTTACGAGATATCTATCCATTTACTCATATATTAAATGCATGTGTCCCTGTATTCTTACTTTTCCGGCGTAGCTTTCTCTTAAAATTTGCCATGCGCTACATTATAGAGAAAAATACAACAATTTTAATTATAATTTTGCTAAAATTACCTATCTAAATAGAAATTCATAACAGTATTATCTTTCTAAGTCCGATATAACTCTCAACATATTTATTTTTAGCTCGAAAAGATTTACATTTCTTTAAGATTCCTGAATTAATATTTCGTAACATTTATTTGTTCTTTTGCAAAGAATTATTAATAGAAAAGTATGGTGGAAGATAAACGTTACGGTGCTATTACCACATTATGTTTCTCCAGAGTTTGAAAAGATAAATTAGTGATAAACCAGTTTATGTTATTCCATTATATGGCTAAATGTTTATTGGGAAGTGTTTTAATATCTCCGTTGAACAATATTTCAGTTTTTTGTTGCTTTTAAAATTTATTTCATGACCGCTTCTAAATGATTTACTCATTGATAGCATTTCTTCAATAAAAGGTTCAGGATTATGCTCTTGGAGGTGTAGATAAAGATAAAATAAAAAGGATACTTTAAAGAAGGGATAAGATGAAACCGCCAAAACGTGTTCTCTAGTATCATTTTAGATATAGATTACTCCTCATAATTTCCATCTATTAATACTTCAATAATATTTTATTCTGATGTAAAAATCTCTCTTACGATTATTCAAACGTATATGGCGATGTTAAAAATGAAAACTTAAATTCATTTGGAAAATTTATTCAAAATACATAGTCGTAATACTTTTCATTATTTCTGCAGAAACTGTTTCAATTTTCAGAATTTTTAGTTGCTCCATAGTGAACTTGAATCATTTAGTATAAAAAAAACAATTAATTCTTTTAATAGTTCGCCATAACGACTCACATCATTCAAGTTTCTATCATTTTAAAACATATTATTTTGCCATCACGCTTATTTAGTTCACATGTAAATAGTTCTTCGATGTCATAATTTTAATAAAATATAATAAAAAATTAGATTTTATGTTACGGATTATCATTAATCAGATTTTATATTACGCCAAAAGGTGCGTTTTTTTCATTTACACAAACCTACACGTTTCGAGAGTATTTGGACTAACACCCCTTTGGGCTAAAAATATTCAAAAAACAACATAGCTTTAGAATTTCCGAAAGACAGTCTCGCGTGCTTGGAGATAAAAATGTTTTATTCCATATAGTGCTGCTACTGCTCGTTTTAAGATCTTTGAGTTTGTTAATAAAAAAAAACATTTGTTAATCAAAAGTTCATTAAAGTTTTATAAAATATGAAATATAAAATTAGGAATTCAAAATTCGGGCTTCCAGGTTTGGTTGGTGGACTACGTTATTCAAAATTTGATGGCCCTAGCAACCGTCGTTTTTTCACAATTCAAGCAACATACATATACACATACATTCTTCATTATTTAATTTCTTTAAAAATAAAATAGAACGATAATATTTGTTGGCAACAACTTAAAAAGTGATACGCCGTTTGTAGTAAACCGGTGAAAACGTCGTTTCGAGACTAACAGCCCTTCTAGGCTAAAGCTCCTTTGGGCTAATCATGACGTCATACGTACACGTATTATACTAAAGTATCAAAAGTCTTTGTTTCCTGGTTTGGCAACAGAAAAAAAAAATACGGATTCGTTGTTGCTTGGAAAGACCGAACTGTTTTTATTCATACTGAAATGTTTTTATACATTTTCTTTTCAAGTATATATATAAAACTAATAAATTTTGCTTTTCCCTCTAAATTATTTTCTAAATTTTATCTGAAACTCCGCAGTAGTCCTTGCAGCCCCCAAAAAGTAAGGAACGCTTTAAAAAATGTGGAAGATTAAATATCACATTAAAATAAAATTTTGATACCTCGTCTTCTATTCGATGAAATATATTGAATTTTTATGAATTTTTTGTACTTTATGTTTTGACGCCAGGTGTTACTAACAACCGTGTTATGTTGCAAAGATGTCATATTTAATTTATTCCATTCTTGCAACAAAAGCAGCTATTCATAAATAAATAAATAAATAAATAAAGTTGTTTAAAATATAACTGTTAAGTTTTTGTAGTTAAGTCTAGGAGATAAGCATCAGAAAAACACGAAAGCATCGGTAAAATCATGTGTGTATTGTTACGAATTTGGTATTTAAAAAGCTAATATTAGTTCAATTATAAATTAATTGGTTTTATTTCTCGCACAGTGCAGCGCGTGACGAATATTAAAAGAAAGCTAAGCCGGAAAATTGAAAATACAAGAGCGCGTGCATTAAATAAATAAATATCTCTTTTTGATTTCGAGAAAGTACTGGAAAATTCTAGCGCGTGATTTTAAAATCTTATAAAAGGAGGAAAACATCTCAGTTTGTAGCAGTTGCTTAGTTTGTTGTTGTTTAAAAAAAACTACTGTTGTTGATTGTAGCGAATTCGTGGATTAGCGTTCTTTAGCTGTTTTGAATTACGTTCTATTGGACATTTGAGTAGTTAAAAGAAAACTACTGTGAGATATTGTAATACTGCATGATAACTTGAGAAAATTTAAGCATTTTTGTTGTGATAATAATAAATTTTTGTTCATTTTTTTTCATCGGACTTGTGCATTCATTTCATAACGAACCCGTACGCACGCAACAATTTTTGGTGTCAGAAGTGGGATTTGAATGCCAATAACAAGAGCGATGGAAGAACAATTCAGGCAAATGATGACTGCATTTGCTGCTTTCCAAGAAAAGATGGAAGGGGCCGTCAAATCCGTTAAGGAAGAAATGAAATTGGGCCAGGAATCCGTTAAGGACGAAATGAAAGCCGTTCAAGCTGGTCAAGAAAAGATTGAAGCATGTCAAGAAGAAATGAAAAGAGAAATTACCAGCATAATAGAAAATAAATTTGAAGCTATGAAGGCAGAATTGACACAGTTGAAAATAAAGTTGGACAAATTGAAGAAAAAGTTTCTTTCGTAAAAGATCAAATTGAAGAAAGAGTTTCTTCGGTGAAAGAAGAAATAGAAAAAAAAGTTTCTTCTGTAAAAGAACATATAGAAGGGAGAGTTTCGGCTGTGGAGGAACGAATTGAAGGAAGAGTTTGTGCCGTCCAACACCAAGTCGAACAACAAATTGATGAGAGAGTTTCTGCAGTTGCCAAAGAAATGGAAACGTTAAAGAAATTCGTAGCGACGGCAGGGAGCAAGAATGATGATTTTAAATTCTTACCGATGCCTGCTCGTCCATTTCTGAAGCTATCCACATATGATGGGAAGACATCCTGGCAAGTGTACAAGACCCAGTTTTCTATCGTTGCGGATGCGAATGGATGGGATTCCCAAGCTAAGGCCTGTCATCTCGCCGCTTCTTTAAGAGCCGACGCAGCGGATATCCTTCAGACTCTTCCCGAAAACAAAAGGTTAGATTTCGAAGCTCTGTCCGGCGCTTTGGAGCTGCGCTTTGGGGAGAAGTGTTTAAAAGACTACAGCAGGCTCCAATTAAAATCTCGTCAACAGAAGCCTGCCGAAACACTTCAGGAGCTCGCCACGGATGTTGAAAGGCTGTCCCACCTCGCCTTTTCGGAGTGCCCGACAGAAACAAGAGAAATCCTGTCGCTGCAATATTTCATCGACGGCATCCGAGATCCTGAAATACAGAAAGCTCTTCGAATGGCAGATGTAAAGGACATGAAAAGCGCTCTGTTGTACGCCATGAAGTTCGAGGCAGCCCAGCAAGCAACTAGTAGAGATCGCTACCCAGTTAGAGCTGTGCGAGTCCATGAGCCAGTGGATCAACTGATGGCTCGTTTAGATGATTTAGCCAGACAAGTCGACGCTTTGATACGGAGTAGGAGGGAGAAGAAAGTGGCTCTAAGGTGTTGGAGATGTGGTAGTGAAGGTCACCTAAGACGGAATTGCAGAGCACCCTAGGGTACGGAATATAAAGCAGATGATTTTACCAGACAAGTCAGTGGCTTGAGACGGAACGTATGTGAAAAGAAACTAATTCTAAAATGCTGGAACTGCGGAGTTGAAGGCCACATACGAAGAAATTGCAGAACATCCCGAGGTACGGAAAATAAGACCATTTCCCAGCAACGACGCAGTAAACAAATTAGTGACCATATCGAGGAACGGAGGTTGTCAGATAATGAAAAACCTTGTTTTAAAGCGCTTAAAATTTATACAGTGAGTGGCAACAGTAACGGAATGTCCATTGATGGGAATATCGATGGAGTTCCTTGCGATATGATCATTAACACAGGAGCTAATGTTACCATCATTAGGAAAGATTTAGCTGAACAGTTTAAAGATAAACTTATTTGGACGCCATCCTGTGTTACCCTTCAGACTGCGTCTGGTGATAAGATCGACATAACTGGGAAGTTAAACGTAAACATCACGTTTGGAAATGCCGCCTACCATCACACGGCTTATGTGGCGGATATCACAGATCCATGCATAATCGGATTGGACTTTTTAAGGAAATACAATTTTTCCTTAGACTTCAAAAACAACAAACTGCTTTCAGCATCTGGTGACATGACTATCCATCCTCAGAAGAGATCCTCACTTGGAAATGCCGACGCCTTGTCCGAAAGACCCAGCTCGGGAAGCCGCCGAAATCATACCAGGGTCGAAAAGAAACGCAAGACTACCATCTATTCTCCATCTCAGAAGCTCTCCGGTCGAGACCTTCGTCTGCCTTGTGACCACGTGTTTGATCGCCATACGGATGCGCCTTCATCGCCTGAGGAACACATCCAAGACGCCCAGGCCCGGTTTGAGGGGATGCACCGTTCTGCACGAAAGCGAGTCAACTTGGCGACGGAGAAAATGAAGACCAGATGCGACACAAGAGCTACTAGACATAGATCCAACAAAGGAGACAAGGTGTGGTTGTGGAACCCGATTCAACGAAAAGGACTGAGTCCTAAATTACAGTCACCTTCGGATGGTCCATATACAGCGCTGAACACGAATGACGTCGTGGTTCGGATCCGTGAGTCTTCGAACTCTTACGACAGGTTAGCTCGTTACTATGGCCATAGTACATTATGTAAATAATTGTAAATAGTATCAGACCATGGTCCTTTTTTGTTTTTAAATGTGTATTTGATTTGTTTTGTATTTAGTATTTGATAGTATTTGATTTGTTTAAGTTAGTTATTGCATTTATTGTTCATGTTGTTTGATATTGTAATGTAATGTTTATGCCTCAGTTGCATTTATGCCACAGTCGTAAATTTAGCTTCCTGTCCAGGGATTGTACTGCCCGGGACGTGCAGTCCTTGGGAAGGGGGCAGTGTTACGAATTTGGTATTTAAAAAGCTAATATTAGTTCAATTATAAATTAATTGGTTTTATTTCTCGCGCAGTGCAGCGCGTGACGAATATTAAAAGAAAGCTAAGCCGGAAAATTGAAAATACAAGAGCGCGTGCATTAAATAAATAAATATCTCTTTTTGATTTCGAGAAAGTACTGGAAAATTCTAGCGCGTGATTTTAAAATCTTATAAAAGGAGGAAAACATCTCAGTTTGTAGCAGTTGCTTAGTTTGTTGTTGTTTAAAAAAAAACTACTGTTGTTGATTGTAGCGAATTCGTGGATTAGCGTTCTTTAGCTGTTTTGAATTACGTTCTATTGGACATTTGAGTAGTTAAAAGAAAACTACTGTGAGATATTGTAATACTGCGTGATAATTTGAGAAAATTTAAGCATTTTTGTTGTGATAATAATAAATTTTTGTTCATTTTTTTTCATCGGACTTGTGCATTCATTTCATAACGAACCCGTACGCACGCAACAGTATTCTCCAGCAAACTAACTAATGTTTTCTTAAGTTGGTCAATATTTGTTACATTTTACGCAACAGATATCGTGGTATCAAGTTTAATTTCATCATCACTGAAAGGTCAAGGGAAGTTTAAATGTAAACGTAGAAGAATAGGATACAGTCATCATACAAAGATCAAGCAAAGCTAGAAAAAATACGCTGCGATTCAAAAGTTCCAAAACCTAATCTAAAACGGTTATGATTTAATTTTGTCGTTGACTTTTTTTAAGATGTAGAGTTTTAACCCACAGTCTTACTAAATTATAATGACAATCAACAAAAAGTATTCTTTTACTAAAGATACTGGAAATGGCCAACACATTCTTCAATACACAAATGCACATAATAGTATATGTTTTTACTCATTTTGTTCAAAATACCAACTGGAATATAACGCATAAGCTGTTTATGACGTTTAGAAAATCTTTCAGTTCTAACACTCTTCTTCAGCAAGATACAGCAGTTTGTGCTACTGTCCCTTCTTCCCACCTCCCACTCACTGTGAAAGTAAGAATACTTAACGTAAAGTGAAACACATTTACACCGAACAGCGATACTCGTAAATATTTCCCACTATTAGAGCAAATAATTTTTCTATTGGGAATTTGGGTACTTCTGAATCGATCTGTATTACTTAATACTGGAAAATAATTTAAAAGTATAACAAAGCAGTTACTTTTATTAATAAAGTAAGAATTCAGCAAAATTCCTCACATAGTAAGGGTAGAATCAAAATTTCGTGACACGTTGCATTTATATCTGAATAAATTATGCAGTATTAAACAGTTATAATACATTATATTAATTAATACTATGGTAATGCATGTTATGCAACTACTAATATTGATTTTAAATCTATGATATAACACTGCAGAGGCAGTATGAGATGTATTTAAAAGGCACGACAAAAAAGCAAAATTTAGTATTGCCTTCCCTTCCGAAAAAAAATAAGCTTTTATAATTTTTTTTTGCATGTGTATACAAAACTATACTTCAAAAATTTTAAATTTAATATTATTCTAATGAAGACAGCACCTGACAAACCCTTAAAAGAAGGTCGATGCACTGTTAACGCCGACGAACATCTACTCTTGAGGATCACAAGAAAAGAGAGAAATTTGTCATAGCTTGCCACCACATAGTAATAGGGGACTAGAAAGTAATGTCATTTCTGCGCATGTCGACAACAACATGCTAAAGGCAGAAGTGGAAGCAAATCCATGTCAAACACTTTTAACGAATCTTGGTCGACCATCCAAGAACATTTAAAGCAGAATGGAAAAATAAGCAAAGCAGGTGTTTGAGTCCCCATAATCTGTCCGAAAAGAACAAAGCCAACCTATCCATCACATGCAACGTATTGCTTCAACGGCACCATACAGAACCGTTTTTTGATCGTTTGATTAGTGGAGACAAAAAAATAAGTCCTATATGATAATCCAAAACTCAAAAGGCAGTTTTAATAGGGGTTACAAAGGGTTTATATCCCGAAAAGGTTCTTTTGGGTGTTTGATGGAGTATTCGCGAAATTGTTCATTTTGAATTGCTGAAACCTGGAAAAACTGTTAATGTAGACCTTTATTGTGAACAATTGTATCTAGTGAACCAATCTTTAATCGAAAAATATCTGGCGATTGTCAACGGAAAAGGCGTCATTCTGAAACACGACAATGCAAGACCGCACTGTGCGAGAAACACTGGAAAAATATAATGAATTGGGGTGAGATGTAATTGCCTCACCCACCATATTCGCCCGATATCGCACCTTCGTATTTCCCTTTATTCCGATCCCTACAACATTTTCTTAGTGACAAAAAATTTGAAAATTTGGATGATGTCCAAAATGCCATCTCGAGATATTTTACTCAAAAACCAATTGATTTTTATCGGTCTGGGATTGAAATCGGCATACTAGATGGCAAAAGGTTGCTGATAACGAAGGTGATTATATTATTGATTAAAAATAAAAACTTGTTACAAATTTATTCGTTTGAATTTAATGTAAGAAAGCGACATTACTTTCCAGTCCCCCTCGCGTTAGTTATGATTACATGGGGCCCGTTTTATTTTCAGTGCATTATTCAATAAGTTTAGTAAGATATTCTACATTTATTAGTTATATCATCTTTCCTTTGCTGCAGACGAAATCTTCTATGCATTTAAAGTATGCTTAAGGTAGATTAAGCTATGGCGTTTAGTAATCAAATGAAGAATCTATAAAAACATTTTACCCATTAGATTTGCCTTTTACGTTTTTGACTTATACATTTTTAGCGAACAGTCTAATGCTATGAGATTGGCGTAGTTTTTCCCACGGTTATTACGAGTGACGTTTTCCTAGAAAGTTCACCAGAAAGGGGCATCCTTCCCTTTAATCAGATAATTCTCGTGTGCTTTGTCATGTTCCGTTAAAGAAAGAAAGAAACGAATCACGTAATAAGCGAGATATTAAAAAATTTAAATCTATTTCTTAATAATTCTTATTTTTAAGTTTTAGTGCGACTAATTGACATTCTTCACAACTACATAATTGCTGTAATTAATAAAAGGCATTTCTAATTTCAAATATTATGTAGGTTACAAAATAATTCTTTGTATGCTGCCTAGTAATGAGTTTCTAGATTAAAAATTAATTATTAATTCCATATAAAGAAATTTTTTCTGAAGTTTTATCGCATTACTGAGTAGTTCTATTTTAATTCTATTGTTTAATTACTATTAAATTAGTCCATCTAAGAAACTATTAGCGTAACAACGAAGTTGGAACTGCTTTATAAATACCCTATTTATATTTGATCTTCGATATGTTACTGTTAAGATTCTAGCTGCAATAACGATAGGCCTAGTGTATTGTATTTAAGATAATAGTATTTTAAAAATCTCACAAAAAATAATTAACATCCCGCGCATATAAATATTTGGATGAGCATTAAAAATTTATGAATGGGATTCCTACCTGCTTGCACCAAAATTAAAGAACAAATCAATGTTAAGTAGAGTTTTTTTCCCCTTTGGCAATGTGCCATTTTCTTGATCAGCTGATTAAGAAAGCAAAGCTGGCAATGATTTCAACATCACATTGCATCTCACTTCAAAAAACGCAAAGCCAAATCGGCGTTTAGATATCAGCAATAATTAGCAGAGAAATTAGCAAGAATTGGATTCTTATTTTCTCTTACATTATTTCTGAACTAGGATTCATAAACTCTTTTAAAGGCGTTTAGGAAAATCTTGCTTAGTTTTTTTAGAAATACTCTAATTTGAAGAGTTAATAATATTAGATCGTAATAATTCGGTCGCAAAATCTACCCAAGCAACATTTCTCCGAAAAGATGCATGTACCGAAAAATATGTATATATTTCCAAACCCAGGCTAAAATATTCAGTGCAACATTAACCTTTTTTAGAGAAAAATTATTTGAAAGGTGAATTTAGAAAGAGCAATCAATAAATTCACAGGCTTAAACATTGATTTCAAATATTATGTAGGTTACAAAATAATTGATTGAATTATTTTGTATACATACAAGAAAGACCGTACAAGAAAGTTGAGGCATAGGTTTGTTACCTAAAAAATTCTGATTATGTAGCTTAATAAGCTTAATTGTTATTTTATAGAAACAAATCTGCAGTGTTCTAAAATTAGCAGAATAAAATAAGTAAAAATCACATTTTGGAGATTTACATTTAGAATCAGAGAAGCAAAGGTATTCATTCTCTGATGCTTTGATTTTTCTTGAACAGTTCAAGGAGACTGAACATGCAAGATTCATGGAAAATTCTGGATGTGTAAGAAAATTTAGTTACTGTGAGCCACATACCATTCAAATATAATCGAAGCTCGTAGCATTTTTATTTAGCAATCTCAGCTTGTAGCTTCTGGGATTCGTTATTATTAAACTAGGAAATTTTCCTTTCTCTTAGAGAACAGGATCATTGCGGAGGTAATCTTTCAGTTTCTGAATAGTATATTGATTAGAATGTTGATTTTCTTACAGTAGTGTTTTCGAGGTGTTCGAAATGAACCCAGTTATTTGATTTTTCCACAATGGCCACAATTAATGCGACTTTTTCCCTGTATATTGAAGTTGTATTCATGAAATATGTAGAAATTCATGTGATAATTATGTTCCTCAGATGATTTCAGAAACTCATATTGTTTTTCCCATGGGGACAATAATATAAGAATTTGATTATCATCTTGGCGTCATTCATGTAACTATAGAATACCAAACAGAATAAAACTTGGCGTGTTTTTCTTTCCTTTCACTCTTACTTATCACTCAGCCTTTCTAAATTTAAAAAATAAAATAGTTTGAAATTGGGTCAATCATTTTGAAAAACCTCTACACTTTATCTTCGAAATCGTTTAAATTCTCTTTATTGATCGGGAATTTGGTAATTACATCATAATATATTCACAAGGACTTATACTTTCTTAGGTAACACTTCGCCTGTTTTTAGTTGCGATAAAGAAAGAAGGTGATATTGTCAGGTCTGGTCGTGTAAATCCTGTAAGTTTTGTTTTTAGTCAGCCATATAGTCATTATAACAATTTTAAGCAGATATCAATTTATTTATTTCTAGAAAATTAATTTTATTTCTTCTTTGGATTTCTTGATTTTTGTATAACGATACTTCACTACGTCAAGTATTGTTACACGTACTGCAGAGATAAACGTACTTCGCTTTGATCCTATCAGAACTGCTGTAAAATTTACATTTTATTTTGCCAAATTTTTTTAGTTAAAATTAAGAATTTTAGTACCACGTCATTCTTTTCTCACAGAAACAAAATTATCCTAATCTATTACATTCTATTGAAATATTTCAACGTGATATACGCATAGCTCTGTAAGGATCGTGAATATATTTACAGGTGATTTATTACTTAATTTTTTAATTTTTTTCCAGAGTATTTTTATACCGTCTACTTTCAAGTGCTTCTGTCTATCTTAACATTATTTCATTAAATGAAATACAATAGATTGAGGGAATGGTTTTGAATAATACACACTGATGGAAAGGCAAAGGTATTTCATGGCCATTGTTGTTGTACTTACTTATTTTCAGTTGGTCAGAATTTAGCTTTACTCGTTATTCGGAATGCATTCGATTAAGATCAATATAAATGAGGAGATGAAAGCTTGTTTGGAAAACAGCAGCCACTGAATATAAAGCATTTGTTTTCAAAAGTATATTTTGTAAGCTTCGTGAAAGGATTTTTTTCCATCAAATTACGACTTTTTTCCCCAAAAAGAGCTTTTTTTTTTTTTTTTTTTTTTTTTTGTTGTTGTTGTTGTTGGGAGGACCTAATATGAAAAAATTTTAATGATGTCAATAGAAAGGTTCTGGATAAACAAAATCTGACATTTTACGTACGTGGAGCAATAATTGCAGTTAGTGAAGTACTATGCTCTAATCAATTAGAAACAAAATGTTCTGTTCTATTCTTAAAAGTGCTGAATGACGTTAATAACAGGCATTGAAAAATTACTTAAATGAATAAATTCATTACAGAGTAATCTCTGTTTATTTTGCTTGCGAAGTTAGAAAAAGGTTTCGTTTCGCACAATTATATTTATCTTGGATACTCTGTTTGCTTGGGTCAAGTTTGAAATTAATTTTTGAATTCCTTCTTATGCCTGATTTTCTTGAAATTTTCACACATACATATTTACGATGCAAATACAATATTTCTCGAGAACTTCTTTCAAAATTTAATATAGATATCATTTTATTTAATGGTGAATTTTTCTCAGAAATTTATACTTAATGGTCGATCATTGCAGGATTTTGCTCTTTACACCGCTGGATAACCCGAAAAATAGTTTTCGAAATAAATGTTTTTCGGAATATGGAACATAATTTACCAAATTTTGCCCACGACTTTTAGCGAAGATGAGATCATGTTTTAAAATCAAATAGAAGTTTAATAAACTGTATGGAATCTTACGTCAAAGTAGATGAAATAATTTTCCGAATTTCCTTTATAATAGTCCAGCAACGATACTATGGCGACATGCCATGGAATATTTTCGGAGGATGAGCAACAGAAATCAACGATGCCCTCGCCGGGATTTGAACCATGGGTCTTCCAACTGCTAACCAGATTACTTACACCACGAGAGAATACGATAATTATGTTATCGTATTATTCTCTCTTCCACTTAAGGTGGGAGCTGGTATACGCATAAGACCCAGTTTACTAAAAACAGGGGATATAAAATTATCGTCCATCAGAAATTTTTTTTTTCAAGAAGTGTAAGACTCTAGGGTCGTTCTACTACTTATAGCACGATATTACACTTTGGAAAATGCGGTAGTTCTTTTTAATTCGATTAAAATTAAAATCATGGAGACTCCCATACATAAGCTATAGTAGGACGTTAACATGATGTGACGGAACAACTGAATTGATAGGCTAGAAATTTTATATAAATATTCATAAGAACGATTACATTCGGTTCACTTAAACTTCTTTTCGACAATTTTGATTTAAAATTTCCCATCCCCATGATTATATTTTCAATTATATATTACAAAGAATATTGTAATAGCTAAAAAATTATTTTTTAGTTGACAGTGCATTTTTTAACTTCATGTAATTTGAAATTTTGTTTACAAATTTTATTTATTCGTAATACATATACTAATCAATATTTTATTCATTAGAATTTTAGAGGGCTACCTAAAATGTTAGATCACCTTTTTGCTGAGTCATCCCATCCCTCCCATAGCGCTGAAACTATTTTCAAATTTTTCTGCTATTATTTGAGAAATTTAGTAATTGGAAGTAAACATCTCAATTTATCATTTTACGGAAAGGAAGTTAGTTACTATGTTTTCTGAGCAACCTACTTATATATTATGTACTACATACATTTATACGCAATGCGTATTGTTTCCTCTATGTGATACATGCATGCAATTTATATTGTTTCCTTCATATATCTATTAAAGCAACGTGCTTTTCTTAGTTCTTCAACATTATCCAGTGGCATTTAGCACATGTCTCTGCACTTAACTTTTATCACGATTGATTAAATTGTGCTCAACACAGAAAAATGCGATTCAAATGAGTATTAAGCCATTCAATGAACAGTCGTTACAGCGCATTATGTCTGCGGTAACCTAAATGTAACGTTAACCGCATATCACACAGTGGGTTGCGACAACCCCTTTATTTTCATCGGAATTAGAACTATTTTTGGCTCCACTTGGCGACGTCACGACCCTGCGGGTAAACCTAAGAGTGACGTCACAGTTCAGCCCCATCCACAGAGAGATGATTCTACTGAAGCGAGAAAATGCTGTGGAAGATGAGAGAGAAGCGATGAGTTGAACCTCAGGAGTGAGCAGACACCGGCTTGTAGGCGATAGAACGTTAAGCATACCGCACATCAGGTAAAGAGTTTGATGTATATGGCATTATTATTTCAAGGCGCATCAATTTAATGTTTTAATTCAGTTTCTCTGTTAATGAGAAACGGTGTGCAATGTTGCTATTGAAATACATTTCGCTTGCTTTAATATCAGTGTATAATATGGAAAATAGACAGGCGATTGAATTAAAATGTTCGCTTGCCAAAAGTTTGATATTAGATATTAATATTAAAAAGAATGAGTAACTTTAGTGCATAAACAGTGCCATGAACTTGTATGAAATAAAATAATAATGTGGTCTTTCTTTCAAATGTTTATAAACTAATATTTATTCTATCGAAAAGATAAATAAATAAATAAAAATAGCTGCAGTTTTTCACAGGTTTATTTGCATGAATATATGGGCTTTATTATATCTGGTATATCTTAAAATGCAATGAACCCTATCATGGTGACCATTTCTCTAAGAACACTTTTAAAAGTAATTATTTACTATTAGGAATATAAATAACTATTAATACGGAATGTCATTACCGTAAGATGACCATCGCCACAGAAGATGAAAATCCTGTGGTACTGTGGTGGTCATCCAAGAGAAAGTTCACTTTATTCAGCTATATCTGTCTGTTTATTAATCGATAAATTTCTTTGTCTATCTGCAAATTATTTCTTTATAATTAACTACATCTACGTAAACTGCTTCCAACTGATTGAATATTTATTTGTATATCAGTACTGATCATTCTATTTATTAGCAGACAAATGTTACACAAAATCAAAATTCAAAAATTGAATAATAATTTTTATAGTTTTTATTTATTTATATTATTTTTTAGTTTGGCTAATTTAGCTCCAGTATTGGAGTGAACACGTTTTTGATCCTAAGTTCAAAAAAAAGTTCTAAGCTTTTAATCCTAAAAACTTAAGTTGTTAGAATTAAAAGGTAACGCTTTGGGTTACGAAAGGTATAAATAAAAGTAGAAATTACAAAATTGCAGTTTGCTAAAAAAAACTTGTTTAATACGAACATTACATAGTATTTAAAAAAAAAAACAGTAAAACAGTATTTAAAAATTTTTAAAAAAATACCTTGACTAAAAAAAGCTTATTATTATAATTATCAACTTTACAACAGAAAATATTTATAGTGCTTAATAAATGTTAAAGATATTCTAACACTGTAATCTAACGAAGCCGTGTTAGAATTTTATTTTAGAGATTGAATTTTTCTTCCTAAATTATGGAATTAATCCATTCAGAACCTTTTCCAGTATTTACTTCCTTTGAACACCTTATTTGACGTCCTCAAATCGTTTTGAAACATCAATTCGAAGAAACTGCTCCCTGCCATAAAGTACCATTAGTAACATCTTAAATTCCAGAGGCTTAGTATCCGTATTTTTGTCAATAGATAGAAAAGTTTGTTCATAAATCTACTCTTCTGAAATTATCATTTCATCATCACCATGTCCAGATGAAATGGAAGTGTAATTTTCATTAAAAAAATCATTGGAATTCCGAAAGATATCCCTTTGATCCTTTGTCTCTCTTTTGCAGAAATGATGATTTTACAGAATATTGCTCTGCAATGCATTAAAAGTCGAAATCGAAGGAATGTCATTTTAGTTTAATATGAAATTATTGGGAAAAAAATTTACCTAGATTATTTATTTGTAAATTTTGATAGAATGAGATGTTTTGGCTTGCACTTACATCTTTTTACTTACTTGTACGAAGTAAAAAGGAAGTATTGTAATCGCGAAAAGTTTCAGGCAGCATATTTCAACGAAAATATCCATTTTGACCGCTATCGAATGAAATTTAACGATGTTTTTGCGTGATATCTGTACGTAAGGACAGAATAAAGGACTCTTTTCCTCCAAAAAAATTATAAAATGAATTAATTACTTTAAAATGAATTCAGAAGAGAATTTTTCGTGGCATTTGTACGAACGTATGTACGTATGTACCTCGCATGACCCAAAAACGAGTAGTCTCAGAACGTTGAAATTTTGTATACAGGACTGCTATAACATGTAGATGTGCACCTCGTATTTTGGTTGCAATCAGCCGCACCAAACGTATATAAATATATTTATATATATCCACTCTGTTACCCGGCTCAGTCATCTCAGTTTCTTTACTGTTATATGTTTGTAAATTGTAAATTTTTTGCTTTAAAAATGATTGAATTATGTTGTTCTTATCTTCCGGTTAAGGTTTTTATGCCTTTAGTAAATATGTATGCGACAGTTTTAGAATTATCAACAATTTTAAAGTTGTTTAAATGCCGCTAAACCTAATAATGTTTTTGATGGCGGCCATTGCTTGTTTACATTTGAAACAGCAGAATAGTGGATTTGTTGCCAATCTAGAGAAACTTAGCTTCGCAACAACTAAGATAACGCCTTCATTTATTATTGCGAATTAAATCGTGCTTAATCCTTCCTGGAATTTCTTCGAGGAAATAAGTGTTTAAAATTTACTTCGTAATTTTTAATACAGATATTTTGAGTTTTTATGTATTTTTGCCTTCTCGCGAAGTGAGAACTGAATTAATTGAATGAGAAATACTCAATAGTCTGTGAAAAACTGTTTCTTTTTTGTTTTGTTTGCTTAATTTCTTTTATACATCGTTCTAGACATATTAAAGTATTTGAATAGAACATGTGGGAACGATTAGATAATTCTTCAAATGATATAAATTTTCTGAGTGCATTCTGAGTTATAATATGAACGAAATATGATAGTGTTAAGTGAACCTAGCGCCAGAGTGTCGCTATGGTAAACAAATAGAGTCAATTTTAAAGAATGCATTTATTCTATTGGGGTTTTTGCGCTGCCGGCGAATTAGATTTAATTCAATCCAATAAGTTTAAATGAAATGCAAGAAAAAATGCGTATAATTAAATATTCTGTACAAGGAAGTCATGTGGTGTACACATCAGATTTTTTAATTAAGGTATTTAATAAATTAATCGTTGGTATTTTGTGTGTTTTCTATATCTTGAAATGATAATCGTTTCAATAGTTCATCTTTGATAAACTATTATTAAATCTTGTAACAAAATTATATTTTGAAACTTCTTCCAGCACATTCATAAAATTAAAATACAGTAAACGAATTGCCGCTTAACGAAAAATATTTGCAATGATATAATGTGTAAGGTATTTTCTTTCTTCTTACAACGTGTCTTCGAGGTGTAACTGGACGTACGTCCGGCTAGGGATCGGGAAGTCCAGAGTTCGAGTCCTGGGGAAGGCGCTGCACGTATTTCATGTCTTCCGTCCCGAAATAAAATGTCTAGCGATCTCTACAGTAGTGTCCGAATTAAGAAATGGTCGATAATAATTCGTGACCACGAGGATCTGGTCATCTGGTGTCCGCCTCTCAGTCATCCTTTAAGCAATAGAAAATGTGAGCTATTTTCTCCCTCCTCATAGCATGCCTTCGAGGTGAAATTGGAAGCTCCCCCTTCTAGCTGTCAGGAGGTTCAAAATTTGAATAGCAGCAAAATTTATATATTTATACTGTTCCCGCTGTTTGCGTTACTTTTGACTGAAGTTTAGAAGCATATCTACAACAACAACAACAACAAAAGGGTATGAAAGCAAAAAGCATTGCTAATTGCAAAATACATTCGAAAGCACATAATATAAATCTTTTGTTTGTTATCGATGAATATTAATTAGGAATTTAATTAATTTTATTAAAATAAGCACATTTTATTATTTTTAAAAATAAGTCTAAAATTATACTTAGATGCCAAATTATCTAAAGTCATCCCAGCTTATGGTAAATTCATCTTATATATTTAACTTTAATTAAATTAACGAATAAAATAATAATTGAACGATTTAGTTTTGTGGCTAGTAATTAACAAGCTAAAATACTGTTTGAATATATATATGACAATCAGCATTTTCTTTTTGAAACAATGATTATATAATTATTTGATTTACAATGAACTGAGAGATCAGGCAGATTTAGAATCAACTGGAATTAATTTTGAGTAAAATTAAACATCGAGTTTATTCTACAATTTACAGGACGCTTTGCTCAATTAAATTTACTCAAATAAATCTATTTACGACAACTTAAATTAAATAACTATCAGAAAAAGACGCAAATTAACGTAACAAACCTTAGTCTTTCTCCTAAATTAAACCTTCACTTTAATTTAACAATAACAGAGGCTTTCCGAAGATGACTACTCCGGACCTCCTCTTGGTGCTAATTAAATTTTGAAGGTAATAATAGAATTCAAATAAATCATTTGGAGAATGAAGCACGCCTGAAGAACGTCATTCGAATGTCAGCAATGATATTGGTGCTATTTTCTGGGTCGTATTTGTCTACTTATTAGTTTGTTCGTGAGTTAAATTAAAACAACCTGTTCTGTCATCATAACATGTGCATAATAATAGAAAGGCGGTTTAATTTAAAATTGAAGCTAGTTAGACGAAGATAAAATGCTTTACAGCCGTATTGAAAATGTGTTAAAGTGCAATATATATATATATATACGTGTAATGATAGCACAAATTTTGGAAGCACTATGCCTAGAAATGCTGATTGCGTAGATACTTGATGCTTACAGCGTCCGTCCATTTTGAAGAAGAAAGAGTCGATCCGGATTAAATTCCTTTTATTCATTTAAATTCTCATTTGTGGTCACAATTCACTTGGCACTCTACTCGTGAGTATTAAAGAACATTTAAAATTTTGATATTATTGCCATAGAAGCGATTGCACACATACGATTGCAGAAAGACGTCTGGTCAAGAGGAAAGCACAAGCAAAAGTGACGTATCGGTTCATAGAAAGAAAGGAGGGAGTCAAAAGTTTCAGTTTTTAGTTTCGGTTTACAATTTGGTGATTGGTCGAGAGGCATCTGCATTAAGGGTTACGTAAGATCGCATAACTCATTTGAATGACGCAGAAAACGGCGCTATTTTTAAGACTGAGAGATGAAGTTTCCAAATGAAATAGAAAATAAAAGAGGCTATAGTGAATTAAATTTAGAAGTTTGCTTTCATATTTTTTATCATACATATATATATATAAAGGAAAGTAGGAAAAAAGAGACTCAAAAAGAAAATGCCAGTTATTCAAATTATTTCTCGAACTTTCTGGTCTTAGAACTGTAACTAAGTAAGCATAATTAAATATGTATTTCATTTCTTTAAGTATATATGATTACTATTGTATATTTTCGAATATTTGAAATGGAAAGTTAACTCATGTCTATAAATTTGATAAAGTACGAACACTTTTCAAATATATTTGAAAATTTTTATTGTTATTCTGATTCGAAAACGTCAGAATTGAAACGTTTTTTTTAATTTTAGTTTAGTATGGCAAAGCGCACTAGGGCTATCTGCCTAAGGGGAGGGGAATTTTCATGGAGTATTTTCTAAGGGAAACTGTCTCTTATACACGTTACACATGGGTAAAGTCACGAAAACGTCCTTGTAGCCAGCCGGGATTCGAACCCAGATCCGAACTACCAGTGGTTAGCGATCTTGCCTTTTGGCTGCTGGTGGACCCTCAGAATTAAAACGGAAACGTTTCCTCTTAATATGTTGCCTTACTGCAAAATTTAATGCGTTATGACTCTCTAATGCATTACACGAAAGTTTAAATGCATTCGATATAATATTACGTGTTGAGAGGCAATCCATTTGGTTGCTATGAGGTAATAATGCGTTATGACTCTCTAATGCATTACACGAAAGTTTAAATGCATTCGATATAATATTACGTGTTGAGAGGCAATCCATTTGGTTGCTATGAGGTAATAATGCGTTATGACTCTCTAATGCATTACACGAAAGTTTAAATGCATTCGATATAATATTACGTGTTGAGAGGCAATCCATTTGGTTGCTATGAGGTAATAACACCAGATGAGACAACTTTCAGAGTCTTGGAACTAGAGTATCTGCGAGCTGTGTTTCCGAGAGGTCCAGACTTCATTTATAATGGAGAAAGAAACATTACAATTTTTATTCATCGCATTATTATTATGAATAAAAAGAATCACGTAAAACAAAATGAAGAATGAGGGAACATTATTTAAGGAAGCTTCAAGATTTAACATGTTTTCAACTATAATTTGTTGTTAACTACGTTCGACCTTTCCTTATGTGCTTGAGAGTAGGAACAGCCATTATTTAAGATTATCTTCAATCTGATCCCAAGGAAAAAGTACTTTCTGTAACTATTAAGTGCACTTATTCAAAAGTTATATCCTCAGCCCCATAATAAAATACGTAAGTTTAAAAATAAAAAGAATGGCAACAACATTAACAAATTAACTTTCCAATCATGTACAACTATATATTTGTATAAAACTGTACGCGAAAGCATTTTATGATTTAAAAGGATTTAATATGAGGAATTTGCTAAAATGCAAACATATACAGACCATCTGAACTTTTAAATGGCAAAATCTTTGAACTATTTTTAACGACAGCATTCGTTTTTACATGAGTTTCTTCCAAAATACCCGTATAAAATCGAATTTTAATATAAACGCAAAAACAAAGTTTGATTTTTTTAAACTGTTCAAAATTCATAACCTCTTAAATCAGTTCATAACTTTTATAGACCATACATGCACTATGTGATACTGAAAGAAAGACACAGAATACTCTGAAGCTAACTCATTTACTTTTAAGTGGGAATCAGATTTTAGTTGTATGGCTTCTGTGTTCAGGTTACAGCCGTTTAACTTAAAAAAGGAAAATACGTTGGATTATACATAAAGTTCTGAAGCATCTACAAAAGAAGAATTACAGAAGTGGTTCACAGGATTGTTGAATGATTTTGATTAAACAGAACTTAAATTCATAAAATCCTAAACAATCGGTTGCAGTTATTATTGGCTGTTATTTTACAATCACTAGCAACGATTTTTTACATTGAGGGGTAAATTGTTGTCTGCATCAATTCAAATTTTTTTTAAGCCCAGATTGACTCATATAAATGCATTTTAGCTGAAGGATACACTTTTATACTTTCTTAAGAAGAAGTCTCATTTTTCGAAATAAAAAGATATAAAAATCTTAGATTCAAGATAATTAAGAGCCCAACATGTAGTACGCTCCACAATAAAAGAAAATACCGGTAATTACTGCTTTCGAACGGAAACATAATTTCTATTTTTATCTAGATAGAAGTGCGTCTTTCGAAGACAATTTCGAAAGCAAGAGGGAAAAAATAGATATTTATAGAAAATTTCTGACCTAATTGGTGAGCTGTATCATCAAATCTTAAACAATCTCAATTGCGAATAAAATAATATATAAAGTGTAAGTTGAAAAAAGTGAAGAAAGAAAAAATCAGTATTTCTTATTTTTAGAGATATATGATAGAATGTAAGACGAGATGTAGAAGTCTTTCGGAAATCATTTATTCCATGAAAAACGGAAGTTTGTTCTGATTATAGAAGAAGCATGGCTATATTTGAATTGCTATAACACAGAAATTTCTGTCATAAAACGAAAAGAAAGGCTTGGGAAATTTGATTTTATGAGTTTAAGGAAAATTTTAGTAAAGTATTTATGATTAAAGTTAGTTTTTCATCCGATGAAAACTAAAAAAGAGTCTAAAGCAACATAAAAATTAGTTTAGTATTATCATATTATGGATTTTGGTATTTAAAAAAATTTCATTTTTATTTAAATATAAAAATCCGAATAATATAAAAGGCGTTTAATTTAGCTGACGTAAAACCTCGTTATATACGTCAATAACTGCAACGTAATTTCCAGAAATTAGAGGTGAGGAGACAAGAGATCGCTACAGAAGCCCTTTTCACGTATTGCTGCAAAGTTTCTTGGTGCGACGCCAGTATGTTACTATGCTTCTGGACTATCAAAAAGGATACTTTCAAGATGACCAAAGGCAGTTAACAGATTACGAAACGCAGCACAAAGGAGTGGGAAAACATTTCTATGATTAAATTAAAAAATATCATTTCTTCAGGAAAATAAAAGAGGAATTGATATTTAAGACAAAGTTTATCATAATTAACATTTGAAAAACTTAGATTAATGGTTTTATTGCATTAAAATCGTTCAAAATGTGCGAACTTAATCTTTAGACCCATAAAATTAGCTTTAAGTTCTTATAAAATCTCTAGCTTTACGTTCAACAGAGTAAAATATTAATCATAACAATCATTGCGAACACCCTGTATATTGAAATTTATAAATGGTGTAATCTGAAATTTAACTGAATGAATAAACTAATTTTTTAAATTTACGATAAGTAAAATAATATACATAAATAATTATAATTCATAGTACCTGATTATATATTTTAGTAAGTTAAACATATACATAATGCTATACACACTATCAATGGAAATATTTTTGATTTTCATTATATAATTTAAATGAAATCTAACTATATTTATGATAGTTCATAACAAAATGAAATAAAAGATAATGTTCTTATTTGTACTTGATTCTTCTCTTTTGGTAACGATCAGGTTTATCATTCTCTCAAAGACAATAACAACGGCTTAATTCACAGAAAAATCAGTTTTTTTTTTTTTTTTTTTTTTTATGTTTGGAAGAAAATAAAGTTTGTGAATTTTATACGCACAAAAGATTGATTTTAGTTGAGGAAAGATTAATAAAGTGCTGATTGAATAACAGCAATCCTTCAACAGAGGTAATGCTATCGTAAAAAGAATATAAGTAACAGATCTGCAGACAGGAAATTTAGAGTCGACTTGGCTTAAAAGTAAACAGGAAAAAAAGTGTTATTGTTTTTTTATATTTGCGAAATTGTGTTGCTATGATTTATTTCTGCAAAGCAAAAATTTGTGCAAAAATTTTGCATAAAATAAAGGACCGTTTATGGGATTTTAAATCTCTTTCACAAGTAGTAGCCCGACAAAAAATGTAAGTGCTGAGTTTTTTGCGAAGTTTCTTTACCCCAAAAGTTAATGAGAATGCCAGAAGATGGTCAAATAAAATAGGAGCATACCATTTTACATTATCATTTATTACCATCGAATAAACAAAATTCTGTTATAAAAAATCAAAATTGTCTAACACATTAGCGCGCAAACATTACATTTCATATGGCATCGTTGACGGTGAGTGAAATATAAAGAAAAATTAATACAAAAATTAAAATGATCAAAAAATTAATAAAAAAAAAAATAAACTAAAATGAATTTTAAAAAAAGTAAAAGTAAACTAAAAATTAATTATTAGTACATATTGTGCCATTGCGACAATTTCGCAATCACTTCTTCCTTCTAGTACTGGAGTGAATTCAGAAGTTGCATTAAAATACCCTGCAGGATGCTGGTCATCTTCGCTTGAACCTTCCTTAGTAGATTGAATATTAAAGCATGATCTGAATTTTTTATCATTTTCATTAAGTTTATTATTTTATTGCGGAAATTAAAAAACACAACACATTTCATGTAACAGTAATTTGCATTCTAAATGCATTTTATTTCAGCTCCCGAGAAGCAGAAAAATATCACAATTGCAAAAAAATTCCTTGAATTACTGTAGATCTTTCAAACATTCATTTCTTGCAGAAATTTAAATTTGGATATTTAGTGTTAATTGTAGCAACAGTGTTCCGCAACTTATAACACGATATTAACGTAGTTGTTGACAATTAGGTTATTCAGAGACGAAAAGTTAATGATCCAGAGCGTAAAGTTTATGATTTGGTTTATTCGATTATGGCAGAGCATGCTAGGGCTATCTGCCTAACGGGAGAGGTCCAGGTTCAAGTCCCGGCGAGGGTATTGCTCATTTTTCACGTCTGCCGCATCAAAATAATTTAATGACTCTACAGGAGCGCCGGAATTAAAAAGTGTTGGACAATAATTCATCACCACTACGATTTGGCGATTGGTTATTCTAACCCCCAGTCGCCCTTTAACTCTTTGAGGGGCAAAAAAAGGAAATTTATTTTTTCAGCAAAAATCTTCTTTTATTTACTATATCAGGTGTTACAATGAAATTATTTGCGACAATTACACGCATTTTCTCCAAGACGCGTGAAAAAAAATTACCACTTCTGGTGGTTAGTGTCTGTAACCACCGCCACAGAACACATCCCTACAAATCAGTCTCTACGGTACTCATGGAAACAGTTTTTCTTTTCCAAGCAGAGTGCAACTTGCATGTGCTGCATTTCCACACTGTTCTTATAGGCGTTTCCTTGGTGCTGCAGAATGCACATCGTCGTGATGTTGTCTTCGATGGCTGACGCTTATTTTCTTGAAGATGAATTGCTGCATCAACTACTGGCTTATGTTTCTTGATTGGAATGTCCCGGCGAGAGAATTGCTTCTTTTTCAAGTCTCCTGCTTCAAAATAACCCAATAACTACAATTTTTTAGATTTAAAAAATACTCATATTCTAGTTTTGATGCATCTTATTTTTTCAAAATTTTTATCAGTAGTACGTGAACTAACTAATAATCGTTTCTTCTAAAAAATTTTAAAAAATTTTTTAACTTTTTTATGTAGCAGCATATATTCCAGCAAGAACACAACTCGAGATATTACATTATTTTTCGTTGTCAGCATGAACTCTGAGAAGTCGGTGTAACTTAACCACACAAAAAGACCGGTCAGCTTGAAATTATGTATATGTAATTAAGGCTGCAATACAGCCGTTTCCCTCGACTTAGCAAAAAGTTTTGCAAGTTTTAAAATTCAAGCAGACACTCTAACTATACTTTTCTATAGACAGCATCGAAATCCAGTTTCTTTCACTTGCTTATCCTTTCTTAGTCAGTGGCAGAAGAGTAAGGTCAATATAGCAGATAATTCATCTCATTTTCAGCTTCTAGCGACTGAATGGTCTAGTTAATTTGGAGTTTTTTGCTGTTTTCTTTACGTTTATTTTCAACGCGATTGAACTTCCTTTAGAACGTAATATAGGAAGGTATACTTTCTAAAAAAGTAGTCCCGGAATATTTCTTTTAACAAATAATCTAAGTAACGTAATTTCTCCAATATAAGGCTGTTAATTACGATGAAAATTTACTCCAGAACAGACGGGTAATTAAATTTCAGCTGTTAATGTTCGTGAAAATCAGAATACTGTTATTAAGATGTTTGAATTGGATATGTTCTCACGTAAAAATGATCCAAACGAAAAGATATTATCCAACGTCTTCAAAGGGAAAAGGAGTATTCTATAAGAATTCACGGACACTTAATGAAATTCTTCGGCATATGATATTACAAAGAATTCCTGGACTTAAAGAATGACCTGCTCGAAAGGAGAAATTCCAGTCAAACAAGCAACGATTATGAAAAGATTAGCGTTAGAAAATGAAAACTATTTTGGCTACTAAAACTGACATATTTTACTAGATGCAATATTTCCAGTTATAAAACTTAATTCACTCTTTTAACTGCAAAATGTAGATGCATTCCTCATTCTTCATTGATTTCCTGATGATACCGAAATCCTATTGCTTAAATACGTATGTTAATCATATGCCTATAGTATTTCTCTATATTATTTTGCTTTACTTTTCCAATAATACTTTATTAGTTTTTTGTGGTTATTTTTAGAGATATCATACTGCTGAATATTAGGTGTAACGTTTATTTTTCATTATCAACCACCGATTTTTAAGGAAATATGGAGTAAAATATTAGTTACAAATATTACATTTATTCGCTCTTATATCACATGAAAGCTTTTTAAATATGGTCACAGGTATCTAAAAATAGTACATTTTTTTATTAGATTTCTTTCTTTTGTAAAAACGATTCGGGTCTGCATATAAGAGTTCAGCAGGAATCAGTCATCATAATGGGGGTCCAACATTATAGTGCAACACCTTTCCAAACAAACGATATCTTGAAACATTTCCCTTGCTGTTAAACAAATAGTTTATGAAGCTTTTGTTTTATATGGATACAATAATGTTTTGACTCTCAATTTTTTACTACTCTGTTCTTTTCCTGTGTTACTAATCATGATAATATATTCGTATAAACTTATGATTAAAAATTCTATTTCTGTTTTAAGATGCCAAACCATATTTCAGAATGCCATTTTATTAATAGAAACATTTCTTCTAAAATACGGTGAGTGATTAAGTGATACAGTGATTTTAAGGACTTCGCTGCTTAACAGTTAAGTGAGCAAATTCGTCACTGAATTTTATAATTCATTAAAAAAAATCAAGATAAAATGAGAACCGGTTGCGTATGGCAAATATTTACGCATTTTGAGGATTTTCCCAACTTATCAGGACTTGTATTTCTCTTGATTTGCGTTGGAAACATGAATGGTCCTGAATTGGAACAGGGAGCTTACTCAAGCTATGTTCAAAAAAGTGTGAAGTAGACAACACAAGCAGGAAGGGTATACGAAACCCTTTATTTTCAATCTTTTACAGGATCTTCCGAGCTTCGGAATACAAAGACCAACCACTTGTGGTCTGACTGTAAGAATATAAAAACTACTAACTAAAACTGTAACTAAAAACTAACTTTGAATTAGTATACAAATGCCTAGCACTAAGATTGGCCTTTATTTAAAGAAAGCTACATATGTAGTACGCCGAGCTGCTTAAACTACAATACGTCTGCAATTATCAAGAGGGCTAAACCTCTGGCCTTAAAGGCAACCAAAAACCGAGTGAAAACTCGTAAAACTACAGTGGCAAACGACTTGCTTCCTATAACTCCTTCCTACCCCTCTCTTGGCTAAAAGCCACAACTTAAGTACTTGGCGTTAGCAAGACAATTTGCATAAACAAGTTAAAGCATTTAATTCTGGCCGGAAGTAGAAAATAAGAAGTGATAGTACAGTTTTAAAATAAAATAAACGTTACTAAAACTTAGGATCCTTACAAACTTATTCGAATATTTTGTTTTGGTATTTTAACCTTGATGCTTAATTGGATATTAAAAAAATTTACGCCACTTTATATACAAACTGAAGATAAAAGCTATTTTGAATTCTATAAATTAACTCGGTAGCCTGACAAGGTCTACAGGCGATGGATTTCGGTCGAATATAAATAAAAACAAAACGAATTTTTTGTTATCTTCTTATCATCTTCAATTGCAATCAAAAGAGCGTAACTTTGTTGTTCTTTATCTTCTCTTACAAATGTTTAAACAGCCCAGAAAGTGAGAGTTTAGTTGATCCAATAGCAGTTTCGTCCTATGTAAAATGACAACTTATACGGAAAGAGTAAAGAATACTATCGAAATCGTAAAAGAATTTTAACCTACCACAATTAAAAATGTAGCTTTATATTTCAATTTCTCTTTCCAAATGGCTGGTTTTCTGTTCATTAAGACAGCGTGAAGCAAACATTTCGCTTCACAAGAGATTCAAAACTCGATCAATGATGAAACTGTGCGTTGTTTCTGTTTTAATAATACTGTTAGTACGATGCTTTTTGTAGCATTATTTTTATATTTAGCATAATTGTTAATATGATTCTTAACGTGATGTCTTTTCTGAACTACGATATATGTCTTCCAATAAATTTTTTTGCGATAAAAAATTTGTTTTGCTTTCAGAAAAGTGCACTGCGGGATTACTGTCAGAAGTATTTTTATTTGGTTAACGTGTACAGCGATTTGATAAAAACTGCAAGTTGCTGTAATGAATATTTTATTTTTACACGCAAAAAATCAATAAATTTAGGTTTCAATCTTTCTGAATTAAAAATAAAACAGCAAGAAAAATGCCTGCTAGGTAATTGAAACTTTTAGTATTTTAATCAAATTTGCCATAATTAATTAGATGAAAATTATTTAGCTATTAGAAATGTCTTTCCAATTTTTTGTGCAGTAATGTCACATTATGGTACGTTATAAGTGCAAATGCACTTTGGATGTTTTTCATTTTACGCAATGATCGGAAATGCATAAACATTTATTCAAAGATTAAGATGCAATAACACGCCGAACAAATATTAATTTAGAAGTCAAACAACAAAAATCAGCGCATATATATGTCAAAATTTGTGCTTTTGCAGCTGAGGATGATAGTTCGGCCCAAGGCGTTTGTCTTCCGGAGTACCTTTGCAACTTAATGCAATTACCTCCACAACTTCGATAAGGAAACTGAGTTGATTAAGAAAAAGCATTAGCTAAAGGAAAAATGAACAAACCGTTAAGGGTTTACTATGAGAGAAATGAAATTCTATGAAACTAGTCCTGTGAAAATGTGAAAATATAACGCTGATTTTTGTTGTTTGGCTTCTAAATTAATATTTATTCAAAGCTTGAGAACCATTAACCATATTTCACTACGTTACGAAACTAACCTTGATTCAAAATCCTTTTTCTTTTCTTTTCGATTTTGAACTTATAGATAGATGATTTTCAAAGAACTTTTGAATATGCCGTTAAATCACACACTGGAAACGAATTTGATGATTCACTAGAAGTTTGAGGCAGCAGAATTCGAGGACCACTAGGGAAACTTTCACCAGGTTTATCTTCTGTCGACTCTTTACAAATATGTAATGATTTTAAAATGCGTAGATTAAGGAACTGGAACTTTTAACAGCTTAGATATTGCGTAGATGGCTGAGAAGACTGTAGTGGCTTGAAAGCAGGGCTAAGTGGAAAAAGAATGATGACGCATTTAGCACAATGGATCTTAAAGAATCACAATATTTATTTTTATACGTATATCAAACCATCCTTTTGCAGACAAGATGTTTCCTAATTATATTTGAATAAAAGTTTCATTTTGAAGTTTTATTTGAAGTACGACGTCACCTTAAGCAAGTAAGCGGCAGCAGCATGAGTGGGAAAAGTTTCAGTTCCAATTTTTGGTTTACAATTACAGGACAAGAGGTATCTGCATTAAAACGTTGCGTAACATAGAAAAGTCTGGAACCCGGCAGAAAAAAATGGACCCAGGGGGAGATCACCAAAATTAGAATGTTAATTTTGAGGTCGTCAATTATTTTTTTAAAAACATTTTTCATATTTTGTTATACCTTACATATGTATATGTGAAAATAATTTGTGATATGTTAATAAATAAACAAGTTATATGTTCGTATATCGGTCTTGAAAAATGAAAAACATGAAAATACAGAAAAAATTCTTCACAAACTTGTACAATTTGTTATTTTTTATATATAAAATCTTTTTTTTAGAATAGTCATCCAAAAACAGGTTAATGTTAGAAAGATACAACACTACTATAGTACTTTTCTCATCATCGATCGCATATAAAAATGTGTAGTCGATTGTAAAGACAACAGTTGGGATTATTTTTTATTTAAATTTTTATTATTATAAAATGAACTTTATATTATGATTTTCTGTGGGATTGTAACTACATATTTTTTATAGTCCTAGCAAATTTTACAACCAGTAAATAATGAGCATGAGACCCCAGTTTTATGAAATTCTCGGCAACATTTGTAAGGCCGCGAGTCTGTAGAACAGGAGCAACTGTGTCGTTTTCTATTGCCTTCTATCGCCGTGACTGCAAAAGAAAAGGTATTCTGTTTCCTTGACAAGTTGCCAACCCTTGATCCATATTGACGCGTAGTCTTAAAACTGGTCGATTGAAAGAAGACGAAAATGTAAATCCTTTTGAAAATCTGAAATGTGACTGTTCCATGAAACTAGCGTCTACATCCCAAAACGGCAGCCTATGCGAGAGGCGATTCTACTATTTTCATCGGGGAGTAGGTAAGTTAGAATGGTTTTCTGAGGAACGCCGACGATAGTGCACGATGTTTGCTTACATTAAGAAGTTCAGAAAATTACAAAGATGGGTTGCCTTAATTTCTGCGGTTACTTTCAGAGAAATATTAGGCAGGTTTTTTTTTTTTTTTTTTTTTTTTTTGGTTTGCTGATAGAGGGCAAATAGATAATTTACTTTTATAAATCCGCGTTTATCTATTTAAACTTCAGCAGATTTAAGATGAAGTGAATATATTTAACACAACAGAACACAAGCTTAAGACTTGTAAATCTTTTAAAAAACAATACATCGATAATTAAAAATATTATTTATAGTTCATTATTAAAAACTCTTTATAAATGCATAGTTATCATATAATTAACAATTCATTCATGCATTATCTCATTATTTATTATAATTAGAAGTGAAGATATTTTTTACAGTAATGTTTAAAAATTTGCTGTTGTCTTTTAAAAGATTTACAAGTCTTAAGATTGTGTTCTGTTGTGTTAAATATATTCGCTTCATCTTAAATCTTCTGAAGTTTAAATAGACAAACTCGGATTATAAAGGTAAATTGTCTATTTGCCCTCTATCAGCAAACCGAAAAAAGTGCCAAATATTTACCTGTAAGAAACCGTAGAAACTAAGGCAATCCACCTTAGCAATTTTTTTAACTTCCAAATGTAAGCAAACATATAGTCCACTGCCGTTGCATTCCTCAGAAAAGTATTCTAACTCCCCTACTCCCCGATGAAAATAATAGAATCGCCTCTCTCATAGGCTGCCGTTTTGGGATGTAGACGCTAGTTTCCATGAATACCGTCAATTTCATCCATAAAAGTAAATAAAATAAAAGTTGTGAATAATTTGTTCAGTTTAGAGGTATCAATTTTTTTTTCCCTGGCGTAACCCTGCATCCTACCAAAATTTTGAACCGACAATGGAAAACTTTTGGAGTGAAATTTAACGAGAATTAATATTAATAATTAAGTATTTTATATCCTTATAAAAATGCATTGTTTTATTTATTTCGTTTACGGAAGATGTATATATTAGGAACGTGAATTTACCAAAATTTTCAATTGCCAATAATTCGATAAAATTGCCAATAAAAACCATTAATAAATGCTAAGCAGGGATTTATGGTGACCGGAAAAATACTCACAGGAAAAAAGCCCACAGGAAAAATGCTCACAGAATAATGCTCACAGGTATAAATGCTCACAGGAAAAAAGCCCACACAGAAATATTCCCACAAAGAAAAAAGCTCACATGGAAAAATGCTCACTTAGAAATATACTCACACGGAAAAAAGCTCACATAGAAATATGTTCACATGGAAATAAGCCCAATGATAAATAGTTCACGTAGAAATAGCCATACATTAATGAAAAAATAATTAATAGATTTAAACATCGTACACCTACTCTAATTTTCTAAAGAAAATTTATTTAAATTACCAAAACATATATGGTATATATTTCAAAAACTGTATAACTTATGTATAGATTCAGTTGTTATATAAGATTGCTATTAATTATGGGCCGTTTTGAATTAAGAAAAGAAGAGGAGGAAGGAAGTAAAAATGAAAGAGAATATAGAGTGAAAAAATTATTACAATTTTAATTGTTAAAAAAATAATAAATATAAGTTACACATTTTATAATATAAACATTTAGCAGAATAAGCAAATAGAAATTATTATTTTATTTAGATTACGTAAAATACTAATTCAGAAGTCAAACAACAAAAATCAGCGTTATATTTACAAAATTTTTTTTCAGAACTAGTTTCGATGGTTTTACCGAACCACCATCTTCAGCTGCAAAACCGCAAATGAACAAGATAGGAAATAATGATTAGATAAGATAAGAAAGCCTGGACAAGAATAAGCAAGTGGCGCCATCTGTTGGTAAAACCAGAACTAAAACATAATTTCTTTAAAGGCCGAAGGCAAATTTGGATTGGAATTAGGATCGTTAACTGGAACAGAAAGATTTTTATGAATGTGAAATGCCTCTAGAAAATCCAGTTCTCCAATGGAAGATGTTTTTTGAATAATTTTGGCAGCAGAAAAACTGAAAGTGTGGTTTTCGGACCAACAATGTTGAGCAACAGAAGACTTCTGTGTTTCCTTTTTTTCTAACATATGCCTCATGTTCCTTGACGCGAAATTTTAAGGCTCTCTTAGTTTGGCCAATGTAAATTAAACCACACTGGCAAGGAATCCTATAAATACCCCAGGAATTCATATCCGGAATGGGGTCCTTGAGTATGGAACTCGGAATTTTATTGATGGAAGAATAAACAACCCGAAAGTTAAATTTCTGCAAAATATGTGCAACTTTATAGCTAATTGATGGAAAGAAGGGAATGGCAACAGAATTTTTATAATCTCCTAAAACAAGATTGTGCCTTTTAGTGTGTTGAGAATTTTTTAACTGCTTGATTAATAATGTTGGGTGGAAAGCCCCTGTCAATAGCTATTGCTTTTAAATACTTTGGTTCTTCATCAAGGGCTAGTTTGGAGGAGCAAACTTGAAGAGCACGGAAAACATAGGAATAAAATGAAGCTAACTTTTGTTTAGTCGGATGACATGATTTAAAGTGTGGTGGAAGGCAAACCGATGAAGGTTTACGGTAAACCGTAGTACTGAAGTTGGATGTGTTACGTGTGACCAGAATGTCGAGAAACGGAAGAGAATTGCAAGTCTCAAGTTCAAAAGTGAACTGAATAGCAGGATCAATAGAATTCATTGTTGAAAGAACTTTATTTAAATCATCTTTATTACCTTCAAACAGAGTAAAAGTATCGTCTACGTAGCGGAACCATGCCGGGAAGTTTAAAGTTTCAAACAATTTTGATTCATAATAATGCATGTAGATATCAGCCAGGATGGGACTGAGGGGGCTTCCCATGGCTAATCCCTCAGTTTGCTTGTAATATTTATTTTGGAAAACAAAATGTGTTTGTTTCAAACAGAGTTGAGTGAGAGAAATTAGCTCATCAATTTCGATGCAAGAGAAATGAAATTCGCGAAGTTTGGTTTCTAGACATCTTAATGCACCCTCCACTGGGACATTGGTGAATAATGATTTTACATCAAAAGAAACCATGAGTAAATTACTAGGAGAAATGTTTTTAACTTTTTTTACAAACTCTATTGAATTTTTTATGGTGTAAATGTTATTGTCTAATAGAGTTGAAAATCTAGAAACTAAATATTTAGCTAATGGATACGAGGCAGTACCTAAATTTGATACAATAGGGCGGAAAGGAATACCACTTTTATGAATTTTGGGAAGAGCATATAATCTGGCACAATTCGCAACAGATGGGATAAGTGAATGTTTTAAGTTGGCTGAAATGATTTGCGAAGATTTGATCGCAGTTTTTATTTTTGACAAATCCGAAGGTGAAGGATCTTTAGGGATCGGATTATATGGTCCTTCGTTTAAGAGTTTAGTGACACCATCGATGTAAGTGTTCCTATCCATGACGACTATCTGGCCACCTTTGTCGGCCTTTGAAATAATAATATCCGGGTTAGAATGAATTTCACGCAATGTAGCTCTTTCTCTCGCAGTTAGATTTGGTTTCAAAGGTTTACTATTGAATTTTACATTATGAGCGATAAGATGCCTAATCATTTCTTTCTGTGAATCTGAAACTTTACTGAACTTGAAAGCTTTTTCGATAGGAGCCAAAATCTTTGGAATCGAGGGTTTACAGGTTTGTGAGAAGTTAAAATTATATTTTAGAATTCTCTCTTGTTCTTCTGAAAGACTAACATTAGAAATATTAACTATTGGCTTGATGTTTACAATGGGAAGATTTTTTTGAACTACTTGAACTGGAAGATTGTAAAAGAAGTTTTTCGAATTTAACTGCAAGGGTGTTTTTATGACGGTTAACTGCATTCTCCGTTCTAGACCAAGACTTTTGTTCAAGGGCAGTGAATTTTGGATATGATTTAGCGAGTTCCAAATGAAGCTTATAGAGTTCACGTTCAATTTTGGACAATTGTTGACGTGTATCCCTTATGACGGACCGAAGTAAGGCAAGCTTGCAATTTAACAGAATTCTTGAAACGCGACTCGAAGGTTTTCGATTAGATTTGATTTGAATAAAATTGGGGATCAATTTTCTACATTTACATTTAAGTAAAAAGTCAAGATGATTCAGGAATTTTTGCCGTTTCAGGCGTAATTTAGTGAAGCGATTAACGGATGAAGGCATGATAAACAATACAGAAAATCAAACTAAATTAACTAAACAATAATAAAGCACACACAAAACAGCAGAAAAATACCTCACTGAAATTAATAGAAAACAAAACGTTTGTAAGCAAAATGCATGAAATCAGACAAGCAAAGCACAATATCCAAATATACAAAATATAAACATAACTTGAAAATTGCAAAAAAGTACTTACCGAAACTCATGCAATCACAAAATGGCGGCCACACCACGTGCAAAAAAGAAAGCAAAAGGTAAGCCTGTTTGGGGCTTCTATAATTAACACACAATAACACGCCGAATAAATACTAATTCAGAAGTCAAACAACAAAAATCAGCGTTATATTTACAAAATTTTTTTTTCTCAGGACTAGTTTCGATGGTTTTACCGAACCACCATCTTCAGCTGCAAAACCGCAAATGAACAAGATAGGAAATAATGATTAGATAAGATAAGAAAGCCTGGACAAGAATAAGCAAGTGGCGCCATCTGTTGGTAAAACCAGAACTAAAACATAATTTCTTTAAAGGCCGAAGGCAAATTTGGATTGGAATTAGGATCGTTAACTAGAACAGAAAGATTTTTATGAATGTGAAATGCCTCTAGAAAATCCAGTTCTCCAATGGAAGATGTTTTTTGAATAATTTTGGCAGCAGAAAAACTGAAAGTGTGGTTTTCGGACCAACAATGTTGAGCAACAGAAGACTTCTGTGTTTCCTTCTTTTCTAACATATGCCTCATGTTCCTTGACGCGAAATTTTAAGGCTTTCTTAGTTTGGCCAATGTAAATTAAACCACACTGGCAAGGAATCCTATAAATACCCCAGGAATTCATATCCGGAATGGGGTCCTTGAGTATGGAACTCGGAATTTTATTGATGGGAGAATAAACAACCCGAAAGTTAAATTTCTGCAAAATATGTGCAACTTTATAGCTAATTGATGGAAAGAAGGGAATGGCAACAGAATTTTTATAATCTCCTAAAACAAGATTGTGCCTTTTAGTGTGTTGAGATGAGAATTTTTTAACTGCTTGATTAATAATGTTGGGTGGAAAGCCCCTGTCAATAGCTATTGCTTTTAAATACTTTAGTTCTTCATCAAGGGCTAGTTTGGAGGAGCAAACTTGAAGAGCACGGAAAACATAGGAATAAAATGAAGCTAACTTTTGTTTAGTCGGATGACATGATTTAAAGTGTGGTGGAAGGCAAACCGATGAAGGTTTACGGTAAACCGTAGTACTGAAGTTGGATGTGTTACGTGTGACCAGAATGTCGAGTAACACATCCAACTTCAGTACTACGGTTTACCGTAAACCTTCATCGGTTTGCCTTCCACCACACTTTAAATCATGTCATCCGACTAAACAAAAGTTAGCTTCATTTTATTCCTGTGTTTTCCGTGCTCTTCAAGTTTGCTCCTCCAAACTAGCCCTTGATGAAGAACTAAAGTATTTAAAAGCAATAGCTATTGACAGGGGCTTTCCACCCAACATTATTAATCAAGCAGTTAAAAAATTCTCATCTCAACACACTAAAAGGCACAATCTTGTTTTAGGAGATTATAAAAATTCTGTTGCCATTCCCTTCTTTCCATCAATTAGCTATAAAGTTGCACATATTTTGCAGAAATTTAACTTTCGGGTTGTTTATTCTCCCATCAATAAAATTCCGAGTTCCATACTCAAGGACCCCATTCCGGATATGAATTCCTGGGGTATTTATAGGATTCCTTGCCAGTGTGGTTTAATTTACATTGGCCAAACTAAGAAAGCCTTAAAATTTCGCGTCAAGGAACATGAGGCATATGTTAGAAAAGAAGGAAACACAGAAGTCTTCTGTTGCTCAACATTGTTGGTCCGAAAACCACACTTTCAGTTTTTCTGCTGCCAAAATTATTCAAAAAACATCTTCCATTGGAGAACTGGATTTTCTAGAGGCATTTCACATTCATAAAAATCTTTCTGTTCTAGTTAACGATCCTAATTCCAATCCAAATTTGCCTTCGGCCTTTAAAGAAATTATGTTTTAGTTCTGGTTTTACCAACAGATGGCGCCACTTGCTTATTCTTGTCCAGGCTTTCTTATCTTATCTAATCATTATTTCCTATCTTGTTCATTTGCGGTTTTGCAGCTGAAGATGGTGGTTCGGTAAAACCATCGAAACTAGTCCTGAGAAAAAAAATTTTTGTAAATATAACGCTGATTTTTGTTGTTTGACTTCTGAATTAGTATTTATTCGGCGTGTTATTGTGTGTTAATTATAGAAGCCCCAAACAGGCTTACCTTTTGCTTTCTTTTTTGCACGTGGTGTGGCCGCCATTTTGTGACTGCATGAGTTTCGGTAAGTACTTTTTTGCAATTTTCAAGTTATGTTTATATTTTGTATATTTGGATATTGTGCTTTGCTTGTCTGATTTCATGCATTTTGCTTACAAACGTTTTGTTTTCTATTAATTTCAGTGAGGTATTTTTCTGCTGTTTTGTGTGTGCTTTATTATTGTTTAGTTAATTTAGTTTGATTTTCTGTATTGTTTATCATGCCTTCATCCGTTAATCGCTTCACTAAATTACGCCTGAAACGGCAAAAATTCCTGAATCATCTTGACTTTTTACTTAAATGTAAATGTAGAAAATTGATCCCCAATTTTATTCAAATCAAATCTAATCGAAAACCTTCGAGTCGCGTTTCAAGAATTCTGTTAAATTGCAAGCTTGCCTTACTTCGGTCCGTCATAAGGGATACACGTCAACAATTGTCCAAAATTGAACGTGAACTCTATAAGCTTCATTTGGAACTCGCTAAATCATATCCAAAATTCACTGCCCTTGAACAAAAGTCTTGGTCTAGAACGGAGAATGCAGTTAACCGTCATAAAAACACCCTTGCAGTTAAATTCGAAAAACTTCTTTTACAATCTTCCAGTTCAAGTAGTTCAAAAAAATCTTCCCATTGTAAACATCAAGCCAATAGTTAATATTTCTAATGTTAGTCTTTCAGAAGAACAAGAGAGAATTCTAAAATATAATTTTAACTTCTCACAAACCTGTAAACCCTCGATTCCAAAGATTTTGGCTCCTATCGAAAAAGCTTTCAAGTTCAGTAAAGTTTCAGATTCACAGAAAGAAATGATTAGGCATCTTATCGCTCATAATGTAAAATTCAATAGTAAACCTTTGAAACCAAATCTAACTGCGAGAGAAAGAGCTACATTGCGTGAAATTCATTCTAACCCGGATATTATTATTTCAAAGGCCGACAAAGGTGGCCAGATAGTCGTCATGGATAGGAACACTTACATCGATGGTGTCACTAAACTCTTAAACGAAGGACCATATAATCCGATCCCTAAAGATCCTTCACCTTCGGATTTGTCAAAAATAAAAACTGCGATCAAATCTTCGCAAATCATTTCAGCCAACTTAAAACATTCACTTATCCCATCTGTTGCGAATTGTGCCAGATTATATGCTCTTCCCAAAATTCATAAAAGTGGTATTCCTTTCCGCCCTATTGTATCAAATTTAGGTACTGCCTCGTATCCATTAGCTAAATATTTAGTTTCTAGATTTTCAACTCTATTAGACAATAACATTTACACCATAAAAAATTCAATAGAGTTTGTAAAAAAAGTTAAAAACATTTCTCCTAGTAATTTACTCATGGTTTCTTTTGATGTAAAATCATTATTCACCAATGTCCCAGTGGAGGGTGCATTAAGATGTCTAGAAACCAAACTTCGCGAATTTCATTTCTCTTGCATCGAAATTGATGAGCTAATTTCTCTCACTCAACTCTGTTTGAAACAAACACATTTTGTTTTCCAAAATAAATATTACAAGCAAACTGAGGGATTAGCCATGGGAAGCCCCCTCAGTCCCATCCTGGCTGATATCTACATGCATTATTATGAATCAAAATTGTTTGAAACTTTAAACTTCCCGGCATGGTTCCGCTACGTAGACGATACTTTTACTCTGTTTGAAGGTAATAAAGATGATTTAAATAAAGTTCTTTCAACAATGAATTCTATTGATCCTGCTATTCAGTTCACTTTTGAACTTGAGACTTGCAATTCTCTTCCGTTTCTCGACATTCTGGTCACACGTAACACATCCAACTTCAGTACTACGGTTTACCGTAAACCTTCATCGGTTTGCCTTCCACCACACTTTAAATCATGTCATCCGACTAAACAAAAGTTAGCTTCATTTTATTCCTATGTTTTCCGTGCTCTTCAAGTTTGCTCCTCCAAACTAGCCCTTGATGAAGAACTAAAGTATTTAAAAGCAATAGCTATTGACAGGGGCTTTCCACCCAACATTATTAATCAAGCAGTTAAAAAATTCTCAACACACTAAAAGGCACAATCTTGTTTTAGGAGATTATAAAAATTCTGTTGCCATTCCCTTCTTTCCATCAATTAGCTATAAAGTTGCACATATTTTGCAGAAATTTAACTTTCGGGTTGTTTATTCTTCCATCAATAAAATTCCGAGTTCCATACTCAAGGACCCCATTCCGGATATGAATTCCTGGGGTATTTATAGGATTCCTTGCCAGTGTGGTTTAATTTACATTGGCCAAACTAAGAGAGCCTTAAAATTTCGCGTCAAGGAACATGAGGCATATGTTAGAAAAAAAGGAAACACAGAAGTCTTCTGTTGCTCAACATTGTTGGTCCGAAAACCACACTTTCAGTTTTTCTGCTGCCAAAATTATTCAAAAAACATCTTCCATTGGAGAACTGGATTTTCTAGAGGCATTTCACATTCATAAAAATCTTTCTGTTCTAGTTAACGATCCTAATTCCAATCCAAATTTGCCTTCGGCCTTTAAAGAAATTATGTTTTAGTTCTGGTTTTACCAACAGATAGCGCCACTTGCTTATTCTTGTCCAGGCTTTCTTATCTTATCTAATCATTATTATCTTGTTCATTTGCGGTTTTGCAGCTGAAGATGGTGGTTCGGTAAAACCATCGAAACTAGTCCTGAAAAAAAATTTTGTAAATATAACGCTGATTTTTGTTGTTTGACTTCTGAATTAGTATTTATTCGGCGTGTTATTGTGTGTTAATTACGTAAAATAGTTAATTTTATCATCGATTTCATGATAGTTTCTTACATGATTCGCGATTACCAAATGTAAGTTACCAAATAAAGACCACATACTGGGATGGCTCTAATTATACAGAAAGAAAACTCTGCAGGACCTTAGAGTCAAGTTTAGAAGATACAGATGCAATCTAAGCAATATGATTTGCTTCAGATATCAACGATATGGACACGGTCAGATGTTTTGTAACAATTCGCCAAGATGTCTCAAGTGTGGGCAGAGACACCCAAGGAGGTTAGAATCTCCTTGGGGACACCTGACTTACACATGCAAATTAGCCAAAGAACTGAAACCTATTTGCGCGAACTGTAAAAAGGCTCATATTGCTACTTCGAAGTTATGCGAATTTAAACCAAAAATTCGTGTTATCTCTGACAGGATGAAAAGGATTTCAGCGCGGAAGTCGCAGTCTATGAATATGTCTCCGTTGACTGAAATACCATTACGGAAAGAAAATAGTATGCCATCAGACTCCCACTCAGATGCTAGTACTCCAGCTAAAATGGATTTCGCGATAGATAAAAACCTTCAGAAGATTGCAGTCAAATTCCTAGAATTATTTGAAAAATGTAAGAAAATTGATTCGCCGCAGGACAAAGTATTACTTGCCCTGGGAATGGCTGAACAGATGATAAAAATGGACTTGTAAAATTTCTCTTACTCTTTTGCATGATGAATTTGATGTTAACTTTGCTTAATTTCGATTTTGCTCGGGTTTCAGGGGATAGCACCGCCCTCCGGACTCTGCGTTCCTGCTCTGGTTAGTAGACACGCCTACTTCTCATGACTGACACCTTCCTCTACGCCTGCCATGCTTTGGGCCTTCTTTTTTTTTTTTTATCACTTCAATAGTTCAGCTTCAACTTCAGAATTTTTAAAGTCATGTGCTTATACGCAACTCTTCGCGCGCTATCCCAGCAATAATTTGTCTGATTGATTGATTGGCTATAATTAAATGATGAATTTAATACGTTATGAAATTCTTCGCAACAGTTTGTGGTTTTAGGAGATTTTTTTTTAAGGCTGCTTCATGATGTTCAATTGAAAGGCATCAGCAAAGTGCCTAAAAATGTTAATTCTATTTCTAAAATTTTAAATTTCTGCAGAAATTTTACAAATTTTTTGGTTCTAAGCTTAAATAACTACATTCAAATACCAATTCGGTACATCAAAAGAATGCAAAAATAGAGTAAAAAAGCGAAAATTAATTATTGGCCATTATAGGAAAAAAATGTTGTGCAGGGTCAGTGGTATAAACATATTACAGTACCTGCAAAATTTTACTACAGTTTTTCATGCTTTTAGTTACCGCTCCTGAGAAAGTTAATGTGAGAATTTGTTCATGTGAACATCTTTCATGTGAGCTTTTTTCCATGTGAGCATTTTTCCATGTGAGGTTTTTTCTATGTGGGCATATTTCCTCGTGGGCATTTTTCCTGTGAGCTTTTATACCAGTGAGCATTATTCTGTGAGCATTTTTCCTGTGGGCTTTTTTCCTGTGGGCATTTTTATGGTCACCATAAAGGTATGTATGTTTAAGTAGTATTAATGAAATACGTAACAAAAACAAAGTACATTCAAATTTCTCATTGGACTAATGAGTAATAATATAATTTATGTAAATGCAAAATACTATAGGTTAGATGAGGTCTAGCAATACCTATGAAAACCAACATATGTAAAAACGAATTTCATACAAAATTACCGCAATAGAAAATTTACTAGAATAATTAAGGCAAGTGGATTTTACATCACTCGACACATCTTCAACATCTCGTTGGTACAAGAAAAAAAAAATGCCTATTCATGAAATGATGGCCATTTTTCAGTTCAAAAACATGTTTCTCTAGCTACAATAACTCTCTCATGAAGAATTACCAAGTAAACTCCGTTTGCCTTTATTATTTTATGAAATTTCCTGTTGTGGTAATTCTTGTGCGATATTGTTTTCATACTCTTTAGTTTATCTGGGAATTTTGAAACAGGTTTCGTTTACTAGCCATTTCTGCAAAAGTACGCTGCAATTTGTTTATGTTACGTATTTAACAGATATTGCCACTGAATTACTGTAGCTTGCAGCGCACATTTGGGTGTTGATTTTGAACTTAATTTGCCATTGTTTAAAATTATATATAGAGATGTATATTACACAATAATTTTTATGTTAAATATATATATGTCAAAATAATTTGTGATATGTTAATAAATAAACAAGTTATATGTTCGTATGTCGGTCTTGAAAAATTAAAAATATAGAGAAAATAAAAAACATGAAAACACAGAGAAAATTCTTCATATATATGCAAGATTCATTACTTTTTATGTATAAAATTTTCTTTTTAGAATAGGCATCCAAAAAATATAATTTGTCTAAGCTGAAGTTCTCTAAATCAGCGCTGTTCCAACCGCTGTTCCGCGGCACACCGGAGTGCCGTCTGAAGCACCGTGGTGTGCCGCCGGGTCTGGGTGTCACGGTGCTGTTCGCCCGCTATAACTCCTCCCGTCACTCCCCCCGCCAGTGTCATAGGTGGTCACGGCGCTGTGCAGTGCTATAACTCCTCCCCCTGCCAATCTTGACAAGTGTCCGCCGTGTCCCCGCCCCCATGAGACGCAGGCAGACGCCTCACACAGTGTCAGAGAGACAACGGCTGCTGTGAGGAGAGAGACACTGATACTGCAGTGATGGACAAGTTTTTGAAAAGGAAAGAACTGGACTCTGAACAAAATCTGGAGTCAGATGAGAGCCCGAGTATGAGTGGGGGTCAAAAGAAAGCAAAGATGGTTAAATTCTCTGGCGCAAGGCAATATAGCGAAAGCTATATTTCAGTTGGATTTACTTTCACTGGAGATGAACACAAACCAACTCCACTGTGCGTGGTGTGTGGTGAAAAGCTAGCTAACAGTGCTATGGTCCCAAGCAAACTTAAACGCCATCTCCAAACGAAACACCCTTTGCTTCAAAACAAGAATGTGGACTATTTTGTTCGCCTGCGTGACAACATGGAGAAACAGGCAACTTTTATGAGAAAAACAACAAAGGTAAATGAAAGAGCTCTTAAAGCTAGCTATCAAGTTGCTGAACTTATAGCCAAGACAAAAAAGTCGCACACTGTGGCAGAGACATTAATACTTCCTGCCTGCAAAGCTATTGTAGAGGAGATGCTCGGACCTGAAGCAGCAAAGGAAATAGCCAAAGTCCCTCTCTCAAACAACACAATTTCCAGACGTATTAATGACATGTCTGCAGACATCGAAAGTGTGGTTTTGGAAAAGATCCGTATCAGTGAGAAATTTGCATTGCAACTTGACGAGTCTACTGATATCAGTGGACATGCTCAACTCTTAGCTAATGTGCGTTTTGTTGATGGTGATGCAATTAGAGAAAACTCCTTTTTTTGCAAGGTATTGCCAGAAAAAACAACAGGAGAAGAAATTTTTCGGGTCACATCAGAATACCTTGAACAAGGAGGACTTAAGTGGGAAAACTGCACAAGTGTCTGCACCGATGGAGCTGCAGCCATGGTCGGGCGCACCAAAGGCTTTGTAAGCAGAGTGAAGGAAAGAAATCCAGATGTGATTATTACGCATTGTTTTTTACACCGCGAGGCCCTCGTAGCCATGTTGTGCGCATGGTAAACATTGTAAAGTCACGACCCATGAAAAGTCGCATATTTGCAGCTTTGTGTGAGGAGATGGGAGCAAAGCATAAAACCTTGCTGTTTCATACGGAGGTCCGGTGGTTGTCGCGTGGCAAGGTCTTGGTTCGTGTGTATGAGCTGCGGGAGGAACTTAAAGTGTTTCTGACAAATGAGGGGTCAGATTACGCAAAGCAGCTTGCAAGTGATGAGTGGTGTGCAAGGCTGGCATACCTGGCAGATATATTTCATCATCTGAATGAATTGAACACCCGAATGCAAGGCCGAAATGAAAACCTGCTTACAAGTACAGATAAAATAAATTGATTCCGTTCAAAGGTGCAACTCTGGCATCAACACGTGGAAAGTGGCAATCTTGAAATGTTCACACTCACCATGCAATGGCAAGGTGTTCACACTGCTGCACTGTGTGAGATAATAGTTAAGCATTTAAAAACTCTTGAGGAGAAGTTGTCATTTTATTTCTCTTCAGTCTCCACTGAATGCCTTAACTGGGTTAGGGACACTTATAGCTCAGCATCAGTTGTTGGAAAGGAAATGACTTTACAGGAGCAGGAGGAACTAATTGAACTGAGACAAAATCGTGGTTGCAAGCTAAGATTTGCTGATCTACCTTTGGACAGTTTTTGGTTGGATACTGCCAAGGAGTTCCCCCTTCTGGCAAACAAAGCTATTTTGACATTGCTCCCTTTTTCCACTACATATCTGTGTGAGATTAGCTTTTTAAGCATGATTGCTATGAAAACCAAATACAGAGAGAGACTGAGAACTGTTGACGAAGAGCTAGGTGTGTGTCTTTCTTCGATTCCAGCGAGAATATCAGCTTTGTGTTCAGCCAAACAGGCCCAGGTTTCGCACTGAAAGTATTTTATAATTTTTCACTATTCTGTTTACTTAATATTTCATAATAAAGTAATTATAAAATACTTTCTTTGTGCTTATTTGATTCCTATTCAAGAGAATTACTTTATTATAATCAATATAGGCACAGAGTTAATTTTTTAACATTTTCTAATGGTGGTGTGCCTCGTGATTTTTTTCCCCGCGACAAGTGTGCCTTGGCCAAAAAAGGTTGGGAAACGCTGCTCTAAATGAAAATCTAGTTTTTGAACAAAATAAGTCAGCCGCTGATAAGTTCTTTAATCTTCTATATTTGTTGTATAGTCATTCAGAAATCATATACTATTTCTGTAGTCATTCGTTTTGTAGGCATTCTGAAATCATATGCTATTTTAATTTATCTTCCTTTTATTTTTGCTTGTTGAAAACACATCTTTTCTATCTGAAAACTTAATTTAATTTTTATTTATTTACTTATTTCTCGGATTTGATCTTTTAAAGGATGCAACGGTTTTAATCTTTATTGGGAATTGAAGTTTGTTCTTCATTGAAATTATAGCCGTAGATGTGTATATCAATAAAATTGAGTCTAGAAAATTTTCGGAATCCGCATTATTTTTTCCCTCGTAATTCAGTTATATATATATATCCGTTATTTTATTCGTAACTAAACGTTTACTTTGATTTACTAAAAATTCCCTAATACTCGTCATTCCTTTTTTTTTTTTTTTTTTTTTTTTTTTTTTTTGAGCTGAAGATCGAAAAGTTTTCATAATAAGTAGTTCGACTTTCTGTCATACAGTCAAACAAAGTATTTAAAATTATGTTTTGATTTGTTAGTTTGTCATACAGGAATTTTAATGTGTCAGCAAAATATAAAATTAGTTTTAATTAAAAACTAATTAGCGATTTTGGGGCACAATTAAAAGCAGAATCTTTCGAGATTACGACTTGCGCGGCTTTTTAAATCTGTCTGTACTGGATTTTTATGAGGTGATGAAGATTTGTTTGATTTTCGCTGCATTCATGCGTTAGAAAATGAAGACAAACCCATGTGTGTTTTCTTCACATGTAAAGCATAAAAGATTTCAATAATACTATGTATTATGGGATAATAGATTTGTTAAACAATAAGATAGATAAGCAGGAAGACTTTAATGAGATAGATACAATTCTCACAAGTTAAATAGACAGCTTTAAATATTCCAGGAAGGAGGAAAAGATAAAAATATTGAAGATTACCAAAATTACTGTTATTTCAGAGGAACTAGTTCCAGCCTCTAATAGATCTTCATATAGCTCAGCTTTACTGAAGTGACAGAAAAATAACTCCGAAGACTTTGAAAACACGTTTTCCAAGCACTTCAAGAATGTCGCTAAGTTATCAAGAAATCAACAAGTTCCGATAATTAGACGACAAAAAGTTTTACCTGTGTTTCGATAGGAGAGCTTCTGCTTATACCTCCGGTTCTACTTGGGCTGGCCTTAAAATTCCAGTGTCATTCAACTCAGAATTAAAATGCCATTGATTCAAGAGCAATCAAAATACACAATAAATAAACAAAATTATTGTATAAAATGCACTAATTGAATTTTAGTAATAAATAAAAATAAAAATAATTAGCGCATTAAAAATTAAAAAAAATTAAGAATAAAAAATATGCATATTTGGTAAAACTGCAACAGTATTAAAGAACATTTAGCAGAGTTCTGTAATGCAAAAAACTGCCTAATTTAAGTCGTCTGTTACTTTAAAATAGGTACTTCGAGGCTCTAGCGACCTGCCCCTAATTTACAATCGTAACCTGCGTCATGGTCACCGCTCAGAGGCAATTAAAGAATTTTAGCTGATTAGACTATTCAATCTTTTTTCCGAAGCAGTCATTGCCATCGTTATGAGTCATAGTTTTCGGGATGGGAAAGAAAATGCCTTGAAGTGCCTATCCTGTAGAAATAGACTAGTAGTCAATAGTCATAAAACAGTACCGATATCAAAGGATTCTTTCCTAAATTTAAAAAGTATAAATACGAAATTGTTACGTACTAAATGTGAACAACCAGTTAGAATTCTGGAAAGACTGAAAACTTCTCGTGGGCAGTCAAAAGTAAGAGACCAGGCATATTAAATAGAGGACACAATGAAATATAGTATTTCGCTTGTAGTTAAGATATTGCGTATTAATTAAAGGAAGTTTCAAATTATGACTTGTGAGTAACTTTTATGATGAACAAATTCAAAACTATTTGTTTTGTTTAAAGCGTTTAGATAGCAAAGGCGAATGAATTTTAATACCCTGATATTATAAAGACCTCCTATGACTAAGTATCAGTTCATTTGAATGCTCTTTATGCAGTGTAAATTTCCGTTTCATAATTAGCACTTCAAATTTGTAACGTGGAGAGAAGAAATTTCCTTTTAAGTAGTGCAACTGTACTTTATTTTCGTTTCTAGTAAACAGATATTTTCCCAACAGGCATCAAGAAATACACTCATGTCCATAAATTAAGGATAATCCGGAGTCACGCGGAAATCGAACTCTAAAATAAATATATCACCTGTAAAATCACTACACACGTCTTCAAGAATCATATGCAAATTTCAGGAAGTAACCAGATGACACCGATGGTATGTCACAATGACGAGAGTGTGAGAAAGTGATATATAAGGAATACAGGCAAAGAAGTAAAATTGTTCGCAGGCGCATTATAAGCATTTCAGTGCAATAACCGAATAGTTATGACACAAAGGACGCATTTGGATGATTTTTTTACGTGGTAGAATTATCGGCCGTCTGGAATGTGGGCGTACTCAACTGGAAGTATCAGACGAACTTGGAATTGCCCAGAGTGTCATCTCCAGGCTTTTGCAACGATTCCAAGATGATGGTAATGTGAGTAGACATTACAGCACAGGTCGCCCCAGAGTTACAACGCCGAATGAGGACCGGTATTTGGCAGTTACTGCCAAAAGAAACAGGCGGAGCACAGCCTCAGACCTTTCTCGTCAGCTCTCTTCAGCCACTGGTACGACAATTTCAAGGCAGACCGTGTACAGACGCTTAGGGCAGATTGGTCTATATGCTCGTAGACCTGTCAGATGCGTTCCATGTACTGCAACTCACTGTCGCCTGTGGTTAGCCTGGAATAGAAAGCATGCATTGTGGACACCGCAACAGTGGGCTTGTGTGATTTTTCCGACGAGTCGAGGTTTAGCTTGCAGTCTGATTCTCGCCGGACTTTCATATAGAGAGCTCCAGGTACCCGTTACCCCCAAGAAAACATCATTGAACGACACCGTTACGGTGGTGCAGGAGTGCTCGTTTGGAGTTGAATTATTCTGGATTGCAGATCTGACCTGCATGTTCAAATTGGAACCATGGCAAGCCAAATCTATCGGAACGTCATTCTGGAACAACATGTACGTTTGTTTCGGGGCGCCATGGGTGCACAATTTGTGTTTATGGATGACGACGCCCGTCCTCACCGTGCAAACATCGTAAGCGAATGCCTTCAATCGGAGGATATCACCCGTATGGACTGGCCAGCATTCTCACCGGACTTGAATCCAGCAGAGCACGTGTGGGACATGCTTGCCGACGAGTTGCAGCCCGTCAACCTCCTCCTAAATGTCTACCGGAACTTCGGAGAGCATTGCTTTTTGAGTGGTGTAATATCATCCAAGATCAGATCGATAATTTGATACTCAGCATGCCTAGGCGTTGTACGGACTGTATTGCATCGTCTGGGAGACATGCAGTGTATTAACAATCATACCAACCATGTAGTAGTGGTTTTTTGTAAATAGGTTTTTTTTTTTTTTAATTTGCTCCAGGGAGAAAAAATCCCTAATTCTTTTAATAATATCAAACATATAGCATCTTTTTTTGCTCTTTACCTTTTGTTTAATAAATAAGCTTTACAAATAAATCAAATTTGTTTTGCTTCTAACTCTTTCTTTGCTTGATTTTGCATTATCCTTAATTTATGGACATGAGAGTATTTTATTTTTTATAGTTTTTGAAATTTCAGCAGTCAGTTTTAAATAATAAAGTACAGTACATATTTCAAATGGCTCCTCTAAGTAAAACATTTTGTACATATAATTTTAAGGAACTCTTAATAATGTAAATATATATAAAGATTAATAGAATTTTGAAAGAATTCAGAAAATTTGAAGTACGGGTAGTTTTGCTTACTGTTATATAAATCCTTATCAAACTGTTGTAGACTATGTTTTATTGTTAATTTCATTTAGCATGAAAAATATTCAAAAAAATAAAGTTGAAATCCAAGAGACAAAATGTAGTGTATGACAATTTCATGTTGAAGTTAACATTATATCAGTAGAAAAAATTTAGTAACAATTTTAATACGAAGTAGTTAGAAATATAATTGTTCTATTACACTTAAAAAACAAGAAAGTATTACTATCCAAAATATAAATAAAAATCAGATTTCTTTTACATTACAAACTGCTATGTTTTCGAATTTTTTTGGCAGTGGAAAAGCATTTCGAAGTAAAATAATGATACCTGAGTGTTTCAGTACTCATTTATATATTTTCTCAAAGTTCATTCCTTGTGTGTGATCTTCGTAGGTAGAATATTTTGCACCGAATGATTAAACAAAACAGTTTCTACAGAAAGTAAAAATATACTCGCGAATTAAAATGTTTTTGTGATAGTTTATGATTATTTTCTTATTTTAGAGTTAGGGCAACGAAATATTTTATCGTTCAAATGATCCAGTGTAGAAAAATGTTGGAGATGCTCCCTGAGCGGAAATAGAAATTATAAAAAGTAGCTTTACTGAAAGGAAAACCATTAACAAAGAATTTGCAGGTTTGATAACATTGAAAGAAATGTTGGCAATTGCTGTAAATGAATAGTTACTGAATCCTTTTAGATTTAATTTTTATTATTAAAAAGATTATGAAAAAAACAAAACATTCCTTACCGATCATAAAGGAAGTCTACACAATTGACCTAAATTTATATAACTTATTTTTGAAATAAACAACTTACAAGAAATACATGAAATGGAAAAAAAAAAAAAAAAAACTGTGAGTTTTATTGGAACAAGAAACGTAAAAATTCAACTACGCTATCCCCAGGATTCGAAATACGTATTTTCCAACTGCTGGCTCGATGTGCTACTATTTGCGTACAGAAAACTCCTATGAATACCTTATATTTTTTCCCCTTTGAAGGACGACTGGTGAGAAGCATGAAACTCAGTCGCTCAATCTGGTGGCGAATTATTGTCTACTGCATTAAGCTGTCATTTTAGAGGGATTTTATTCTTTTCTGGAGCTCGAAATGTGTAAAATTAATTGCGTTCTTGCCGGGATCCGAATCATGGATCTTCCAAATGATAGCTAATCCTAACAAGAGCTAGCACTCAGGTATGCGGTATTTTCATACAGTTTTCCTACTTATAGATTAATGCTATATCTTACGGGATATTTCACAAATAGAGAGTAAGTGAAACAAACGCTTTAAGAAAAAATGTTTTTATAGGGTATTTAAAAAATAGAAAATTAATGCTTTTTATTTAATAGCTTTTACACAAAAATCGACATTATTATACAAAATAAGAAGCTAAACTATCCTGCCTAAAGGTACGTAAAACGTGATATCTGAAATCTCGTTAATTAATTACAATAATGATGCAAATATTCTTAAAAATTGTCACTTAGATATTCTACAAACTTATGTGTTTTGAATTATTTCAAGCAAATAAATTTAAAAGTAATAAATGTCCTTTTATTACTTGAAATATTTTAAATTATTAGGTCCTTTAAGTATCTCAGCTTGTTAAGTGTTGCAATCAAAATTTGAGATACAAATAAAGGACTTTTGCTATATCGAATAATATCATTTTGGAAAGTGGCTTTGTGGAAAACCGCATGAAATGGTATGCTCCGTGCAAAGCAAATGCTCATTAAGTAATGCGGATGATAAATTAGTAATATGTAGTATAAATAAAATGGATGATAATAATAACTGCGACAAATAATGGGATAAGTAATATGTATATTTAACTGCAATAAATAATAGGGATGATAAATAGCAATGTCATGTAACATAATGTAATACTATAATTTAAAGTTCGAAATTATTTTAAAGCTGCTCTAAAACTGTTTCTAATTCCAGAAGTTATATTAACTATATATTATGATTTTACCCAATTCCTTCGGTTGAAAATAAATTGCTTAATTGCATTTTTGTGAAGTTATATTTCATGCACTAAAGCATGCTCATAATATTAATTCAGTGCATTTTATATTTCACGCAAGGCATCATATGCACATTAGCTAGCTTCTTAGGCAAATTAATACCCACATTATATATGTGACATAAGGAAATAAAGTAAATAACAGATGACTATTACATCTTTGACATATTTGATTAACGAAAAAAATTGCAAGCTTTTCTTAATTCGGAAGCTATTAATCCAGAATTCGATAAATTCGAATAATTATCAAATCAAAGTTAAATACATAATACAACTAAATTTCAGTAGGAATGTGCTGATACGGATGAAGCCATTAGGCCAAAGGTGTAATCCATGAAATAAAATTTTGGAAGTTGAAGCCAAGCAATTGTGTAAAGAATAAAAGGTTTCATCAAACATTGCAAGCTTTAAGTACATATAACTTGGAATCAACGATTTTCTATTTTGCAAACTGTCAAATTCCCGATCAAAGTCGATCGTGAAAATAAATTTATTTGCTTGAAGTTATATGTATGCAAGTAAAGGGTTTTTTTTTTTTTTTTTTTTTTTTTTTTTTTGGTAGTTTAACTTTGTTGAAAATAACCTCGTCCTAGAATAAGTTTTTTGAGTGGCAATTAACTAAACTGGAAGTTATCAGGAGTTCAAGATTTCTTCAAATATTTAATTAAGAGAAGAATTGTCTCATATGAAAATTAATGACAAGTTTAATTAAGTTCCTTACATCACTTTATAAAAATTCATGATAAGAGGGACGCTCTCATTTGCCATTAAGACCAGTAACGAAGCCCTGAGGAATTGAACGAGAAAAAGCGTGAATATAAGTAGATATTTTCGAAAACTTAATTTAAGATTCCCTGATCTTGATTCTCATATTTTTAAATTTCTCAGCATAAAAATTTTTGTTTTACTCATTTTTCAAGCAATATCTTCGAGATAAAGTTTGGAGTTAGAATATCAAAGAAATATGCAAGGAATTCGAAGAATGTTAAAAAGGGTAATGTTTTGCCAATCGCTAATTTGTTAAGGTAACTAATTCATGCAAGTTATAAAAAAAAGTATGTTAGTGTATAATCCAAAAATTAAGTAATAAAGTGAAAAATGGATAAAAAGAAAAATGACTATGTCTATTTCATTCAGACTTTCACATATCATTGGATAGTGACAAAATGCGCTAGCATAAAGAAGTGAAAGGAAATGATCAACAAACAATCAAATAACAGAAATAATTTAATATGATAATAGAGACAACATAAGTAGAAGATTTTGGGGGCAAAAACGTTCATTGGTAGAAGTCTGATAATATGAAATCTCATGATATCTTCTGGTAACACATGCCCGGCAGCGTCCATTTATGCCACAAATACGACGTTCAGGATGAAGATGTTAGAACATTTTGTTGCGGCCATAAGTCGTGATGCCATTTTTTAAGGATGGTAATGAGCAACGATAGCAGGGATCGCGCTATCAACCAATACTTATTAGAAAAACTGCTTCGAATGAAGTACCTTTCAATAGCACTCAATGTAAATCCGTTGAACATGTATGGGACATGCTTAGAATTATTTGCTTTTCCTCGTTGACTCTTTCTGGAATATTTATGAGCTAAGAATATGTTTTAATGTATGAATGGGTAGATACCTAACCTACCGCGACATCTAAGGTGATTTTATATTGATGTTTAATTGTTAATGAAAGTGATGTATTTAAAAAGCGAGATATTCCGTTGAACTGCCTTATAATGTTTATACGAATTAATGTATTACTTGATAAAACTGCTTCCAATCGGGAAATGAGAGCGAGCTAATGAGATAGGATTTGAATCACCTTAAAGCTACGGGAACATTTAAAATCTACTGGTACTGATGGTTTGCAAGGAATTATCTTATTTTCTTGCGTCCTCTCTTAACGTAAATTGGAAAGTCTACCTAGCAAGCGAAAGATCTGGGGTTGCAATCTCAGCGAAGGCATAGTTGATATTTCATGTTTTCCGATTCTGAGAAACCTCATTGTCTATGCAGTGGTACTTAAACTAACAATGTGGAGGGAGTTCGTGCTTCTTCAAATGAATATAAGGAATTAATATGTTTCCCATTACGTGCTGCTGTGGTCTAAGTGGTTAGTACGTTCAGCAAGCAAGTAGAAACCCCGTGGTTCGCATCCTGATTAGGGCATATCTGATTTCTTAGCTTTCCCGTTTCCGAAAAACGTGATAGTGTTTTACCTTGAGTATTTGAGGTAAGGAAAGAGAAGTATGATTGTATTGTATTCCACAGATATTCTCTAACAGAACTAGAACGAAAACTGACAAAATCGTTCTATTGCTTTAGTTACCAATGGTAGCAGTAAAATTTCCCAGTAAATGAAATGTTGAAACATAATCAATAACAACAACATACCAATTACTATTCATGAAGCCTATTTGCATAGTATTGTCAAGATTTTGGACAAGCACATGTCAATTACAAGCCTATTGACCCTTAGAAAGTTCTCCGTGAAAGCATCTATTCCTTCAAACTATAGCACCTACTTAGAGTATGAGAGTGCCTGGGCTCATAATTTTGCAGCTAGCTCTATAGATTAAGTATTAGGTGCTAATAACTTTTCTTATAAGATTTATCGTGATGGAAGTCAATTTCAAGGTTCATGCAGTCAAGAACACAATAAAATTCAACTTAAATTTTAAATTCGCTACTTGAGAATCGTAACTGAGAAGTACAGGAATACTTGACTAAACATTGGTTTCATGATAAAAATTCACAACTGAATTTTATTCTAGGAGGAACCACAGTTCTTTCTAATTTTAACGTGCTAAGCTTTCAGCTGTAATCAATCTCAATCGTTTTGAATAAGACTTCTTCGGAATCAGCTACTTCGGCTAGGATTAAACAGCAATATTCTCTAGTAGCTATTTACTCACGGCTCGATCAGCTAGCTCGTTCAGCCACATCTAGGCACAGACTCGGGCTGAGTCTGACGTTCTTCAGACAGTATACAGTAGACAGAATCTATGATTTCAATTAACCTACTTATACTCCAAAAGCTCGTGTCAAAAATCTACATAAATCGAATGCGATCTACATAAGCGAATCGAAGGGCATGATTATAATTCACTAAAAACTGTATTAAAAAGGCCTAAGAGGTTTTGAAATTTGGAATTAAAGTAACTTTAATGTTATGGAAATTATTAAAAGCAAATGGTGTTTCTAAAACCCAATAATAAACTTGCTCCTTCAGTGCAACATGGTGGAGGTCAACATATGGTCCTGGGCTGTGCTCGTGTCGTTTAAATTCTACATTTGATTGATGGCAAAGTTGATAATTGATATATTTGAATACTTAAAACCAAAGTTTGAAATATAGCACACAAATGGGCATATTTTCTACTTAAACTTTATCAAGACAATGATCTGAAGCATCATGCTCGTATTTGCAACCTGAGGTCTTTATATATCTATCCCCTTGTAAATAAAATGCTTCAATCCTATTAAATATATTTGGACTCATTTTAAAGATAAAATTAATAAAAACAGAATAGCCAACAGAAATGCACTTGGAGGAAAATCTACACCAAAATAGGAAGGGGGAAAAAAAAAAAAAAAAAAAAAAAAAACAAGTAAATCTCAATCAAAATGTTAATGAAATTCGTGCCTAGAAGACTGAGTGAATTCGTGAAAAAGAAAAGGTGACCCAACCCATTATTAGAGCACTTTTTTAGAGTTTTTATTTAATATATTTGCGCCGCAATATTTTTTTTCTTTTGTACACAGAAAATGTAAAGTTTAGTATTTATTTAACTTTACTTTTAATTAAAGTTTCTTGATTTCGTTAAGCTCTGAAATATGGCATGAAATAAAAGTATTTCGCTTAAATAAATATTTAATTATTCTTTCATAAAATGTCTAAAAGCTTGTTTTGCCCCAATACTTTTTTGATTCACGAAAGTCTTCACGTTCTTTGCCTGAGCCAAATAACCCACCAACTTAACGGATTGCAAAAAATATTTTATAACTGGATGCTGCTAAATGTGAATGTCATTAAGACCATAAAACTTTAGAGACTAAAGCGATAGTTTATCTATATACATTTATATGAACGCTTAGTTTCTTAAACTGAAGATTCGTAAAAACGTGACTCCAGTTTATTTCGTTTTCGAATAGCCTGTTACGACTGCGCCATGTCTTGAGGATCGATTCTTCTGGGGAAAGTACATTCAGTGAATGGACCTGGACTTTTATCTTTGTAACCTTTGACCTTTCTACCCATCTGTCCTATGATAGTCGATAAACAGTTAGCTAGATAAGATGATAGCTTGTTTTATCCTGTCTCAAGATCGGACTCCATTTATCGGATTCCGATACTGATAGCACTTGTACAAATTCTCATTGTATTCAAACATAACAGTTACATGGCTTGATTTTAATTTGATATGTAAGGTCGCAGCTATAGCCCCCATTGACGTGAAATGTTTCATCGATTTTGCTGGCGCCATCCTTATTATAATTAGGTCATAGATGAAAGAGTAGATCAAAGTCCCATTCCCCTTCTCTTGAATAAATATAGCATGATTGAAAGATTTCACAAGATAATATATATAACCAACAATATGATTGCGGGAAGTGGACATTCAAGAAATTGCTTATAAGCTTATGAATACTTGTTAAAACTATATATCAAAATATAAAATATTTAAATATTATAAAGGATTTAGAACTTATTATTAAGAAGTTAGAAAAGAAATGAAAGTATGGGATATCAGCATAAGGTATTTTCACAAAAACATTGCTTTAATTTTCATTCATTATTAATTTTTAAAATATACTGGAGATTAAATGTAAGCTATCATCAAACGGAAACTAATTAAGGCTTCGCTTACTTACAAATGTATGGTAAAGCCCTTGTTTAACTTGGTCGCTTTCAGGTTTATCACCGTAATTAGCCATGAAGTCCAAAGGAGAATTTCGATAAGCTTTCTTTATTATATTATTACTAGCGGAAGTATCCGATGCCAGTTAAGTTAGATTGAGAGTAATGTATCTAATAACACAGAGAACAATACCGCTCTAATCCTTCCCTAATAATGATGAAAATGCTACGATTCACAGTCATACATTTTTCAGTCTAATGCTCGATTTGAAAGCCAGAAGTGGCAACACTTCTCGAAATAAAGCATATTTTTATCTCCAGCGTGCGAGATTGTTGCTACTCGGAAAAATGAGGGCGAAAATTAGTGTTTTCAGAGTTTTTAATTAATATCTCCGATTTTAGCTTTATTTATTTATTTATTTTGAAAAAAAAATACTGATGTCGTCCTTTCCCAAAACCCAGAAAAGAATTGTAGAAAGTTTGGTGTCAATAGCTATAGTGACTAAGTTATCGCAAACAAACACACACATAAACACACAGTAATTCTTCTTTATATATATAGATACCAATAAATCTTGTTGATTGGATCGGCCACACTAGTATTCTCGCAGATTTTTCTACATAGTACAGCTTTAACATAGTTCATTTCTCTTAGAGGTTCTCCCACGCAGTCATCATTCTCCTCAGACTGACTATTTTGATTGGTTAATCAATTTATAAGGTATTTTCTTCCTCCTTTGCGCATGCCTTCGTGAGGTAACGTAGCACACTCAGCACGTACTCGAGAGGTCCAGTTCAAGTTCCGGCGAAGACATTGTACATTCATCACGTCTCCCGTATTAAAAAATACTTAATGACTCTACAGTGGCGCCCAAACTAAAAGGTGGTGGATGATGATTCTTCACCACCAGGATTTGTGTTTGGGTCCGCTAATTCCCAGTCGCCCATTAAAAGGGGAAGTATATAAGGTATTTTCTCCCTTTTTTCTGCATGCCTTCGGGGTGTAACAGTAGCACAATCGGCGCGTATTCGAGAGGTTCAGGTTCGAAACTTTCTTTCTAGATATATATATATATAAAGTTTCACGTAGTTTACATCTTCTTCCGAAAAAGCCAGTTTATGAAAGAATTTTTGTGTTTCTATTTTGTACTGCATTTGGCACACTGTAAAATGAACAGTGCGAGTTATATCGTCTGCAGAATTTTAACCTTATCTCTTTGAAAAATACTGTATGATGGAAAAAGGGGAGAAAATATTCAACTTTTCAAGAAAACATTTTACAAAAGATAGTTAATGTTAAGAGATTAATGGAAGATCTGATATCAAATCATATAATGAAATATTTTATTTATTAGAAAATAAATCTCATTTGAGACGAAATCTTTACATTAAATCAGCTAGTAAATCAAATCATGTAATGAAATTATTTGATTTAGAAAGATGGGTCAAGACTGAAAAATGAAAAAGTGGTTTGAATATAAAATTGAAAATTACGAAAAGATCAGAGGTGGCCTTTTTTCTTTTCAGAGTAACCATGCCTCTTTTGAACCTGTCTTAGTAATAAGTGAAGCATTCTTAATGAGAGCAGGACATAAGATACAGACATCTCACATCCTGATTTAATCCTGAAACTACATGAAAAGAATGATGGAAAATATTTTTTGTAGTGGGGATCTAGGCTTAACATATTGCTGGCTATTTAAATTGCTACACAAGGGGCCAAAGAAAACAAGAGAGTCTTATTTATTGTATATATACAGTATAATGGGAGGAAGACATGATTAAATTTGCAGATGCTTTGAGGTACAGCCTGCAGAATTCAGTATACAAAAGTGTCACTTATGATAGCAACAATATCTATAATCTATCGATTCGAACTGATAGCATCGATTGGATGGCAGATATGGGTATTTCATTCTATGCGGTTTCAGCTCTATGCCACATGGAATGAAATACGTTCATCAATCGTAGTGACTGGTGAGTGGTTACAACATAACACGATCTTTACACAAACAACCAACGTTCAAATGCAGTTCCTTAATCAGAAATCTGCTGTGTAACCTTTCCATTCATACAAAATATAGATGGCATTATTTATAGTTGCTTTGTCCGGGTGCTGAGATATCGGAATCCCAGCATCTTTCATGCACATCTAACGTTAGTTTGCATGCTGCTTTCGTGTTGCAATTTTAATGGCCAGCAGTGTAACTATCTGTCTCATCTATTGAAACTCTTTTTTGAGCTGTTAAAACAAATAAATTGCAGAAATCTGCCCATCTTTGACATTTTCATTATTTTCTAATTGTTGCAGTAAAAAATAAATTTCAAGTTCATTTCTTGGCAGCAGATAACATAAATTTTTATTAACGCTTACTTTCATTCTGACAATTTATTCTAATATCTAAAATAGAATAACACTGTAGAAAAATATTTCCTCGAAAAATAACAAAACAAAAGGACATAAACTAAAAAATGATGAAAGAACATAGAGAAAATAACACTTGTCACAAATGGAAGATGTGGTATCAGAAAAGAGCCAGCTGAAGGGGACAGGCGAGCTGTTACTTAAATTAAAAAAAAAAAAAAAAAAAAAAAAAAAAAAAATATGCGCTTATATCTTATTAAGAAAATTTATAAAAAATCAGTATATTGAAATGAATAGTTTATATTCCGAAAATAAGGAAATGAAAAATACATCACACAGTGGACGAGAAACGCCAACTATCATTGGCATATACGTATACGCAGCGCCAACTTCTTTTACCAAATATGTGTTTGTGTGCGTCATAAGACTTGTTTCGCCGTGCAGACGCGGCAGCTGCTAGCAGAGAGTTCGTCTTGTCCAACTCTAGCTGGTTAATGTGCTAAATACCTGTTCGATTCTGTACTGCAGTTTCTGTGCCCATGCATTTTTACCTGTTTATCTCTTTACATTTTGTATCTTTTAATGAAAACAAAAATCAACTTTTTGAAACTTAAATGATGCTAGACTGTAATGTGAAGCTGTCAGATTCCAATTTATTTAATCTAACACAAAGAAACGGAAATAACATGAGCTATAAAGCTGTATTTGATAGCTTTATTGACATGTTTTATGGCATGCTTATCGTTCAGAAAGGCATGCTATATATACTCGTGTGCAAAATTAAGAGAACTTGCACATTTTTTGCGAAAAGTATTGAACCAAAGATATTAATTATGCCGATAACGAATTAAGAAAAAATTCGAACACGTAAGGTTAGATGTGTGCGTCTGCAGAGCTGTGATGGAGAAGAGGCTATGAACTTGTAAACGTTAACGTGTGAACTTTACGTTTAACCTTTTAACTGTCATGCCCGAGATAATCTCGGGCACAGCATTGGTGTTCGAAAATGTCACGCCCGAGTATTACTCGGGGTAATTTTTTTTTGAGTGCATCGTATTGTTATACCCGAATGTATATCGGGAGACGTTTATTTCGGCTTCATTTCTTTGTCAAACCCGACTGTATCTCGGAAAAAGTTAATGTGCGCTCAATTCAATAGATTACAGCACTTTACTGAAGATTTCAAAGGTTAGAGGTTATAAGTTCTTTGGTTCAAAGTGCACGGGATCTTTTTGTTGTAAAATGGTGTCCAGTTCTTTGAAACGTTATATAGATGATTTAGATTCTTCAACCGAAGATGAAGGATGTGTGTCTGATGAGCAGTATTCATGATACTTCCATGGTCAGCCTCAAAAATAAAAAAAATGAAGATATACTCAAGCCGAAGATTGTTTCTGACTACAGTCTAAATATGGGTGGTGTAGATCGCTGTGATTAAGAAATATCCTTTCATCCAACAATCCGAAAACGTCATAAAAATATTATAAAAAGATATTTTTACATTTACTAGACAAGATACTTTGGAAGTCATATTTACTCTATAAAAATGTAGTTGGGAAACGTATTACATTTTTAGAATTTCGAATCCAAGTTGTAGAAGAGCTTTTACATAAATATGATGATGCAGCTTCTGGACAAAAGAATGTTGGCAGACCACCTACAATAGATAACCCTGCCCGTCTTACTGAACGACATTTTATTTCCTATATTCCTCCTACTCCTGTGAAACATGAGCCTACAAGACAGTGCAAAGTGTGTTGTTCGAAAAAGGATAAAAATGGGGAAAAGATAAGGAAGGAAACACGATTCTGGTGTAGTGAATGTGGAGTTGGTTTGTGCTTGGAAAAGTGTTTCCAGGTGTACCACACAAGACTGAATTACTGAACTTCGAATAGGTATTCACTTTTATTTTTTTTTTCATTTATTTGTTTTTTAGAAAATAATTTGTTTCATTTTTAGAAAATAATGCTCCGCTAAAAGCGAACTTTACAACTGCCATATTGAGTAGCAGTCGCCTCAAGCAAATACGCAGTGGCTACAAAACTTTAAAAATTTTACCCATGTACTTCAAAATATCAATTTTTAACTACTTAAGTATATTTTATTTTGTACTAAACATTCGATTTTTTCAATAAAAAAATTTGACAATTTGTGTACCCAAATCATCAAAATAACTCGAAAGTTAAAGAGTTAAAAAAAGAACTGACGCCCAAATCAAGCTACGGAGTTTTATTTTTAAAAAAAAATTCAAAAAGAAAGAAAGAATTTGAAGGCCCTATGCGGGCCCTTTGAACAACATTTTGTCCCTCTCTCTTCTCTCAACGGCAGTAATCGTCTCCAAGAACAAAAGCAAGTTGAATAAGGAAACTTCTTCAAAGCTGTATATAGTGCGATATATCACCTAGAACCCATATATTTGAACTCAAATTAGGACTGCAAATGCAATTTACTCGTAGAAATCTATTTTTACCCAATAACATTAGGCTACCTCTTAGATCAGTTACAAATACTTCGTCAAATGGCAACTACCTGGTGCCTTGGAAAGTAAGAATATTTTATACCTGATTGTGGTAACACCTTTATTTTTAAGTCGCTGCGTTCTTTTGTTAAATATGATAAACGCTTTCGCTTTGCTGACTGGCAGCACATTTCTTTTAAATCACCACGTTTTCTGATTGAATTTGAAGCATCTTACGCTTTTCAGAATGGCAACACATTGATTTTTAATCTCTGGCTCTGAAACCAGAATTCATTAAATTTCCGCAAAATATGAAATAAATCGAGAACAAATTCAGAATTCAAAACCCCGGCTTCGAGGTGCACATGTTTGGGTTTAAGATTACTTACATTCCAAATTTGGCGGCTGTAGGTTCCCTTTTTTTTTGTTTTACAATGCGAGAAACATGCTTACAAATTCTTTGTTAATTAATAATAATGATAGAGGTAATAGGTAAATCATTATTGCAGTCAGTAAGTATAAATAAAGAAATATTTCTGTTGATTTCACTGCGTTTGCATGATACCTAAAGTTGCCTTTTTTCACCAGCTTTAAGTCACGTTAGCAGTTCATGCGGAAAGCTTTTCTTATAATTTGCATATGCTAATTCTGAATTGGAACACACTCCTCTGTCAGAGCGAAAACCCTTATTTGAGAAAGGGATTCTTAATTAATTCAGAAATCCTGATTTGGAGCATATATATAAGTACTTAATGTAGCTAATTTTCAAATAATCGTATCAGAGTCTACCCACTTTTATTTTTAAGCATTTAAATGTTTTTTTTTTTTATTATTTTTAAAATACACTACAGCAGTTATATGTACATAAAGTACATAAAGTAAACTACCCTTAATTAAAATAGTGCATTATTAATTATGATATATCATTCATAGATATCGTACCATCGAGATAATGCAAAAGCACAAGTTTTATGATTTACATACATGCTTGTTAATTAAATTTTATTCGCTACTACCTCTTGCCACTTCATTCAAAATCAAAGGATTTTATACAGTCTTCCCGAAACTGACATAAAAATTCACTTTATTTATATATTATTATTTAAACTTTTAGTATTAAGAATTGGCACCAGTCCTCAAATTTTACATATTCAGACTATTCTGAATACGCTGACCGACGCTTCAGTGAAGTGAAGCATTTAAAGCACTAGCTTGAAAACTTCTTAAAAGCGTTTCGTAAAGGAATATGCAGCTCATCGATATAGTCACTGGTTGCTGCTTAGCAACGGTGTAAATGTATACGTTGCTTCAATTAAAATCAGTCTGGCTAGAAAACAGTTAGTCTATTGCTACTACAGTAGATCTGGCGCTGCATGGAAATTTCCGCTATTTATCTTGATATTTACTTTAAGCTCTTCGCAAGGTCTTAGGTTCAAAATGCAAGCATTCTGCCACTTATATGTATTAAAATATATTATATTTTCTATGTAATAAAATTAAATGCGTTTCAAACAGCATATTTTGTTTTCGTAAATTAATTTGAAATATTTTTATTCATTGGTATGACTGAAAAAAATTTAAAAGAAGTCCATTTGTTTAATTTACCTTCACTTATGAAAAATGACGGCCTTTGAATTTATGCAGGTTAAACATTATTTTACAGTCAATGGCTTTGTTTACGTTAACACAAAAGCAAATTGTCATTTCGTTATCTAATATAAAAATGAAAAATAACTTTTATGCTTTTATTAAAGCTTACTGATCACATTCTAATTATTATTATTATTTGCTAAATAATAAACATCAACTATATTTAATTTTACAATTAATTGAAGAAAAAATCACCTCCCTGATGCATTTTAAATAACTGGAATTTTTAATTTATTGCGCAGGACAGCGAACCTTTTAATTAACTATCAAGACATAAATGTCGCTATTGGCACTTGAATTCAGTTTATTTTTGTCTGAAAATTGCGGAGCACACGAAGGCTATAGCAGACATTCAGAAAGTCTTCAATAAAAATATCATTCCAAAGGTATTGAAAGTATCAGCGTTTCAATACAAATATCATTTGCATGGTATTAAAAATATCAGCGTTTATTATCTTTTCTATAAAATATACGGCTGGGAAAATTGAATCTTTCTCTCACCTATGTTTTCTATTCTAAAAATCCTTTATTGTGAGGTTTTTGCATATTTTACTAATTTCTCCTCCATACAGAATTAAGTATTTCTCAGAAAATTATCCTTCGGAATTTTATAAATAGTCTTAAGTTTAATTTTAATGTTATCAAATGAACAATCTCTGAAAGGAGGACAGGTAAGATATTGCAATAAGTAGTTGTGACAAATGAAGTAAAAAGTAATTTATTTCTCTAGACCATAAAGCAACTTTGTATTGCTATGTATTTTTTAAATACCCGTTAAGAATTTAAATGATTTAAAAATACCAAGCTTCTTTTCTCTCTCTCTCTTTTTTTTTTTTTTTTTTTTAAAGTTAGAATCAGTCAGTTTTAGACTCTTTGAATGAAAGATCATTTTACTGCAGGATATGAAATGTTTACTGGTTAGTTTGAATTTACCATTAAATATTTATCCTTGACTACTAAACAGTTTAACAGTCTGCTTAACAGAATATCAATACGTGAACTGTTAATTATCATAGCGCAAAAAATTAGGATAAGAAGAAGCAAACACTCGCGAAATTTTTGAAGCCCGGGATTTGCATTAAAAATTTCGAGACGAAGATTTACATTATTTTTCGGGGAAGGGAGAATGTGTATCAGAAACAAAATAGAAAAAAAAAAAATACTTTATGTAGATTTTAATTGAAATGTACTTTTATAAGCCAGTCAGATACTCGAAACGTATTTAGTGGAATCACTTTAAATCAAGGTTTATCATTTAACTTGATTGCATTTCTATACATTATATAGTATACACAAAGTTTTTTTTTTTTCTTCTTTTTTTTAAGCCCAAAAGGAGCAATTTCCCTAGAAGGTTTGGTAATCTCGTTTCGGCATCTTACGGTGATTCACTGTAAGCGGCGAACGACTTTTTAAATTGTTGCCACCAAATATTAGAGCCCTGTATTATATTTAAAGAAATTAAATAATGGAAAATCTGTATAAATGTATTTATGTTTCTCTCATTGTGATGAAACAACGGTACCTAAAGCCATAACATTTTGAATAAGGTACGTCTCTACCCGAATATGGGCATCTGGAAGCCCGAATTTGGAGTTTGTTTTATTATCTATTTCATATTTTGTAAAGCATTTATGAGTTTTTGATTAAGAAACTCAACGATTTCAAAGCGAGCAATGGCAACACTGTACGGGAAGGAAAAAAAAATATCACCAGCGCGCGAGACTATGTATCGGAAATGCTAAAGATATGCTCTTTTAATTATTTTCTAATACTGATGTTGAATTGAATTTTATGGTTTAAGTGCGAAAAACATGATATTTAATAAATAAAGGTAACACACAAAAACTCCCTCTCGAGCGTAATATAGAATCTGAAAGTTTTCAGATTTTTTTTTCCATTTAGTATCGCGTTTTTAGGAAAGGATCTTTCCACATCGTAATGATTTACAGCAACGAAAAACAATGGAAAGCGATTTTGCATAATTTTGTGAAAATGTCTTTCATCTCTTGCTCCAGAAATTCTGTAACACTTAGAGTTAACTCAAGGATTATTTCGAAATGATTTTTTGCAGAAATTCTAAAGGAAAATAGCATAAAAATTACTGAAATGTAAGAATTTTCTAATAATTATAATATAAATTAAAAAGTAACAGGACAAAATTTGAAATTTGCGGAAGCGTCTAATTTTCGCTAAGTATCTAAAATCTAAAATTAAATTCGCTAAAATCTAAAATCAATAGAAAAAATCACGGAAGTTCGCGCTATTGTAAAACTACTACCCATGTTATTCATAATATTGCTTTCCCAGATCTGCGTGTTTGATTCTAAAGCTTTTCTTGGCGATACATTGAGTCTGAAAGCTGTGCAAAATACGTGTTACATGCCTATTTTACTATGTTACTGATAAGTGGATATGATTTAACTCAGCACATTAATCTGAAGCATTCCATGACTAAGAGTCTACATCAGACATCAGTACAGATCGTATGCTAATGAATATACTATCTAGACCAGCGGTCCCCAACCCTTAGAACTTCATGGACCACTAAATATATAATTTTATATTTGGCGGACCACTAATATGAATTTTTTAAACCTTAAATCAGACCTTAAAAACAACATATTAATACGCAAAAACAATATTAAACTTTCCAATAAATGTAATTCTAATTTTCATTTGTTCATATAATTTTCGAAACATATGGTGTTCAGCAGGATGGCTTTATGGAAATTCAGGTTACGCCCCTGATTATGAGTAACAATTAAAACACTATTAATATCTCACTGATACACATATTTCGTTCACATTGAAAAATTACGTAAAAAGTACAAAAATCTCACCTTTTTGTACAGAAAGCTTCACATTTCCATATCACTGAAAAGGAACTTCACGAAAAGCAAGAACAAACTGGCAAACGCAAAGCAATATCAATAAACTGTTATGCCGCCAATTTTTAATTATTATAAACATAATAATCATCGCATAGGAATGGTGCCATAAATCAACAACAGTTAGACAAAACAAAAACGAAAACTTCCAGGATGCAATTATAAACAAGAATGCAGACGGTTATCAAAAAATTCCATCAAGTTGCCTATTGACACGAAGAAAAACTGTGTTATTAACGACTTCAATAGCATGTGTTTGTAATTCAAAAGGAAAGAGAATTCCAGTTCGCTCTATTATTGATAACAGCAGCATATCCATGGATGCCAACTCTCACTTTCAAATGTGGCTAGATGCACCTGCAAAAGTAGCTAAAAGATCGCTAAATTCAGAAGGAATTTCGCTAAAAGTAGTTTAATTTAAAATTTTTTTTTAAAGTTTAAAATTTTTTAAAAAGTATAATCTATATTTCATAATAGGTTTTGTTACTCGTCATTTTTTAAACTAAATCTTCATAAAAATATAAATAATGTCCCAATTTTCTGTGGACCATCAAAAAGTTTTCAGGGACCACCAGTGGTCCGTAGACCACCGGTTTGCGACCGCTGATCTAGACTGTGTATAAAACTGTGATAAAAAACTGTTCCCAATAAATCGGAAAGAGAACAGACGTTTCCAGGTAAGCGTAAAGAAATGACCAAAATATTTCGGTAATACGATGCAAAGTCTTGAAGAAATTACACTAAATATTTTGGCGTAGATAAATCGATTGTAGATCACTGTGCAAGGCAAGGAAAAGCAAAAATTATTTCTTATTACTGTGGTGAATACCGAATTTAAAATAACAATTTATTATTTTTTCCATGAATAAATGTTTTGTAGGGAAGGAATTATTTTTATCTATTAGAAAAGGAACATGAAAGAATATGATATTCTTCACTTTCTTGGTTTCGTATAAATCATCTGAATGTTTTAACAGAATTAATCAATAATCAAGCGCTATTTTAAATTTGACATTTGTCTCAAACGCTTTGTATAGACGAAAAATGAAATGTTAGTTAATGCTTAGGTGAAAAAGTTTGAAAAATGAATGAATGAATGAAATGAAAAAATTAATGCTTAGGGAAAGAAACTGTAATGAAGATTTGTCATATAGGGAGGTTCAAATTCAAATGATAGGGGGAAAAAAAACTACATTTTAGCGCATTTATATTGACATTGTGTGAGGAAAATATATATGTGTCATAACAGCTAACCGTCTGCAAACAGTGCTGATTAATTACTTTAAACTTCAATGCTTTTGTAAACAATAAATCACTAATGTAATTTATTCATTCGTTTTCTATTTCCTTTAATACTAAAAGAACAAGAATATGAAAATAGTGAAAAATTCGATGTTTAAGTCGTACATTTCTGATGGTAAACATAAAAAGAAAGTGCTTATAGCTGAAAGGCCTTTTTCAGTCCATTTCTATTTCACATACATATTGGTTCTCTCCCCCCTTTTTTTCTTAAATCATTGGAAAGTATCCACTGTAGGTATAATACAAGTATTATTTTAACACTATTAAGAAAGGGAATCACTTTAGATACGTATGACTTTCTAAGGCCATTACTAGAATAATATTTACCGCTTCGAAATTTTTTAAACAATAACAGATGTTTGACTACTTGCAGTTATCATTAAATTTGCTAATAATATAACCCATTCTTATTCATACCGCTTCGAAATTTTTTACAAAATAACAGCTGTTTGACAATTTGCTGTTATTATTAAGCTTATTACTTAAAAATTTTTCCCTTTTCTTTAGCGTTTATATTTTTACGCACTCCACATAGCTGCATCATTGTATTTATCTTTTTGTTTTCTTTTTTTTTTTTTTTTTTTCCTTTTTTTGTGCTGGGTTTGCGAAGAAGTGAATGATTATGGAGAAACATAATTGTAATAATATAAGTGTTTTATAATATAATAAAGCAAATAAATAATATTGTGGAGCTTCATTTAATTTATACTAAAAGTTAATTTTTTTTTTTTTTTTTTTTGAAGCAATCTTTCCTATTATTCTCGTTTTTCAACCCACGCGTTTTTGCCAGAATGTTAATGAGTCAAGGAGCGTGTGTTCAAAATAAGTTAGAAAGAAGTTAGTGTCTAAGGGAAGGTTTTTAGAAGGTGAATTCAGAAAGAGAGGAGAGCGTGTTCGGCCGCCTGAAGGCCACGTTGCTATCTTTGATTTACTAGCAATTAGATTTCTGTGGGGTTGAATGCTTCTAGCCAGTCAGCTTGTGGGTTCTTTACACCCTTCTCTGGACTTTGTCGTACTTTAGAATAATTCCTTACACAGTCGTCTAGCATTTCGTTAGATTATGCTTTTACGAGATGCTATAATATATTTAAATTTAGTGAAGTCTCCCTAAGATGACTATTAACCATTCTAGACTGATTTTCAGATCTTCTGTGGAAGTGATCGTTTCCAAAAGATTAGGTCAAAAATTACATTTTTGATCATTTTCAAAATGTGACCATTTTTAGGATATTTCTTAGGACGGAAACAACGGAACTGAAGCAACGGAAACTGGCATCAATTACAGGTTTTATTTATATATCCCATAATTTTACACATAAATTAATTCTCAGTGATTTTTATGATTTTTTTACAAATATAGGTAAATTAATCTAAATATCATTTATATATTTTATTCATTATTTTTTCCCAAAAAATTAAAGTAAAAATCATTAAAGATTTCATTGATTGATCGCGCACTACTAAAGCGAATTTTTAAATGGGACTTAAAATACTCCTTATCATTTTTAAGTCTCTTTGTTGCGTTACAAAATAGGAATAAAAGTTAGGAGTCAAACTTTTAAAACTACTTAAAAAGAAGTCTAGAGTAGCATTGATTGTGCTCATATGAAATTAATTATCTAAAGTTAAATAATTATATAAAGTCAATGTCAGTTTTGTCTATTTACAATAAAATATCAGTAGTTGATACAATAAGCTGTAGATGGCGCCACAATTACTTTGTGAAATTTTCTTTTCGATTTCGTTCCTTTTATTTTTCTTTCGCAAAGAGTAAAATCTCTTACCGCCCTTTTCACACTTTTTAATCGCAGTGCAAAGCCGCATATGTACAAACTGATGTCTGATTTAAATTTTTGAGACAATTTTTTTTTTATTCATTTCTAAACTTTTAATTTTGTCTTGAAACCTAAGTTTATTTTGCTTAAATGGAACACCGGAGAAAAGCAACATTAAATCAGCGAATTAGAAAACTAATTTCTGACTTTTTTAGAACTATTTTTTTTTCGCAACTTAATTTTTTAGTGGTAAGTACATACTTCACAATTTCCTTCCTGCATCTTTTCAATCAATGATGCTGACAGTATTCTAGCAGAAGAATTTTAAAACTGGAAACTAACGACGTCTGAACTAAAGCATGATTACATTTAACAAAACCTATCTGACCGCGTACGAGAATTTGTGGTTTTCCTCACGTGTAACGTGAATATATGCCAGTTTCCTTTAGAATGTCCTTCACGAAAGTATTCCTTACCTTAAGCAGATAGCTCTAGCATGTTTTGCATAATCCAAAACACCCAGAATCCTCCATAATAGATAACAAGTAGCCAGAGCCGACGCTATGGTGTTCGGCGCCCACCTGCTAATTTAAAACAGAACGCCATTCAGTATCAACTTAATTTTTTCCACTTCTTTCATTGATAGAAGAGAATCTAAAAGAAGAAATAATACAATAAAGTAATGTTTTAAACAGTAAAAACTATTTTAAGAAAAGGTAATTAATTAAAAATTTCTCAAAAAAAAAAAAAAAAAAAAAAACTTAATTAGTTAAAGCAGTTTTTCCAATGTATGGTTCGCGGATCACAATCGATCCTCGAAGCCTGCCTTTGTGTTTCTACTTGATTTCCAAGAAATAAAATAGAATTAAAATTAACTGCCTATACTACACCACAGTTTAAAATCTCAGAGTTGGAAATTACACATGGCAGTCGTATATCACTTTTTCACTGAATTTTTATGAAATTTATTACCAGTTGCTCTATTTACGGACTTCTCACTATAGTATTAACAACAAAAGATGGATTTAAAGCAATACGGTGATTCTTACCAGAATACACACACACAAACACAGAACAGCTATGCTTTCATCTTATTAAAATGGGCAAGTTCATCCATCTGATTAATGTTATGTGATTAATGACCAACATTCATTTAATTTTTAGGTAATCAGATCATCCAAACTCTAATAACCCTGAATTACTAAAAACAAATATGAATATTCTTGGATTAACTTAATTACTTCATACGAATATAAAATTAAAACAATTTTAATTAACTGCATTCGAAAAATATACGCATAAAGGTCCTATTTAGTTTTACTAATAATTATTCTAATTGAGCCTTTCCTGAATTCTCTTATTTCCCATCGTATTTCCTCCCCAGAGAGAACAAGAGTATGTTTAAACTGTTGGAACGAAAAGGTTAGAGCATGATTTCGCTAGTGAAAGCGCACGTTTGCTAGTTTGTTCTCCGCCCGTTAATCTTAGTAGCGGCTAAGCATTCGGGCCGTTTAGCTAGTATATTGGCAGTGTAGATTTTTTTTAAGTCAACCTGTTAGTTTAAATTGAATTGTATAGTCTAGCATTACATCTTTAAATTTATGTTAAATTAGCTTTTAAGCTCTCACCGTAAGTAGTCTGTGCTGTTTTGTACGTAAGTCCATGCCTTCTCTTAAACAGTTTCCAATCAATAAAAGAGTGTTTTTATGCCCTTTCTCTGGTTGTGTTCATCTTCAACCTGTGCGAGAAGTCGCAAGGCAAACATTTAAGTGATCTAGTTACCATTCCCTGATAGAGAAACGTACAAGATCTTAGAACACCTGAATTAAATTTTTTCTACGTTTTACAGTGAATGGACTTAGAAATTATTTCTTTTATCTCTCATTCGGAACATCATTTCAATTGCTAATTGTAATTAATTGTCTTTCTTGTGACATGCTGGTATGTAAATAAATCTTAATTAACTAATTTGTTTGGAAATTAATCTCTCATAGCTTACAACATCAACAGGTAGTACATCAATTACAGAATGTTAAAAGTATTCAGAATTTTAAATACATTTTTGTAAAAATTTGTGAATGCATATGTTTCTTCTTTGAATTTAACACGTCCATATCTTATTTGTCAGGATCCTTCAACAGAATTTTCCAATAATTTTCTATCAGATATTTTTATCTTTCCAGTAAATACTGTAGAAAACTTTAAAATATCACCATGCGCTTTTAGTAGCACAAGACGCTCATTCAATATTATTAACTAGTATCTAAACTGTGTTAGTGTTTGCAGAGATTCGTCTTGATGTTCATGCTGAAATTAACACGTCGTTTGTCTTTATCGATTAATAACCGCAGATTTAAATTATAATTCAGTATATCTCACTAAGTGTTTTGGAAACATCAGCCACGTTGCTGTCATTAGAGCCTAATCTCTATCGTAAATGTTTGTATTCCTTCAAGGCATCTAAAGCAAGTTTATTATCCATTACTTTTTGCTCAAATTGTTTGTTGATATCATTTGTTCTGTTGAGTCAAATCATCAGAAAGTAAAGAAATTCAAAATCATTTTAACATGTAAAGTTTGGGCTTCACGTTACTTTTCTCTATTAAAAGTGTCTCCGTTTATAATTTCTTAAAGGACATCGGGAAATTATCCCAGTTGATATCATAGAGATCGAACTGCTTCACTTTTGTTCCCCACAGGGTGTCTGACGACTGCTTCAATATTAAATTGACTATATTTCATAAAAATTCCCAATCGCTTTGTGGAACAAGTTGAGAAATTATGTTTTCCTTTCATAATTGAAAAATACAACTTAAAAAATTTTCTTTAATTTTGTGGTTTCACTGATAGCTTAACTGAATATTCAAGACGCACACGAAGCATAAAATGCTGTAGGATTTGCTTTTAAAAGCAAACTTTGGAATCCATATCTTTTCCCTTTCATGATTGCTCTGACCCCTCCTATGTTAAATTTTTATAAACATTCAATCGGCCTTTCATGAAGACAACGATCTGTAAAATCATCTTAAAATAAAATAAAATAAAATTTTATATTACTCCCAAAGGGGAATTTTTTTTTAACGTTTTGTGTGTTACCTTTATTTATTAAATATCATGTTCTTCGCACTTAAACCATAAAATACAATTCAGCAGCAATATCACAAAATAATTTAAACAGAGCATATCTTTACTCGCGCGCTGGAGGTAATTTTTTTTTTTTTTTTTTTTTTTTTTTTTTTTTTTTTTTTCCCGTACAGTGTTGCCCTTGGTAGCTTTGAAATCGTTGAGTTGCTTAATATGAAACTCATAAATGCTTTACAAAATATGAAATAGATAATAAAACAAATGCGGGCTTTCAGATGCCCATATTGAGGTGGAGATGTAGGTTACTCAAAATTTGATGGCTCAAGGTACCGTTGTTTTATCACAATGCGAGAAAAATACGTAATGCCAATTCTTCATTATTTAATTTCCTTAAATATAATACAGGCGATAATATTTAATGGCAACAATTTGAAAAGTGAAACTCCCGAAATTGCTAAGACGAATAATAGTTAATAGCCCATCCGGACTAACGTCCTTTGGGCTTAAAAAAAAAAAAAAAAAAAAAAAAAAAAAAAAAAAAAAAATTCTATTAATTCCATTATTGCTGCAAACGACGAAGTCTGTAATTGTTTTTTTTTTTTTTTTTTTCTTTTCTTTTTTCTATCTTATTTCCACGTGACGTGCAATCTAAGATTATTGAATAATATTTAACTTATCTAATAGATGTCACAAATTTTTACTTTACTGCTAAGTTTAAAATACTAGTATGAAATTTGGTTAACTTTGCTATAATAAAGAAAACAGTATTTTTTGTTGTACTGCTGTTTCTTCATATATTTCTATAGCTGGGCAAAATATAAGTCAAACTTATAAGTTTGCCCAGCCATAGAAATAACTAGAACTGCTTGCTAAGTCAAACATAGCAAGCAGTTCTAGTAATTTAAAGAAATTTCCATCATTTCCTTAATACTGGTGACTTTCTAAGAACTAAATGTAGATCCCTTACGAAATTTTACCACTTCTCAGCAAAACATTAATTGGACCAATGTTTCTTTTCCAATTTGTATAGCGGTTATGTGTGAGGTTCATCAGTAGTGTAATATTTCAGACTTTTCTTTTAATTCGTTGAATTTTTAAAACTGAAAGATTTCATTAATATTTTACAAATGTAACAAACTAATCTCGTGTCTTTGTAAACATTTTTCAGTCATTATGTGCTATTATAAGAGTATTACTTTTCATTCCGAACAGATATCATTTTTAATATAACTTTTCGTAATTAACATCAAAATTTGTCCATTTTGTCGTGTTTTCTATATCCGCAATCACTAATGATTCAAAATCATATAATAGTTCCTCAGGATCTGAATATTATGAATGAATCTGATTGGTAGAAAACTGTCACTTAATATCGTTATGGAGCAGGATTCAGGCATCTTAGACATTAGATTCTTTGAAGTTAGAGATGTGAAAAATGTTAAAAATTATTAGCAGAATTGTTAATAAAAATTATTCCTAATTATAAATTTATGTCATTTTATGACATGAAGAAATAGGAATTCGTGTAAATAAAAATAGTGGTTTTAGTTAGACTGATTTAGTGGTTTTAGTTCAAATGGATTTCTTCATTTGCATTAAGTTTGTATCAGAGTCATATTTTGCTCTATGTTTATATCAGATCATGGATTTTTTTCGATGTATAAAACATGATAAGATTTCTGAAACTAAATGCTTTAGGTCGATTTACATAATACCTGGAGTTACGAATATTTGATACAAAATGATGATATGTGTATTAATTAATTTATTATTAAATGAAATGTTATTTAATGATTTCATAAAAATAAAACTATAAAAATATTATGTTGCTTAACCCTTTGCATCTCGTTTTGTTTTAAAGCAAACTTCTTTTATGAAAAATGTTTTCAACATTCTTAACTTTGTTAAATAGGACAATTGCTGAATTACTAAAAATTGCGTTTACAAGTTAGTAGTGCTATTCCTCAAATGGCAATAAAATACCTTAATACTGTAAAAGCCTAAGAGCTCAGTTTAGAGAACTTAGACGTATGAAATTCATTATTAGCTAAAAACATACTATAAAAAATGACTTTCAAAAGTGATCATAAAAATTGTGATGACGTCTAAATAATTGTAAGAAATTTAATCGAGAGTAATTAATCTCTAATATTTAATAAAATTGCAAAAATTTTTGTTGTAATTATTATAATAAGATAAATAATCGAATAATTCTAAAACCGGGAATGTTTTAAATGAACATGCAAAATGTTAAAAATAAACTTCTAACTAATGCATAGAATTAATACACTTAGTTTCTAACTGTTCAAAACGAGAAGCAGTAAAGACAGTTCTTTCATTCATAAAAATTTTAAATATGTATTTCCATTAACCGATGTGTGCATATAAATGCTATGCCATTCTTGTGATAATGTTGTTTGCTTTTTATTCTGTGAAGAATAGTGGAATCTGAATAATAATAGATGGTGAATGTCTGATGTGATGAATATGAATGAGATAATCACAAGAGTAGATCAAATTGCTATTTTTAATATGTTTTGAAAAAATACTGATGCATAAAAAATATATTAAGACTGTTCTGTTCAAAGTATTATTTTTTACATTTCATGCTCCCTTTTTTCATTATCTGTTCAATCATAATAGTTTCAAACTTTTTCTTTGTATGCTTGATTTTTAATGCTGCCGATTTTTTAAGTTGATTGTTATTTTAGAAAATTACATTAAGTGAAATATACAAGCTGAACAGTGGTCTTCAGTTAAAAACATTAATAATAAAAAATAAGACGCTAAACTATAGGAAACTTGATACTCTAACTATGACACAAACTTTGTGCCCTCAACCTTCATAGTTTCTGAGAAAGGAGGTAACGTTAAAATGATAAATAAGCGTACGTAATTTTTAATTTGCGTATCAACGATAAAAAGAACAGAAGTAACAGTCTATTAAGAATTCATTATGTTTTAATATAATTGTTAACGTTTTATTTTTTTTTTTTTTTTTTTTTTTTTTTTTTTTAGCGATGCATTGGCTGCTAGCATGAAAAATGAATCTGCTTAGTGTTCCGTCACACTTCTACAAAGTTCTAATGTTCAAACAGACGCTGAGAAGAGCTTTGCTAAGGATCACTCTAATATTCATAGCAGACATTTGTTAAAATGCTTTTCTTGCACGATTTAGTAAATATTACGAAAACTGAAAACAAGGTTGGGGAAATGAATGAAATGAACATTGAATTAATTCTTAGTTGAAACCATTATCTTTACTCATTTGCTGATTAATGTTTACGAATTATTTCGACCTTGGCCTTTGTCTGAAATTTTGATTGATTTGTTTTAAACGCATGCATTTTCTATGTTACTGTATTAAAATTTCCACCTATTATATTTGGAATCTTTTACTCTTTAGATAGCACCAGATACCTTCCATGAAATCAAAAGCAAGAGAAGACCATAGATAACATTTTGCCAATGACTGCAACGAAGGAAGGCACCCATACGACAATTACCGCATCGCCGGAACTAAACAATAGTCACCATGTCGAAGAAGAGGAAGAAGAAATGGATATCTTGATGCCAGAACCACCTGATGGCGGATGGGGCTGGGTCGTTGTTTTCTGTTCCTTCATGATCCACGTCATCGCCGACGGTGTGACATATACATTCGGTATATTCTACATGGAGTTACTGAGACATTTTGGAGAAAGTAAAGGTGCAACTTCTTGGGTGGCATCCATCATGGTTGGAACAACATTTTGTGTGGGTGAGTAATGTGAAAAGAGCAATTTGTGTCACCGAGCAACCTTATAATTTTTCTGTATATAGTGCAAATAAGTTTATCTATCAAGTTATATAAAGTGTGACAACGTCTCTGCTGTGATTATTACCGTCTTTGCGCAGTTTAGTAACAGCTTCATCTGTTTCTTCTTCTAAAAAGCATTTTTGAGATTAGAACACTATTTTACAACAAATAATAACACTGAGGTTGAAATCAAAGTCTATAATTGTGTCATTAATAATTGAGCAATACTTCAGAGCATTGTTTTTATTACTAAGACTACACTCTTTCGCTACAATAATAAAATTTTAATAATTCGAAATTTTAGAAAAGTTTGCATTGAATGCCTCGGTTCATTAAATATATTAAAAATCCGTAATAACGTTTTCTTCGGTGAATTAAACCTTTTTCGAAGGACGCTAAAATTTGTGCATTTCTTTATCGATTTTAGCCAAAATATAACATGTGATTTCCATTGGTAAAAAAGTCGAGATACTAAAATTGAAAAGTTTTGGATTATGCTTAGTACAGTGTTTCGTTGAAAACGATTTTGGGTTTCAAATAAAGTACAAGTTTTAGTTATCCATTAAAAATTGTTATGGGCTTCATGCAAAGTATCGCTTTCGGTCGTCCAATTTTACCCAAAATCTAATGACCTCTTTATATGAATGTCGAAAGCTTAAATATGAAAAAAAAATGAAAATTTTGAAGTTCTGTATAAGAGTTATCGCGAATGAAAAAAATCATCACATATATACAAACTCACAGATAAACAAACATTATTGTAAAAAGAAAAAAAAAAAGTCTTATGGAGACCCTAATTTGTGTTTATTCCCCAAAAACTCACAATTCAAAGAGTTTTTAGACCGAAAACTTTACCTCCCTTACCTATTTAATTCAAATCGGGGAAAAAAAAAAAAAAAAAAAAAAAAAAAAAAAAAAAAAAAACTTCCCAGATATATGAACCGATAGCTTTCGATTAGTTAAGCGGATACGCTCCGCTCAACTAATCGAAAAGAAGTTTCAGATATTGTTATTCGAACCTAAAACGATAGAGCCCTCACGGTTACGGTTACAGTAAAAACCATTCGAAAGTTTCCAATGGCAACACCCACTTCTTTCTTGCATAAAAATTGAAAAACCATAAATGGCATTGGAATGTTACACGTATGACGGAAATTGCCATCGTAAAACATCTGGAAAGAAGAGCATTGTGAAGGGCCAACGACAACGCAAGAGAGGAGAGGGGGGGATTTATTGGAATTACAAGTTTTCAAAGTGCCCATCTTCGCAGACGATGACGCATTGTATGCGGAAGATTGTTGAGAGCAATGACGAACATAACATCGCAGGAGGAAGCGGTATCACTTGACGTTTTATGGCATCTTTATCGTGGATTTGACGTGTGCACCTAAATGGCGTTGACTTGAACGATTTCAGATAACCCCAGAACCAGAAATCCATCAGAGTGATGTCGGGAGATCGCGGTGGCCACAAAACTGCAAAGTTACGGAAGATGAACTCTATCTGCAAAGGGCTGTTGCAGTACTTGCCGAACACATGTTGGCGACGTGTGAAGAAGCACCAGTTTACATCCATGTAACATCATTAACGACTTTCCTCTGCTGCAATTCTAGAATTACGTAATTCTGCAACATTGTTATATACCGAACATTTGTGATGGAGCATGTTTTCATACCTGTGGAAATGACCTCTTCGAAGAAATACAGATCGAGAACGAATGTGCTTGCGCTGACGCACCCCACAATCACTTTAGTTTGCAACATCTAAATGCGCTTTAATCGATATAGAAACACCCGCGGAAAAAAGCCCAAAAGCTTGAGAACCACTCTAATATAGGGCGCGCCGAAAGTCCTCTCGTGTGGATTGGTGGAAGGGGAGAGGGTTGGAGACCCCGGGATCACTCACGGGGTGCTCTCCCTCAAAATTGAGGGTGGAAATAGAAGTCCAACCTCTCTTCGGAGTTGGCTTTGGCAACCATTGTCCATGTTATATGGACAAGACAACAACAACATCACAATCTCGAACGCCTAACTTCGAATAACAATATCTGAAATTTCTTTTCGATTGGCCGATAGAGTTTCATATATCGATAAAATTGTTTTATAGTAATTGACGGAAGGTTAAAAAATAAGTTAGGAGTTATTACAATAAAAGGCTTTCCATACTTGTATTTTTCTTTTTCTCGATTTGCTTTTTAATTTATTTCTTTTAAACTTCTTATCACTCAACTTTTGGATACACAAAATATTATAAGCTGACCCCAGTGCTTGTCAATGTTAAAATGCCAGTTATGGCACATACGTTTCAGCGCAATATATATAAGATAATATGTGAAGATTTACAAGTATTTTAAATGGAATTCTAAAGGTACAGAAGCGCATAAAATGTCGCTATAAAATAAAATTAGTTCATAATGTCCTCTCGCCACAGAATGAAAATTTTGTACGCGGAAACACACATAACGTATTGTACTCTGTAATTATAATTAACGGGATTCTACCCAAGAATTCTCTGGAATCGGTAAGCAATAAGAATCGATTAAGGTTGCTTACATAAGAAGCAGATGATAGAGAAGCAATCGGGATCGTTTTACACAACAGTCACATCATAAAGAAATATATATATGTAATGTTTTCAGTTATTCCAACACATCGTAGGCGAATGGTGAGGCTATTCCATTACACGTTCTGGCAGATGGTTAACGAAGCTGGGGTGATTGAAACACGGAGTAAAATGACGACTCAGGACTTTTCACTTTTAACAGCAAGCATATCTTTATTTTAATTTATAGCAGATGACTTTTTCCAGATGAAGTTAATCAAATAACTTATTCAGTAATTGAACTATTAGATACGACTGACTTTAAACTTTAATACATCATAACGTTCTAACAAAGAAAGAGGAGCATAGCGGAAGCGTTAGCAGGACGAAGGCGAGAAGGCATCTATCTGTCTAGGAGAACTTATGACTCAGCATTTATATGAATGGTTATGTAACAGAGTAGCTTCTAGAAAAATGTAGAAAACTTATGACGCAGCATTTATATGAGGAGGTTATGTAATAGGCGTGAATGTTCTAGCAGGTACTGGGTTAGGGGACGATCTGGTTCGCAAAGACCAAAGCCATCGTATTTTTTTTTTATTTTACATCTTCCCACCCCCCCCCCGTCAAAAAGAGAGGCCGGGGTGAGAAAAGCATTAGTACAGGAGTGAAGCAAAAGTATGAGAAAAGACAAGAAAACATCCAGAACATAGCGTACAAGCTTTAACTATGGCCTATCATAGTTCATGACTTTCTCATATAAAATTTTGACTTTATAGCATATGAAATTTTGAACATTAAAACAATGAGTTATAAATAAATATACAATATATGACTAATTTTAAGACTATAACATAATAAATATGGAATACTGATAAATAAATAAGTTATAATTACAAAAGTCCTCAATTTTGTTAAAAATGTCCATTTTGTGTTTTTTTTTAAAGTCCTTTTCATAAAAAGAGTTCGAATAGAATGAAAATATCTGGTAAAATCTCTAAATGCCAGATAGTCCACAAATATGATGCATGTTGATAGTTCACAAATATGATGCATTTTTTCCTCTCATCGTAAAGATTGACATGTTTTACACTTCAATACAAAATATTATACTTATTCAAAAAAACAATTCAATATAAATAATACAATTATACACTAGAACATGAACACTTTGACTTTAAAACTATGGCATGTCCTCGCCAACAGATCAGCGTGATTACTTGCTGATGGTTGGGGGGTGCTATCGAAAATATCGAAAAACCTCCGTTGCCTAATAGAAGGTAACTGGTTTTTGGCATTGTACATTACCTCAAAGTGGTGTTAGAAGAATAAAAGATCATATAAAATTAAAATTATAAGACGGATAACTTGTATAATCAATTTAAAGTCTTTTTTATAATGTTGTAAATTTGAAACAAATATTATCCTACAATAAGAAAATTTTTGCTACAAAATAATTCAAATTATGTGAAAGATATAAAAGGTCAAGATCGGGAGAATAATTTGTCATAGTCGGGAAAATAACTTGTCATAGTTAGGGTTTAAGTCTAAATCAGGTATTAAAGGTCATAATCAGGAAAATGTTTAAAAGAGAATTTTAAAAAAAATTAATTTTAATTTTGAACAGAGATAGGAATTCTACTATTTCGGACAGTTAACTTAAACTCACTTGCTGGATTAAAAGGTCTTAATCTAGTTGAATGAACAATTTCTGATTTCTTTTTAGTTAAAGGATTGGGTTTATCTATTTCATAAGTAACTTCAGAATATTGTCTTAAAATTTTATAAGGTCCTGAGAATGGAGGGGATAATTTACGTGTATTAGGGTATTGAAATTCTTCATACATTACTAAATCACCAATTTTAAAATTACTAGGTTTAAAATGAATATCATATCTTTCTTTATTTACATTATGATAATCATCAGATCTCTTTTGAGCTATTTTTCTGGCTTCTTCTATTGACGGATACAGTTCTTGATTTTTAATTAAGGAACCATAAGGTAATTTTCCATACATTAAATATGATGGAGGGAATTTTGTTACAGAATGAGGGGTATTATTATACTCTTCAGTTACTTGGGGTAATAATTTTGTCCATGCTATATTACCGTGATAAGAATTTAGTTTGCATTTTAATCTAGTTATAATAGTTTGATTAACACGTTCAATTTTACCATTAGTTTGGGGTCTATTTGCAGTAGTTAGCAATTGTTTTACATTATGATTCCTTAAAAAGTGCTTAAATTTTGAAGATGTAAAAGCAGCGTTCCTATCACTTAAAATCTTTTTAGGGACCTGAATTTGGAAAATTTGTTTTAAGCAATTTATATAAGTATCTGTAGTTACACTTTTGGAAGCAAAAGTCCAGATATATCTAGTTGCATGATCAATAATTATGTGAATATACTTTTTGGTAGAATTATAATAATTTAAACCACCTACAGTATCAATAGATAATATTTCAAAAGGTTCACTAACTGATGGTAAATTTTGCAATTAAACACTGTTTACAAAATAGTCAATTAACATAGCAGGAACTATTCGCATAAATGTCCTCCAGGCACAAAGTTTTGAACATGAAAGGGTGAAATTCATTAATGTAACAATCAAATTCTTCCAAACATCAGAGAAATTCCATGTATGTCACATGAACAGGAGACACAGTTATGAAGAGTCACGAACTAATGAAGAATTTTTCTGCAATTACAAAAAAGAGGCGCACAGTCCTATTTTTCTTTTGCAATTGGGATCTTTCTTTCTTGTGTCGGTGGAGGTTTAATAGCTTTCTTGGGTGCATTAATAGTCAACACTCCATCTGGACTTAGGGAAAGATGTAAAATAAAAAAAATAAATAAAAATACGATGGCTTTGCTCTTTACGAACCAGCAACCTTTAATTACTTTTCTGCAATTCAGGATCGTCCCCTAAACCAGTACCTGCTAGAACATTCACGTAAATAGAGGGCTAAAGCCTCTCCTCTAATACACTCTGAGGAAACAAATTTCTTTTCCTTTTCTGGAATGTTCTTTGCGGCACATTTCTCTTCAAACAATAGAAGATATTTGTCTATTGGAAAATTTGTACTTGTGCCATCAAAAATAGGGAATTGGAATTTCATTGTATCCACAATAGCTACGGATTCTTTCTTATCAGTTGACATTTTTGCCGTTTTTGAGCGTGTTAACATTCCAATCACAAAATCTTGAATTTAAGAGTTCGCATACACATCAATTTGAACACTAAAATGAATAACTTTAGAAGTACTTGATAAAACGCATAACTTTGGAGACGAGGGAAAGTACTTAAGAATCGCCGGAAAAGAAGCACAAGCATCAGACGATCACACACTGTCCTTGACCCACTGTTGAATTTAGAAGCGCGTTATAAATAAATCCAGGAGCTTTTTTCCCACGTAGAGGATAAATCCTGCCGGCTAATTAATAACTGTAATGTTTTCAGTTATTCCAACACATCGTGGGCGAATGGTGAGGCTATTCCATTACACGTTCTGGTAGATGGTTAACGAAGCTGGGGTGATTGAAACACGGAGTAAAATGACGACTCAGGACTTTTCACTTTTAACAGCAAGCATATCTTTATTTTAATTTATAGCAGATGACTTTTTCCAGATGAAGTTAATCAAATAACTTATTCAGTAATTGAACTGACGAAGGCGAGAAGGCATCTATCTGTCTAGGAGAACTTATGACTCAGCATTTATATGAATGGTTATGTAACAGAGTAGCTTCTAGAAAAATGTAGAAAACTTATGACGCAGCATTTATATGAGGAGGTTATGTAATAGGCGTGAATGTTCTAGAAGGTACTGGTTTAGGGGACGATCCTGAATTGCAGAAAATTAATTAAAGGTTGCTGGTTCGCAAAGAGCAAAGCCATCGTATTTTTTTTATATTTTACATATATATATATGTGTGTGTGTGTGTGTGTGTGTATGTGTGTTTGTGTGCGTCACCTTGCCTAATTATGGCACCTCGTCATCAACGACAGATGTTGGTTAGGAACCAAAATGTTATTTTGAAATTACAACCTGTACAGACATTAGGATTATTTGGAAGCAGAAGACTTGAAAAATGAACAATGCCCTCTCCGGGAATCAAACCACGGACCTCTCGGATAGGCGTCGAGCGTGCAGACCACTACACCATGAAGTCACGCTAAGAAGACGGGAGAAATACCCTATAAACCTACGATTAGTATGAGACTCATCTGACCCGATTATGTTGGACATATAATAAGTCAATAACATTAGCGGCATGAAAAGCTAATATAATGAACACTGAAGCTATTTTTAAGCACAGTTTTCAAAACTAATTAAGATTCTTTCCTGGAGAATATGAAGAAATGAGACAGACATCTGAAAATTGTAATAAGGTGACTCGATCATGAATCGTATTATCGTAAGGCAGTAATTATATCTTACTTAAGAAGTAAAGGGTAAGTTAGTATCATAACGTTTACTGGATCTTGAAATGTTAGTTTCTCAAGAAAAAATGAGCCTATATAGAATTAGCAGTGAATCTGTTGCATATAATTATATAGCCGGAATGCAAGGCACCGGTAGTATATGAATCTTTTTTAATTTTCACAGTTAAAATGCACCACATAATGTTTCACAGTATTCGAAAACATACGTCAAGAATCATCATCGAAATAGAACGACAAAAACCGATGTACTGATGCAAATCTTCCAGTTTTAATTTTTGCGCGTAAATTTCTTGCACGGACACTTTTAAGAAATAGGCACCAACGCATTTCGTACCACATATTACCTTCGTGCATTTTCGTATCATTGCGAGTGTCTTCCTGAAGATTAACATTCTGACGCGTGTCGATTAGCCCCGCAATTTTCCTTTTATCTAAGTAGTGCATTTCAAAAGACACATAAAACTGTAAATTGAAAATGTTTATTGTAATTTGCAATAAAGTACACATATATTCAAGGTCTAGTATATTTAATAAGTGCTTTTTATTGAGAAATTTATTAGTGTATAAACTGCTGTTATATTTAATAATTATAAATAAAGAAACATTTCTGTCGTTCTGGCTAATGATTAATTAACCTCTTATCAGCTGTTTAAGTTCATTTTGCGATTTCAAATACGCCAAGTTCTCTTTTTTGGCAGGAATTTTCCCCCCTTCAGTTTATTAAGCTGAGGCCGAGCAATATTGGAGATTTTGAAATTCCCTCTCCCGTGGGGATGATTCTTCCTTGCTTGAATCCCGCGATCTAATGCAGCATGAAATTCAAGTTGTATAAAAACACGAAAAAAGTTTCACAGAAGTTGTATTGAAAACAAAAATGCAAAATACAAAAGTAATAAGTTTAAATACATTAATACTCTTTGTATAAAACTCATACTGCAAATGAGTTACTTTTGCAAAAAGGGAGCGCAGCAATATATTTCAATTTGTTTGACATATCAAATGATAAAGTTTTATAAAATCTCCTGGGAAATATTTCTCTGGATAGATTATCAAGAAAATAGCAGTTCATCATTGTAGTTGCACACTTAATTATTCACGTGCTATGGTTGACACACTTAGACAACAGTCAAATAAAAATCAGGAGTAATCAGAACATAAATTTCCATCGAGATTGTGGCAATGGAAATTTGCACAGTTAACACAAATTTAAAGTCCTGCATACGTGTTTTAAAATGAAAAATGAGCATCCTCAATCTAGGTATAAAATGACTCTGTTTTAGCTCTGAGTTTCTCGAGTGGAGGTTTGTAAAATAAAGCATTTTCAAAAATAATGTCGCTGTTTTCTATAAAGCATTTGTTTAAAGATATAAGCCTTGCTACATTTTCATAATTACCTTTTACGTCTTCTTATCTAGATGCTAAATTCAAATGACTTTTAAAATTATAAATTCGAATTAAACTTAATTTCTTAATTGTTTAACAATTTTTTCATGAAAAATAAATAAATTTGACTGATTGGTCTTGTCAGCGTTCACGAAAGTTAAACGTATATTTCCAAAACTCCCGTGTTACTTACTTGCATTGTTCAGCACACAGGGGGTTAATAAACGTTAAGTATTCACGTGCAATGCACGCCCCCATTTCATGTTTGGGAATTTGCCAGTCAGACATGTCTCAGCTCTTTTCATTGAGATTTCTGGCAATTGTTGGCTCGATGCCGAAAATATCTCTTTCAAGAAAAAATAAACTAGAAATAAGGAAATTTAACATCTTCATTTGAAGTAAAAAAGAATCTTAAAATGCTATTTCGTAACAATGTGATGAATAAAAAGGAATACAAGAAAACAGGAATCTTACAAAATTTCTTAATAGTAGCCACCTAGAGTTTAAATTTTACATTTTACTCACAAGGAAGAAAACATTACTATTCGGTAATGCATTAAGGAACTAATTAGAGAGAAAAATACAACATATGTTTAAAAAACAAACCACTACACATTATTACTGAAGTTTTTTCCTTCCTGGCTTGCCAACGCTTTTAAACGTATTCGCGGAATCTATCTAGAAACAGAGCAGAAAATGACAACTGTACCAGAAAAAGCAATGGATAAGTTAATGGACGCCAAGGCACTTTAAAACTTTACCTAGACGTTCTAAATCTGAGTGTAAAAGAAACCTCAACTAAAAAATAAATTCAGCAGTGGTTAAATAAGTTTAAAAAAAATCAAATCGTGCAAGTAAAGAGAAATCGAATACAGATTCCGTATTCTAAGAGGAACAAGCGAAGCCCTGGCTTGCAAAATGTTGGGGAAGGGGGAGGGTGGAAGAAAAGGTTTGCAACAGAAGCTTTATTAGCTAAAATATAATGCGTATTCAACAATTTATCTCGGCGTACTTACATAAAGGTTTTCAGTATAGGCGAATAAATTATACACACCTGCATACTGAATTATGTAACCGATGTATTTATAATGTCGACAGTATTAAGAATTTTTCGTATTCTGTCATCGATATTTAGCTAATGAATAAAAGACCATATAATACATGTTTTTAATTTTTGATTGGAAAAATCTTAAAAGAAACTTGAACATTCATTGCTACTTTGAAATAGAGTAGGACAAAGCATAAAGATTTATAAACTCCCCTTTCTTTGTCAGAGCAATTCCCATATTTTAAAGTTGTTCTGTTTTTAAATATTTCGTGATACTGCTGTTGAATTGAATTTTATGTCGTTTAAGTTTAAAAAACATGATATTTTATAAATAAAGGTAACACTGAAAACTTGAAAACGCTCCTTTGGGCGTAATATAAAATCTTTGGGCGAAAGCTTTCAGGTATTTTTTTAAAAAAACACCTGGTTTCGCAGCGAAAATAAAATGAACAAAAAGTGCATATTTAATAAAAAATTTTACTAAATTTAGCTATACATGGAGGACCGTAAAAAAATTAGGTTTTGTAATTTTTGCAAAATTGTTTTTCTGAATTAAAAAATAGTATAACATGACTATTTGCATCATTTATTTATTAGTAGTTGGAAGAACATGTCTGCGACTAAGGCCGCGTAAGAACTTTTACGGACACTTCTGTATATATTTTTACTGCGTACAGTTATTTTTATTTATATATGCTGTACAGTTCCTTTTTACATTTAAATGAAAATTAGTTTAATAGGAAGGATGCACGGGTGTAAGTGAAATTTAATAGTTATGAAGTATCACATGTAAAAGATGTACAATATCTCAAAAACAGAGCAGTACAAGAATTAGTCAAGAACTTGTAGGCCTTAATCCTGTTCTGTCAAACAAAGGGAATTACACGACCGTTACATCTGTAGGTCCCTATCGAACGGTTTTTGATCTCTGTGATCGTTACTCAGACAGTCTGCCACGTATACCGCGCCTCGCGAGTCAACTGTTGCGATACAGACCATGTGCCTAATATTGTCCTATGACACATGGATCCCCGTTTTTCGTATGGCACATTTTAAATCTTGGATATTGGAGCACTGCGAAAAGTCACGTTTGCTCTGCTTCAAAAGGGGCAGGTTCAGGAAGATTTCTTTCAGAATTTTTTCATCATGCTCAGTAGGAGGCAGGTTTCGAAAGTATGTAGACCATGGAAATGACTGCATATGATGTAGGCAATCCTAGACAACCATGACGAATGTGGGAGTGCATTGTCCTGCTAGAATGATGCTTTAGGACTTCTGGCAAGGAATTGGAGCACATGTGGTTGTGCTATCTCATCCAGTTTATCCGCTGGGATAAACTGGATGAGTGTACTACAAGTGTACCACAAATCACTACCAAAGCGATCAGATTAACATAAGATACGGCTTCTCATGTTATAATACCGACCGTAAGACTGAGATTTTTACTGCTAGCCAGGTATCCTCCACACCCAGACACAATGGTCATTTGATCTCAGAACGTAGTGTGTCTTATCACTGAGCGTCATAGAGAGACATTCCATTGTGCTGCATGCTGTTTTGGCCTTTGGAAATGGAGCGTCTATTGTTTTGGTATTAAAGACAGAACAGGTAAAAGCTGAGCGATAACAGATAAAAGCAGATTCGCTCTTTTTATAATAACTCTCACACGCATTTTAGCCGCTATAACAACAACAACAACAATTTGGGCTTCCCTGCCTCGTGTAACTCAATCACATTACAGGTCCACTCCACCTTTAAACACCTCGTGGAGGTTCAACCTCCATTATTACCCTCCAAGGGAGCGGCGCACCACCTGGATACGACACCAGGCAGCACCGGTCGTTTGCTCCTACCAGTCGCTTGGGCGAGCCCGTCGCAGCGGGACATTACCCGCTATAGCTGCTCGTATAGTATTCATGTAGCCATTGAATCTGTAAATCCACATCGAACAATCTTTTGCCTCTGTGACCTTTCCTTAGTCGGCGTGTAAGGATCTTAAGTTTTACTAACGTTTATTTTATTTTAAATCTTTACTATCACTTCTTATTTTCTACTTCCGGCCAGAATTATAAGCGTTAATGTATTTATGCAAAGTTTGTCTGGCGAACGCCAAGTATTTAAGTTGTGGCTTTTTGCCAAGCGAGAGAGAGGAAGCAGTTAGTCGGACCAGGCCGCTTACCTTAGAAGTTTTACTCAGTTGCTGGTTGCCTTCCAGGCCAGAGGTTTAATCCTCTTGATAATTTTTAAACGTATTGTAGTGTTCACAGTTCTCTGTACTACATACGGCTTCCTGTTAATATAAGGCCAATCTTCCACGTTTATTATTTTAAAGTTAAATTAGAGTTTAGTTTTATTTTTTATATTTTTACGTTTAGACCACAAGTAGTGGATCTGTGTATTCCGAAGTACGGAAGTTATTGTAAATAGAGAAAAATAAAGGGTTTTGTATACCCTTCTTGTGTATCCTGTCTACTTCTCACAGTGATTGAACATAGCTTTAGTAAGCTCTCTGTTCCGAGTCAGGTCCTTGCATGTTTCCGAAGAAAGTAAGACGGAACATTGAACCTGATAGGCGTGCCATGTATAGCCCACCTCACGTGTCTACTGTTTCCAACAGTGCTGCATAGCGCTGCTGAAACAATTCACATGGTGGGCTACTGGCAGCGCTGAAAACACTGAAATTTTCATTCTGATAATATTGACTCTTTGAAAGTTTCTCAAGTGCACAAATCTTCATCTCTGGCGTGCAAATGGCATCTTTTTTTCTTCCGCACACATAATTTCATCAGCCAGGGCTTTTCGCGTCCATATATAATCGATGATATTTTGGTATTTAACTCTGTGTCGCGATTGCGAAGGTGTTTTAAAGCGGACCATGCGCGATTGCACTAACTTTATATCATTTGTATACCAACGCACACATTAGCCATGTACACAGTTTCGCTATTGAGGCATGTTTTATTTGATGTGGACCAATTTCATTGACCGTGAGCGCGAAATGGTCTATATTTCTTTCATATTAAGGAAAGAAATCTTTAACCCACTTCAGGGAATATTCGTATAATAAATAGTGACCCTCTTTTACATCTGTCAGTCTATATATCGGCGATTTTTAAGTTACATCGACAGATTGTACACACGTTATGAAATTAATACATCTGATAAAAAGAAAATGCAGATCACTTCAAAATATGAAAATATTTCCAAAAGTATTATGACGTTGTGCGCAAAGGGCGAGGCAACATATTTGATGCTAAGAATATGGTCTTGAAAATAAACTTATAAAATTATAAGGTATTTCTCCCACTTTCCTAGCGTGCCTTCGTGGTGTATTGGTTCTGCACGTTGGGCCGGTGTTCCAGAGGTCAGTGGCTCGATCGCCAGCGAAGCCGTTTGCTCAATTTTCATCTTGCCGGCTTCTAAAAATACCTGTCTCTACAAAACGATTAAACTGTTTACGTAATTAGAAAAAATTCTCACAAAACATAAATAACAGGGCAGCATATGATAGCGGCATTGAAACACGTTGGATAAAGGATATGATATTCATTTTCCTAAAAATAAGTGACCTTTACATTTTTGTGAGTTTTTATAGTAAAGAGAGCAATATTTATTTAACCAAAAATTCCATGGGAAGAGTAGTAATTATTTATTATCTAGTGATGTGAATGCATTATACATGAAAAGAATAATATCCATGTGTTAAGACAGAACCTTTGTAATAGTATAAATTATTTTATTATATTTATACTTGATTTAACTTTCTATTCTTTTTCCTTAGGTCCTTTCGCAAGTGGTCTTACAAATCAATATGGATGTAGAACAGTGACCATTATCGGATCTTTGCTAGCTGCATTTGGCCTGATAGTGAGCACCTTCGCTCCTAGCATCACCTTCCTTTACTTTAGCATTGGGTTATGCACCGGTCAGTTAAATACTTAATTTTTGTGCCTTATGATTCGTACACATTACAGATTTGCAACTAAACGTTTTGTATTTGTATACGTTAGTTTGTAACATACTATATAGCATGCATAATGAAAATATTTTTTTCTGATTTATTCTACTGAATCTAACATTAACAAATTATCGACCCTCTCACAGAAGTTTAACGTCATAGAATATCAAAGAAAATGATGAATAGGATCCAATGAAATTTCTAAACAGATTCAAAAATTATGTATCATATTTCTTCGATTACATGATGCTACTGAATATAAGATGCATCCTTTAGTTTTAAACTGAACTGAAAGGGGGGAGGAATTACTGAAATTTAAGAAATAAAAATAAATGAATAAATAAAATAAAACTGTAAAAGTCACTTAGCAAGTATTTTTAATAATTCATTGCTATTTAGTAACAGTAGTAGTATTATTACTGGTAACTTAGAAATTTATTTTTTGGAATAATTAATAATTTGAAAATATCTGTGATTTTATGATACCATTAATTTTAAGATGAACCCCATTTTTAGCGACGTTTAAATGAAAAGAAATGGCTCATCTTTAACATAAAAGAGACAAAATCTTTTGTACAGATAATTTAGTTCCATTGTAAAAACTAAAATTTGTTAACTTTCTTTTGTAAAAGGTATTTTTTTACACGATTGTCAATAAAAATTAGAGTAGTGTCTGTAGATTAACATTTTAAAATAATTTACGACTATGGAGTAGAAGGAGCTATTTCTCGGAACTTAAAATAGCATGTTCTTGTTAATACATTTACAGTAACACTTGTAAGCAAACACGAGATCACCATCTCCGACGACACTACGAAGGGCTCTGTAAAAAAACTTTAACTAATTTGCATTCTAATGGAAGCTGGCATAAGTTATAGGAAAGGCAAAATAATAGGGTTAATTTAAATAAAACCTTACGAGTTAAGTTATAAAAAATTCATTTTATAAAACATTTATTTCTTAATTCCTTACTTTTCAAGCTTATTATCCTGTCTAGCGAGTTTAAATATAAACAATAATGTTTCACTAGACTGAAACCCGACTTAATCGAAACCGTATTGAGAAACATAGCATTATCTTAATCTTAATCTCCAAAGCATTCTCTTAATCTTTATTTCCAAAGCATTTTCTTAATGGTTTCCAAAAATAGTCAGCTTATTTCAAATTCAAGTTTTTTTTTTTTTTTTTTGTGTGTGTGTGTTTTATTGTTTAGAGATAATAAAATATGTTTCTATTCGACGGACAAATTTTGCCTTTTATAGAGGTATTAGAGAAAATGGTTAGTAGGGGAGAAGGCAACTGATTTGCATAAAGAATTTACAGTATTTAGGCTATTGTTTGAAGAAACAAACGGAACGAGAAATGTGATATATCAGTTTATTACGACTAATATATTAATAAAATTCAGAATTAATTCCAAGGGTAACTGGTGAATAATGAAAGCGGAATTTTTTTAAAAATTTCTTATACTCGCTTTTCAGATATATCATAAAAGAATAATATTTTAAAATTCAAGGGAAATTTATATTCGGGAGTCCGTATATAAAGGAAAACAATTAAATCCATATATAAAGGAAAATAATTACAAAAATCTTGCGTTATGAATTTTATTCAGTAACTTGAAAAATAATCGCTTATTATTAAAACATTATTCATCTTCTAATGAAGTCTGTCTAATTGATTTTTTTTTCGTTTGTTTATATACTTCCTTTCCTAAATTAGCTTGCTTTATAAAGCTAGTGAACCATCTTATTCTTATCAATTATCATACTTTTCTATCAACTGCCTTTGCAAGAAACCGCCAGCTTCTTTAGTAAATTTTGCCATGTTCCTATATTTAATTCTTTTACGTTGTGTTTTGTAAATATCTTGATCCAAGGCTAATCACTGACGAGTTAACTAATCATGTCATTAAAAACCTTAAGTTCGCACACATTGAACTATTCTCTTCTATATAAACATAACCGATTATAACAAAGATCAAAAACATAAATGAACTGCCTTATCATCACATGATTATTGATTTATTATGCAATACCGATTGAATAGACAAGAGATGGGAAAAACTAGTATTAACGTAGTTTTGATTTTGAGGAATTATTTAAAGAGAACTGTTTCATAATACAGTGTAAACCTATATCAGCATTATAAGACACTGATTTAATAAATAACTAATATTTTCCATGAAAGAAGGTTAGCTTGAAAAATCGGAATCAAATATAATTCTTTTATTTGTTTAGTACCTCTAATATTTTAATATGATAACCAATTCAGACTTTTTGTTTGTCACCTGAACACATGTTTCACGCTGTCAATCGCAAAAAGGAGTGGTCTTCTTAGAGAATAATATTATAATTGCCAACACTGATGTTTACTGATGTCCTAAAAATACGTAGTCACTTATAAATATGGTTCGCCACAAAAGATTTTCTCTAAATGTAAATTTAAAATAGTAAACTGTTAAATAAATTCATGTTTATCCAAATGATTTCATGTATGTAAATTAGTGATGACATTATGTCGTTTGAATTCTGCTTTTGGTAAAAAACTCTACCAGAAATTTGCTAAATTAGAAAAAAGGAAACACCAGTATACTGTGTATTGAAATATGTGAGGTTCTGTATTACATCCTAAGACAAGTCTTTCAGTTCTATACTACTACTTAAGTTTCCAAATTTTCAAATCCTCTCCTCCATTAAATTACTGATGCTTATATTATTTTAGAAGCTTAAAAACTTAGGATTATATACGATGTATGATATCTCAACTCCCCCTTTTTTAAAATATTAATGGAAAATGGTTCAGTAATTTAAATTATTAATTGTCATAAAAATTTTAAAGTTTCTTTTGTAATTACCAGTCCATGTTATTTCTTTTATGTGACTTTAAATGAGAAACGTTTAAGACAGAATTTTTAAACATTATTGCTGGACATAATGAGTTAAAAATTAACTGTTTTTTTCCTTTCAAAAAACTAACTTAACTAATAGTAACTTAACTAATAGGACATAGCTAATACTCTGCAACGAGACAGAATTTAAAGCATCGAAATAAGATTACTCATCATTTAAAATATGACAAAAATTGTAAATATAATCCGTATAGATAAGTAAGTACTCGTATATTGTAATAATTGACGTTTGCTTTGTAGTGTTATAAATAAATCTTTTAAAAATTTCATTGTCAAAAATAATTAATGCAGATTACCTGGAAACAGTTTGTTCTGAAATGTGTTTTACCCTATCAATTTGCACTAAAAGGAAAATACGTAGTGCCAAAGCATTTTCATTTTCATTTTATTTTTTAAACGTAATCCGTGTTTTTTATTTACCTGTAACTCATAAATATATTGATTGGAAAAAAGAAATTGCAGCTATCAGTAGTTTTCCCGTAAAACTAATCTGTATATTTTACATGTAGTATTAATAGATACAGATTATTTACAATTAAATTATTTTTAAATTAAAATACATGAATTAAAAGAATTTTTTTGTTTATTTAGGAACGGGTTTCGGCCTAATGTATCTTCCAGCAATAGTCTGTGTAACCTGTTATTTTGAAAAGAAACGAGCATTCGCGACTGGTATTGCAGTCTGTGGATCTGGCATCGGAACTTTTGTGTTGGCGCCAGTGACAGAATTGTTGGTAGATAGTTTCGGATGGCAAGGTGCAATGCTTGTTACAGCAGGATTCGTACTCAACTGCTGCGTCTTTGGTGCACTTTTCAGACCTTTAGAGAAAAAACCTATAGTCAGAAAAATGACACGATTCTCCATCTCTTCGAATCTACCTTGTAACGGAAATCTAAGAAAGGGATCCTTACCAAACGGTAAAAATCTTTATAATATGCTGTGGAACTGTATCATTTTGCACTCAGTTATCTTCTGATGTTATTATTTTACTGAAGTTCAACGTAAGATTTTAACACTTCTAAAACTTATAAACAAAGAAAATTACAGTCATTGCTACAACTATTTCTTTTAAATAAAAAGTATAAAACTTAAGTATACTTATAAAGTTTATTTTACAACTGCAGAAAAAATGCAAACCAAAAATGCAAAACAACTTATGCACCGTTACTTAACAGGAAGAAATCAAAATTAAACTGGAAAACTTTAGACACACAGAAAAATAAACTACCTAACCTTAGGCTATCAGGCACTTACACTGTCTGAACTAAATATGAAATTTCAAGTAGTATATTTCACCAGACGGGCTTTAGTTCTTTTCAGCAGATCAGGAAGAGTAGCTAAAATAAGACAGTCTTTCTGTAAACCGACAACAATATTGCTATCAGTGGCGTAAATAAGGGTATGCAAGGAATGCCGTCGCATAGGGGCCCGAAGGCTTAGGGGGCCCTTAAATGTCCTGCTGAACTACATTTACATGTTTAAACTTAAAAGACGGATTCCATTACATATATATTGAAGCTTTAATTCATTTTCCCTTGATTAGTTCGGAATTAGAATTTCAATAAAAGAAGATTAATTATTATTTTTATATTCTTTATCTTGTATTTTTTTTTCCTTTTGCTTTTCATTTTTATTTTTAGAATTTGTACTACTATAAATTCTTATTTTAATTTTAATATGTTTTGATTTTGTGTTAAACCCCTTTTGCACGATTGTTAATATTAATATAGTTGAGGAATAGCCTTCATTTGATTCCAATTTACTTTTAGCTTTAGAATCTTCAAGTATATGTAGATAATAGAATTCGTTTTCTTTCAAGTTTTTAAGGGCCCCCTACCTGTATGGTGCAGTAACGCAATTCTCTGTATGACGCAGATAGAAGGCCCTTGGAAGCACCTGAAACAGCTAAATTCAAGTGCTTGCAAAAGTTAAAATTCTAGCATTCGACTACGAAATAATAACTTCATGACCTACCCGAGTTTAGGGATAGCAGTGAGCGGAAAATAGGAAAAGTTTCTTTGTATTCCTTAGTCTCAAACCTGAAAATTATTAAAGGCGACCCCCTAAAGGAAAGGTTTCTTCTTTTGCAATCCCATATCAAAAAGCGGAGGAAGTGGAAATTAATTATAACTATTTATTATAAAGTACTTATTTTATATATTAATTTGTTTCTGTATAATTCGCATTATCAAATAATCAGTACACGTATTTTCTTCCTTTTCTTAAAGCTATATGTCGACATGTTCCTTTTTTTTATATAGACTTATTCATTTATTATCAGTATGCATCTCAGTGAAAGGAGAGAAAAATCTGTCTCTCGCACTCACACAAAAAGTGTTAACTGAATTAAAATCATCTGACGCCAAATACCCAGACTAAAGCAAATTTTCATTTCACCAGTTGGTCAAGGGAAATTATTTTCCTTTTTATTGTTTCTTCACGTTACGTACCTTTCAACTAGTTCCCTAAGAACGTGCTTTTATTTTTTAACAATTAATCCAGATGTGATAAAAATCATCATGAAAACATTGGCTCCTGGAATCCTTGATTTTTTTTTTTAATTTTCGCGTTTTTTATTTATTTATTTATTTTTAAGCACATTAAATTTATTGGGAAAGGGCCCAGGAAAAGTTTTTTGCATAGGGGCCCAATAGTTCTAGTTACGCCACTGATAGCTATCATAAGTTAACTAAGCGTGCTTTACTGCCCTTTTGTTCTTAAAACATAAAAAATGGAACCATAAAAAGTATTAACATAAAAATAACTGCTGATTTAAAATAAAATCTTGCAAAGTTATTGCAAGTTTTCTACGATTTACTGTATTTGAATATAGTGCAATAATATTCTTCATTATCAGAGTGCTTTCTCTTCGACGATAGTTTGGCAAATAGATATTTTTATTTTAAGTTCACTCATTGGTGATGCATTTTCTAATTTTTATGCTATTGTTCGTATAAATACTTTCATATACAATATAAATACAGCTTTCCGCTGCTGTCAGAAAATAAAATCTAAGTTTCTGCACACTGATAACATATCTTTCTGTAACTTTGTATGCTGTGTAGTTCAATCCCACATTTTAATCCATATTAAAACAGAACTTCTTATAATAATGTGCTAATCCTAATCATTTGAAAAACATAACTAACTAAAAGCCATTTTCAAATGATCACATAAATAGTTTTATCATTATACAAATGGTATGGAAACACTTTTGATTTTAATTCAAAGACAAATTCATTAGGTTTTGGCATATGTTAAATACGCTTTTTAACGACATTAATTAACTGACTATTGTAATCTTTTTTTTTTTTTTTTTTTTTTTTTTAGTTTGTAACATGTGCAACAGAAAGTGTAACAAAACTGAAAAAGCTTTATAAATTCTAGAAGTAAACAAAATTGCAGATATTTTAGTAAATTATAGCGGACTGTTGGTGAGAAAAGAATTTTAAACTGGTGAGAAAAGAAAAATGTGAAATTAATTTTGTTATCAAATTAATTTTGACCTAAACTATAAACTTCATATCTGTATGTGTCTCAACATGTGATAAGTTGTTTACCCTTTTTTTTTTTTTTACCTGAATTTCTTAGTAATATTTTGTCTGTAGCATTTTGGTAAATGTATGCATTAAGGAATAATAGCTGCTTATTAATTTCCAGGTACTTTAGAAAATAACGGCGAAGTTTCTCTGGCTCCACTCAAATCTGAAAATTTAAAGAAGCACTCGGCATCATTACTCGGTATTAATCACTATACTCAGCATCCGTCTTCCAGTTACCAAATTCAAAATGCAACTTCCATGACACTCAGCTGCGGAACAAATTCGTCTCGACGATCTTCCGTACGCTTACGAACTGGAGCTTTGGCTCGCAAAGATATCTTTTACAGTGGCAGTATTCGCAACCTTCCTGAATACCAATCCTCTAATCTTTATTTATACGATATGCAAGTAGAGGATGAAGGTGCAAAAGAAATAGACACTCAAGAAGCCACAATTCTAGCGCGAATTCTTAATTATATATTCCCGCCAACTATGAAACAAGCCTTCAAGGAAATGATGAACTTTCGACTTATGGCTGATGTCATATTTCTTATGTTTGGTTTTTCGAATTTTTTCACAAATATTGGATTTAATGTTCCCTTTGTTTACACGAAAGACAGAGCCGTTGGCCTGGGGATAGCCGAAGAAGATTATGCGAGTTATTTGCTGTCTGTGATTGGTATAGCGAATACTGTTGGTCGAGTCATTTTAGGATATTTGTCAGACCGTAGCTGTATCAACAGACTTTGGTTATACAATGCTAGTCTCACTTTATGTGGTCTTGCTACAGCTTTTAGTTCCTTCTGTCGGGATTATTATCTCATGGCTCTTTATGCAGCTGTTTTTGGAGCAACGGCAGGTGAGTTCACTTCGTATTAATTTAATTTATCATTGCAGAAATAAAACAATTCTTAAGTTTAAATTTTAATAAAATATTTATTTTACAGGCGCTTATGTAAGCTTAACATCCGTCATTTTGGTAGATCTTTTAGGACTTGACAAATTGACCAATGCTTTTGGACTTTTATTAGTTTTTGAAGGAGTCGCCTGCCTAATTGGTCCCCCAATCACAGGTAAATAAATAAATAAATATTCACTATTTCTGATTATTAAACTGTCATTCGCAGCATTTATAAAAAAAATTGAGTAATATTAAAATAACTTTTAAATAATTTTATAAATAACTTAAACATACTCTCTTATTTAGCATTTCAAAGACAAATGTGGTTGAATAATGCAATAATTTGATACTGTTTGGATGAAAAAAGCTGATTGGATTCATGAATCCGTAAAGTAGTTGTAGGGTCTACTTGCTTATCTCCTAAGTGACAATTGTACGTGTAGTAACTGCACAGGAGAAGGGTTAAAAGTACGCTTTATTAAACTCTTTAAAATTTACAATGCGTCATCTCGACGCTAACACACTACACTTCCCTTGGACGGTAACTGAAATCACAGAACTAAAATAAAATTCGAAGATGTTCACAAGTAATAGAAATTACACTACAGGGCTCAGATATTCCTGTTTCTTAAACCCGCGTCTAAATGAGTGGCTGCAAAGTAAATGCTCTTATACCACTTAAACCAGCAATAACTCCGGCAGTAGAAGCTCACGCTACTGAAGTAACAGCAATAGCCTAACTCTCTCTAACTTTCCTTCTGAACCTCGGTTTTTAAACTCTTTCTTCACAAGGTAGAATTTGCATTCTTTCACGCGCGCTACCAAATTTAAATATTCTTGTATTGACATTTAGAAGAATGAAGGCTTATAGGAAATTTTAAAATTAAACTTTAAATTGTTAGTTAAAATAAATATAAATCCCTACACAGTTATCTCTAACTTTTGAAAAGTCATCTGTTTTCTATTATTTCATCTTTTAGAAATGTATGGAAAAAATGAAGTTTGTAATATCGTTTGAAATGTCATGAAAACTAAATATTGACTTGTTAAGACTTGTTGTTTAAATGATAGAGTTAAAAAAAATGGTGTTTAAATACATCTAAATCATATTACATTTAAAAAATAAAAATCATCCTTCTGACAGACTCCACAAGAACAAAAATGTAACTGAGTTTTGATTACATCGGTTAAATATTTAATATTGAAAACAATTTTATCCTTTTTGTCATCGAATGCAGAAATACACATGATTACTAAATTATTTTAGCATTCCTTTCTCTTCTTCATTCATGGGACATTATTTGTATCAATAGTTTAAATGGTAACTGTAATAAAAGTATAAACCTAATTTATTTTGTAATTAGAAAAGAATAATTTCATTTATTTACTTATTTTTGCTTAAGAGAAAATAAAAAGTTTGAAATTCAATTTTAAAATCTACTTTTATGTAAAAATAACGTTATTATTGTAGTCGTATTGACTCAAGGCTGTATTTTGCGAGAAATTGTGTGAAAAAATAAATGTTGCACGATTATTTCCTTACTATTTGATGTAACGTTGATGAAATGAAAATCTGAGGGTAAAGGAGGAAAATAGCTTTTGTAATATTCGCTATTGACGAAGCAAGAATTAGAGACTTTGAACCAGAGATGAAATTTTTTTTGATATTCGTCTTCTTCATGATCCTAAATTTTTCCATGGTCAGTCTTAGGCGAAGTAACTAATGATCTCTGCATAGAATTAATCATGAAGAAAGCTAGAGTCCCATGTGTAAAAAGTATCAATGAAGCATGTCAATGGCTGTAAACCTTGTATAGAAAATTGCATAAAAAGGCCTTATTTGCTTAGAGATGAACAATTTATTTTGAGTGCTAATAAACACCTGCACGTTGTAAGGTTGTGTCCTTATACCACGACAGATCTGCTAGCCAAGTGCGAGTGAGAAATTTTACTTTACCATCTATAATATCTAAACATGAGGCTACCAATAATCAAACTGTTTCCCAATTTGAAAGAGCTACTACATTAGCTCTTTTTCAAAGATCACCCAAGCTATTCTGGGGCCGAATGAAAGTAGTATCAAGTACGAAATATCATTTCGTACTTATTTACCTAGGCTATTCTGGGACTGAATGAAAGTAGTATCAGGTACGGAATATCATTTCGTACTTATTAGACGTCAGACATTATAGTAGAATCAGTAACGAATGAACAAGGAATGCAAATCTTTCAAAACATGAATAGTGGCTAGAAAAAAGAGGCTTTCATCAAAGGACTATCATGAAAAAAATGCCTGAAATAGAATAAACTTGAGGTTAAAAAAATAATAATTCGAGCAAATTTACTTTTTGTATGACTTTCGAATTCGTTCATTGTCCAGTCACCGTTACCTAATCTAAAAATACAATAGCCACTTTAGAAATTCGCATAAACGGAATTATTTGCCATTTTGTTTGTTAATTTTTCTATTAACACACAGTATACAATTTGAAATGAATTAAACTATTACACGCAAAATGTAATTTATATAAAATAATTTTCTATTGTTAAAGAAACGTGTCACTGCGATTTCTCTTTCGAAATTCAATTATATTAAAAATCAAGGCAAAACAAGTCGTATGAAAGGGGTTTAAGGAACCGATGTGGCCCGCGAACTGCAGATAAGAAGGCACAGTGCTGCATGCGGCTTGTGAGGCGAAGTTTTCCATACCTGTAATCTCTACATATAATAAAAGAAAGAGTCTGTCTGTGGGGTTTGGGTCTTTTTTTCATGCTGCGCCTAAGCCAAGAGAACCAGGGTTACGAAATTTGGTACATAAGTGGATCTAGACAAGAGCCAGTGCACCTCGAAGCGATTTTTTCAAAATTCGAATCAGATTTTCTTTTTTATTTTATCTTTTTTGATGAAATCGCATCATTTTAAATAGTTTCATTCTTTTAGAAATATGCCAAATAGCTCAATTTGATCACAACGAAATGTATTATATCTGCCTTCCTCGAAACTCATTTTGTGGAGGCAGAATTTGGACGCAACGAGTTAGGCCAGTTTCCAGTCTTGTCGGATCTGCATAACAGCAGTAAATTCTCCTTCGGTGAAACACAAGTTTACTGTTGATTAATACCTTGAATCTTTGCACAAGGACTTTTTTGAGCGCTTTGAAAATATTCTGTGTCTGGAATTCTCTCTTGTTGAGCGACTTCCAGACACAGAATATTCTCATGCACAGCAGATAATACTGAGAAATGGTCATGCACAGCAGATAATGGGTCATGCACAGCAGATAACACTGAGAAAGCAGAGGTTCAGATTCAAAAAGAACTGGTCGAACTTTCAACTAATGATACTTCAAAAGCCAGCTTCCAAAATGGTGATCGTCTCACGGAATTCTGGCTTCAAAGTAACACCAGGCTAATCTACTCAGGATATCATCAAAAAGGTTTTAATTGCCTTTTCTTCCTCGTACTTTGTCGAGGAACATTCAGTGATGTGATTGATCTAATTACAAAAAAGAGAAGTCGTCAAATCGTGGAAAGAGAAAAATTGAGCCTTCGTCTCTCTAAAAGTATTGATCCGAACGGTTCAAAAACTAGATCTGAACCATTAAGCACAACCATCCCATTGTCCTACTTTTGATTGTTTCATTGATATTACTCATTTAGTGCAATCTTTCTGTTCTTCTTTTTAAATTATTTAATTAAAAAAAAATTAGATATAAAAGAGCATTTAAGCATTTTTTGGCATCATCATTTTAATTTTATCAAAAAGACTGCATTTACCTTCCAGAGCAAAAGTATCGAGTTAAATCAAAAAAATTTGAAGTTTCTACAAAAAATCTATTGAAAAAAAATTTACTTAAAAATTGTTACATTTACTCCCTTCCCTAAACCCTAAATTACAGGATTTTCATAAAGGAGGGTGTTGAAAGATTTTCCGCTCCTTATGGGGGCGGCAGCTTTAAAAATGCTGACAATCACTGCTCTAAACGATTTTTTGTGATTCCTGAGAGAAGAATCCCCTAAATTAATGACGCCGGATTTCATCTCCTTGACCAATTTACTAGTCATACACTTATCACCGTGGTGAATTTTTATGCAACTATGAACTTGTGTAAATGTCGCGCTTTTGCTCAGCAAAACTTTTATACCTGTGCACTATTTGAAAGCTACCGTCATCTTTTGTTCCTCACATTCCTATAGACACCGTAGATATACTAACACTATGTCTCTTAATAGCTGCTCCACTTGTCAATAATGTCGGTCGTATTCACGATTTTTGACATAAATTTTCCAATTTTTTGCTGGTCTAACAGAAAAAAAAAAAATCTCTCTTTTACAATAACATAGCTGACCTTATTATTTGGAGAATTTAGAATGTTCCTGATATATAATTCGTTTTTAAAATTATTTGGCAACCAGTGAAAACTATGCTGAACGATGAGGCTGTGGAAATTTCTGAATTTCCCAGAATTTTGGAATTCTTCTTTACATTTATTAAAAGTGGGTTCGAAACTAATTAATTAAAGAGAAATGTCTCAGTTTTTATATATTAACGTGATATTAATTGCGCTTGAATCTGACCCTTTAAATTAATTTTTTTACTTCCTTGTACGAAATAAAGGAAATATCGCAATCGCTAAAAATTTCAGTATGATATTTCAACGAAAATATCTATTTTGACCGCTCTCGAATCTATTTGAACGATTTTTTGCGAGACATCTGTATGTATAGACAGAATAAAGGACTCTTTTTCTCAAAACGGATTGTGAAATGGATTTAAAATGGATTCAGAAGAAATGTTTTCGTGACGTCTGCGTACGTATGTATGTATCTCGTATAACTAAAAAACAAGTAGCCTCAGAACATTGAAATTTTGTATATGAGACCGCTATAACATGTAGTTGTGCACTGCCCTTCTCGGTTCAATCAACCGCACCAAAAGTACCCATTCTCTTGCCCGTCTCGGTGAGCTTAGTTTTTTTTTATTATTATATGTTTGTAAATTGTGCATCTTTCTTTAAAAGTAATTGAATTATGTTGTTCTTATGTTCCGGTTAAGGTTTTTATGTCTCTAGGTAATCTGCATGCAATAGTTGTAGAATTATCAACTATTTAAAAGTCGTTAAAGTTCTACTAAGACCATAAGCCGCCATTTGTACATTTGGAGACTCTGCACCAACTTCAGTGTCTTTTTCCAGAGTGGGGCCAAAAGTAAACTTTCAGTTTTGTGCACCTAAAAAAATCTGTTTTCTTGCCCGCTGGCCGAATTGCTTGTTTTGCATAGAAACTCTAATTTTAATCGTAAAAAAATTAGCTGTTTTTAAATGTGTTTAGAATTTTTCTGTATTTTGCAATTTTTAATGACCATGTTTTGAGATTTTATCTAATTTTGCCTTGCCACAAAGGGAGAACTGAATTGATTGAATGCGAAATATACCTCTAATCAAACTCGAGGAAATAAATTCAAATGAAATGCAGGAAATAATGTATATATAGGCCATACAAGGAAGTTCCATATGGTGTTCACATCAGATTGTTTTTTAAATAATGTTGTATTATTAGGGAAAACATGATTAAAATGTACTGAAATACTACTTAGGAAATATAGCTGAACTTAAATAATAACAAATGCATCACAGAGTACCAGACTGTTTCCGTAATCCAAGAGAATACCTTTATTTATGGAATACGTATATTGACAAAATTAGGCAGTGCAATTACGTTACAAAATGAATATATAGCCGATGAATTTTTTATAAGTATGCCCTTGTGTTATGAAATATAATAAAAGTACAAAAGACTGCTTTAAAATTATATAGTTATCTAAATTTAGGAAAAACTGTCTCTTTTAAGGAAATGAGAGAGTTTCTTTTTTTTTTTTTTTTTTTTTTTTTTTTTTTGTATTAAAATAGAATAATATAATCAATAAAAAACCATTTATAAGAGCGATATATTAAGCACATTTTTATTGCTAAAGTAAATTGTTGCAGTTGCTGTAATTTGTTTTTCTTATTTACAGGTTGGTTGCATGATTACACCGGATCTTATGATTCTGGTTTTTATGTATCAGGAGGAATGATTGCATTCAGCGGGATGATGCTCTTTTTCATTCCTGTTGTTAGAAAGATTTCGAATGATCAAAGCAAAACATTACCTCCAGATATTGAATTTACTTCCTCTCCTACGCACTCTCAAAGCCCTGTTATAGAAGCTAAATCGAACGAAGAAGTCTGAGCGAAAGTTAAGCATTCAGTACAAAACTGCAGTTTTACTGACAGATTTTTTTTCAATCAATTTGTCAGTGAAATCGACTTGACATGAAGCTTCCAGAAAAGCATCTTATATTAGCCAAAATAAATGATACAGCTGATATATGAAGAGGCGAAATGTTTCGATTACATTATGTGCCTTTCAGATGAACTATTTTTGTGTAAAATTCATCTCCAGAATTAGACGGCAAAGCTATTAATGGAATTTCTGTAAAACTGCAACTACCTTGAAGAAAATTATGCTGTTTTTTTCCTATTATTTTTAATTTATTATGAATGATAGGAGTAGTCCAAACATTTTCTTCAAAATTTAAAGCAATTTTTTTTTTTCTTTTCATATAGTTTCTGCATTACTTAGTGCAGCGTTTCTCAACCGAAATTCTCCGAAATCGTATTATTCCTAGAAGAAAACTCGTAAGTAAACTCGTAAAAATTCGTATTAATATTCGTAAAAATAGTAATGGATAGGTTAATTATTTACTCATAACTTCGTTAACTTAACTTTGACGTACAAAATTATACTAATTATTGCAATTTAATTAAATTAACATAATTGATATTGATTCATCTCCCACCTTTCAACATTGTTGATAAACGAATATGTTTTTGTATAATAAGAACCTGTTTTCATTCTGTTTATATCCAATATTAGCAATTTCTATTATTTTTGGTATTTATAAAGTGTGTGGTTAAATTTTTGCTAGAATGAAGATCTTTGTCTAAGGTTCCTTAAACCTTAGATACAGGTCATTTTTAGGGCTTTTTTTTCCCCCTTCTCATTAGGCTTGAGAAAAACACAAATTATATTTTACTTACATGAGCTATTGGAAATAAATATACTGTGTTTCATTTATAAGTTTAATATTTATGACATATAGACGAGATATGCCATTTACATTAAATAATTTTTATTCAGGAATCTCTGGGACATGCTCATTACTTTAAGGCTTCTTCTACGATGACAAAATGGTTGAGAAACGCTGCTGTTATTTATCGTGATGAATAATGTCAAATATCGCTGAAGATCTTGATTTAAGATTTAAAATAACCGTAATATCTAATAAATCTTGTTTCGTCAATTCTAATGGATGTTTTTAAATAATATCAAACTATGCAGGTGCATTTAGACTCACTATAATGCTCACTTACGAAGTTTTCAGAACTCAAGACTAGAAAAACTGAGAATTGGTTAAGAATGGTTAAGACCTCGGTTAACATATCACTTTGCTTAGACGTGATGTTTCATGACGATTTTTGAATAAAACAAAAATGTAATATATGGATGTATGTACTTTATAATTAATTGTCATTTTTATGCGCGATACATATTTCATGTGTGAAACGCGTTAATAATTTATTTGAAAATAAGCATTTAGCCTGGCAACTGTATGTGAACTTAATTGTATTTAGACAATTATAATCACAACTGACTGGAAATTTAAAATTAACAAGGCAACAACCTTGCGTTTGGCGTAGATTTAGTCAAAATCTCAAGATCTGACTTAAAATTGTCGATTTTAAATGCTTCTGTATTTATAGACGCATTTGTTGCATTCGAATGAAATTTTTACTGAAAGTTATAAATGTAAAGGTTTTAAACATACATATTCTTTCCTATATTCATAAATTTCTCATTTTCAGAATCATTTTGAGATTTCGGTGAACTAATTCTTTGAAACAAAGATATTGTATTGTAATTGGATTGCTATTTTCAAATTAATCAAAGGTGTTGGTATTAAATTAGAATATAAGTTTCAAATTGAATTGATAAATATTTTTAATACATTTTGTTTCCTTTTCATTTTCTTTTCTGACAAAATCTCGTGCATAAATTAAACAATTTTAATATCACATTGTATACTGAATTATTGAATGACAATTAAACCTTCTGTTAAATCACAGTTACATTTATAAAAGTTTCTTTTAAAACAGATTAAAGTTTAATGCTTCAACCCTTCAAATAATGCAGTAATACAATATTTGGGTAAAACTCATTGCACCCTTTCTAAATTCAAAATACGCTAATTTTCTGTATCCCATAGTTGAACAAAATATTTCAAGCATATATTTAAAAACAAACCTGTCTTTGATCTGTTACATTTCAGACAATCTTACAGTCTGAAATAAAACAGGAAAGAAGTAGATACTTAGCCTTGCACTAAGCAAAAGCTTCAACTTAAAAGTTTATGATTAAAGCAAAATTCACATCATATAAAAGAATTCAAAGTTTAATCCTCTGAGCGGCCAGGGTTTTGTGCTCAGAAAGCACAACTTTCCCCAAACTACTATGAGAACTAATTACTTTTTGATTTTAATGTAAAAGTTCTCCTGGTATTTCATACCTGGTTTTGTTTTCTTTTGATATACTCCCTTGATTTCTTTGCCATATTTTAATATGCATGTATGTATACGTTCTTACAGTTATCACAAAAAATAGTCTAGGATTCCTTGCCGCTTAGAGGGTTAAGAACCATTGCTGCAAGTACAGGTAGAAGTGGGCGGGACACTGCATCAGACAACCACGGTCACCACGGTTCGTACAGATATAATACCGCTGCATTAACTGTGCCGTTCCGTCCCAGTTTTGATGAAGAATATCACGGGGAGTAGGGATGGATCCGAGGGTCTTTCACCCCTCTTCTATCGCTGAACCACTCAAGAGAACTTTCGGCTCTCCAGTATTGTGCCTTCTCCCGGATTCGAGCCCTAGCTCAACGATACGGCAGACGGCATTGCTAACCGCTATACAAAGTAGGATGGCGAATCATTGCGACAGGCACACGTACAGACAGAATTGGACGGGATACTACAAATCAACCATTGGGCGTACAGGTATAGTCCTGTCCAACTAACTGTTAGAGTTCGAGTTTCGCTATCAAACAGGTCATTGCATCTCAGAAATAATTAACTGTGCACTTATCTTCTGACAAACTGCGTACTGCGCAGATTAGCATTATCGTCCATTAATATGGAATCTGTGCTTAATTGCATTAATAAATAAATATACAAGTGAATGTAAAATTCCAAACCATCTCCGTTAGATTCCTACTTTCCAGAATTTGTGACATTTGGTAACAACTGTCTATTCACGCTTGGTTACAAATAATGTCGTCCTTTTGTTTGATGCTTGGTATAAATATTTATGTCTAGTAGAAGATATTCACAGTCATTTTATAGGGAAAACATTGTGACTTATCAGTATCATAAAATACCATAAAAAGGTTTTATTTAGGTTCCAGTTACAGCATTCAAAGGCACAGTAAGACGACCGTCTCTGGTCTCGTATCTGACAGCAAGGCTGAGAACAAGTAGCTGGTCTCTTTACTCAAAAGAGGAAATATTTAGCAAAAGAGTAAAGGTAGAATGTTTACAAAGGTAATAGCCTAAGAAATTCGATCCAGCATCATTGCCAAGCAACATATTCGAGAAAGCTCTAAAAAGTTAGGAAATGAAATACTTAATGAAATTTATTTATAGGATGATCAACTAAAAGCAACAACAATTCCATGTTCTTAGAGAATAACAAAAGATTTCTTCTTTGATCGATGATAAAAAAAAAAAAATCCCAAATAAATTTAGTATATTAAAAAAATTTAATCGTTTAACTGTTTCTCCCTTTTCCACCGAGAAATAGCGTTAGGTGCTTCATTTGCTATCATTGTTCCGCGTCTGCTTAAGAGCAGCTGGAAGAAACGATACGTCTGCAACTTCGGAATGTGTAATGCTCTTAATTCCCGTCAACCTATACATAAAGGAGGCAATATTTCCGGTCCACAAATTCGATAGAGTTTTCACTGACATCACACTTTACTTGAAGCTCTGAAGAGATTTTTGTGAAAAAAATATGTTACGATATAATGAAAAACTTCTAAAACTTGGTATTTAAAACTGCTTCTTACTATTAGCTTCGTTTGGTTTACGTGATTACGCCAAAGCCTGGAAGGCCTTCTGCGTAAGACCGAACTATCAGCATTGAGCGATTTAACCGCTCGGCCGCTGGTAGGCCTCTGGAAGAACTACTAGATTTTGATACATACTGGATTTTGACTATTTATGATAATCGGAAACGGTACTTTATTTGGAATTCTTAACAGATTTACAGATTTTCACAAAATAAATAAATAAAATAAAATAAAAACAAATAAAATCACTATAATAAGAGCTTGATCTAAAATAATGTGACACATATTAAGACTATTTCGGATACATATAGATAATACGGTACAGAGGACACTTATCCATTTTTAGAACGATTTTAATACAGAAATCAAACAAGCAAATGTTTTGGAATAAAAATATCCGGCAACAGCTCATAATTTGAAATGAGAAATATCGTCAGTTACTTTTAAATTTATTCTCTCAAAATGCCGCATGTAAACAGGGTATTGAAGGATGAGTTTTTGCACTTTCCAAAGATAAATATTCCTATTCCATAATATGAAAACGTCGTAAAATGCATAGTATTAAAATTTTTAATTTTTCAAAATAAGCAACATTATTAATCGGGAAAGTAAAAATTGTAAGTCATTACTTCTACAGGAAATGAAAACTCCAAACGAATACCCGAAAAAAGTAGGTACCGTTTTTAACGTTTATAAAATTAAACAGTTGGTAACAAGAGAAAATCCGCTTACGCAGAAATCAGTTGCAAAATGTTGGAATACAGCTGTAACAACAGTATGTAAAATAATAAACCGAGATTTACAGCTTAAAAAAGTTATGAAACATAATGTTCACCAGGCTTCGCTGAGACATGGGGCTCAACGCAGAACAATTTGAAGAATGCTGCATGAAAACTGTTTAGCAGGAAATAAACGGAAATACATTGTAACCCTTGATGAAGCATGCATATACCTAAATGACCGCAACAAAAGAAAGCTCTATTTATTGTCGATAACCTAGAGGGAAAATGTCCAAATCTGGTTTCGTCAATACATTATTCACAGATTCTACATAACTGTGAATTTAGTCACTATGTGTCACTGTAAAGAAGAATGGTATTCACTAGTCAACACAAAAGCCTCCTGCATGTTAGAATTCGTTAAATTTGAGTTGATTATGACAATATAACGAATGTTTCGTATGAAATATAAAACAGAAGCTCCTTACAAGCAAGACAGTTTGTGCATGGTACAGGAAGCTCAAGAAGAATGTCTGTGCAATGCAAAAGCAATAAGCAAACTGAGTTTGTCAGCTGAGACCGAAATCTGTGGTATCTTCAAATGGGTAAATATAAGGTACATATAAAATTTGACGAGATTCTTTCTGTACTGATATACATCTTTTTACAGTATTTGTCATGTTAATGATACTATAAATTTTCAACACTGTAGGAAACTCTAATTTGTCGTACATATATATGTATGTACGTGTTTGTAATGATTTAAAAGTCATTGATATGGCGAAGCCCAAACCAGTTGCAGTCATAACCAATTTTAGAACGAGAAGACATTATCGCTAACATTAGTTTTTCAAGGAGAATAAACGAACAGCATTGCTACGTGTTCTGTTTATTCTTGCTTATAAGCATGTTTTCAAGCCACCACAGTTAAAAGACGAAATACCCGTGCATCTTCTTAATTACATTTTTGAAGATGTTGAGGTAAGAAGAAAGGCAACAGCAATCTAACTAGCTGGGGAAGCAGAGAGCGAATGCAACATGTCTAAGTTGAAATATCCGTTTAAAGTTACTTAGTTTCGGTTTTGTATTTTGATTGGTTAATTTTAATTTTTTTATACTATTATTGAAAGCTATACAAAACTGTGAGGTGCATATCGCCCCCAAAATAAAGTATGAAGAAGAACCTGTGTATCAAGAATGAAGTGTCTAGCAATAAAACATGTTTTGTCTTTCGCCATGCCTATCTGTAAATTTCATCTTTGTATCTTGAAAAGCCTTCACCAAGTCGTCACTACGCCACCATCTCGATTACATTGCAGCTATCGCCCAATCATCAAGATATTCCATATTATATTACATATCTACGAGGGTGGTTCCAAAAAAAAAAAAAGGCTACAAGGGTAACAAAAAATTATTTATGAACAATAAACAGAAATTATAAAACGGAATTAGTAGACACTTGCCTGCCATTTTTCCACATAATCATGAAATCACATTTATGTGAACGCAGGACCAACTTGCTTGACTCGGCTTGGGAGAAATCCCATTCAGCTAGTTCTTCGATAGCTGTTTTAACATCACTGTCTGAAGAGAACCTCTTTCCAAAAATTTTTAGTTTCAGTAAAAGTAAATAGTCACTGGGTGCTAAACTAGGTTATATGGAGGGGGGGTGATTCCAGACTTCCCACCTAAACTTTTGCAGCATTTCTTGAGTTTGGGCAGTATGGAGCCGGGTATTATCATCCAGGAGGATGACACCATCACGCAACATGTGAGGGCGCTTGCGTCGGATGACTTCACGTAACCTTGTCAAAATGGCACAATAACGATGGGTAGCATTGGTATGGCCACGCTCCAGGTACTTGATCAGGATAACGAATCACGGCTCGCACCTCCAAGTGAGATTAATTTTCTAAACGTCTTGCCATTTCATTCGCTCTGTCACGTCTTCGAACTAACTCTACCTACCGCCACAACCGCTGCTAGAGAAATAGTGCCATCTGTTTACACTCTGGGAAAAAGTATTCCATTCACAATTTTTATTTTTGAAATGCTGATTCTTTTAATCTTTTTGGGTGGAATCCACCTACGTATGTATATGTTAAAACACTCTGGGAGCTGCATTGATATACGCTGATCGTCATCTGATATTTTTAGGATGGATAGTGTAGCGGAAATTAAGATTTTATACTAAATAAGAATTATGCAGTTAATAAGCATTCTTTTGACCAGAAGTCGGTAGTTTCAAAATTTTTGCGACTTTATCGCCCATCGAGGCACTCAGCGACTTTTCCCAATACTTAGGTTCTTAAATATTTAGTTGTGAAGAAAATTTCACTAAATAAATTCTTATATTGAGGAGTAAGATAATAATTGGCGACGTTGCATTTGTCCAGAAAGATCCGCCACAATTTTTTTGCCTTAGAAACTCTTTTAGGAAAACCACTACACTTCTTTTCGGACAGGGCATATGTCTCTGCAAGAATAACATTCCTTTCATATTCTCAGAGGGGGAGGGAAAAAAGAAAAGAAGAATTTTTGAATTACAAATAGAATTTTTGAATTACAAGATTTTAAATGAGTTATTCAGCGTTTTGTTTCGTTACTTTAGCAAAACTTACGGGAACACAGAGAAAATACATAGGTCGAATATATTCCGGCTAAGCATGGGAATGCAGTTGTGTAAATAGATTTAATTTCACCACATGATCATGAAACCACATGAAAAACCTGAATAATATTTTAGAATGAAAACAGTGAAGTGATAAGACTTCTGCTCAATACTGTACTTAATAGAATTTAAAAATACTGTAAGGTTATTATTTAAATTAACCAGTTAATAAGATTTCAAAATTTGCTAAACCTTCTCTTTTCCGTATTTCCTAATTTAGAAAAATAGAATTTTAAGAATATCAATTAGAAAAGTTGCAACTGCCTGTACTCATGACCCTATCGCATATGCTTCTGCTACACGGGACTGGACGTCGAAAAGCACATTTCTCAGAACCTACATTTCCATAAAACGCACGTAGCTAGGTTACCATTTTCACTTACTAAACATACTTGAACGCCAAAAAGTGATCGATTATCGCTCATATTGGCGAAAGTGACGTTCTTTTTCAAATTCCATGCTGTATCGCTCTTACGGAAACATTTCAGTACTTTTTTTTTTTTAACATTTTAAACTTGTTTATGAAAGATTAAACGTTATAAGAGTAAAATTCATATGAGTTTTATTATGTTTCAGCACTTTCACAAATACTATACTGTATCAAAATAGCAAATATTCTGAATTTTACGCATTAGGTAAGCGCATTTTTTTACACCATTGTCTTTTCGATATTAAATGATAAATAGTATAAAATAAATTTTAGGGGTAATAATATTTATTTAATATAATTCGCAATATGACTTGAGTTGTACTTAATTAAAAATCGTAAAAATGATTACATTCAAAACTCTCTGAAAATTATGCATTTTTCACAGAAACTTCTACAGATAATGCACTATTTTCTCATGAGACCAGATGAGTCAAGCGGCTGGTGATTCCGAGTTCCGATGAGGCCTCGTGACTATATAGTCTCTAGATATTTATCAATCCATTTCACTTAGAAGTAACAAGTCCGAAAAGAAAGTGACATCTTACATTTTGCTGCATTCTCCCATCTGCTTACGCCTGAGTGAACGTGATTACCAATGATGTGTGAATCTGCTAGTTTTCCAAAGAATGCTGGTCCCGTTGAGAAAAGTTTTTCGTTCGACAATCTCCCCTCCGGATGGAGAACTTTTTTAACATCTTTTGTGGAAGCATACGGCATAAAGGATTTACCGCACTTTTTAAGTGAGTTTGGCGAAACTACACATGATTTAAGTGAGTTTGGCGAAACTACACATGACACAAAGTTGATTAAGAGTATTATAAATTTGATTGCTGGCTCTAAAATAATGCTTGCTATCATCGGTATTCAGATCACTTGTGTTGCTTCAATTATTTAGTCAAAAAATTTTATATCTTGTAATTTGTGAGAATAATTATTATTCATGAGATTTGTCTGTATTTCACACCTTTTTTAATACGACTTCTTTCCTACATGCAATGTATTTATTTTCTCCTCAAAAGCGTTTAGGAGATAGTTCATACTGTTTGCATATTACTCTGAACGCTCCATTGAAAGGTGCACAAGGTTCTCGTACCCACTTACTTATTTAATCTAGAGTCTTCAGTATTTCTTTTCTGCATTATATCATATTGTTTAACGTTTTGTATATATCTGAATTTTGCTTTTATTTCAGCATTATTTACTGCTATCCATATTTATTTACTCTAGAATATTAAATATTTCTTTTCCTGCATTCTATCATGTTTTGTACATATTGCACATACCTGATTTCTGTTTTATTTGCTTAGTTTCATCCTTCGCATTTTTCATTTTCACATGTAGTACAAGTTCTTCACTCTCTTAATTTTTATTCTGATCACTATTATACTCTCACCTAAATCATCTCCTTATTTGTGATCCGTAGCACTCTCCTCGTTATATTGGTAATCACCTCTCATTCTTCTTAGGAATTACGCAAACCTGCACTGTCATCTGCTAAAATTCTTTAGCTTATTTATCATACACCTTGCAAAAATTCTATTTCAAACAGAGTGAACGCAAGGATTCAACAATTACAGTAGCAACAGTATAGTTTGAGTTTGCGTAAAATATGGTTTCATTCAGTTCTTTATCTTGAGAAAATCCTTACTGCTGTTCCGTACTTGTGAAACTGGTAAGTATAAGCCCTTAGTTATAATCTTTGATTATAATTTGTGAAAGGAATAGCATTTCAATTTAATTATAATTTGAAAAGTTACCGTATTATAAAATGAACCTTTTTGGCAGAAAATAACTCACAGTCAAATTTAAACATTCCTTCATTTATCTTCCACAATGCCCGCTCGAAAGATTTATTCTGGCATTAACATTTTCATTTTGCATAAAATCCAACCCTCCCCCAAACGAAACTGTTGCATATTTATGTCGCATGTTATCATTTAGTTCTCTTTTATTTTGAAAGAGTGTAATTGTTGTCCAAGTATTCATAATGTTTTACAGCAAGTTTGTTTAATGTTTGTCCCCTTAATTCAGCTTAAAAAAGTGATGCTTTGGATGAGATTTATTATGCACCTTTGTTAAAACTTCTCCTGAATGTACATAATCATTTGCATCAAATATAAATCGGAACGATAGCAAGGAAATCCTGCAACAACTACCGGTGAGTTTTATTTAGAAAACTCTTTTTTCTGCAGGCAAAATGTGACTATCATTTTATACATTTTGTGGCACATATCTAAATACAATCACCCTAAATTGCGTCTGTAAGAAACTAAATGACATGTTTTTAATATTATTGAATTATAATTAGCCTCCAGATTAGATTCAAGTTTTGCCATACTTTAATTCAGTCTGGTAAGACCCTAAGCAATCATTTTCTGTGGGCCGTTTCCTCTCGGAAAAAATGGCCTCACCAGCAGATGAATAGTTAAGACCATTAAATGCCGGTAGTTTCTCCAGGAACTAACTTCGATTCCAGGCGAACGAGCTAGTTGCCCGGTTGATTTTTGTGTTTTTTCCCATGTGTAATGTGAATACTAGCGATAGAATGTCAGCAGTACCCCCTTTTTTTCACATATGCCAGCTAATATGTAATCCTCATGAGAAAAATCACTAATTAATTGTTTATTTTGAAAATATATACAAGTTCGAAAAGCTATGCCAAATTATAATGATATTAATTTAGACATTTAGATGGACTCCCATATTTCACAGTGAAAAAAAAACTTATACACAACAAAACTCATAAACATCAGGTGATGGCTTATTAAACTAGAATACGAAATTGCAGATTCCAGTTTTTCCACCTGCAGATAAAAAATACCTTGTTCTTTACAGATGTTTGGGAAAAGTAGTTTTACGCCCTACCAATTTATTTTAAACTTGCATACCACAAGCATGTTAGTCTCCAATGTTTTCTGTTAGTAAGTCTGGTGGTGATTTACTAAAGTAACTTTCAGAACGATACCGTTGCCTCTGCATAGGCTGCTTGTATGCCAAGGCAAAATCTTCCCAATGATCCAGCATAAAGTGAAAGATACATTCAAACCTAGCATAAAGTGACAGGCACTTTGTTATCTTCAATCAGGCAACCTTCATAAATGCTTCGTCACAGTCATGAAGTACGGATTTATCATGAAATACTGTTTTAATTTGCTTTGCTAATTAATTTATTAAATGACAGACAAATATTCACGTCTTCTAATTTTGAAAAAGTGTACAAATAAACTCATTTTTGGAGTTAATTAGCAGAATGCTACCTAAAATGATAAAAACAATTTATATAAACATTTTATTAAAATGTAATTTTTACTTTTTTCTCACATTTTGGATCAAAAATGTATTCAAATTTCAGTATTACGAGATTAGTTACCTCGAAATTATTTATCAATATTTTACTTTTATTTTTTTCACTTATATTTATCAAAGCATAAGGAATAAAATGGGCTAAAATCTAAGTCATAAAGCAAAATGTCTATTAAATGTACCTGTTTGAGTACATACACTAGCTATTTTTCGAGAAATTTTTCTCTCTTCATTTACAAAATTGTCTGCAAAAATCTTAAATATGTATATAAACCTAAACGTTTAGTCCATTTAATTCCCAATATTTTATAGATCATTTGTGGGAAGTATCATAAAATTGCTATAGTAATATTTTAAGTTACGGTGTTTTCGTATTAGAAATGTTGACGAAAACAAGTTTTTCAAAAAACAAATTTAAAGTTTTATCTTTAGAAAATACAGTCAAAAGTCGTTAATCCGGACTCGTCGGGACTTCGGCGATTCCGGATTATCGATTTTTCCGGATTATCGATCATCAATTTAAATCTGGTAAGATGGCATGCAGAAATTACAAAATTAAAAATATGAAACCGTAATTTATGAAATAAAGCACAATTTAATCTAAAGGGTATCAAAATTTACAAAAAGAAAAAGCTTAATATTTATTTGTTTACTTTATTAAACATTTCTTTCAATGTAAGTTGTTTCAGTTGCTTCGTTTTTTATGTGATAATACATTCTCTTTAATTCTATAAACAGACATAATTTCTTGTTCAGTTACAAAGTTCCGCTGTTCAAGTCCTATAATTGCTGTGTCGAGAATACCGACTAATTTGTCAATCGAAATTTTTTCGTTTTCAATAACCTCTGCATGCCATCTTACCAGATTTAAACCGATTTTACCGATTTTCTTCACTATCACTATTTTACCGTCACTTTCTTCACTATCGGAAACGAATTATAATGACGAGGAACTTGATTTAAATCATATCAAAGACGGAGTACATCGAGATGAAATACAACATTTAGTAAGGAATTATGAGCCAAATAAAATAAAAACATCTGCCCTGGATAGTGCTGACAGATCAACTTACAATTCATTGCGCGCCGCGGCGTTTCCACAACCCTTCGCCGCAGAACAGCGTGAAATTGATAAACAGATTTCGGAATGGTTAAGAAACAAAGGATATGCCTTTATCCTTTTTTTGCAACAATTCCACTTTTTGTTTAATGGACATCGAAACATACTTTTGCTTTGTAGATCCTTTAGATATTAGTAAATACATATCGGAAATTCTATTTGAGATAATCGAAAGTTCAAGCTTACTTTTATAAAATTGCTCTAACAGTCTGCAAAAAATAATAAACCAGATCCAATTCGGAGATTAAGGAACAACGCAATCTGCAACATTAACTGAATTAGATAATCTTAGCTTAGCTTATACCGTCCGTTATACATTAAACGCGCTTGCGTAAACGTATTATGCGCATGCGCACACGCATATTCGCAGCCGTAAAGGTCTTATGCGCACGCGTAAACGCGACGCATGCGCAGAAAGTTTGTAGCTTTAAGGTCCGGATTATGGGTGTCCGAATTAACGACTTTTGACTGTATATTAGAAATTGATATATTACATTGCTAAAACCGCCCTGTTTTGTATATTACACCTTCTGTTAACTCTATTTTGGAAGATTTTTTCTTTAAAGAAGCTCTTAATTTTTTCCTTGTGATTTTTGTGGAATGTAAAGAATGCCGTTCTGAATTGACAATCCGAGTTTTATCAATACAGTTATATCTCTTGACAGTATATTGTCCTTGTTTCATATTAAGTTTTGCCAATATTTTTAACATACCCAAAAATCCATTATTAAACTGTATTACTCCTATATAGGAATCAAGACACAATGTTGTCAACTCAAGAAACACTTGTTTTGGTATGATACGTTATTAAAACTCTCATTGTTTTGAGTTTCGAAACACACTAGACAGAATAATGCAGAAAATGCAGATTTTAGAATTTCAACATCGAATATTCTATTACCAGCTTCATTACCAGCAGCATTATTAGCTTCATTATAATTTTCAGAAAATATTTTATTGTTTCCTATTTTTAATTCACTGGCAGAATCTTTCACATTATATCTGTTTCCAGCAAACACTGTCGTTTTTTAGAACGAAAAGTTCCACGCCGACCCATTTCGACGTTTACAATAATAAAGGGAAAATATTTTTATCACAATGTTAAAATAACAAAGCAGAATGAGATAAAAAAATAATACTGAATAACAGCAAGAACGCGAAATCAGAGTGTAATGAAATCAGAATGTAAAGACAAACGGAAATTTTGCTAAATATGATAACTGAAATTTCGAAAGTAATCTTGCTTCCAAGTATATAATAATAATACATATATTTCAAAATCATCTTTTGAATATCGCCAACAGTATTCAAATAAAATATTCTTGTTCAGAGCAGTCTGTGTCCCTTAAATATCAACTTCCGGCCATTTAAAACAGCAACTTCCGGCCTTTTAAGCAGCAACTTCCGGTTCATGGTGTAGAACAAAAAAAGCAATAACTCTACTTCTAATCACCGAAGAGACAAAACAAAAGTAGTTTTTAGAAGCTAAAATTATAAGCTTTAATTTAAAGTAATAAAATTTTTTGAAAAATTTCTTCAAAATTGACGATCAGAACGTAGTCGGATACCTTTTACTACAAATATCTTTTACTCACTTGCATAATGAAACGACACTGATTATTACGTGACTGCAAGGTACATTCTTGTTTCATTGCGTGGCCATATTGGTTCACTCACATTTCAGCAGGGAAAGATCTTACCTGAGTGCCATTGGTATAATGCTGACATGGTCACCTCGGGCATACGAGTATTTTAGCTTCCTTGGATTTTAACAGGAACTGTACTGTACTGTTTTTAGACTTTTTAGATATTTTTGGATTTATTTAGATTGTCTAGCTTTACTGAACAATCTGGGGTTAGTAACAACAATAACATTCTTGTTTAATGTTTTGTTTTTATTATTATTATTATCGTAAAAGAAACGTAGTAATACAGACAACCGTTAAAACTCTGTTTAAAAGCAAATAAATTTGCATTTATTCTTCCAACACTATGTAGATATGGACATAGTTACAAAAATAGGTTTAAACTTTCTTGAATTTAGAACACGAATAATTAATTCGAAGTGTTATTCATTTATTTTGTGTCAATTATATACGGAATTACGAACTTTACTTGAACAATTTTAAGTATATTTCGAACATAACAGAAACGAAACGAAAGCTATAGTTAAAATAAAAAAAAAAGCATTAAACGCATGTATGAAAAGTATACAGTTAGTTACAATTTTATTAAAATTCGTTTGTTTAAATAATATGGAATATTTCTTTTAGTTAGAGTAAATTTTGAAATTCAAAGAAATACGAAGAAAGCTGCAGACATAAGGAATATCTGACTTCCCACGGGCATTTTATTTTGCCAGCAGTGGCTTACAAAGTGAAGGGATCTCTAAAAGAATTTTACATTCTCTGTGTTCTAAATCATTAACGGTAATCTACTAAGTGAATAAGTCGTAGTGAAATTGCTCACCAGGGGCCGAGATGTAAAATCGCTGAACAGAGTTCTGACATGGGTTCGAATCTAGGCGAACGGGCTGGCTGTACGGACGATTTCATCGTTTTCCCCATGTGTAACGTGTATACGAGCTAGCTTCCCTTAGAAATGACAATAAATGACAGAGGACAATATTTGATGACAGAGGAGCCATAGACAAAGCATCAGCAATAGCTGTTTTCCAGAAATACGCGTTAACTTAGAAAATCATTCCCCTTAGGCAGATAGCCCTAGTGTACTTTGCCATACTAAACTAAACCTAAGCCAACCATAATGAAATTTTAATATCTCTAATTTTATAAAAAAAAGTTGTGAGAATTTTATTTAATTAATTTAAATACATCGAATATTTTATTAATATGATATTTTAGTCAACGAAGTAAATTTTACTCTTTACAGGATCTTCTCAGTCACGGTGCTGTGCACCAGTCATCGAGTGGTTAAGACCGCTGAATACATGTAGTTCAACCTGGCTTGGGTTCAGTTCCAAGCGAACGGGCTGGAATTTGGGTTTTGTGGTTTTTCTCGATGTGTAACGTGAATACGAGCCAATTTCCCTTAAAGTCCTCCACGAAGGCAACCCTCTTCTTAATCAAATAACCCACGTGGCTTTGCCATACTAAAAAAACAATTTCTGTGCAGAAACTGTTTCTACAAAATTTTCTATAAAGTAAAATAATATTTTCCTATTTCCATATCTTGTGTGAAACTCGAAAATTGATATTGTCTGCTTTCAAAATCTGGTTTACTAGAGATAAATACTTAAAAACCTTTTCTAAAAGAAAAGTGACTTTACATGCAAAACACATACATCGATGTATTCAAGTCTCTTTGTCCCAGGGTTTCGAATATAGGATGCAATTAACATTTTTAGGTGTTTTCCTTTCTTAGCCTTCAACTTCTGTCGAACTTGCTGGCTACTTGGCAGTTTTCCGCATGTCTAAACAGCTAATTTTCCGTAAGAAAGTTCCTTAAAGCAGACAGCCATCGCGTACTTTACCTAACCCAAATGATCCAGCCCAGTCTAACCTTAGATCAGTTGCTAGCAACAGTGGTCTGTAAATTCGATGAATTAAATAAGAGATGCAAAAAAGAGTTCAATTTTAATCTGTTATACATTTTTTTTTTCACTTAAGCTTGTTCCTGCTGTGCACTGATGTTCAGATGGCTGAGAAAATGAAGAATGTTTGGAGAATTAATAAATAAGTTTACAGAAAAGAAAAACAGGATGCAAATTTTAACAAGTGCTCGCCTTATTTATTAACAGTTACAACAAGACTGCATTTAAAAAAGTATGAGATATTGTAACTGTTAATACGAAGAGGCATGCAGTATGTTAAAAGAGCTTTACGTAGATGATTTAATTTCTGGGACAGTTAATGTAGCAAAGGTCTTACATTTAAGCAAGCACATGATTTTCAATCTTAGCAAAGCCAGTATGAATTTACGTAGATGGGTTTCAAACTCACCTGAGCTGAATAAACTATGGAAACTTAATGGAATTGACTGTCGTGAAGATACCGTTGAAAGTTTTAGGTCTTATCTGGTACAATGTCTAGAAGTATCTCAGTTTGAGAAGTTACAAAATCTTAAAGTAACTAAACGCATCATTTTAGCAGCATGTGGTATGCTGTTTGATCTCTTATGAATTATGAATCCATTTACTGTTCGAATTAAACTCTTAATGCAAACTATGTGGGAAAAGGGTATTCAATGGGACGAGAATGTTCCCCTTGATACAGAATTAATATTTCAGGAATGGTTAAAAGAAGTTGAAAACATAAAGCTTTTGGAAATTGCTAGACAGTACTTTAGTGATATGTGTTGAAACTTTATAGAAGTTCACATATCTCTGATGTCAGTCCCAAGTGTTATGGTGCTGTAGCATATTTTAGATTTGGGAAGAAAAATAAATGTAAAACAAGTTTCATAATGTTGAAATCCCGTTTGGCTCCATTAAAAAAGGTAACACTCCCTAGGCTTGAACTTTTGGGAACATTAATTTCTGCAAGATTAGGTTCGTATTTGCAATCGATATTTCCGCAGTTGGGTAAGGGAAATATATTTTACTGGACTGATTCCCAAACTTGCATTCACTGGATCAAGGGATCTACCAACGAGTGGAAACAATTTGTTAGAAATCGTGTGGTAGAAATCAAGGAGAAAACAAATTTAAACAACTGTTACTTTTGCAGTGGGAAGACCAACCCTGATGATAAACTTACGAGGGGGATGAATACTGAAGCTCTAATTAATGATAGTGATTGGTTTTCTGGGCCACCCTGGCTTTCAGAAGTAGATATTCGACGTCACATAAACGAAATGAATACCGAAGCTGACTTGCAAAACGTTAGTGAAGAACTAAAATGTGTTATTTTGAAAACACTTGTGGAATCTACAGAACCGTTACTAAATCTTGAACTGTACGGAAATTTAAACAAAGTCCTGGGAATAATGGCTTATGTTCTGCGCTTCGTGAACAACTGTAATTCCGCTCGTGAAAAGCAATCTGGTGTGCTTACCGCCTATGAGTTACGAAAGGCCTTCAGAATTTATTATAAGGAATGTCCAACTTAATGAATTTTTAGAAGAAATAAAGGCTTTAAAGACAGAACAACCGATTAAAACTAAAAGCAAAATCATTTCACTTAATCCATGTCTAGAGGAAAACGAAATTTTAAAAGTAGGAGGTAGATTAAGAAATGGAGAAATTACCAGAGAAAGTAAACATCCCATTACATTGCCAAATAATAATCACTTCAGAAAATTAATAATACAGCATTATCACGAAAACCATTTGCACGGAGGGTTATATTTAGTGTTACTCGCAATATAACAGAAATACTGGATAATAAGTGCAAAGAATGAAATTAAAAAATTCATTTGGAAATGCATAAAATGTTGCAGAGTACGAGCAGTAACATCTACTCAATTAATGGGAGAACTACCTGCAAGTAGAGTGATTCCAAGTAGAACCTTTTCAAAGGTTGACGTTGATTATGCCGACCCATTTTCTGTGAAAATGAAAAGGGGAAGAGGTATGAGACCAATTAAGTTTTATGTCTGTATTTTCGTTTGTTTAGCTACAAAGGCTATCCATTTAGAGATTGATAACGACTTCTCAAGTGAAGCATTCCTAGCTGCTCTAAAACGATTTGCTTCGAGGAGAGGGCAACCTCAAGAAATAAGAGGTGATTGTGGAACTAATTTTATAGGTACAAATAAAATCCTCAAGGAAGCAGTTTCATCTATCCAGTCAACCTCAGAATTTCAAAGGAGGTTAGCAAATGAAAAAATAAGGTGGATATTCAACCCGCCAGCTGCTCCACATCATGGTGGTATATGGGAGACAGCTGTTAGATCTATGAAGCTGCATCTAAAGAAATGTGTTGGAAGTCAAATTTTGACTTATGAAGAGTTTCTAACTCACAAATTGAACTCACTAATTGCACAAATTGAAGCATGCTTAAATTCGAGGCCATTAACACCGGTCTCCAGTGATCCCAATGATTTGACAGCTTTGACTCCTGGACACTTTATTATAGGGACTCCTTCAACAGCTGTTCCGGAACAAGTGTCTCCATTGCAGAGATGGCAACTAACACAGCAGATGTTCCAAGGGTTTTGGAAGCGGTAGTCTAAAGAGTACCTGTGCCAACTACAGCAGCGCAGCAGCAAATGGAGACAGCCTAGCAGAAATATTCATCTAAATGATTTGGTTCTCATTAAAGAAGATAATATGCCTTCATTACGTTGGAAACTCGGGCGAGTAATAGAAGTGTTTCCTGGAAGAGACAATAATGTCCGAGTGGTAAGACTAAAAACCGTGCACGGGGGTATTAAACGTAATATTACAAACTGTGTCTTTTACCAGTTGAAGAACATTAACATTTAAGTGTTTGGTTTATATTGAATGTGTTTTATTATTATTTTTTTATTTCTTATTGTACTGATAATTTTATTTCCTTGTTTTAGTTTAACCTTTCAATATAATAAGCTAGAAGATTGGTAAGTGTAACATGTAATTTTATACTTTTTGAAGATTTTTGTATGTTTTCAGTTTCTATATTTTGATTTACTTGTTTGCATATCTTATGATTGTATTAAGATGAATGTAATTCATCGGGGGGGGGAGGTCGTTTTGGCCTCCTCGGTGATTGCGGTCATTTGTACCCAGAAGGCGCACCGCACAAACAGCTAGTTGCGTTGAGTCGGGCCAAATATCGACCAAAATGTCGGGCGTATTACAGCTAATTGAGATAATTGCATCGTATCTGTCAGGAAGAAAACTAGTATGATGTATCAATTTACATGCCAGGTGACAGAATATGTGCATCATGTACATGCAAGGAGGCATACAACTTGTAAATAAATGTTCAGTAAAATATCTTGGTGCAATAGATCAAGGAACACGCATCAACAACCTTCTAATCATATGGATACGTACAAATACAGTACTAGCGAAATGGCCAATAACCATTTTCCATTGTAAAAATTTTATTCAATTTGAGCAATACATGTTGAAAAATACATTAATATCTCAATTAACACAAAATTTTTTTAATGCATGTTTTGATGATGCAAAATTTATGCATGAGTTGAACTAGTGTGAAAAATCGGAAATGAAGAGCACATAAAAAATAAATAAAATAAAAAAAAAATAAGAAACTGTTTTATCGTATCTTGATCTCCGCTGAGACAGACAATGAGCTGATTCCTCTCTTTATTTAATTTTAGCTTTATTTAACTTTTAATTAATTAAAAGGTTGGTTTAAGCGCATTTAACCGCTTAATTTTTTTAATTGGATTTAGCAGCTTTAAGCGCATATTTAATAGTTTTGCTTTAGTTTTCTCAAATAAATTAATTAATTTTATTGATATACATATGCGTGTATATATGTATGTATGTATGTTATTTCTGTTCAGGAACGGGCTTTGGCCTGATGTACTATTCATCAATAGTTTGCGTTCTCTCCTATTTCGAAAAGAAACGTGCATTTGCAATTGGCATTGCAGGCTGCGGAACTGGTTTCGGCACTTTCCTGCTCCGTCCTCTGACGGAATGCATGGTAAATTTCTTTGGATGGCAAGGAGCAATGCTTCTCATGGCAGGATATGTACTTCATGAGTGCGTCTTTGGAGCCCTTCTCAGACCTTTAGGAAATAAAACCAACGGCCCAGAGAAAAAAATCCCATGCTCAAATTCCTCGACTTTATCCTGCACAGAAATTATAAGAGAGCAATCCTAGTTCATAAGTAAGAAAAGCACACACATTTTTGCTCTTTTATTACTTAGGGTTCTTTGATTTAAAAGTCACTATGAAGATCTGCAAATTCTAATTTTAGTTTTTCACTATATTTTAATGCATAAGTTAATATGATTATGAATGGATCATCTAAGGCTATCGCATTAACCGACAATTTTGAATTGTCAAGTATCATAAAAATATATCAATTTTCTAGGTTAAAATCTATACTAGACGACGACATCACACGTTAAAGGGCAAAGAGACCACCAGACATGTCTCATGTCCTATAACTTTGCGTTTCGTTGTTCTGTATGACTGTGCGAAAAACTGTTTAAGAGTGTGAAAATTATGAACAAGAAAAAAATGTGAAAGATGTAGTACTTGCAACATGCCGAGAATGGTTGAATACATTCAGACAAATCTTTTCAGCATTATTTAGCTCCATAAAATACGAAATGGAGCTGCACTTGGAGAAAATACTAAGGGTAAATATTAATGTTAGTAGTCAAGGAATTTAGACTTTGAATACATCCTCGATGAGCGGCAGTGGTTCTTAACTTAACTGAAATTTATATGAATTAACAATGAGGAAGAAAATAAGGTTTATCGTTAAGAAATACTGTTATAAGGAAAGACGCAGTAAGAATATTACTTCTTATCAATACTGATTGTTACATATCAGCGGAGTTGAATATTGATGTAATATATTGTCCAAAGGTTGCAGCCCTTCGACAGCATATCACATTCAAGATCAGCTGATTCAAAATGTATTCAGTAAGTATACAAGTTTTCTTTGAGAGATAGCATGACTAAGTACGCACGTCTAAGAGTTGGCAGCAAATCCCGGTTTCATTTTAAGAAATTAGTTAAATGAGATCTGGAGAGAGACATTTAAATTTTTGTTACGTAACACTGTAGTAAAAATAGGCCAAACTTAAAAATTTTATATCAATATTGTAGGAAATAAAACATTAATGAGAAAAATGTCCTTCTTTGCTAAATTTCATCCTCAGCTAACATTAAAATTATGTGAGACACATGGAAAAATATTTAGATCTTCATTTGAAAGGTCCATGGAAACATTACTTCAGCAAATGAAATCTTTTCTAATTGTTATGGAAAATCTTTTGCGCCAAATAACTAACCAGTCTTTAGAACTAGAAAGGTAATTAGAAATGGAGTAAAAGTCCTGTTATTAGCCTTTTAGCTCTGAAGTCTAGAATTCGAAGTGAAAAGTTGAATAATTGGTGCCTAGTGTGTAGTACTATTCAACCTAAAGTTCACTTTGAAAATATCCGAAGATTCTTAATATTTCAAAATTTGCACGACTTCATGATCCAAAATTGAATGAAATACAAAAACAAAAGCTAATTTTATAAATGATTATGGTTATTACATGAAAAATCTACTGAAAAAAATTAGCTTGTTCATAATCTTAGACAGACAGTAACTTCCATAAACAACCAGCACCATTAATATTTGGTGGGTCAAATGAAATGTAAAATATAACTCTGCAATACACGAACATGTAACTACACTTTTTCAGCAGAGATGACATTGCATGCCATGGTCTCATTCAGTAAAGTAATCATCTTTTTAGCTTTAAATAAAATAAAATAAAATAAAATAAAAACATTACATGTAATCTGTCTGTCTTCAAACTTCAATAAAATATTTCGATCTATAGACAGATTCTAATTACCAGCGCCGGATCTTTTATTTTTCTGATGTGGGGCAAAAGCTAAAACTGCTGCCCTCACCCATCATCCTTTAAATTTCTCTAACATATTTTAATGGTTTTAATAAATACAGAAATAGATAGGGTTTGAGGTAAAAACCTAAGCTCCATTTTATACTAAATTCTTTACGTGCCTTTTTTTTTTTTTTTTTTTTTTTTCTTTTGGTTATAAAGGAAAAATACGTACCAAAGTTACATAATTAGAAAATCGTCCCCTCCTAGGAGAATCGTCTTTCTGTTGAGTTTACTTTCGGATTTAATCCTAATCCTAACTCTAATCCTGAGTGCTTCTAACCCTCCAGTCCTCGCCACCATTCGTTCCTCCGCTCTAGAGGAAACGGCCATATCCTAAGTTTCTCACTATTCCGTATTATTGCATACTGGTTAAATTAGGTTAGGTTAGATTATATGAATGTGGCAAAGACAGGAGGGCTATCTACTAAGAGGACAGGTGCTTTTGTGGAGAAACGTTTTAAAGGATACTGGCTCGTATTCACATTACACATGAGGAAATCCACGAAAACAAACCATGCAGCCAGCCCGTTCTCCTGGGTTTAGGTCGAACTAACCGTATTCATCGGTCTTAAGCACTCGGCCACTGCTGAGGACATTTTTTTGATTATTTACTATGTGTTTCGCCATTAGGCATTGCATGGAAAGGGAGGAATGCCCCGTGGAAACAATGTTTAAGGGAAACTGGTTCGTATCTGCTAGAGGAAGGCGCTTTCGTGGAGGAACGTTTTAAAAGAAACTGCCTCATATTCATGTTACACATGAGTAAATCCACGAAAAGGAACCATGCAGCCAGCCTGTTCGCCTGGGTTTGAACCCATGCAAGGTCGAACTACCAGTATTCATTGGTCTTAATCACTCGGCCACTGCTGAGGACATTTGTCTGATTATTTACTATGTATTTCGCCATTAGGCACTGCATGGGAAAAGAGGAATGCCCAATGGAAAAAATTTGAAAGGGAAACTGGCTCGTATCTATGTTACACACAGGGAAAATCACGGAAATGCTCATACAGCCAGCACATTCACATATACTTGACTCTCGGACCGAACTACTAGTGCTCAGAAACTTTTATTGCTCAGCCAGGGAAATATTCTGAAAGGATTATACAGAATATGGTTTATTACTGAGAGTATTCGTGCTTCCTATCTTGCTTTTCATACTTCCTGTTTCATAAGTAATTTAAGTTCTTACCTGCCTTAAGTCTATTAAAATATCACGGAATTACTAGTAACGAAAATTAAAATTTTACTCAGAAAGCCTTTTGTTCTGTAAATAAATGCATGGAATCGTCATAATTTGATCTGCGGTTTGATTTTCGGTTGTCAGAATCAAAAGACTTGATAAACGCTCTTGGCTCACCGATGATCGTAGATATTTTTTAATATGTTTTAACTTGCTGAAACTTCGATCTGAACAGGTTGAAGTTTTCGTGATTCGCCCTCAAACAGTTCATCAGATTGCTTTTGTGCTTTGGAAGTTTTTCTTTGTCAAAACAGACTCAAATGCAATTTTTTCGGCTACTGTTAACTCTTGTATCCAAAATCTTATACGATTTTTCTCTCATTTTTTATAAATCCACAGTTTTGGTCAGTTCTTTCGTTAACTACACAGAGTGCGAAAGACGAATTCTTTTTTAACATCTATATTTACTGGATTGAATCTGGAAAAACATTAATTCAAATTTTCAGGTTGATAGTAAATTCAAAATTTTTCACAGCATGTATGAGATGTCCTACATTTGCACAGCCATATTTTGCAGACCATCTCGTCTGGCTGCTTCCTTTTAAGTTATATTTTTACATTGTTTCATAATATACAATCAAGTAGTGTATCCGACAAAAAAGGGAAGTATTTTCTGAGTAATTCCAAGCAGATTAACTGATTCCGTGCACGAAGAAGCAGAATGCACACCGGCAAGATACGAGGAGCGAGCCAAACATGGCACAAATTCCTCCCGCTTCCTAATAAGTACAAGCTAGGAATTTTTTTTTTTTTTTTTTGGGGGGGGGGGGTTAAAGGAAAAATACGTACCAAAGTTACATAATAAGAAAATCGTCTCCTCCTAGGAGAATACAGAAATACATTCTCCTATCTTTCCACCAACGTCTATGAAATCAATTAAATTTTCCTTTATCTCAAACACATCACTATGCGTTTTTACGTATTGAATCACCTGGTTCCTTTTTTCTCCATATGTGTCTGTATGAGACACATATGCTCAATTGCACTCCATATGTGTCTGTATGAGACATATATGGAGTGCAATTGAGCATTATGTGTAGTATTTGGCTTCTTTAATATCGTTTAAAATACTACTTCAGACTTTTTTGCCTTTAAGTTAATAACTTATTTGAATTATCTTTGATAAATATGATTCCTTTCCCTTTGTTAGATGCTTTTACTGGTACCTAAGAGTTGAATTATGTTTGGCAAGCGGAGAGATTAAATTCAGAAAATTTCCTTGGCTAGGTCGAGGACACTTTGTGAACAGGCTACTTGGGATTTCATCAGACCCAAGAAAAGAACGACATTTTGTTGAAAGATACAGTCCCGCATCCATGACTATATAGAATTTCTCTCCAGTTTTCTTTCTCTGTATAAATGAGTCGCTCAGTGTCGTGATCGATACCTTGGCACGATTTCATTTGTTGTACTCGAATTTTCCACTTAATCATGCACCTCTGTGGTTTCAGACGGTTTATGCTCAGTTAATCTTGCTAAAACTTTTTTCCAATTAATGAATCCTGTAGTATGGTGTAGCGGCAGCATCATGTTTCTGATAAATCTTGCAGGGTGTACAAAAAATTGCATACTTGTCTTTAGAATATGTAAACCAAGTTCTTCTAAGCTTTTCATTATTTACTAAAGTTCTGTATCACATGTCAAATGTCTGCCATCACGTTCAGTGGAACTGAGGTTTACGTTTACTGGATGTTTACTAGCTAATAATACTGACTGTCTGCTTAAGAAAAATTGTTAGTGATCGTTCATTTTTTTTCTATGACCAGCCAACTGAATGGGTCCAACAAATAAAAAAATTTTATTTTTTTGCCTTCCTGCTGCCCGCCCCCATTTAAATGAAGAGATCTTTATATCATGGTTTCATGTCCTCTAGCTATTCGTTTGATGACGATGAAGAAGGCTGTCCTTTCAAATGCTGACTTGTAGATTGTTTGGGGATGATATATAGAGTCATGTTTGATCGTGCAAATTGCAAGAAATATTAATACCCTCTGGAATCGAATTGCCTTTATAAGATATAACTAAGAATTGATGTAATTACATTGAACAGTCCTAAATAAATGGTCGCGTCTCGCTAAATATAGTGCGGCCTATTAAAAGAAAGCATATCTAAAAAAAAGACCAAAAGAAAGAGTACAAAAGAGACCTGAAAACTTAAAAAAAAAAAAAAAAAAAAAAAAAAAAAAAAAAAAAAAAAAAAACCTTAAAAATAATAAATCTAGCTTTAAAATCCAAAATGCGCTCCACTGTTTCGAGTCAAAACAAAGGTGAGCCTAAGTTGCCGACTGGCTGCAAAAAAAAAGTGCCTTGCTTTCATCTTGAAGACATAACGACGGTGTCTTGTATATACTCGACGAATATTAATTTGAATTATTTCATTTGTCCAGGATGGCCCAAGGTTAATTTTTTGGTGTTAGCTCTTAGAAAATAGTTACAATGCTTCTCCATTTCCCAGCAGACAGGGGCGTAGCTAGAGGGGGGCAAGGGGGCATCTGTCCCCGGGCGCAAAATCCAAGGGGCGCCAAACCAACACCACCTAGAACTAACTCAAGGCCACGGCGCGCAGTTCGTGACGTCACTGCAGTAGGGATACTTTCGTCCTCGCCAACTTTAAGGGTGCCTTCTTAAATATCCATTTGACAGGCTTATATAAAAACTGAAATTTTTATATTTAATTCTTATCGTTTATAAATATGGAAAATACCTTGCTTTCATTAGAATGTGAAGAACCGAGATTTTTATTTTTAGAATGTTTTCGATACGAATAACTAGAATTTTTAATTCCATTAAAAGTTATTACTGATGTTACTAAATTTAATCGCTGAGAAACTCTTGTTAACGAAAGAAACTTCACACTTAATGAATCGGAATTTTATTTGTACACAATAATTAAACAGAAAGACAATTTAAGACATGAAGGCAGGATATAGATCCTAAAAAATTGAGATAAATTCTAACTGATTTAAAATATGAAGCTAATTTACCTGGAATCATGTAGCAACATAAAATCGTTAGTTGAAAACAAATATAATTAATCAGAGATGTTTATTGGTCAAGGGTCGTATTAATTATACTTACAACAATTTATGCCTTGACTAATAAACATCTTTGATAAGTATAAGTAATATATCTTATTTTTGACATATGTTACCGAATAATAATAAATACTCATGTTTGAAACAAATAACGCTAAGCTTGCAACGATTTAAATAAGTTTTTATAATTATTTGAGACATTAGGTGCACAGAGAGAATTGCATATTATTTTGCATTTTAAATGGCAAATATCAAATCTCTGATAGAGGTCTGATATAGATCTAAATAGCTAACCTCTGATCTTTACAGGGAAATTTTATAACATGGTTTAGCAGTATTGTGTGGAAGGCAAATGTAACAAATCCTAAACTGGGATATTGAACACAACAAATGAAAAACACAACTATCATTGCATTATTACTGCCGAATAAAATTACTAACATATAAATGCCCTTAGGATGCACTAAATTATACATTACAATTCGAAACAATTTATACAGAAATACTTTAGATAATATGTATATGCTTATTTTCAATCAGTCAACTAAAAAGAGGAAGGATTGTTTTCAATCAGTCAACTAAAAAGAGGAAGGATAGAGGAAAAGAAGAAAACCATCGAAATTGTCTTTGCAGTCAATTCAGAATTATTCAAAACTGTCTGTAAACGGGGAACGATAAATATTGCTTTTTTTTTTTATCACAGACTGCATTTCATCAAATAAAAATGTATGGCATAATATTTCATAAAGACTACATTTCTATCTTTAGAAAGAATTTAAATTGTAGTCTTTATGAAATATCATGTCATACATTTTTATTTCCATACGTATGTATATGCATGCGTATATATGTATGACAATATATTCGATTTCTTTGGAAAAAAAAAATTGCTTCGACATACTGATATACAAAATATACAATTAGCTACCAAAGATGATCATAACCTTTGAATTGTCCGAGGGTGAGGAGCCAAAATACACCCAGAACTCCTTAAAAATTTATAAGCATGGGGTGAAATTGTACATAAAATACTGAATAGTATCATACTCTCTGGAGAATACCGTAAGTTTTCTTTGGATGTATTAATTAATGTTAATTGCTCCCTAATGAATTGTATGGCTTTCTGCTTATTTTCATCGTATTGTTCTTCAATATTTTCTAAAGTTTCACAAACAGAATTTATTCTTAAATTCTGCACATCACTTTTAAATTCATACGACAACAAAGCGTTTAAAATAGAAATTACCTCATCTACATTGCCAACAGATGCTGGCAAAGTTAAATTATTAAATTTTTTAAGTTCAGTTTACCCAATGTAAACTGAAAGTTCAAGTTTTTCGTTTATTAATGCTGAAATATTTATTTCAGGGCACGGTGTTAGCTCAATAATTAAAAAGATAGCTTCCCGTGCTCTTTTAATACAGTTCCACAAGCCAGGTAGCTTTCCTTTTCCCATCTTATCTAAAAATTCAGAAAAAGAAGAAAAGGATTTTTCTTTTTCATTCGTCTGAAACTGGGATATACTTTCAGTTACAGCCCACTGAAGATTTTTATTTTCTAGCCTTTTACGACGTTCATCTGGGCTTTCTCTCACGATAAATTCCCTTGAAATATATTTTGGGCAGTTTGGGAAAATACTAGGAATCGCAAAACGTTTTAATTTGTACCTCGATAAGGGAGCAGTCACCTTCCTTCCAGTCCTTTCATCAACGAATTCTGTACATTTTGAAATGTCCTCAGGGTGAAAATGAAGGGCACAAACCTATCAGCAAGAATTTGTATACATTAAGTTTTTCGGCTTTAAACTGAGCATACATTATTAAATTTCATTAAATTTGTAGCATAAAATAATACAGGTTAAGTTATTTTAATTATGGCAAAGCCTCGAGGGCTGTCTGCCTAAGGGGAGGGATGCCTTCATGGAGGACTTTCTAAGGGAAACTGGCTCGTATATACGTTACACATGGGGAAAACCCCGAAAACACCCATGCAGTCAGCCCGTTGGCGGGATTCGAACCTCGGACCGAACTACCAGTGTTCAGCGACTTAACCGCTCGGCAGCTGGTCGGCCACTAAAATAATATAAGTTAATGTTTATTCACGACTAATAGAAAGAAAATCATACTTATCTATTAATTGTATAAAGTGAAACAGGTACTAGTTTTGAAGAATAATGTCTAATTAGATAGAAAAATCTTTTGTCAAATAAAGTGTTGCATAAATTTAATTATTTACTTACAAAAAATACGAAACACTTGCATGCAAAGATTGTTATAATCGGATTTAATTATCTAAACTAGAATTAAATACAAGATTTTGTAAAACTTCATATTTAATGATTTATGTTATATTAAGTGAATTTTGAGAATATCAGGCATGAACTCACAAAAATTTAAATAGCGTATTTTTTCGCATTAACATCAGAAACAAAATTGGTATTAGTTACAGAGATATTATCAAGATTTTTCAAGGTCTTCGGATTTTAATAAATACGCTGTTCCTGTGACAAATGTATCGAGATATTTAAATGCAAGCATTTTGCAACATACAAAATGTATTTACAATTTTGAATTTTTATTAATCCTACATTTAATCTAATCCTACTTTTAAGTCACACATTTGTTTAATTTACTTAACTTGGTAAATGATGCTATTTACTACAAATTGACTAGCATGACGATAAAGAATGCCATCTGCTATGGATTGAACGATTAGCATGATGATAAACAGTACTATCTGCTATAAATTAAATTAATAGTATGATTAAATCATCATACTTATATAATCACTATTAGACTTACAATAAGATTAAATATGTTTACTTTCTATAAATGTATGTACTCGCTTTAGTTTATGATAATTATAACATACTTAACACAGAAGCACTTTTTAAAGCACAGATAAGTATAAACTTATTCATTAAAAAAAAAAAAAGAAAAAAAAAAACGCAACTTACCTTCGAAAATTTTGTTGGCTTGAAATTGCTTCTATGAATCGCCTTTATCCATTTATTTAAGAATTCTTTCTCTTTCGGAAAAGAGAAAACCTGTACTTTTGGACCATTTGGATAGTTCCCTTTACAGTTAGGTACACAGCATGTGTAAACCATATCAAAAATTTGAAAAACAAATAATAAAGTGGAATACTTATAATATAGAAATATCTGAAAAAAGAAAGAAAATGTCGACTGTTCTTATGGACGATTTCTGACCCAAGTGACCGTCAAAACTCCGGAAATCCACCCACCACAGTCCTGGGTGGGGAGAGTTAAATGAAATACAATCCCTACTGACACTGACGTCACACCTCCTCCTGGGAAACGCGCCGTGGCCTTCAGTTAGTTCTAGGAGGTGTTGGCCAAACTGATGTTACGACATTTTAGAATTAAATGTTTTCCATCCTTGGCAAGCAGTAGGGGGCGCGAAATTTTCAGTTGTCCCTGGGCGCTGACAGGGGCGTAGCTAGAGGGGGGCAAGGGGGGCATCTGTCCCCGGGCGCAGAATCCAAGGGGCGCCAAACTGATGTTACGACATTTTAGAATTAAATGTTTTCCATCCTTGGCAAGCAGTAGGGGGCGCGAAATTTTCAGTTGTCCCTAGGCGCTGAAAACCCTAGCTACGACTCTGCCAGCAGACGTTGCTATGGAAACCAGGCGACTTCTTCAAAAAGCTATCGTTCTGTTTCTCATTTGAATACACCCCGCCCGGGCAGGAAACGATAGAGGGACTCCAGACGTTACTGATAGGGTCAGTCTGATTCTATCATGACGCCTGGAGTCCCTCTATTGGCCTCTTTCTGATCCTATATTTATAGTTGTTTTCGGCTGTACTTAACTTTATTTTAACTCATGTTTCTTTAAAAGGGTTCCTAGTATTTAATTATAAATCTTCTTAAAAGAGGTTTTTAAACTTGGCCTTAAAACTATTAACATTGTACTAAAATTAGAGAGCTGTTTTAGCGAACAACATACCAAATACGATCCAGCGTTATATTTGAATTTGCCGCCCGGGGCAGGAACCCCGGCTTGCCCCTCGCTAGATCCGGGACTGCTAATTACATAGACAGATTCTAATTACATATACATTTCGAACTCAAAGCAACTCGTATGTCTTGTCTAAATTTCCTTTTGCCTTTTTGCTTTAAATGAGAGGTAGTAGTTATGCTTAAAAATGAAATAAGTATTATATTTAAATAAATATCTGCATTAATAAATAATAATTATTTATTATTTTCCAGATACTTGTACGATTACAGAAGAAAATTCGCGAAGACATACTATACCCAAAATGTGTGCCAAAAATGTCATTCAGTATACATTTTCTAAAAGTCATATCAGAACTTTGAACGCCATTGTACTCAATCACAGGATAAAGTTTTCTCGAAGATCTTCGATACCTATGCAAAATGAATTATTGTTATACAAAGATACAATTTGCAACAACAATATTCGCAAATTTCTGTCTTATTATACTTTTAAAGAGAATGTGAAGGAAACACATATTCCAGAAGCTGTTCATCCAAAGCCGGTCTTCAGTTGCTCATCTGTTGAAGTAATGCAGAATGCTGTCAAAGAAATTATGAACTTTCGACTTATGAGAAATGTCGTAATTCTTATATATGGTTTTTCGAACTTCTTCATGAACATTGGATATGACATCGCTTTTATTTACACAAAACACAGAATAATTCAGAAGAATATATCTGAAGCCAAAGCCAATTACTTGATATCTTTAATAGGTATAATGAATATTTTCGGCCATGTTATTTTGGGATATCTATCAGATCGCAGTTATATTAACAAATTATGGCTATATAATATTTGTCTGACAGCATTCGGTTTTGCTACAGCTCTCAGTGGATTCTGTAAGGATTATTACCTTCTAACATTGTATGCAGCTATTTATGGAGCAACTGCAGGTCAGTAATTACATCATAAATTTTTGCTTTTAGCATAGAAATGAAATGTTATTAATATATTTTTTTCCTTTACAGGTGATTACATAAGCTTAACTTCAGTCATTTTGATAGATTTGTTAGGAAAAGACCAGTTGAACAATGTGTTTGGACTTCTGTTGCTTTTCCAAGGAGCTGGGTGTATTATCGGTCCTCCTATTGTTGGTAAATATGCTATTAGAATTAGTTATTTGATTCACTTGTAGGGCTTTATTTTATTTTTCTAATAGTTATTTTTATTTTGGAACAAGCTTTTCCTATATCTTCTAATTTTCTACTCGCATTTCCCTGCCAGAATGAGTTTTCAGTATTTCGATTTATGCAAATAAGGTAGAAATCAGTATTTAAGTTGAAGTCTGAATGACTTCAGTATGAGAGCGTGTTCCGCCTTTCGGCGATGTTATTGCTGTTAGTTAAAGCTTGCTATTCTACGGCCATACTTAATACGTGCCTGCTAGTATGCGCCTGTAGTTCTTAATTAATGGCCAACTCCGTGAGTTTTATTCTGTGAAGCTTCGGGTTATTAAATTTATTTACCATTAGTTTAGTTTATATTTTGTATTTTGAGTTAAAGCCAAAGTAGAGGTTTCTTGTACGCCCAGGAAGGGCCATTTTTAAATATATTTTGAGTTGGAATAAAAGGGTAATTTAACCCTTCTCCTGAATTGTTACTTATGCTCAAGAGCTCAGCGAATAATAGCTATACATTTCTTCAGTATTGAGCATTCACACAACTCTGTTTCAGCTAGGATATTTCACACTAATATCAGAGTCGTAACAATTCTAGGTTACTTTATTTTTTACTGTGCTCAGTATAAGATAATGTACACGTATCAATTGATATTCGTATCTAATTGGGGATTATTTAATATTTTTTTATTATTTACAAAAAAGAGAATTTGGACACATAAATTTATATTATATTCATATCTGCATGCCTGAGGATATTCCGTAGCCATTGGATAGTAAATTCCTAAAATGCGTTGTCTCCTAAAGCAAAAGGCAGATCAAAACCGAAATAACTTCTATTCCAAATCGTAATTTTCTTATTTAAAATTTTACATGTAATAAATGTTTTTACATCATAGCTGAATTCAAAACTTGATTAAGATAAAATATTTATTTCTACATTATACACAAGTTAATAATCAAATGCATCTACGTATATGATATCTATAAATCAAAGGATATGGCCTAGTACGCCATTCCCCTTTTAGTGTCTAAAATCTGTCTCATCTTTTTTTCGGGTGAGGCCCTACGATCGATACATGACATCAAATTTCTTTACATTAAATCTTTTAAAAAAAAAAAAAAAAAAAAAGTTTTCAGATTTTTATATTATGCCCAAAGAGGCGTTTTTTTAACGTTTCGTGTGTTACCTTTATTTATTAAATATCATGTTCATTTAAACCAAATAAAATTCAGTTCAACAGCAATATCACAGAATATTAAAAAACACCATATCTTTAGAATTTATTATAGATAATCTCGCACGCTGGAGATAAAAAAAATTTTTTTTTTGGTACAGTGTTGCCATTGCCTACTTTGAAATTGTTGAGTTGTTAATAAAAAATTCTTTAATTTTTTACAAAATATGAAATAAATAATAAGACAAATTCAAAATTCGGGCGCCCATGTTCGGGTGGAGGATTACGTTATTCAAAATTTCATGGCTCTAGGTACTGTCTTTTTTTTTTTTTTTTTTGTTTTGTTTTACAATGCGAGAAACATACATACATTCATGCACAATTCTTCATTATTTAATTTCCTTAAACATAATACAGAGTGGTAATATTTGGCGGCAATAATTTAAAAAGTGATTCGCCGTTTATAGCAAAACGCCACAAAATGCCTAATTTTGAGACTAATAGCCTTTCTTGGCTACTCCTCTTTGGGATAATAAATGGAAATACGCACAATTATTTCCTGTTACAAATTTTTTTTAAAAAATTCTTCTCACATGTCTGCTAAAATACAAAATCAAGACAAATTAATCAGTTAAACTAAGTAATTACTAAACAATCAATAAGTTCAAAAATTTCTGATTAAATGCTGGAACAAAATTTAAAGTTCTAAAGTTCGGTTCCAACTTCTAATGGATGTCAGAGCCGTACGAGTCTCTTTAACTGTGGTTTAGACATTTTAATTAAACACGAACGAAGATTTGATTTCGTCCTCTATATACTCTACTATCACACGAAGCTCACACATGAATTTGGATTTCGTAGACCACTCTAAGAGAACTATATTTCCAGTTTTGAATTCTTTTCTAGAGATGGGAGTGTTTGAATGGTGGATACAAATGGATTACTTTTCGTAAATCAAGCAGATTGTGTTTCTTCCAGCTTTTCTAGAGATGTCTCAGAAGTTTGATTTGGTACACTTGTCTTTTCATCAAATTACTTCCACTCAAATTCCTGCCAATCAGCTCAATAAAATGAAGTGGATAATTATGATTTTTTAGTCCAAAGTTAAGAAAAATGTGCTGGCGTGAGAGGCTCTCTTCCTTTAAGTCTTTGTAAGTATAAGTTAAAGATCTTTGATTTATTGCGTATTCAATCTCTGTCAAAATAATAGGGGACTCTTCAAAATTTAGTAGGTTTTTTCCAAGTATTTTTCTTCAAAAATCTTTCACAGACTTTATACTAAACTTCGTTAAACCTTGCCTACCATGCCGAACGCTCTGCAACGGATGTCTAGCTTATCTTTTTGTATGCAATGAAATCTTAAAACTAAGAATCCTTCAATATTTTCGAAAAATATTCAGATTGTCTGTTTATCTTTTGAAGAAAGCTTCTGCATTGTCTGAATAGATAATGCGACAAATGCCCTCGTCTTGACACGAATCGTCTAAAAGCCATCAAAAACTTTTCTGTTTTTCTGTTCTTCTTTTCTGTATTGGTGACCACTCTAAATGAAGGGCTATGGTCAGTGGCGTAGCTAGGGTGGGGCAAGGGGGGACACCTGTCCCCGGGCGCAGCATCCAGGCGGCGCCAAATTGATGATACGAAATTTTTTAATGAAATGTTTTCCGTTTATGGCACACAGAAAAGGGGCGCAAATTCTTCAGTTGCCCCCGAGCGCTGGAATCCTGGCTACGCCACTGGCTATGGTAACGACACAGGTGAAATCTACATGCGATTTGTCAGTTCCGGTTGCCGATCTAACGCGGAAAAAAAACGCTTGTCATATGCTCGCACTAGATGGCGCTTCATATCGGAAACTTGGGGAAAAGCGTGAAATTTTTGTATGATATTTTGACTTTTTACAATTACATTTTTTAATTGAAATGGTTTTAATTTCTGCTCGATTAAAACTTATTTTACTTCTTGCTTTGTGTAAAAGAAGTAGAATGCAGTAGTTTATATTAATATGTGAGCAAGGAGATGCAAATAATTTAATTGAAGAAATACGCTTGAACGAAAGGAAATTTCTTTTAATTACTTTCGCATGACACCTCATCGATTCGATGAATTTCTAGCGCTCATAGAACTATTTATTCAAAAGCAGAACACTAATTTTTGTCAGAATATCGCAGAAAAGAATTGTTTGTACGATAGGAAAAGGATATCCCAGAAAAGGATCATTATATATATATATCAAACGCTGTATATATCTAATTTAATTTATTTATGAATTTTGTTAAATGATAATTAAAAAATCCTAATTGCATGATTCTATTTTGGAGAGTAAATTTTTCATGAGGTAGAATACGATAAATGTTTTTGCATGATGTATGAACTTCCTTTAAATGCTTCCTTAAATAAACTTCCCTTAATTGGTTTTAATAATGCAATAAAAAGTTTAATTTGTTTAAATATATGTAGGATTTACAGCATTACTAAATTAAATATCGCACTTAAAAAAAGCAGTTATTTTTAAGTTAATAAACAACAGCAATTTTTTAAAAAAAATATTTTAGTTTCTACCTTATGTACATATTTTTTACCTTAAATGTAACAGTAATTACTTCAATTAGTCATTCATATATTAATGAACAGCCACTATCAAAAGGTTTATGTTATAAGGTCACTTTTATCTAAAGCTCATTGAAATAACTGCATTTTATATAATACTTCTTTTTCTGAATTAAAAATTGAATTCCACAATTAGCAAATTTGCTAATGCTCATGCAAAAGTTCTTTAAATAAATGAAAAATTATCGGAACTACTCTTATATGCGCCCTCAGGTCGCCAAATTTCTCGCCAAACATTTTTGGCGAGAAACTCCACGGTGCCATATTACTATCTAAATTTTTATCTACATTTCGAACTTTAAGCCTAATATGTCTCCAAAAACGCGGTTTTCGCACATGCAAAAACCACGTTTTGAACACACAATTTAAGCTAAAAATCCGAAACAAAAACAAAAAAATTTAGATAGCAAAAACGTAAAGTTTCTAACCAAAAATATTTGACAAGAATCCATGTATACAGCGATATGTTCTAACTTAAAAAACATCTACGAATTGCACAGTCTAGGCAGCGAAAGAATTTACGAAGTACGCACACCTCGTTTTAATAAATTAACATAACAACAATAAATTTCAAAGAATACTAAGTACACAGCGATATGTTTTAACTTCAAAAAACATCTACGAATTGCACATTTTAGGCAGCGAAGGAATCTACGAACTACGCACAAATCGCTTCAATAAATTAACATAACAGCAATAAATTTCAAAGAATACCATGTACACAGCATTCTGTTTAAATTTTAAAAAATCTGCGAATTGCACAATCTAGGCATTGCGCACAAATCAACAAAATAAAATTATCAAATATAAATTATATCAACAAACATAAATTACAAACAATTCAAATAACAACAGAAATTCATAGTAAAAAAACAATGAACATAACATTCTACAAAATAAAATGCACTTATCATAATACATTCCTGAATAAAAGTTCGCCAGTCATATTACGTCTCTGAACAAAAGTGCCACGATTTGCTATATCACATGTCTTTCTGCGATTCAAAATTTCGAAAGTAACAATAAAAACTTCCTCCAAAGTTAACTTATTACACGAAAAACCACAATCCGAATCTTAAACTCCGCTGACAGACACATACTTTAGCAGCAACCATTTGACTGCAAACCCACACAAGTCTATCAGAAACACCATTCTTCGTCCGACATCTCATATCAGCTCCGCAGTTCGGACACGCCAAACTCTGTTTTAGAAGTCCTGACTCTCACAGAAATTCCAAAAAACGCACTTCTATCCGCATAAACACACCCGTGAACAAAAGACTCGTTAACAACTCCAACATCGTACCTTTTAATACTAAATTTACTTTCCACACACTCTAAAATGCGCGACTGAAATCTTGCTACCATGTCTCTAAGTTTCAGCGTCAAAAGGGTTGCCATACAAACAGCATCGTCACTCCAAAGACCAGCGCAGAACACATATCGCCACATTTGGTGATCTTAGGGCGCATATAAGAGTAGAGCCAAATTATCATCAAGATTAAACCTGTCGAAAAGTGGTCGTGCATGTTAAGAAAAACAACACTAAGACATTAAAATGCATAGAATTTTATAAAATCAGCTACATACTAGCGAGCTTCTTTTCTGTATAAATAACACTTTTCTTAATTTTTTTTAAATAAGTGGTTTACTCGTCACCACTCGTTTTTAATTCAGAACTCACTAATTTTTTTTTAATTAGATGAAACAGCAACTTTATACTAATACCAGTATCGCTTTTGCTAGTCTCGTGTCAGCAGAATGTCAAAAGAAGGATAATCCACACAATGCCGAGCGGAAATTAGGTTTATATCAATGATGAATGAAATGAAATGAAAAATAAATGCAAGCTTCTTATGTCCCCCTCCTCCCAAAAACATCGCGGTACAAAAAAACAAAACAAAAAAAAAAAAAAAAAAAAAAATGTGTATTTGTACCATCAATCAAAGGAAGGAAAAAGCAAGGCTCGAACCCGCAATACAAGTCCCTAGTAAAAGCTAAGCTTTCTACTGAGCGTGTTACCTCTGCAAACCGAAATCGAATCGGTAAAGTCAATTCCAAAGACAAGAAATGATGGAATTTCAGCTATTCTGTCTTTTGGTAGCTGTGCGGTCATCTGTTGAGAAGATTGCTGTATACGTTTTACAAATAGGACAGATTCTAAGAATTTTCTTCTCAAGCTGTCGGCATTTCGGTATCGAGTACTCAATCTGAAGGCTGGTCAAAGTGGCTGTAACTTCACAATGCATCAGCTTATTATGTCCGCTGTTAAAAATCAGCTCTGTAAATTCTGAAATTCCAAGCAAGGGGATTCTTCGGTGGTGAAATCAGAAAATTATAATCTTTCTCTAAGCCACAAGATTCTTTTGTCGTCTAAAAAAGGGGAAAAGGAAAATATGGATTATTTCCTCGAAATGATTTTATCAGTCTCTGATACAGAAATTTTTTAATTATAGGCTACTCTTTGAATTCTTCGGATCTAAAATTCTACTGCATATTTAAGTTCTTCAGATGAGAGAATACCTGTTAAGTTTGTAGGTTTCGTATTTTTCAAAGTGAAGATCTAAGCGGTTACTTTTAATATTTTCATAAGATTGTTGTACTTGGAAATATCAAATAATTCTATTTTTTCTTGTATGATACATTTATATTTTGGGGCATTAGAAACTTCTTTGTGTATTCCAAATTTTCTTCTTCAGTAGTGCCTACATTACCAGAGGGCCAAAATTCTGGAGACTGGAAAAGCCAGGGTGGTGCATGCCACCAAAGTTGGCAATTTCTTAAAAACCTAACAGTAGTTTCTCGTGTTATGAGATCTTTGGGTTGCCTTTCCCAGGGCGATAATGCTAATTACTGTTTTCAGTTAATCTCTCAATTTCATGAAGTTTATCTTTGATGAAAGTTTTAAATCTTTCGGGGATCCTAGTGGATGATAATTTGTAATGATTCGGTTTTGCGTTATACTGCTACCGACATTTGAATATGATACTCCAGTAGAGTTACTGAGCCAGCTTAGAGTTAGATTTAAATTGTGTAGTCTTTGACTACTAATCAACGTTTTAACTTGAATTTGACTGATACTTCAGTTGCATCACCACGAGCTGTGTTGATATTGTTAGCACAAGAACATGCATTCATATTGTAAGTTTAATAAAAAGTTTATTTAAACCTTTCCCTTATTCTGAAGTAACTTTTGAGACATAACAATAATTTGCTTCACGTCTATTAGGGGTTTGGGACTAAACCCCTGATGCATTAAACCTCTAAAATTAAATTTAACTTTCACCAGATCAAGTAGAACCACTTAGGATTTTACGATTTCGATTGTCTTCCTTAACTGGTTCAATAGTATGTTTTATCTCGTAATCGTTTAAAATCTCTTCATATCGAACAAAGTGTTGTCAATTCTAAAGCTGGTATTCAATTTCTTAAATATTTCAAGTACAACATCCTTATTGACTTCCATTAGATACTTTGAATTTGGTTTCCAAGGCAGTCTTACTTGCTGTCTATAATTTTCAGAGTTGATATCAGATCCGAAATATTTCATAAATTCTAGATCAACCGCTTTTTCGTTTTGAATATCTCTTTCTAAACCTAAGTTTTCTGACTTCCAAATCTTTTGTAATTAAACGGATATTAAGTTTACATTTACTATTACTTTCGTTGTTTAAAATTATTATTTACTTGACCCTGAAAACACTACCCAAGTAATGTTTCCTTGGCTACTACAATTTTTGAAATTCTTTCAATTTTTCTTGTAATTATCGAATAATGAATATTTACTCCTATGAGAATATCAACTTTGCCATTTTGTTTGCAAAGTTAGCTAGTTGTAAATTTTTCAAAACTTTGTTATCTGTAGCAAAATTTAAATCTTGGGGCAATGATAGTATTGGGGATACTTTCTGTTCAAGATCTTTAAAGACTGAGATCTCTGATATTTTTTTGTTTTGCTTTAACGAAATTGAATGTCTCTTCTAGCGCAGTTTATCTCGAAATGAATAGGCAGAAAGTGATTCTTTTCTAATAATCGAAAGATTCCTTTTACTAGATATGTCTTTTTCACGACCATTATCAAAAAGAATTCTTACATTTGCCATTATTCCGAATCGAAGCAGAAGCAGTTTGTTATAAATTTTTACTAGATCTATTTTAATCGGGATTATATGACGAAACTGCGGAAATATAATTCGAATCCCATATTTTGTTTTCAATTTTATCATTCTTTATTTTTCTGATGAAATAAATGACAAATCGCTTCCGAATATTTGTTATTACAAAAGCTACGTATTACTTTTTGCTTGCATTCCTAAATTCTATGTTTTCTATCCAGATTCAAAAAACATCTGCCTTGATTTTTCAGAAACTGCTTGTCTTTTCCAAACTTAAAATTTCGCAATCCAGCGATTTATGATTCTAACTTGGCAAGTTAATTTCTAATTGGAGAAGTCAAATTTTTTAACGTAATTTATTGAAAATTAAAATTTGTCAAGTTAGAAATCCAGTATCAAAGAAAGTAATAAATTGTTTTTTAAATGAACTGAAGAACGTTGTATGGTCCTACAGCTATTATTAAAAGAACTGCTGTGGAACTTGCCATCCGTCAGATCTCAAGTCTTTTGTCAGTGACACCGACTACACCGAACGTCGTTTCTCCCGAACTGGTCAATTTTTCACATTTATCTTGTTGTTATGATTCATATTTTTAAATTTTACTTCAAATTTCAATGCTAAATTCTTCGGGGGTGTTAGACTGTAATATGAGATTTCATGTTGCAAATTAATTAATTTATTCGTTTTTAGAGTTTGAAATTGGGCGTTACAGTTTGCAGAATACGAAAGATTAAAAACATTCTGTCCCAGTAAAAAAGAAATCGGTACCATTTGCGAGAAATATTTGCTTCGAGCCTCATCCGTAGACCATCCATTAAAAATGCGTACAGCTTATCTTGAATAAAGTTTTTTTCTTTCATTCAGTGCATGTAAAAGTCTTCAAAGGATATTAATTTATGATCGAATAATATCAGAGCAATTTTTTAACATATCGTTTTATATTACCATATATTTTAAAATTATTCGTTTCTTATTTTATATGTAAGATCCGAGTTCTGCAACTTCCTGAAGAGGTAGATTCATATAAGTTGTTTTAGTGTAAACACACAAATTAAGCTACATTTACTTTTGTAATACATAAATTTTAAATATTCGTGCAATATTTGAAAGTCATTAACACAGATATTACCATTTTCTGTATCTGTGACATTTACGAAGTTTTTATAATCACCTTAGGCCTTTGTATCGCAGAATGTAAAAATTCAAAAAGAGAACAGAAGCAAATTTTTGATTTAATCCAACATTTCATTTTATTTTAGAGAAAATACTGTTTCAGTTATTAAACTGGAATCTGAGTACAAAAATCATATTGCATTTTTTTCTCAGCAGATTGGTTGCACGACTACACTGGATCGTATGATTCTGGCTTTTATTTGTCTGGCTGTTTGTTTGTCTTTTATTTATGGATTGCTTTCAGCGGACTCATGGCTTTCTTCATTCCTTCCGTTCAGAAAACGTTAAGTAACGAAACTGTAAAAGAAAAAGACCTTAAAATTATCTCACTTCAAAATACTGTAGCAGAATATAAATCAAATAATGAAGTTAATTTCAAAATAAGTAACTGACCTCCGAATTTCCGTATAGCGTAAATTAAACAGTAATGTATTCCACCGATAAATTTTGACAATAAAATAAATCTTGACAAAATAAAACAAATTAAATTATCAAAGTTAGTATAACAAAATCATTAAAATATGTTCTCTACAGAAATATGTAAGTTTTGACAAGATGTGTCAAGCAAATCAAGTAGTATTTTTCAGCTGGCATTTATTCGCAACAAGTTGGTAAATGATGGTGGTGGCGTGCCGTGGGAATCCAAAATTGATCATAAAGTACCGTGTGTAGTCAAGACGCAATCGGCTATCTCAGTGGTGCTTCCAGAATACAGCCGCTGAAGATCAAAAGTATATTTTCCAAGAAGAATCAAGGATTGCGAATAATTGCGAGACAGTAAAAAATATCACAAGACAATACTATTTGGTCAGAGTTATTGCAGGGACGGTAGGATCTTGTGCCATCTTTTTTATCCTCATATCGCGATAAGTGCTGGGTTCCAAGTCGAGCTATAGTTTTTATGATGTCTCGAGTAGCACTAATTTAAAAAATCTGGCAGTCATTTTGATAGAATTTCTTCAAAGTCAATACCTTGAGATGGCATTTGAATCATCAAAAGTAATTTGATTATTATTACCATCTATGAGATCTCTTGCCTCTTTTGCAAATCTGTCTGCGATTTCATGTTCGATAATGCTAACATCAGCGGACACCCATTGCAGAATGGAGAATTTACTTAGATTACCCATTTTCCTCAGCTAATGCTGAATATCTTGAACAATGATTTTTATATATCAGAATAACTATTCCGTGCATATACATATAATAACTAATCAATACACAAAGTAAAAAACGAATGAATGCATATTATGAAATCGACTCTTAACCAAAAACACACTGACAATTCGGGAATCATTATTCTTTATCTGACATAAGTAATTTCACATTAAGTAATTCCAAATATCTTTATCACAAATCATCACGCATTTTTTTAAATATCTAAAAGACCAGTAAGCTCTTATTCTCATTTCGTATTTACTTAAATACTAGAAAGTATTCAATTTCTTCAGAATGTTAGTTTGGCTTACAAAATATGTGCAGTGCAAGACTAAAATATAAATGCCTCGTTGAGAAGGATTGCATGCAATATAACATATACCAAACGAAATAGGTCAACCAGAACGGGCTCTACGTAACTTTAAATAGGGTAAATTTAATTATAACCACCCTGCTGCGTCATTTCTAGATTAATATATGCCACGAACGTGAGGGCAGCTGCGATCACGAAAGCTGGAGGCAGTGTCTAAACATAGCTCCGGAATTTTTAAATAAGTGTTTCATTAAATGTTTTCAACTCTCTAAAAAAGTTTAATGCACCTTTTCTATGCAATGTATCATTCATCAAATTGAAAAAGGAAACTTCGCTTCTTCGAAACTTCAAATTTCTTTTTTTCTGTTCACTATCAACACGAGAAATCCAAAAGAAACCCTGACACGGAATATTCAGATAAGTAACATTCTGTTCTCTATACAATATCTTATTCTCTATCACTAAAGTGCCATTAAATTTCTTTATTTATTATTTTCATAAGATTCTAACATTATACAATAGTTAGTAATAGTAGCAAGTCATGTGGTTCTTTTCTTCGTAACTATTCCGTAGAGACGCCACATTCCTTATCAGTAGTCCGTTCTTATCAGCCATTCACACTCTTCGGAGGCCCCCCTTTTCGTGCTTAAGAATTTCTTACATGGAGGTAATGATTTCTTAAGAGGGAAAAATGGGGATCTCTTGACCATCGATGAGTATAGATTGTGATTTTTGTAACTAAGATCCCCGACTTTTTTTTTTTTTTTTTTTTTCAGGTCTCAAACTTAGAATTATAAGCAAATATAAATACAGTGTGACAGAATTTGTTAAACTTGTTCTATAATAAATTAATTTTATATTTAACTAATATTTAAGAAAAATAAACTGTATAATTTATTTTTTCTGAAATGCTCTCACACTGTGTATGGATTTACGATTTTGTCAATTATTATTTTTCTGAAATATACATGAATTTTTTGGGAACGGTAATATTTAATGTTACTTTGGTTAAAATATTATGTACATCTCTTTGATGATATATGTCTTTTCTAGTTAGGTCTCAAGATAAGGGCATACACATTACCATGTAGGAATTCATTTATTTATTTATTTATTTTTAACTTAGCTAAAGTTTGCTTCTTAAAGACACTAATTTTTGCAAATGAACTCCTTTTAACTACACTCATGGACACAATCGTATTTTAGGATATTATCTACTTCTTTTCCTTTTCTTTCTATAAGCCCTTTCCCCCCCCCCCCTCTATTATTTTTGGGCCATTTATTTTAAAATTTATTTTTTTCCATCTTTTCTTTCTGGCCTTTTGAACTCGTACAAAATGTACGAAGTTCCTTTTTACTCTCCTCAAATACGAAATTACCCCTCTTTCTATATACCTTTCCTTCACACCTATGCTTGATTTTTCGCCCATCGGTGCAGAAAGACTTAGCGGGTGCAAAACAAGACATCTGTCTACTTTGTCTATCTGTCTGTCTGCCACGAAGCTTGCGTAACGCTTATGATGTAGTAGTTGGGAACCTAAACTCTGAGAACTGGAATCTTTCCAACTCAATAAATAAAAAAATAGAATTAAAACTGCCAGATTTGTTATTCATTGTGGATCGGCATTTCAGTATTCTTCTTCTTCAATATGGATCTACGTTTCTACGTCGCAGTGTTCCTACATCAATACTTTTCAGAAATTTGTTGTTATGTATATTACATGACATTAATCAAGTTATTGAATTGAAATATCATTTTTCAACAATGAATGACCATTAAGTTATTTGACGGTACGTGAAATGGTCGAAACTACTCAACGATTTTCGGAAATTCGCAAAAGAACAGAAAATATGCTTAGAATTTCATATAAAACTTTATTTAAATGCTCTTTTAAAGCTCTATCCCGGGGGTCTCCAAACTACGTCCCGCAAACCAAATCCGCCTCACAACAGTTAACGGCTTATTGTTGCTGTGATAAGTTTGATAAAAAACACAGAATGATAATAATTCGGTTTTATTTACTTGCTAGGTTAAGTTTAATGACAAGTGTCCACTTGTAAAAAAATACTAATGAAATTTATGTAACTGTGACTTTCCGATGACAATAGTTTGTAGTTGTGGACCAATTTTACTTGTACCAATTATTAAAAGAGATTTAAGATACTCATCGGTTAACTTAGATCTGTAAACATTATTTATGTACTTAATTTTGGAGAATGTTTTCTCAACCGAGTAAGTTGTACCAAAAACAAAAAATGAGCAAATTTATGCAAATTATCAAATTCTACCAGTGGAAGATTCTTATAAAATTCCAACAACGATGAGTTTTGATATTTGCTCTTTAATATATCATTGCACTGTAAATCAGTAATTTCCATTTGAAGTTCCTTGGCTAGGGTTTTAATGTCTGTATCAAATGGGGAAATTTTAATTTCATTAGCAATGACATCAAAGTCTGAGAAATCTTCAAAGCAAAACTTTGATTGCAAAATGGACGGGAAATTCAGCCTCAGTAGAGTGTCTGGATATTTCACGTTTTAAAACGTGTGAAACACTTTTTACGTAATTGTGATTAAAACAGTATTATTTTCTGCTGAAACGATTTGATATTAGTGTATAAAAATCAGGGAGAAGCTGGTTTTCTACTTGCAGTCCCAAATTGAGTTTTTTCACATGTTTTGTCAGATCGACATAAAACGTTAACAGCCATTCGCTGTTTCGTAATTCGGTAAGAGGGCGATGTTTTTCATTCAAAAAATTTCGATCACTGCTCGAAGTTCAAAAAAATCTAATGTGCACACACATGACTTACTTGCACGAAATACTAAATTATACGCATTTTTTCCCTGCATTTCATTTAAACTTACTGAATTGAACTAAATCTACTTCGTCGATAGCGCATAAATCACTATAGAATAAATGAACTCTTTAAAATTCACTATATTTGTTTACCGTAGCGACACTTGCGCTAGATTCACTTAACAGCGTTTCATCTCCTATAATAAATATAAAACGATATATAAAAGAAATTAGACAAATAAAAAAGAAACAGTTTTCACAAACGATTCATCACCGATTACCTAATGCGCCTGCCCTACTCGTAAACATTCTCCTCTATCCGACTGGCGACAATATTTGCTCCTACTACGAAACACTTATTCCTCAAATTTCATTAGAGACACATTTCTCATTCAATCAATTCAGTTCTCACATAGCGACAAGGCAAAATTACATAAAATATCTTCATTAAAATTTGAAAGATATAGAAAAACATAAAACACAATATAGCTAAAACAATTTAAAAACAATTTTTACAATTAAAATTAGAGTTTCTGAGTAAAAACAAGCAACTCGGCCAGCAGGCAGATTTTTCGATGCACAAAACTAAAAGTTTCCTTTTCGTCCCACTCGACAAAAAGATACTGAAGGTGCAGAAAGACTCAATTCACTATTCAGCTCAAATGTAAAAAAATATGGCTGCTATTGTAAGAAAAATTTAGCCGCACTTAAACAACTTTAAAATTACTTTTAAATTGTTGATAATTCTGCAGCTATTGCACGCAGATTAATTAAAGGCATAAAAACCTTAATCGGAGGATAAGAACAACATAATTCAATCATTTTTAAGTGTATACGAGTCAGTTTCCCTTAGAAAGTCCTCCACGAAGGCATTCCTCCTCTTAGGCAGATAGCCCTAGTGTGCTTTGCCGTAATTAAATACACCACACCAATCATTTTTAAAGCAAAAAATGCGTAATTTACCAACTTATGAGGGGAAAAAAATTGAGCTTACAGAGTCGAGTAATAGTGTGCGTAAATATATGTATATATTTATATAGGTTTGGTGCGGCCGATTGTAACCAAAAAGGGAGGTGCACAACTACATGTTATAACAGTCCTATATACAAAATTTCAACGTTCTGAGGCTACTCGTTTTTGAGTTATGCGAGATACATACATACGTCCGTACGTACGTACAGATGCCACGAAAAAATTTCTTCTGAATCCATTTTAAATGTTTTATAATTCGTTTAGGGAAAAAGAGTTTTTTATTCTGTCCGTACGTACAGATGTCACAAAAACATCGTTAAATTGCATTTAACAGCAGTTAAAAATGGATATTTTCGTTGAAATATGATACCTGTAATTTTTCGTGATTACAATACATCTTTTACTTCGTGCAAGGAAGTAAAAAGCGCTGAAGGATTTTTCCGCAACTAAGCCAGCGTACGGCAGTATAATGTGGTAAATCATTTTCTGCTCTCTCTTCAATAAACTCGCGGAATGGTCGGCGATTCAGCCCAGTGATATGACTGGTTTTAGAACTTCAGACATATCCAAATATTTCCCGCCCAAGGACTAATGAATACATGTATGACTTGATGAATGATACAGTCTAAGACTAATAGTTTTGAACCAACATCATTTTCTACTGCCTTTGACACAAAAGCAACCACACCTTTAAATTTTACCACACATGTTTCTACCTCCATCAGTTGTAATAGATTACAAGTTTTTCCAGCGAAGGTTTGGCCTTGGCTACTTATGTTTAAAATTAATTTATGATTAGGAACAGCATGAATTGTGAACACATAGCTAAGTTTATTGACTTTTATTTTCCAGCTATCGAAATGCGACGCTACTAGAATAGCAACGTTTTGAAACCAAAACCAAGCAATCATGAATCAGAACTACTTGCCATTCAGAATAAAGAAATTTAAATGTAAATACGAACTACTTGTTGCCATTCAGTATAAAAGAAATATAAATATGAATATTAACAGAATATTAAAGTTAATTTTATAAAATAATTAAACACATGAACAAATATATGAAATCAAAAATAATTATTTGTCATGCAATACTTGGGCCACTACAAAAGTTCATTTTGGTAATGGCATTTTCAACTCCCTTAAAAATATCTTCTTCAGCAGTCGTGCCGTGAATGAATTCTATCAATATCAAGAAGTTCTTCATATACACTTCATAGCTTTTATTTACTCGAATAAGAATCAACACCTGAGCAGTATCTGACAATCCGTTGATTCATCCAAGGCCAGAGAAAACGACTCAAAATGTCAATTTTTGTCATACAGTTAAGATGATATATTTTCTGCGATGTCTTGACACCAGCGGTCGCAACTGGTGGTCCGTGAAAACTTTTTGATGTCCGTAAAAACTTTTTGATGGTCCGCAGAAAAATTGGGACATTATTTATATTTTTATGAAGATTCAGTTTTAAAAATGACAAGTAACAAAGCTTATTATGGAATATACTTTTTTTTTTTTTTTTTTTTTAATTTTAACTACTACTTTTAGCGAAATTCCTTCTGAATTTAGCTACTTTTGCAGGTGTATCTAGCGACATGTGAAAGTGAGAGTTAGCATCAATGGATATGCTGCTGTTATCAATAATAGCGCGAACTGGCATTCTGTTTTCTTTATAATTACAAACAGATGCTATTGTAGTCGTTAATAACACAGTTTTTCTCCGTATCAATAGGCAACTTGATGGTTATTTATGAGAACCATCTTTCTTGTTTATAATTGCAGCACTGGAAGTTTCCGTTTTTGTTTTGTCTAACTGTTGATCGATGGCGCCTATTGCTGAGTAAGCGATGATTATTATGTTTACAATAATTAAAATTTGGCAGCATAACACTTTCAATTTAGTGATATTGCTTTGTGTTTGCCTTTTTTTTCTTGCTTTTCGTGAAGTTCCTTTTCAGTGATATGGAAATGTGAAGCTTTCTGTACAAGAAGGTAAGATTTTTGTACTTTTCATATAATTTTTCACTGTGAACATGTGTATCAGTGAGATGTTAATAGTGTTTTAATTGTTACTCATAATAGGAGCGTAGTCTGAATTTCTATAAAGACATGCTGCTGAACACCAAATGTTTCGAAAATTATATATATTAACAAATGAAAATTAGAATTACATGTATTGGAAAGTTGAATATCGTTTTTGCGTATTAATATGTTGTTTTTAAAGTCTGATACAAGTTTTTTTAATTCATATTAATGGTCTGCCAAATATAAAATTATATATGTAGTGGTTCGTGAAGTTCTAAGGGTTGACGGCCGCTGTTCTAGACCCTACTAATGTCTGTTATAATTTCTATTACTTATATTATACTAATTCCTCAGTTCAAAGAAGACGGCAATGATACAGGTCTGTTTTTAATAATATTTTTTCTCTAAAAATTTTTTTCTAGGTCTTGGCAAGACCCTTGCTTCAATTCGTCTATTTTATTATCTTTTCCGTTTTGAACTAAAAATAATTTTCGGTACTTTTACAAAGTATTAACTCTTTAAGTTTGCAGATCCACCCATAAGATCTTGTATATTTTGACTAATAGCATATCGCTATTTATTTATTTTTTTTTTTTTCTGTACATCGTCATTTCCTTTCCATTATTTATTTATTATCTTTATTACTTAATTATTTATTTATTACCTTAATGTGTTAATTTAAGCGGACGCGTCGGGAAATTGGAACAGAGAATTGAGACTAAATTTAATTTTAAATTTAGTTTATTAAATTCATTGAAAAATGTGTCGCGTACAGTTTCAATTGCCTGTTTCGGCGAAACACGTGATGGAGTTGGCTTAATTCTAAGTTCATTAAAAAATATTTCCCCTGACGTGCCATAGTGAAATTCGAATTGGGCTAATCGACCATTTACCCCTTCTTAATTTTATTTTTAACTCGATTAATTAGTTAGTACTTTTACTATGTTTTAAATATACTTAATTAGTTTAGCATATAGCTTACTATTATTGTTGATTTTTACTTGTAAATAATCAAATGTTGTATTTTTCTCTTTTAACACATTTAATTGCAACTAATTTTGCTTATGTTAAAGTTTTCAAGAACCACAGTATTTAAGCAGCTTTTTAGCGTGCGTACTAAAATTTATATTTTAATTTCCTTAATTTTGCAGCACAATGCGCAAAATTTTTGACCATATAGGTCTTTTATCGTTTGTTCTTTCTACTTTACTTTACATTGTATGTATATATATATATATATATATATATATACACCTATGATATGCAAATCTTATTCCTGCAAATATTTATACTGCACCCAATACTTTTCCTCATGTATATATTTACACCTACTTGTGCACCTTTTCACTTGTCATTCATTATATTGTCTATTTGTTTTTTGCTGTGTACATCTTTTTGCTGTAATTATGTAAAATTATTGTAACCATCTAAGTTAGTCTATCTTGCATACTGGCATTTCTTTTTAATTCTGCACTGCCTCACCTATTGCATTTGTACTATCTCTTCACCGGTCTTGGCAGATCGGCTACATCGCTCATTCGCCCATGGACTTACCTTCTATATTCATATAATTGCTTTTAATTGCTAATTCTTTTACTACGTTTATGCCACTTACTCAAGAATTCGGAACTCTAAAAATTAGAAAATCGGCACAATGATATCCCAAGGTAGCGCCACAAGCGCGGGAACCTTATTTGCGAACACAGTTTGCTTGAGCCGATGGTCTTTTTTCTCGGTTGCTGGTGTGTTGTTTGAGGGGCATAATTTTTCACTGGCTGCCCTCGTTTGTAGTCTAGAGTGAGCATGGCCCTTTGACCATTAGAACCGTCTGACTCACATTGAAAATCCTGTATGGCCATCGTTTGTGGCACAATAGAGAAGATCCACAATGATCAAAAGGTCGAAACGACCAGGAGGGTCGGATCTTCCTCAGATTCTTACCTTGTAGAGTCAATTCGTGACCTGAAATACGCGCTATGATGATGTAGGGTGATGGTTCTTTATGAATTAAATCGCTCGGATGCTCCTTCTAACCCTCCGAGCCATGGTGTTTGCTGACAAACAGACACTTGAATAAATTTACCTTTTCAGAGCAGATTTCTTCGGCTACTGCAATTACGCCTTCTTTGACCATTTCTCCATCGGAGAATTGTTTTCCACGTTTTGCGATTTCAAAAGCTACACGAAAGCTGGCACGATAAGAACGTTATGGTTTCACTGCATATCAAACATGGAAAGTTATTACTGGACTGAATCACGAAATACGGGAAGTTCCATTGATCTTTTAATGGTCTGCATTCACTGTCTATTTTTCGCTTCTTTCCCATATTAGTAAATCACACATAAAAACAAGTCAAATCAAAATTATGTTAGGTATGGGCGTTGGGAGGTTCGAAGATGTTTTTTAAACGGGATTATGCACTACTTTATTTCACAACGGACAGTTTCGCTTCTTTCGCCTTCCCTAGAATGTTCAATTGTTATACTGCGCTTTCGAAAGAACTACTAGCGCCATCTGTTAGCAGTTAGGTATAGAGGATACTACTTATTTCCACTTTTGACCACCAGATGTCCACAAAATTAAAATGGTTTTGGCTCTTGGAGCTTACTCGAGTAATCAGTATGGCTTTAAGGCCAGAAAGTTTAGACACCTCTGCTCTATCCGATGGTGCAAATAGTAATATTCTGAAATATTTTGTAAACTCGTTAAACGAAGACATGAGCTAAAAATCGTTTCAACATTAAATCTTTAAAAAAATCCAAATCGAATTTTGAGAAACAAATAACTTTAGCACAAGTATTATAATCCACAATGAGTGCGTAGGCTAAATTAGAGCTCGGAAACTTACTGCAAGGGGAATACTGACCCATTATAAATAATTTTAAACACTAACTAATCCTTAAACTCCGCTGTGGCAAAAGACATCTAAAAGAAGCTTAATTTCTTTGCAATACAATAATTTCACAATCAAGAGTCAGCTTTTAATTCAGCTTATTACAATTTTGCAGAATTCCATATATACTAAGATGCACCAGTGATCAGAATTTTATTTTTCAGTATTTATAGAGGATGCAGTTCTATGTCAGAAATGGAAGTCCAGCTTCGAAGGTATATATGATAATCGGGTGAATTACAGGTGTGGTATAGATACCATTCGCACGCTAGGTAAAGTTGTGAATTGCCATTCGATAATAATTGCACGAGCTTTGCATTTGCATTATTGACAAAATATTTCCATGAGAAATTGTACTTGATGATCAACACTCGGTAGGCCAGGTAGGCCTAAACAAAGGAGCAAAACCTGGGGACTTCATAGAAGAAAGCAGCTGACTTGCTTGAGTCGAAAGAACCTATTTTTTAAAAAGGATGAAATTGTCTTGCTTTCAATAGTCAGCTTGATAGGCTTATAAATAAGGCCTTCATGCCTGAAGCAGTCAACAGTTTTGACCACAATCACATATGAGAAATGCAACACTTTCCTTATTATGCAGAGCTGAAATGATAAAACTTGATGATTCTGTACAATTGCAACTCAATCGCCAGTCCTTTCCTGAATCTATACTGGAAACCCAGAATGGTAGCCCCATTTTATTCATTTTTCCAATGTTCAACAACAACGTTTAAGCCATTTTGGGGAGGGGGAAAAAAAAAAAAAAAAGTAATTATTTTTTATATTGGAACCTATGAATTCAGGTTTTGAGTAATGTTTATGTATAACTGCTCATAATTCAACGTTTTTGAAAGGTTAGCTATGCACTAATCTATTTTTTTTTTTTTTTTTTAATGTAGATCGATTGCTTTGAATTCTTATTATTACCCGCATCCTCTACACCTTTAACCATCGGCGGTACAGAATTTTCAAAGACTGTATCATGCCGAATAGACGAAACTTCGTGTCACTTCGTCACACCACAAGTTTTATTATTCAGAATACAATTTCAAACTGGATTTGGAAGTGATCTTCTAGGGAACAGCAATTCTTTCATTTTCTAATTTCTGTTGGATATTTGGAGTGTGAACAGAACAATTGTATATCAATACCCAGAGTAATTATCGCCCTTCCTCCACTGATTAGAACAAATTGAATGATTTATTCAGATTAGATTCACAATAAACTGTACAAAAGATAGCTCGGACACTAAATGCATATTTTTCAACTGCATCAACAAACTGTGAATACTGATGTAAGTTGTTTAAGTTGCTTCGTTTTATGTGATAATACTTTCTCTTTAATTCTATAAACAGACATAATATCTTCTTCAGTTACAAAGTTCCGCCGTTCAAGTCCTAGAATTGCTGTGTCGGAGAATATCGACTAATTTGTCAATCGAAATTTTTTTGTTTTCAATAACCTCTGTGTCACTTTCTTCACTATACCCATACAATAACATACTATAGTTGTACTGTGTTGCCTAATTAAAGGCATAATAGTAAGACATTGAATCATCCTGATTGGTGTGCACTCAATTTGGCCTTTACACTGCAGCTTCAAATTTTAAACAATTAGAATCAGAAAAACAAAATTAAATATTTTTATTATGCACACATGTACAGAAGCCTTGATACAAGAATTGCCAGCCTGGCTGATGATGAGTGACATAGAATGCATTACACTGAGTCATCTCATCTACCTGTAGGGTAACAAAAACCAATCTAGTTGATGATAAGTGACACAGCAGATAAATTTTAGATTTAGCAACAGTTTTATTTTAGATACTAGCAACAGCAAGTGCTTGCTACTATACGAGTTTGATAACGCCTTAAACTAAGCACAAAATCATAAATATTTTATCTATTTTCACTTTGTTAACACTGTGAGGAAGGATGGTTTTTCTTAAATTGTTTAGATGATTGCAACATTTGTATCCTGGTTTGCTAGAAGTTCATTGTTATCCCTGGATATTTCATAACTTGTCCTAGGCACTATTTTTATATTTTACTAACTGTTGCTGAAGAGCAGCAATGTTTCATATTTTGAACTTAATTTGCTTTATAAAAATTTTATATTACTAAAATAAAAATAAATTTAACAGTCAAATCTTGTCCTGAATGATTTATGTCTTTTTGTTTACTAAATTCTGGCAAAATACAGGATGGCTATCCGTCTATGGTTAGGGGTAGAGAACTTTTGAAGAGAATCAAATACACACACCACCAGCCTGCATGCGCATATCGCTCCCCAAAAAGCTCGGAATTGCAGCTGTAGCAGTTCAGTACATATTTGATCACAGTTGCACCAAGCAGTGGGTTGCCAGTACTGCCAAGGAGGTTGAGTTCTTCCTAGAAGAGCTCTGGTCAAGTCCAGTTGCCTCATGGATTCTATCAAAGAGAACAGATTAAACCCAGTGGTTAAATAGATTCTAAACTGATGTCAAGTCTGCATTAGATGAGTGGATCCTACCACAGAAATCAGAGAGACTAAGCAGACTTTATGAGAATTCTACATATCAGTGGACCTATTGCCCAGTTGCTTAGCAGAATATACCTAAGAGAAGCTACATACTGAGACATAATGAGAGATAATTGGTAATATTGAGGATATATTGAAAGAGATCCAGCTCCATCTAAGATATTGTTCTTGTTAACCTTCCTGTATTACGTCAAGTTTCATCAGTTCAAGTTTGTTTAAAAAATAAAACCATACTTTGGTTTAATAGTTTGCGTTTTCTATAAAATAATATATCGAAATCAGAACTATACAAGTTTTTAAGAATTAAAGTAAGAATCAAATCCAGAAAGTTAATGCTACTCTTACTAAATATGATTTAATTGTACTGTGATTAATTAAACTAATAAGACTACTAAAAAGCTACATAAATATTTTATCAGCGTAATGTTTTATTAATAAAAAGATAATACAAGTAAAAAGAACACATTTTCATTAAACATTTACAGATATATTTTAATTTTTTCACAAAAGCTATATTTACAGATGGTATGAGAATATGAAACACATCAACATCTCCCAAATCTGAAAGCCTAAAAATGAAAATAAAAATTAATTAAGAGTTAATACTATAAAATATACAACCAATGAATGAGAAATAAATTACAGATAATGGATAGATTGATGGATAGAATTACAGATAACTTTGTAAAATAAAAATTTTGCTAAGTAAATTTTAAAATGAAAAGCTTATCATTACTTCATATTATACATAAGATGCTTGAAAAAGATGGTTATCAATTTTTTTTCTCTGAAATATTTCAGTTAGTCGAAATTTTGGTAAAAGTATATTTACGGGTACCACTTGGCGAAAATTGCCGGTACATGGATCCCGAGTTTATGCAATTCTTACTTTGGCTTTATGTACCTCAAATTGCCACTACACAAAGCCAAAATAACAAGTCAAAGAATTGCACAAACTCTGTATCCATGTACACAATGACCTATTTTCTATTAAAAAAACATCACAGAATTGCACAAACAAGGCATTGCACTCTCCCTTGACTTTATCATGCTCACATCGACCAATTTTCACTTAAAAAAACATCAAAGAATTGCACAAACTTGGTATTGCCCACTTGACTTTGTCCATGTACACATCGACATATTTTCACTTAAAAAGTCAAAGAAGCACCCAATTTTATGTAAAAGTATATTTACGGAACATTCAACTATTCTTACCATAAATGAAACAAAAACTTGGCGATAAACAAAACAACAACCTGGCGATAAATGAAACAACTTTGCGATAATACAAGGAGTACCCTTCAGTCTAATTTAACCGAAATTTTTGATGGAATAATTGTTGGATTAAAAATTTGAAGGTAAATAAAAGAGAATAATGAAAGAAACTATCCAAAAGTTTTACTGATTTAAAGTTGAATTTTTAATATTTGCTTTTTAGATGGTGTGTTTCTTTCACTGTATTTGGATTCATTCTTCACATAAAAGGGAAATTTTTATGCGTGATATACCTATAGCACAGTACACAATTTCAAACTAAGTATTTAACAATAAGTATATATTAACATTCTTATAAAGAATGTTTCAAATAACTAGTTTTTCCTACATTATTACAGATAAATAAAAAATATGAGTTTTATATGTCATTTACTGGTCTTAAAAATTGTCAAAATTATTTGATTTAGAACATTTTCACCAGATCACAAAACTAGGTGGGCAGAATAAACACTGGATTCTGTTAACCAAAAAATTTTGAAAGCTGCTTTTTTCCTCTGTCATTCGGTTTTAACACAATTATTTGCCCTCCGAGTTTTACTTTGAGCTTAATTTGAAGTTAAAATGTCTAGAAAATGAAAAATAGTCTCCATGAGAGACACAACTACAGATTTAAAAGAATTTGATAAAATACAAAATTTATGGTCCTATAACTGTTAAAAAAAAAAAAAAAAAAATATTCATGCATCAACATTAAAAACAAATGTTTCTGATATAAGGAAATTATAAGAATGAATAAGAGTTTGCGGAAAACCATTTCAAAGAAATTGCACATTCAGGGTGAAATATCTGTTGATTTAAACCATATTTCACCGAGAATTTTCACTCACTTAGTGCGATGCATCAAATATTCCAATGAATGTGTCAATACTGGGGGGGAGGGCAAGAAATTACATTGTGAAGGGAGATAGTCTTTTCACTAAAGGGCTGTACAAATTTAAATTACTTTGAAGAACATTATATTGTTACGAATTTGGTATTTAAAAAGCTAATGTTAGTTCAATTATAAATTAAATGGTTTTATTTCTCGCGCAGTGCAGCGCGTGACGAATATTAAAAGAAAGCTAAGCCGGAAAATTGAAAATACAAGAGCGCGTGCATTAAATAAATAAATATCTCTTTTTGATTTCGAGAAAGTACTGGAAAATTCTAGCGCGTGATTTTAAAATCTTATAAAAGGAGGAAAACATCTCAGTTTGTAGTAGTTGCTTAGTTTGTTGTTGTTTAGAAAACTGCTCTTGTTGATTGTAGCGAATTCGCGGATTAGCGTTCTTTAGCTGTTTTGAATTACGTTCCATTGGACATTTGAGTAGTTAAAAGATAACTACTGTGAGATATTGTAATACTGCATGATAATTTGAGAAAATTAAAGCATTTTTGTTGTGATAATAATAAATTTTTGTTCATTTTTCATCGGACTTGTGCATTCATTTCATAACGAACCCGTACGCACGCAACAATATCATACCACAAATGGAGAATATAAAGATGTCCCAACCGAATTTGTTGAAGATTCAGAAATCTATCCAAAGAAATGTATGCACATCAGTTCAAAATGTTTTCAGTGATGATGAAACTAACCTTTTCTTTCATCGTCTGTCTTCAAAATGCCTAACCTTTAAACACATTTAATATAAGGGACAAAATTGCTTTAGTATTTTATTTTGATCAAGAAGACAAACAAGAAGAAACAAGAAGAGATATCTCTTCTCATAAGAATGTCACAGAAAAAAAGCTGTTTCAAAAGTAAATAAGGTATACAGTGAATAAAAAAGTGGGGATAATTGCAAATATATTCTGCAGAATGGCTCAAGAAAATCTTAAGGTATTAATTAAGGTTTCCTTGATGCAAAAAGAAATTAACAAGAAAAATTCAAGGCATTAACAAGATTTTATTTTTTATTTATTTTATATAAAATTTAGTCTTTTTATGTTATGTTACTTGACTCTTGTGATTTAAAAAAGAAATATTTGAACTTATTTGGAAATTTGGATACTACTTTAACAAATTAAATACAGGATGAGAAAATTATGTAAAGAAAGGGCATAGTAACAGAATGATGGCAAACTGCTTGCGTGCAAATCATTCTAAATTAAATTACAAATTATATATATTTCTTATTTATATATCTTTTCTGAATGGCCGATTGAAAGATGCTGTACGGCATTTTCTCTTTTAATGCAGAATGCAATTTTCAAAAGCATTATGACAAATACTGGGTTATAAAGTACTCCTTCAAAAGAAATGCTATTAAATTTCAAAAAACATTTATATGAATTAATATGCTTTAAGTTCTCTATGCGAATGAATAAAATAAATTTTTTAAATAACTATTCGAAGAACCGTAATTCAACCATGCAACTCAAATAAATTAAAAGAAAATTCTTTGAAAAGAAAAATGTAAAAATAAGCAATTGCGATTAATATAATATACATAAAAATACTTCTAAGAAAGAAAATTCCATTTTTTCCTGCATGCTCAGAATGAAAGGGAAAGCAAAAAGGTTAACATAAACTGAGAAGTCAAGCCAAGTGAATTACTCTTGGCAGAAAGTGATAAAAGAGCACCAAACTATATTTATAAATAAACTATTACTATTTATGAATTAGTCTGAATGTTGCTCACCAATTTTTTTTATATAATTTGAGTGGTAGAATCGAAATATGGAAAAAAAATTCGTATGTCATTTCAGAAAAGTCTGAATTTGTATCAAAATACATACATTAAAACAATGCTATACATAAATTTAATACATATATATCCTAAATTGCACTTTTGAGACATGAAAATTGCAAATTGAATTTATTCAATCAGCCAAGTAGAACAGGAGATAAACTACTGTTTTTTTTTTTAGTTGGTTAACAGTTTTATAACTAGTGAAAAGCCTAAAGAAATTCTTATACAAGAAGATACTTTTTCTGTGTGTATGCACGTGCACGTGAAAGATTTATAATGCTCAGTAAAACTGAAATTTGATTCACTGCATTTAACTACAACATTAAAGAATAGAAGGGAAGGAGACGTCTTAAGTTCCAAATGAACAGTTATGTCAGAAATGGAATCATTAGTCAATAAAATAAATAATTTTTGCTTGAAATTTCATCTTAAATCTAAAGATACTCACATTTTCTCAGTAACAGGCAGTGAAAATCTAAGTTAAGAAATTCATACCAAATATGCCTACATATTGTGCATATAAAGATACAAAACTTCATGTATTCAATTGATTATACCTTCATAAATAATATTTTACAAACTATAACTTTTGGCCTATGGAAACTATCTCAAAAAGTCTGATTTTATACTTAAAGAATGTTCCTACCCCCAATGTTGAAAGTACAGTACAAAGTCCGTAATCGGGACGTCCATTATCTGAAATGATCTATAATCCGCACCTCAAAGCCACAAACTTATGCATGCGTGTAATGTGTTTACGCATGCGCTTTTAATGCGCATGCACGTAAAGCATTTACCCATGCACACTTCCGATAGTGAAGAAAGTGACGGAGAGGTATTGAAAACGAAAAAATTTTGATTGACAAGTTAGGCGGTATTCTCGACACTGCAATTAGAGGACTTGAACAGTGAAACTTTGTAACTGAACAAGAAACTATGTCTGTTTATGGAATTAAAGAGAAAGTTATTAGCACAAAAACGAAGCAACTTAAACAACTTACATTGAAAGAAATGTTTAATAAAGTAAACAAATAAATATTAAGCTTTTTTTTTTTTTTTTTTTTTGTAAATTTTGATACCCTTTAGATCGTAATTGCTGTTTATTTCATAAATTACGATTTCATATTTTTAATTGTATAATTTCTGCATGCCATCTTACCAGATTTTAATTGATGACCTATAATCCAGAAAAACCCCCAATCCGGAATCGCCGAAGTCCCGACGAGTCCGGATTACGGACTTTGTATTACTTGGTTTGGTCAAATTAAAAAATGATGATGATGATGTTGCTAAAAATCCCCCCCCCAACACACAGAAAAACATGGAATAGCCAACCAACTTTCAAACAAAGCCTTGATTTCAGCAGATGTTATAAGAGAGAAATAGATCCACAACACCATGCAACATAGAATGATCATATGCAATAGTGAGATGAGCAGCAATGGCTTATCACCATTTAGATGACAGGTATGCTTAAGGAATGTGTTGTGTGAAAAAATTATTCAACTGCAAAATCAACTGGTAAGCAAAGTTGTCCACATCATATACATTTTATTGGCCAATGGCTACAAGTCAAATAATATTCATTAGAAGATACTTATGAAAAGCAAACATTTCATAAAAAACTACTCTCAAAGCAAATTTTCTTCAAGGTTATGGACACTCACTGGACAATGTAAGACCTGGCCAATTAAACATAACTAATAAATCCAAACTTGTGGAACAGATAGATGAATTCATAAAGACTGATTGTGGCTATATGCTCCATGAAACAGAAATTCAGAACAAGCCATGGCACAATACAGGGACTTATGCATGAGAAAGCAAAATCATAGTAAGTTAATTACACACAGCTATTAAAACCGAACTTGTGAAATAAACAGATGAATTCATAAAGGCAGATTGTGGCTATATGATAAAATTGATAAACATTAAAATGCTTTCACTACAGACTTATCTTAGAACAGACTGACAATAAAATCATTCCTCGTAAGAAGTGAAGATGCTTTGAAAAATCTGCTACTATAATTCATTATTTTAAAGCACTATTGCCTTTACAATAATGCTCCATGACATTTTACTTCACTGAAAAGATTTAAATGAAAATGTGAATATTTTGTTTCTACTGGTGAATATTGCAACCACTTGATCATCCATAGCACATCATGTTGGTAACTTTAAATGTCAAAATAAAAAATTATCTATGACAACTATATAACATTTTTGTAAAAAATTAAGTCAACTACTGCTGAAAACAGCACCATTACAGCAACAAAATTAATTCATACCCTTCATTCCAACATTCAGTAGGACTGCCATACTGTGACAGATTTCTGAGAAAATGTGAGATAAAAGCCAAACTTCACACATGTGCATACAACACATGTTTAAGTATACATTCGAAGTACAAGTTGTTTCAGACAAATTTTGAAGATAATATCCATTAGCTACTGTAAAATATCAGCCATATAGAATTTTATATCATAAAATTTGTTTTTCATAAAATGTCTCCTTTTTTTATTATATATAAAGACAACACTACCTAAAAGTTATAATTATAGCAAAACAAACGTTTTCGTCCCGACATTGGTATGGTTCATAGGGGTGTAGATAATTAGAGAGTACCAAAATTGATTCTGATTAATTTTGAATGAAAGAATAAGCCATCTATCTTATTTACAGCAAAAGCCGAACCGTTTTAGTACAATTTTATAATAGTGATTAAAACAGGAACACTTCACACAAAGTCATTTCTTAATTAGATCAACTCATGAATAGTATTAGCTTTCTAATTTTTCAATAATCATTTTTTGAATAAGAACGTTTAGTATAGGAAGAGAAGAAACAGACATTACCTCACTGTAAATCATCATCATCAAAAAGATCCTCAAAATCTAAATAAAAAAAATTAAACATATACATCAGTTATACTTAATTACATACTTTTGATATCAATAATTAAAATTTGTATATATAAATTACTATAATATATACCATAGAACTTTTATCAAGTTATATTATCCTTTTTTATCCATAAAAAAAAATTTATCATCACACTTTTGCTAAAATTTTCAGGTAGTGATTTAATATAAAAATATAATAAAAAACTGCTTTTTATACAGAAGATACTTACGAATAAATAAAAATAAAAACTACATTCAAGAGGTGAAAAGTATAATTGAAGTTAATTTGGCACAGAAATTAAGCACTAAATCATTTTTAATAACCTTATTTCAGTGACTCATGAGATTTATTCATTTAGTTACAAACTAAAGACCAATACATTTTTTTTTGCAATCATAAAAATAAAATTTGGATATCTTAGACAAAAGAGAGCTTCTCTAAACCGAAGTTAACATTATAATACATATATTTAATGTCCTACATCTATAATGAGTTACATTCATGTATAAGATTAAAGATTATATCCTAGCTTTACCAAATAAAAAATTGTTACACTCTACAACTTACAATCAATAAATTCCCTTATCACATGCATATAACATATTAAAAAAAAAAAAAAAAGAGAGAGAGAGAGAGAGAGAAAGGAAGAAAAAAAAAAGAGGGAATTCCCCCCCCCAGGTGTTTTTTGAAATATTAAAAAAAAACAGACAAGAATGTTTTGGATCCAGTCCCAATGTTACATGATTTATAAAATACTTAAGATGTTATACTATGAATTTTATCACGATGAGTATGAACAACTATCAAACTGTTTTAGTTAATCCTGTCATCAATACTTCTACATACACACACACACAAAAAAAAAAAAAAAAAAAAAAAAAAAACTTTAGAATAACCTTATGCTTCATTACTTAGGAAAGTAAATTCTATAATTGGGAAAATACTGCTTTTGCACTTACGTTACTCTTGTTAAAATATTTACATACTATTCAATAGCTACTGATACCTGCATACAATTTAACATCCAGCAATAATCACTCAAATAGTATCTAAGATTTCCATGATGTTCACATGAGAATCCTGGCCAACGTCAACATACTTACCATGGAAAAGCTGTATTGCATAAGCTTCTAAGATTTCTGTAATGCTATAAGCAGACCAGTCATGATTGTTGGCAGTGCATTGATTGCCATGTGCCAGCTGATAACACAAGACTTCCTTCAAATAACAAACCAAGCTGGACACCAAGTAAAAAAAATCTGTTACCACTTGTAAAAGAAGTTATCTTTTTGTGGTTATTATCTGACTGATTAAGCTATTCATGCCATCAGACCAGAAGTAACATTGAATTTCCAAATAAAAGGTTGCATGAAAAATCTATTCCTTGAAACTAATTCTACAACAAAATTGCATTTTTAGAAAAATATTGCAGATTTGATCTGGTGTAGTTAAATCCGAAAGGCTTTTAAGGGCTAAACTTATGGGCTAGTGTCGCCAAGTTCTGAAAACAGACCAAATCTGAAGATATTTTTTTGCTGAAACTTTTTTTCAAAATTTAGAGTTATCATTTAAACTACATAACCAGACTTTTCAATATCACCATTTTACTGCATTTTTTGCAGATGTTGCATGTACAACATGGTTGGTATAAAAAGTGTAGATTTTACGTATCTCATTCAGTTGTAAGATATGGGTGGAAAGTTTCTAATACACTAGTACATGAAAAAAGAGTTAATTTTAAATGATGCATATATCCTAAGTGCAAAAATAATGCAAAATTAGTTGAAAGAACAGATGTGACAGATTTGCATGTCACGTCATCAGACGTTCAGTCCTTCCCCACACAAGGTCAATAAAGTGTGCAAGAAAGGGCTCTTTGTTTTCCGAGGGATATACAGACATGCGAGTTTGATCCTTTCAACTAACATATTTGCAGGATCAGAAATATATGAATCAATTCATTATGGACGAGTTGCATGCGAGTGACCACAGTGTAGTAGACTGGAAAATGTTTATAGACAGATGTGTGCAGACTTCATCAAGTTATAACAATTTTCTTTTATGCAGCTTGCTGCTTTTATAAATACCAGGTAGGTAGCAATCTAGTTCTTAATATGGTTGATCCCACAGCACACATATTAACTTGCTTTAAAATAAGATCCTTTTTGTCTCCCTTTAATATTTACAGGTTTCATTCAATACATACGGATTTGGAGAGATGAAGATTTTTTTTTTAGTCCAAAGGGGCTTTGTCCCTGAAGGACTATTGTTTTCGTATTGCGATTTCACTATAAATGGCGAATCACTTTTCAAACTGTTGCCACCAAATGTTAGAGTCCTGAATTATATTTGAAGAAATTAAATAATGAAAAATCTGCATAAATATATGTATATTTCTCGCATTATCATAAAACAACAATACAAAAAGCCATTGAATTTTGAATGATGTAATCCTCCTATGAATATGGCCATGCAGAAGATCAAATTTGAAATTTGTTTTATTAGCGATTTCATATTTTGTAAAACTTTAACGAATTTTTGGTTAGCAAACTCAAGGATTTCAAAGCGAGCAATGGCAGCGTTGTACAGAAAAAACATTTTTTATCTCCAGCACGTGAGTTTCTGTATCAGAAATTCTAAAGATATGCTCATTTTAAAACTATTTTGCGACATTGCTGTTGAACTGAATTTTACGGTTTAAGTGCGAAGAACGTGATATTTAATAAATAAATGTAACATACAAAATGTAAAAAAAAAAAAAAAAAAAAAAAAAAAAATCCTTTGGATGTAATTTAAAATCTGAAACTTTTCAGATTTTTTTTTTTTTTTTTTTTTTTAATATGCCATACTGGCCCATGATCTACAATTTTATCTTTTTAAGAAATCAGAAAACAGAAAATGTTCCTACTACCAATAAACCTCAAGTATATATAATTATCTATGCTTGAAAATGTGGAATAAGTGAAAAGGTTAGAAAAGAAATACTTGTAATATTTTTACCTTAATGGAGCAAAGCACACAATGTCTATCTGTGTAAGGGCAGCATGCCTTCACAAAGCACTTTCTAAGAATAATTGGCTGAACTAAAGTAAACTAATAATAGTTTTTCTTCACACATCTCTTACATATGGAAATTATACATGAAGATAGTCATGAACCCCCCCCCCCACACACACACACACCTTGCCCATGTGCACAGTTCATAAAAATTCTTGAAACCTTTACATTTTACACTTCCAATAGTCACCCACATTTTACAGAAGATATATATGATCTTTTTAATATTAATTAAAAAGTACTATATGAAAATCTATTCTAAGGTAATTTTAAATACAGTGGTGGAACCTCGAGATACGAGTTTAATTTGTTCAAACATTGAGATCGTATAGCGAATTTCTCGTATCTAGAAACCAACTTCCCCACCGAAAAATAATGGGAATCCAGTTAATCCGTTCCGCACCCCCAAAAATATCTCATTACCATCTCATCTTCAGTTGACATACCTGGTGTTTTTTGGAGAAGGTCCAAGTAAAGATTCTTAGACTTAGCGCAAATGATAGCTTCCGACATCAAATCTCCTTTTAACTACTTGTTAATCCACACCACAAACAGCTTCTCACCATCTTCTACCGCAATACTACTGAGTTTTGGATTGTTCTTGGGCGTAATGGTAACTCCTTTTGCCACATCAAGTTTCTTAATTTCTTCCTTCTTCAGAATTGTGCAGATCATCGATCTCGAATGGTCCTATGTTTTCATCAATTCCGTCAATCTTACACCACGCTTATGTTTATCTATGTTTTTTTCCTCCTTAATTTCAATGGCCATGGCTTTTTTCTTTTTCTTTGCAGCATTATCTGAGGCAACAATCACCTTGGGAGGCATTGTGAAATAATAATTTTCATGTTAAAAGTAAAAAGCAATTAACTGACAAGAACAAACACACACAAACACGAAGATTAAAGAACACTGAGTAACCTGACGAGGGGATTCCCCAAGTCGAGGCAGATCGGAAAACGTGTCATGCATAACAACAGCCTGGCTTGTTGCTCGTATTTAGAGACAAACTTTTCGCTCATGCTTTGCTTATATCTCGAGGTTCTACTGTAACAGATAATTAAACATAAAAGTTATTACACTGGTTCTAAAAAGATATTTAACAATTATACATTAAAAAGCTGTAACACAAAAATAACACAAGAAAATATTTATGTTTTTTTAGTTTGAAATTTTTGTAGTTAATCTATATCATTTTCTCTTTAACATTTCAGTACATTTGCTTTAATAAACAAATAAATATTTCTACTAAACTCTGCTTCAGCTGATAATTTAATATTTCTAACAATATTGCACTGAAGAACTTTCTCTTTATATATAATCAATTTCTTCCTCAATACGTTTCCTCTTCCTCTTTTAATTTCCAGATTTATTTTTAAGATTTTTGTTGTTTTAAAATATTGCATGTATTTAAGATGTACAGAAGAAACTGCTGACTTTATCTTTCAATAATATCAGTATTAAAATAACTCCAGGAAACTTTATAAAATGATAATGATGTGCTGAGATAAATATATAAAATTATACACACACACACACACATATATATATATAATTTACTAGCAACCTGGCTTCGCATGGGTATAAAATATATAGCCTATGTGACTCACTGAAAAAATGATTAAAATCGATCCAGTAGTTTTGATTTATTCATTACTGCCCGTGGCCCGCACGCGTTAAATTTGGAGTAAAACAATTCCCCTTTCCCTATACCATGAAGATTTCCTGCTATATTTGGAATATCTAAATTCATACACTACATTTTTACGCATTTACTTTTTACATTTTTACCTATTTATTTTTACAACAATTAATATATTACAGAATGTCTTTATATACAACGTTCACAGCTTTCTTGTCATTAGACAATACAAACATGTTTTCTCTAGAGGTTACTCTTGAAAGAGCGACATACAGTTGGCCATGTGAAAAACAGTCAACGCTCAAATCTAAGCCTGCAACGTTGAAGGTTTGACCCTGCGATTTATTAATGGTCATTGCAAAAGACGTCTTTACCGGAAACTGTAAACGTTTAAATTGGAAGGGTAAATCCGATGGTATCAGAGGGGATTCTGGGAATCAATACATCTTCTCCGGTACCACATCCTGTGAGTATTGTGCACTTATGAAAGTTTTCAGTGATTTTACCAGCACACGCGTGCCATTGCAAAGTTTAGGTGGATTCAGGTTTCTTAATAAAATAACAGGGCAACCTACTTTCAACACCATTTTGTGAGGAAGGAGTCCAGACGGGTTCAAAGAGTTTAGAAACTCTGTAGGAAAATGAACAGCTTCTTCCAAATCGAGAACAGTATCGACCGAGTAGTATATTTTTGTCGGCGCATCAATCTTTGAAAGAATCAAGTTATTTACCTTATCTACTTGTTCGTTAGTTAGTGACAGATCGCTCTTTCTTTAAACCAAGATATTGTCTTATAACTTATGTTATCAATGTCAGGATAGACATTGTTGACTAACTCTTGGATGTTGTCTATCAAAACACAAAGGTTTTCTATGTTAATCCTTCCCTCACTTTGTGTTAACTCTCCATTGCCAACTTTTATAGCAGCATCTCTGGAAATAGCCTGTTCTCACGTGAAGATAACGAAACCCTCATATTAGTTTTAAGCTCTAATTTATTGACATGTGGCCAAAGGTTGGATCTTTTTAGGAAAGCATTTATTTTGTCAGCACATGTTCCTCGAGTCACAACTGGTAGGATTTAAACTGGAAATTGTTTAGGATAGGAACTGGAAATCTCCTGAGAACAGAATTGTACATCCACCGATAGGTGAATTTTCGTTGTGCAAATCGCGCATTGTCCTATCCAGTGCTTCCGCGCGTCCGATCGCTGCTAAATTTAAAGTGCTATAGGGAGAACCGCGGCCTCCGACGCGCTATTTATAGGCACGCTTCCGCCGCCCCGGCCGGCCACTACCGCCGCAAACGCTACGTCCCGCAATTTTTAAATCTGTAGACCTTTTCAATGTGTACAATACTTAGTACATTATTTTGATAAATCTCGTAGGGTTCAACCTGCGTTTGCAATGTAAGCGGAAAAAATGTAATTATTTACAACATCACATTAGAAACCTCAAAAATAACAGTATTTCTCCACTATTTAATGGATGTTATTATACATATAAACCTTCCTCTTCAATCACTCTATCTATTAAAAAAAAAAACTGCATCAAAATCCGTTGCGTAGTTTTAAAGATTTAAGCATACATAGGGATATAGGGACAGAGAAAACGACTTTGTTTTATACTATGTAGTGATTATTAGAAAAAGCCGTTATAATGGAAGGTATAAGCTAGGCTAAAATTATCTTTACTGATTCTATGGCATTTTAGTTAATGTTGCAGATTGCGCTGTTTCTTAAACTTCTAATTGGATCAGGCTTATTATTTTTTGCACACTGTTAGAGCAATTTCATAAAAATTAAGCTTGAACTTTCGATTATGTCAAAAAGAGTTTCCAATTCTGGAGCTGCCAAAGGATCTACAAAGTGAAAGCATGTTTCGATGTTCATCAAACAAAAAGTGGAATTGCTGCAAAAAATGGATAAAGGTACATCCGTCTCAAAATTATGCCAGGAGTATAAGGAGTAAGTCTACTGTAAATGACATAAGCAAAAAGAAAAAGGAATTTTTTGAATTTTCTGTGGATTTCAACACCCCACTTGAAATGAATAACAGAAAAAGGGTTTGTTATGCTAAAAGTGACAATCATGACAAAGTGATGATTGAATGGGTCAGACCGCATTGCAGCGAGGGCGTGCCATTGACGGTTCCAATGCTAATGGCTCAAGTCAAAATATTTCATGAAGAAATGAACTTAAATACCGAGTGCACATATTTGAAAGGTTGGTTAACCAAATTTAAAAATCAGGTTGGTTAACCATGGTATAAGACAATTAAAGATTTCAGGTGAAAAAGCTTCAGCTGATACTGAAGCTGCTGAACAATTTGCAGATGAATTCATTAAAGTCATTAATACTGAAAAGTTATCTCCAGAACAAATTTACATTGCTGATGAAACTGATCTTTACTAGCAATGTGTACCATGAAATACCTTGGCAACCTCTACAGAAAAGGCTCCAACTGGTGTCAAAGATTCCAAAGTGAGACTAACAATTTTAGCGTGTGCAAATGCTGCAGGAACGCACAAGTGCAAACTTTTCGCAATCGGAAAACACGCACGACCTCGAGCATTTAAAGGAGTAACGATTTCCCCCGTTATATATTGTGCAAATAAAAGAGCATGGATGACACAAGCATTGATGAATGATTGGTTTGAAAATCCTTTTTGTACCCGAGGCTCGGCGACATTTGAATTTGGTTGGTTTACCTGATGACTCAAAAATAGTCCTGATTGTTGACAACTGTTCGGTGCATACTTCATTTAAAGTTTTAGTGAAAGATAATTTATCCATATTATTCTTCCCTCCAAATTGTATAAGTCTATCATTCAGCCTATGGATATAGGAATAGTGCATGCACTGAAATGCAAATATAAAGTAGCCTTTTTAAAAATCTATATTAAATTTCTTGAACAATGGCAAGACTATTCAAGACTTTTTGAAATTTTTTAGCATAAAATCTGCTGTGTGGAGCATCGCAAGATCGTGGGTGGATGTGTCTCCAGATATGTTAAAAAATGCTTGGCATAATTTATGGCCAGCTACCATATTTCATGGTGAAGACGATGAAGATGATAGCCACGAATTTGAAGGTTTCTAAATCCAGAAAATACCCATTCCAATAGTGAAGTGACAGAGAGGATATTGAAAACGAAAAAATTTCGATTGACAAGTTAGTCGGTATTCTAGACACAGCAATTACAGGACTTGAACAGTGGAACTTTGCAACTGAACAAGAAACTATGTCTGTTTATAGAATTAAAGAGAAAGTATTAGCACAAAAAACGAAGCAACTTAACTTACATTGAAAGAAATGTTTAATAAAGTAAACAAATAAATATTAAGTTTTTTTTTTTTTTTTTGTAAATTTTGATATCCTTTAGATCGTAATTGCTCTTTATTTCATAAATTAAGATTTCATATTTTTAATTGTATAATTTCTGCAAGCCATCTTACCAGATTTAAATTGATGATCTATAATCCGGAAAAACCCCTAATCCGAAATCGCCGAAGTGCCTACGAGTCCGGATTACGGACTTTGTACTGTATAATTAACACATTTCTTATTTTGTAACAGGATTTTTAGCCATTCATCATAGGAATAGATATCTTGCCTTCCAAAAAATGAAGTCTAACATATGCGAGAAAAAATGCCTCAAAACTCAACATTCTGTCATACTTGCCAACTTCCTAAGATTAAAATTACTAACATACTTAGAATAAAATTTTTAAGATTTCGAAAAACCAAGATTTAGAAAAACTGCAAAATGAATTTTATGCAGAAAACTAAAACACATCTAAATATTTCAAAATAATTACCCAAAGAAAAACTCTTATCATAAAAATATATAAAAGGAGACAGATGTTACACAGTGAAATTTATTGTAACGGATTAAATTGGTAAAAATTTTTGTTGACGCCAGAGGCACCATCTGTGAAAAAAATGTATAATATTTGTATTCTAAAGAGATGATGCAGATGTTTGTTTTATAGCGTCACCTTTCGGCCACTTGTATTGAGTTTTAAGTGTGTTCTGAGAAGCTGAGATGTTCTGAGATGTGAACTAACTACGCGGCTTTTTGAGAAAATAATAAATTTTCATATACAGTACATTTTTGAATTCTTGTGTAAAGTGATTTACTTTAATTATGAGTTTTACTGAGCTATTGAGGGGCTCATTGTTGGTCCTTAACTTGCCGGAGTTATAGCGGTAGTGAAAACATGTATTCCAAATTCTTTGGAATGCGAGTCAAATTCAGAAGACAAGTGTCGTGGAAGGAAAACTTGCGGATTACTTTTAAATAGAAGGTACGTGGCCTTAATTGTAATAAATGCATAATTGAAAAAGTAGTTTCAAAATATTTAAAAGTGCAAAAAATGAAGATTTTATAAGCATCTTGCTGTAAAGCTGAATTTAGACATTTCAGAAGAGAAAACTATATTAGATTTAATTGATATAATTAAAAACAGTGAAAGATATAAAAATTACCCTATATTACTTGAAGGTATAGCAAATAATATTATCGACGAAAGAAAAAGTGACAGGAGCCAACTGCTCGAACTTGAGAAATTGAAAACGGAACTAGAACTTGCGAAGCTGCGACTAGACACAAAGAGTAAAAGTCTCATGGAAAATGAGAAAAGCAAAAATGTAGAATCGCTAGACTCTGTTATTAAAAGTATACACACATTAACAACTAAAATTCCAATAAGACCAGAAGGTTGGAGTTATTTCTTTTCATCTTTAGAAAGGGCGTTCATTTCTAAAAATGTTTCAGAGCAATTTAAATTGGAAATTCTTCTAAATCTGTTAGAAGAAAAAGCCACAAATGATATTAAATACATTAAAGATGACAAACTAAGAGATTATTCGAAGGTTAAAGAAATAGTGCTAAGAGAATTCGAACCGCCCCCCCGCAATTTGTTTAGAAAATTTTAGGATGACAAAACGAAGGATGAATGAAACTTATGTGCAGTTCATGTCTAGATTAACTACAAGTTGGGATTATTAATTGAAATTGAGAAAGGTAAATGGCTTTGAAACATTAAAACATTTAATGGTATTTGATAAAATATGTCAAACACTTGATAAAGAGGTATCATGTTTTATTAATGTAAGGCAAGGAAATTCCTGGTTTAAACCTGTAGAATTGGCTAAGGAGATATTATAAACCAAAGAGAAAACCTGTCAGTTGATAATTCTAGATTAAGCAATAAAAACAGTTATCCAAAAATGTGTCAATGGTTTTTCCAACTGACGTAAAAAATTCAAAATGCATTTTATCATGCAATGAAATTTATCCTTTGTACAAATGCCCTGTTTATAAAGACATGACAATTAACGATAGAGTTAAGCTAGTGAAATCGAAACAATTATGTTTCAACTGTTTAGGAAATCACAAAGTGATTGATTGCAGCAATAAAATCTCTTGCGGTATTTGTAAAAAGAATCATCGTGTGACTTCATTTTCCTTGCGAATAAAAAATAAACAAAGAGATGGTTTCGTCATTTGAACCTCTGCAAGCTAAGGCGAGTACAGTCAAATACCGAAAATCTGCCGACCTGAAATCCGCCAACTCCTGAAATCCGTGTTGCCTCTCCGAATATAAACATTCAGTTTATAGGTTCCGGAAACCGCAACATTGAGTACGAAATATCGAAGAAAAAAATACTTAATAATGATGTCATAATTACTGAATAATAATAAGTCAAAACGGAAATACCAAATTATTGACAAAAAAGTTTAAAAAAATAAGATAGGTTTTTTTTCCCCTCTAATCTGCATCGAGGTAAAAAAGCAGACGATTCCCTCAACTCTTTGTACAAGTTCACGATACACGTTGTTGTATTTTCTGAGCTTTGTTATTTAATTTCACGAGATTGTTTAGTGCTGCCTTTTTTAATACGGATATTTTGTGGATAAATTAAGAATATTTTAAATTTCAGCCCTTTTTAATACAATGACAGATAAGAAATGCACTTGTGATTTTACTGCTTGCAATGTTGAAAAATGTAAACACGTTGCATTGACGGTAACGCAAAAAGTGCAAATTCTGCAAAAGATGGAAGCAGGTGCTACTCCTCAATTTATAGCAGAATGGTATGGAATTGCGACATGACTGTGTATGATATACGGAAAAATAAAGAAAAGCTGTTGACAGCAACAGTGATTCTAACACTGGAATCCAAAACAGGAAATCTTTCCATGAAGCGAAATCGGTAAACCTCGATGCTGTGTACATATAATACAATTAATAATATAATCAATTTATATATGTAATAATAACTTAATGCATATAATAAATTATTGCAATAATGTATATAATAATTTAATTAAATGTATCTAATATGCCTTATTCATTTTGCACTTTTAATCTGAATATTATGCTTTATCTTTTTTGTCCTGAAATCCGCAAAATCCTAAAATCTGCACAACCTCTGGTCCCAAGCTTTGCGGATTTCTGGAATTCTACTGTACTGATCAAAATTTATTCTCAACAATGTGCAATCTCGTGAACAAATCAAAAGCCATCTTACTCAGCACTTCTGTTTGTTTAATTAAAGATGCATCAGGTAACTTTTTTAAAGTTAGAGGTTTGTTAGATGTCGGTGCCAATTCAAATTTTATGAGTGAAAGGTTAGCAGATTTGCTTAAACTAAAGGGAGAAAAGACTAACATTTCTGTATCGGGAATAAATAAATTGCCTTTGAATATAAAATCTAGAGTTAGTGCAACTATTCTAAATAGACACAAAAGTTTCGATTTAAGTTAAAAATTTTTGTGGTGCCTAAAATTACAGAATATACGCTCTCTAGGCCTCTTGAAATGAATGTTTCATCTTTAGATAACATCAATTTTTAGACAGGCCCAATTGAATTTCTTGTAGGTGCAGAACATTTCTATCGGCTTTTAAAACCAGATCAAATATCCCTTCAGGATTAAAATTTAAGATTACAGAATAGTGTTTTCGGCTATGTTGTAAGTGGGACTCTTCCTGCTAAAGGGGAAAGTAAATTACATTGCGGGCTTATTACAGATAATTTGGAGTTAGAAAGAGCAGTAAGGGAGTTTGGGGAAATAGAAAATGCAGAGAAAAAGTCTGAGATTTCTAAGAGTAAAGAAGCAGAAATATGTGAAGAGCATTTTCTCAAAATCTATTCTAGGACTGAAACCAGAAAATATGTGGCAAAGGTGCCATTTTAAAGGAAGACCCATCGTGTCTTTGTGAATCTAAGAAAAATGCTGTGAAATGCTAAAATTCTTTGTGAATCGCTTAGGTAAAGAGCCTAAATATTGTGAATTGTACAAGACTTTTATGAAAGAGTATTTAAGTTTGGGTCATATGCAAGAAGTAATTGAATTTGAGAACCAGATGTAAAATATTATATTCTGCATCATTGTGGGTTTCACCCTGAATCAAATAGTACACCCTTAAGAGTCGTATTTAATGCAAGTACATTAACTTCTAATGGAAAATCATTAAATTGTTTACAGTTTAATGGAGGTATTACTCAAGATGATTTATTAGCCATTATGCTGAGATTTAGGGAACATCAGTTTGCCTTTGTAGCAGAACGTTTCTATGAAAAAAATCTATGAAACATTTCTATGAAAGAAAATGTATCGGATGATACTGATGGATCCTATCCAACGAGATTTGCTAAGAATTTTATTTAAAGTGGAAATGCATGATCCAGTAAAAGTGCATAAATTACGTACTGTGACATATGGCACAACTAGTGCACCTTTTTTAGCAATAAGATCAGTGCAGCTGTTAGTCAAAGAAGAAGGAAATGACTTTCCAATAGCATCTTCGGTATTGTTGCAAGATATCTACATGGACAATGTCCTAACAATAGCTTATATCATTGCTAGCTAGAGCAGGCATGGGGCTTCACAAAAGGTCAGCGAATAATTAATTTACGTGCGATGAGATTACAGAATCTGATTATTCATTCACTAATGATACTAAAACTTTAGGTATACTTTGGAAACCACTACCAGATTGTTTTGGGTTTAATGTACTAATAGACCAAAGTATATACCAAACGAGCTGTGTTATCTCAAATAGCAGGAATATTTGATACCTTAGGTGTGATAGGTCCAATCATTACAAGGGCTTAGTGCTTTTACAAAATTTATAGTTGTTAAAATTAAATTGGTGTGACACTCTTCCTTTAATGGAAAATGTCAAGCAGAAAAGCTTCCTTAAAGGCTTTAAACCTTATCAGGATCCCAAGATGGATCCTGAATGAATGGTCTGTGAGTGAGGAGAGTTACATGGATTTGCTGATTCTTCGGAAGTGGCATATGAAGCGGTCATCTATGTGAAATCAATCAATTCTTATGGTGAATCTGAAGTTGAACTTCTCATTAGTAAATCCAGGGTAGCGCCTCTAAAGTGTATATCGATACCGCGTCTCAAACTCTCTGCTGCTATATTATTAGTTAAATTGATGAGAAGAGTCTTAAAAGTACTAAAACTAGAGGTTTCTAAAACATTTTTCTGGACTGATAGCACCATTGTACTAGCATGGTTAAGAAAGGAGTGTAAAGTTCTCAAAACTTTTGTTGCTAATCGAATATCAATCATCCAAAATTTATCCGCAGTTGAACAGTGGCATCACGTTCCATCTAAACAGAACACTGTGGATCTCATATCAAGAGGTACTGATCCAGTCAAACTTCAGCTGTGTGAACTGTGGTGGTGTGGTCCCCCATTTCTTCTACAACCTGTGATGACAGAGTGTCAAGCTGTTTTCCTGAGGAGACTGCAGAACTATATTTTTGCGAATTAAAACCACCAATAGTAAGTGAAATATGTGCACTTATTAATACTTCTGAGTCTTTCGATATCATCAATAATTGTTCATCTTACAACAAACTGCTAAGAGTAGTGGCTTGGAGCAAGAGATCCTTGCATAACACCAGGCACCCATTGTATGCTACGCATGGAACTTTGACCACCAGTGAACTTTCTAGTGCTGTATTGTGAAAAATGTTCAAAGGACTTCATTTGTGATAGAAATCTAATGCTTAGAAAAGGATGCTCCTATTCCTAATACAGTCAAAAGTCGTTAATCCGGATTCGTCGGGACTTCGGCGATTCCGGATTATCGATTTTTCCGGATTATAGATCATCAGTTTAAATCTCGTAAGATGGCATGCAGAAATTCTAAAATTAAAAATATGCAACCGTCATTTATGAAATAAAGAACAATTATGATCTAAAGGGTACCAAAATTTACAAAAAAAAAAAGCTTAATATTTATTTGTTTACTTTATTAAACATTTCTTTCAATGTAAGTTGTTTAAGTTGCTTCGTTTTATGTGATAATACTTTCTCCTTAATTCTATAAACAGACATAATTTCTTGTTCAGTTACAAAGTTCCGCTGTTCAAGTCCCGTTAATTGCTGTGCCGAGAATACCGACTAACTTGTCAATCGAAATTTTTTCGTTTTCTTTAACCTCTCTGTCACATTCTTCATGTCTTTATCCATTTTTTGGAGCAATTCCACTTTTTATTTGTTGGACATCGAAACATACTTTCGTTTTGTAGATCCTTTGGAAGTTCCAGCATCGGAAATTCTATTTGACATAATCAAAATTTCAAGTTTACTTTTATAAAATTGCTCTTACAGTTTGCAAAAAATAATAAGCGGGATCCAATTCGAAGATTAAGGAACAATGCAATCATTAACATTAACTGAAATAGATAATTAGATAATTTTAGCTTACACCGTCCCTTATACATTAAACGCGCAGGCGAAAACGTATTCTGCACACGCATATGCGCAGTAGTCAAGGTCTTACGCGCACGCGTAAAACGCCTGTGCGCATGTGCCAACGCGGCGCATGCGCAGAAAGTTTTTAGCTTTGAGGTCCGGATTATGGGTGTCCCAATTAACGACTTTTGACTGTAGTAGTAAACAATTGAATTTGTGTTCATTTCTAGATCATGATGGAATACTCAGAGTGGGTGGCAGACTAAAAAACAGTGATTTAAGTGAAATAAGAAAACATCCTATGATTCTACCAACTAAACATAATTTTACTGTAATTGTGATTAATCATTTTCATCATGTTCTTTACTTTTATGCAGATGCTGAAACAACACTACCACTTGGAAAAAGCAAATTTTGGATTGCTTCTGCAAGAAATATAGTTAATTGTATGATTTGTAAAAAGATAAATTCCAGGTCTGCACAGCAACAGATGGCTGATTTACCAGTTGTGAGAGTGACCATATCCAGAGTTTTTGCTAGAACAGGACTCGATCTCTGTGGTCCATTTGTGGTAAAAAATTTTGTAGGTGGAAGTAAACAGGTAAGAAAAGTATTTGTATGTATTTTTGTATGTTTCACTATGAAAGCCTCACACTTTGAGATTGTAAATGATTTAATAAGTGCAGTATTTATAGCAGCACTTAAACCCTTTATTGCCAGGTGAGGTTAACCCTCAGATATTTTCAGTGACAATGGTAGAAATATTGTAGGTGCTCATAGAGAATTAAGAGCAATTCTAAAATCTTTATTTAAGGATAAAAGTGAGGAAGAAATCAAAATTTATTTAGCTACTGAAGGCATAAATTGGCATTTTAATACTCCTCACTTTGGAGGTTTATGGGAAGCTAGCGTGAAATCCCTTAAATATGACTTGAAGCGTGTAGTGGGAAAAACAATTTTAACTTACAAAGAATTTTTGACTCTTAATTTTTCAAATTCAATCTGAACTTTTGAGTTCAGCTTTTTGGAGAAACTAATAAACTTTCATATACAGTCCATTTTTGAGTTCTTATGTAAAGTGATTTATTTTAATTATGAGTTTTTCTGAGCTATTGTTGGGCCAAATTTAAATCAACTGATTGGTGCCAGGCAACTTAAAAAATCAGACCTTTGAGCTGTTGATTGATATTAAAAATTCCCAGATATTACGTAGCAAAATTTAATAAAAGGGAATGCATTGGTAAATACTTAAATTTGATTGAAGAAAAATCCTGCCACTGTATCCTCTCCAGGCATAGCTAAAGTACCTTGAAAATCTCCTTGGCATGTCCTGGGGCCTCAGTGGTTGCTGGGCTAATCTAACTTTAACCAAATCATATCACACAAAATCTATTCATAATCTGATGCTCTTATTCCAAACACATTCCAAAGACACCTAAGTAAAATGTCTTCAATTTCATATAGGTTCATTAAAAAAATTAAAATTAACCCCAGCCTATTATTTTTACCTAAGCCCGCTGAACCAAATACAGCCAAGAACTCCAGCAAAATAAAGTTTAATATCAATAAGAAAAATTTTGTTTTTCAAGTCTTTTGTTTAATTCTAAACTAAGAATTTTATGCACACAGCTCTTATTTTACAACAGGAACAATCCCCCCTTTTTTTTGTTCTTTTTTTGCACATGAAGAAACCTGAATTTTTTCTCTCTTACACACAAGGGAGAGGAAAGCTAACTCCCTAGTTTTTAATCAACAGAACTCCACATCAAACCTTTTTCTCCTGTTTTTACAGTTAAGCCAACTTCCCCTGGACTGACCCTTCGCAAACAGCTGTTAATGATACTCTTATTATTGTTTTTTTCTCTTACAGTGAGCTATACTAAATTCCTGAATGCAGAGAGCTGGGATTAAAAGAATTAAAGATTTCAAAAAACCTATTCCTAATTTAAATTCATTAATAATTAATAATTAGTACACTAATTAAAATTACTATCCAATTATATTTATATGAAACACAAATTAAATGTCAAAGTAATTAGAGTATTTTTTTTTTTTGGCTAAAAAGTGAATTGAAAACTATGCTTTATAATAGTTAATATCTTATTTATTTTTCAGAATTAAAACATTTAAAAATAACAAGTCACTTGAAATATTTTATGTTAATGTTAGTTTTAAAAAATATAATTTTAATATATTACTGTTATGTTAATGACAAGTTATGAATGTCATTATGCATGTAAAAAAAATCACAAAATTTGCAAACCACAAAAAAAATTTTTTTTAGAAAAATTTATCTTGAATTCACTACTGTGTTGATAAGTCACTAAAATTAGGAATGCATGACAAAAGTCATATTCCAAAAAAGGAAAAGTATTTTCAGACTATATGCATTTAAGTGGAAAGAATTCAAACAATAACTTGAGTGTCTGTCAAGAGCAAGCAAATCAAATAAATATTTGGCCAGAAATTTCCAAATTAGAAGTTCATAATACCTTTATAAAAATTAAAAATTCATAAAAAATATTTATTTATAAAATTAAAATTGTAAAACTGGAACAGGTTTTGTAAAGACAAAATTTTTTTATAAATGTTTGAAAATATGCACTTTTCCTAGTGGTCTAGAGATACAGAAGTTGAAATTCTCCATGTAAATGTGTGTCCCTTGCCACATTTATACTTTTTAATACCAGCCGATACTGTCAAAATTTCCCTCCTTATTTTTAAAAATTTTCTAGATTTTTGATAACACTAGGTGAAAAACTGATTTTTATTCATTGATGTTTTCATCTTCTTGAAGATTGTTTTATTATTATTGTGACCTTTAAGAAGATGAAGGTTTTGTCATAGTTCATACTTCAAAAATGGCATATCAAAAATGAAATATTAATGCAGACAGATAATATTCTTGCTGGTAACACTCGTTTTAAAATGTTGGATGAACAACAGATCAAGCAACTAGAAATTTTCAGTCAAAGATGACTGTCAATTTCTTATTGTTTAAAATGCTAATTTGCAATGGCTGTGTTACAAGTAACATGATTTAAATTTCATATTCATCCAAAATGCTAATTCTTACTCAAAATGGCAGTTATAAAGGAGAGCCAGACATATGAGCAAAATTAAAGACCTTCAACCAATTTTGGCTGAAATTAAATACAACCTGTATTAAATGCTAGATTTTCACATTTAATTCCTAAAAAGAAGAAATAACACTTTCACTACATACTGTGCAATTAATTATTATTATTAATATTAATTCTAAATTTTTAGTAATAATTCTGGATTTTTTAATATACATTGAGAACAAAATAATTTAAAGCTCAAAGCATTAGAAAAAAATTATTAATAAAAAAAGCCTGAAAAATATAATTACCATTAAAAAAATCAGCATGAACAGACTTTTCATTTGCAGCCAAGTCCATTAACAGGCCACTAGATCCTCCAGCCTACAATGGAGATGATACAATACAAAGTTAATATTGTTGCGTGCGTTCGGGTTCGTTATGAAAGGAATGCACAAGTCCGATGAAAAATGAACAAAAATTTATTATTATCACAACAAAATTCTTAAATTTTCTCAAATTATGATGCAGTATTACAATATCTCACAGTAGTTATCTTTTAACTACTCAAATGTCCAATAGAACATAATTCAAAACAGCTAAAGAAAGCTAATCCGCGAATTCGCTACAATCAACAAGGGCAGTTTTCTAAACAACAACAAACTAAACAACTACTACGAACTGAGATGCTTTCCTCCTTTTATAAGATTTTTAAATCACGCGCTAGAATTCTCCAGTACTTTCTCGAAATCTAAAAGAGATATTTATTTATTTAATGCACGCGCTCTTGCATTTTCAATTTTCCGGCTTAGCTTTCTTTTAATATTCGTCACGCGCTGCACTGCGCGAGCAATAAAACCATTTAATTTATAATTGAACTAACATAGCTTTCTAAATACCAAATTCGTAACAATATTATATTTATTTAAATAACACAAGAAAATAAAAATGCAAAGACACATAAGACTTGTGTTTATAATTTCATCACATAATTATTAATAGAAATTACTTAAAAGTATAAATGTAAATGAAAGCAAACTAATCTATGTGTTATAATTGGAAGAACTGCTAAAAATTTCCATACCTTTTCCTAATTAATATAGTTTTGTGAAAAATTATTAAATGAAAATACTTTCATAAAAATATTTAAATATAATTTCAGATAATTCTTATTCATAGAGTTTTAATTGAAAACTAAGATGAAACTTAAATTTACACATTCCATAATATTTCGCAAAATGTATGAACAGTCTCATTTCAAAATAACAGATCAGATGCCACCTGGATTACCAAAACCTCATAAACAGCAATTTTAGATTAAAAATTATAGATGTAAAGATATTGCAATTTTTACAAGACAGAATATTCTTTATGGTTCCTTTTTATATCTTACTGAAAGTGGTTGCGTACCAAAAAAATAATAATAATGCACAAATCATTTTTCTGGTACATCTTTTATTAACTCAATAAAAGTATGTATTACTTTAGCTATATTTACTTTAATTTGTATTGGATGGAAGTTAAAAATCAATTTTTTAAAAATAATAATTAATTCATTAATAATCATTCTATCTATAACACAGTAAAATATTTTAAACATGCTTTTAATTTTGACCCCTACCCTGAATTAATTGTCTTTGTCATAATATTTCTCTGTCAATTCAGCATTGAAATATTGTCAGATATAATGCATTCTTGCTACTTGGAATCCAAAAGAATATTTATTAGCAGAAGAGGATCTGGATACCAATAGGATGATAAATACTTTTTTTTTTTTTTTTTGGTACTATTCCGTTTTGAGGACCGTAAGAAATTGCAGCAAAAATGTATGCGCAAAAGCTCCAAATCTAGCAAATGTGCCCATTGAACAGCACGCCAAATCTAGCATACGCGTGGATTTCAGATTGCATAAGTTTATATAGTTCTATATTTTTAAGACGCCACTGAAATACTAGTTTAATTTTTAAATCTTTTTTTGATACCTTATGGATTTAACAATTTGGGAATTGCCCATGACGAAAAGTGTGCAATAGAATTTTGGGCAAAGTTCAGAATCACCCACTGCTTGGCGCATTTTTAAGAATTGCACATACTCGGTATCCATGTACACATCGACCTATTTTCACTTAAAAAAGTAAAAGAAAACTGACAAAAGTTCAATTGTTTTTACCCTTGTAAAAAGCGACAAACAAATAAGTGGGCGATTCTGCACTTTTCCAAGAAAGGAAAGGCATCATTCATTATAGAAAATTACGTTTGAACAACCAACGAGATGAAACTATGCTTTAGCGATAACTCGGTAGCGAAATAGAGATGCAGGCATCCATTTAGTTATGTTTAGCAATTTTTATATAAATTATAAGAATCTATTTACTCTTATGCTTCCAATCAGTCATGTTTAGCCTTTTTTATATAAATTATAATAATAAAAAAGTATTACATGAAATTAACCTTTCATCTAAATTAAAACATCAATCTTAGATAGTTACTTACTATTATACTTCCTTTCTTGCGTTTGGGTTGCCGCAGTTATTTTTGGCAGCACTGGCATCAACAATAGTTTGGCGATTTTTTACGGCCCTCAAAACCAAATCGTACCTTTTTTTTCTTTTTTTAATGCCACTTTACATTATCGTGGCAGTTTTGCTAACTCGGCATTTGAAAGCTTCAGCGAACCTTGTAGTACCAATTATACTTTTTTCTTTTCTCCTTTTAACATAGTATTTCTCTCGAAGATAGTTATTCCAATCTATTATAATGTCGTTTATCACTCATAATCGTCACAATTGGCAAAATTTGATTGAATTTACTTACTGCAAAAAAAGGAAATAATCTCAAACTGAAATACTTGTGAAATTTTCACGTTAATGCATTTTTACTAGGCAATATTTTGGAGTCTATCAAGCACTTCATAATATGGCACATAACATTCTACATAACATCATATTCTGAACTTTAAGGCATTATCCTTAAATGATTGTTAATTTCTCACTTATGTCCAAATCTTTTTATTCTCCCTTGTGCACAAAAATTATTGTTAACAATAACTGCAAATATGATTGTTGGTTACTTAAGACTAAAGGTACTCATTAAATCAGATAAATGAGACGCCTCACTTGAATTCACGAACAAGAAGTTTCTTTAAAGGCATAAAAATTTATTTTCAATTATTTGCAACAAAACGCTTCATTATAAACTCATATCTATTTTTAAAATCTTTGAAATACTGTTCTAATTATAATCTCGCGATAAACTGAGGCATTGCTACTCTTTTTCAAACATTAAAACTGAGGTAATTTACTTACCATAAGTGGTGCAACATTTTCCCACTTGAGTTTTAGAATCTTTGGAAGAAAACTCAACAAAATATAAAGATTAAATGTAAACTTTCTAATATACATGAAATATTAAAATATTTAATGTCTATTTCAAGTCAATGTTCACATTATTCTATTTGCATAAAACGTATTTGTCTATAACCTTGTTTTAAGTATTGCACAGCTACTGTGTAATTCTTTGGAGGGGGCAGATAAAAGAATTTTCCACATCTTAAATAAGATAAAAGCTTCTCACCCCTGAAACGAAAGGAAATTATGGCAAGGTTCAGTTGTTCCAACTTCTTGATTTCTTTCAAGTGTTTCCAAAACCTAGAGCAGTCAATTAGTTTGCTATCGAATTGATGGAATAAAATTTCTCAAAAACAGAAATCTAAAATTTGGCAATGGTCATCATTTGCAAGTTTGAATTCTACTTCTTCGTAAAAGTCCCAATACTTTTGTAGTTTCAGCGACAAAGATGTTTTCCTTTCTGACATTACAGGGGACAAAAGTGAATTACTTTGGCATAGCTTGCAGCTGCACTAGATTCACTTCTATTGAAATGATTGGAAGAAAATGAATACATACTGCATTAAAATTATTAGACTTTACAAAAGTGCACTCAACTGCCATATTTTTTTACCATTGCTGATTTTGTCTAGGTCGCACATATCATTGGTAGGAAGATCTTGAAAGAACGAAGATGGTTTCAAAATTCTTAAATCTGGTTCTTCTGATACGTATGTCAAAGGTCTATTATTCATAATTGATTCACACTGGCAGACGAAAGTCAAGAGTTCTTCGTAAGTCAAAGATTAATGTCCTAAGTTTTTTCTGAGGAGATCCTTTAAGTATGCCGATTAGTCTTTCCAAGAATCTTCCCCACCATGGGTGATGGTGCGTTGAGCTTCTCTTTGATTTGACTAACTTCAACTTCTCTTTGAATTTTTGTCCAATCAAGCTGTTTTAAGGAGGAGTTATTCTTAATTTGGCTTGGAGTAGCTGCACCTTTACAGTACTATCAAAATATTTGCATTTTAAGGTTATTTAGATCAGAAGGTGTAAGGCCTGGATTGGTATCATTTTGTCCTTTAGAGGAAACCAGAGGCTGACCAGATGATGTGAGGTCTGAATTCCTGTTCTGAGAATTAGGAACTGTTGAAGACTGAGGGCTGTCAACTGTTCCAACACCTTCATCATTGGAGGCTGAAATAGAACAACCATCATGTGATAAATTTTGAGAATTTGGAGAAACACCCTGAAAGTCTGTTCCAAAACCTTCGTAAAGGGAAGGTAAAGGATCCCCACTGTCTGTAGGTATCACATCATAAGTATCACAATATTCTTCCTTTTCTGATTCTTCCTCGATAAAATCAGCTGCAGCAGGATCAGAAGGTACCAGATCTCTGTTCATAGTAGGCAGCAACAACCAACCAGAAAAAGATAATGTGCATTTATTTGACACAAAATCTCCCTTATGTCCCACAATTTCTCCTTCTGTATCAAAGATAATAGCCCCTTTCTTATCATCTTCCAAAACTAACAGCAACACAGGTACAAATACACTTTTCATAAGCTGTGTCTTCCTACTTCTTATTTACAGTATTTTGGGGGGAATTCTTTCTCTTTAAACAACTTAAATTCTTGCCAAGTTTGATTTCAGTACACAAAAACGGATCACTTAATTTTTCTTCTTTTTGTCTTTTTTTTTATTTGGCAGTTTTTTCCTATTTTGTTGTTTTGCTAATTTCTGATGCAACTGATTTGCCAAATTGTATATGTATTCCACCTTTTTACCATATATACAAGAACTTCCTTAAAGCAGCTGAAAATTTGGGGGACCCTTCCTTGAACCAAATTTGTTAAATAATCTTGCAGCAGCTCAGCAATGTTGACACTGAAAGACTCAGGATCTTTAATGGGATTCAAAAGTTCCTTGTAATGAGCTTCAATATTTGGTGGAGCCATAATTTTAAACCTTTTCTAGCTTCTTGTCACCGTTCCAATTAAGCCACCCACCTGGGGACGCCAAAAATGTTGGTTACTTTAGACTAAAGATACTCATTAAAGCAGATAAATGAGATGGCTTGCTTGAATATTTAAAGGCATAAATATTTTATTTTCAATTATTTGCAACAAACCGCTTCATTACAAACTTGTATCTAATTTTAAAATCTTTAAACTACTGTTCTAATCATAGTCTCACGATAAACTGAGACGATGCTACTCTTTTTCAAACTATTAACTGAGGTAATTTACCTATCATAAGTGGTGCAACAATGATACAGCATACATAAATTTTTACATAAAACTACAATACTTACTTCTTCTAAATCCATATATGGGCCAGCTCCTTCAGGAAACATTTCGTCAGCCACAACACTTCCAGGCTTCATAATGCAAAACTCCTGGCAATTATAGATAGAAAAACTAAATCATTTTCATATTTAAATCTTAAATAAAACCTTAAGATAAGAACCTTAAATAAAAATCCAACTGTTCTGAAATTATTCATCCTTTTCTTAAGAAAATATTCATATGATTATATAATACAGAAAATAATGACTATATAACATATTAAATAACATTAAAACACAAAGTTCAAAGAAAAACAATACTCTCTTAAATAGAAGATTTACAGGTAAAATTTATAATTTTAAAAGTTTCAATACTAATTAAGACTTTTGAAACTGGTTGCATTTAGCTTTCTAGTTAATGGTTAATGTTAAAGACAATTGCTGGAGCCACAACACTGATGTCAGGCTTTCAATTTTAGGCTCAGGAACTCTATGCTAGATAGATGAATAGATAATTTATTAAAAAAAAAAAAAGAGGGACAGATGCCTTCATAAAGAGATTTTCAAATGTCAGAATTTGTCAGATACACAAATGCTACAAAAATCTTGATACCTTAATTACTTAACTAAAATATAAGCATTCAGCAAATACGTTTCCCCACAAACATAAAGTAACATTACCAAGGAGGCTGTAAACGTGCAAACTGGAGCGAGCAAAAGACTATTTGAAATTTTTTAAATTCTATTATTGACAACACTATTTGATTTTGAATGTTCTCCTTGACTTATGTAACTTTATAGATGTAACTGCTCTGCATGCTGCAAGAAAGTTAAAAATGTTTTTTCAAAGCATCAACTATGTAATTTCACTTCATATCAAGGAAACTGAAAATTTTTGTCACCAGAAAAAGAAATGATAAAAATAAAAGGCCATACATCAAATACATTTTTCAAAACAAGTATGTAAAAAATTTCTGTGAATAAGTTATCAAAGGAGAGCGTATTTCCTAGTATATTAAGTATTGTAAACATATGTTTCATTGAAATTTAGCTTTTATTTGATATATTCAGATTAACTTTCACATTACTGTAAAAAGTAATGAATTGGTGTACTTGAAATGGCCAATTTCAAGAAATGTTTGATAAACCATGTAGGAAATTACTATTAACATCACATGGAAGATAATATCTGCGTGGAAGAATATGTGACTGATAAGCTATTTGTTACTTAGTTACAAAAGTATAGTTTACCACGAACTCCATATTAACTGAAAGAAAATTTCCCTTACGAGTTCAAATCAGATCATTCTATATATTTTACTGCATGAACCACATACAGCTAGTGAACTCACCATTTCTCATTAGTTTGCAAAATTTTCTATTAGAACATTCACTGTGTAGACATTAGTTACAAATGCTTTCCAGATACCTTACAAGCGAGAGATACCTTACAGAGTGTATATATAACAGCTGAGAAACTTAATATTTGTACTAAGATATCAGTCAGCAATCAAAGTAAAGAAACTGGACATGTGCTTCATCCTCTCTCTCTCTCTCACAAATGAGACATACAGAACAGAGATACATACACCTTCTTTATGCCGGAAAATAACAGGACAGAGTTCTACATCAAACTGCTACTAATGGTGAAAGGTAGGTTTGGTATAACACTCATCGCAGATCTGTTCAGTAAATAAATGTTGATGGGAATCCAGAATGCTTCCCCAAACCATCTTTAGATGGGATCCATGTCTTCCTTAACTCTTCGTTTCCAGCGTATCATATATGATATAGTTCAGTTTCCCTCCGTGGGATCCACCATATCAAACGTGATATGGGAGCAATCACTGACAGCCCACCATATCATACACGATACATTGAACCAGAATATTTTATTTTAAATTTTAAATGTGCATAAATTATCTCAGAATGCCGCAAAAACTCGAGAATTTCTAGAGTATTAAAGTTGTTGTGATGAATATTATTTATTATTTTACACAGTGCAAGCAGCTTAAAATTTTTTTTGGTAAATATAGTGATACGAAATTATAAGCATTAATATTTAAATTCTCAAATTTTTATTTCCTTATTATACAAAAATAATTTAAATTTGGGATTATCATCATTATTACTATTATTGCACTTTAACTTATTTTGAATTTTTATTTTGATTTTAAATATTAGGATTTTTCTGTTTATACTCTAATGACATTTAACACTAGAACGGTGGTAGGGGTGATTTTGACCCCTGAACACTTTTGACCGTTGATTACTTGTTTTATTGGAAGAAATCGTTTGGAATTTGTCTTTCCTAAATAATTAAGACACAATAACACGCCGAATAAATACTAATCCAGAAGTCAAATAACAAATTTTTTGTAAATATAACACTGATTTTTGTTGTTTGACTTCTGGATTAGTTTCCTAAATAGATAACAAATATTTGTAAAAAAATTTTCAGCATTCTAGGTTTGTTAGTTTTTAAAATATTGACATGTATTGCCTCTTTCTGCTCATTCAGTATTTCAGTATATATGAATTCTGCCATCAAGTTCATTATCACCTTTCCTTTACCCTGTGAGAATCATATGCTAAAATATATTCCCTATCGTTTTCTGATAGTCTGATATTGTTCTACTTTTTTCAACCTTTACAAAATATGTCTAAAACAGAAGTCTTACGGATGAAGAAATTAAAAAATTGTTGCAGGAGCTATCTGAAAATGAGTCTGACAGAGGTGAAATTGATAATTTTTTTGTAGAAACTGAAGATGAAATCCAGGCACAAACTATTAGTGAATCCGAAGACAGCTAAGTAAACTAAGAAGAACTCAGCAGAAATAAACGGGCAAAAACAGATCAGGGTATTTGTAAAACTGTTTTTACAGCTCCCGATAACACTATATGGAATGAAATAAATTCCAAAAATTCAGTCTGCAGCCGTGTTCCTAATTATAATGTTCTAAAAGAAACAGCAGGACCAACATCTTTTGCAAAGAGTAGTGTTTCCGAGGACAAAGTGTCTAGTGCTTTCAAGTTATTGATGATGATATCTTGCTGCATAGAAAGAAATGTACAGAATCCGAAGCTCATCGGCAACTTGGAAATAAATACTGGAAGTTATCTCTGGCTGAGTTAGATGCTTTTGTTGCTATATTGTATGTTCAAAGAGTAATAGGAGCAAAGGGCTTAGATTTATATTCCTTGTGGTCTGAAGCGTGGGGAATACCATTTTGCAAAGAAACTATATCAAGAGATAGATTCAAAGAAATAAAACAGTTTTTAAGGTTTGATGATCACCTTAAAAGTCGTTTCAACATGATCTACTTGATTACAGACTGATAGATTTGCTCTTGCATCAGACATGTGAAACAAATTTATTAAAAACTGCAAAACGTGCTACCAGCTAGGACAAAATATTACAGTTGATGAACAATTATTTCCATATAAAGCTAGGTGTAGATTTACACAACATACACCTAATAAACCTGACAAATTTGGAATAAAATTTTGATTATCTTCCGATGTTGATACTAAATAATTCTTGAATGGATTTCCTTATCTAGGCAAAGAGGAAACAGCAAATTCTCAATTATGTTTGTCTGAAAACGTTGTCATAAAATTAACGGAGCCACATCTAAACAAAAGGAGGAATATTACCACGGATAGCTATTTTAGTAGCATTAAATTAGCAGAAATGTTAAAATAAAAAAAATACAAAATATATGAGTAGTAATCTTTATTCACCGACAATAGCGGAACATGATAATATCACACTTACCATCTATCAAGGCAAAAGAAACAAAAGTGGTTTTCTACTGAGCTCATTACATTCTACTGTAAAAAACTGAAGACAGTCTCAAGAAGTTGCCCGATTCAATAGCATTTTACAACACAACAAAGTATGGTGTGGATATTCGTGATCAGATGTGCCGAAAATATTCAGTTAACAGGAAACACCATTAACAGGAGAGATTTTCTACTGAAATTAGGAGAGGAGTTAAGAGTGGTATATATGGCTTCAAAACTCCCAAAGATCCTTTCTGAGGCTTCAGAAAAAACAAATGAAAAGAAAATGGATATAAAGAGAAAAAAAAGTGTCAAGTACAGAGATACAATGGAAACAAATCTCAAGAATATCCTGCATCTTGTTCCAAAGTTGTGTGCGGAAAATGCACTGGAAAAATTGTTAAAAATTATTTTTGTATCAAATGCATTAATTCATAATACTTAATAATAATCTCTTTTATTTTAAACATTAAATAGAATTGCAACGAAATGCTTTACATATTCCATTCAGCTACACATATTTAATAACTGAAATATATATAACTGAAACAATAGAGAACATTTCTCATTTTTGGATTTAGAGAGTGAATCATCCTCCGAGTAAGTACATAAAAAAATATTATATAAATTGGGTTTTATTTTAGTTAACATTAGGTTTAATCTGTGAAACCATTTATTTGAAATCAATTCTTTTATCAAATTAATGAGTTATTTGAGTAACTGTAGTATGATCCAATTGATCGCCATGTACTCGATGCATTTACAGTGTTTTAAAAAGTCAATAAATTATCATGTGATATTAAATATAAATTATGAAATACATATAACATATTTGTGCCAATGTATGGCATTTAAAATTTTTTTACCATTGTTATTTCAGCACTTTCATCGAAGGGTGAAAATGACTCCTTACCACCCACCGTTCCAGTAGGTAAGATTTTTCCGCCGTTCTAGTGTTTAATAACATAAATAACAAATATTTAGATAAAAAGTAGGTCATTTTTATAGGAATTAATTTCACATGCTAAGCTTAACCCTTCAAGCGGCAAGGCCATATATATATGACCTAGAATATTTTTTGTGATATCTGTAAGAACGTATATACAGTCAAAAGTCGTTAATCCGGACTCGTAGGGCGATTCCGGATTATCGATTTTTTCGGATTATAGATCATCAGTTTAAATCTGGTAAGACGGCACGCAGAAATTACAAAATTAAAAATATGAAACCATAATTTATGAAATAAAGAACAATTATGATCTGAAGGGTATCAAAATTTTCAAAAAAAAAAAAAAAAAAAAAAAGCTCAATATTTATTTGTTTACTTTATTAAACATTTCTTTCAATATAAATTGTTTAAGTTGCTTAGTTTTTTATGTGATAATACTTTCTCTTTAATTCTATAAACAGACATAGTTTCTTGTTCAGTAGCAAAGTTCCACTGTTCAAGTCCTATAATTGCTGTGTCGAGAATACCGACTAATTTGTCAATCGAAATTTTTTCATTTTCAATAACCTCTGTGTCACTTTCTTTGCTATCAGAAGTGAATTATAATCATGAGGAATTTGATTTAAATCATATCAAAGACGGAGTACATGGAGATGAAATACTACATTTATTAAGGAATTATAAGCCAAATAAAATAAAAACATCTGCTCTGAAGATAAGGATAGTGCTGACAGATCAACTTCCAATTCCTTGCACGCCGCGGCGTCCCCCCTCCCCGGCCGCAGAGCAGCGTTAAATTGATAAACAGATTTCGGAATGGTTAGATAAAGGATATGGCTTCATCCATTTTTTGCAGCAATTCCACTTTTTGTTTAATGGACTTTGAAACATACTTTCGCTTTGTAGATCCTTTACATATTAGTAATTATATATCAGAAATTCTATTTGACATAATCAAAAGCTCAAGCTTACTTTTATAAAATTGCTGTAACAGTCTGCAAAAAAATAATAAGCCGGATCCAATTGGAAAATTAAGGAACAACTCAATCTGCAACATTAACTGAATTAGATAATTTTAGCTTAGCTTATACCTTCTGTTATACATTAAACGCGCATTTGCAAACGTATTTTGCGCATGCGCACATGCATATTCGCAGCCGTAAAGGTCTTATGTGCATGTCAACGCGACGCATGCGCTGAAAGTTTGTAGCTTTGAGGTCCGGATTATGGGTGTCCGAATTAACGACTTTTGACTGTATATGTACATATTAAAATATGTCAAAGAAATTAAGGCAATATATCAAAAGTATGTAAATCCAGCTATGAAATACCAGCAGAATTTTTCCATTAAAATCAAAAAAATAATTTGTTCTCAAAGTAGTTTTGGAAAATTTGTGGTTTCTTAGCGAAACCCCTGGCTGCTCAGAGGGTTAATTCCAAAAGTGCACTCAGGCACACACAGTGACATTCAGTACTCCAAGGTCATGGAGGGAATTCATTCACTCAACGTCAGAAGCGAAGAGGTTAAATAAGGTAAAACCACGAATTTGGATACTTTTACTACGCTAAACTACACAAAATGAACCTACAATGTCACCTGAAGTAATCTGTGCTCATGAACACAGTGTTTGTGCATTCCATGATAATGCTTATTACAATGTGTTGTTCAAAAAAAAAAAAAAAAAAAAAAAAAAAAAAAACAGCTAGTATTCCACAAATTATGAAATTTTTCCTCACCCACTATATTCTTCACACCATTCCCCAATAGATTATCTGGTTAAGGTATATTGAGGGGTTACCCCTTGGATTATTGTGAAGTTGTTGTATCATTTGGAAACCCTATTATGATGTAATTGGTTGCGTGATTGTGGTGAATTTGAATGAGAAAAGATTAAGGGCTTGTTTGTGTGTTGGATGTTGCTTAGGAAGTACGGTGGTTATTTTGTGGTTTACATAGTAAAATGGCTGAATGTGGTAAGATTAATTTGGGGCTTATGATTAATCATAAGGGCTTGTGTGTGTGTTGGTTAGGAAGTACAGTGGGTGATCGGTTAATGAACATAAACTGTTTCAAGATTATGTTCGCTAACTGATCACCGATTTACCATATATGTTAATGGGAATTCGATTAATTCGTTCTGGAGATCCTAAAAATTAAATTTAAAAAAAATGTCATGTACGTGTATAATTTCTTAGTAAGTTTATTTATTACAAATATAATACATACATATAGTCTTACTTATTAATCAGTTCTTTTCCTTTCTTTGGGCATTAAAGAACATGTCCAATGTCGATTATTTTTCTTCTCTCCTTCAGGACTTTCAGGAAATGATTGATAGCAATGTCGCTGTAGAGATCAGCAAGCCTATCGACATCAGCTTGGTTTGGGTGCAATTTTAAGACCGTTGTTCTGACAGCCTCCCACTTCTTCAAAAGCTCTTTAATGGCAGATTGCTGGCATTGCTCCTCTTTCGTCTTCCTCTTTTTCAGAAGGAAACACATTTCGCCAAGTTTCTTGGTGTTCTTCATTCAAGATTTCTTGGAGTTCTGCCATCAAGTCACCATTATGTTCCATCATGAGCTCTTCAATGTCCTCCTCGTTCACCTCCAATTCCAGATCTCTTGCAGTTGTTGCAATTTCATCCATAATTTCAGGGGTGTCAGTCTGATCACCTCCGTCTCCTTGAACGAGGGAGGGACAAAGCTTTCGCCAGGCAGAAACCAACTGTCGTTGAGTGATTTCTGACCATGCCTTTTCAATAAGACGAATAGCTTCAAGAATGTCAAATTTTTCTATCCAAAACATTTTTAAAGTCATTTTTGAGGAGAATTGGCATGCTTCAAAACATCGCCTAAACAGCGCACGAGTGGACAATTTCTTAAAACCTGCAATAACCTCTTGATCTATTGGCTTGAAACTTGCATCATAGTATGAATGATGGTATGTCAGCGCAAGCGCACATCCAATGATAACATGCCAGCGCATGCACGCATCAAATGATGACATGTCAGCGCACGCGCACATCCATTTTTTGGACAAATTGAAGACTGGATCGGGTGTTCCGAGAGGTTTTCATTAGAATTAGTTATTCGAATATTGTTTGTTGTCCGAACACAAAAATTTTTCCTGAAAGTGTTCGTTGCCCGAACTGTTCGTTAACCAATCACCCACTGTATATTGCTTGTTTTGTGGTTTAGACAGTAAAATGGCTGAATGTGGTAAGATTAATTTGAATTTTCTGCACGATTTGGAAAGAAAGAGGAAATGAGCATTACGTAACAGGTGTGTAAATGAAGGTTTACTTAGTAGCCATTATTAAGTGTCCTGTTTGCAGGAAGTAAATGCATATGGTCGGACGATAAACAGCGTGACGGATGATATTTTTGTGAATTTATGTGGTGACATGTGTTCGATGTGTACATGGACAAAGTCTAGAGAGTGTGCAATTATCTGATGTTTTTTTAAGTGAAAATAGGTCATTGTGCACATGGATACCAAGTTTGTGCAATTCTTTGTCTTGCTATTTTGGCTTTGCATAGCGGAGAATTTTGGAGCAAAAATCGGTGCTACACAAGCTAAAGAATTTCACAAACTTGGTATCCATATACCGACAATTTTCGCCAATTTATTATCCGTAAATATACTTTTACCTGCCTTTCTTTTGAAACCTCTTGCAGAAAATAAAACTGTTGCATGCCTCCTGTAAAAGGTTTCAAAATTGCAGCATGGTCCTTCAGGCAATTAAGAAATTCTTGAGATCACAGGTACAAGTTTTCTTTAGGCAGTCTATCACAAAATTTGCAGAAATTCCTAAATGCCACTAGAATATTTTTTTAAAATTATTGTTATTATTAAGAAAGTTCTGAATATGCAAATACATTAGTCACCTCTTAGCCATTTCAAATGCTTCAACACAACATACTATCTGCAAGTTCTTTGAATAACAAAGTTTAAATAAGTAAATGAAAAACATGAATAGAAAAGGAATAAAATTAAGTCATTTGTCTCTGAAAAGCTCTTAAGAGCACCCTGATGAATCAGATAACATTCAGAGATAAATCCAAGATAGATTTGAACAAAATGAAGTAAACTTAAATCATGAGATTGGAATTCTTAAGGAGATAGATTGCACAATACACTAGTTTTTATACATGTACAAATATCATCATAAATATTGCCAAAAATATGCATTAGTTTGTAGTTTTTTATTCTTTCCAAAATTTTAAATAGATTCAATTTTTAAGCGTCTGTGTAATGCATATTTGATGAATTTCCAGCAATGAATTAAAAGAATTTATTTTGAAGCACTAGCAATACCTAAATATATTTTGGATCCTGACACTAGCTCAGAGAAAATATGTTAAATTCACAAGACAGTTATGTTCATTCTGAATAATTTTGTATTAGAATTTACACTCAGAATGGACTTAAGACATCGAGTTTTGCCTCTTGTGAGATTAATGTCAATAGATTAGACCAAGGATTCTCCTCCAGGGTAGAATTTCCCCCAGAGGGAAATTTCAGTATTTTAGAAAGGAATGAGGTCAGCCTTTTATTTACATGTTAAGTACTTAGCTTTAGCTTTTGAGTATAAAAACTAATTTTGTTCAAGTTTTGGTAAGTATCAACATTTTACATAATTTTTTTTGTTTAATTTATATAAACAAAATTAATTTCAAATATATATATTTCAAGTCTTGGAAAGGTTGGGGGAAATAATGGTCTAGAAATGGTGAAGGGGGTGCATGTATAAAAAAAAAAAAAAAAGGTTGAGAACCCCCACAGTAGACATACAGTCAAAAGCACAGTACTATGATATTGTCAGGTGATCAGCACATTGACTACAGTAGCTTCTTAGCTTGCCTAAGGCCTATTTTACTATGCTCTCTTATGGGAAGGGTCTTATTTATAATTAAACTTCCTATAAATTTCTGTTGGTTACATTTTGTAATTAAAATGAACTAATGGCTAAATAATTAAATTTGTTGACAGACATTTATTTCAAATAATTCTATTATGTTGAATTAACCATTAAACAATTTAACATAAATGTAAAATAAATTAAGAAAACAGGAACCAAGAGCCGACATGGCGATGTAAAACACTTTACAATATATATTATTAATCATACACAAGAATTGATATATACACCATGCTAAATATTAAATTACTTACACTACGTTTACCGAATACAAAAGTACACGAAGAAATAAAATGCAATGATAAAAAAAATATTCCTACGGTTTTGCTTCGTACGTACAACTGTACTACAGAAACAGCAATTAGTTCGTCTTTCTGCCTGATATATGGTTGCGATGTTTCTTTGAAATGTATTTAAGTCAAAATTAGGTATCTAATTTTTCCTTACTTCGAATGTTCAATTTCCTTTTTCAATACTAAATTTATATTTTCTTCCTTAAGTGTGTTTAAAAATTTTTTATTTGCGTTTGTTTTATTCATTACCTCTTACGCAATTATTTTTATTGCATTATTTGGTTTTTATCTTTGTACATTATATGTAGTAAATGGTGTAAATAGGAAAAATTAAGATTCAGTATTAAGAGTTTTTCAGCTCACTAAATCATATATCTTTAAGAAGAAATTCAAGCAAAATCTATTAGATGACGTTCCGTAGTTTACGTCATTATATTATCCAATTAAGGAGAATTTTAAACCTTTAATTGCTTTTCAAGATTTTTTTAAATAATTTTCTAGTTTTTGGAAGATTTTGATTGTCTAATAATTTAGAACGAATTTTTAATTTAAATTTCATAACTTGGTACTTCTATTTCCTTATCATACCCAAGGCTTTTGTGTTCGGTTACTTTCCTTACTCTGCTTGCATAAGTTGAGGTTGACAGGAAGTAAACGTTCTGGAGAGTGTTGTCGTGAATGTGCGCTATCGAGTACGAAAATGAAACATTTGTTATTTATTAAATTTTTAATAGCGTTAGTAGCTACAGGTAAGCTTTTATTTTTAATTATTGCATATTACCTTAATGATTAAACAGATAATGGGTATATGAAAATTAGAGCAGCTGTAAATGAAATTAACGTTATAATATTTGTTTCCTTCATGCTTCGATATATCATGTCAGTTACAAAAAATAAAGGCTGTCATGACAATCAGTAAAGAAGTTTAATAGCATAATTAATGGGTTTTCATCCGCAGAGAATAGGTGCACATTAAATTAAGTACACATTAAATTAATAATAGGTGCAGTTTTTTTTAATTATTTTTTTATTTCTGGACTACTAAGCTAAGCCTTTGAAGAAAATTGTACGAGCACATTCTGCATTGGATTAGTTTAGTGCGTGTAATTATATTCTTTTTATTGCCAGCTTATACAAGCAAATTAAAAGTTTATATTTTAGTTGCAAAGATATGTAGTTTAAACGTTTTTTCAATTAATAATGCTATAGTGGTTTTGTTTTGATACTGAAGTTTTTTTTTTTTTTTTTTTAAACTGTAATTAACACATGTAGAGCAAGTTTGCTTAAAGTGATTGTTCTAGAAGGTATCTTTCCTTTGAGACAAAATACTCTGAAATCTCTTGTCATAATAGCCATTAGCTAAATGTGGCATATACCTTTAATACATTGCACAATAATCTTGTAAGCTGTTTATCAAAAATTATCATTTCTGTACATTGTGTTTGATTCCTAGCTATTTATTCTTTTAAAAAAGGAAAGAAAAGAAAACTATATATTTATATATGTGTAAATTAAAAGTTCTTATGTAATGCAGCTAAATAATTACATAACATTGTGATAAATAATTCATTTTAAATAGAAATTTTTGAAAAATATGTTAACTTGTACGTGATCTGTTATCTATTCCAGTTCTTTTCTGAAGACAGCATGCTAGATATGTAAAATTAAGTTATATAGTAATGGTTTTAGTATGTCTAGTTGGTTTTGATCATCTGGTAGAGGTTTGACCTTCATTTAAAGTATGAGGTTTGTTAAATAATATTTTAATTAATACAAATAGTTAAAATATAAGATGAAGTGCTGTCAGTGTATAGTTTGCAAGATAAAATCTAATTTTGTAAATAATGAAGTGTATCCCAAATACATGTGTGTTTATTAATTCATAATGTTGCAGTATTAGCTGTGCAAGAAAGTGATTCCTATACCACACCTGAAATTCGTACATCGGGTATTTCACAGAATGACATTACTACAGTATCTTCAACAGTAGCACCTACCACATCTTCAGCTCCAACAACTCAACCTGATACTACAACTCCAGAACATCCTGTAACAAGCACTACACCAGTGACTACAGTAGCTCCAAAGCCCCCTGTTCCAGAAGATGGAGTTTGGTTAATAACCGATGGCAATACAACTTGTATCAGAGCTATTTTAAAAATAAGGTTCAAAATTCCTTTAATGGTAGGTATAAGTGTATATAACTTTTCCTGCAATAAACATTGGGGAAAGTGCAGAATCACCCACTGCGTTTTTAAGAATTGCACATACTCGGTATCCATGTATACATCGACGTGTTTCACTTAAAAAAAAATCCCAGAATTGTACAAAAATGGCATTGTGCACTCCCTTGACTTATGTTCATGTACACATCGACCTATTTTCACTTAAAAAGTGTAAGAAAATTGAAAAAAATCCAATTCTTCTTACTCTTGTAAAAATTGCCAAAAAATTGTCAAACAAATAAGTGGGCGATTCTGCACTTTACGCTAAACATTCTGCAGTTTTATAATTTATATCTGCAATTTTTTAATTTTTATTGATCTAATTAATTTGGAATAATTGAATATTCAAAATAAATGTTTAAAGCTGTAAAGTAAGTCGATGCTGAAACATTGTTTACCAGCTTTTAATAAAATTCTTTAATTTTAATTGATATCAGAAAAAAGCTATATATTAAAGCTTTATATTTGAAAAGGTAAATTTAAAATTAGGTTTGGTTTTAAAATAATAAATTTAATGTTCTTTGTAAATATATTTTCATTTTGGATTAAGTTAGAAATGCAGTAAAATTGATAAAATGAGTATATGGGAGTACATGCATTTTCATAGCATTTTTAAGAAAAGCTAATAATTTGTCTTTGTGAAAGGTCTTAACATTTTTCTCAAATAGAAAAATGTTCTATTTAATTAATAGCTTTAATTTTTTTTTTTTTTTCTAGTTTAACCATTTTTCATTTATTCATTTAGTGTAGTTTCTCTTATTTAAAACTAAGCAAAAAGTTTTTTGTAACAATCTTGTCCAGTGAAACTATTCTTTCTTGTAGATTTTATTTGAATGTTTTTACTTATAAGCTTCATAAGAATGGAAAAAATAAAAAGTATTTTTAAAACCAATCATTCAAAAATTGCATATTTTGAACTTTTTATCCCAATAAAGTTTTAGTAGCTGCTTTATTTTTCTTAATTACATTTATGATGCAGGTTGTTTTTCTTCTTAATTTTTTAGTTTGGGCAAGATGAATATATCCTATTATCTCCAAATGCTTCTTCTGATAGAAGTAGGTGTGATTTATCAAATACCACCCAGGAATTAGTTTTGACTGATGCTAATTACATATTCAGAATGGTTTTCAAGGAAGATTCTGTTAAAAATGCTTTTGTACAAAATATTACTCTATCCTATACGTTACCTGAGCAATCTGGTAAGTTATAATCTTTAATATAATCTTATTTTTTATTCCAATTATATATATTCAAAAATATTTAGTCAATAAAAATAACTTACTAAATTTGCTTATTTGTAATTATATTTTTTTATTTACAGATACTGTTTATAATGATTCGAAGTTGTTTGCTGTAAAAGTTGGAAATTCTTACCGGTGCCGAAGCATGGAGGATGTTAGTCTTGCTAATAATGTAACTATGCAGATTTTCAATATTCATCTTCAGGCTTTTGGAGAGCAAGGAAATGCTGATTTTGGTCCTGGTGTGTATGATTATTTTTAATTTCATTTTAAGACTAACTGTGTAATTAAAAGTTCATGAATATTAAAAACATCAGTTAGTGAAAATATATTACAGCTTTTAAAATCTTTATTGATCTTTTTTCTTTTTCAATGCATATGTAGAAGTTCTATTCTTTTCTGTGTGTGATGTTACAAACTGATGTGATAGTAGTTTGTTAGTAACGTGAGCTAACATATTTTTCATTTTTTCTCATTCTGCTGTTATTAAATATATTCTCTGCTTTTTAAATTCTTTAATCATTATATAATGCATAATACTTATATAAAATATGAATAAAAATTTTACTTTCTGATTATGTGCATCCTTACCTAAACTATAAAAAAAAGTATTCATGAGGCAATACTGTACGCTGCCAAAATAGTTATGTGGCAACCCATGATGTTACCAAAATGTATTTATGTGGCAAGCCAGGTATGTATGCAGCACATGTGTACATGCGAAGAATAGTGTTGCATGAAAATTGCAGAATTTCTTCAGAAAGGTAATTGTGTTACCAATGTTTCTTGCTTTTTTAAGTTTACTGTTTGATTGCTCTTATATGTTATACTTTGTGCATCACTTTGAAAATGACTTTGGTGCTCTATTGTTATCGGGACCAGATTCAGAAATGTAGGTATGTGTTCATTCATGTACACTGCGCAGAAAAACAAAGGTACAGTTCTATATCTCCCATTCTGCTGGGCCGATTGACAAAATTCAAATTGCAATTGTCATGTCTCAAAAGCACGACTTAGGATATATATTAGATTTATATATGGCATCGTTCTAACATAGGTATTTTGACACAAAATCAGACTTTTTCTGAAATAACATACCAATTTTTTTACGTACCATATTCCAAATCGCGCTTTCGAGACATGAAAAACGTAAGTTGAATTTCGACAATCAGCCCAGTAAAATGAGAGATATAGAGCTGTCCTCCCCTTTTTTTCGCAGTGTACATATATGCACTTACATGCATGCATATATATGTTTCTGAATCTGGTCCCGATAACAGAAGACTTGGCTTGGCAAAAAAAAATTTCGATCTTGCTAATGGATGTGTTGTGGAAAGAACCCTGTTTTCCTAAGAAGTTTGCCAATAAGTTCACAAATGCTTTCCAGATTTGATGATTTTGAGTGGGAGTACAGATAATCAAAATCTTAAATATAAGGAAAAAAATTACTGTTCTGAGTATTTTATTTATTAGGTCTAAAATAGTTGAAATACTTTCACCTCTCATGAAATAAGTTAAAATTTAATAATTTGATAAATATCAGGATGTATTTTGCGAGCATCCTTTATGCTCATAATTATTTATTGTGATATAAATTTCATTGACATTTTCTAAGAAAGTTTTAACTTCTTAATTTGTTTTAATGTATTTATATTGACTATATTCAAAGTAACTTCCTTAGCCAAATTAAAGCCAAGTAAAATTCATTTAATTAAGTTTAACTTTCATTCATTAAAAAAATTATGCTGGATATGAAGAATTAAAGAACTTTTGTAGTTCATTCAATAAAAGAATAAGTACTATGTAAAATGGCATTTTCTAAAAATGAATGTTATGAAATATGTTGAAGGAGTTGAACCAGTTTTTCAATTCTTTACCTGAATGTAACTTAAAACTGTTGAGAATTGGTATTGGTGGTGGGGGTTATAATATACTATTTTAATTTGCAGTTATATTACTAGACTGTAAAATTTAAATATTTTTGATTTATCAGCTGATATATATTTAAATTTCTTTATGCACAAACTGTTACTTTTTCCTGATAACTGATTTATAGTCTATACTTTAATATCATGCTTCCTGTATTTTTTAAGAGAATTGTACTCTGTTTCTAGTTCTAAATCATATTTCTTTTTGGTGGGATAATTAAAGCTGGCTTATTTCATACTTAATATTTATCATTATCTTCATAATTTAATTGTGTGCATTCTTCTTTTTATTGCCTGTCATGTGATAGCTCCAAATTTGAAGTTTTCATGTTAAATTTTGAAATTATGTGTGGCTGTATTTAATGCATATAGATCTGGAAAGAAATTTTTCATGTTACTGTCACCTATCAACTAGTAGTTTTAATATAAGTAAGGCATGTTATGCTTGATTGTCAAGGCCATTAAGTTGGAGCAAATCGCGAATCAGCTCGAAGATTATCAAGAAGTGCGCTTTTGTAGAATTAGACAAAAGCAAATTTTATTTACATATTTTGCTAAGAAATTCTCAGAAAAATTATAACCAAACATTTTATTAGATGGGAAATAATATGCGTGACATACCTCATTTCTGGATTGATTTGCTGTTGGTCATTATAAATTGATGTTTTTAACGAAATTTTTGGCTAATCTTTGGAATATGGTAACAGGTAGTTTGGCGACATTTTGGTAAGGCGATAAAGGTTACTAGCTAGGACTCTAGCCGTGTACATGGATAAAGTCAAGAGTGCGTGCAGTGCCATTTTTGTGCAATTCTGGGATGTTTTTTTAAGTGAAAATTGGTCGACATGTACATGAATATCGTGTATGTGGAATTCTTAAAAACGCGGCAAGCAGTTTGCGATTCTGCACTTTCTCCCAATTTCGCACCTAATCTTCGTCATGATTAAGCACTTTTGTTCCATAAAAGTTCTAGCATAAGCGTAATTTGGCTAGCAGATTGTTGGGAAAAAATGTTCAGTTTAAAAAAAAAAAAAAAAAAAAAAAAAAAAATGCTCTTTACTTCGTCAAAACAAAATGGCATCCAAACAAAAACTAGCAGGTTGCTGTAGCAGGGTTGGTCGCCAAATTTTCGCCAAAAAATTGCCGAGTTACCATAATCCAAAGATTAACCAATTTTTCCTATCTTTTTTTTAACATAATCTAAGAATTTGAAATTTTTATCTTAAATTGAAGTATAGAATTGTAATTTTTTTTGTTGTTGTTTTGTTTTGTTTTTGTTGTTTATTTTAATTGTGAATTGTGTCATTCAGTGCTCTAAATTCTGTAATTCATTAAATTATTGCATACTTTCAGCTGAGCAGTGTGAAGCTGATGATGAAGTGAGTGATGTGATCCCCATTGCTGTTGCTTGTGCCTTGTGTGCTCTTATTGTTATAGTATTAATTGCCTATCTAGTTGCACGTCAGCGAAGCCGCCAAAGGGGTTACCAATCTGTATAGAAATTTTGCTAGATAGTCCTTTCTTCAGCTGATTTAATATCCTGAATTTTCTTTTGAAAGTTCTTGCATTGTAGCAAGATTATCTTCTTTTGGAAGAAAGAGCATAGTGCCACAACTGTATATGTTCTTTAACCTTGGAAAGGCATCCTGCATAGCCATATTTTTTGAAAAGTATGAAAATATATAATTTATCACATAAGAAATGAGGAATTCTGTAGGGACCAGATATTACTTTAAGGTACTAGAGTTTTAATGCATCCACTTAAATTTTAATAATTCTTAAAAGGTCACATTATTATGTTTTAAATGTTATAAATGTTATTAGATTTACTTTTTACTGTTTTGTTGTTTGTAGTTTTGTCTTCTAATATACAGTCCATTATACAACTGCATTTCTGTATTACATTAGTATTTGTAAAATATTCTTAGAAAATCTTGTAAATATCTGCAATAATGTCTTTATAAATATCATTTTAGTGCATAGGACTTGTCCAAGTGTTCATTTTTGTTAATGTTCCCCTGAAATGATTGTTTTAATAAAGTCCTTTACCTGAAATTTGTCTTTATTATGAAACTACAAAGAGGATTTACCTAAATATTTCCTTTTATACTCGAATTAGTTTCATATTTAAAGTATCATAGAATTACGACATTTACTACTCAAATGTTTCAGACAGTTATTGTACTTTTTTTCCCAAAGTGATTGGAAAGCAAGCGTATGCAATCCACGTGTAGTTTCTTAAAAAGTATATACCGTATATTCTGGCTTATAAATGGCATCGATGATTTCAAACTAGATTTTTTCTATTTTTAGGTATATTAGCCACATAATGCACACCCTTTTCCTTACGTAGAAATCGGAATGCTTGAGGAAGTAAATAATTCTTCAAAGAAGGTGGGCTGTCCACAAGAATATTATTCTAGGACTTTAAGAAAAGGGAGACATAATTTGGATAAGAATGCTTCCGTCCGAAATAGGGGTCAGTTGGTTTATCATGATTTTTAAGTGAACATCGAGGGCTATAATAGGTCGCCGTTACTTTAGTTGGTTTTAGTTTATGTGATTATGGCAAAGCCTCGTGGGCTCTCTGCCTAAGGTGAGCGAGGCCTTCTTGGAGTTTCTAAGGGAAATTGATTCGTGTACACATTATACATGAGGAAAACGTCCATGCGGCCAGCCCATTTGCGGGATTCGGACCAACTACCAGTGTTCAGCGGCTTTACCGCTCGGCCGTGGTGGGTTTACTTTAATTGAAATGCAGTGGATGTAGTATTCCTTTTAGTATTAAATATGACTACTGCCAAATGAAGCAAACTCAATGTCCCTATGCTGCATAGGGGCGGTGGAATGTTTTCGGATTTTTTAATTAAACTAATAATTTTGAATTAAACACGAAATCTAATGTGTTACACTGTCTTCCGACCCCTATAATTTTTTTTTTTTTTTTTTTTGAAAATTTTGTACTCTTTGCAAAAAATATAAAACACGAAAAGTTTGACTCTCGTATGTCAAAAATTTATTGAGCTATTTAATTTCAGAATTTGCGATATTTGATATCACTCTTGCATTTGAATTGAGGGGTTGATTATTAAATAAATTAGGATAATTTGAGGTTGATTTCCCTCTCTCCCTTAAATGCTGTCAAATGATTTCGATAATAACCATCTTTTGGAAAATAAAAATAATAACATTGACTAAAAGTTTTCTCAAAAATCTGCTCGCCATGTAATCTCTTCTCATCAGAAAGCTTTTTATAAGTACTATTTTATTTCTAATAGCATACAAATGCAGACATTTCTCTCTTCGATTTGTGTATGGCTCCAGAATATCATTCCCGATTTCTATATTAGACAGCAAATAACAGAAGCTTGTATACAAGAGATCTAAATGAAATTATAATTCCGCTAAGTATCCCTTACCCTAACCAGGGGGTTTTATGCCGAAAACGAACAGTCTCCCACCTACAAATTACAAAGCATGGCAATACGCAGTTTATTGTAGGAAACTTTACAGTGCTACTAAATATATTGTCTATCCCCTTCCCATAATTGTAGAAATCATTTGCAAAGTGAAATCCACAAAGTGCATGACTACTTTAGATCTGACAGGATACTTTTAGATTTGGCGTAAAGCCTAAAGACGGTCCGAAAACTATACCAGTCCTGGGTAAGAGCACGTTTACTTATTTAGATGATATAATAATTACTAGTGAGACGATTGACGAACGCAGTAAGGAATTACACGAAGTATTTTCCCTTCTAAACGATGCAGGAATAAAAGTAAATGCCACAAAATGTCAATTTGTGACCATGGAACTTCGTTATTTAGGATATAAAATATTGAAAAAGGGAAGTGGAACAGAAAATTTAAAAATTACTGCTATAAAAGAGTAAACTCCATCTAATACTGCTAAGAAGTTATCTTAATTTTTAGGCATGTGATCATATTGCAGGATTTTTCTTGGTTACAAATTTACTTGGTCGGCAGAAGCAAGTACTACTTTCAAGTAACAAAAACAAGCATTAATTCTAGCAGAGGTATTAAAGTTTCCTGAAAGCGATGAAAACTTGGAAATCGCTGCGGTTGCCTCCCATTATGGAGTGGGTGCTCTTCTAAATCAAAATGGTCAACCAATTGTATATTTTAGTAAAACTCTCAATCCTACTCAGAGAAATCATACGGCTACAGAAAGAGAAATCATAGCAGTTCAAACATGTAGAATATATTTTGAGAAAGATTCCCATTATAATATATTCGGATCACAGGCTGTGCGTCGCTTGTACTGAAGAAAGAATTTAGCCCACCAGCGGGCGAGCGGTAACGTCACTGAACACTTGTGGTCCGAGGTTCGAATCCCGCGAACGGGATGGCTGCATGGGAGTTTTCGTGGTTTTCCCCACGAACGAGTATACGAGTAACGTGTATACGAGCCAGCTTCCCTTAAAAAGTCCTCCACGAAGGCATCCCTTCCTTAAGGCAGATAGCCCTTGAGTGCTTTGCCATAATCTAATAAACCAAACCAAACCAAGAAAGAATTTATTGCCAAGACTGATTAGATGAGTCCTTAAAGTTCAAGAATTCAACCTAATCATTAAACATACACCTGGGAAGGAAAATGTAATGGCCGATGCGTTGTCAAGAATAAAATTAGACGAGGAGGGGAATGCGCTTAAATGTGCTATGCTTACAGCAAAAGGCCTTGATTCTCGTGAAACTGTTATCTCTGAATTACAAACAGAGGCTGAATTTAAAGACATGCATATCCAAAAGAACCCTGACCATTTTGATCATCAGGACATTATGACCATAAGGAATAGAGTGCTAAATATGAAGTCATTAACAGCCTATTATGCAAAAATTACTGAGAATAATGAATTCAGACTGGTTATCCCAGGCAGTTTAAGGTGCATTCTGCAGGAATTGTGTGATTAGGCGATTTCAAGTCACTTTGAAATAAGGAAAACGGTACAGCAAGTTCGCAAGGCTGTTTATTTCCCACAGCTACAATAGTTTATTAGTCACTATGTCGAGTCATGAGATATTTGCCGGTTAGTTAACGATAATAACTATCTAAATATTATAAAAGGTATTTTTATATCCTTTAGGTATATGGTATATACCTTCAGGTGTATCTTAATAGTATAAAAGCTACTTTCCTAAAGGAATTGATAGGACTAGACTTATTAGGTCCATACTCCCGTAGTGAAATCAATAAAAATATATATTTAAACATTATTGTGGATCCTTTTTCTAAGTGGGTAGAAAAAGTGCCTCCCCCTCAAAAGAGCCTTTTCAAAAATTGTTAGAAACATGGAGCTCCATTAAAAGTAATTTCGGATAACGGGGAAAAGTTCGTTAGTCAAATATTTGAGGCACTATGCAAGGGGTATTTAAAAACAGTACCTTATCATATACAATCAAAAGTCGTTAATCCGGACTCGTCGGGACTTCGGCGATTCCGGATTATAGATCATCAGTTTAAATCTGGTAAAATGGCATGCAGAAATTATAAAATTAAAAATATGAAACCGTAAATTACGAAATAAAGAACAATTATGATCTAAAGGTTATCAAAATTTACAAAAAAAGTTTAATATTTATTTGTTTACTTTATTAAACATTTCTTTCAATGTAAGTTGTTTAAGTTGCTTTGTTTTTTATGTTATAATACATTCTCTTTAATTCTATAAACAGATATAATTTCTTGTTCAGTTACAAAGTTCCGCTGTTCAAGTCCTATAATTGCTGTGTCAAGAATACCGACTAATTTGTCAATCGAAATTTTTTCGTTTTCAATAACCTCTGTTACTTTCTTCGCTATCGGAAGCGAATTATAATGACGAGGCACTTGATTTAAATCATATCAAAGACGAGATGAAATACTACATTGAGTAAGCAATTATAAGCCAAATAAAATAAAAACATCTGCCCTTAAGATAAGGATAGTGCTGACAGATCAACTTCCAATTCATTGCACGCCGCCGGCCGCGGCGTTAAAGATAAACAAAGTTTAGATAAACAAACGTTAAAGTTTAGATAAATAAAGGATATGCTTTTATCCATTTTTTGCAGCAATTCCACTTTTTGTTTAATGGACTCCGAAAGATACTTTCGCTTTGTATATCCTTTACATATTAGTAAATATATATCGGAAATTCTATTTGACATAATCGAAAGTTCAAGCTTACTTTTATAAAATTGCTCTAACAGTCTGCAAAAAATATTAATCCGGATCCAATTCGAAGATTAAGGAACAACGCAATCTGCAACATTAACGAAAATAGATAATTAGATAATTTTATCTTAGCTTATCCTGTCCGTTATACATCAAACGCGCATTCGTAAATGTATTTTGCGCACACGCAAATTCGCAGCGGTAAAGGTCTTACGCTCATGCGTCAACGCGACACATGCGCAGAAAGTTTGTAGCTTTGAGGTCCGGATTATAGATCATTCCGGATTATGGGTGTCCGAATTAACGACTTTTGACTGTACCTTAGAAATGGTGGCCCCAGTCAAACATTGTAAAGCGGGTAAATAAGAACATAGTTTGAGAGTAAACATTGTAAAGCAGGTAAATAAGAACATAGTATGCATTGTTAAGTAAAACTATTATAAGCGCTGGGATGACTGAGTTAATGAATTAGCATTTGTTTTGAGGTCATCTAAACGTGATACGACAGGGAAGACACCAGCAGAGTTATTTGGAAGAAAATGGGTTACCCCGTTGTATAAACTAATTTTGTTCTAAAAAGTATATCAGAATTTGAGAAAGCTGACATCTAAATATTAGTAGTCGTGGCTATTAAAATTTCCGATATGTAAAGAAGTGAACTCAAACTCTATTACGATAAAATGTGTGGAAACAATAATTTCAAGGTGAGAGATAAGATTTTGAAAAGGAAACATTCGTTATAATGTGCAACAAACGATACAGTGGGAACGTTTTGCCAAAAATTTGAAGGCCCATATGCAATTCAACACATACGGGGAGCAGTCATATATTTAAAGAATAAAAATGGGGAACAGGCAGTCGCTAACTCAGACGAGGTGAAGCGCTTATATGAGCGTGTTGGCGTGCCTACGCTTAAAGATATTTTGCAGTACCAACAACTACCGGCGACAAAGTTCCAGCTACATCAGAAGTACACATCCCCAGAAAGAAAAGAAAAGGGACTACAAATCGTGAAAAATAATTTAAGAAATTCAAAGTGAAACCTCCAAAAGAACAACAGCACCAAAAATAACAACTACTAGGCTTAAGAAATAAGAAATTTCAAGACTGCAATGGAAAGACTGATATTCTAAGAAATCCAGCGAGCAAGTAACAGATAACCTGCGCAAGCTCAGAGATTGGACAAGAGTTTAAGTTCCGACTACAAACTGCACAACCCTGCGACAAAGATGGCCATCGGAGCAGGATTCATCACACGGGGCCGCGAATATTCCAACAATTCGGTCCGACAAGAGGCTAAGCAGAAACAACAATTCAGATGTTAAATACACAGATTGCGAAGCGGGCTGCGGAATCAGAGTCTTCTAAACGACATAGAAAAATCAGGAAAGACTAAGAAGGGATTGCCAAATAAACCCAGAGTGTGAAACACGACCTAGGGGACCACTTCGCGTACACTATACTAGGATACTTCCAACCTGGGAAGAGTCTCACCAAGCGGATGGGTGATCACCAGAAAAATGAAAAATAAATGAAATTTATTTTTCTTCGCTGATTCAGTTTCTGTTTTGTCGCAAAGTGCAACAGTTGCTATTTATTTTAAGTTTTGCCGCAGGCGACGTCATTTCAGTTAAGTATCAAGATGCTCTGAATTTAATATGCATTCCTTCGCCAAGATATTAAGTTAGTCTAGAAATGCAAATCCTGTTTTAGTCCAAAAGACAGGTGTTGAGGAAATGTTGACGAAACTGTAAAGTAACTTTAAGCAACTTACGTACATATGATGTAAAGTATAACCTGAATTTTCCTAATATAAAATGTATTGTAAATGTTCTGTTTAATAGTTTAGTATTGCAAGCGTTACAGTTCTGTTAATATTGTGTTAAAGTAAATGCTTGCATAATTGTAAAAATTGAAATCTTGAAGTGTGAATGAAGTGTTTAAATGTAAGCTAGCAAAGTAAGATAAAGTTAAGTTAAAAGCAAGAGCTAGTAGTATTCATGAAATTAAAAGGCACATAAAAGTTCAGTCACCTATTTTGTTAGCACATTAGTCTAAGGTCTAGTGTGTCCAAGATGTAGGACCTGGGTTAGATAGCAGTGTTGTAAGGACAATTGCTAATACATTTCAGTGCATTTTACTGGAGAGCAGAGGAGAAGAAAATTTAATTGTAGTATAAGGTATTTCTCCCGCCTTCCTAGCATGCGTTCGTGGGTAGTGGTTCTGCACGCTGGGCCGGTATTCCAGATATCCGTGGTTCGATTTCCAGTGAAGGCGTTTGCTCATTTTTCATCTTGCCTGCTTCCAAAAAAAAAAAAAAAAAAAAAAACCCTAATGTCTCTACAATGGCGCCCGAACTAAAAGGGTGTTGGGTGAGGATTCTACACACCCAGGATTTGACGACTGGGTTCCCTAAAAACCCCAGTCGCCCTTTAAAAAGGGGAGTATATAAGGTATTTATCCCACTTTCCTAGCATACCTTCAAGATGTAGTGGTTCTGCACGCTGAGCCGGTTTTCCAGAGGTCCGTGGTTCGATTCCCATCGAAGGTGTTGCTAATTTTTCAGCTCTCTTGCTTCCAAAAAATTCTAGTGTCTCTACAATAGAATTAATGAAAGTGCATGAAAGTTCTGATAAAATTAAATGGAAAATTTGGATAAAGTGATTTGAATAGAAAATGATGTGCATTTTGCTAATCACGTCTCCTAAATTCTTTTCCCTTCAAGGTGACTGGATGGAGACCAACCGCTATTGTGTTATGAAGCTTTATATGTCCACAATTCCAGACGTTGTAAAATTTATTCTATAAGTAGTTGTAAGTTCTATTGCTTGTAATAAGTTGGCTTTTGATTAGTTAAAATTTAAGATCTTAACAAGGTCATTAAAGATCATCGTTGCTATTACTTAAATTCTGTCGGGTAAAATTGTAAGATATTTATGTTAATTAACCAGTTATTTTATGTCTCGAACCTTTACTGCGACTTCTTCCTCTCCGTTTTCGTGCCAGAATGTGAATTTAACTCACGTTTATTTAAGTGAGGGTTTGAGATTGTTTTAGTCAGAGTGTTTTCCGCCTGCTGAAAGCCAGGTTACTAGTTGTATTTTACGATAAGCAATCCTGTCTTCGGCGTTGCTTTAATCTTGCCAGTAGAGTTGTCACACCAGTGTAGGTTAAGAGCCAACTTGCGTGTTTAAATAAATATCTCTGCATAATCTTCTGCTAAATAAAACATAAATTTAGTTTTAATTAAAAATTATACTTTTAAGTTCACGCCATAAATGATGGCTTATTTCTCAGCAACGGGAGTACCTTCTGTTCAAGTTATTGAGTTCTTAATAAAAGGGGTTTTACACCCACAGTAGTTTCTATCTGCTTATCTAGACATAGCGATAAGTCGCTTAATTTTACATAGGAGTCTTGACTCGGTGTATGTTACCAATAATAAGTTGAGTCTGTACAACCTTATACCTGAAGCCTAAAGAGTTTTGGAATCAGATAATATTTGTGGACTTCATGTTGAAGATGAATATGATCAATATATCCTATGATAAAAAAGCCGACGAGGGCACTGCACATTTTTCTCGTCTCCGGCATTAAAAAAACAAAAACCTAATTACTTTACAAGTTTTACTCTTTCAGTTAAACATAGTGGAAGTAGATATATGGTCTGGGACTCTATGAGTGCTTGTGGTGTTTGAAATCCACTTTTTAATGATGGCAAAGCGAATAAAATATGTTTAAACATTCTGAAACAAACCTTGAAATAGGCCCCCCCCAAAAAAATGACATATTCTCGCATTTCAAACTTAATCATGATTATGATAAAGCATAATCTTATGATATTTGATTCTTGCGATTTCAAAAATAAAATATTTGACTAAAATATGAATAACATTTTAAGAAGCCAAATGTAGGATAAAATTGTGTAAAGCAATGGGCACAATGATAAAACTGTTTAAAGCAGTGTATGCAATTCATCCTAAGTTAAAATGTCGGTTATACATCTCTCTTATTTATATATATCTTTTCTGAACGGAACATTGAAAGGCGTGTTAATTGTGCTTTACTGTATTTTCTCTTTTAATATATGCAGTTTTCAAACGCATCGTAGTCCGAGTTACAAAGTATTCCTCCGAAAGAAACGCAATTCAAATAAATAAAATCAAATTCTGGAAAATTTATAATAATAAATATATTAAAAATGCTCAATTCGAAGGAATTAATAGAAAATTTTAAAGCAATTATCTGAAGAGACAATGCAACACAAACAATTAAAAGTATAAAAATTTAAAAATTACCTAAAATAATAACTATGACAAAAAATATATATAAAGAAAACTATTTGAAAAAAATAAACGCTGAACCTTTATTTACGCAGTTCGAATAGGTAAATAGAAAATTTTAAAACAGTTATTCGAAAAAAACCATGCAACTTAAACAATTAAAATGGAATTCGAAAAAGAAAAAATTACTTAAAATAATAAGTTATAATTAAAAATATAATATAAAGAATATTATTTGGAAAAAAGGAACGATGGTGACTTTTTTTCCTCTCACGGAAGGAAACTAGGTTGCCATATATTAAGAAGTTCGCCAAGTGAACTATTCTTGGCGCAAACTGACAAAAAAGTGCCAACATAAATTTGTGAATTTCTCCGTAAATTTCGCTCCAAAATTTACAAAATTTCATATTTAGGCGTAATTTGAGTCGTAGAATCCAAATATGTAAAAAAATTGGTATGTTATTTCAGAAAAAGTCCGATTTTGTGTCAAAATACCTATGTTAGAATAGTGCTATATATAAATCTAATATATATCCTAAGTCGCGCTTTCGAGACATGAAGAACGCAATTTGAATTTTGTCAATCGGCCCAGTAGATCGGGAGATATAGGACTGTCCCATTTTTTTTTTGAGCAGTGTACATTACGTGGATAGACTGGAATTTTCTTGAAACGCACCTGGAAAAGTCAGGGAATTTCATTCTCCTGTTTGAGTGGCAACCCTGTTTATTGTATTTTTTATTTTACATAATCTGGTTTTAGTGATAATATTTTTAAGGATTGCAATCGTAGTGATAATATTTTTATGGATTACAAGTAAAAATTAAAATACGGAAAGAGCATAAGTTGAAATGGAAAGAGCATAAGTTGAAATGGAAAAAGCATAAGTTCTATTGATTGCAACCTTAACCAGTTTTATATAAAGTGACAGATCAAAATAAAACGATTCCAGTTTAGAGTTTCGGATGGAAATTTATGATTTAATGCGTATAAAATGAACAAGATTGAAGAGATTCTTGTTTCACCGTAAACGGCGAAATGCTGGCAGTTAATAATGTTCGGGCCATCAACAGTATTTCCATTAAAAGAAACTATTAAGAAATGGGTTTATTGCCGTTAAATTGCTCATTCTGCTAAGCAATAATGGATTAACTGAATTCGAAAGATAAATTAAAAATCTTAATGTTTTGTCGAATGACAGCGCTCTTAAGAATTATGTATGCACGATACACGCAGAAGATAAATCAATACTTTACATTTCGTGCACCGGTAACATATGCCAAGGCGAGTGGATTATATCCATGGTAGCGTAATGTAATGAACGTAACGTAACTTAATGGTGCAGAAATGGAATGCTTCCGCTTAAGAAGTTTCTAACCCCCCCCAAAAAAAAACTGATATTAATTAAATAAAAAAAAGTTGAAAGAAATATAAAAGAACTACACGTAGTCAACCGATCACCTGCAAAAGTATTAATATGATAACTTTTACATAAATGCTATAACTCTAGTCAAAAGGAAAGAGACGTTATTGACGTTTAAGTTAATATTTATCTAATAACAAATCAATTATTTTTTCAATTGACATTTCGAACTAAATTGTACATGTGATACCTCAAAATAATGTGTCAGCCTATTGGTTAGGTGGGTCAAAGATAAATTGAGAGCCACTAATATTACGGCAGAGTTAAGAAACTTGTTTTAATTAAATTGCAGAATTTAGCACATTCTCGGGATATATAAAAAGATATGATTAAGCGACCGAATTCTTTCAAAGGTACTCAGTGCCTACTTTCCTTTTTTTAATGGATTAAAAAAAAGAATTATGAAAAATTACGATATCGTCTCAGGAACCTTTAAAATCCAAGATCTATGGTCCTAGGTGATAATCAGACTCTGAAGACTTAGTGAATGAAAACTATTAGCTAATTGATGAGATCCAATTCATCTTTAGCCTGAGCTTTTAAGGCAATTATTTTATAATTGTTTTCATTTTTCATCAATAAAGAGCGCCAGTAGCTTAACATTCTTCCTGTCATTCTTATCGCCTTGTCTTCTCATATCCTGCCTCCTTTTTTCGTCATTTGCACTTCTGCAGCTGAAGAACAAAGTTTTACATTTAAACCTTCAAAACTAATCCTGAAAATCTATGAATATTATGCCGATTCTTGTTGCTTTAACTCCCAAAGTAGTGCCATAGCTTGTATTCTTTGAAAGAAAGAGTTTATTTATTTATTTATTTTTTTAATTTTATTTGTCCAACTGATATCTTCTGTTACAGACAAAGGCAGATCTATAGGGTACTGCAAAGGGTCACCTCTACATTAAGGAGGTCATAAATATCTTTTCAAATTAAATAAAAAATAACAGTAAGTAAAATAACTCTTACTTTAGACGAGGTGCTCGAAAATTTCAAGTGCAGTAGGTTGCCTGTTTCATAAATCCTCTATTGGTAATAGAATCAAAGATTGAACAATATTGATTAAAATGGGAGATAATAATCCTAAACTTTCTTAAAAAAACCAGTTTTGGTGGCGAAAGTTTGTATTTTGCTTAACAGACAGAAGGAGATTTGCCTCAGCCAAAGAAATTTGCTTTCAGATTTATTTGGTTTATTTGAATACAGCGAAGTATTCCAGGACTGTCTGCCTAAGGCAAGAGATGTCTTCGTTGGGAATTTTCTAAGGAAAACTGACTCGCATCCATGTTACACACAGGGAAAACCACGAAAACGCTTATTCAGCTAGGCCGTTCACTTATATTCGAACCCAGGTCCAACCCAATGGTCAGCGTCTTTATCACTCACCTTCTAGTGGTCAATTTACATTTGGCAATTTTAAGGAAAGACAGTATTGGAGATTTTTTTATTAGCGAGTAATGATTCACAAAGAATTTTCGCTTATAAAGGGAGGTAGTAGATTTTATATGCTCTACAGGAAAGCAATAGACCTAACTTCTAAATAGATTTCATCACGCTTGGTTAGAAAACACTGAATCAGATAACGGAATTTCATTATCTCTTTCCACAATGCAATAGTCAAGCTTTTAATTGCGATGAAAAATGGAACTTTTACTAACGAACCGCTTATTCACTTGAGGTGGAAGCTTGCGAACTACTTTCTGTTTCTTAAAATGAAATCTTACGTTAACAGATAAAATTTTGAAGACTATTTTAAAAATTCAGGAAAGCATAACAAGAGAATGATAGAACATAACAACCGGCTTCTGCAAAAGCATCCAGAAACTCCATATCGAGAGTGGGCATAATGTATATAGAAGACTAAGCAATGCGAAAAAGCTGTTTTCCCAAATACTAGTTTTTATGAAGCGAGCAGTAAAACTTTGTAGGCATACTGTGTATTTACTTCTCTTTCACGTTCGTAAACTTATCGTCCTGCTTTTACTACTTTGAAATAAGTGATGTCACGAGCTCGTGACTCAATTTCAAGAAGTAGTGACTATATATACATTATTTCTCAAAATCGAATCATATCATAACATTTTGAAAGTGGAATGTCAATATGTTACTGTAAAGCAGTTTGCGTTATCTTTTCTTTTATCATTCCGCTTGTTAAGTACAAAAGTCAATTTGTCCCTTCGGAATTGGAATACTGATTGAGAGAAAAGCAGGACTTTAAAATGGGTAAAAATAAATTGTTAATAAATGGCCTGACATTTTATCACATTTATTTGAAATTACACAACTTATATCTCTTTGATACCGATAATTGCTAAAATTTTCATAACATAAATTTCCAATATATTGCGATGAAAAGTACGTCAGACAGTAACAATACTTTAATCTCTGAATTTTTATATTATTTATTACAAATCAGAAATGCACGTCTTTCTTCTTCTTCTTCTTCTTCTTTTTTTTTTTTTAAATCAGTAGTTATCTATTTCGATATTTCGTCATTAGTTATATTTTAAATTTCCAGGTGATAATCAGTATCCAAGGTGCAAATCTAAATAAATCATTATTTCACTTTTTTAAATCAAAAAAAATTTTACATGTAATTACTATAATCGACCTTCTTAAAAGCTTTTTTTATTTTCTTTCTTTACTTATTAATTCTTGTATACTCATTTAAACAGAAATTTTCTAAAACGGCCAAAAACGGAGTCTTATCAAAGTAAACACTTTCGAGTCCATATTATAATGCATCTTGTAATTTTACTAAATGATCTAAAAAGATAGCTTCAGGTTTTATTACTCTAAATACTGACTTAGAGCATGCGCTTTCTATTAGAACTTAAATTTAATCGGCTCCAGGGATGGAAGAATTCTGTAAATACAAAATGTAAATTTTTAATGGTATTCGTTGAAAAAAATTTTCTAATTAATGAAACATTCATTATAGTTCAATAAGTATGAAATAAAATTATTCAGTACATTTACGCATGAAATTTCTAGAGATATATGTTATTAATATTTCCATAGTGCCAACTGCATATAAACTTAATAACGAATGTTGTTTCACCAAAGTGGAACTGATAAACGACGAAATGAGCATTTTTTTAAAGTTACTTCCTAAATTTGATCTGAAGATTTTGAATTTCATATAAAGGTTTAAAACGAATAGGGCACACTGAAATTAAAATCTTTGTGAGTTTTTCACTTAAAGTTTTGGAAGTTTTTGCTTTTAATTAATTAAAGCAAAGTAAATACCTCACTAACTGGTATTTTTGCTTTGTGGGAATCATATAGCAAGTCTCCATCCTACTGAAAGTGTAAAATTCTCTACGAAGTTGTAAAAAAATTTAGAAGTACATTTTTAGTATAAAAATTTGATTTTACAAAATATTTACCAACGTAACACCTCTTTCTTCAAAACCATATTACGCAGATATGTTATGATTCTTACCAGCAAAAAAATGCGACTCGAAACATATTTATGAGTGCCGGCATCTTCTAATTTCTCTTGCCGGCTACATTACAATGGCTACTGGCTCATTGTCGAATATAGAAAAATGAGAATCAGATTTCCTGGGATGAAAGGAAGAACTGCCCTCTAGAAACCGAGATATTTAATGATCTTTACTTCTATTAAAAGGCTGTTAAACATGGAATTAAGACAAGTTCATAATTCAACATGTTAAAACCAATGTAAAGGTTTGGAAGTATCTTCTAAACAAGGAATGTATTGTATGATATTCTCTTTGTGCTACAGTTGTGGCATCTTTCCCTCTTTTAACGAGATATATGATTGCCCTAATGCTCATATAAATTGCGTTAGACTCAGAAATCCTTCTCTATGTTATTTTGGACACTCTATGGACAAAGAACATTTAAACACATGCTTTGCATTTGAAAGTTTAATTATGTAACCTGTAACCTAGAAGTAATGGGAGGCAAAATGGTTAATGGCTTAGGTTTCATCAACTCGAAAAGCAGTTGTAAATAATATTAAATAAATACTTAAGAAATAAATTAATAGAAAGGCTACTGAAATGTGATGGCTTACAGAATGGTGACTTCTCCTGGAAATTAACTGAAAAAATAATTGAGGATACTGCAAGGAAAGTTATACCAAAACTGAAAGGGAATAAACGACATGAATCGTATGATTGTGATTGTGCAAAATTACTGAGGAGAAAAACAAAGCTTATAAACTTTCAAAAACACTAGAGAGGAGTAGAAGCAAATTATAAAGAGTTGAGAAGAAAAAAAAACTGTTTCGTATTTGGAGGAACGAGTTAGTGAGGATTGAGAAATCGAGAAAATTTTACCAGAAAAGCAATGCTCTATCTTGCTTTGCCTACTCCGGGATTATTACTTCTAGAAAAGATGATAGCGAGCTTAGAATCGATCGAGTTGAAGTGCGAAAAAGACAGAGAGAGTTCTTTAGAGCAGCGGTTCCCAACCGCTGTTCCGCGGCACACCGGTGTGCCGTCTGAAGCACCGTGGTGTGCCGCCGGGTCTGGGTGTCATGGTGCTGTTCGCCCGCTATAACTCCTCCCGTCACTCCCCCCGCCAGTGTCATAGGTGGTCACGGCGCTGTGCAGTGCTATAACTCCTCCCCCTGCCAATCTTGACAAGTGTCCGCCGTGTCCCCGCCCCCATGAGACGCAGGCAGACGCCTCACACAGTGTCAGAGAGACAACAGCTGCTTTGAGGAGAGAGACACTGATACTGCAGTGATGGACAAGTTTTTGAAAAGGAAAGAACTGGACTCTGAACAAAATCTGGAGTCAGATGAGAGCCCGAGTATGAGTGGGGGTCAAAAGAAAGCAAAGATGGTTAAATTCTCTGGCGCAAGGCAATATAGCGAAAGCTATATTTCAGTTGGATTTACTTTCACTGGAGATGAACACAAACCAACTCCACTGTGCGTGGTGTGTGGTGAAAAGCTAGCTAACAGTGCTATGGTCCCAAGCAAACTTAAACGCCATCTCCAAACGAAACACCCTTTGCTTCAAAACAAGAATGTGGACTATTTTGTTCGCCTGCGTGACAACATGGAGAAACAGGCAACTTTTATGAGAAAAACAACAAAGGTAAATGAAAGAGCTCTTAAAGCTAGCTATCAAGTTGCTGAACTTATAGCCAAGACAAAAAAGTCGCACACTGTGGCAGAGACATTAATACTTCCTGCCTGCAAAGCTATTGTAGAGGAGATGCTCGGACCTGAAGCAGCAAAGGAAATAGCCAAAGTCCCTCTCTCAAACAACACAATTTCCAGACGTATTAATGACATGTCTGCAGACATCGAAAGTGTGGTTTTGGAAAAGATCCGTATCAGTGAGAAATTTGCATTGCAACTTGACGAGTCTACTGATATCAGTGGACATGCTCAACTCTTAGCTAATGTGCGTTTTATTGATGGTGATGCAATTAGAGAAAACTTCTTTTTTTGCAAGGTATTGCCAGAAAAAACAACAGGAGAAGAAATTTTTCGGGTCACATCAGAATACCTTGAACAAGGAGGACTTAAGTGGGAAAACTCCACAAGTGTCTGCACCGATGGAGCTGCAGCCATGGTCGGGCGCACCAAAGGCTTTGTAAGCAGAGTGAAGGAAAGAAATCCAGATGTGATTATTACGCATTGTTTTTTACACCGCGAGGCCCTCGTAGCCATGTTGTGCGCATGGTAAACATTGTAAAGTCACGACCCATGAAAAGTCGCATATTTGCAGCTTTGTGTGAGGAGATGGGAGCAAAGCATAAAACCTTGCTGTTTCATATGGAGGTCCGGTGGTTGTCGCGTGGCAAGGTCTTGGTTCGTGTGTATGAGCTGCGGGAGGAACTTAAAGTGTTTCTGACAAATGAGGGGTCAGATTACGCAAAGCAGCTTGCAAGTGATGAGTGGTGTGCAAGGCTGGCATACCTGGCAGATATATTTCATCATCTGAATGAATTGAACACCCGAATGCAAGGCCGAAATGAAAACCTGCTTACAAGTACAGATAAAATAAATGGATTCCGTTCAAAGGTGCAACTCTGGCATCAACACGTGGAAAGTGGCAATCTTGAAATGTTCACACTCACCATGCAATGGCCAGGTGTTCACACTGCCGTACTGTGTGAGATAATAGTTAAGCATTTAAAAACTCTTGAGGAGAAGTTGTCATTTTATTTCTCTTCAGTCTCCACTGAATGCCTTAACTGGGTTAGGGACCCTTACAGCTCAGCATCAGTTGTTGGAAAGGAAATGACTTTACAGGAGCAGGAGGAACTAATTGAACTGAGACAAAATCGTGGTTGCAAGCTAAGATTTGCTGATCTACCTTTGGACAGTTTTTGGTTGGATACTGCCAAGGAGTTCCCCCTTCTGGCAAACAAAGCTATTTTGACATTGCTCCCTTTTTCCACTACATATCTGTGTGAGATTAGCTTTTTAAGCGTGATTGCTATGAAAACCAAATACAGAGAGAGACTGAGAACTGTTGACGAAGAGCTACGTGTGTGTCTTTCTTCGATTCCAGCCAGAATATCAGCTTTGTGTTCAGCCAAACAGGCCCAGGTTTCGCACTGAAAGTATTTTATAATTTTTCACTATTCTGTTTACTTATATTTCATAATAAAGTAATTATAAAATACTTTCTTTGTGCTTATTTGATTCCTATTCAAGAGAATTACTTTATTATAATCAATATAGGCACAGAGTTAATTTTTTAACATTTTCTAATGGTGGTGTGCCTCGTGATTTTTTTCCCCGCGACAAGTGTGCCTTGGCCAAAAAAGGTTGGGAAACGCTGCTTTAGAGATCTCTGTGAAGGTGATCTTCTACGGGATGAAGCTGATCTAAATATCGACCTGAATGTTGTTGAAAATGATCGAACTCTGGAACTTGATGCACCATCCTTATTTGAAGTGACAAAAGCTGTTGAGAATTTAATAACAACAGAGCTGCAGGACCAGACGGTATTAAGGCAGAACTTATTAATATTCACCTACCTGAACTGATTGATGCTTTTGGACTACGAAGCAGATGGCCATTGAATGGGAAAAGAGTTCCATATATTCCATTTCTAAAAAAGGAGACAATGTGGAATGTAACAACTATCGAGGAGTCACCCTTTTAAATGTAGCGTTTAAAATCTTCTCCCATATTTTATATAATAGGTTATTACCGTATGCATCTTCAGTTATTGGTAGCTACTGATGTGGATTTCAAGCTGGAAAATTTTCTATTCTTCAAATTCATTCTGTTAGACAAATAACTATGGAAAAAAAATTGAACATAATATTGATTCCTTTCGTCTTTTTATAGATTTTAAAACTGCTTATGATAGCGTATACAATGAAAATCTGTTTGAAGCTATGCTGGAATTCGAATTCCCTAGAAAATTGATTGATCTCTCTAGAATAACTTTAGAGAGAGTAAATTGCAGAGTTTAAATCATGTCTGATCTATCAGAGGCATTCTATACTGAAAGCGGGCTGAGACAAGGTGATGCCCTTACATTCATGTTTTTTAATATCGTCCTTGAAAAGGCTATTAGAGATGCCGGAATTATAACTAGAGGCACCATACTTCAGAGATCTATACAGTTACTAGCGTACGTTAATCGACATTACTGGCAGAAGTAAACCGGCGGCTGTGAAGACTTTTATTTCTCTAGTGTCTGCAGCTATAGACATTGGATTAACCATTCATGAGTGTAAAACAAAATGTATGATAGTAACTAGTAGAGCACATAAACCTCTCACTGAAAATAAATTCCTATACTTTCGAAGACGTTTCTCAGTTTACGTATCTCGGTACTATCATCTCCAATGATAACAATATTAAACTTGAAACTGACTATAGATTATTTAGAGCTAATACATGTTATTATAGTTTAAAGGAACTCTTAAACTTCTAGACAAAAATAACTCTTTATACAACTCTTATTAGACCTATCATATTGTATGGTAGTGAATGCTGGCCATTAAAAAAACAGATGAAGAAAGACTTCTAATCTTTGAAAGAAAAATATATGGCCCAGTTAGAGAAAATAATAGATGGAGAATTTTGTTTAACCATGAAATATATAAAAGATACAAACAACCTAATACTGTTGAGTCATCAAATAGTATCGTATCAGGTGGCTTGAACATATCTTTAGATGTGACAACTTGAACCATGTTGAAAAGGTGACATTTGCAAGTGTAGAGGGTACCAGGAAAAGAGGAAGACCTCGCACAGGACGGATACATTTTGTGAAGGCAGATCTCAAGACTTTAAAAATCAGTCGTTGGCGGACCGTAGCGACTAATCGGATCCGTTGGGAAAAGCTTATTGATACGGCCTTGGCTTGTGATAGGCTGTAGTGCAATTGGAGAAGAAGAAATATTTAAGAACAGAAAGCCTATAAGGTATTTCTCCCGCCTTCTTAGCATGCCTTCATCGAGTAGTAGTCAGCACGCACTCCATGGTGCGAGTCTAGGCGAGCGCATTGCTCATTTTTCACATCTCTTGCTCTAAAAATAACGTAATGTCTCTACAAACCTGTTGCTATATCTTTTGAAGACGGGCAGCTCCAGGTTTTAGATGATCGTCTCTTTTGATCTTTCCTTTTAAATCAGTTCCTATATTCAACACGTAATTTTATCTTTCAGCTGATTTCGTCCTGTCTTATACGCTTATACTGATTTGCTTGCTTATTTTGCTGAATTAGCATCCGCAAAGGCTACATGAAATATCCATAGCGTATGCATCCACAAGGACTACATGAAACATTACTGGGTTTTTGACAAATAAAAAGGTTTCAACAGCATTCTGATCCTTGTATGTGATATTTGCAATTTAAGTTTTACTAGCGATTAAATTTATATATATTTTTTTCTATAAGCCTTTTCTCGTCACAATATTCATTCAGACCGGAGGATTGTATAAATTTTAAGGGAAGCGGTTTAGTTTAAGACTAGGAAGTTGCCTTAAATAGTGATATAAATTAGCGAATACAAGCGACGCGGCTGCTTAGAGGCTCAAGGTCTTAAATAGCCCTTAGATATTCTACTGGACTTGTCATTTTTAAATTTTAAATTTAGAGAAGAAATAGAAACATACTGGAATTTTTGCTTTCATAAAAAAATATGCATAATATTTTTACTTTCTTGTACGAAGTAAAGTGTTAAGTGTTACAACAGTGTTAAGTGTTGCCATACATTTTTTTTATATCCGCTAAATTATCTCTTTAAAGATTAGCTGCATGTGCGTCCAGCTGCCTAAATTAGTTATCATACGAAAGAAAAAGTATATAATGATTTCCATGAAGCCTGCTAGTGTAATTTCATAAAAATATTGAATATTTCTTGTTAGATCTTCCCTGATTTAATGCATTTTTATTTAAATCAGCAGTATTAAAATAAGAAAAATTATTTTTAAGAGCTTTGCTTATTGCTTTTAAATCGTTTAGATTGTTAATCACATAGCTACAGTACTATTAATAGATGGAGCATGTTGTAAAATTAGTAAGCTGAAACAAATAGGTACTTTCTGGTACCGCACACGTGTCTTAGTGCATGTGAATTTGCAGACTTTATGCTTAACTGAACAGTAGCTATAGCTGTAAAAATATAAATATCTGGAGTATATATATATTTTTTCGTAAATTTCTTTTTTCTTAAAAATGCTTTTATTATTATTATTTAGGAACAGAATAAATAAAAATTATAAGATATAAAGATAGCCTAACAAATATTTCTCATCAGTTCGTAAAGTGCCAATGAGCTAAAAACTTTTCGTGGGGGCGCGAACAATCAGAAAACGCCAATGAAGATATAACAATTATCTGAATTTTTTTTTTAAAAAAGCTGTAATTTTGCCTCAACTTATTTTATTTTTTAACATACATATTTCTTATTCAATATTTATAGTATTGTATATCTTTTCCATGTTTCGGTAATTTTAATTACGTGATATAGAAAAAGACCTTAAAAATCACCCATGATGTTACTGATGCTCAGCTTTAAAGCAACAATATGTATTGTGTAACAATTGTTATAGTTGTCAGTGGCCTTTTGCTACTCTTATGTCTGTTGCGAACTTTCTGACTGAAATCAGGATTTATCGCAAAATGCATGTCTTGTTATTTATTATTATATCTATGGTTGGTCAGTAACCTTCCAGATTGAATTGAAAAGTTAAATATCATAGGTTTTACTGAATGGCAACACTCTGGTAGATGGAAAATAAAAGTATTTTATTTCCGGCAGTAGAGACCAAGTAGCCCAGTTTGTTAATTTTAACTGAAAGGTAAACATCTTACATTTTTCCAAATGGAAACAGTCTCGCGCACTGCAGATATAAAATGTTTTATTTCGACTAGCATTTCCAATGCTCGCTTTCAAATCGCTGAGTTTGTTAATCAAAAATCCATTAAATTTGTCCAAAATATGAAATAAATAAAAATATTTGAAATTCAAAATTCGGATTTTCAGGTGCAGAAGTTCAGGTGGTGTATTCAAATTATTGCAATTCAAAATTGTTATTCAATACTACGTGTATTCAAAATTTGATGGGTCTAGGTGCTCTCATTTTTCTACAATGCGAGGAACATACATACATACATATTCTTCATTATTTAGTTTTTTTTAAATGAGACATGGCGATAATATTTGATGGCAACAATACGGAATGTTGTTCGGACAAAAATCGAAAACTAGTAGCATCTCTGGTGCTAATAAAGAGTCTTTTTTTTTATTTAAGAAAAACGTTAAGTATAATGATATAAAATGTCAAAAGGAAGTATTTTAAAAGGATGTGATAGGACAATTTTTATACCTTACATTTTCAGTGGCATTAATGCTTACGAAATAACTGCATTCCTTTTTTGATATTAGAAAGAGCAAGTCATGGTGCACATGAAGATCTCTCGTTTTGTTCTAATAAATGAAAAAAAAAAAAATCTTTGCATCGCTTAAGATAAAAGTTAAACAAATGAGTACATCCACACCCCTTTTTCAACAAATATTTTTTACTCAAGAATTTGAAATGACCTTCAGCATCAAAGGTTGTTTATATTTAGGCAAAACTACGAAGTTCAGTGATTGTGCGTTATCAAAAAGTAATTTGATTCCATATCGTTTTAAGAAAAACATGTCCGTAATGTGAATTAAAGAACGAACTTTGTTAACCATCAGGCACTTAAAAGATAACCTTCATTAGCATATCTTCATATGATCCCGTAACTAAACTAAAGTAACTAAACTAAAGTGATAACTAAAGTAAAAATTTGTAAATTTAGAGAAAAATGATTTCCATTTCAAATCGTAAAAAATAGTTCTATGCCTTATAACGGTTTGCTAATCATAAAATCGTAATCATTAAACCAAGGTCTTAAACCAAGGAGGTTTTTCTTTGTCTACTGGAGGCCGGCGAATACATTTCCAGTTGTGCATTTGTTGTAAATACGGTGTTGGAAAGATAGTTATCTGAAATCTCAATTTACATTATTTTCATATCCATTAAAAACTAACATGAATAACCCGTAAGAAAATTTACAAATGTTGCTAATTAATTTACAGTGTGATATAAGTCTTATTCAATTATTTAAAGTTACAGATTTTAATAATTTTATTCATATTTGTCAAAAAATAAATAGGCTGAGTTGTGAATATTTGCACTAAGAATAATCGCTTTGTTTGAAAATATATTTATATGAGAAAATCTTTGTTTTTTTACGGTTGAAAATTAATAAGAACCCGACTGACCGATGAGTATCTGCAATACATGATGAGATTGTTTACAGTAATTTCTTCCAAGACGACAAACTTATCAGAATCGAGACGCTATAAAATGTCAAGATGTAGTAAGAAATAAAGAAGTTTATAGAAATAGATGTATTTTTATTTATGCGTCAAAAAAAAAAAAATGTCTCAGTAAATTTCCTTTGAAAAATTAGAAAGTTTTCATAATTTGATTATTTTTAATTTTAATTTAATTAATGATTAATCAAACATGTTAGAATTATTTGAAAGAAATAACAGTCTAAGAATTTAATATTTAGCTGTCAATATATTTAAACTGCAAAGTGTAACAAAAAAAACTTACAGTACCTAACTTCAGATTTCAGATACGAAATAAATATAAATTTGAAATTTTTTCCCTTGCGACATTATTATTATTATTAATAATATTTCATAAATACTTAGTAAGCGACATTTTAAGTTTATGTAGAATATTTTTTATTTTGTAAATAAAAATGTTCATTTTATTAAAAAAAATTCTGACTCGTCAGCTGTTTTCAATATCATACATTGGGACCACTGTTCTAGCCTGTGCAATTGCAGCCCTGTACAAGACCAGTATGATTGCAGACCACTATTCTAGACTGCTAAATTATGTTAGGGCTGAGATTTTTTATTTCGATTTAAGAAAGGTAAGTTTGAGTTCCTATAAAATTTCTCCTCGGAGATAGTGTGTGGTCATCATTAATAAATTTGATATTTAGACTCTGATGAAGGTAATGATCTTAACAAGAACCATGGAACATTCAGAATAATTCTTAGCATTTGCTTTAGTAAGTAACAAGCTTCACAGAGGAAGTAGATTCAATGCTTAAAAATTAAAGTAGAGAGAAAGAGATTCACAAAACCGCAGTTTCAAGGTGCAGTAGACTGTGGTTTCGCAACGTGAACGATACCGCCTGCTGGTGGACGCTAAGATAATCTATGGAAGTAGGAAGTAATTTTTACCTCCATGGGGAAGTGATTAGTGCATATTAAAAAAATATCGGAAAAATAACTGTTTAGTGAAAATTTTTCTGCGTTGTCACGCGATGTAAAACAGCGAACACTATGGATTACTTTGGGGTTACCATATAAAGGGAAAATTGGTTTTTCATAATTAAAAAAAAAAAAAAAAAAAAAAAAAAGAACTTCTATTTAATTCGATGGTCATTGGATGAAAACATACAATCTACAACTGTTTAGGTCCCTCATCTTTCTTTCATCATCATAATGCGATTATCACTTTCGATGGTAAAGCCGGCAGAAAAATTGAAACAGTTTTTTATCTGTGTAATACCGTCCTAAGAAGGCCTTAAAATGCAAGTGGAGAATAAGATCAGTCTAGAAAAGTTTGGTTGGTTATACATTTTTTAAACAAACATTTAAATGTTCGATTGATTACACAAATGTTGTAGTCATGCATCTTTGCGAAAATCATTCTTTTGAACTTTCACACATGTTGCTCCTACCAGCATGTGATTTTCAGCACATTTTCTTATATCAGTGAATGCAGGTTACAAACTAACAATATAAATTTTTAAGACATGACCACAGACGCATACAATGATATTTAGAACGAAAATGTTTCTTTCTTTATAAGCCATTGTGAATTCTGTAGCAAAAATCTGCGCATGTTTTGTTAGGCTTATTACTACAAGTGGTTGAAAAGTCTTTAATCATTTCCATATTTGCATGAAGAGTTTTGATTAATCATTCAGTGTATCGAGAATGCAACAGAAGTATAAAAATTTACTTATAAATCACATTTAGAGGATTCTCAAAGGTAGGCGTCGCTGAACAAAAGAAATCTCGGAAAGGGGGAGACAAATCATACAGGTTAGGAAACTATGAGGCATACGAATCAATTTTATTTAAACATGATAAGTATCAGTAAGCCAATGTGATTAATTTGAAATGTAATGGTATCAGTTATCGAGGCTTGATATTTAAAAAGACACCATGAAAGTAAATATACCACTTCCACAGGTTTTCTCCTGATTTTTAGTTAAGACAAAGGAAATCAATAGTATGTAATAATCATAAACATACGTTTGACAAATCGCAGAAGCTTAGCTTTAGAAAAGAAGCTTCTTTAAAAGTTCCTTGGATTCTGTATTAAAATATGATTCCTTTTAATCACGCTCATGCTTTAAAAGACTGTGTGTTTCAAAGCTTTAGGTAATGCTTTAATAAAATACCATAATATGGCTTCGAAAATAATATAAGTCATCTAAATTTTTGCAAATCATATGTTTCTCTATGACTATAAGTCTACCCTAAAATTTCAGAGGCACCTAAGCTGTCAGGTTTTTCAGATTTTTTAATGGAGTAAAATTTGTGGAAGAATCCTAAGACTGTTATTACTTCATGGGAGAAACTATTGGTAAAAATCATATTAAACGAGATTTCAGTTGTAGGATTGCAGGGATCTACACTACGTAAATATTAACACATGGAACCGTAAAGATGGTCAGGCGACTTACTTTCTCCCTTATCTTCTCAGATGATTTTGTTGGCTTGGTTACTTAGTGACAGAGAATGCAATATCTCGTTAGGCAATATCTTGATGTGAGAAAGGATCTCTTTGTGTCAAACCGCTAAAGACAACAAATATTGTCAAAAAAAAAAAAATGCTTCACACCACAGTAGGATAGTCCAATATTACGAAAGCAAATCCCCGGAAACGAAGAGTAAAACACTACAGACCCGAATTTTAGTATGCGTCCCATGCGCAGCATGTTGTCAATTGCCTAATTTTCCCATTTTAAACGCAGAAGTCTAGCTTTTCATTTATTTAGAGATAATTAAAGATACTAATGGACTTTGGTTGAAAATTTTAATAACTGAGTATAATTGTTTAAAGCATTCTGGAACTTTGGCAAGCATATGAAATCGCTATATAAAAGGCAAATCCTAAAAATAGTGTAGATTTGCACTAGCAGTTCTATTTCGGAATAAATCTATAAAATGAAATAATTTTATACATATTTTATAAGAATCATATCATCCGCAGTAAGATTTTCCTTGTCCATATTTTGTTATACCTCGATAATATGAACTTGAATTTGCGTGATAAAATAAATATGTATGTGAACTTCTGGAATCCATTTTCAATTTTGAGAAAAAGTTTGAATTCCTAATTCTGAATTTAGCAGTCTTGGTATTTTTCCTTACATTTAAAAAAAAATGTAGAATGCCTGGCCATTTTGAGAGAAGAAAAGAGAAAAAAAAAAAAAAAAAAATTGCAGAGACAGAATTAAAGACAGTGTTTAATTCTTAAAATGAGTTCATTGAAGTAAAATACTTTATTGTTTCTCATTCCTTTATTTTTATTTATTTGTTTGTAGCTAGGGATATCTTAACGGCCCTTCACAATCTGAGCTAATGGAGATAGCCAACGCAGCTCCAAAACAAGTTTTTCCTCATAGCGGAATGAGTTGAAAAATGTGAACTGCACGCATAGCGGAGCTAGTCAACACATGAAACTGACTCCGTTAGTTCACATAAACCCCAGTGTGAATAGCCCTTTAGACTAGTTGAAGTACAACATGTTCTATGCTCGGGTGGTGAGCATTATTTTTAACACTTATTCTCAACACAAAAGGCACCTAAACACATAATGTAGCGGGGCATACTGACGTTTCCGGTTGCTTTTTCCAAGCGTGCCCCACCACCACCCCTATCGTTATGAAAAAGTGTGCATTTTAGGTAGGTTTTTCATTTGTTAAGATTCATAACTGTGAGCATATCGGAGAAGAGTTTAGGCAGATATAGTAGACTAGTGTAGATTTCTTCTAGAGGAAGTGAGGTATATAAGTTTTCAAAGTCATAGCGGTTAATGTTTTGTATGTTAATTGTTTGAATGGCATTAATGACAGGAGTATTATTATGGATGATCCAGCAATAGTTATGATTAGTGTTACAACCGTTGAAAATAAATTTACAGATTTTTTTAAGTTGAATTGAAAAATAATAGTCTACATTTTTCTTGTAATTATGAGTTCCATTTGCTATAAATCTGAATTTCAATGGTGTTTTATGGAATTTGGGAAGTGCATATAGGTTAGTAAATCTTGGTTTTAAAGTAATATTTAGTTTTTTATGAAAAGTTTTAATTCTGTTTATTATAGATGTTTCTGTAAGGTTGGCTAATTGATAAGTAGTTGCGTTTAAAAGTTCTTTATGAATAATTTCTGCGTAGGATTGTTTTCATATAATGCTAAAGTTATTATTTGCTTTATCTATTTTTGTAATAGTAAAAAGTTTTTTAATTTTTTAATATCTGACGTAAGTTTCGACCAATTCAATGTACTTTTAAACTTAAGGTGATTGATTTCAGTGGATATGCGTTGAAGAATTTTATCTTTTCATTTTAAAAAGGTATCTATAGGTAAATTCAGTTGATAGCTTGCTTTAAATTCGTTCATGTTGTTTTCGAAAGTTTTGCAACAGTAATTTTTAGTTATGTTTCTGACTGGTCTAAATTTTGCACCATAACTGATTAGTGTTTTTAGTTGATGGTTTTGTATGATATTTAGGTTACCAGTAATTATGTGCTGGTGATGAAAATCTACGTAAATACTGTAAACTGGTGACTTACAATGTCATTCTGCTGTTTCATCAATTTCATGGTGGTTAGTTAGCAAGTTGCTTAAGGTCCTTTGATATTTAAATGCAACTATTGGTATGGTGTCTACAGCTGGGAAGTAAACTTTACAATCGTTGATGATTCTTGAGAATCGAATATTGTCAAACTGCGGATGCAGAAAATTGACTTTAAAAGAAATTTTGCGTTGAGTCAGATAATTAGAAAGTCTGAATAGACTAAAATCGAGAACCATGTCTTTAATGATTTGTATTTCGCCTTAGCTTTCATGAATGAATTTTTTTAGTTTGATAAGGAATTTATTAGTACAAGAGTGTAACGAGTTGAGAAGTTTCTTGGGGAAGTTTTCTGAGTAAAAAAAACATTTCAATTGTTTTTCCAATGCAAGTGTATCCAAAGTGGATAAAAATCTCGCATTATTTTTTAATTTGCTTCCTCTTTTTCCTCTTTGCGTTTTGTTGCTGTAAAGTTTAAATTGGCTGAAAATGGATTTTTTAGAAGTATCTCTGTGACTATGTATATAAGTCCATAGGGATAAAGTGAACGTTGTTTTAGTATATAGAGTGATTCCTGAAAAATTCGTGTTTTGTGATTGGGTATTATATTTCATATCTCAAGTTGAATAGAGTTGAAGTCATGGTGTTTAAAGTGCTCTAATTCTGCTGTATTGAGTTGTGATGGTGTACTTATTTTAGTGCTATTTTTTGTGCGTTGAATTTTTTAATTTGAGCTCTATGATTATTGATTCGAAAGTTAAGATTGTTTTTAGTCTGTCCTATATATTTAATATGTCAGGTGCCACAGGTAATCATGTAAATACAGTTAAATGTTTTTCATAGAAACTGTTTTTTGGGGTTGCCTGTAGTAGGCATGGCGTTAAATTTTCAAGTTTGTCATCTAGTGGAATGACATTTAATGATTTCAATTTGAGATAAACGAGCAAGATTTAAAAGTAAGGAGGCTGCTAACATTCAATATAGTAAAGTTTTGTAAAAAAAAAAACTTTTAAACTTAAAAATTAAAAAAATAAAAATAAAAGGTGGGGATAATATATATAGTAAGTACATTAGGTAAGAGATAAATAGCGCTAATAGCTGCTATTTAGCATATCAAATGTTGTATGATCTTAAATTCATTTAGTGCGAAATCAAGTTATTCTACTACTTGCGCAATTGCTGCAAAGTAAGTTAATAATAATTTATTTACTAAATAATATTGATTATATTATCTCCTAAGATTAATTGTAGTAGAATTATCTGAAAAGAGTGAATTCATACTTAGTAAGTTCTATTTCGAAAGATGTTTTTAATTAACTTGAATGTAAATTGTTAAAAATGTTTAACGGGAACTGGAATTAAATCATGAATAACAAAATTTCAATTGTAAAAGGAATTAAAAGCAAGAATTAAATTAAATGCAAGTAATCATTGTCATTGATCGGAAATTAGTTGTCAAGGGGAACAAACCAACTCCCGTTCAATGAACAATAATCAAGAAATAAATACGAAGGTGTTTACTCGAGCTCGAGCTACTTACATCCTTTACTCGAGCAATAAGGCAATGCCAAACTGGCAATTCAAGTCAGGCCAAACATTTCCGTGAATAGAAGGGATTAAGAACCAATGCAGAGATCCAAAGAACTCATTCCGATTAAGTATTTTAGCTAATTCAATTTTGATATCGTTCGAGTAACCGTCCCCCGACACCCTCGTGTTTATGCATTTGAGTTCAATATTAATTGTAAAAATTAAACATTCGAAATTTTCATAATGAAATAGAGTTCAAAGTCGTTGAAATAAACATTAGAAAATTATAAAATATATGAAAAATAATGCAATCTTTGTAAAAACAAATCTAAAAATAAAAAATGCGGAAGTTGTTATGGAAAATTCTTATGTATTTTTTGTTGTGTATAATTATTGCGTATTATTTTACTGTGTTTAATGAATTTGTATTGTGCTTATTTAAAAATTAATGTATAATATTTAGTATTGTTAAACTTTACGGCAAAGCTCTTTTAAGTTTGGCAGAATATGTGTTACAGTTAAAAGGGCGCGGGTGTATTTCCGTTTCTCACGAGTCGGCTTCTTTTGGAGGTTAGGGTTCAGACTGCCCAACTGCATTTTTCTCTTTTCGCGGAGGTTGAAAACACATGTTTTGTTCATTCAGAGGCGAATAGTTCTAAGGGGCGGCGATTTTTTTGACAGAGTTATAGGTTGGGAACATTCTTCTGTTGCGTGGGAAAGAAAGGGTCTGTCATCTTGTAGAAAGTTCTGAATTTCTGAGAAATTTAGAGGCTATTTATTACCTTTTTCTAGTTGGTTAGAGGGAGTCCAAGTTTCTTTAAGATTGGTTAAATTTTAATTTTAGTGTTGTTTGAGCCAATAGTGATTTTGAGACGTTTCTTGGTGAGTGTAAACCGAGTTTTCTTAAGCCGTTACAAGGGAGAAGAAAAGGAGATTTTTTTTTGCGAGGTTTTTTGAGATTTGGTCCAGTTTGATCGACTTTGAGAGGAGCGTTCAAGCAGATTAGAATAGATATTCTAACCTCCTTGGGAGCGTTACCCGGCGACCCCTTGGGGGCAACCTCGGTTACGGTTAATATTGATGATCTCCGAGGCACTGACTGCGGCGACTGGTCCCAGTTCGTAGCGGACTCCTTGCGGTTAAATTTCGGCGTAATTGGCAAAAGGTCTGGAGTTAGGTCCAGCGTCTTAGTCATGTCTCTGACGTTTTCCATGTGTGGGGGAAGAGCTGTCTGAATTGCTCGCGCTAAAGTTCCAGTTTGCTTTGGAAAATATGGAAAAAGAGGGAAGTCGTCATCTTCTGTTGTCAATCTCCTTCCGTTATCTTCAGAGGGTCTTCGAAATAAAAGGGAAGGCTGATTATTATTAAATTTTTGGAGTTAAATGTTGCTGGACCGAGTAGTGCGGGTGCTATTAGAGGATTCCCGTTATGCTATGAACACACATCAGTATCGGGTTTTTCGGACAATGATGCTTGGCTGTTATGTTTTCGACGTTTTGTGACTGGATCCGGGCAGCTCCTTAAGTCCCTCAGATGTGTGTACGCAGAATTCGTGAGTGACTTTATATTTTCATTGGTGCTTTTCTTTTGTTAATTAATCTTTATAAATTTGGAAATGTTTAATACTAAAGCAAGAGCTGTCATGTTTAAGTAGATGAAAATTGAATATTTATTGTTACCAAATTTCAAGCTGAGAAGGTAATTTTTTTATTAATGTTTAATAGTCAGAAGTTAATTGAACTAATGGAGGAAGTGAATCTTTGTTTTAATTCTTAAGTGCTATGTTCATGTAATTTCATTTGACCGAGGATGAACATGCTGATGTGTCACAGTTGAAGAAATATGATTTATTCTAAATTAGCTTTTATAAATGAGTTTAAACTTCTTGAATTCCTGTTTAAAATGATTAAGAACTGTGACGTGTGTCACTATGATTTTTGTATTAACGGAATAATGTTTAATAGGGGATTGATATGAAAAAAAAAATCTATGAGTAACTTTTAAAAGATTTTCTAGGGGTAGTCTGGCCAGCTATTTTAAATATTAATGTGTGGAAATATTCAATAAATGTGTTTATTATTTTTACTATTGTATGTTTCTTTTGTGTATTAATTGTGGTCTACTGTAGGTCACCCATGTGATCCTTACGGAAACATGGTTATTTTATTCGAACCTGGGTAACCCTATTGCGGTAGTAGAAAATATCAGTTTTAAGTGTTGGTGACTATACGATCGGTTTACTTAATTTATTTTGATTTTGATGAGTAGACTTCTTAAGTGTGAGATTTATCTTTCCCTGGTGTTTTGAAGAGTTCTGTGTTGCACTTTAAATGTTGTGTTTTAGGGCTATCTCTAGATTTGTATTGAAATTTATGTGTTTTCAGGTTGGAGATCCGGATTAGATTTAATTTAGTGAGAAATAGCAGATTAATGATTTCGTTGTGGAAATGCCATTTTCGAATTTTGGTTTTGACAAATAATCCTGATTTTACCAAAACACCAGGGAGGATATCTTTCTTTGATTTCTCTTAGATTTAAAAGTTTTGATTATGTAAGTACTGAGTTTAGTTTTAGTTTTGTTTTGTTTTTGTCGCGGCACCAAAAGGAGAAGTCAGTGTAGTCAGTTTAAAAAGGTTAAATGTGTAAAAGGAAAATAATTTTTTTTTTCCTACGTAACAAGCTGGTTTGATTAAAATTCGCCATACATGTATATATATAATAACAAAATAATATTTTTATAGAAGAAAGATTTCAGTATCCCCCCCCTTGACGAAGTGGAATTGAAGTTGATTGAATTCCTCTTCTGTTATGTTCTTTTTCTATAATTTTGAACTTTTGAACTGCGGTATTGCTTGTTTATGAGTTTTGGTTTTAACATTTTTTAACTCCTTTGTTGCATTTATAGGATTATATAAAATTTATTAATTATGAATTTCAGTTTTTGGTCTTTGTGAAAAATTGGTTCTCAATTTCTTACTTTATATCGCATTTTAATCAATCCAGCTAATGCAATTTTGCGGCCTGGTAAATAATTAATAATAATTGAAACGAATCTACATTTATTGATTTTAAATCATTTAGTTTATTATTTTATACAGAATAAATTTGAAAGAAAATCTAAATATCTTTGCTGAACGAGAAAATAATGCTGCGTGGAAGATAAAAATATTTTAATTCCGGCAGTGACAACACAGTTCTTTAAAATCTCTGAGTTTGTTTATTAAATTCCGAAGATAAATACATTGTGCTTAGCAAACACACTTTTTTTATACAGCCGTGTTTTCTGATTAAATTTGAATCTATGCTTTGCAAAGTGGCAACACAAAGCTTTACTGATAATCGATGACAGACATTTTTATCTTTATATTACAGGTAACGGACGAATTAATGTATGGGGCCCTGAAAAAAATTAATTGAGAGCTGATGGTATATATCATAAAGGTAATTCGCATTACAAAGTACGGCAAAAATATTTTTTGTAATTTTTATACTTTAAAATTCAAAATGGAATAAAAAGTGTATTGAAAGACGGTTATAACGATTTACTTAAACTAATTAATTCTTGGTGAGAAATGTTGCAATTTTGAAGCTTATAGACATTCTCTTTTCTTTTCATAATCTTGAGTTCTATCAGAAACTTCTTCAGAGCCAGACCTTTTGATGTTAAGATTTGAGACAAACAAAGAAAAAAGTTATTCCTATTTTGAAAATTTATTTAAAAATAGAAATTATGAAATAATAGTAAATATACCAATTAATTAATAATTGTAAGCTATAATAATTATATGATATTGTCAATTAGAATTAAATATGCATAATTATGCAAAAAGGGACTTCACTAAAAGGGGGGAGCAAGCCATTAAAAACTGGTTTCTGATCGAGACTAAACTCATAGACTGAATTGTCTGACCGAGACTAAACTAACTCATAGACCGAGACTAAACTGTCAAAATTGTGTTATCAAATAATGAAGGAAATTTGCTCATACAAACAATTTAGAAATTTAATAATTGTATTGTTTAGGTTATGAAAACAACGTCAATTTTTCCAAGGCCTTATGATGCTTTACAGACAGTTCTTAAGTTCTTAAGTTCTTACTGTTCTTAAGTGCTTTATTCCATTCATATATATTTCTTTTCTCGCAAATTTGCCTTGGCTTTATATTAATTACCATTTTATATATTATTTTACGTACTTTTAGGCTCTGAAGTTTTTTTATTATTTTGCACCATTTAGATCATTTTCAGAAACTGACTTTTTGACATGTGAAACGTCAAGGGCTGATAGTTAGGTCCCAAAGAGTTTTTTTTTTTTTTTTTTTTTTTTTTGATGATAGAGAAAGAAAAGAAATTTTGCATAACAAGTTTCTTTAACGGTTAAGTAGTTTTATTGCTGAATAACGAAGTATTTATAAATTGCACCTTTTGTAGCAACTCAAGGCTTGAAAAACCAGAAAGAAATATGATGAAAAACAGTAGATGTAGAAAGTAAAACACATTAACTTTCATTTTATCAAACAACTTGTGATGGAAAATATGCTTTCAACGAAATTAAACAAGATTTAAATTAATTATTTGCTTCATAGGTTATTTTTTATTTACAATGGAAAGAAATTTTAAATTATTATAATTCAAGAAATTCTTTAAGCAACGAATATTATTCAATTATACATTTTTGTGAGAATACACGAAACGATGTTAACTTCGTTTCATGTTTTTAACTTCGATATTTTTTATTTACCTTCTTACAACTCCACGGGCTAATAGAGTAAAAAGAAAATTGCCTAATATTTTTGTGAGTGTGAGCTACATCAGGATCGACAAACTGCGCAGCCTAATGTATATATAATATATGCAAATTATTACATATATTTTAATTAATTAAGTATGTTAATTTATTAAAAATGAATGCAAACGTTTTCATTGAATCGTACTGGCGCTCATCATACCTTTTGGCTGTTAGGATAACGACGCCACCCACCAAACAGTTAAGTTTTGCAAATGTAATTGATGAAGTTTATGAGAAGGTTTATTTTTATGTAAATCTCCACTGTTGTACTTCACTGCTAACTAAACTCCAAGTATGCTGGTTTTATACAGTACATGTTTTGGACAGTGTTACTAATCCATTATCATTTAAAGAATTCTTGAATAAATTAATAGAATACTTTTCAGTTCAACAACCTGAAACGAGAATTTTGGTGTTTGGAAAAATTTCCTTAATTTATGCTCATCATACATTTTGGCTGTTAGGATAACGACGCCACCCACCAAACAGTTAAGTTTTGCAAATGTAATTGATGAAGTTTATGAGAAGGTTTATTTTTATGTAAATCTCCACTGTTGTACTTCACTGCTAACTAAACTCCAAGTATGCTGGTTTTATACAGTACATGTTTTGGACAGTGTTACTAATCCATTATCATTTAAAGAATTCTTGAATAAATTAATAGAATACTTTTCAGTTCAACAACCTGAAACGAGAATTTTGGTGTTTGGAAAAATTTCCTTAATATAGAGAATTAATTTTAAATTATGATGTGTTGTTACCAAATTTTTACTTATGCATTATCAAACAATTTTGCTTCCATTAAGCAATTCGTAAATACTATCGCAGTCGCAGGTGGCTATTTCTTTCTTTCTCATTTTGAATTGTATTCTATCGTGGTGTTACAACTGCAAATTTAATCGTATGACGTTTTAGATAATTAAACATAGCTAATTGTATTTATATAAAATTAAATCGTTATTATGGTATAAACGTTTGTTATAGATATAAAATATTTGTAATATAATTTATGGCGGTTGCAGTTCATTATAATTTGATTCATAGTCTTCATAATTTTGTAAAAAGTTGCAAAATTCGTATTTTGCTATTTTGATGGGATCATATATTTCATACTGAAAGGGTATCATGAAATTTTCCAGATATTAAGCTAGACTTTAACGAAATTGATGATATTTCCTTCCATCGTCTAAAGTACAGTTGTAATATTTTCATAAAACTTTCCATAGATAATAATTAGTCGAAAATTCAGGAATTTCCTGGAAATTATATCAGATAAAAAGGGAAGAAAAACTACGAATCGTAGATATAATTACTTCATAACTAGTTGCGCGATTTTCTACATTGCAGCTTCTACTGGTACAAATTACTTATCACTGAATTGATATGACGATTACATCTAAAAATCATGACCCACATTTTTGGAGATTACTGGATTTGCCTCGGAATCAGTGACGAAATCTCTATTATAAACTGATAGTAAGACTATTGATATTGTTACGCAATTTGGAATAATATGTATAATCACAATATGTGTAGTGAAAAATGCGAAAATAAATCATTTTTACATTTATAATAGGTACACATAAATGAAGAATTTCAATTCTAGATTGAAATTAGTAGTTAAAATTTATATTCACAAAATAATATGCTTATTATTATAAAAATGAAAGTCGTTAAGATATGAACTGAAAAATCAAGCCCTGGTAACATTAAGTTATTTTAGAGCCTCCTATACTATATTTAACGGTTCCTTTTAAAAAAAATAAAGTTTTTCGTAAAATTTGTATTCATTTTTATTATTTGTTAAATACAAAAATATTCTAGACTAAAGTAATAGAATACTTTTCAGTGCAACGAGCTGAAGCGAGAGAATTTTGATATTTGGAAAAATTTCCTTAATTTATGGAATTAATTTTAAATTATAATATGCTAAATAATAAGCTGATAATTTTTATTTTTATTTTAGAGCGGTCATCATATTTTAATTCGTGATCCATTTTTGTTTTTCTTTTATTTTCATATTTACTTTTCACAAATTCTTATAATGGTACGGATTCTTGTTTATGCCTATCATTATATATATGGTGATATTCGTTTATAATTATACGTATGCCTTTCTTTAAGATTAAACATAAAGTATAAAATTTTCCATAAGTGCCTAATAATAGCCTTGAACAACCCCTTAAGGACCAGCGTCGGGAGAACGAAGCGCAGTCACGGGACGCGTAATGGCAAACCGCACATGGAGTTGAACAGTGTTAAACGAATGTCGCATACTGCGCATGCCCAGAAACAAATTTGGCGTAATTATTATGTTGGCGCGATTTGAAAAGAGGATAAATACGGTATGTGGTAGATGTACCGCCATCTGATTGTAAACAAATCCGGCGTTTAAGTCTTCGTAGAGTATATGTGCAATGTAAAGTAATTACTGTGTAAAATTAGATTTTTTTCCTGTACTGCTCCAACAACTGGAAAGTTGAACGATACGATCAAGTTTGAATTCGATTGAAGAGTGCACAAAATGGGTAAAGGAAGTAGCGTAAATGCAGATGCTCCAGTGGATAGCGGGAGCTTCAAACCAAATGCTATTGCGAGATTGCTTTCAGGTATGTATATATTTTCCCATTTCAGTAAATTTGATATGTTATATGTGCAATATGTGATATATTGTATTTTAACACATATACAGTTCATTAACATTTTTTAACATTTCCTAAATTTCTATATAATGTAGCATTAAGAAAGATGTTTTAAGAAATTTGTTTCCTTACTGTTTTAATTTTTTCGAAAAGAAACATCATTTTCGAGAAACTTCAAGAAGAAAGTTATTAGCGTAATTTTATTACAGCTAAAACTGATGCAAGGTACTTGAGTCTTTTATCTCAAAATGTGCTGAAATGTTTTGGTTGAAGTTAATATAAAATAATGTAATGAATTGTGGTATAACTGTAAAGAATTGGTAAAAATAAAATATAATTAGCTCAAATTTACTTAACTCCTTATATTATCAAATATCTATTGAATAGAAAAACCTGTTGAAATATTAAATGTAACAAGTTCTATTTTTAAAAGGCAGATGATTGTACAGCATGTAGGAATTGATGATGATTTTTAATAATCCTAAAGTAATAGTAAAGTCAACAATAAAGTATATTTTGATGTATGTAATTTTCATCAATGATTACATAAAATTGCACTTTAATATAAAGTATGCTTGGATTGTTTTCATGTATACTATATATTATTGCAAATTAGTTCTTCATAAAATTGTATATTTCTGCTGTGAAAAAGTATGTATGCAATCATGCAAGTTGTAGGAAAACATGTACATGTACTGCACATGTACCAGGACGACAAGATAACAATTATGACTGTCAATCATCATTTGCTGACTGTATCTGTCAAGCTGACTACACAGACTATAGTAGACAAAGATAAGTTGTAGAAAGTGTGTTTCAGAGTTGAATATATGAATTAAAGTTAGTAGGATAATTATTCTTAACTAAATAATCAAATTTAAATAAAACCCCTTATTTCATTTTTTATAAATTCTCTTATTATTATGATGTGATTTCACAACCATTGACCCTCTCCTATTGTTAAATAATTCATTCAGCACTGAACAACATATTATTTTATTGGTATAAAAAATAATATATTTTGTGTGTATGACCAAGTTATGATCTAAGAATTTTCAATACTTGAATCATCCTTTTAAAGATTTTTATAAAATGATTTTTTTAATTTCAGGCATTGGCACAGTGAATGGCAGCTGAAAAATTTTGACCCTTGTTTTTGGAAGTGAAATGTTAGATGTAAGTAATGATGTCTGACACCCTTATCACACGGCATTTGTTTCACATGAACAACTTGTTTCGGACAATTTTTCTGCCTTGTTTACTATTGAAAGAAAGACATACAACGTTTTCCTTCCTTTCTAAAAAAATTGCAAATTGTTCGTTTTCAATCAATCAACTATCAGCTTGTTTGTAATGGGGAACCAGTTTCCCATGTTAACCCCAAAGTGATCTACGATAATTGGCTGTTGTGACAAAGCAGAAAAATTGTGCCAAGCAGTTATTCTTCCAAAACAAACTGACGTGTGATAGCATCCTTACTGTTAATAATACTGTGAAGCACTTAATTGTATGCTTTGCTAATGAATATGTACTAGGCAATTGTGGCTATTATGAAAGAGGTGAAATTTCAAATACAATTGTTTCAGTTACAATTATTACAGATATTATTTAATTTTGTAATAATGCTAATTAAAAATATGAATTAAGAAAATGCAAAAATTAGTGTATAAGCATACTAAATAGTTCAGAGTAAGACTTGTACTTAATTTATAGTACGCACTCATTCACACATATGATGACTCGTACACTGATATAAATTTGATATGCTTTTATACTGTTTACATGTCTTCTATATTCAGATTTGAATCATCATCTGCCAACAAATTCAGTTAATCAGGCATTGTTGCCCTTATTAGTTTCTTGCAGATGTGTGAACTTTGGAAACATTTTTAGATTTAGTGTAGTTTTTGTTTGCTTTTCAGGTTTTCACATAATATCAACTAGAAACATTACCTCTTCATTTTAAAGGTCAAAGAGATAAAATAAAAAAAAAATTAATTAGTTAATATCAAACCTAAAATGTTCTTTTATTACACAACTATTATAACATGCCAGAATGTTCTCGAAAGTACTGGTCTAGGATAAGATCCTGAAACTGCAGTAAGTTAATTATAGGTTGCATGCTCGCGCAGAGCAAAGCCACTGTATTTTCTATATTTTACATGTATATAATACATATTCTTTGTGTCTTGGTGAATACATTCTACCTCGCTGGCAGGTAACAGAAACTGACGATCAAAAGATTGATGAATATTTAATAATTTTGATGAGATTATCTAGGAAAGTAAAATAGTTTAAAACGTATTAAATATGGTTTTCCAGAATGTTTCCTAGCATAGTTTTTAATCTCAGACTAAATGATACACATTATCTGGAAGTTCATATTCTTGTGTCATAAAGTATGCTTTATTGTAATTAGTCTTAGATTGTAAAGTTAAATTTATGAAAATATGATGAGTTAAAAATGTATTGCAGATATTAAACTAGATTTTTATATGCAATTTTGAAATTTTAGAGATCTTGCTTCATGTAATTATTTTTAATGTTTTTATTAAATTCTTAATTAATGCTATTACGCATGCATTAGAAAGTGAAATGAAATAATACTTAGGGATATCATTTGGCTGCATTCTGTTGTTTCTCAGTTAAACTATTCTGCATTCAAAAAATTACTCAAGGATTCTCACGAATACCAGCTCAAACAGTTCCAAAGTATTTCTGCAAAATATACATAATTACTTAAGAATTGTATCTTTTTGATAATATTATTTAGCCTTTACAAGTTACTGCCAAAATTATTTTGTAAATCAGAAATCTTCGAGGGGATTAGTTTGTCTCGCATAGTTACCCTGGTGCCACACTATAACACTGAAATTAATAGATGTATAATTGAATGTTTAATCAAAAATGTCTAATTCCTCTTTTATGATATTTCAATAATTGATACTACTGAAACAAGAAATATTGGTACATAACATTTTCTTAATATTCATTGTGTATTTGTTATGATGCATGTACTAATGTCATTACAAGTTAGCATTTGATAATGTTTGTTTCAACAATTTAGGGTTTGATGAAGTGCCACAGAGATTATCGCTTAAAGAATGCGTGCAGGCCAACCACCAACACAAGATATTAAAAGAGCAATGAAAATGAAGATTTAACTATGAAGAAAAATCTGACTAATATTATTACTCATAACACTTAATTGTTTCGTATTATTGTAAATTTATGGGAGTTTTCCTGTATTCTGTTTATTTTGCAACTTATGTTATTGTAAATTCATGTATGTTTTCATTCTTGCTCTGTCATGCATTTCATACTAATTGTTTGTTGTGCATATTAATTATATGTGTTGCGTCATCGAGAAAATATTGTTAAGAATTTTATTATTACTATTTTTATTATTATTGTCTATTTTTCAAAAGTGTGTTTTTGTTTTATTATTGTGTGAAGTTGTAACTATATGTCTTTTCTTGTGTGGCAACAACGCTTCTGTAATTCTTCAATTTGAACTTTTGGATGTGTGCCAAGTTTGATGGCGTAATGCTCTGGTGAGAGCGTCGATTGATTGTGTAGATGAAACATGTTGTTTCAGAACGTTATTTCTTTAAAATATGTAAAATAAATGTTTTGTTTTCTGAACTCGGATTATGCAAACGTTATTTAGTTTCAACATAAAAGTTTGGCGTCCGTTTGACAGGACGTTTGTGTGATTTCGAGTAGTTTTGATTTAGGCGTTTTGTTAAAATGGAGTTGTTAAAAGCAAAACGTAAAAGTGAACGTACTTCGTTTACGTTAACTACGAAGATTGTGGAAGAAGAATTGCCTACTTGTACGGATTCTGAGAGATTGCAAGTGTTGTTGGGGCAACTAATTGACAAATTTGAACGCTTGGACAGTACTCAAAGCAGTGTTTTAGAACAAACCAAGGAAGCTGATTTTGAAAATGAATTTAATACGGCTGAAGGATACAGAGGTTCCTTTATAGCTTTAAAGGTGAAACTTCAGAATAAAATTGGATAATTGAATTCGATGAATGTTACTACAGATATTGCTTCAGTTTCGATTTCGTATCCTACAGAAAATAAAAACAGGAAGTTCAAACTTCCTAAGCTTGAGCTGAAAAAATTTTCTGGAGGTGCAAGAGAATTTTTAGGCTTTTGGAGCCAATTCTCCAAAATTCATGAAGATGCGGATATTGTGCCGGAAGATAAATTTTTGTACTTAGTGCAAAGTGCAGTACCTGGCTCAAAGGCAGCTCAACTTTTGAACAGTTTTCCTGTTACCGCCGCGAATTATCCTAAAGCTATCGAGCAGCTGAAAGAAAGATTTGGTAGAGAAGACCTTCTGGTGCAGATCTATGTAAGAGATTTGCTTGGGCTTGTTACAAAGAATGCTACAACAGGCACAACGGCGTCGGACTTAGGAGTACTTTATGATAATATAGAAAGTAAATTACGAGCGCTGGAAAGCTTAGGACGCACCAAGGAAAGGTTTGCTGATTTCTTGGGACCTTTAGTGGAGTCGTGCCTACCTGAGAATATTCTACGTGCCTGGGAGCGGAGTCGAACTTCTGAATAGGGACAGGAAAAGAGTTCTGAAAGAACGCTTGAAAAACTAATGTGTTTTTTAAGGCATGAAGTAGAATCGGAAGAAATGATTAGATTAGCACAATCAGGATTTACTCATTCTGTTAAGCGTCTTAATAAAAATGTTATTTCAGGTAATTCAGATTTAGCAACAGCTGCCGCGCTGGTAAGTACAAATGAAACCAGTAAAGATAAGCAAAATGTTTGTATATTTTGTGGTAAGCCTCATATGAGTGCTGTTTTAAAGCTGAAAATATGAGCTTAAATGAAAAGAGGCAACTTGTACAAAAGAAAGGTGTTTGTTTTTCATGTTTAAGAATTGGCCATTTAAAAAACCAATGTAAAGCCAATATTAAATGCCCCATTTGAAGTTGTGATCATATAAAATTTATGTGTCCTCAGAATGTTAGTTTTGTAAAACAAAATGACTCTAAGTTGGATGTTTCCCTTTCTAATAATAGTAAGAGCGAGAAAGTTTATTTGCAAACTTTATGTGTTCTAATTAAAGTTAAAGATCGAGAGAGAAAAATTAGAATTCTCTTGGATTCGGGATCCCAACGATCATACGTTGGGGAGAAAATTATGAAGCGAATGAAGGCTGATCCTATTCGACAGGAGAAAGTAATTCATGGTTTGTTTGGGGGGAGGGAAACTGCGCCTGTAACCCATTCTGTTTTTGCTATTGACATAAGCAGTTTAGATAACACTTTTAGGTGTTGTTTTGAAGCTTTTTCTGAAAAAAAGATATGTGGATTTGTTCCAACAATCAAGAATGCTCAGATTATAGAGGAATTGAAAAGCAGGAAAATTGAGGTCAGTGACACATTTTGCGAGGAAAGTGAAATTGATTTATTGATAGGTGCAGATGTCATTGGTAAACTGTTAACTGACGAATACCTAGAATTACCCTCTGGTTTAACTGCAGTCAAAACAAAACTGGGTTGGACGGTTATGGGTAAAGAAAATGATACTGTCAGGGATAATGCCCTAATAAGTCTTTCCTTACATGTAAATAATGCTTCTTTGAAATCTTTATGGGAGCTTGAAGTTTTGGGTATTTCCGACCCGACGGAAAATAGTAAAACGAAAAATCTTCATTTCGACTACGAGATTGATTTTCAGAATAAATTATCTATTCGACCCGATGGTAGATATGAATTAGAATTACCCTGGAAATGCGAATCTACCAATTTATCAGATAATAAAAGCATTACTTTGACACGTCATCAAAAAATGATAAAGAGGGCAAAAGAAAATAATTCTTTGAAGGAATATCAAGAAGTGTTTAGAGAGTGGGAAAATTTAAATATTATAGAAAAGGTTCCGGAAAAGGTTTGGTTTTGGTTTATTTAATTATGGCAAAGCACACTAGGGCTATCTGCCTAACGGGAGGGATGCCTTCGTGGAGGACTTTCTAAGGGAAGCTGGCTCGTATACACGTTACAAATGGGGAAAACCACGAAAACGCCCATGCAGCCAGCCCGTTCGCCGGATTCGAACCTCGGACCGAACTACCAGTGTTCAGCGACTTTACCGCTCGACCGCTGGTGGGCGTTCCGGAAAAAGGAATTAAACAATAAATGCCACTTTTTACCACACAGACCGGTTATTAAGATGAATAGTGAAAGCACTAAGGTAAGACCCGTTTTTGATGCTTCATCTTGTGAAAAGGGAAAACCATCTTTGAATCAGTGTTTATTGAAAGGACCTAATTTAATAGAATTAGTCCCTGATATTTTAGACAGAATGAGATTTTTTCCTATTGGTCTGAGTGCAGACATAGAGAAAGCATTCTTGCAGTTAGGAATTTCTCCGAAGGATTACGTGCGATTTTTCTATCCAAGTGATGAGGGAGAAATAGTGTATAGGCACTGCAGAGTAGTTTTTGGGGTTTCCTGCAGCCCTTATCTACTAGGTGCGTCTATTAAATATCTCTTGAATAATTGTCCATCTGACGTTTTAGATGTGGCTGACAAATTAAAAAATTCGTTCTATGTAGATAATTGTATTACGGGTGTTGACAATATTGAGGAACAAGAGGATTTAATTCAAAAGGCCAAAAGTCTTATGTCGAGAGGCAGATTTAATTTAAGGGGATGGGAGAGCAATGTTGCTTCCAAATATATTACAAAACATTCTGGGGACACACCTCTTTTAGGAATATTGTGGAATTTAGACAATGATACTTTAAGGTGTAATATAAATGTAAATATGATAACTTGTGATACTAAGGTAACTAAGAGACTGATTCTGTCTATTGTACAATCAATTTTTGATCCAATTGGAATACTTGCACCAATAACTTTGCTTCCAAAACTTTTGTTACAAGAAACATGGAAGTTGAAATTTTCTTGTGACGAGGTATTGCCTCATGATTTTGTAAGTAAATTTTTGTGTAGTTATCTGATATACTTTTGTTGAAAAATGTGGCAATACCCCGATTCATTGGAACCTTTGCAACAGTTGAATTGCATGTATTTGTCGATGCCTGCAAATATGCTTATGCAGGATGTATTTTCGCGAGAAGTGTTGATTCATGCAGTGTAAAAATTACTCTCTTAAGAGCAAAATCTAGAGTAGCTCCTATTAAGAATTTGACAATTCCTAGATTGGAATTAATGTCCTGTTGCATTGGATCCCGATTATTATATTCTGTTTGTAAAGCTCTTAATGATTTTGATATAAATGTAACTTTGTGGTGTGATTCCACAGTCGCATTATGGTGGATCAGAAATCCTGGTAATTGGTCAAACTTTGTAAGCAATCATGTTAAAGAAATTACTAAGTTGACAAAACCTAAATCATGGAGGCATGTGCCTGGTAATATGAACCCAGCAGATGTGTTATCTCGAGGTTGCTCTGCTAAACAAATGATTAACTCGGAGTGGCTTAAGGGACCTCTCTGGCTAAGAGAAAGCCCTGAATTTTGGCCTACGAATATTGTTTGTCAGCCGAGCGAAGCTGACTTGGAAAAGAGGAAGGTAAAACTTATTAATGTTAACTTCTCAGAGGTTACCACTCCTTGGTATGCAGAAAGAGTTTCTGATTATGAGAAAATGATTCGTGTAACCGGTTGGGTGTTACGTTTTATTTCTAACTGTAGGAAGAAGTCAAATTTGTGTAAAGAATCTAAACTAACTGTTACTGAAATCATAAATTCCGAAAAAGTTTTGATTCGGTTGGTTCAAAGCTCAAATTTCCCTGACATTGGAGCTCTTAAACCACTTGATGTATTCATTGATAATGAAAGAATTATAAGAGTTAAAACTAGAATATTGGAACGCAAAGACAATTCTAAATTTTTAACACCAATTTTGTTACCGAGTAAATGTATCTTTACTACATTGTTAATTGAGTCAGTTCATAAGAAACATTGTCATGCTGGAACTCAAATGCTTCAATCTATTTTAAGAGAAAAATTCTGGATACTAAAACAACGTAAAACTGTGCGTAATGTGTTAAAAGGGTGTGTAATATGTCAACGATATAAAGCGAAACCGATGTCTTGCGAAGTGACTCCTCTTCCTGAAGATCGCGTAGGAGATTATAGGGCTTTTGAAATTATGGGAGTAGATTTAGCTGGCCCATTGTTTTTGAAAGACGGTAAGAAGGTTTGGATGGCACTCTTCACATGCGCTGTGTACAGGGCAATCCATCTAGAACTGGTGACTTCGTTATCAACAGAATCTTTTCTTTTGGCTTTAAGACAATTCATAGCCAGACGTGGCAGACCACGAACCATTTATTCTGACAATGGGACTAACTTCCGAGGAACGTATAACGAAATGTCTAAACTTAACTGGGACATAATAGAGAATGAGGCAAAAATAAAGAGAATAGTATGGAAATTCAATCCACCAACAGCCTCCTGGTGGGGAGGTTGGTGGGAACGGCTAGTTCGCATGGTTAAAGAACTTTTAAGACGTTCTTTGGGAAAATCGGTTTTATCTTATGAAGAACTGGAAACCTTAATTTGCGACTGTAAGTCGGTAATTAATTCTCGACCTTTAACATATATTTCGGAGAACTCTGAAGATGCTATCCCTTTAACTCCGTCAATGTTTTTAATTGAAAATTGTACTTCGAATGTAGCAGGTATAGATAAAATTGACTTTCAGCATATTTTGAGAAGAATTAAATACCGCACAAAACTTCTTAAAGATTTAAGGAACCGTTTTGAAAAAGAATATTTAGGGCAATTAATAATGAAACAACCACAAAATAAAGTAACCCGGTTGCCTAAAATTGGGGATATAGTCTTAATAGGCGATGATTTCAAAAAACGCTTGTATTGGCCTTTGGGTAAAATTATAGAGAAAATTCCTGGTCGGGATATCATCCTGGTCGGGATGGCAAAATTCGAACAGTTAAACTAAAAACTCAGATTGGGATTTTCATAAGGCCCGTTCAGCGTATTTATCCACTAGAGATACAACTAGGTGAAAATTATTTAGTTGAAGAGCCTAACGTTAACGACGATAAGAAAAACGATCAGACTGACGTACAGCATATAAAACAGAAATTTACGTCGTCAGGACGGCTTGTTAAGAAGCCTAATGTACTAGATCTTTTTAATAGGATAACATATGTTTTTGAGTCGTTTGCCACTGACTCAAAAAGGGGGGAGGATGTTGCGTAATCTAGAAAATATTGTTAAGAATTTTATTATTACTATTTTTATTATTATTGTCTATTTTTCAAAAGTGTGTTTTTGTTTTATTATTGTGTGAAGTTGTAACTATATGTTTTTTCTTGTGTGGCAACAACGCTTCTGTAATTCTTCAATTTGAACTTTTGGATGTGTGCCAAGTTTGATGGCGTAATGCTCTGGTGAGAGCGTCGATTGATTGTGTAGATGAAACATGTTGTTTCAGAACGTTATTTCTTTAAAATATGTAAAATAAATGTTTTGTTTTCTGAACTCGGATTATGCAAACGTTATTTAGTTTCAACAATATGTGTATATTACTTCATTGCATTACTGTATTTGAATTTTAATAAACCTTTTTACCATTCAGTAGTACTTTTCCATAAAACCCTGAACATTCTAAACATCCCACATCACTAATCCTCAATTCTAAATAATACTTGAGTTTACTTAATTCATGTATTAATAGCGAATTTGAAAAATAATACAAGAGTGACATATTTTGAGGTAAAATAAATACTGCTCAATTGGACATTTTAAAATGTTTTTCCTTTTAATAGAGGAACATTTTTTAAGGATTTAATTATTAGTATTTGAATATTGTTTTAATATATGATTAATTAGTATATGAATATACTGTGTGTAATGAATAAGTAAGGCAGTGAATAAATTTTGAACAATAATTTCATATGAAGAAATATGATCTGCCTGGGTTAAAAAATTAATCTTTAAATCCTATTTATGAGATTATATGGCTGGAATCTGTAGCCCAAAAGCAGTTAAAGCAACCCACCTCCAAAAAAGAAGACATTTTAAATACTAGTTTCTTCCAAAACTTGAAATATTTAAACATTACACGACCCTAAATTTCTAGTGAATTTAAAATACTCATTTCATTCAGTTCAGCTACTAGCCATTATATGAAATTTTCCTATATTATTAAAATGTTCCTCATGATTTTGCAAGGTGAAGACCACAAATGTTCTGCCCTCATAACTAATGATGATATAATCAGCATGAAGTAGACTTCAGCGTAAGGAATATGGAACTATATATTTTGCTCTTTGTTTATTAATTAGCTCACTTTTAAAAAAATTCATATCATATAGTAAGTAGTATTCATAATTTTTCTCATTTTCTTAATATTTCATTGAAGTATTTAAATGTTAATTTAATTAGCAATACCTAATAATGTCAAATGCATATATTATTATACAGAATGGGATTCTGACCATAACATTCAGGCAAGGTGATATACATGTTAATTTTTCAACAAGTTTCTGCGTTATGCTTTTTACTCTCTACACAATGTTTAATTTTTAATTATTATTTTTTATTATTTGTAGGACCTTAGGTCCTACAAATAATAAAAAATAATAGTAATACCAGAAAGTGTGACTTTCTTATATTATCCAACAGGAGACCTATGTTCACATCTTATATTTTGAATTTACAGTTTTCTTTTGTAGATGACAGACACCATATATTCAAAAGAAATTAACATGCTGCTGGATATATGCATGTGTTTTTCATATTTACAGCTGTTGCATGTGATGTTATGTAATCGGGTAAAAAATGAAAGAATTAAGTTTATTGACACCAAAACAAATGCATACTTCGATATAAAGGCTGCATAAAAATGAAAATGGCTAAATTAAAATAGTGAATTGAGGTTGTAGAGTTCTCATTTATTTTTATTAACCAGCTATTTTATGATAATTAGCTTTTCTTTCTTCCTTTCCATTTTCCTGCCAGGATGCTAATTTTGAGTGTATTCAAATGAGGTGAATTCATTTCGTTACTTTTGATTTACGCCATAAATGCTAGCTGATTCTGTATGAACAAGCTGTGCACTCTGTTAATTTGTCCGAGTCTATAAAAGGTTTTTTTTACACCTATTCCAAACCTCTGTTGTAATTTCCAAAACATAACGAGAAGTCGCTTAAGTTTTCCAGAGTTCTCACACATATTACCAAAGTGGGTGAAACTCGTATAAGGTGTAAGAAAGACCAAAAGGAGATTTATTAAATCAAGAAAAGTAATCGGTGGAAAAGGCATTTAATCTTAATAATGAAAAATCGAATTTTACACCAAACATTCAGACTTTTGTAACTGTTTTATATTTAATTAGCGAGAGTTTAAAATAAAAATTACCTTTATATTCATAACATAGGTTACATTCTGTTAATTTCCCGTAAATAAACATAAAGAATACATTGACAAAATCATTGTACTAAGCTATTTTCGTTGTACTTCAAATTTAGGTTGTTTTCATGAAATTCTTTTATTAAACATTAACTTATACTTGATAATCAATCTTCAAGTTCGAAAATAAGTTAACTGTAATTGCATTTGCTTTATGATCAAATATTTTAATTTGGCATTTGAGCATTTTTAATGGCATTTCTTTTTCTGTTTGACATCTCTGCTCTGTTAAGGTTATAACCAGTTAAATTGTTACTGTGTCTCTGAAAAATCAACAGCATTCTTAAACACCATTTTAAAAATATCTCTGTGTGTAGTATTTTATCAGTAGAATTTTTCCTAAATAAATACAGAAGTTGTTATGAAAACATTTGAGAGTACATGTCTTGAAAGAGAAACAGTATTCGTAGTGTTTAGTCAATTATGATATATTAACAGCTATCATAATTGCATGTATGTTGTATGCATTATACATATATATATGCATAAAGACCCAATTTTGGGAATAAGTAGAGCTGTTACAAAATAATCATGAAGTCTAATGGAACGTACTCGTCACACATACTGGGGAGGAATCAAATTTATGTACGTATTTGCCACTCTTAAAGAATTTTTGGGGGGAATTACAAATGTACCAATTTCTTATTAATATATAATCATTTGTTAATATTAAAGGAAAAATTTATTTCTTAACTTAACTAAGCCAGCTAAGTTATAGACCGAAATATGTGTTTCTGCAGATATTCAGAACTTCCGGAACTACGAATACATTCACAGTTACAAAATATGTAAAATATATTTCTTTTAAATGCTTGGAATATTCGGAAAAATATCTAAATTCAAAGAAATGGTAATATACGTTTCACTTGCAGATTCTTTGTTATTTATTTGATTATATCACCATTAATAACAATGTTCACCCCCCAGAATAAAAAATATATTGTTTATGTACTGAAGTCTTGGTTTGTTTACCTTGACAAGTCAATTAATCTATCATCAATGACAATAGCTACCTTTTAAATACTTTTAATTTTGGCACTTAAAATGTTTGCATTTCAAAATAATATTTCTATGCAGCTTTTAAATAATTTTTAATGCAACAGAAATCTAAATAACTTCAAATGCTGGCTAAAATTCATTCCAATAATTCATCGCTTTAAATTTCTGTTCCTTGCAGATGATACAGGAAAAACCTTTTCTAATAATATATTTCTAATTCTACCAGGAATTATTGATAAATAACCCGATGAAAAAATTGATACAGGCATAGATGGAGAAGATATAAATAATTATTACGAAATAATGTGAAGCAGTGTTTGCATTCAAAATGTAAGATGTTATACTTATGAAATTCTGCACTTCACTTTGGAACTGTACGAATTTTCGCTCAGAAAAAGACTGAAATTCAGGATATATTAGTTACACTTTTAAGGAATAAAATCAATTCAGAATTTACCATACGTTACATTCGTACATACACAAAGAAACACGGACATACGTAAAAAATATAGCAAGTGTTTGCAAATAACATTGAAGAAATTTTACAATTCCTTAATGCTGTTTATTTAATTCTTTTAAATAAGAAATAAAAGTGCGAATATACGTTAACAAACTAAGCGGGAAAATTCAGTTTACATTACTGAGAATTACAACATGTAAACAAATTACATCTAAATAACGAATTATTAAACACAATATATGGTAACAATTATTAAATGCACTGTTAGACAAATTAAAATGAAACATATATTAGAAAAATAAGCAAGTGCAATCGGTATGAACGTTAAAATAACTAATAAACAAAGTTCCACAACATTGCAGTTGTACACATCACTCGACAGCCATGGAGATCACGAATGAGCTAGCGTAGGGTTGCTTTTAGTCGCTAATATTTCTTCCCGTGCCAAAGGTACACCATCAAGCATGCGCAGTAAGCGAAATTCACTTAACACTGTTCAACTCAATGTGCGGTCTGCCATTACGCTCACGGGACCAAACCCGCTGAAATGGATCGTCGCCACCGGCTCGCGCATTTTCAGCAGATAAGGCTAATTTCACACACACACACACACACACAAAAAAAAAAAAAAAAAAAAAAAAAAAAAAAAAAAATCGTATAAAATCAGCATTTTTATATTAATCAATTTTTGAAGTTGCGTATTTAATGTACTTGTTTTTAATTATATATATTAATTATATATATTATATATATTAATGTGTATAAATATAAAGAATATCACATTAATAGAATAAAATTAAACAGGCAAAATACTAAAATCATTACTATACACACATAAATAAGTACTATAAACATGAAAAAAAAATACAAATAAGTAATTAAAAAAAATTAAACAAGAATTACCTGTAGGTAATTAAATTCCAAGTTTAAAATTCTGCTGTGTGTGAAATAATTCAAAACAAGGATCACAGTCCTATATTGCATATTTCGTACTCAAAATACGTTGTCTGATTTCCCTTTTCCTTGGTTTTAGCGCACACAACGCGTCTTATCCTACTTTTATTACCTTTTCCGTCAATGTAAATTTTCGGAAATTGTCTTCCAGTTAGACGGATAGGTGGAGTGCCCAGTGATTTTGGACAAATTTTTAAGATTTTATGTTACTCTCTTAGCCATGGCTACCGGAATGAAACTGAATGTAACCTCAACACATGTCACAAAACTTCAAAAAACAAACAAAAAACAAAAGACACTCAGAACTATTTCATCTTCAAACCCAGTGTGACATCAGGTTTATATTAGAAAACTTCATGTTTTTCTAAATTGAAAACAGCGTCCACGATGACTGGAAAGTGATGAAGGAAAGACGCCCACTGGCGGGATATCCATTACTGATAACGTCAATCTTTACATTATATATAATTACATTATATATAATTACATTATATGTAAAGTAAATACATTATATACCAAAATATAATGCCTGTGTCATTATATTGTAAGGATCTTAAGTTTTACTAACGTTTATTTTATTTTAAATCTTTACTATCACTTCTTATTTTCTACTTCCAGCCAGAATTATAAGCGTTAAAGTATTTATGCAAAATTTGTCTGGCGAGCGCCAAGTATTTAAGTTGTGGCTTTTTGCCAAGCGAGAGAGAGGAAGCAGTTAGTCGAAGCAGGCCGCTTATCTTAGAAGTTTTACTCAGTTGCTGTTGCCTTCCAGGCCAGAGGTTTTAATCCTCTTGATAATTTTTAAACGTATTGTAGTGTTCACAGTTCTCTGTACTACATACGGCTTCCTGTTAATATAAGGCCAATCTTCCACGTTTATTATTTTAGGAATAATTTTAAGTTAAATTAGAGTTTAGTTTTACTTTTATACTTTTACGTTTTGACCCCAAGTTGCGGGTCTGTGTATTTCCGAAGTACGGAAGTTATTGTAAATAGAGAAAAATAAAGGGTTTTGTATACCCTTCTTGTGTATCCTGTCTACTTCCCACAATTGTTGAACATAGCTTTGTAAGCTCTCTGTTCCGAGTCAGGTCCTTGCATGTTCCCGAAGAAGGTTAGACGGAACATTGAACCTGATAGTGGCGCCCAACGAAGAAGAATAACCATGGCCGAGTTTCAAGAAGAACCTGTGCTGCCTGGAGAAGCGGCTCAGAATCCCGAAATGCCAGCTGCCGCCCTGGAAGGATTTGGTTACATCGTCCAGACCATGCGCGCTTCGATGAAACCAGAAGCAACATTTAATGGAAACTCACCGGTAACCAGTTTTTTGGAAAAATTGGATGACCACTTCATGCTCTACCCCGTGCACGAATTTCAAAAAGTTACCTTAGCTACCAGCGCTTTGAGGGGCCAAGCGCTTAATTGGTTCAAATGTATAGGCAGAAGTCTCTTGGGTCAAGCAGGAAGTCCCACCTATATTTACGAGAATTTCAAGACTGCCCTACTAAAAGCCTTCCCTGTTGTAAGGGATCGTGCGAAATTAGAAACGGAACTTTTTAGTATATATCAACAAAGAATCGAAAACCTCTCAAGCTTTATTTTAAGAAAAATTCACGCCTTCAAGCTCTTGTATGGAAACCGTCCGGATCCTGAGATAATTCAAGTGATTTTGCCGAGGTTACTGCCCCAAGTGCAAGACTTTATTGAATTAAGAAATCCGACTACACTGGAAAAGTTATTTGAGCTAGCAATCCAGTTTGAAAGTAGAAGAACGGCGGACGTTGAAAGAAGACGCCAATATCAACAGCGGAACCAATTTGGTGCGCCAAGACTACAGCAAACTCAAGCACACGGCTACGGAAGCAAAGCGAATCAGTGGGCAAGGAAACCCGAGCATTCAAAAACAGCCGGCGAACGTCGACAGTTCAATAGCAATCCAGAAAAAAAAGTCTCAAGGCCAGGGGAAAAAGAAGGAAAGCACGGAAATGAAAAATAATTTAAACTAAAACGGATTTCTGCTGACGAGAGGGTGCGGAAATCCGAAGGCCACGAAAACCCCTCTTCCTTCAAGTTAAATACAGTAATGGTGAAAAATTTGACTCTTCCGAAGATTGAGTGTTGGTGAATAATATCCCAGCCACCGCACTCCTGGATACAGGCGCGCAGTGTTCCTGTGTGGCAGAAGATTTATTTAGGAAGTATTTTCGGAAATACCGCATATATAATTCGGATAATACGACAATGTTAGCGGCGCAAGGAGAACTATGTAAGTGTATAGGTAAAGTACCGCTATATGTCCGTATCAAGGACGAACAAGTAAAGGTGATGTTTTTTATAGTAAAGAATCTGCAAGCACATATAATTTTAGGAATAGATTTTCTTTCAGAAGCACAAGCAACACTGGATTTTAATGAAGCGTCCCTTAAGCTGACAATGAAACCAGTTCGTGCAGAAAAGGCTGAACCGCCGATGTTAAATCTTGACCACCTGCCTAATGACGAGCAAGCAAGAATCCGACAAGTGGTAAGTGAATTTGCTTCGTTATTTAGTGATATTCCAGGATTTACTCAGGTTACTAACCATAGTATTGACACCGGAGATTCAATGCCAGTTCGCCACAAAGCATAATGGTATGATAAGAATAAGGAAAAAATTATAGAATGGCATATCACCGATATGCTACGTAAAAAGATCATAACGCCCATCTCAAGTAGTTATGCTAGCCCGGTGGTTTTATGTAAGAAAAATAATGACTATCCTTTGACACATCCAAAAAGGTGGAGATTCGCAATCGATTACCGTAAATTAAACTCCATAACTAAATATCCGGTATATCCGTTACCTATAATTGAAGAAATTCTAAGGAACATAACATCCACCAAATATATGACGACTTTAGACTTAACGACTGGTTATTTTCAAATAGGGGTTAGGCATGAGGACGTGCCTAAGACTGCTTTTATAACCAAGTCTGGCACTTATGCATTCCTGCGTATGCCGTTTGGCCTTTCAGGGGCACCGGCGACATTTCAGCGATGTATGGACATTGTGCTAAGGCCTGTTCTTGGAAAGTCCACATTTATCTATTTAGACGATATCATTATTACTAGTGATAATCTCGACCAACATCTACAGGATTTAAGACAGGTGTTTTCTTTATTAAATGAGGCCGGTCTAAAAGTTAATGTCGAAAAGTGCAAATTTGCAGCCCCTGAATTAAAATATTTAGGTTACAAAATATCTCAGAAAGGAATCGAGACAGACGAATCAAAAATAATTGCTGTACAAAAGTATCCGACTCCAAACACGGCGAAGAAGCTCTCTTCTTTTCTAGGACTTTGTTCATATTATAGGTCCTTTATAAAAGATTTTGCAGCTATCGCTGAGCCATTGTTAAAATTAAAAAGGAAAAAGGCAAGATTCTCGTGGACGGCCGAAGCCAATAGTGCTTTCGAAAAATTAAAACAAGCGTTAACGCAAGCCCCTGCGCTGAAATTTCCTGAAAAGGATGAGAATTTAGAAATTTCAGCGGATGCTTCGGATTATGCGGTAGGAGCGGTACTTTCGCAAAATCAGCAGCCCGTGGCATTTTTTAACCGAACTTTAAATCAAACACAAAGAAACTATTCCGCGACCGAGAGAGAGGCACTTGCAGTTTTGTTAGCAGTGCAAAAGTTCCGAGTCTATTTTGGAAAGGCGCCAATAACAGTGTACTCTGATCATGCGGCGGTAACTATATTGTACTCAGGAAAAAACTTATCCCCAAGGTTAATAATATGGGCACTCAAGCTACAAGAATATAATCTGGTAATCAAGAATACCCCCGGAAAGGAAAATATCGTAGCAGATGCCCTATCAAGAATTAAAATAGATAAACAAGGTAATACTGTAAAGGTGGCAATGCTCACAGCATGTACAATAAATTCCCGAGAAACTGTAATAACCGAACTGGGGAAAGATCCTGAGTTTGGAAGCATTTATGAGTATTTAAAGGATCCTGAAAATTTTAGCCACCAAGATATTGTGGCGATAAGAAATAGGGCGGCCCATTACGAACTAATAGATGGTCTATTATTTTATACAAAAACTACGAATTCCAACAACGAATTTCGACCTGTTATCCCAGCTAGTCTTAGATTAAATATCCTGCAGGAGCTCCATGACAGCCCTTTAGCTTCTCATGCTGGTATTCGAAAAACTATCCAACGCGTACGCGAGGCAGTCTACTTTCCTGAACTGCAAAAGTTAACAAGGGCGTATGTCCAGTCCTGCCCAGCATGTCAAGCACTTAATTATATTAATTTCCGCCCGGCCGGGTTTCTAAATAGTATTAAATCCGAATTTCCAAATGAAATAATTGGCATCGATTTATTGGGCCCTTTCCCAAAAAGTCAGTTAAATAAAAGTCGCTATCTCCTGGTTATGGTTGATCATTTTAGTAAATGGACCGAAATTGTTCCCTTAAAACGAGCCTCCGCGAAATTAGTTACTGATTCTATTTTAAATAAATATATTTTAAAATACGGGGCGCCCCTAAAAGTTATATCGGATAATGGTCCTCAATTTGTAAGTAATATATTTGAAGACATGTGCCAAAAACTGGGCATACGTCATTTAAAAATGGTCCCGTATCGGCCGCAATCAAATATAGCGGAACGGGACAATAGAAATATAGTGAAAATTATCCGTAGTTATGTTAAAAATTTTCATAAAAGCTGGGATAACTATGTCAATGAATTTGCTTTCGCCCTTAGGACCGCAAAACATGATACAACGGGCAAAACTCCTACTGAGTTATTTTTAGGCAGAAAGATTATAACGCCGTTAGATAAATTATTTTATGTGCAACAAAGAGCCCCAGAATTTAAAATGGGTGATATAGAAAAACTAATTAAGGAAGCAAAGAAGAATACTGAAGTAGCACAGAGAAAACAGAAACTCTATTATGATTAAGACACAATAACACGCCGAATAAATACTAATTCAGAAGTCAAACAACAAAAATCAGCGTTAATTTACAAAAATTTAGCGTTAATTTTTGTAAATTAACGCTGATTTTTGTTGTTTGACTTCTGAATTAGACTCTATTATGACTTGAAACGACGGGGAGTAACTTATAAAGTAGGGGATGAAGTTTTAAAAATTAAGCATTCACTTTCTTCAGCACCAGAAGATAAAACTGCCAAATTTTTTCCACGAATTGAAGGACCATATGTCATAGAAAAAATAACTCACGCTGTAGTAGTGTTAAAAGCTAGAAATGGTGAAACCTGCTCCGCAAACATTGATCAAACCAAACCCTACTATGATCGTAATAAAATGCAAATATTTTCAGATCTTTTGCAGGATCCGGCACGGCAGACACCGCAGGCACAAGCTCCAGAGGTGGAAAAACGACAAGTACAAGGGCAAGCCATTAAGAGGCAGGAGCAAGTGAAAAGAAAGTTTCCCCGCGGAAAAATTGAAGGGTGAAAGAAAAAGAAGCCGTTCCACCGTCCAGAAAAGAGAGCTAACGAACACCCCCAGAATGAAGAAGGGAGAAGGACGACGTATGCAAAGAGAGCCAGGAGAAATGACGGCAACTATAACCCGGCTCTAAAACGGAAGATCTACTCATCCGACAGGACTCTCCGCAGCAAATGTCGCCGAACTGCGGAAGGGCCATCAGCGGCGGAGGAAAAGTTACAAGGAAAATTTGAACGGCCAGCAACGAGGTCCAAGCAGGAACACGAAAGAAGTTTCCCGGTTCCGCCAAGACCAGCTGCCATCAAACGACCAAGACCACAGGCAGAAGCGAAAAAGAAGGTATTCAAGGGTGACCGAACTGGAGAAAAAAGAAAGCATCTAGAGGAAGGCACTGAAGGGCGAGCCCGTACAAGAAGGAGGATAAATCAAACAGCAATCTGCACTACCTTTCAAGACTGGGCCCAGAAAAGAATGTCCGAATATCACAAAGATAAGTAAAATTTTATGTTACTTTGCAAACTTAAGTTAATCTTTCATTCTTACTGCAAGTGGCATATTTCAAGAAGTTTTACCTCATGCGAGGTCTACCTTTATCGCCAAAAGGGCGAGAAATGAGTTGTTACCGATTTTCTTATTATGTTTTTCAATTACTCGCGCGTAAAACTAAAGTTGATGTATAATAGCGTTGTGTAAAGACTTAAATATTGTAAAAAGTTATTGTATAAATATTATTTAAAACATTCTGGCAAGAAAGAAGTTTTAGTCTGAAAGACTTTTTGAAATGTAGTATTTCAATGTAGAAAAATTGGTACTTGGTTTGAAAAGAATAGAAGTTAACAATGTACTACTAATGTATGTTGTCAAATGCGTTAAATTAACGGCATGTTAATATGTTCTTATATACAATGTGAACTGTTATTTCAAATGTTAAGAAATACCGTGATATGGTAAAAGTGAAAGTAATGTTAAATTTTTTTTTTTTTATTCGTGTGACTGTAAAAAGACTAAATCATGGTGAATATGTGTTAAAGGTTGAATGAATGTAGTTAGGCTCTCTGACGCTACACTTCAGAGTTAGCCACTTTCAAAATAGTACCTCAGGGCTTAGAGTTGAAGTTAGGGTGTGTTACGAGGTCTTGGTATGTTGAATTTTTAACACGTTAGTGCTTTGATTGTAGGAGGAAGTGTTGAACACATAGACAAAAACACATTCGTGTTTGGTGTTCTTTTACAACACATGTCAGAGAGCACGGGGAGAGATAATTAAAATAGTCATGAATGAAATAAGAATGTTAAGAGAAATATAATTATACATGTTACTTGCCATTTCATTGTGTAACATTTCATTAAACTAGTTTTCCTTCCAGATCTCTGGAAGGAACCAGATTTGAATAAAAGCTCCTGTTTAGATGCAGTACAGATGAAAAAAAATTGTGTGTCCTGGGAGCTGCTATTGTAAAAACAAATTTCTTTCTTTTAAATTTCTAGTTTCTAGCGAAAAATGTTTGTAAAAGATTGGCCTCGCATTAGATTCTAGAGCTAAAAGTTTTCAACAAGGTCGTTTTAGACCTCAGTTTCAAACTAATTAACTGTGGCGGAAAGTATGTAAGGATCTTAAGTTTTACTAACGTTTATTTTAAATCTTTACTATCACTTCTTTTTTTCTACTTCCGGCCAGAATTATAAGCGTTAAAGTATTGGCGAATCTGGCGAACGCCAAGTATTTAAGTTGTGGCCTTTTTGCCAAGCGAGAGAGAGGAAGCAGTTAGTCGAAGAAGGCCGCTTACCTTAGAAGTTTTACTCAGTTGCTGTTGCCTTCCAGGCCAGAGGTTTTAATCCTCTTGATAATTTTTAAACGTATTGTAGTGTTCACAGTTCTCTGTACTACATACGGCTTCCTGTTAATATAAGGCCAATCTTCCACGTTTATTATTTTGTATGTTGTCAAATTAGTGTTTAGTTTTATTTTTATACTTTTACGTTTTGACCCCAAGTAGCGGGTCTGTGTATTTCCGAAGTACGGAAGTTATTGTAAATAGAGAAAAATAAAGGGTTTTGTATACCCTTCTTGTGTATCCTGTCTACTTCCCACAATTGTTGAACATAGCTTTAGTAAGCTCTCTGTTCCGAGTCAGGTCCTTGCATGTTCCCGAAGAAGGTTAGACGGAACATTGAACCTGATAATATATAATGACCATTCAGGGCATTATATATAATGACTTATTAAATCGAATAAGAAAAACAAAAACACTGGCTGTTTCCTGAGAAATGTGAGCAAGACATATTAGGTGTCAAGAAAGCTGATAGTCTTTCCCCTTCTATAATAATGTTGTAATGTTACTTTTTAATTAACCAAGAAAGCTTATGTTGAGTTTTAAAATAAACAGAAAAAAGAAAAGAAAAATCCTAAGGAAATAAACAAAAACGCCTGTGCCACTTTAATTCACAGGCGCACTTATAAAGAGCCGTGATTTCCAGTTTGTTTATTTCAATAAATCTCTCAAAACCAGAAGCACAAAACAGAAACTATAATACCAGCCCCTCGGTATTATAGTTTCATGAAGGTCAAATGCCGTATGAATTAACCTTATGTGAAAACAATTGCCACTTAGCTCCATTTACTGGCTTTTAAAAATTCAAATAAATCGTTCCGTTTTAATGTTGCGTATACGCGACACTGGGCTCGTAGGAGCAGAATTGTTGCGTCGCGTATACGGGACGCCGGTCTGGTAAGAGTGGAATCGTTGCGTCGCGTATACGCTACGCTGATCTTAAACAGGTTAAGCGTTATAAACCAATATATGAGTTCCGAAAAATCGTTCACTATACACTATGCAGTCATACAAGTACACACTAAAAAACGATGCACAAAGAAGATGTTATCCGAGTAGGACCAAAATCGGTTGATTTGATGTACACTTATTGAAAACGAAACGCTAACAGTATTGTAGGAATTGAGTGTTTTATTCAGGAGATGTATCTGCAAGAACAAAAACAAAACAAAACAAAAAGTCGGTAATGGGTTGGCCCACCTCTGGCTCTGATGCAAGTTGTTATCGGGCTGAGCACTCGTAAAGTTAGAAGATATGCTCTGCCATACACGCTATAATCGGCATATTAGATTGGCGCAATCCGGGAACGGTTGAAGACACCGGCTCATTAGAGCCAGAGATCTGGCGATCGCGCCGGACAGGACAAGTTTTGGAGTAGCACGAAGATAAGCAGTAGAAAGGCGCGCCGTGTCAGCACCCCCTGGATTCAGTTAGTTCTAGGAGGTGCTGGCCGTGTGCGGTCGAGTATTAACTGCTGATTGTCGGGCTGTGGGACGAACGATAGTGAAGTGAGTATCCGGCCGCTGTCCTAGAAGTCTCCACATATATCTTCGCTGGTCATCAGTTTTCAATTCGAAATTCATCACAGAATACTATTCTATACCAGTCCGTGAGATTCCAGGTCAAATGCTCCCGGCACCAGTATAAACGTGCCTGGCGCTGTGCAACGTTGAAGGGCAGTCAGAGCAGCCCCCTCCGTGATCTCAACTCCCTTTCACTGCGTCACTTATCAATGGACTCTGCAGTTACTGGTGTCCTGGTTACACATTGGATCGCTGATAACCATGCGTAAAGTACTGTGAGCGCCAATCGGACGATCACTCTGTCTTCGCGATCTGCCGCCGCTCTCGGCTGACCACTAACATCTTGACGCACTGTGCGGCCATCCTTCAACCTTTCCTACTAGTATCATCGAATTGTAGCATCACTCTAACTCAAATGTCTAGCGATTTGATCACCCTGCTTTTTTTAGTCCAATTGCCCGTGCAGATCGCACATTGAGTTGAACAGTGTTAAACAAATGTCGCATACTGCGCATATCCGGAAAAAATTTTGGCGTAATTATTATGTTGCATGCATGTTGTACGCTTTATATATATACATAAAGACCAAATTTCGGTAATAAGTAGAGAGTTGTCACAAAATAATCACAAAGTCTAATGGAACATACTTGTCACACGTACGTCCAAGTTCGTCCCACGTACTTAGGGGGGGGGGAATCAAATTTATGTATAACTAAAATTTATGTAAGTATTTGACAGTCTTAAAGAATTTTTGGGGGAATTACAAATGTATCAATTTCTTGTTAATATAAAATCATTTGTTAATAATTCCAAAATATTAAAGAAAAATTTATTTCTTAATATACTAAGCCAGCTAAATCATAGACCAAAATATGTGTTTCTGCAGATATTCAAAACTTCAGGAAATACGAATACATCCGAAGTTACATAATATGTAAAATATTGTGAAATATATTTCTTTTAAATGCTTGGAATATTCGGAAAAAAAATCTAAATTCAGAGAAATGGTAAAATACGTTTCACTTGCAAAGATTCTTTGTTATTTAATAGCCATGTTAACCCGTCAGAAAAAAAAAAATATATTGTTTATGTACTGAAGTCTTGGATTTATGTACTGAAGTTTCCCTAGACAAGTTAATTAATCTATGATCAATGACAATAGCTATCTTTTAAATACTTTTAATTTTGCTACTTAAAATTTTTACATTTCAAAATAATATTTCTACGCAGCTTTAAAATAACTTTTAATGGATCACAAATCTAAATAACATATTTTCCAGAATTCTAAATAACTTCAAATATTGACTAAAATTCATTCCAATAATTCATCACTTTAATTAAATTTCTGTCCCTTGGAGATGTACAGGAAAAACCTTTTCTAATAATATATATGTTACCGTGAAAGACCGAAATTGGAGAATGTCGACTTTTACCGGAGAATATCAACATTCACCAAATACGTCGGTGAAAGATCGACTATTGCATTACATTCTTGTACATTCGGACCTTCACCGGTATCACAGATATGCTCTGGTGTAGGTCGAAAAGAGAGGAGTCGACAATTCAAGGTGTCATAATAGTTTAAGTTGTTGCAATAAATAAGATTTAAATCACATAATTTATTTCTAAATTATGTGATTCAAATCTTATTTATTGTTTAAGTTTTTTATTATTTATTAAGTTTTTATTATTTATTAAGTTATTATTTTTATTATTGTATTAAGTTTTTTATTACTATTATTTTATTTTCTCATTTAGAACGTACTGTATAATGAAGTAAGTTTTTAACTTCTATAATTTTCCTTTCCCATTTTAAATGTACTGTTTGTTTTAAGTTCTTATATTGTTAAGTTCTTATTTTAAGTCTCAAGTGCGTTTTTTCGCGACTGAATTACGGAGAAGAAAATATAATAATCTTATATGTTCAACATTCACCATTCGTACATGGTAAATGTCGACATTTACCGGTGTAAGTCAGAAATAAGAGTATTTGGAAAATATTTCGGACATGCACCAAGCGACTATGTGAATAGTGACATTTACCAGTGAAAGTCGACATTATTCAGATTTCGGTGTTTCACCGTAACATATATATTTCTAATTCTATCAGGAATTACTGATAAATAATCCGATGAAAAAATTGATATAGGCATAGAGCGAGGAGATGTAAATAATTATTATGAAATAATGTGAAGCAGTGTTTGCATTCAAAATGTAAGATGTAATACTTATAAAATTCTGCACATTGCTCTGGAACTGTACGAATTTTCGTTCAGAAAAAGACTGAAATTTAGGGCCCACCAGCGGCCGAGCGGTCGCTGAACACTGGTAGTTCGGTCCGAGGTTCGAATCCGCAAACGGGCTGGCTGCATGGGCGTTTTCGTGGTTTTCCCCATGTGTAACGTGTATACGAACCAGTTCCCCTTAGAAAGTCCTCCGCGAAGGCATCCATCCCCTTAGGCAGATAGCTCTCGAGGCTTCGCCATAATCCCCCCCACACACTGAAATTTAGGATATATTAGTTGAAAATTTATTCATTATATTTTTACGGAATAAAAACAATTCAGGATTTACCATGCGTCCATTCGTACATACATAAAGAAACACGGAGGAATATAGCAAGTGTTTGTAAATAACACTGAAGAAATTTTACAATTCCTTAATGCTGTTTATTTTAATTCTTTGAAATAAGAAAATAAAAGCGCGAATATACATTAACAAACTGAGGGATAAAATCCAGTTTACATTACTGAATTATAAAATGTAAACAAATTACATCTAAATAACGAATTATTACGCACAACATATGTTAACAAATATTTTTATCTTCTGTTCAAATTTCAAAACTGTTTCTTCCTCATAGTGATTGAAGATGGGAGCCATCTACCAACCATATGGGGTTACATGGGCATATGGGATGGCAGACTGAACGGTGACGTAGACGATGGCAACGCTTTACAAACTGTAAAAGACCACACTGACAGCAGTTTCAGCAGCAGGCCTAGGGAGCAGCAGTGGAAAACAATAAGTATAGGTGAATAGAAATGAAGACATTTTATATTGTAATATTAATATTAATATATATTCATATTAGAATATAGATTTCTTTTAAATAAATGATATTGAGATGGTTACTAGTAGTTTATTCATGAATACTTTTCATTTGTTATATGCTTACTGTAACTGCGTTCTCCAGAATATAAATTATTAGGATAATTTTGCTACAATAAAATTAGTAAAAAAGGGAAGATAGTTTTAACTTTAAATCAACATATTACTGCAAATTTGATTTAAGTTTTAAATTCGCTTTTTATTTGATAGTACTCTCACGATAATTTCATTTCTCTTGTTTCTACTTTTCATTGCCCTTTATTTTAACTTCTGTTAAAATTATTCACCGGAACCACAGTATCACACCAACTTTCTAATTTTTGCAGCTCGATGCGCAAAAATCCTTGACCACAAAGGTCATTTTCAGTTTGTTCTCCTTTCTTAAATTATATATATATATATATATATTAAAACAAGGGTGAGAAATTAAAACAAGGTTAAGAAAAATCTTAAACATACCTGTATCAAGGACTTCTGTAAAAAGCTATGAGCTAAAAATTGCCGTCTGCCTCCGGAAAAGATAAGAATTCAGCTCACCAATTAGGTGGGACGACGATGCAAAAGGGGAAATAAACGTCATGAAGCTATGGCCAATGAAAAGAAACAGACAGTGGGCACAACCTGTCTCAAAAATTGGGGGGGGGGGAGGTTGAGGCCGAAGATGGTGGCTTTTGTTCAAAATGGCGTCTTGCTCGAAGTAAATTCTAGAAAGTTGTCAGAAGGTGAATACAAAATGGCTAACTCCAAAAATTGGTAAGACTGGCCAGAAAGCAGTGAAAATTGGAAAAAATACAGTAATTTGTTAATTAAAGTCGTAATTCTTCAAGCTAGAGGGCTTGCAAGCTACCTGAAACGAAATTGGCCTTTAAAATTAATAAAAGGAAAGGAATGGCCAGAAAAAGCTTTAGTAACTTATTTAAGAATATAATTTGATGTTCTGAGCCAAACGTTGAGAGTAAAATTGTAGTGGCGAGAGGAATTAACTTTACATTTTTACATTAGATCATCTGAATTAGCCATCCATTAATCACCTTTCCTATGGGAATTAAGTAAAAAATTTCATTATCTAAATTAAATAATCTAAAATAACAGGTAAATGCCCGCTTATTTTAATGAATTTTTAATGACTGTTTTTGGAATAAGATTGCTTTGTAAGATTTTGACAAAGTAGAGTACTTCTTCTTTATTATTACAGATTCTTTTAATTCTAAGAAATTGCGCGTTAATTGTATTGATAATGACTCTTTTAGAAATATTATAATTCCTATTAGTTAATTTAAGTGTAGAAAAGGTGAAATCTCTGCGTTTGCGCATAGTCATTTTAGCATTTAATAGTTTTAGCAAAGTTGTTCTTTAGACTTCCGCGAATGTACACTTTTTGTAATTTTTATTACGCATTTATTAAAATATTTAGTAACATCCTCGACAAAGAGTTCTGACATTATCAGCGCACATATTTAGTTATTCTGGGATATTTGTTCTCGAAGTATTGTATGATGATTATGAATCTTAGTTGAAATAAAAAAGCTTTACTAAATGTTTCTTCGGATAATTTTCCGAAGAAATTAAGGATATACCACATTCTCAGGGAAGAAATGAGAAATCAAGGTTAAAGAATTGTGAATAAGGAATATGAAATTCGCATGGAAGAAATAAGAAATTAAGGATGAAGGTTAATCATTTTACTTCATTCATCCTTTTTCCTTAATTTCTTATTATGAATTAATTTCTTCAATCATAATAAGAAATTACGGATGAAGAATTAATTTATTTTAATTAGTGTTGAAAGTGCATTGAAAGTTTAAATTTATTCAGCCTACTTTACGCCTGGATAGCCCACAACATACATCTAACGTCTGACAGTGGTGCTGGTAAATCGAACAATGCGTACTGGTAAGACCACTAAAAATGGCCCACCAGCGGCTCAGCGTTGAAGTCCCTGAACACTGGTAGTTCGGTCCGAGGTTCGAATCCTAAGAACGGGCTGGCTGCATGAGCGTTTTCGTGGGTTTCTCTATGAGTAACGTGTTAATACGACCCAGTTTCCTTTAGAAAGTTCTCCACGAAGGCATCCCTTCCTTCCGGGAAGTGCCTTAGGGCGGAACACGTAAATAATAATAACAATAAGACCACTAAAATCTGGTAAATCGGTCACAGATTCGTTTCCATTTATTCATATTATTTCCTTCATTTATTCGTTATTTAATAATATTTGCTGTACTCATTCATATTGAAATTCTACTGGTTTGAACGCAGAAAATAATAAATTTTTATTTCTAAATTTGCAACTATATCAGTTGTTCCTAAACATGCATGGAGACTGCATTGCTTTGTATCTAGTTCTTCATTTCTGAAAGTGTCTTGAAAGATGCACGCTGCCGACTTTACGACTACCTAATTGTTTTCGACGTAGTGCAGCTTATGATTTGACCTAGACCTTGAAGTAGCTGTTTAAAACAAACGTGTTGACGTTTGGATACCTCCGTGTTTTATACTACAGACGTTTTAGGCTAAAAATAACTCGGGGATCAACATTTGCTTGGCATGAAAACAATCGGTTAAAATTCTGTCGCATCACTCTTACGTAACGAAATAAACGAGAAAAAACGATTTAAAACATTTCTTTCAGCGTAAAATAAAAACGAATAAAGAAGTTTCTTATCTTTCTTTTAAAAGAACAAATATTTATTAACAAATAGAAATGAAGTTTCCAAACTCACGATCTTATCTTTTTCGGTATGTTGTTAAAAATAGTGATCGAGCTGAAGTGTTTCTAGACTTTATGCGTTGCAGTTAGTAATTGAACTTCAAATGTTTCCGCAAAGGTACCTAAAATTAAAATTTATCGTGGATATTCTTCGGGAGGGGGGATTAAATATCACCACGAAATAAGCTGAAATGTTGGTCAGTAATCATTTGAAAAGAAATGTATGCCTGCTTATGTATACGCGTATATCAATTTTTCTTGAAAAGAACGGAATGGCCAATTCTGACAAGAAATGAAAAATCGCAACAACAGCACAGCGGTGTCTATTCCTGTTTATTCTTTAGGTTTACTTTGCAGTCGATAAATTCGCTGTTTCAGTTATAAGTAGTTTCTTCCGCCTTTCTGCATGCCTTCGGGGTGTAACCGTTACCACACTCGGCGCGTATTCGAGAGGTCCAGGTTCGAGTCCCGGGGAGGGCAATGCTCTTTTTTTTTTTCAAGTCTCCCACATAAAAAAATCCTAATGATTCTACAGTGACACCCAAATAAAAGGTGGTGGATGATGATTCTACACCACCAGGATTTGGCGACTGGTTTCCGCTAATTCCCAGTCGCTCTTTAAAAGGGAAGTATATGAGGTATTTTCTCCATCCATCCAGCATGCCTTCGTGGTGTAACGGTAGCACACTCGGTGCGTATTCGAGAGGTCCAGGTTTGAGTCCCAGCGAGGGCATTGCATCCCTTTATGATCCAAAACTTTGCTAATGTAGCTTCGACTAATATAGCTTCGACTCTAGCATGAAGCAATCTGGTATGAAAATCTAAGATTACTAGTTTACTGTATCCATATTTATAAGGTAACAAACAGCCATGGGTGTTTTCCATCGAAAGCAAGATCTGAGAATTGAAGTCTGCCCTTTAACCGCAGAAGACTACGGGTATCCAATTCTAGGTTAAGTGAATAAACCGAAGATATCTTTTCTAAGCGCTTTCCAATTGAAATAGCTAGAATCTATCTCTTTCGAAAAGTATTCTTCCTGTGTAACTTTCACCCAATAGAGCTCAGCTCGCGAAATTTCAACAATGCTTAATGGACCTTTGAGTTTCACTGAATTTCGTTTTATATTGTTTATAAACCGCATAACATAAGCCGTAATTCGATACACCTTTAGTAGTCTGTTGAATCGAGTTAAATCTACTAATGCCGAGTTCCTACGACTTTGAAACTTGAAGAAATGCTTCCACCCTTGCTTCGTCCTGAACGCTCTCCTCATCGATGTTTGCCTGTTGATTTACTGGCTAAACACATTCAGGTTGAAAGAGTAACCAAAGGGAGCTTCTCACAAGCTGAAAGACACTTTCTCGGAGAGATAAAAAGTCAGCAGGGTTTTCTTTCCCACTGCAGTGAAACCAGCATTCAAAATCTGTGAGTGGCTGAATCTCAGAAACTCTGTTCAGAGGGCTTCCAGTTTCTTGCACATCTCTTTATCCAGTAGATAGCTATTTGGTTAACACTCCAAAGAAACTTTTGATGACACAGTTCAGAAAACAGCTTTCTCAGATATACATAGACAATTTGGCAGCTACTAAAGCAGCCATCAACTCCAAACGAGGAAGAGTCAAAGTCTTGAGTGGAGCTACGCGACCCTTTGCTACGATGAAACTGATGCCAATGTTATTTTTCGAATTTAAGGTATCTAAAATATGCTACTGCGCCGTACGCTTTAGGGCTAGCATCAGCGTATGCTTTAAGGCTAGCATCGTCATATAGACTAGCATTAGATTTTTCACAACTACCAAAATATTTTCTCGGAAGAGAAAAATCCTCGAGTATTTTTAATTTAGCTTGCCAGTTGTGCAGACTCCAGTTCTTAGTTATTTATAATGGAAAGGTATCATCCCAGCCCACACCTAATGTCCAAATGTTTTGTAATAGTATTTTCATTTTCATCAAAATGGGTTGAAATACATCAATCGGATCGTAAACTCTGGCCACCACTCTGGATAATAGTTCTTTTTGTGGCCTCAGCACTGTCATTGGATCAATTTTCTAAAAATTCGCAATTCATCTTAATCTTGTCTGCTTCGGGGTACCAGAACATTGCCAAAAATTTTGATTCTTTAGCTAATTCTAAATTATAAGCCCTTTCAATCCACCAGGAATTAAGTTCCTCGGCATTTAACCTTAATTTTCTGATTCATCTCAGCGTCTGTAAAAATCAACCACGTCTGAGGATAATTGACATTCATCTTCAATGATATCTGCACCGTAGTATAAATCTTCTACATACAACGAGGAATCTATATTTCGTAACTTTCCGTATTTGTGCATATTTCTTGATGTGGAACTTTATCGTCGTCGCTAAAACTGCTGAACTACACAAAGTTCGAATGGAAGGCTTTTTAAACGCCTTCCATTCGAACTTTGCTTAAACCTTAAAACTTAAAAGCTTAAAACTTTGCTTTAACCTTAAAACTTTATATTCTTCCTCATTATCCCCGAACCAAAAAATTTTAAATAATGCCTGTCCTTTTCTAAGATCCTTATCATTGAAAAGGACTTAGCTATATCTCCGCTGAAGGCAATTTCACATGTACGAAATTTTAAAATTATGTCCAAAATCACTGAGATCAAGCTAGGTCCAATGTCTGGAAAATCATTTAAAGATTTTACACCTTTAGCTTTAGAAGAGCTCGCGTAGTAAACAATCCTACAACTTATAGTTTCCTTAGCTTTTATTACTTCCCTATGCTGTATAAAATACGATGCCTCTGTTATTTCCTTCGAACAGTTCTGAACTATACCCTCCTTCATTTGCTCTTCAATTGTTGATAAATCTCAGGATTTCAAATAAATCTAATTTTGAGACCGCCTTAATGCTACTCCGAAATTGTCTAACTGTCCTGCTTCCGACCCATCCAAAAATAGTAGAAATCGCATAAATTTCCTTCTCTAATTGAATCATATCTCCCCTTATCATCTTCCAGTAATAATCAACACCTATGAAAATTCTAATGCTTCTTTTAGATAAATAAGCGATTTGCAATCCACACTCATCCTCATTTTCTGTGTTTGTTTCGACGGCGTGGTTATTTATTCAGCCGTAATGGCGTCAGTGACGAAACAGCTAATTATTATTTTGTTTTCTTGCTTCGCATCCAAAATATAGAATTCGACATCTTTGTATGTTTCAGGTACTGCGTATTTTATTTCGAAAGAATGAACACACACAGTTTCTTCTACAACAAATTTTAATTTCTTATCTACACTAATTGAACAAAACTTCGTGTAGCACGGCAATCAAAAATTAAATTCGTTAACTTAGACCTACCGCCATGATGACCAAATACTGAACATGTTTGCAATAAAGCATTTTTCTTGCATGAATTATTACATGAAACAACTACAAACAAAAGGTTACGGACGCCTTTCAAATCACTCATATGAACTACAAGTTCTCCAAATAAATGAACCAACTATTTATTTAGTAAAAATTCAGTCTTAAATTAGTATCGCTAAAATAAACATCATCAAAATAAGTCGAGAACATTGCGTTCTAACCATTACGTAAAAACGAAAGTCTATTTCACAATAACAAATAATGATTGTTGCCATTCAACTAAAAAGGAAAGTAATAACAAAAACATAAATTGAAAATCATAGGTGAAGTAGTAGTTAAGTTTAAATAACGATATTATTTATTGTACAATCTTTAACAAGAACAACAGAAAGCAGGGGCGTAGCTAGAGGGAGGCAAGGGGGGCATTTGTTCCCGGGCGCCAAACTGATGTTACGACATTTTAGAATTAAATGTTTTCCATCCTTGGCAAGCAGTAGGGGGCGCGAAATCTTCAGTTGTCCCTGGGCGCTGAAAACCCTAGCTACGACTCTGACAGAAAGTGTGTATTCTTTTGGGTAGTTTCGTGTTTCATCTACTGAATTTTCTTGGCGCGTTTTCGCATAATTCTTTTTGTTTTGATTGGAAGACATTTGCGTTTTGTTACGATTTGAACTATTCGTGCATAGTGACTCATGATGCGAGTTAAACCCGCATTTTAAGCAGTTAGTTTTGTTTTTAAATAATTTTCAAATGTTATATTTTCGAAAACAAATAAAGCATCTATTTTAGTTACGTAACTTACACAGTTTTTCTTTAATGCTTTTATCACAAGAAGAAAATGAGTTATGGGACTTTTCGCAGAAGATGCATGCGCGATTATCAACAGCATTAAAACTGGCAGCCGTAGGTACATTTCTATGAATTTTTTTTTTTTTATAATCATACCTAGCATGTTCGAAACGTGGAGGCAAGGTATTTCTTTTATCTTGCATCAGTAAACTTCACACATCACGGCATTCAGTTTCCCGCTTTATGAAGTCCAAAAAGGACTGATACATTAATTTCTTCGCTTGGTTTTTCCTTCGATTAAATTCCAGAACAAACTCATCTGGAACAGTTTTTAATAACACAGGTATTAATTAATAACTGACCAAATGAGCCTCTTGTAACTCCTTGCGCTTCCAAATTCCACACTGCAATTTCGATTTCATCATATAACTTACGTAAAGCTTTAATATTCTTTGAATTATTTAATGGTTCTAGATTTAACAGCTTGTTCATGAACTGACTAATTATTATTTCTTTTCTCCCAAATCGTTCCTTCAAAGTTTTTATACTTTCATCATAATTCTTTTCGTTTAATTCAAATGAAGATACTATATTGCTCGTGGCACCTAAAAGTAATGTTTTCAAATACCCGAATTTCTATCTTACTAAGACTTTCGTTTTTGTCTGTAGTCCTTTCGTAACTGTTATAAAACTCTGTGAATTTTTTAGGATCACCTGAATATTTTTCTAACGCTAGTTTTGGAAGTTTTACAGTATTTTTACATTTTGAAGTCTAACCAAGTTTTGATCAGGATCTTTAATACTTATTTTATCCTCTACTAATAATCGATCAATTCGTTTACTAGCTGAAGAACACTTTTTCTGATTTTCGTCACAATTAGCTACATCCGCTTCTAGAGAATCTATTTCAATTACGGAATGAATTGCCTCGTCTAATTCTTTCAAATTACTTTTACTATAATTCATGCAAAGCATAATTCATCTGTATCTTTCTTTGTTAAACTATCCTCGACTTTCTTTAATAGTTTAGATACTATTATTCTCAAAGCCGTTCTCTTTCGTTTTAATCTATCTAGTTCTGCCATTACTTCGCGTTAATACATAAATGTATCCAAGACTGCAAATTATCAAAATTCAAATCAAATACTTTTAAAATGTAATAATAATCATGCTCTTACCTAATTCCTGGGCCATGGTCTGGACGCATCCATCCTCATCAATTTTACTTCTTTCTTTACAAATAGAAACTTCCCATCTAAGATGCACCTATAAAAAAACTGCATTAAACTATGAAGGTCCGTACAAAAACACAAAGTATCAGATGATTCTTTATCATTTACCATTTATTATATCGTTTATATACATATTTACATTTGTCCTTTTATTAGGTGGACCAACCTTCATAGAAATTATGCTGCCTGATCAACCGCTACTTCGTTTCCCTTTTTCCTTTCTACATAATATGCATTTTGCTGCCAAGCAGCGCCCTCTACATTATCTCTTTTCAACACAGGTGCGGGTCTCTGTTTTGTACCTGTTTGATCCTTATGAAGTGGGACCTGCACATGGTTGCCCTTGAAATCGATAGAGTTCACTGCTAAATCTAAGCCAAAAATATGGTTGATGCTTCGCTAATTTCTTATAGTTTTTATTGTTTAAAATAAAATTTGCAGTTTAATTCACAGATTATATGAAAAGAAAAATAAATTATTAAGATTTTTTTTGAAAGAGAATTAGTTCCCGCAAACACCCAGAAATTTTAAAACTGTGAAGTAAACTGAAAACTTTGCAATGTCTTTAACAGTTAATTTTACATTAGTACTCATCCAGATTGTAAAGAAATAGTTTAATACGGCGATTTCCTCAATTCTAAGCTATGTGTACTATAAGAGTGACTCATTATACAGAGCATAGCCTTATTGTCTTATATTTTAGATGCAGTTAAATTTGTTAAGGAGCAGTTGAAAAAGAATGAAAGTAGGTGATGATTCGAAGTTTTTTTAACCATGAATAAAACTGATGCTTTGTTTACTTATGCTCCACGTGTTGCGTGACTCATTTATTTCCCTCGCAAATGGAACAGCTGTTGTCCAATCAACGAAAGGTGTTTTCACTCATGAAACATATGGAATTCAAAAAAGTCATTTCTGAATGATATCGTGATGGGATAGTAAAAGATACCTAAATGAGTTAATTCATACTTATCATCATGTTACAAAACACTATCAACTAAATTTCTGTGTAATGAAAAAAGGTGGGGTAAAATTTAAAAAGCCATAATAATGAAAATGCACTTTTTTCTTTTGCTGTTTATTTATCATAACACAGATACTTTTATTTTTTTCCCTTTACTTTACGCATAAAATTCTTTCCTTGAAAATTATAGTGGAACCTCCAGTCACGAACATCTCAGGTAAAGGACAGATTTCGCTAACAAATTATCTAAGCGAAACATACCTTGGACGACGAACGGTGTCTCGAGCTACAACCACTCAAGTCTGCAATCTATGATATTCAGAAGTATTTTGAGGTACCTATGCCCGATTTAACACTCACGCACTTCTGGAAACAACATGTTAATATCTTCCATTGCTTAATTTTCAATAATACAAACTGGTACCAGGCGACTTATAGCACCAATATTTGGGCAATCACACACGTTAATTAAAATTAACATTTGTCACGTTAATTGTAATTAACATGGCTTTATTATAACATTTTAATTAACATTATTATAACAACTTAATTTGAATTAACATGCGTGATTGCTGAAATATTAGTCCTGAAGTCACCTGGTGCCAGTTTCGTTCGAAGAAACTGGCACCAGGTGACCAGGATTTCCTGGTGGAAATTGTTTTCTAAGAGGAAATTATGGCCAGATTGGGCTGTAGGCAATGACTTAGAGCACCTGGGACATTTTCATTACCTATGCCTGTCTAGAAAAATTATAAGCTAGGAAGTTAACAATCAAAACGTGGAGAAGTTAATAAAGGTCCATAAAAATGAGCTTAATCTCAAAAAGAACTACAAAAACTTCAAAAGCAGCAATAAAAGATGATTGTGGAAGAAATATATCTTCAGAAGAAGGAGAAGAAATATTATCGTAATTCTCTAATCCAAGAAATATGCGCAATAGAATAAGGGAAAAAGTTTCCTTAAAACATCATTCTGATAAAGCAGTAGCAATCTACAGCATAGCGATTTTCACTTATGCCATCCTTTCTTTTCCCCACAGAAGAATGGTAAAATTAAACGTAAATTTAAATTAAATGTTATCTATTTTATCTGTTTAAGAGCTAATCTTTTTGTTTTACATTTAATGGTTTCCATTAGTTTCGGCATACGAATTTGTGCATGAAATACTGTTATAAAGTTTAAATAAACAATCATTTGTGGACCAGAAACGAATTAACCTGTTTTACATGAATTCATATGCGGAAAATATTTCGGTTGATTTCGGCCTTCGGGAATGAATTAAAATTGTGAATAGATGTTTCAGAGTGCTAGAAAATGTCTCAAAAAGAGAGTAAATTTTACTTAACGCGGTTATTTCGTATGAAATTATCGTCACCTCTCGTGCATGTTCTTGTTTATAGATTCAACTAGTATTCGAATCCATGGTTTGAATTCTGGGGAGTTGATTTTTTATGCTTCTTATGCAGAAAGTATGATATTTTCTACCGTTAAATTTGAGCTTCTCTTTTCCATATGGATTTTCTCCTTTAAATGCGGAAGAATATAAGGTATTAGCGCATCTTCCCTACGTGTTCGTTTAAGTATGACACCAGTATCACATCTACAAGGTACCCTCAATTAATAAAAGACATTTCTAACGCCATATGTTTATGCACTGGTGTGTTTACTGGTAATTTGCACACGGTGTAGCAATATATTCGCTACATTTTAATTGCTGTTTCCTTTCATTTCATCCTATTATTTCTTTTTCATTAATAGCTTGTAGCTTGCACCGCTCAGCCAAACAAATGCATACGGTCAGAATCTGTAAAGTAACACAGATGAAGTACAAAATAATACGACCACCTGAGAAATAAGGATAAAAACTCTTTATCATAATGAATTGGATCATCCTTTGATTGAATTACATATTATATCGGACACAATATGGACGCACAGATCTTGAACAACATTTTAAGGAATGTGAAACCATCCCTCCTGCAGAACAGACTGTAATTCTGGAATTGTAACTGGAAATGTGTGTGTGTGTGTGATTATGGCAAAGCCTCGAGGGGTATCTGCCTAAGGGGAGGGATGCCTTCGTGGAGGACTTTCTAAGGGAAACTGGCTCTTATACACGTTACACATGGGGAAAACCATGAAAACGCCCATGCAGCCAGCCCGTTCGCGAGATTCGAACCTCTGACCGAACTACCAGTGTTCAGCGACTTTACCGCTCGGCCGCTGGTGGGCCTGTAACTGGAAATGAAATTCTAGTTTGAAATTTGAAGTCTTAATATTCAGTGAAGGGGATTGAGATGGCTAAAAGAGATGTCCTACTTCATCATCATGCTCTTCTAACCATGTTTGAACAATTTAGCAGTGCCGATTGGAGCGTTGTCATCTTAAACAAGAAGTTGTAGTCTAAAGAATAAAGTATAGACAAAAGGATGAACATGATAGTGATCGGCTTTGATCTTCTCATGCAATGTAACAAGTGGGCCAAGGAAATGCCAAGGTATCGCATCCGATACCAACAGACCCATTTCCATACTCCACAGTCAGGAAAAGGCAGGGAGCTGTAAACGCTACGCATCAAGTGATCTGCAGTAAGGTCAGTGCTGATAGCAAATGATATATTGTCATTGGTGCAGGGCTCAGATGTGGTGATCTCTGCATCACTGAAGTCGCTACATGATGCCACCAATAGTTTATGAATTCCCACTCTGTCATTGCCATTCTGCGAAATATTTATTCGCAGAATGGAGTTCATCTTTCACAGTTTTGGTCAAAACAGAGTTCTGGAGAAAATTTCTGGAGGAGCGATTACTTGTGCTTTTGGGCCACGATACGCTTCGGCGTCACTCTCTACTTCATGGGTCAGTTATGTCTTTGCTCCATCTTGTGCTTTTAATATGTCGTCTTACCGTCTTTCATGTACGCTATCATACTGACTGATAACGAGTTCCTTGTTTGGCCAAAAGATTTTGTTGTTTCCACAATCGAAACTCGTACGATGGACGCATGCAAATGAAGTTGTTGAAAGACCTTTCCCTTCACGACCACAAAGTGGCAGACATCTGCGGCATATAGCAAGTTATACGAAGATGTGAAATGTAGCATACGTTTTTGAATGTATTTGTGTTATTTCATATCTCATTTGCACATCATCTGCTATAGAAACAGGCTGAATGCTAGAAGCTCTTTCCTGGCTCGGTTCTCAACTTTACAATTTTTATGGGATTTTCGTCACTTCTGTGTACGTAAAGTGAATGCAAAATAGTTTCCTTTAGAAAAGGCTGACACGAAGTCATCCCTTCTCAGCAGATAACCCTAGCATGGTTTGCCAAAGTTCAGCTTGTATATAGTCAAAAACTCAGTTAGTTAGGCGTAAAAGAGTCGAATAAATTTTATTGTAAGCCTTTTAAAGTTAAAAAAAAGAAAAGCTACGTGAAAAGGGAGGGCCGAAATTAATTTAATCATGAAAAGTGAGTAAAGAAAACTGTCGCGTATAACTAAGATAATGTGGGAATAATGGAATCTTAAAGCCAGTTAAGCTTGTAATCTGTGTTAACTGATTCGTTGAGTGAATGTGGAACTACTGTAAGTTTAAACCAGCAAGCCAATGCTTTATTTTTTTCCCTTGCTCAAGTTGCTCAGTGATGCAAAAAATATACACAGTTTCCCCGGAGCCAAAAGGCTTATAAAGTATTAAACTGGAAATGTGGAAAATATCTAATGCGGCGGAACGCTTACTATCCCCTTCATCCCCATCCGCCAGTCGCATGCGTCTATTTTCAATGTATAGCCAAGCAGCTCTGGAAGCGAAGTTAGAAAAATGCCAAGAAAACCAAGCGTCGAAATGAATTTTTGAAGGAGCTAAGAGAAAACTTTCTGATTCCGTCACTTGACACACTTATTAATGCTCTTAAGCTGTTATGTTCTTCTTTGAAGAATATCATTAGTTATGTTTTTACTGCTTTTTTAGGGTTTTTTCTCTTGATACTTTTAAAATAACCAACATGTGCATGATTACAGTAATTTTCCAAAAATATGCATTGTCAAATGCATGCAAATAGTAATGCAAATTTCGCAAAAGAAGAAAATGAGTACAAGTATGCCCCGTTAAAACTGGGGATGGATTAAATCAAAACTAGAATAAAGGAAATCTACTGTATTTTAAAATAAACTGATATTTTTCTAATCAAATTTTTAGTTCTGACGCTTAAAAAACAATAATTTACTTGAGGGATCAGTTTTATTGCTACGAATGAAAAACAATGTTATTCTTTAAAAGTAACTTTTTTTTTTCAGAAAAATTTGTTTCAAAAGAATACGAACTCTCATAATGTTGCTGATTTTTATTCTTACAAGTGAAGAGGAAATTTCTGTTTAACCTTCTAAACTATGGTCCTGAAAATTTAGTCATGTTACACCAATCTTTGCTTTTTTGTTTCTTAAACAAAGATAAGATATTATTGTATGAAGTATTTCAGAAACAAAGTACAAGCTCAATGACTAACATGTGCTGCTACCTGGAAAAAAGAAGGAAAGAGATTCAGATTACAGTGCGAAATGGAAATTACCTTTGAGACCGGTTTTGCTTAAGTCAAGGTCTTCCGTTAGCTCTACTTGAATGACAGTACCTATCTTTAACTCCATAAATACTCTAGAATTCAATTTTAGAAAGAGAAATTCTCTTCTTCTTCCTTTCTTTACTTTTTTTTTTTTTTTTTTTTAAGAAAGTCATTCATAGCTATAAGATATTTTTATGATATTGCTGTGGGATACATTCGGAATTAAAAAATTGCATCATTGCCATTCCCAGTTACGTACGATGTTTCACTTAGCATATAAAAACTCTTCCGAAATAACTTAAATTTTAAATAAATATTTTAAATATTTGGCGAAGTTTCATAGTTTTTATATGTTTAACATCTGCAGTATTATAATAGACTTTATGCAGAAACTGCAGATTGAACATGGTAAATTCCTTCCATTTTGTTTCGAAATACCACATTTAGAGTTTTTTTAATAAACTGATGGCTTTTAAAGATTTCAAAACTTTGCAATCTTTCTAACTACTTCGTCTACGCTTAGTAGAAACGTTGTTGAACTATATAACGACTTATCGCTGAGTCCAAGTGTGTAAATGAAAAGTCCAGAGAAGGGTTAAACTGACCCTTTTACCTCAAATTAAGAACCCAGATGGCCGCTTTCTGTGGCTTACAGAAAAGCCTCCACTTGGGCTTTAACTCAAGAAAATAAGAAACTAATCTAATCCTAAACTAAACTGAACGTAGCCGAAGCTGTGCAAAATTATGTAGCGTAGTTGGCCCTTAATTAATTTAGCCGGGGAATAAGCAGGCACGTACAATACGGCTGAGCGTAGTTAGCTTTAAACAACGAAGTAGCCTGACGGCAAATACGCGGCATTAAGGACTCCTAAGTTCTTCTGCTGAAGAAAGTGAAACCTTCCTTTAAATACGTTTTCTACCTCATTTACATGCAACGGGATACTAGAAACTTATTCTGGTAGGGAATAGTAAATGGGAAACGAGAATAAAAAGTAAAGCATGTTTAAAAATTAAAATAACTGTTAGAAACTTAAAATAACCTCTACAACTTTAACAGTTCCGTTTTTACTTCCTTGTATGCAGTAAAAAGGAAGTATTGTAATCGCGAAAATTTTTCGGATATCATATTTCAACGAAAATATCCATTTTGACCGCTATCAAATGCAATTTAATGATGTTTTTGCGTAACATCTGTACGTCAGTACAGGCGACAGATGACAGCAGGGCCAGACACCCGGATGGCTTTTAAAGACTAATCGGGTATAGTCCGGGATCCGCTCCATCCAGAGCATAGCATAGCGACATAGCATGTTTACAACATAAAATACCTAGCGTAACATTACCTACACGACAGGTGGACATGGAATGGCGATATAACATAGCTCAGCATAGACATGACATGGCATAACATTTCGACATGACATAGTATAGAATAAATTCATTGGATAGCGACATAACATATTTACAATTTAAATACACAATGTAACCATACCAGGTGGACATAGTATAGTCACATTACATAGTTAAACATAGATAAGACATAGTAGTGCAACATAGCATAGCATGGCATATGGGACATAGCAGAGTAACATAACATATTGAGGTTACATATTTACAACATACAATTCACAGTCTTGCATGACCTACACGACAGGTGGACATTGGATGGCGACATAGCATAGCGTAGCATAGGCATAACATGACACAGCATTGCGACTTAATATGACATAGCATAGCATAAGGCCATAATATAAATATATTTACAGCATTAAATACACAACATAACTTAACTACACGAACGGCGGTGGGCATAGCGTAGCGACATACCATAGCATCTCATAGACATAGCATACTTAGTACTGTGACATAACATATTGACTTCACAGATTTACAACATAAAATAGACAGCGTCATATAACCTACACGGCATACATAGCCCTGCATATGAACATAGCATGGTAACATATATATTGACAAAACATTTTTATAACCCCCCAAAAAAATCGAAATAAAAATTAAAAAAATAAACAGCATAACTTGACCTGTACAGCAGGTGTACATAGCATAGGGTGGACAAAAGCAATTAAAGTCATGAGCCCTACGGCTTTGTTGGATTGTATCCCATTCCTCCTGCCACAGGCTTAGGGCTGTTTCCCGCGCTTTCCTTTTTAGGTACAATTTCGGCAGCAAAATCGAAACTTCCTTCGCGTCCTGATTTTGGGTTGCCTTCTTTGTCAATTCGTCTGCTTTCTCATTACATTGGGTTCCAGCGTACGCTTTTACCCAGGATTATGCGGATCTTTGAAGTGAAGATGTTCTCTCTTAGCGTTTTTTTGTGCCTCCGCAATAAGATGTGCTGAATGTCGTGGGTTTTTATTGCATGAATTGCTGAGAGGCTGCCGGTGAAGATTGTTGCTTACTGTTGGCGGGTTGCTGTTAGCCAACCTATTGTCTTATGCAGTGCTAGAATTTCCGCCTGGAACACTGTGTTTTCAGAGTTCATATGTCCTTCCCAGGTTGCTAGTACATCTCCTATGCTGCAAAAGCGCAGCCGACTTCTCCATCTAATTTAGACCCGTCTATAAATATGATTACTTCTGTGCCGTCTGTGTTTGGTACGAGAGCTGGGCCGTGGTACGTGAAGACTCCCTTTCCGTAAAGGGACGGGTGAGTATCCAGCTGGGAACTCTTAAACTCATATTCAGAGAAGTCATAGATGACGTCCCCGAAAGTCTTACACATTTGCAGTAGGAAAATCTAGTCAGTTGCAACCTCCTGCATTGCTTTAATTGGCAGTGGTATTAACCCTTCTAGGACTGATGCGGCCGCTGTTGAAGTCGTTTGCTACGCCCTAATTATAGCAAGAACGAAAGGTCTCTGAATGCTGTTTGGCACTTCTGCTCTTTTTATGGTCATCGGGCAGGCCCAGAAATAAATAAGTGGCAGGCCCCCATTCCATAAATAATTATCTTCTCTACGACTGTAGAGTAGAGAATTTTTAAGATGTGAGGACGTAACTCCCAATTTGATCCCTGCATTCTTCTGAGGTTATTTGCAATGCTGTGCGCTTTCTCACGTTGCGCCTGTAGGTGGAGTATCCAAGTGAAAGCCTCATCCAAAGTGATATCAAGAAGCTTTAGTTCTTTGACACGTTTAATTTTCCTTCCTGCATTGAGATAAATGAATTTTGTGTGATTGTTTGTCCCCGCTTATGAAATATCATGTATTTCGACTTAAACTCAGAAATTTTTAACTTCTTTTCCCGGCACAAATTGTCAAACATTGAGATAACTTCATTATAATTATTTGCTAAAATGTCTCTGCGCTTGCCACTAACTACAAAGGTTTCATCTTCTGCAAAGTGCATGAGAATAATCTGCATAAAATGAACAAAAAAAAATATTTCAAACAGTAATACAATTACCTTTGAGTGAGCTGTCCAGTTCGCGTTGATAATGGAATTGAAGGTGATATTCCATAAATCAGGACCTGCACACGATCCCTGCGGACAGCCCCTTAATTGCTTTTTGGTGACAAGTCCTCCATTATGCACTGCTATGACTGCTATGAAAGTCCTGTCACTCAGATAGCTCTTGAAATTTGCAATATATTTGAGCTTTGTGAAGTGCCTTTAAGATTGCCGGCCATCGAGGCTCACTGAGGGAGTCGAATGCTCTTAGCGTGTCCAGACTTATGACTGCTGTATGAAGCTTGTTGTTATGGAAGTTTTTCCCTTGTCTGCATATTAAGTCTAATGCTTTAAATGTTGATCGGTGTTCTCGGAAGTCGAACTGTGCTTCTGAGAGAATACGTCTCTGCGCTAGAAAGTATTTTAGTCTCAGGGTGATCAACTTCTCATATAGTTTGTCTAACACGGGTAAGAGGCAGATTGGTTTGAAGGAAGCTGGATTACTTTGATTCTTCCCTTCCTTGGCGAAGAGAATGACTTTCCCTGTTTTGAAAGCTTGAGGGAAGTATTTAAGTTCCAGGAACATGTTATAGAATTTTGCCAGCAAACCCGGGCGTAGTGCGTTGCCCTCAGAATTCGATAATCAATTGAATCAGGGCGTGGTGCTTTAAAAATAAGAAGTGACTTTATGACTGTACTTCCTTCTTGATTCGTGAATGGTAAGTCGTTGGGTGTACTAGTCTCCAGATTGTAAGCCGGGTGAATATCTCCGTCTTCCTGATCTGCTTTGAGAAAAACCGCATCCAGGATTTTCTGAAGGATACTCTCCATTACGCCAGTAGGCCATGTATGTAGACTTGCATGATTCGAAGTTGAGGAGGGCGAAACTACTTGTTTGTAGCTATTTTATTTAGGACTCCATACACTTCAGTGTTTCTCGTGCAAAAGTTCCTCCAGTTTTTTAAATTCGCGTTTAATATTTCCTTTTTCTAATGAGCTTGCTCTTTGCTATAAATTATGCTGGGTTCTTGTCTTCGCGCCGCATCTCACTCTTTCTATTTTGCGCCGCATGGCCCTTGTACGGCTTCGTAGAGTTCTAAACTCCCTTGCCCACCCGTTAGCTGCCTTAAGCCGTTTTCGGGACTTGATGCCAAACGTAGTGTAGTGTTCCAGATGGACTGCAGCTCCTTTATAATGTTATTCGTGACGGTGTCAGCTTCTTTTGCATCTCTGGAAGCTATTAGAGCTTCCTCTATTCGTGCGAGTGATAGGCCCACTTTATTTGTGAATTGTTTAAGCTAGTGAATATGGTATGGGGATGGCTTATACTCAATGTGATGTACCGATGATCTGAATTTGAAGGGACAGTCCACCTCTGAATTTTCGATGCAAGGGCAGCAGTGACAGAGTCAGATCAGACCAGCCCTGTTTCATGATCGTTTCAAAGGTCGGAACACAGTCTGGTATATTGTGAAGTACAAGGTCATTTTTGGCAATATAGTCCTCTACTTCTCCCCCCGCTCGGATCCGTGCTGGGATATCCCCACGTTTCGGAGTGAGAATTATAGTCACCTGCCAGGAGATGATGGGCATTTGGGAATTCTCTAAGAACTTTTTGTTACTGTTCTAGCGACTCTGTTATATTCGCATTTGGCGGGATGTAGGAGTTAGTGTACGTAAAGACACGTAAGGACAAATGTACGTAAGGACAGGTGACAGGTGAGAGCAGGTCCGGACACCCGGACGGCTTACATAGACTAGTCGGGTATCGTCCGGAACCCGCAACTATCTGAAGCTACACTCCGAAAACAATACAAGGGCAAAGTACATGGCCATACAAGGGCCAAATATAGATTTTTCTGCATGCGAAATTAAACATTTTCCTGGCTACATCGCATGTTAACATATTGCTACACATACTCGCTACAATATACATTTCATAATATGCATTGCGTTGATCATTGCACTGTACTTAAGGCATATTTACAACTCAATGCTACACTTAATACACTATACTTTGCAACATATTACACTAAACATTATTCTTGACAATTCAACATAGATTCTGAACAATGTAATTGTTTAAATAAGACATAACTGAATTATACAGTTGTAGGGTTTATATTTATTTTAACTAACATTTATTTTAAGTTTAAACTATCTTTCCTGTCAAGCCTTACTTTCCCCTGGAACTGTCAATGCCAGAATATGTAAATTTGAGTAGAACGCGCAAGGATTCAAATTATCAGCGGAAGTATTCTGATTTAAATAGAAGGAAACGAGTTCGGTGTGATATTCTTACTGCACGAGCGCGGAGGTAGTTAGCGAGAATTGAAGAACCCCGCGTTGCGGCCTATGTGCTTGGCGGGAAGTAGTGGTAATCGTTCCAGTGAGCTTCAAGTCTGCTGAATTAGCAGCGGTATTGTAAAACGCGGTGAGTTAGTTATTTTAGAGAGCCTCGTAGTTAGAATCTTGTCTTTACTTTCTTTTCAGGTTATTATTTTTATTTGACTGCCAAGTTGGCACAGTCTGTGAGCGTCAAGAGCACGCAATTGTAATTTTATTACGTTGAATAAAAAGGGACTTAACCCCTTCACAAGGCTCTATCTTTTATACAAGTTTTCACAGTCACCTCTTGGTTGCGTGCAAGTTGGAGGCGCGCAACGTTATATTGGCGCCCGAACAATTATCGAACTGAAATGGCCGAAAACTGGATGGAAGCCGCTGGACAACACCAAGAAATGACAAGTCAGTTAGAAGGATTTGGATACCTGGTCCAGACTTTGAGAGCGTCAATCAAGCCAAACGTCTATTTCGACGGAAAAAATTCGGTGTCCGTATTTTTAGAAGGTCTAGAAAACCACTTTCAGCTCTACCCTGTGCCTGAAAGACAAAAAGTTGCCATCGCCACATCAGCACTAAGAGGACAGGCCGCGCTATGGTGGAAAAATATAGGCAAATTTCTTCTAGGTGAATTTGGAAGCCCGACGTATACATTTGAAAATTTCAAAAAATCGTTAGTAAAGGCCTTCCCCATAGTGAAAGATCGCGCACGGCTGGAAGCCGAACTATACAGTTTCTACCAACGGGATACAGCAGAATTGACGGACTTTATTTTACGAAAAATCAAGCTAACGGATATGCTGTATGGAAAAAAACCCGATGCGGAGATTATTGAAATAATATTACCAAGATTGTTACCCGCTGTCCAAGACTACTTTGAAATTAGAAACTCAAGCACATTGCAGGAACTTTTCGAATTGGCGGTGAACTTTCAAAATCGCAGAATAGCGGAAAAAGCGAGAGGGGAAACATATTCTCAACATACCCGAAGGAAGGAGGAAACCAGAAATGGAAATCGCTCATATGGGGGAAAGAACTATCAAGCTAACGCTTCGAAACTCGAAGGTCAAGGCCCAAAAAGAAAATTTGAAAATAAGCATCCGCGTACCCAGAAGACACAGATTGAAAGGAAAGCTTTAAACGAGTAGAGGGGCCTGTGAAAGGGAGGGTCCAGACCCCGGAAGTTTTAAAAAAACCCTCAAATAGACATTTAAACACGGTCATCGTAAAAAACTCACAGCTACCAATTATACAAGTCCTGGTTGGCGATGTACCAGTAGAAGCCCTCATAGATACAGGAGCAGAAGGAAATTTTATGAGTGAAAATTTCTTCAAAAAGAATTTTTATAGGATACGACTATTTAAAACCAGAAATACGGAAATTATAGCGGCGCAAGGAAAAACATGTCACTGCATCGGGAAATTATCATTAAACTTACAGGTAAAAGAGGAAAATCTCAAAGTATTAATTTTTGTGGTGAAAGACCTACAACACTCTCTTATTTTAGGTATGGACTTTTTAAGGGCCGCGAGGGCCAAATTAAATTTTCAAGATAGTTCCGTGGTTGTTGGAGATGGACCAGAGGGTGGTGGAACCTGTGGAGACACCTGAAGTGGACCTTAGCCATCTGAATGACCATGAAAGTAAAGCAATACAGCAAGTGGTGAGTAATTTTTCTCATTTGTTTTCAGAAAAACCAGGAAACTGCCAAATCGTGACTCACAAGATTCAATTAAATGCCGAAAAACCTTGTAGGACTAAACCGTATCGTTATGATAAACAAAAAGACTTAATCATCGAAGAACATATTCAGGAGATGTTAAAGAATAAAATAATAACGCCCATAAATAGTGAGTACGCGAGTCCAGTAGTACTATGTAGGAAAAAGAACGAGTTTCCTCCTTCGGATAAAAGGGCTTGGAGGTTTGCTATTGATTACAGAAAACTAAATAGTATTACTAAATTTCCAGTTTACCCTTTGCCGGTTATAGACGAGATCATTAGACAGATCAAATCGACAAGATATATGTCTACTTTGGACTTAACGTCTGGCTACTATCAAATAGCTATGAGACCCGAAGATATACACAAAACCGCGTTTATAACAAAATCGGGCACTTATGCGTTTTTACGCATGCCCTTTGGGTTGTGTGGGGCCCCATCAACATTCCAGAGAGCTATGGACATTGTTCTAAAGCCTGTCCTACGAAAATCAACTTTAATTTATCTAGATGATATAATTATAACGAGTAGTACGTTGGAACAACACATTAATGACCTCGAACAAGTTTTTAAATTATTAAAAGAGGCCGGTCTTACAATTAACGCCTCAAAATGCAAGTTCGCAACTAAAGAACTTAAATATCTCGGTTATAAAATTTCGCAAAAGGGTATAGAAACGCAAGATTCAAAAATAAAAGCTATTAAGAATTTCCCACCGCCCAACACCGCCAAGAAACTTTCATCTTTCCTTGGATTATGTTCTTACTATCGATCTTTCATAAAAGATTTCGCTAATATTGTTGAACCACTCTTAGTAATCAAAAGAAAAAAGAGTAAATTTACGTGGACAGCGGAAGCTAACACAGCTTTTGAAAGATTAAAAGAAGCGCTTATTAATGCCCCTGTTTTAAAATTCCCTGAGGGGGACGAAAACCTGGAAATTGCAGCAGATGCGTCAGACTATGCGGTGGGTGCGGTTCTTATGCAAAATAACCATCCGCTGGCATTTTTTAGTAAAACGTTGAATCAGACACAAAGGAATTATACAGCTACAGAAAGAGAAACATTAGCCGTATTAATGGCTGTACACAAATTTCGAGTTTATTTCGGCAAATCGCCAGTAACAGTCTTTTCGGATCATGCGGCTGTTGGTAGACTTTACTCGGGAAAAAACCTAACGCCCAGGTTAATAAGATGGGCTTTAAAACTCCAAGAATATAATATCACAATAAAATATAAACCGGGTAAGGAAAACAATGTAGCTGACGCACTTTCTCGTATAAAACTGGACGATGAAGGAAATGAACTTAAATGCGCTGTGTTGACTTCAAAAATTTTAGATTCTAGAGATACGGTTATTACTGAACTGAAAGCTGATCCTGAATTTGGAAATATCTATGCTTATTTGAAAGACCCCGAAAGCTTTGAGCATACAGATATCGATGCGATAAGAAATAGAGCAAAAAACTATGAAATAATAGATAATTTATTATTCTATACGAAAACAACAAACGAAAATTTTGAGTATAAGCCAGTCATCCCAGCCTCGCTTCGATTAAGCATTTTGAAGGAGTTGCACGAAGAAAAAACAGCGGGCCACCTCGGGGTCAGAAAGACTATAAAAAGGGTACGCGAGGCGGTATATTTCCCGCAATTATACAAAATAGTAACGGCGTATGTCAGGTCCTGCAATCAATGTCAGTTAATAAATGATATTAATTACAGCCCGGCCGGGTACTTAAATAGCATTCGCGCTACATTTCCGAATGAAATTTTAGGCATAGATCTCCTTGGTCCCTTCCCCCAGAGCGAGTTAAATAAAAATCGTTTTCTTTTAGTAATAGTAGATCATTTTTCAAAATGCATAGAAATTGTTCCACTTAAACACGCGTCAGCCAAAACAGTCGCAGATGCATTCTTACACAGATACATTTTAAAATACGGTGCACCGATAAAAGTCATTAGCGATAACGGAAAACAATTCATTAGTCAAATATTTGAAAACATATGCAATGGATTTGGCATACGCCATATCAAAATGGTTCCGTATAGACCACAGGCTAACATAGCAGAAAGAGTTAATAAAAACATAGTAAAAATAATTCGCAGTTACGTGAGCACACATCACAAGCGCTGGGATGGCTACATAAATGAATTAGCTTATGCTTTAAGAACGGCACATCATGATACTACGGGAAAAACTCCAGCAGAATTATTCTTAGGCCGAAAATTAATTACGCCTTTAGATAAATTATTCTTTGTGCAACAAAGAGAGCAGGAGTTTAAACAAAAAGATGTGCAAAAGTTGATTGATCAGGCGCTTAAAACCTCGGATACGGCAAGAAATAGACAGAAAATTTATTATGATAGAAAACGCCGTGAAGCAGATTTTAAAGTTGGGGATAAAGTATTGAAGCGGAAATTTTCTTTATCAAGTGCCCCAGACAATTTTATGGCAAAGCTAGCTCCAAAGTTTGAAGGCCCCTATGTAATTCAGGAAATCAAAGGAGTAGTCTTATATCTTAAGAACGAGAGAGGGGAAATCTGTAAAGCAAGTCCCGACCAGGTGAAAAAATACTATAATCCAAATGATTTTGAAATCCTTAAAAGTTTCTTGCAGGACTCAAGTCTAAACGAAGTAGAAGAATCAGAGACTACAACAACTATTCCACCACCCAAGAAACAGAGAACTGAAGAGAGACCTAGCACTTCTACAACCCGGACGTCGGTATCAAAAAGAAAAAATAATTTTCAAACTCCGGCGTTTAAGAAAAACAAAAACACAGATGAACCGGGTAAAAAAACCGGGGTAAAGAGGAAAACACCACCTACAAAGGATGGCAGGAGAAATTACACATCAAGGAGAACGCGCACACGGCCACAGAGTCAGGGGCCAGCAAGGCCGCCGTTCCGGAAACTGAAACGCCAACAGGAGGCACAAAAATACGAGGAACAGAAGAAATTCAAGAAGGACTCCAGACCAGAGGACGTCAAGACCAGCCGTCCCAGGGAGAAACGGAAAGGACAACAACCAGACGATTACTCCGCCAAGAGGCCAGCATGTAGAGGACGCAAAAGAAAAAGCAACGTGGACGACACTCGGAGATCAATAAGGAGAAGATTGACATCCATGAAACCTCTAACTTGGGATCAATTCTGCCAAAAACGAATGACGGAGTTTCAAGCATCGAAAACTCAAAGATAAGTTAAAACCTTCTATAATTTTTTTTCCTCTTTTGTTCCGAAATGTTATGCATAAGTACGAAGTTCTATGTTTTGACGAAAGTCAATATGTCTCGGTTGAGACTTAGTTTTGTTTTACTTTATTTAGCTAAGGCAAAAGTATTATTTTCCTTCAGTGTAAAAGCTAAAAACAAGCATTTTCTGTTGGTCGAAAGACTAATTCTGTTATGTTAAAGCCAAAATTTGGCCGAAGATAAAAATAACTTCGTATTCTTGTACTAATAAGAATTTTAGTTTCAGTGCCGCCAGCTTGGCGAAGAATGAGTAAAGTAAAAATTTATTTTCTCTTATTCATTTTATGGTAAATTGTAAAAAGCATATGTATTAAAATTTTGTAAATGTATGTAAATACTTCAATGTTATGTAAAAGTAGAATTTAGTCTAGAAGCATAAAATTGTAGATGCTAAAAGTGAATGCTTAAAAGCAATGAAGTCAAAATTTAAGTATTAAACTGTAAAGTCATGCTTTAGAGCGAAAGCCTGCATGTTTAAAGATGAATGAGGGGGAAGTTAGAATGAATGTGTTTTGTAGGGTTCTCCACCTACATTTGAATTTTTAAGACTATTAAAGTAGCTCATTGAGTTGTAGAATGTCGAGTAAGGTGTGTCTATTTGGTCGTTGAATTCTAACAAATCATGGTGGTTAGGGGAAGTGTTGTAAGACTAAAACACGAATATTCCCGTTTGACACCACACACGGTGGAGAGCCAGGGTAAAGTTAAATTAATGCTTGAAAAATTGAATGAATGTGAAGTAAGCAATAAGTAAGAAAAACGAATCGTTTAAAAACAAAAATTTATTGTGTCAAGAAAGTGTAAATTATAATGTATGTAGAAAGATACTGATACTTATTCCTTCCAGATGCTGGAAGGAAAGACCAAGATTGATTGATGAAGTCCAGGAAAAGTTGCTGTAAGAAGAAAGTTATAACGAGCAACAGAATTTTAGTATATAATTGTTACATAAGATTTTTTTGTGTAAACGAGGTTCTCTCCAGTTAGTTCAGAATTAGAGAAACTTACAACAGGTCGTTTGTAGGACCTGCTTCCAAGTTTTCCAAATTCTGGCAGCGGCAAATGTAGGGTTTATATTTATTTTAACTAACATTTATTTTAAGTTTAAACTATCTTTCCTGTCAAGACTTACTTTCCCCTGGAACTGCCAATGCCAGAATATGTAAATTTGAGTAGAACGCGCAAGGATTCAAATTATCAGCGGAAGTATTCTGATTTAAATAGAAGGAAACGAGTTCGGTGTGATATTCTTACTGCACGAGCGCGGAGGTAGTTAGCGAGAATTAAAGAACCCCGCGTTGCGGCCTATGTGCTTGGCGGGAAGTAGTGGTAATCGTTCCAGTGAGCTTCAAGTCTGCTGAATTAGCAGCGGTATTGTAAAACGCGGTGAGTTAGTTATTTTAGAGAGCCTCGTAGTTAGAATCTTGTCTTTACTTTCTTTTCAAGTTATTATTTTTATTTGACTGCCAAGTTGGCACAGTCTGTGAGCGTCAAGAGCACGCAATTGTAATTTTATTACGTTGAATAAAAAGGGACTTAACCCCTTCACAAGGCTCTATCTTTTATACAAGTTTTCACAGTCACCTCTTGGTTGCGTGCAAGTTGGAGGCGCGCAACGTTATATAGTACATAACTTCTTTATATAAGACAGGCTTAAATAAATAACTTGTTACAACAGATAAATAAATTAAAAGCTCTTAAATAAAGAGCAAAATTGCCCATTACAAACAGATTACACATTTTGCACACAGAAATCCTCTTTTTTTACTTTGTGCTGTACTTATAATATACAAAATACAGATTTAAGGACATAGTACAGCCCATATTACTTTTGATTAAATAACATGTTAAAAGTTAACTGTAGCATAAATTTTGCTGTATTCTTAATGTAATTAAACATTCTACTGGTTACATTGCACCTTAACATAATGCTGTATATAAAACACCCAATAAACTAAAATTTTTATAACACGTATTACATTGAACACTGCACTATATTTAGGACATCTCACAAAACTCATTTCTACACTTAATGCACTGTGTGTATTGGCTACATATTACATTGAACATTACTCTTGATTAAATAATATAGGCAGTGGTAGTAACGCTTTGTTATATACAACATAATTCTTAATAGAAAAAGCTTATAAAAAACACTGTTAGAAATACACATTGAGGGAAAAAATTACAGATTAAATTAATTGCAGTTAAAAAATTACATGTGCTAGATACATTAAATACCGTATTTACAATGCACTATGCATTTCATAATATGCACGTTAACACACTACTATATATAAATCACTCAATGCACTAAAATTTACATAATGCAATAATATTTACCACTATAATATTTACATTCTGTGCTCTTGAATACATTAAGTTGTAGTACTACAGTTATAATTATTATGCTTCCTGCGGCTCAAAGCATAGCTCTGCATGCTACGAGCACTTACACATTTTACCAAGGTACTATACACAGTGTGCTGTACAATACATTATTCACAATACCCTGCACAATATTCTATTTATAAAATGCACATGCTTACAATATTGCATCCATGCATTAATATGCTCATTACAAATATACATAATTAAACTATTTACATTTGGATAATATTAAATCATATTTACATTTGTTCTTCGTGTTCCCAGCCTAATGTTACTCTGCGTACTGACTCAAGATGGGCTTCTTGCAGAGGCCTCTGGAAACCAGTGTGCTTTGAATCTCTGCGAAATTTAAGTCTGTTATTGTGGGCTGCATAATTCTAGTCCTAGTGCTTCAAGTTTGTTCATAATGCTTTTGAGCTTCTTGAGATAGGCTGGTTGCTTAATGAAGAAGCGTTTATAAGCAATGTCAGTATCAGGAAGCCTCATGTGTCATTCTTCCGTGAGAGGGCAAGACGTAACGTAATGATCAGGTGTACCTACTTCATTACAGACACAATGATAAGTTGTTGATATTCCCCTTTGATAGAAATATTGGGGAAAGGGTCCGTGGCCTGTAATGAAACGGGAAAGAAAAGGGGCTGAGATGAGTCGATCTTGGGAAACTCTATGGACAAAGTCATGGGTTCTACGGCCTTGCGGTATAGAGTCCCATTCCTCTTGCCATTGTTGCTGCGATTTAATGCGACAGACTCGCTTCAGATAAGATTTGGGAAGCGGGATCTGGACATCTTGCGCACCGATATTCTTTGCAGCTTCCTTTGCAAGAGTGTCTGCATCCTCATTGCCCCTGTGGCCCACGTGCGCTTTAATCCATAAAATCTGGATGTTGCAGTCATGCGCATTTTCTTTGAGCAGTCATTCTATATGTGCTATGATCGGTGATGGATGGAATGGATCACGAAGAGCAAAGATTGCCGACTGACTATCTGAGAAAATACAAACTTCTTGGTCAACAAACTTCATAACTGCTGTTACAGCCTGGCGCAATGCTACTGCTTCAGCTTGGAATACCGATCTATTAAGTCCAAGGTATCCTTTCCATGTTTCTAAGACTTTATCATGATAATGAGAAATAAAAGCGCAGCATGCCTCTTCGTTGATTTTTGAGCCATCAGTGAATATGCTGATGGTATTTGCACCGCCTGTGTTTCTTACCCGTAAATCCTGAGACATAGAGGTATGGGCACGAATGCCCAACCCATAAATAGCGGGATGAACTTTGAGCTGAGAATTTTTGTTCTCAAAGTCTGATGGTACAAATGTAGTTCCCCTAAATGAGGCTGACTTCCTAAGAAGCATGACAGTAGAGACAGTTGCCTCTTGTAGTGCGGCTATTGGCAGAGGAGTAAGTCCAGCTAGAACCGCTGCTGCTGCTGTGGCCGTTGTCCTGTATGTTTTCGTGATAGCAAGGACGAAAGGTCGTTGTATGCTATTAAGTAAATTCAATTTTCTCGCAGTCATGGGTAGGGCCCAAATAGCTGCCCCATACAAAACTATTTTTTCCACTGCCGTCTTGTAAATAGTCTTGAGGATGAGGGGTCGTAATCCCCAATGTTTGCCCTGCATATTTTTAATTCTAGTCGCTATTCTTGTGGCTTTGACCCTTTGGGCTTGCAAGTGAGAAATCCAAGTGAGGTTTTCATCCAAAATGAGGCCAAGGAGTTTTAACTCCTTGAGCCTCTTGACCGTCACTCCTCTTAGCTTGATGCACGGGTTCCTTATGATGGTTTGTTTAGTCTTGTGGAATATAATGTATTTTGATTTATCCTGTGATATTTTTAAGTGTTTTTTCAGTGCAGAGGTTGTCAAAGAGCGAGATAACCTCATTGCAGTTTTTCTCCAATTCGTCCCTGCTGTGGCCTCGAACGATGAAAGTGGCATCATCTGCAAAGGCTACTGTCTTTGTATGCGACGGCCAACGCGCATTCAGTATGGAGTTAAATGTGAGATTCCAGAGATCTGGTCCAGCGCATGACCCCTGTGGACAGCCTCGTATTTGCTTTTTATTCACTATGCCGCCATTATAGACCACGGTAAAAGTGAAATAGCTTTTAATTACTTGTAGAAGATTATTAGGCACGCTTGCCGCATGTAAAGCTTCAATGATGGCAGGCCACCACAGGGAGTCAAATGCACCCTGTAAGTCAAGGCTGAGGACGGCCGCATGCTCGTTATCTTCTTTGATCTTTTGAACTTTATCTTTAACAATGTCAAGAGCGTTAAGAGTGGAACGGTTCTCCCTGAAGCCAAACTGCGCCTCTGAGATGTGGCCAGACAAAGTTAAATGATGCTTGATCCTGAGTATTGTCAGCTTTTCATAAATTTTGCCTAAAGCCGAAAGAAGACAGATGGGGCGAAAGGGAAAAAGGATCTTATTTGTCTCTTTCGGATTTCTGAAATAAGACCACTTGCCCGATCTTAAAGGACTTAGGAAAATATTGCAGAGAGAGGAGCTTTTTGAAGTAGGTGACAAGAAATTTCGGATTCGCTTTGTGCACCGCTCTAATGATATCGTAATCTAAAGAATCGGGACCTGGAGCTTTCTTCTTCGGCAGATTTCGCATAATTACATTTACTTCTGAATCGGTATAAGGTACATCATTTGGAGTGCCTGATATAAGTGAGAACGCCGGATGCAGTTGCAAGTCTGATGTGTCATCCTCATCTGATGGAAAAACCGCATCTAGGATTCTTCTTGTGGTTGCTTCCATAATACCTGACTCTCCATAGGCATGACCATGAAAAGTGTGATGTAGAGTCGGTTTAAAAACTTTTTCGCTGGCCATTTGGTGCAGAATCCCATAGGTATCTCTATGATCAGTGCAGAATTTTTTCCAGCTTTCAAGTTTGGCCCATAATATGGCCTTTTTATACTTGGCCTGCGCTTTATTATATTCTATGGATAGTAACTGTCTAGCATCCTGATCTCTTTCTGCTTTCATGCGCCTGCGCATAGCTCTGGTACGGCTACGCTGTGTTCTGAGGTCCCTGGTCCACCAGTTTGCAGCGTGTAGCATTTTGGGGGTTTTCAGCGCTAAGGTACTGTCACAGATAATTTGGATGTCACTGATCAAATTATTCGTCAATTCTTCCGCGTCTTTGACTGTTATGGTGTTAGGTAGCTCCATTAATAATCTATTTAGGATTGGACGTGCTTTCCTAGAAAATTGAGTAGTTTTACTTCTGGTAAGATTATAGCGCTTCATTACTAGCCTTTCATGCTGTTGGTTTATACTGTAGGTAATGTACCTATGATCTGAGTTGGTAATGGAATCCTCAACTGTCCAATTTTTTATCTTTGGGGTCAGGGCTGTAGATGAGAGCGTTAAATCCGGCCACCCTTTGCCATTAACGGTTTCAAACGTAGGCAGGCATTCAGGCTCATTATGAATGGATAGATCATTACTTGCCACAAAGTCTTCTACTGCACGTCCTCTCAGATCTGTATGTGGATATCCCCAGGTTTCAGAATGCGCATTAAAGTCCCCCGCAAGTAGGTGCTGTTCGTTGGGGTAATCAGCCAGAATTCTTTGTTGTAGATCTAGTGATTCAGAAATGTCTGCCGTGGGAGGGATGTAGATGTTAGTAACTAGTATTCTAAGATTTTTTGCCTCAATCGCCATTGTTACTGCATCTCTGGTAGCTTTGATGATAGTGGGTGCCCATTTTTGATTACAGCAAATAGTAGCTACTCTTGGGCCTTCTCCATCATGTGACTGGATGATGGTCCACATTAGAGGGAAGCCAGCTACATTATTTGCTTGAAGGTACGGCTCCTGAGCAAGAATAAAGTCTACTTCCGCTTCCATCGCTTGTTGTACCAGCTGGGCCGTTGCGGCTCTGGCTCTTTGTAAATTTATCTAGAGTATCTTAATCTCAACATGCTCGAAGATGTTAGTATTTATTGGCATAAAAGGAAAATTGCTTTCGTGAGTTATGGAAGATGTGGGTTCCTGAGATATACGATCAGGATTCTTATCGGATGCTCTGTTGCCTGAGTACGTGTCAGTCTTCTGGATTGCTAAGGAATTGAGCTCTGTGACAACTGTTTGTTTCCCCGTTACTGCCTTAGTACTCTGTAATACTGCGGACGTAACGAATGCTCCGCTGGAATTCAGGGCAGCTTGGATGATATGCTGGGTGCCTGTAGTCGTGATGGGTGCCGTATTTGTGATTGGCCTCTCCATAGTTGATACATTCTGCACTATTGGCCATGCACTCTCTTGTTGCATGATTTCCCCCGCAGTATCCACAGTAGTTTCTTTTACTCTGGCAGACTTCCTGGATGTGGCCATATAGCTGGCACCTGAAACACCGCACGATACCGAGGTATTCTTTAATACCATGCGCTGTCCATCCCGTGTATACTTTTTGTACTCTGAGTGCTGCTGCGAAGCTGACGCAGTCACATTCAATGACCCACTTGACTCGGCCATTCCTCCTTTCCTTGAGGCGGAAAAGGGGCTTATAGGAGCTTCTCGGCATTCTTGTAATTGCACAGAGTTCATCAATGATTTCTTCTGGCTTAGTGCATTCCGCGACATCATGGATGACGCAGCGTGGTTTCGGCCTTGCTGGTTTCTTGATGTCAGCTGAAACTTTGGCTTGCTGAAGTCGCTCTTCAAGTCTGAGAACATCTTCCGCTGTTTTGCAGTGTACCTCTATTCCACCCCTTCTAGTGGATGTTATTTTATCCACTGCCACACCTAGCTGCGCTATTGGAACCTTTGAATTAAGTTGGTTTCTTAGCTCTTCTGCAGAGACTTCACCACGAGGCTGAATGACTAAACTTGGTTTCTTTGGTCGCCGTAATACGTCCGCAAAGGATTTAGGCATGTGCTCTGGTGGCAGATTGTTTGTGGTAGCTGTTCCAGACGTCGGATAAAGTAAAAAATCTGTATTTATAGCTGCTTCAACTGATGGTGGCGATGTTCTATATGCGGATCTTTGCAAAGCGAGGGTTTGAAGAGCAGCAAGAGCCTTAACTATATGCTCACGATCTTCCGTTGGTAGAAGAAACTTATTCCTCTTTTTTGATGTTACAATATTTGTGCATTCTTTAAAGATTAAATGCACTTTCTCCTCATAGGTGGTTGAATTTGACGAAATAAGTGTTGCCAAGTCTAGGCAACTTTCAGATCTTTTAGTGCATGTATCTTTCATTTTTCATCAGATAAAACTAGCTGATCAGTAGGTGAATCAGTACGCACAACTACAGTGTGTAAGATGAAAATGGTTGATAATTATAATAATAGAGTTAAATAACTGCAGAGCTAAGATTTCTGAGCTGCGAGAATTATTCCGAAGTCTTAAAATAGATTAACTAAAAGGGACCAAGATTAAGGAGGTCAGAGAAAATTAAATTAATTCAGTGGGAGGGTATTACTAAAAGAAAGTTTGTTTGGAAGCTGTGCATTAATTAGAAGAGAAGAACAGGAAAATTTAAACCACGGTAAATATGAGAGTGAAAAGAAGGGGAATCAGAGAGAGTTGAGTGTGAAGTCAGAAGAAAGTTTAAATTGAAAGAAGTTAAAGGGATTTTGTTGGAAGGCTTATAGCTCGGGAGAAAAAAAAAAAAAAAAATAGCGGGAAAAAAAAATTAAAAGGGGTTAGCTGACGGAGGTTATTTGGGGTCGAGAGTAGTTCTAAATGAAAGATATTATAAGGCGATAGATGGAGGTTTCTAGATTGCTCTAGGTTAATAAGAGGAGATATGAGAGAAATAAAAATGAATTATAAGGTGATGCAAAATACGAGGTGTTTGAAGGAGATGGGATGAGTGATAGGAAAAAAGTGAGAATTAAATAAAATTGGATGGAGTTTATTAAGAAACTTTAGGTTGATATAAAGGCAAGCTATCAGAAAAGTAAATTGTATTAAAGGCTGTTAAAAGTGATTAAAAGGGAGGATCAGAGGCTTGAATTAGTGTTAACAATATGTTGGCTGTCTACGGACAGAAAAACACTAATGGGAAGTCTGAAAAATGTGGTTAGTGGGCGCCGAAACTGATAGAGAGAAATAAGAAATTAAATGAAAATAAATATAATAAAAACAAATTAAAATGCTTAAAGCGTAGAAACAATTAGTGACGGGACGCTGAAGTTTAATAGAATAGAAGATGAAGAGGATCAATTAAGGTGCTTGCGTATAGTATAGTGTATGGAGACTTTTCTTCTTTTTTTTCTTTTTTAAGATTTGTAATATATATAATAAAAAATAATGAAAATAAAATAAATATGAAGAATATAAAAAAGTCAAATATTAAAAAACTTAAAAAAAAATTAAGAACTTTTTTGGAAGGAAAAATTTTTAAATTTAAATTAAAAAAGCAAAAAAAAAAAAAAAAAAAAAAATAGAGGGCTTAGGGTAATTTTGCTAAAATTAGTTTTTAAGCACTAACTTAGAAAATATCTTCCATGTCGTAAGATGGGACATTTTTCTCACAACGAAAAATACAGTAGCATATATGCATAAAAAACATAGTTCTGTTCAATAATATATAAAAATACTGACATCATAGTACCAGTTATGTGGAAGTAACACACAGAGAATGAATAAAAAATATTAAAAGCAGTACGTAAGGACAGAATAAAGGACTCTTTTTCCTCAAAAATATTATAAAACTGACAATAAATAATAAACTGATTAAAACTGAAGATAATTTTTTGGTGGCGAATTACGTATGTATGCATATATCTCAAAAAACGAATAGCCTCAGAACATTGAAATTTTGTATATAGGATTGCTATAACATGTAGATGTGTACCTCCCATTTTTTTGCGATTGGCAGCACCAAAAGTATATATATATATATATGGAAGATATATATATATATATGGAAGATATATATATATATATATCCATTCTGTTACTTGGCTCAGTGAGCTTAATTTCTTTATTCTTATATATTTGTAAACTGTGCATTTTTTGCTTTGAAAATGATTGAATTATGTTATTCTTAGCTTCCGGTTAAGGTTTTTATTCCTTTAGTTAACCTGCATGTTATAGTTGTAGAATTATCAACAATTTAAAAGTTGTTTAAGTGCGGCTAAGCCTAATTTGTTTACCATAGCAGCCATATTTGTTTACATTTGAAACTTAGCAGAATAGTGGATTTGTTACCAATCTAGAGAAACTAAGCTTCAACAACAAAGTAACGTCTTCTTTTATTATTTCGAATTAAATTATGCTTAATTCATTCTGGAATTATCATTTAAGTTATTAAATTATCCAATATACTGATTCAGCATAGCCTCCACAACAAATAAAGTCAGTTTCTACGCCTTAAGTGTCTTTTTGCCGAATGAGACCAAAAGTAAACTTTGCCGACTTCTTCTTGTCTAAAGGAAATCGGTATCGAAGTTCTTGACTCAAAACTCCCTCACAGCGACCAGTCCAGGAGATAAATAAAACACACGAAATTTACATCGCGTACTTGTGTATTTAAAGCAACTATGGTTTGCATGTTCATAGGTACGCTATTAGCGCCACGCTAATTCATCCAGCACGGAATCTGAATAAACGTCATCTTTCAGATGTGCAAACACGCCTCTCAAATTTTCTTAATCTAGCACAATTCCTTCTTCGTGCTGGTATTTCATTTTCCATTAATGTGTAACCGTACTATTATTTTTGAAAAGGCAATTATTTTGGAATTTATTTATTTGGTGATACACTGATGTGCGAAACATATGTTTAAATACTATAAGGTATTTTCTTCCTTCTTTCCGCATGTCTTCGTTATGTAATTAGAAGCATACTTCACGAGGATTTGAGAAGTCCAGGTTTCGAGTACCTCATAAAAATATCTAATCACTCTATAACACGCTGTACAAAATATTGGTACGTAAAATACTGATTTACTAAAGTACGTTTGCATTTGTGGCTTCTAAAAGAAACTAGAACACTGCTTTCATTTTAGCATATTTAAGCCAAGAATAAATGAATGGAATTGGAGCAATAATAGTTGAAAAGCTTAGAGCAAAGAATAACTATTAAAATAGCTTATAACAGTACTAACAGTTTTATAGTAACAATCTGAAAAGAACTGATGCGTACCATACATTATATTAACAGTTTGAAACTTCTTGTATGCACATGAATTTATGATATGTGTATATAGATATGGTAATATAAGTTTTGCAGTAATGTCTGAAAATTTTCGTCTATCATTATATATTCTCTTATCATACAGCGCTGAATATTAAACAGTTATTTGAAGCTTTCTCATGATAAATTTGCTTTATTCTAATTTTTTTAAATGCTCCATGCAAATTTTTGCAATTACAGTAAACATTGCTAAATTATATATTATATGTAATTGAATATTCGAGGAGATTCATAATTACCCCTGGATTTCGCAAATTTATAATAAAATAATTGTAACAAATGATGCAAAAAAATTCAAAACAGTGCCTATGCGTTTTTAACCTTTGCGATTTTAACATATCTATCACGTAACTCTAGATTTAGATGCCAGAAGGTAGTATAGTTCATTCGATAGTGAACACAAAGCTTACTACATCCTACAATTCGTTAGATTTGAAGCAATGACTGTACAATGGAAATTAGGGCCGGAATATCAAACAGATAATACTTACAGACAAACCATACCACGAGTAGTAAAAGTTCAAGTAGACTGACTACTTTGCATAGTTCAAAATGGGAAGACGGTTGGTTTAAATCAAATTATGCTGCATTATTTGGGCGCGGCGCGTGGGAGCACATATCGGGCATCTATACAAAATTTGGACGAATTCGTTAAATATTATTAGGCATTTTTATACGTTCATAAGATGAATATTATGCATTAAATTTTCAATTCTCCGGAGAAAAGGAGGAATAACCCTATATTTTGCAAAATAACTGTAAAACGGGTAAGTTATATTCTGTTAAAAATTGCGGATAGGTCTGAGAGAAAACCAAAGACACCGAATTTATTTATTGAAGAAAGAAATTTATGTAGACTTTTCTGGTTTAGAATACACAGAAGTTTCTAACATAATATACATTTTTAGATCAATAAATAACATTTGATGAATTTATAAGAATATCTTCTCTGTAAATATAAGCAACATAACAAATAATAAATCATATGATAAAGCAGAGCTGCAAGAAAGATAAGTTGACTCCCCATCAGTGTTATTCATTATCTGGGACTCACTGTAATACAAATGAGAAGCAACGGTAGGTAATGCTTCGTTCAGACGACAGTTTTGACATCCTAAAGCATTGTGCATTCAGGCATCTGAGTCACTGAGTCCATTTACAATTGTTTAGTAGGGTTTAAGGCATAGCCAGTCGGGGAAAGAAAAGTTGCGCCTGCGTAAATATGTAAATAACTCACCGAAACCGTCGACTGATGTTTGCTTTGCTGTGATTGGTCAGCTCTTACACCAAGTGGCATAAAGTTGAAAAGTTAGAACATCTAGGCAAAATCCTTAAACCAGTTTTCTGACTTAGCAAGGTCTGGTTACTTCGCAAAGAAGATCCGCATAGACAACTTTAGAATTTAAAACCACCGTGTGAACGAAGCACAAGGCACCAGCCATATCTTAATTAAAATATTCTTGGACCCCGCACGCAGTGCTGCTTTAAGAGCCAGCTGTAGCCATTTTTCTCGCTTTTCTGAAGGAGAAAGAGGCTCATGAAGAAAAAAGGACGGTGTGGGATTCTGATAAACTATTGGATACAGAGTAATAATTAGATCCTATGTTTAACTCACTACCAGAGGGAAGGAGTTTAAAAAGAGAAAGTTGGTAGCTTAAATGAACTGGTGGTAAAACATGTAATATACTGCAATATTTTGTGAAAACCAAGAGTTGGAGCTACGAAAGGTGTTTTTTCTTCCACCCAAAAACAATCCAAAGTTGGACATCACATGAAGAATAAGTCAAGGGACTCCGCGGAGGAAAGGGCTGGTGATGTGCGAAAAGAAAGGATTATGAACATGACTCTGGCCTTATAATTTTCTTCAGGTCACTAAATTATTTTTAATGATAACTGAATGAAAATTAAGGTATTATATATATATATATATATATATATATATATTTCCACCATCTGGCACGTGAGGATGAGATTAGGACAGTGAGGAAACTGGGAAATGGCACTCCTCCACAGGTGATAAGGAGGGAAGAAAGCTGCATAAAACGTCATTTGAGCGAAATGATGTATGAACCGTATCCTAGATACATTAGACGGAAGAATCGATGTCGTTGGTCCGTAAGAGTTCCAAGTCACAATGTAAAAATTAAGAGTCGAGGACTGTTTTATAAGGAGGTGAATTTCTAAAGTCCAGATACATAGTCTTCTGTTATAACTACACCAGTCATTCTTGGAGTAATTAGTGAATGCTCACGCAATTATCAAAGAACTTTGAATTCAGTCTCAGTGGAAGTATCTGTGTATGTTCTATGCATCTTTTTTACGTAATGAAGAGTTTCTAACATACCAAGGAGTACCTGTAACTTTTATATACTTTCTCAAAAATTTAAAAATAACATTTATCGACTTTCCGACAGATTGATGGTGATAAAAAAATTTTTATTCCAAAATTTCGATGAAGTATGTTAAAAAAAAACAGGATGCAGTTTGATAAACTTAAAGAACATTTCGAGAAAAAAATCATAATTTATTAATGAGACCTTTTCCTGGCACCAAATATTTCATTATCAGACTTATATTTTTTTATCTTTATTAGAATATATGGCAGATCTAAATTCATCAGTCAATCATTCCCTATAATTTTGTTTCATTTTGCATCTACAAATACACTAAACATTTCTTTACATCTCATTGAAAGAATATAAATGAGAAAATAACGTGATCTTGATCACGAAAATAAAAGTTTTGGTGAAATAATCAAAATTCTCTGAAACTTAATAATTAAATATTTCTTAATTATTCTTTAACTCTTAATTATAAAGACATCTTTCTAGCAACAAGAGAAGAGTTAAAATGTGTAATTAATGCTGTTTGTACTAATGAATTAATTATTAAATGCAAATAAAAAAAAACTGCGCAGAAAGATGAAAACTTGAGCAGAACCAAACTATCTAAAATGTTATCCTCTGTGAAGACAGCCAGGCGACTTAAGCCCCCGTTCTAATTCTTTAGTAAAGTAACACCAAGTGTGGAGGTAATTTAAATCAAACCTTTTTATTAGATCTTCCGCCAAACAACTTTCACAGCTCGTGTAGCAGAAGACAAAATTTTAAGTGAAACTTAAGATATTCACAAGAAAAGCATTGCTCCCGACTGATGCGAGCAAACACTACTAGCAAGGGTTTAAGTCAGTTCAAATAATTTTAGAAGCTCAACGAAAATAATATTGAGACGGTTAACGGTCGTTACCATATTGTTTTCTCCTAAATTTAAGAACACTGCTCTTATATACATTAACTAATTTGCATCATGGTGAAAGCCGATGAAAGTTAGAAGTGACAATAAAGGTAAAGTAATTAATAAAAAAGTGCAAACTGTTCCCTGCTTAGAATCTTTCCTGATGGGTACAAGTTAGGGCGTTTTTTCATAGCCATGGACGAAAAAGAAATTATTGGGAAGATGGAAAAAACACTTGTTTTCGACGTAACTAGTTTTGATTAGTCCAATAGTCTATAAGTCTATACTGTAAATTTCAATGCAATTCGCTTATTTTAAAACATTGCAAATAAAACCTATTGTACTATTTATTTTAAAAAGTATATTTGTTTCCAGTAAATTATGTAAATGTTATTATAAATGCATAGAAATTTTGTACAAATTACGTTCTTCTTAAAATGAAATAGTTGCGAATAATTAATTACCTGATCACACGAGAGTGAGGAAAGTTTAAAAAAGACCCTGAGACATATAATTATTTTTCTCGTAAATAAATTTAAATCTCCAATATCGGAATAGACTGTTGAAGAATGACGCCATCTGTTGAGAATTTCTGAAATTATGAAATTGACATAATCTGTACTATTAAAATCTGTATGCCTCTGTCTGTTTGTTTGTGACATCATCTCCTCCCGAGGAGTTGAGTTTCGAGAGAGGTATCCCCAGGTTCCAAAAATACATGAGAAGGCATTTCGACTATTCTCATCTTCGTACGACTTTAATCAGCCGAGATTTTAATTAAAAACTCTATAAACGGTAATTTTCCAAATGGTAACAGTCTCGCGCGCTGGAGATAAAAATGCTTATTTCGAAATGTGTTGCCGCTTGTCGCTTTAAAATCGTAGAGTCTTGTTATTCAAAATTTGTCAGTTTTACAAAATATGAAATCAAAATATTAAAAAAAAATTCTGAAGGCTTTCAGATTTTAGATTACGCTAAAACGGCGTTTTCCCCCTTCCATTTACAGACACATGCACGTTTCTAGAACATTTGGACTAACGCCACTTTGGACTGAAAATATTTAAAAACAGTATGCCTTTAGAATTTCCCATAGACAGTCTCGCAAGTTCGAGATAAAAATGCTTTATTCCCTACAGTGTTGCTTCCGCTTGCTTTTAAATCAAAAATTTGTTAAAATTTTACAAAATGTGAAATAGACGATAAAACAAATTTCAAAGTCGGGCTTCCAATTGCTCATATTCAGGTGGAAGGCTACGTTATTCAAAATTTGGTGGCTCTAGTTACCGATGTTTTTCCACAAGGCGAGAAACATACATACATTCATGCAAATTCTTTATTAGCCCAAAGGAGAGTTAGCCCAGAAGGGCTATCTCAACCATGGAGGTAGGAAAGGGAGGAGGGGCCATTCCGCGCTAGAAGTGAAGCACTGCTTTGAAGCTTGGGTCACCAGAGGGGGTGTTCTTTGTTTACATTCAGAAGCTCGCTTGACAAGATTCTGATAGTATTTCGACACACGATAGTTCCATAGAAATCGAAAAAGGGACACTCTCGCATGAAAGAAACATTCATAGTGTGATGGATAATAGCAATTTGTATAGTTTACTGACATTTACTCAAAAATCACATCTTGGTTATTTTTCGATAACTAACAACAGCGATTTTGATTATGAATTTGTTTTATAAAATTCTAAGCTGTTGCACTACAAAAATATAGATTTTAAGAAAATTGCTAAAAGAGATCTGCCAAAATTTATTTTCTAGAAGATTTGAAAAGTTTGAAACTTGATGGCTAAATGTAAATATAAAATTATGTATGTTAAAATATTTGTAATTAGGCACATAGGTCAGATTAAGTTTTTATTAAATAGAGTAACGCATGCAAGGGCTATCTGCCTAAAGAGAGAGATGCCATCGTGGAGGAATTTTGAAGAAAAACTTACCTTTGAGTGGGTATTAAAAATAATACTTATAATTTTCATTCAAATTATATTCATATATATTTTTTATGTAAAACTTTCGGGTGTATGCTAAATTAGTGTAAATTACTTTACACGAAAAATATAGTGAATGCACAGAAATTAAAGATTTGCACATGCCGGAAATGATAAATAGGAAATATGTATGGGTATTTATGCATGTGCTTGCAAAAAGCATGTATCTGCTTTGACAAAACACTTAAATATTCATTAAATTATTTATAAATGTATTTGAAATGAAGAATTTTTCAGTTATAAAGAACTGTGAAAGTACTGTGAAGAAATCTAATGATTAAATGTATCTAATTTATAATGATTATAAATATTATCTAAATATATAATAACCTTAATATTGAATTGTAAACATAAATTGAAATCCTGTTGACAAATACGTTCTAAAACTATTTAAGCAAGAATTGTTCGCATTGGAAAGCAATCTGTTAAAATTTATTGTAAAGCAAATGCTATGAGATGCGCACTTAAGAACGTAATAAAGAGTTTTGGAATATATATTGTTGAAATGAAGGGTAAAAAAAAAATCTGATAAGTATAATTAAAAGAATTATTCCCTTTACATTTTATAATAACTCAGTTACAAGTTTTAAATAATACTTAAAAAAAAAAAAACTTATTTTATTCCCTTTCAGAAATGTTCAGAGAAAGTCAAATACTATTTAATTCCTAATAATTCTCTAATTTCAAATGAACCGAATAGACCATTAATTATAAAGACTTACGTTTTTCGATTTTAAAGAAGCCAAAAAATCATGTCATATTTAAGAAAGTATTTTAGGAAGAAGCTCTATAAATAGAAAAGAAATAATGCATAATTTTAATATTAATAATACAATAAACTTTGATCTTAATTTTTGTACCTTAACCGAATAAAATCGAATTACCTTAATTTTTTTTTCTAATGTAATTAACGAAAACTTGTGAAAATATTTCATTCAAATTAAACCATTCTGAGAAAACTGTCCTGTGAAAAGTATAGCATTTAATTCCGTTCAGAATGAAATGTTGTTTAAAAATATGTTGTTTTCACATACTTAGGACTCTGAAGTGTTGTAGAAAAAGAAAATATATACATTTATATGTATATTTGCGACGTAATTACAAAATATTTACATCCGAACGCGTCAAATCCCATAGAACTCAATGGTAAATGACCCAATGTTTTGGTCACCACGTAGGGATCGCCGGTGCTTCAGAGCAGGGTACGGAGAAACTTGTTTAGGGCGACTCCTTCTTACTTCCTACCTCCATGATCTCAACACGGGAGTTTAGGTTGAATCACTTTAAAAGTCTCAATCACTTTTCAAATGGTTGCTACCAAATATTATCAAGCTGTATTACATTTAAAGAAACTAAATAATGAAGAATTTACATGAATATACTCATATTTTTCGCATTGTGAAAAAACAATGGTACATAGAGCCATCAAATTTTGAATAACGTAGTCCTCCACCAGAATCTAGACACCTGGAAGCCCGAATATTGAATTTCCAATTTGTTTTATTGTGTATTTCATATTTTGTAAAACTTTAACGAATTTTCTGATTAACAAACTCAATGATTTCAAAGCGAGCAATGGCAACACTGTACGGGAAAAACATTTTCATCTCCAGCGCGCGAGACTGTCTTTCGGAAATTCTAAAAATATCCTGTTTTTAAATATTTTATTACATATTTCAAACTTTGTAAAATTTTAACGAATTTTTGATTTAAATCTCAAACGATTTGAAAGCAAGCAGTGGCAACAGTGTAAAAAAAACATGCTTATCTCCAACGTGCGAGACTATCGGAAATTCTAAAGATAGTCTGTTTTCTAAATGTTTTTAACCCGAAGTAATATTAACCCAAATGCTCTCGAAACGTGTTTGCATTTGTAAATGAGAAGAGAAAAAAAAAAAGCTCTTTTGGGCTTAATATCAAATCTGAAAGCTTTCAGATTTTTTTATTTAATTTCTTTAAATATAATACAGGGTGATAATATTTGGTGGCAACACTTTGAAAAGTGATTCAGATTTTTGTAGTGATTTAGCGCAAAATCCTGTTTTCAGTCTAATAGACCTTCTTGACGCCATTTGGGCTAAAAAATATTGTGTTGTGACTTATCTCACATGTGTGACAGTAACATCAGAACAAACAGACGAAATTCATCATGGTAAGGAGTAAAAGATTGCGCCTGTCGTTGGCAAGAGCCTTGAGCACCATACAGGTGACAGTATGACTTCGCTCAGTTCCCCCCCCCCCAATTTTGATCTAGAGCGCCGCACCAGGGAGGCGGAGGACCCGAAGGTTTTCCACCCCTCTTCCTCTACCACCAATCCCTCGAGAAAACTTTCGGCTCACATGATATTTAGAGTGCTCCAATGCTGCATATGCATACTATATATTTACAAACATCCATGCCTTTTGTGGAATTCGAACCCGGGCCTTTCGTAGAGTCTTGTTATTAAAAATTTGTCAGTTTTACAAAATATGAAATCAAAATATTAAAAAAAAATTCTGAAGGCTTTCAGATTTTAGATTACGCTAAAACGGCGTTTCCCCCCTCCCATTTACAGACACATGCACGTTTCTAAAACATTTGGACTAACGCCACTTTGGACTGAAAATATTTAAAAACAGTATGCCTTTAGAATTTCCCATAGACAGTCTCGCAAGTTCGAGATAAAAATGCTTTATTCCCTACAGTGTTGCTTCCGCTTGCAGTAGGCTCCCCTAACCATTATACCATTTGGGCAGTGCCAGCTAAGAAATAGCATTGCGGCAAAACGTCAAGTAAGAAGATTTCGTTCTGATGATTGTCCAAACGTAGGGAATATGCCAAGTTTTCTGAATTTAGTGTACTGTAGATTTAAAGATGTTTAAGGCTGAAGAAGATGCGTTTTACCTGAACTGATATTCGCAAGGAAATGATATTTGTAATTGAATCGCTCTATTTAAATGCACTTTATCTCGCTTGATGTAAAATCAACGATGACTAGTGCAATTGATGTTTGCCATATAAAACTTTTAAAACAATTAATGAACAGAGAAAGGCATTGATTGAATCAACAGTTAATTACAGTGTAACTCTTTTGCTTTTTAAAATGTAATTGCATAATAATTATTTCCACGTCTTATACTGACACAAATTCAAATTTAAAATAAGATGATATTTCGAAGTTAAATTTCAATAAAACAGGATATATTTATTTCAGAACTCGTTTCCCAGCCAAAATTTTCTGACAAATGACTGTAAAATCGCATAACAGGAATATTTTACTATCTATTACATTATTTAAGTGATTCTATTATTTTGGAACAATATTTCAGGTAACTGAAAAAAACATTAACGAATTAGTCAAAAGTTTAATACGAAACTTTGAAAAATCTTTGTAGAATTTATTTTGATTTCATATTTTCTGCATTAAAATTTCTCAATATAAAATTCCTTTTCAGAATGGATTTATCACTTTGAAACACACTGTACATATAAGCTATTTGGAAACGATTTTGTGCTCATACATTTGTTTTTCCAGATTAATAAATAAAATAAGGTAAACTTTTGGACTAAGATAATTTTGGTCACATGGCATCTTTTAAGAAAAAAATAAAATGCGGAACAAATTTATATACGAACTCCGTAGAAAAAAAAAAAAAAAAAAAAAAAAACTGTCAATTAAATCAAAAATGTTTTCTATTATTAAAAATAAACCCTTCTTCATAGCATAGCAATTGGCAGATATAAGTTAAAATTTATGGGCACTATATACAAATATTTCTAAAGACTATTAAGCTTGCTAAAACAGATTTCAAAAAGATCTCTTTAACGTTAGAGAAACATTGGTTTCAAATTATTATTTGCAGAAATACGAAATTTTGCATATAATCAAATTTTACTTCATACGACGCCTAAAATCGTCATTTGGTCATTCGAAGAAAGTATTTTAAGTCATATAATTTTGAGAATTATTTTCCGGGATAATTTTGCATATTCAGCCGCAATTAAATTTCGTTGACTTTTCCTAAAAGATATTATGTAACCAAAAAAAATCGTAGTATGCGAATGTGGCGCTTTTGATTCATTTTTTTAAGTCTCATCATTCAGGTGACTGTTTGTCGTAAAATATTTTTTAAACATACCATATATATATTGTCTTATTAAATTACGTTCTGATTAGAGTATAAGACAAATGTTTTTCCTTCTAATGCCTCTCTGTCAACCATGCTATTTCATACATTCCAACTCTTCTATAACGAACCTTTAGGTCCCGTCCAGTTTCCTGCATACAAGATATTTCATACTGTTATAGCGAACTTCTAAGAGCATGAAAATTGGATATGATGAGCTGTATGAATGTCTTCTATTGAAACATTTTCTATAAATTTTTCATATTTTTCCAAAATTCCTGCAAACTTTCGCGAAAAATTTACTAATTGTTAAAATCATTTAAATTTAGGGGATCAGGATCTGCATTCCTTATTAGATCTGTTAAATGAAAACATGTTTATATATATATATATATATATATATATATATATTATCTAATGCAAAAATTGTATAAATGTACAGATTATTCTTCTACATACATTTTCTTTCCTCCAAAGATTTTGGCACTATACTTTAATACTATAATGTAATAGTCTTAATTTACTCAGAAGGCCAAACTCTACTTTTATTAACAAATCTGCCTTTTCATTTTTCATAGTAGTTTGACCGCCCTCTAGCTTGAAGAATGACGACTTTTATTAACAAATGACTTTTTTCCAATTTACTCTTTCTATTGTGGCCAAAAATAAGTATTTTTAGCTGAATTAGCCATTTTCACTCATTTTCACTTATTTTTCACAGTTTTGTTCTTCTAACAACTTGACTGACGCCATTTTGAGTTCTTTCCGTGTCTTTTCTCATCTGTCGCCCGCTTCTGTAAAAAAAAGGGGGGGACAAGTTTTCCCGCCAACCTACAATCTCAGCCCATTGGTCTTTACAGATTTTATTGTTTCGCCCAACGACGTCACGAGACGATAAGGAAAGTTGGTTTGAGGACGGAGGGGTTTTGCACCCCTTTTTCCAAAATCATTTCTTCGGATGCAGAGGACGGAACCACTCAGGTCAGTTTATTCGTTTCTATTGTCAATGTTTTTGGTCCTAATAAGACCCTGTGACGTTTGTCTTCTTACAAATTTAATTACTTTTCATTTGTTTACAGCACCATTCTCTTTATAAAAGTTACATCTTCTTTAAGGTCTAAAGGACCAGCTCGTACGCTGTTGTAATTTTTGACTAATAGCAGACCGCTATTTATTTTATTTTTTATTTTATTCTTTTATTCTATTTTGATTTTGATTTTAATTTTACATTGCTCGGAGTTGCAATAGCTTTTGACACCTTAATGTGTATTTCAGCGGACGCGTCGGGAAAAAGGAACAGAGCAGTGAAGCTCCAAAAAAGGATTTATTCCAAAAAAGATATATTCGGGAATACTAATGTTCTTTTATAAAAAATTTTTTCGCATTAAACAAGAGCTTCAATGGTCTGTTTCGGCGAAACGCGTAATGGTATTTAACCTAGTTCGACAATCAGTTTTTTTCCCTTGAAAAGCCAATTGAGAGTACGAGTGGGTTAATTTACCATTTTCAGGTATTTAATTATTGTATGTTGTATTGTTGCATTTTGTGTCTTCATTTTTAAATTTTTAAATTTTGCTTTTTTATGTATTGGCATATTTTAATCTATGTTTTTTGTGCTTTTATATTTTTTTTCGTCCATCTAATTATCATGTGAGTTAACTTTTCACATATCACAACGGTCAGATTAATTTTTTCGTGCATTAACAAGTCTTCCAGCATTAATTTTGGCTGTTTTTTCGCGTGTTTACAGTTTTTTTCCCCGTTTTTCCAGACAAATTTATTTATGTATTACTGCGTTATAATATTTCGTGGAGCTACAGCTCCTGGTAACTTTTTAGCAAGATCGCTGCACTGTTTCTACCTACTACTATTATATATATATATATATATATATTAAATTTTCATCCGCATTTTTCTTGGCGTTCTAAGCAGAGGCTATGTAGGACATGTGTAACAGCTAATTCTAGGACAACTAGAATGCAATAAACATATCTTAGGACACCATAAGTTATGCATGACCATTGAACCAAAGAACATGAATGGATTCTCTGATTACATTCCAATTCTCTTCCTGAGCTGGCAAATAGAGCTCTGTTCAAGAATGATTCTATGATGGAAATTTTGAAATTTTTGCTATTCAGGTAAACAGAAAGTGGTTAATCTTATGTATTTGCTGTGTTTCAGTTGATTCTTCTTTTAGGAAACGGAAAGTTTTCATCCTTTTCGGTTTGTTTCGTTTCAGTATAAATGCTATGTTCTATCCTTTGAATAGAGATATTGCAATTTTTTAGTTCTTTTGCAATGTATAAGAATTTCGTTGTGAAGATTACTAAATCTTTGTGTCACAACTATACGTAGCTTGAAGGAAACCGTGTTGTTTAAATTAACATTGGATAAAACACGTAGGTAACGAAGTGATCTTCCTTTTCCACATTATTCATAAAAACAAAACTCATATATTCTTTATCAAAACTCTCTGGGCTCTGTTTCTGTGCCAAAAATTTATCCACTTTGCGAGCTGTAAACGAAAAGCTTCTGCATTGAAGATAAGGGAAATATTATTTGAAAAACATAAAAATAAGTATCATTCTTTTCATTTTTTAGAGTAGCTTTATGAAATTAGATATTTATGTAAAATTACGCACAGTACACATTATCCTCAAATTTTTTAAAGTTTGAAAGCACATAATAATTTTTTATTTTAACAGTTCGTGTGGAAAAGGACGGGAAGAACTTGCTACCTGAGTTTCCGATTCGAGAGTAATAGTTATAAGTTGACATAGCTGTACCTCTTCAACGGAAACTATGCGAAAAAAAAAATTGAAATGGCTTTCATTAAATAAAAGAATGTTTACTCGTAACTTCATATTATATGTAAATAAAAAATCTGATGTGGTCACCACATGACTTCCTGGTACGGCATATTCATTTTTTGCTGCACTTTATTTAAACTTATTTTCTCGAATTATTCTAACTTAACTAGCATATCCTTTAAGACAAGTTGAAAATGACACCAAAAATATCAGATTTAGAAATTAAATATCGCAGTCAATTTTTGGCGTATGGCAGTCAAGTTTTTATAATTTTATTTTTTCATAACGAGTGTAAAACTTTCCCAAGTATAAGAAGCGAGAGACCAAGTTAAAAATTAGATTTCATTATTCAACGAAAATTAATTACTTCCTTGTACAAATTATATGAAGTATTGTAATCGCGAAAAGTTTCGGTACTATATTTCAACGAAAGTACCCATTTTGACCGCCATCGAATGCAATTTAACGATGTTTTTGCGTGACATCTCTACGTAAACTTTCCTTTGAGAGACAACTTTAGTTTTTGGGAAAGAAAAAAAATCACAAGAAGACAAATTTGAAGAACATGCAGGACGATTGAGTACAAATATTATTTGTTTTCGGAACACAAGCTTCTCCGATTGGTTATTGATTAATAAAAAGATGTATTGTCATGCAATACAAAACATTTGGAATACGTTTTCTGACTGAATAACGTAAGATTAAAAGTCATCTGCTTAATTTACAGCCATTTACAAGTCAACTACTCGGGCAATTGCAGAATCGTTTTGATCCTGAGCTTGTAAGACAAACCTAATATCACTGGATTTAAACACTTATTTAATTTTCCGAGAACGTTCCTTCTTTAGCTCATATTCCAAGAATATTAAGTGAATATAATTATTGCAAAAGAAATTGAATATTTATTTGCACTACGGCTTGGTAGTTTACTAATGAGTTAACAAAACTTAAATTCTGCTTTATGTGTCTAAGAATACAACAATATTTTAAATATTTGCAAATAAAATATTAAATTGGAGATTTAATTGGAGCCTCACCAGTTGCCTAGCATTTGAAGATTGTTAAATACTAATTGTTTGTTGCAAAGTCTAACCCAGGCTGCATGGTTGGTTTTCGTAGTTTTCTAGGTTCTCTTTACAAAGGTTCTCTATGAAAGCATCTTAATCAAATAGCTCCCATGTTCTTTCTATGTTCAAATAACCAACTAACCTAGTTTAAGCGCGATTTCCAAGTGATGTTACTAGCAAAACCCGAATACTCATTAAAAATCTTGTAGCTTGCCAATCGGGAGTAACATGAAAGATACGGCGCCAATAATTGAATTGCTGTTACGGTACGCTGTTTCTAAACTTAGATGGTCATTCCTTAATTAAATAGCCCACCAGCGGCTATCAGTTAATTGAATCCAGAACTACCAGTGTAAAGACGCTGAACACTGGTAGTTCGGTCCGAGGTTCGAATCCCGCGAACGGGCTGGTCGTGGTTTTCCCCATGTGTAACGTGTATACGAGCCAGTTTTCCTTAGAAAGTCCTCCACGAAGGCATCCCTCCCTTTAGGCAGATAGCCCTCGTGTGCTTTGCCATAATTAAATAATCCAATCCAATCCTTAATTAAATATAATTGATTTGTAGCTTCTACTAGAACTGACGGTAAGAATTGAAGTGCAAATAAATAATATCGTGTGTAATCTTGATTAAAAGAAAGTTTTTGAAATATTTGCAATTACTTTATAAGAAGGATTTATTAATAACCGTAATAATTACTTATTATATTACTGATGATTAGGATTCAGTTCTTGACAATTACATTCTAAATTAGAATTTTAAGGATATAATGAAAATACGCTACGCACAAAAATACATTTTAGGATAAAAAATGAGTTGATTTTTTATGTTTTAAAACTTAAAAAAAAACCTCCCTCATGCCCCGAGGGGGCTTCTCACTAATCTGGGACACAAACAAAAATCTAGAACACTTTCACACATATACACACATATATTTATTTCATATATGCATGCAAACGATCTCTAATTCAATAAATAAAATTCACTCATATTACTTATTTATATTACTTCATATTTATTCTAAAAAGAAATAAAAATAAGAAAAAATTATGGCGTTGAACTGCCCCGCGTCGAAACGTACGGCGTCGAACTGCTCCGGCGTCGAAACGTTGACGTCGAACCGTTGGCGTCGAACCGTCGGCGTCGAAACGACCTGCTTCGGCAAAATGATAGCAACACTCCGCGAATTAAACTGAAGGCTTCCCAAGAAACTCAAATCCAAAGTAATACGGTTAATTTCGTGAAAGTTAAAACTGATGAAATAAATAACGGTTATGATTTAATAAGTGGATCGGAAGATGAGTTGGGCTCATTATTGGAAGTAATACAGGGAGAAACAGTGATACCAGTAACTAACTACAGCGATCGAAAACTAATTTTGAAAGAGAATCAATGTATCGGTAGAGCGGAAGTAGCAGAATTACACTCATGTCCATAAATTAAGGATAATTCGGAGTCACGCGGAAATCGAACTCTAAAATAAATATATCACCTGTAAAATCACTACACACATCTTCAAGAATCATTATGCAAATTTCAGGAATTAACCAGATGACACCGATGGTACGTCACAATGACGAGAGTGTAAGAGAGTGATATATAAGGAATACAGGCAAAGAAGTAAAATTGTTCGCAGGCGCTTTATAAGCATTTCAGTACAATAACCGAATAGTTATGACACAAAGGACGCATTTGGATGATTTTTACGGGGTAGAATTAACGGCCGCCTGGAATGTGGGCGTACTCAACTGGAAGTATCAGACGAACTTGGAATTGCCCAGAGTGTCATCTCCAGGCTTTGGCAACGATTCCAAGATGATGGTAATGTGAGTACACGTTACAGCACAGGTCGCCCCAGAGTTATAACGCCGAATGAGGACCGGTATTTGGCAGTTACTGCCAAAAGAAACAGGCGGAGCACAGCCTCAGACCTGTCTCGTCAGCTCTCTTCAGCCACTGGTACGACAATTTCAAGACAGACCGTGTACAGACGCTTAGGGAGATTGGTCTATATGCTCGCAGACCTGTCAGATGCGTTCCACTTACTGCAACTCACTGTCGCCTGCGGTTAGCCTGGAGTAGAGAGCATGCATTGTGGACACCGCAACAGTGGGCTTGTGTGATGTTTCCAGACGAGTCCAGGTTTAGCTTGCAATCTGATTCTCGCCGAACTTCCATATGGAGACCTAAAGGTACCCGTTACCACCACGAAAACATCATTGAACGACACCGTTACGGTGGTGCAGGAGTGCTCGTTTGGCGCGGAATTATTCTGGGTTCCAGAACTGACCTGCATGTTCAAATTGGAACCATGACAAGCCAAATCTATCGGGACGTCATTCTGGAACAACATGTACGTTTGTTTCGGGGCGCCATGGGTGCACAATTTGTGTTTATGGATGACAACGCCCGTCCTCACCGTGCAAACATCGTAAGCGAATGCCTTCAATCGGAGGATATCACCCGTATGGACTGGCCAGCATTCTCACCGGACTTGAATCCAGTAGAGCACGTGTGGGATATGCTTGGCCGACGAGTTGCCGCCCGTCAACCTCCTCCTACATGTCTACCGGAACTTCGGAACTACCGGAACTGCTTTTTGAGTGGTGTAATATCCCTAAAGATCAGATCGATAATTTGATACTCAGCATGCCTAGGTGTTGTACGGACTGTATTGCATCGTCTGGGAGACATGCAGTGTATTAACAATCATACCAACCATGTAATATTGGGTTTTTTTTTTTTTTTTTTTTGTAATTTGCTCCAGGGAGAAAAAATCGCTAATTTTTTTAATGATATCAAACATATAGCATTTTTTTTTTGCTCTTTACCTCTTGTTTAATAAATAAGCTTACAACAAATAAGTCAAATTTGTTTTGCTTCTAACTCTTGCTTTGGCTGATTTTGCATTATCCTTAATTTATGAACATGAGTGTTGTTGAACGAAGTTCAGATCAGAAAACTGAAAGTTCAAGTCAAAAGGAAATAATGATAATAAATTAAATTAAGAAGTTTAAGAGACCGATTACTTTAGATGAAATTAAAGTTAATAACAATATTATGTCAGAGAGAAAACAGGAAGTTTTACATTTGATCAATGAGTATCGAGATTGTTTTGCATTAAATATGGAGGAATTAGGGTGTACAAACTTAACAAAAATGGATATTAAAGAAATTGAAGGGAGTAAGCCTATTTGCATGAAGTCGTATAAAACCAATGCCGAAGAGCGTGCTTCTATAAAGAAGATAATAAATGAATGGAAGAAATATGGAATTGTTACTGAAACAAGATCTCCGTATGCTAGTCCAGTTTTACTTTAAGGGAAAAAAAAGGTGGATTACGATTAGTGATAAATTAAAGAAAGTTGAATTCGCAAACTGTTAAAGATAAATTTCCACTCTCTCGGATAGATGATCTTCTTGAATGTCTTAGTGAGTGTAAAGTTTTCACTATATTGGACTTAGCTCATGGATATTTACAGATTCCTTTAACTGAAGAAGCGAACCTGAAAACAGCTTTCATCACTCCAGATGATACTGGTCAATTTGAACGTATGATCTTTGAGTTAGCTAATGCTCCTGCAGAATTTCAGAGACTTATGAATCAAGTTTTAGGTCCATTGCTTAATAAAGAAGTACTGTGCTATTTGGAAGACATATTAATTCCGGATAAATCTTGGGAAGAAATGATGGAAAAATTTAGGAAAGTGTTTGATAGATTGAGAGAAGCAATGCTGACATTGAAACTGACAAAATGTGAATTTGGAAAAGATTAAGTTGAGTATTTGGGATTTCTAATAAAATCAAATGGTATGTAACCTGGACCAAGAAAAGTACAAGCCATATTAAACTTTCCTAAACCAACCAATGCACATGAAGTTAAACAATTTTTAGGTCTTACAAGTTTCTTTAGAAGGTTTGTACCGAAATATGCAGAGAAAGCTGAGCCGCTAACGAGACTGACGAGGAAGGATGAAACAAGCATTCAGTACTTTAAAAGATCATTTAATTAATGAACCAATACTAGCGTTATATAACCTGGAAGCAGAGACTGAAGTGCACACAGACGCGAGCAACGAAGGGCTAGCAGGAATGCTGTTGCAAAAAGGTGAAGATAGAAAGTGGCATTTAGTTTATTGTGTAAGTAAAGGAACAACAGAAACAGAAAAGAATTATCATTCAAGCAAATTTAGAATTAATGGCTATAGTTTGGACTTTGACACGATTTCGACAATTTTTAATTGGAATCCGATTTACGGTAATTACAGACTGCCAAGCTTTAGTTTATTTAAACGCGAAGAAAACTTCAAATCCTCAGATAGCAAGGTGGAGTAATCTGATCCAGGAATACAATCTTGAAATAAAGCACAGACAAGGTAAAAAAAGGAGTCACATAAATGCATTGAGCCGATCGCCAGTTGATCAGCCAGAAAAAACTTTAGACTCTATAATTGAAAACAACTTAGAAGTTTGTTTAACGCTAACGATAGATGAACAAATTCTTATGATTCAGCATTCAGATCCAGAATTACGCAAATAAATAGACATTTTAAAGATAAAGATAAATGATAGAACGAATGCAGAGAAACATGTAACTGAAAATTACGTCTTGAAGAATAATCGATTGTTTCGTAAAGATCAGGAAAAGGAGAAATTGTTATATGTCATACATAAATCGATGAGAAAAGATATTGTAGTAAAATTTCACGATCTTTTGGGACATTTTTCAGCAGACAGAACTGTTGCCAAAATCAAGGAATCATACTGGTTTAAAGGAATGAAACGATATGTTATGCGTCACATTTCGATGTGTTTCAAATGCCTAGTAAATAAAGTACCTAGTGGTAAGAAACAAGGAGTACTGCATCCAATTAGACCTGGTAGAAGACCTTTTGCAATTATACATATAGATCATTTAGGACCATTCGTAAAAAGTTCAAGAGGAAATACAGAATTATTTGTAATAATTGATAATTTTACAAGATTTACACACTTATATCCTATAAAAAGTACTGCAACCAAGTATGTATTAGTTGCATTGAAGAGTTCTGTAGATGATTTTGGGTTACCAGAAAAAAATTATCAGCGATAGAGGAACATGTTTCACAGCTAAGGAATTTCGAGAGTACTGTCAAAATAATGGAATCAGTCATACACTCAATTCAACTCAACATCCAAGTGGTAATGGAATGGTGGAAAGAGCAAATCGAACAATTTTGGCTACGATTAAAACGAGTATGGAAAATCCGAATCAGAGAGACGGGGACAAAAAGATTAAGGAATGCGAAAGAAATCTAAACAATATGATAACTAAGACTACAAATAAAACTCCTTTCAAAATGCTTCACGGTTATTCACCAAAATTTAACGACGGATTGATGAGGATGATTACAGATGAAGACGCAAATGAATGGGAGAATCCAGTAATCTTACAGAATGAAGCTAGAAAGAGAATTGAAGATATGCAGATGAAAATGAAAGCAAATTATGACAAGAAGAAAAGCAATTCTTTAGCATTCGAAGGAGGAGAAATAGTAGTTATGAGAAGAGTACCTAAATCAACTGCAGAATCAACCTAAACACAACAAAAGTATCGAGGACCTTTAGTAGTTACAGAAGTTTTACCAAGTGATACCTATAGAGCGATTCAATTAGAAGAGAAGGTGAAAGGACATTTCTTTAGTACGACAACTCATGTGAGCCAATTAAAGTCATGGCAGTATCAAGCTGAATCAGAAGAAGACGATGATAATGGTGATGACATTAGTATTACTGGGGATAACGATAACAACACGCCGCATATTACTAAAAACTAGGACACGGAAAAATAATAGAAAACGACGGTGAATATATGACAGCTAAAGACTTTCGAACTATAAACATTAACATTACAGATTTAATTTTTTTAAATATAAGTTCTTAATGTTCCGAGGTCGTAACTAAGTCAGGACGCCGGAATGTAAACGCAACGTATTATGTATTTCTCCTGATTGGCAACAACAGTTTTTTTTTTTTTTTAGAACGATAATAATTTGAACTGTAATGTTTTTGAGCAGTAATGTTTGAACGGTAATGTTTGACGGAATGTGTTTTAATAAAGGAACTAATTAATTGCTGACATTAGTTTAAATGAAATGTAGCAAAAATGCGTATCATTAATAGGCCGTACAAGGAAGTAATGCAGTAACCGCATCAGATGTTTTTTTTAATTTGGACTTGCCAAAACATGAGTATTTTCTTCATTTAAGAACTTCTGTAACTGGAAGCATATGACTAGGGCCAACAATTGCAAAAAGAAAGGCCGAGTAAGGACGTTTAAGCGAATACCTAAGGTAGGTGGATATATGCAATACCCGGCATAGAAAATGCAACACCAAGAAGGAATACCCCAAAAAATTATGCAAGGCTCAGGGTAGACGCACGTCACCGAGTTATGCGAATGATGTAAAATGTGCAACTCTCCAAGGATAAGGGAAGGAACCTGTTAGAATATCCAATTTTCGTGCTGTTGTTAATGCTAGGAAAATCATCGTAAAAAACTTGTCTCAGAGGACACTGTAATATCACAGAATGACAAGCCGTCGTCAACGGAGGCAGTTCCAGCAGAGAGACGATTTTACGAGGGGTATGATTATAGGACTGAGAACGGCGGGTTGGTCCATACGGCAAATCTCAGCTGACACACGTCTGGACGCATCCACGGTGCACCAGCTGGGGCGATGATGGCTGAAACAAGAAAATGTGGCAAGTTCGATGGGTGCCGGTATAGCCAGAGTGACGTCAGCAAGCGTGGATTGACGCATCTGCCGACAAGCGGTGGCGCACCGCAAGCCACTTCCACCTCCATTCTGGAGCATTTTCAAGACATCTTAGATGTTTCTATATCGATCAGAACTATTTGCCATCGATTGATGGCTAGTGGCCTGCACTCGTGGCGTCCATTAAGAAGACTGCCATTGATCCCACACCATACACGCCAACGTCTGCAATGGTCTCAGACTTGAACGATAAGAACGACGGAATGGCACAAGGTCGCGTTCTCAGGTGAGTCACGCTTCTGTTTCTCCAATGATTGCAGCGTACGAGTGTGGCGTCGATGTGGAGACAGGTCCAATCCGGTAGCATTGTGGAACGCCTCACCGCGCTACAACACGACATCATGATTTGAGGCGAAACTGCATACCATTCCAGGTCACCTCTAGTTCGTATTCAGGGCACTATGACGCCTCAATGATACTTGTATGATTTGCTGTGGCGGTGACTCTACCGTCAAGGAGTGCCCAGTATCAACAGAATAGCGCCCGACCACACACTGCTCGCATCAGCAGTCATGCTCTTGCAAGGTGTACAGATGCTTCCCTGGCCATCGTTCTCTTCTGATCTCTCACCAATCGAACACATTTGATTGGACGCCATATGCACACTCTGCTATTGCCGCGTTCAAAAGACGAACTGTAATAAATGGTTGACAAGGAATGGAAAGCCATTCCTAAAGGCACCATCCTTAGTCTCATTGATTCTGTACCTAGAAGTGTTGCTTCGTGTATCGCCGTCCAGTGTGGGCCTACAGTATACTGAGCCGATGCTGTTCTCGCTCTGTATTATGCATATCATTTCGACTTATTGTTCGTTGCTGTCTCTCTTTGTTTGCCGAGTTGTTTCACCACTCACTGACCACTCTATCTCGGTGGGCAGAGAGTGTAATGTCGGGCAGTGTATATCAATTTTTGCGGCATAATAAGCAAAAATTCTTGGAATAATTTTTTTTATTTATAAAAATCTTTTGTGTTTCTATATATATATATATATATATATATATAGTAAAGTTAATAGCAATAAAAAAAGGGACGTATAATTAGACGTTATAGTAATTCCACATACAAAATCTCAACGTTATGTTGCAATTCGTTTTTGTGTTATATGAGATAGATACATACGTACTTACGTCTATATATAGACGACACGAAAAAATCCCTTTTGAATCTATTTTGATATTTAAATAGTCAGTGTTGGAAAAAAGAGTCCTTTATTCTACATGTACGTTGAGATATCACGCAAAAAATAGTCAAAATCGGTTCAGAAACGGACAAAAAGAACATTTCCGTTGAAATACCATGATGCTCGAAATTTTTCACGATTGCAATACTTCTTTCACTTCGTACAAGGAAAGTAAAAATAATAAGAATATTATTAAAATGATAATACAATTAAAAGTTATGAACGAAAAACTGGCAACCCTGCATATTTATATACATTATTGCACGTATATATTGAGAAATATTACTTGAGAGACGGTAATCCTTAAGGTAAAAACCTTATTTACAGGTATTTACTTACAGACGCATGGATTAGCAGTGCTCCTTATAAGACACGATTTTGTTCTCATAATGATAACAGCAGTGCTTGCTTTTGGATGTAAGAAATAAAAAAGAAATTTTTTTCCTGGCTATTGTTACTATTTTCTTATGTTTGTTATACTGAATAAAGGAAGATAGGATTTATTTATGCAAAGATTGAAAAAGCAGCAAAAAAGCAAAAACGCAGAAATTCTCACATATTCAGCCCAAATGCCATTAATATTTTAGGTTTTCATTGTCATAATCTCAAAGGAAACGGAAAACAATTGTAACAAGCGAAAGATAAGAATTATTTTTAATTAAGGAAATTATAAATTTACATAGCTACTAAAATTAGAATTAAATTTCACATAAAACTTATGTTTAAAATAATTCTACTCAATGCTCAATGTTATCCTGTGCATTCCTTATGAAAGTCTGTATGAAATACTTTTAATTTTACAGTAATTTTCTTTCCTTCTTATCTCTCACCTCACGTGGACGTTCACACGTAAGCATTGCGAATAAAAATAAGTCAAACTTTTGCTTTGCAATATTTTATTTTAACAAAGAGGAACTTAATGCAATAATCGAGATGTATAATATGCTATTTCTATTTTATGGAAACATATCATTTAATGATGTTTTTAATATCTTGAAACAAAAGTAATTCTTAACCTATGGACATTTACCAACTATATTTTAAATTGCTAGGTAAATTTCTATTTGAAACTTTCCAGGACTTTTCTTTTCTTTTGATTTATACGAGACAATAATTTCTTGTATTAATCAAAATAGAAATTAAATCTTAATGAAGAAAATTTCATAGCGTCATACTTTATAAAATTATAGTGTTATACTTTATGAAATAATAATATATTTCTTTAATGGTTAAATTAAACATAAAATAAGCTTAATTTTAGACTTAAGGCGTTGAATTTCCATTGCATCTATGTTTTTTTGCATTCTTTCGCATCTTCGTTGAAGTGCGAATGTTATGTCGAAAAATAAATCAGGTAAAGTAAAAAATTTTTTTAATATGATGTTACTTCAGAATTGAAGTTGACTGATGTGTTGCACAAAGCTTCCGAATTAACAGATATTCGCTATGATCAATGAAATGCCGCTACTTAAAGGAACGATAAGAGACTTCGATGAATGTAATATTATGAGTGCCATTTATTTATAGTGTTTCGAAAGAGTTATTTTCTATATCATAATAAATGTAGGAAAAATAAATATTATTTTCAATGCTACAAAATGTTGAGATGATCAATAAAAGACACAGCAGATAAAATAAAAAAAGGCAAAGAAAACAACTTCAGACACTGAATTTTATTTAGATTGTGTTAGGAAATAGTATAACACTCAAAACAATTAACTGAACGAAATTAAATATTTAACGAGCTAATTGATCTTCTACTCTCCCAAGTCTGTGAATTTATTCATTTTCTGTGAAGAAATTATCAACATCATACTAAATAAAACAGCATTACATTTTAGTTCCGTTCCGTGAAACAACGCGCCATCTGTCGGTCAAACTACAACTATAGTCTGTTAAACACTACTGGCCATTGAAATTGCTACCAGGAAGGAAAACAAATATCAAAACCTTATTTATTGTACATATGTAGTATAATGCTAGGAAGACACGATTAAATTTGTAGGTGATTTGGAGTACACAGCTTGCAAGAATTCAGTATATAGAGGTGCTATCTCTGGTTGCAACAACGGATATAATTCGGCTGAGCATCGAGTAGAACTTACCTTCAATGACAGATTAAAATATACATATCCCTTGATTTACACAGTATTCGTTTAACAGGATTTCGGTTTTACACGGTTTAAAAATTAACGGATTTCAAAAACTTGGTAAAAATGTATATTCGGCTGCATATACGCAAATACATATATTTGAAGTCTCACTTTTGAATCTCATTCCTTTTGTAATACTGGTGGCAACAACAAGGATGGAGATTCCCCGTGTTGTAAAAGGGGAATTCCCGTAATATATATATATTTCAACAATAGTAAAGCTATTTGGTTCATGTGAACTAATGCAGTATCAGTATTTTAGCAGCAAAGCTTACATCATTTTTATCTACATATTTGAATGTTTACTGGTACATTTTCAACATTTATATTTTTGTGGCATTTTTATGATTTACGTAATTTTTAAGGTTTTATTATGCCGAAATATTTGAAAAAAAAATCAAACAAAAAGAAAAGTTATTTCTTTAGAAACAAAAATTAAAATATTAGATCATCTACGTAACAGAGAAAGAGTAGCAGATGTTGCTAAATTTTACTCCATGAATGAAGGACAATTAAAAAAATGAAGACTCTCTTAGAAAATGTGTAGTATCTGGAACTTGCAGCAGCAAGAGCACAATTTCATATGTAAGAGATGATAAATATGGAAAAGGCATTAGTGATATGGATAGAAGACCGAAATCAAAAACGATTACAATTGGTACTAATGCTATTACAAATAAGGCTTTAAAGATTTATAAAGCCCTAAAGAAATAGTCACTGTCGACTTCGTCAAATGAAAAGAAAATGTATCTTTTTTCCGCAAGTCATGGTTGGTTTGAGAGATTTAAAAAAAGACATTCTTTACATAATCTAAGATTGAAAGGAGAAAGTGCATCTACTGATTCGGATGCAGTACAACAATATCTAGCAAAATTTGCTAAAAATCATTGCCGCCAATTCTTACACTTCTGATCAGATATTCACTGCTGAGGAATCCGGGTTGTTCTCTGGAAAAAAAAAGTGCCTGAAAGAACCTATTTATCTAAAGCTTGCAAATCAGCTAGTGGCCATAAGGTAGAGAAAAGTCGTATAACAATTTTTTTTCAACGCTTCAGGAGATTATATAATGAAACCATTGGTTTTAACAAATCAAAAACACCCCGCTCATTTAAAGGAATAAGCATAAATAATCTCGTCTATTGGATGGTTAATAAGAAAGCATGGGTCACTTCCATAGCTTTCAATGAACGCTTTCGTAACATATTTGTCCCAGGTGTCAAAATTATTTAAGTAAAAAAGGATCGCCTTTTAAGACTCTTCAATTAATTGATAATGCACCTGATCATCCTCAAGATTTACAACACGAAAATATAGAAGTTTTTTTTTTTTTTTATTTATTTATTTTTTTTTTTTAGTTAGAACACAACTTCCTTATTATAGCCTTTAGATCAAGAATAATTTCGACTTTTAAGGCATTGTATATCAAACAAACCTTCAGGTATATTTTAGAACAAATGGAAAATGATGAATCTCTCACTGTTGTGGATGCTAGGAAGAAATTTACAATCTTAGATTGTGTTAAGCATGTCAGACTGTCATATACTCAGATGTTGGTAAGCAATATGGCCGGATGCTGCTAAAGATGAAAATGCTAGATTACCATTAGAGCATTAATATTCTCAGATCATTGGATTGGCCCAAACTATAGGAGAGGAAGGTTTAGAGGATTTAGCTCAGACAGATATTGAAGAAATAATGGCTAATAAAGAACTAAATGATGAGGAGTTAGTTAGCATGATTTATGAAACAAATAAACATGATGAAGACAATGATTCTGATGAAAACCAATCTGAACCAGTTGGGTTCACAGCAAGAGTCATCAACGTAGGACTTGAATTGGGAAGAAAATTAGGTAATAATATTTTGCAATATAACTCGAATGTTGAACGAGCTCTCCGATTCCAAAGGGAGCTTATTAAGTGCTTGAGTCAATATGAGGAGGTTTACAAAGCTTTAGGAAATAAACTCAGCCAATGGTTAATTACCGGATTTCACTACAAAGTCTTGTCGATCTGAGATCTTCCCTAATTCGTCAACCATTGAAGCAGAATCTTATCAAAAACGCTCAAATGATGAAAGTGACATCATACCAACCAAGAAGAAAAGTCTAATAGTTCATGAAAGTGATGACAGTAATTAAACCAGTGTTTCCCAACCTTTTTTGTGCTATGCCCCACCTAATCCTCTCTAAACTTTTTAAGCTCCCGCTAGCATATACATAATTTTCAATATTTAAAAATTGAAATATTCACGAAAGAAACTCGAATGATAGCTTTTAGGAAGAAATGACAACGAAATTTTGTAAGCAAACACAGTAAGTGAACTTTAAAAACATGGATAACTGAAATTCAAGAAAAAGCTAATTTTAGTGAAAGTTTTTCATTTTAAGTATTAGTAATTTTTATTATTTAAATTTAGCGAGTTCCTTGCGCTTGATACTTGTTGCAAAGAAATTTTATGTCAACGGTAACAGTTTCTCTTGCAAATTTTGTTGCATTTGGATATCTGATTCTGGTTTCCTCACAAAGCTATGTCATCGCTCCTTTTATATTAAATAAGGTTTTAATTGACTCATCATTTTGCATTTCTGCGAGTTCTTCTTTTTACTGAATATTTGAAATATCAGCCAAATCCACTAGCATTGGCTGCATCATCCAAGTTGGGAAATCAATTTGTTTTAAGTTACAAAATCTTTTAAATCAGCAGATAAAATTTTCAGATGATCAACAGTAACAAGTATCAGCGGTATCAATAACAAGTATAGCGGTATCAATAACAAGTATAGCGGTATCAATACCAAGTATAGCGGTAGTCACGTCACATTTTTGGAGCCAATGAGACTTTTCAAAATTTTTGTGGTAAATAGTATATGCCTGACATAACTCAACAAGATAATGAAACCAAATATCTTCCTTTTGCATAGACATGTTTTATTTGCTCCTTGAATTTGTTTATTTAATACATTTAATTTTTCAAAGATATCGGCTAAATAACCCACAATTGCCTTTTTATCATCCGTTAACGTATTTTTCCTTTCAGGTTTGTCGCTTATAAAAATAACTAATATTATCAAATAGTTCCATAAATCTTTCCAAGCCCTTTTTCTTTCCAAGTTCCCTTTGGACAGCCTTCTTACTTCAGTGTGAAGTACAAGTCTCATATACTCTTCATTTTGTTCTTCATAAAATAACTTGAAAAGACGTTCACATTTGGCCCTAGCTTTAATAGCATCGATACACTTTATAACTGAATTTAGTACTTCATTTAGAACAGGCGAATTGTTTTTAGCAACCAGGTTTTCTCTGTGAATAACACAATGCACAAGAAGCATTTCTGGATTCTCATCTTTTATCAATTTTAAGCAACCCGTTTTCTTATTCTGTGCTTCATTTTATTTTTCAACCATCATATTAGGAGCACCATCTGCAGTAGAAGATGTATTATATTTTTATTGGTATATTTTTTATATCTAAGTAATTTTTTAGCTTACTACACTCATGTCCATAAATTAAGGATAATGCAAAATCAGGCAAAGAAAGAGTTAGAAGCAAAACAAATTTGACTTATTTGTAAAGCTTATTTATTAAACAAAAGGTAAAGAGCAAAAAAAGATGCTATATGTTTGATATTATTAAAAAAATTAGCGATTTTTTCTCCCTGGAGCAAATTACAAAAAAAAAAAAAAAAAAAAAAAAAAAACTATTTACAAAAAACCAATATTACATGGTTGGCATGATTGTTAATACATTGTATGTCTCCCAGACGATGCAATACAGTCCGTAAAACGCCTAGGCATGCTGAGTATCAAATTATCGATCTGATCTTGGGGGATATTACACCACTGAAAACACAATGCTCTCCGAAGTTCCGGTAGACATGTAGGAGGAGGTTGACGGGCGGCAACTCGTCGGCCAAGCATGTCCCACACGTGATCTACTGGATTCAAGTCCGGTGAGAATGCTAGCCAGTCCATACGGGTGATATCCTCCGATTGAAGGCATTCGTTTACGATGTTTGCACGGTGAGGACGGGCGTTGTCATCTATAAACACAAATTGTGCGCCCATGGCGCCCAGAAACAAACGTACATGTTGTTCCAGAATGACGTCCCGATAGATTTGGCTTGTCATGGTTCCAATTTGAACATGCAGGTCAGTTCTGGAACCCAGAATAAATCCACCCCAAACCAGCACTCCTGCACCACCGTGACGGTGTCGTTCAATGATGTTTTCTTGGTGGTAACGGGTACCTGCAGGTCTCCGTATGAACGTCCGGTGAGAATCAGACTGCAAGCTAAACCTGTCGGAAAACTTCACACAAGCCCACTGTTGCGGTATCCACAATGCATGCTCTCTACTCCAGGTTAATCGCAGGCGACAGTGAGTTGCAGTAAGTGGAACGCATCTGACAAGTCTACGTGCATATAGACCAATCTGCCCTAAGCGTCTGTACACCGTCTGCCTTGAAATTGTCGTACCAGTGGCTGAAGAGAGCTGACGAGACAGGTCTGAGGCTGTGCTCCGCCTGTTTCTTTTGACAGTAACTGCCAAATACCTGTCCTCATTCCGCGTTGTAACTCTGAGGCGACCTGTGCTGTAACGTCTACTCACATTACCATCATCATGGAATCGTTGCCAAAGCCTGGAGATGACACTCTGGGCAATTCCAAGTTCGTCTGATTATTCCAGTTGGGTACGCCCACATTCCAGACGGCCGATAATTCTACCACATAAAAAATCTTCCAAATGCGTCCGTTGCGTCATAACTATTCGGTTATTGTACTGAAATGCTTATAAAGCGCCCTCGAACAATTTTACTTCTTTGCCTGTATTCCTTATATATCACTCTCTTACACTCTCGTCATTGTGACGTACCATCGGTGTCATCTGGTTAATTCCTGAAATTTGCATAATGATTCTTGAAGATGTGTGTAGTGATTTTACAGGTGATATATTTATTTTAGAGTTCGGTTTCCGCGTGACTCCGAATTATCCTTAATTTATGGACTTAAGTGTATAAATATCTTTGGAGGTAGTGGTGCTTTATAATGATTTACAGAAGAACATTTCTTCGGCAAAATCCCCTTTATTAATATATATTACATAAGTTACAAGTACGGCCTCACTCTCTCTCAAAGTTGGTTCATCCATTTGCACCGAAAATTTCTTGTTTTCAGCTTTTCAACAAGTTGTATTTCAATATCCTCATTTAATCTTTCTTCTGCAAACAGTATTGTTATTTAATGGTATAGCTTTAACGTCTTTGTCATCTTTTTCTAGAACAGTTTTAAATGCTGATATTGATGGTTTGATTCAATTCTCCCCTATAGTACGGCTTTTCCCAGATTAAGCGATGAGTAATGAAATTTGATAAATAGCCTCAAGAGCACGATTAACAGTTGTATTATGAGCAGTAAATAGAGACTTTAATATAACTCTTTTTTCAAAAATTTTCCTTTATAAGATAATTTAAATCTGAATTAATATCAGCATTATGTTTCGCCTTCAAATGTGCATCAAGACGACCTAGTTTCATTGATTCGTTGGTCAGGCATTATTGGCATAAAAGACAAAAGTTGACCGTTTAATGGACTGAGTATGAAACCAAATCTTAAATATGCCTCCGAATACCGACGAACGTTTTTTTCTTGCTTGCACCCCTCATTTCAGTAAAGGCTGAAAGATATAAATATAAAATCAATATAAACAAAGCTGAAAGCAGCTGCTGTTGCCATTCAAAGAAAGAATAATATACCGGTTTCCATTCCTACAGTAAAAAATAAAATAAATTCGTTGGCTGAAATGTGCGAGAAACGTCTGGAAAGCATAATGTGTCAAGTATTTAAATGCCTTTAAAAGCATTTAAATGTCCATGTCTACAGCGAGAATTCTTTATAAAATATTTAAAATGCACCGCAATTTAAAAACTTTTTTACGTATATATCACTTACATTTTTCTTTATTTTGGGGAATAAAAAAGGAAATTTCGAAAAATTTTGACTTCATGAAACATATTTTGAACGTCCTTTGCTCCCTTCAACTGTGAACGAATCCATTTTCGAATTGCCCCCCTTAACAGTCGCATTGCCCCCTTGTGGGGCGTGGGCCCCACGTTGGGAAACACGGGATTAAACTAATAATAATTTTTTGAATGATCTGATATTTTCCTTATGTAAAATAAATTAGATATGTACTTCTATTATCTACATATATCTGTTATTTTATGAACAAAGTATAACTTTATTTATTTTAAGACGTCTTACTTTTGTTTTACGTAAATAAATTACGCACATTTAGTGTGTTTTACGTTTTACGCGGTTTTACATAGCAGAATCCAAGACTGAGATTTACACTGTTTTGTGGGGAACCTATATTCCGTGTAAATCGAGGGATAGGTGTACTTCATTCCATGCGGCTTTATGCTAGAGTTCATCGACTGTAAGAACTGGTAACTAGCGCGTCAGTCTCGGCAACCCAGGACCAAATGTTCTCAATGGGATATGAGATCTGGAGAACGTGCTAGCCAGGGCTACAGTCGAACACCCTTTTGTATCAAGGAAGGTCAGAACAGCAGGGGCAACATACAGTCGTGTATTATCTTGTTCAAAGTTTACATCGAAAGTAGGGTACAGTTACGTGCTTTAGCACGTCAGAGATGCAAAGGCGGCTGTCAATATTACTGGCTATAAAAACAACATATGACTCAGATGTGTACCCAACAGCAACCCTTACCAGCACGCCAGGTACTGCATTCGTATGACGATGACGAATGCATGTTGGCAACGTTCATTCTCCTCGGTGGTTCCACACTCCGCTATCAATCAATGTCATATACATGTTCAGGCAACTAAATGTCATTACACGGCCTGGAGTTCCAGCTGAGAAATCCCCATAATTTGCAAGGAGTGTGCAGTTCAGACAACAAAACCACTTCGGAGATGATACTAATTCCTTTTGCCAAGTATTCGGTTCCCATATCGGATCCTTACGGACTAAATGAAGTTCTAAGCCCACCGCCGAACTGAGACCGCAGTTCACCTACGCTGCCTACCCCGTACTGGTGATTTATGCCAGACTACAGATCTAACGGACCTTTGTGCACGCTATAGCGCTACTGGTACCGTCATATTCGAGAGTTACGCTACCTTAACCTGCAGGAAGTTTGGATAAAGCCCTTAGCAGACAGGTCACGGGGAACCGCCAGGCTCGTTGATTTTATCCCCCGGTACCGAGACTACCTTTACGTTACCTTGACCTGCGTGAAGTTTTCCTCTTCAGGCCACGGAGAGCAGATAAACTGATTAATTTCATCTCCCGGTAAGGAGACGCCTTAAGTACAGATCTCTGCCATGCGGATATAACCATCATGATGCTGTACGCAGAGACGGGATTCGTCTGAAAAGTGGACATAGTGCCAGTCCTGTATCCAATATCAACTCTCGGCGCGCCTGTCTCTACGTCAGACAAAGCCACAACATTAGTCGAAGTGCTTACAGTCCATGATGCTGTTGTTCATGCGGAAACTTGTCGTCCTACAGCCCAGCCAAATTCCTGACTCAGAGTACGTGAAGTGGCTGTACAATCCCAGGGCCAAGAGAATAACATCTGTGTGATAGGCCCAGAGCCCAGGGTTCCAGAAAGGCCTGCTAAACGTTACCTGCATAGCGTTCAAAAGGCCCTTCTGGAGACATCGATTCCATATTCACCAGACAGTTATGGAATACCAACCAACAAAAATACCAATAAATCGCAGTCTCGATAGAGCATGATCCTGCCACGGTTGAATTCTCACACGAGGCCATAATACGACCCTTATACAAACATGCAACGTCTAAATGCAATTTCGAAATGAAAATCCCGCTGCATAGCACTGAACGGATGGCACAGTTGGCATATTAGCATTTACTGCTATTCACCAATATTTGAAGATTTCGCCATTAGGCGACGGCATTATTTTTCAGTTTAAGTTTACTTAGGTGCTGCCGATAAAGTGATATCAAAAACTTGCGTTTTAAAAGACGCGAAATCGTAACATTTCACTCAATTTGATTGTTTCTTAAGAACGACATAGAATCGCCGAAGTAGAGAAAAAGCTATTGGAACCGGTAGCGGTCTCTGTTGGTAAGAGAATCCCGCTGTGAAGTCTTCCCGTTTATACAAGGCTGTTGTTGTCTTGACCATGTATTTCATGGAAGAATGGTTGCCAGAGCCTCAGGGAGGTTGGACTTCCTTTTTCCACACCAATTTTGAGGGAGAGCACCCCGAGAGGTAAACCGAGGGCCTCCCATATGTCTCCCTTACCACCAAACTACACCAGAGGACTTCGATTCGTCATATATTTAAAGTGCTCCCATGCCGCAAAGACACTGTACATTTACAAACATCCATGCCTTCTCTGGGATTCGAACCCGGACCCTTCGGTACCGCAGTAGGCTCCCCTAACCACTAAACCTTCTGGGCCGCGTTTATACAATGTAGATGGTGTTACTCATACCTGCTTTATGCGCGTGCACTGGAATACTTATATCACAGCATGTAATACTTTTCATGCAAATCTGATGTTTGTTGCAAGTAGCCTTCATGGTGTAATAATTTTAATGGAAAGAAAAGTAATTAGACCACCACAAATTCGACCATGAGCATAAACACCCATGCGACCGCTTTATCTACAGAATCGGGTGAATGGGTATAGACATCGCTATGTAATAGGAATTTTCTCCGTTCTTTTTTTCCCCTATCTATTTCGTCCAATGTCCAGAGTTAAGAGAACAGAGTTAAAGACAAAAGGTTAGGTTAAGTTATTTGGATACGGCAAAGCACACAACGGGTATCTGTCTAAGAAGAGAGATACCGTCGTGAAGAACCTTCTAAGGGAAATTAGCTCATATTCAAGCTACACACGGGAAAAACCACAAAAACCATGTAGCTAGTCCGTCGGACTGCCAGCATTCATGAATCAATTAGCCTCTGGTGAGCGGCTAAAGTAGGAAAAAATTATGTTTTAATAATCTAAGCTGATGTGAAGATTATGCAAATCATTATTGGGAATTATTTACTTTTGTATGCTTATTTATTTATGTTTTAGTAAAAAATGGGCTCTTAAAGTTTAATTTTGTTGTAGGTAAGAAAAAAATCTATAAATCAAAACTATATCTTTAATTTGCAATAGTCCCTTAACGTTATTTTAATTTAACTCTATTTTAATTTTGTTATTTCTTCATTCCATTCTAAAAACAATAATTGCTCATAATAAATTTCCCTAAATTGCATTATTTTAAAATTAATCTATGTCGTAGATTTGTTTTGTAACGCTACTAATGCATGCATTTATATAACGCTTCAGCTAATGGTAGTTTTATTATTTTGTAAACTGAAATCAAGCAACCAATAGAAGTCAAGTGAAAATCAGTTTTTACCAAACTTTCATCTCGGAAACGTTACATTTCCCTCTACTTTTCTGTCTAGCTAGACTGCTGTCATTGCACTTTTTTTTTTACCTCAGTATCATAAAAATTTTAAATTTTTCAGGAGCAAGCATGCTTTGTGTACCATGTTAGCTGTGCTTACATCAAAAATATTTTATCAAGAATAAAAATTGTTTAGTATGCCACGAATGCATCAAGATCTTAATGATTCAGCTATCATTGTTAACTACACCACCAACATCCAAATTACTTCATATAGGTTTGTGTATGTGTAGAATACTTTATAGCAAAATGTAATAAATAATTATTATTGTACCTTAATAAGCTACCTACTATTCCATTAATATTACCTCTGCGTAGTTTTTATTGTAATATATCGTTATAGTTAATTATAAAAATATAACTACTATTATAATTAATTATAATCGTTATACTATAATCATATATATATAATTATATTATCATATATAATTATTAATTTTTTGTAATTAAAATTATGTCATTATTCTTATATAGTAGTTATATTATCATTTTAATTAATTACAATAATAAAATAATTACCATAATAATTACACTATGTTAAATAATTATTATTACAAAAAGAAATTTTAGCAAAAGAATACATAGTTCCATTTCTGAAGTCTTATTATTAAAAATAAGCAATGAAATATGTATATTATTGGTATAAGATTGATAAAAATTAAGAACATTTTGTATTTTGAACCCCGTGCTGTTGACGAAAACGAATTTTAGCATTTTTGTCAATAATGGGCATAGCCTAGAAAAGTAAAAAGCGTCTTAGGGCAGAAAACTAGGTCAGCCTTCACTCGTGCGCTTTTCACGAAGTGAAGCGGAAATTAAATGGAGGAAAAAAATTAGGGGCCTTCGCAAACTTTCGCAGCTGTCGCTATTATGAACGCGAAGGAAGCCGAAGCGGAAAATGACTTCGAAGTGTTTATTTTGTACCAACAAACAGCAAGTGAGTAAAGTTGTTATCAGACCTGCAAGCTATCTGTGACAGCGCAACAAAGGAGACATTTCCGAGAATCTTTGCTTTCAGGATTTCTGATTGATTGACCTTACGCGAAAACCAGCTCTTAGGGAAAAATCTATGAGGGACAAAGTTACAAGCGAAACATTTTCGCCTGAGTTGCAAAATTTCCAGCGTACATAGCTGAGATATCGCTTTCATGGAGACTGTTTCGGCTAAGAACCCTCCCGTTTAAAGCAATGGTAAATGAAACTCATTTCTTGGAAAAGTTTCATCTAGCTTCGCTAGAGCTCCTTAAGTTGCAGGGGGATCCGCCCGTTCATTTCTGTCAGCATTTCAAGAGAATCGAAAACAAGTTTTTTTTCTTCAAGACGCAAATTTTTCTACTATTATTTACTTTATTAATGGGCATTAATTTTAGACCGAACTTTCAAAATAGTTTGTTCTTGAAAAAGAAAAAAAAAAGGGGGGGTTACCTACATAGATCATCTTGAAATACACTGAGGTGCTCTATAAGTCCCATACAATTTAAAAGTACCCCCACACGATTATGCTGGCCACGTAAATCGGAGAATGAAACGTGCGAAAATTCGTCAAACGAAGATGCAAGAAGCGTTTAACGAATAAAATTACCAAGCAGAAAAAAAATTACGCTAGAGATGGACGATTCGCTCCGAAACCGATTCACTTGACTGAACAGTGCTCCGGCGAAAACGTAACGGCAGTTCTTTAACATTTCACCGGGAGCTGTTGTTAGGAAGAGTGGCAAAAATGTTACTCTTTTAACGTAAACACTAACAGTCTTTCCTTTATTATTTATCGGAAACGTCTCTGAATTTTTTTATGTGTATTATGTATGCATATATGTGTGCTTTTGGCATGATTATGTTCCGTCTAGCATTTAAAAAACAAAAAATTAAATAAACCGACGCATCTCAGCGAAATTGATCACCCCTGTTTGCAAATGGATGAAGTTTTTTCCCTTCATCTGGCAGTGCGAGGATCTGTTTAAAGAAACTAGTTCCTGGGAATCCCAGCTGTCAGCGCTCCGACACCAACGACTTCACATAACAGTATATATCTCGTTGTCCGATACTAGTCTCAGATCTGGGTTCTTCGGAGTCGTAATTGGATCTGATTCCCACGGAGTCTTCATTTATTCGTTCTTTCAAATCTGACTCATGCGGAGTTTTGATTATTTGCTGTTTTCGCTTCCTCGGAGCTGTTCCTTTGAGTTTCATTTCGATTCTTTGAATATTGTATCATAGAATAGCTATATGTATATCAGGTATTACCCTTTTTATGCAATATTACTGTGATATCGGGTTTTAATGAAAGTTTCTCGCCACCGCATGTATCATCTGCGCAAACATTTCGCTTTGGTGTATTTAATCATATTTTGTCAAACAAGATTCGGCGTTTGAAAGAAAGAGACTTGCTTTAGAACACTGAGTTGTGAAATTTATTTAAAAAATATAGTTATCATTAAGTACAAGGTGTCTGAAGTAAAACTATCACACTACCACATTAGAACCATCATTTGCTTCCATTTCTCTTATAAAATGTCAGCAACAGTATGTCACCAAATCATATGTATAACTTTAGGTACTAATGTTTCATATGGCACTATGAAGTTTGATAGCGAAAGTTCGAAAACAAGGACTGTGACATTCAAGAAGCAGTGTACTTTGGCCTGATTACTGATATTGATTAGGCCTGCCTGCGAGAACTTGTGGGAGAAGATCAGTATGCAACCCCTCGAGAACTTGCTAAGGAGTTAGACATTAGTGTCATGTACTTTAGTCGCGCTATGCATTGCATAAACTTGCCGCACAAGTTCAGTCGCTGGGTACCACATGAGCTCACTCAAATAAATAAGGACAGACGTGTACGGGCTTGCACTAATCTACTCGAATATCAACGCAAGGACAAAATTTTGGACTTGTGATGAAAAGTGGATTTATTTCACCAACACAGGCCGAAAAGGGGGTTGGTCTGCGCTCGATGAGACGTCGGCAGCGTTGCAAAGCGCAATTTGACTGACTAAAAGACCATGCTTTGTATTTAGTGTGATTGCCGTGGTATTATCCACAAAGAGTACCTGAAAAAAGGTAAAATCCTCGACAGTAAGATGTACAGCGCGATGCTCGTCCGTGTTGACGCTGCTATCAGGGAAAAACGTCGAACTGAGTTCCTACGCAAAAAGGTGATGTTCCATAGATAATGAAAGACCAATCATGTTTCTGCATTCACTTGCTGGACTCTGTATCGATTCGAATGGGATCTTTTGCCATACTCACCATATAGCGCCGACATTTCACACATGCAGCTACAGCTTGCTGGTGCTATCTTCCATTCTGCGTGGGACGTTCGAAATGAAATTGATCTATTTTTGGACTCATGGCCACCAAGTTTCTGGGACGAAGGCTTTGAAAAACTGCCAAAACCTTGGCAGAAAATCATAGATTTGGGTGGGGATCACTAGCCGCACTAAAGTTACAGCTTTCACGTTTTTTCTTCTAACTTTATTAAGAACGTTTTTTGGGTTACAACCAGTTATTTATGTAAAATAAATTACGTTTTTATTTATTACGTATTTTACTAACGTCTTGTAATCAAGAGCTGTGTACATTTCTTTAATATTCTTTAGAATTAGTATATATTTATAAAGATAAATTTTTCTGTATAATGTATTTTTTCAAGGTTACAGAGCAAAAATGAGGATTCTACGGAATCGAAGGACCTCGAGCGATATTTAGTATCATTTTGTCAAATTAGATAAAAAAAAAAAAAAAAAAAAAAAAAAGGAAACTGCCGATATTCAGATTGTCAGAGGACAGTTTTCTGTTCTTTGGGATCTGCCTCCAATCTAAAAACTTATTTTTACACTGCGCTTTGTAGTAGCAACAAAATATCAATTATAGTAATAAAATAATGTAATTGCTCTTGATCAACACCACTGAGAGTTAAGATCTTAATTCTTGGTGGTGTTGTCTTGATATTAAATCAGTTCTTTATAACGATTCAACGTTCACCTTGATGATTGCCCTCGGAACTGGCGTAGATCAAGGTTATTGTTAGGAATGTTGAATAGTTATAAAGAACTCGTTTACTTAAGTGAGCAAACGCTTCCAATCTGATCCCTTAGAAAAGCGATTTTTCCCATCTCTAATGTTGATCATTCATCTAACTATGAAATAGCTCTTGAGCAAGCATAACGGAACAAGCAAAAGTTATTGCAAAGTACTTGGCATATTGCTGACATCGTGATCAGGTGCATGGCATACTACTGACATCGTGATCGAGCTAAAAAATTGTAGCTGTTTCTTATAGGACACTCTTTCATAGTCAACTTTATTGTAGAATTTGTTATTTTATTGAGATATTAGTTCTTGGTTTACTTGATATTGAAGTCTTTGTGGAGGTTCTTGTTATTCATGAAGTAAGGAGCATTTGTGTAATAAAACACAAAACTTGGCTTTACAGAAATTAAAATTTATTTAGGTTTCTACTGCTCATAGTGTTTGTTCCATGTAAACTGGTAAACTAAATTAAGAGAATTTGCATATTTTATCGAATTGCATGAAAAGAACTGAACTGAAGGAAAAACCACTGCTTCTAGATAAAATACAAATCTTTTACGACAAATACGTAAGCATACACGTGTGTGTAGGAGGAGCCAGCAGAAAAACAGGCTTTATAAGCGCGTGGAAGGTAAGACGAATTGCATTCGCTAGCACACCTCGACGAATTTCTTGAAGTTATCTTGCAGCAATCGGTTAAATTCACATAGGAACAGTAAAAATGAGTAACCACCAACGTTTAGATGATGGAATGAGGTAGCGAATTGTTGGGAGGCTAGAGGCAGGCCAATCGCAAGTCCAGATATGCAAAGAGTTTAATTTAACGCCCAGCGTCGTGTGTAACCTGTGGAAACAGTTCCAGAATACTGGATCCATCGAGAGAAAGCCTAAACAAGATCTTACAAGAACCACGACGGCCAGAGAAGATCGTTATTTGTCCATTTTAGCGAGGCGTAACTGAGGGGGTACAGCTTCTCAGCTCTCTCGGGACCTGTATACAGCCACAGGAACCCCTGTAACAAGGGTGACTGTCTCCAAAAGACTGAACGAGAGAGGGTTGTTTGTCAGAAGACCGGCTGTTTGCGTCTCGCTCACGTCTACGGACAGGAGAGTCCGACTAGCATGGTGCAAGCAGCATAGTCATTGGAGTACGGGGCAATGGGCGATCGCTCTGATCACCGACGAGTCTGGTTTTAGCCTAAACACACTAGAGGCTCAAATCCCAACTAGATCCTTTTCAAGTTTGCCGCCTGGTAAAGTCAACTAAAAAGAGCGGGTGTGGAAGAAATATTGTGGAGGTGGGTTTAACCGATGGGGGATCGAGTTGGAGACAATTCGAACAGGTTCATTCCTCTGCACGTGGCTTTATTTATTCAGTGAGGTTGGAGCGGTGAACCTTGAGCATTTGTGATTCGATTTTTTCAGGTATTAGACCATTTGTAGTTATCAAAATCAGTGTTTATTATCGTAATTAAGGATTTTCTTTGCTTATTTTTTAATTTATTTAACAGATTTTACTATGTTCTTTTCAAATTTAATTTTATGTTGATTAGTATTTCAGAACCAATTAAATCAAATATTACTGTTGTTCTTTATTGATTTTGAGTACCAATTTGCTTTTGTAGAATAAACGGAGAAAGTATATTTTGCTGTGTTTTTAAGCTTGGTTTATGCTTTGGGCTATTAAAGCAATTCTAAACGTATTAAATAATATTGCTCTTTTTCTCTGCTATTAGGGTATTAAGTGCCATTTATGAAGCTTATATATTCAATATTATTTTCATCTTTTATTAGTTACTTCGTGTCATTAAAGTATTCCAAAAATAAATAAGTATATCAGGATTGGTGTTCCTCCTTACTTTCTTTGGAAACATTAACTGTCCTGACTCGGAACAGGGAGCTTACTAAAGCTATGTTCAATAAATTGTGAAGTAGACAATACACATAGGAAGGGTATACGAAACACTTTATTTTTCTATCTTTACAATTATTTCCGAAACTTCGGAATACAGAGACCAACCACTTGTGGTCTGAACGTAAGAATATAAAAATATTAAATAAACTCTAACTAAACTAACTTTGGATTAATAAACAAGTGCCTAACTCCAAGATTGGCCGTAAATTAACAAAAAGCCGTATGTAGTACAGAGAGCTGCTAAAACTACGATACGTTTAAAATTATCAAGAGGATTAAACCTCTGGCCTTGAAGGCAACCAGCAACCGAGAAAAACTACTATGGCAAGCGGCCTGCTTCTAATAGCTCCTTCCTCTCTCTTGCTTGGCAAAAAGCCACAACTTAAGTAAAGTACTTGGCGTTAGCAAGACAAATTTGCATAAATAAGTTAAAAGCTTTTAATTCTGGCCGGAAGTAGAAAATAAGAAGTGATAGTAAAGATTTAACATGAAATAAACGTTAGTAAAACTTAAGATTCTTACATACTTCCCGCCAGAGTTAATTAGTTTGAAACTGAGGTCTAAAACGACCTTGTTCAAAACTTTTAGCTCTAGAATCTAACGCGAGGCCAATCTTTTACAAACATTTCTCACTAGAAACTAGAAATTAAAAAAAGTCGTTTTTACATTATCAACTTCTTGAACAAGATTTTTCATCTGTACTGCATCTAAACAGGAGTTCTTAGTTGAAATCTGGTTCCTTCCAGAGCTAGTTTAATGAAATGTTACACAATTAAATGGCAAGTAACATGAATACTTATATTTCTGTTTTAACATTCTTATTTCATTCATGACGTTATTTAATTATCTCCCCGTGCTCTCTGACATGTGTTGTAAAAGAACACCAAACACGAATGTGTTTTTGTCTATGTGTTCAACACTTCCTCCTACAATCAAAGCACTAACGTGTTAAAAATTCAACATACCAAGACCTCGTAACACACCCTAACTTCAACTCTAAGCCCTGAGGTACTATTCTGAAAGTGGCTAACTCTGAAGTGTAGCGTCAGAGAGCCTAACTACATTCATTCAACCTTTAACACATATTCACAATAATTTGCTCTTTTTACAGTCACACGAATAAGTTAAAATTTTTGGCATTACTTTCACTTTTAACATATCACAGTATTTCGTAACTTTTAAAATAACAGTTCACATTGTATATAAGGACATATTAACATGCCGTTAATTTTACGCATTTTAAAACATACATTAGTAGTACATTTTTAACTTCTATTCTTTTCCAAGCAAGTGCCAATTCTTCTACATTGAAATACTACATTTCAAAAGTCTTTCAGACTAAAACTTCTTTCTTGCCAGAATCTTTTAAATAAAATTTTATACAATATTTTTTTACAATTTTCTTAAGGTACCTTTCTCAAAGATTATCAATGCTTTTACAATATCCAAGTATTTACACATTCCTATTATACATTAATTTTAGTTTACTCACGAGTAATTGAAAAACAATATCAAAATAGGTAACAACTCATTTCTCGCCTTTTTGGCGATAAAGGTAGGCCTCACATGAGGTAAAACTTCTTGAATTCTGCCACTTGCAGTAAGAATAAAAAATTAACTTAAGGTTTCAAAGTAACATAAAGTTTTCCTTATCTTTGTGATATTCGGACATCCTTTTTTCTGCCCAGTCCTGGAAGGTAGCGAAGACTACGGTTTGGTTTATCTTCCTTCTTGTGCGGGTTCGCCCTTCGGTTCCTTCCTCGATGAGCTTTCTTTTTCTTCCAGTGCGGTCACCCTTGAAGACCTTCTTTTTAGCCTCTGCCTGTGGTCTCGGCCGTTTGATGGCAGCTGGTCTTGGTAGAACCGGGACAACTCTCTCTCGTTCCTGCTTGGATCTCGTTGCTGGCTGTTCAAATTTTCCTTGTTTCTTTGCCTCCGCAGCTGGTGTTCTTTCATCAATTCGTCGACATTTGCTCTGTAGACTCCTATCCGATGGGTAGATCTTCCGTTTTGGAGCCGGGTTATAGTTGCCGTCATTTCTCCTGGCTCTCTTTGCATTCGTCGTACTTCTCCCCTCTTCATTCTGGGGGTGGTCGTGCTCTCTCTTTTCTGGTCGGTGGAACGGCTTCTTTTTCTTGTTACCTTCAATTTTCCAACGGAGAAACTTTCTTTTCAATTGCTCCTGCCTCCTAATGGCTTGCCCTTGTGATTGTCGTTGTTCCACCTCTGGAGCTTGTGCCTGCAGTGCCGGATCCTGCAAAAGATCTGAAAATATTTGCATTTTATTACGATCATAGTAGGGTTTGATTTGATCAATGTTTGCGGAGCAGGTTTCACCATTTCTAGCTTTTAACACTACTACAGCGTGAGTTATTTTTTCTATGACATATGGTCCTTCAAATCGTGGAAAAAATTTGGCAGTTTTATCTTCTGGTGCTGAAGAAAGTGAATGCTTAATTTTTAAAACTTCATCCCCTACTTTATAAGTTACTCCCCGTCGTTTCAAGTCATAATAGAGTCTAATTCAGAAGTCAAACAACAAAAATCAGCGTTAATTTACAAAAATTAACGCTAAATTTTTGTAAATTAACGCTGATTTTTGTTGTTTGACTTCTGAATTAGTATTTATTCGGCGTGTTATTGTGTCTTAATCATAATAGAGTTTCTGTTTTCTCTGTGCTACTTCAGTATTCTTCTTTGCTTCCTTAATTAGTTTTTCTATATCACCCATTTTAAATTCTGGGGCTCTTTGTTGCACATAAAATAATTTATCTAACGGCGTTATAATCTTTCTGCCTAAAAATAACTCAGTAGGAGTTTTGCCCGTTGTATCATGTTTTGCGGTCCTAAGGGCGAAAGCAAATTCATTGACATAGTTAGCCCAGCTTTTATGAAAATTTTTAACATAACTACGGATAATTTTCACTATATTTCTATTGTCCCGTTCCGCTATATTTGATTGCGGCCGATACGGGACCATTTTTAAATGACGTATGCCCAGTTTTTGGCACATGTCTTCAAATATATTACTTACAAATTGAGGACCATTATCCGATATAACTTTTAGGGGCGCCCCGTATTTTAAAATATATTTATTTAAAATAGAATCAGTAACTAATTTCGCGGAGGTTCGTTTTAAGGGAAAAATTTCGGTCTACTTACTAAAATGATCAACCATAACAAGGAGATACCAACTTTTATTTAACTGACTTTTTGGGAAAGGGCCCAATAAATCGATGCCAATTATTTCATTTGGAAATTCGGATTTAATGCTATTTAGAAACCCGGCCGGGCGGAAATTAATATAATTAACTGCTTGACATGCTGGGCAGGACTGGACATACGCCCTTGTTAACTTTTGCAGTTCAGGAAAATAAACTGCTTCGCGTACGCGTTGGATGGTTTTTCGAATACCAGCATGAGAAGCTAATGGGCAGTCGTGTGTAACTCCTGCAGTATATTTAATCTAAGACTAGCTGGGATAACAGGTCGAAATTCGTTGTTGAAATTCGTTGTTGAAATTCGTAGTTTTTGTATAAAATAAAGACCATCTATTAGTTCGTAATGGGCCGCCCTATTTCTTATCGCCACAATATCTTGGTGGCTAAAATATTCAGGATTTTTTAAATACTCATAAATATTTTTAAATTCGGGATCCTTACCCAGTTCGGTTATTACAGTTTCTCGGGAATGTATCGTACATGCTGTGAGCATTGCCACCTTTACAGTATTACCTTCTTCATCTATTTTTATTCTGGATAGGGCATCTGCTACGATATTTTCCTTTCCGGGGGTGTGCTTGATTACCAGATTATACTCTTGTAACTTGAGTGCCCATCTTATTAACCTTGGGGATATGTTTTTCCCTGAGTACAATCTAGTTACCGCCGCATGATCAGAATACACTGTTATTGGCGCCCTTCCAAAATAGACTCGGAACTTTTGCACTGCTAGCAGATTTTGGTGTGTATTGGTGTATTGAGAATACGGCAAAGCACACTAGGGCTATCTGCCTAAGGGGAGGGATGGCTTAGTGGAGGACGTTCTAAGGGAAACCGGCTCGTATACACGTTACACATGGGGAAAACCACAAAAACGCCCATGCAGCCAGCCCGTTCGCGGGATTCGAACCTCGGACCGAACTACCAGTGTTCAGCGATTTTACCGCTCGGCGGCTGGTGGGCCGCACTGCTAGCAGAACTGCAAGTGCCTCTCTCTCAGTCGCGGAATAATTTCTTTGTGTTTGATTTAAAGTTCGACTAAAAAATGCCACGGGCTGCTGATTTTGTGAAAGTACCGCTCCCACCGCATAATCCGAAGCATCAGCTGAAATTTCTAAATTCTCATCGTTCTCAGGAAATTTCGAAACAGGGGCTTGAGTTAATTCTTGCTTTAATTTTTCGAAAGCTCTATTGGCTTCGGCCGTCCACGAGAATCTTTCCTTTTTCCTTTTTAGTTTTAACAATGGTTCAGCAATAGCTGCAAAATCTTTTATAAAGGACCTATAATATGAACAAAGTCCTAGAAAAGAAGAGAGCTTCTTCGCCGTATTTGGCGGCGGATACTTTTGCACAGCGATTATTTTTGATTCGTCTGTCTCGATTCCTTTCTGAGATATTTTGTAACCTAAGTATTTTAATTCAGGGGCTGCAGATTTGCGCTTTTCGACATTAACTTTTAGACCGGCCTCATTTAATAATGAAAACACCTGTCTTAAATCCTGTACATGTTGGTCCAGATTATCACTAGTAATAATGATATCGTCTAAATAGATAAATGTGGTCTTTCCTAGAACAGGCCTTAGCACAATGTCCATACATCGCTGAAATGTTGCCGGTGCCCCTGAAAGGCCAAACGGCATACGCAGGAATGCATAAGTGCCAGACTTGGTTATAAAAGCAGTCTTAGGCACATCTTCCGGTTTAATCCCTATTTGAAAATAACCAGTCGTTAAGTCTAACGTAGTCATATATTTGGTAGAAGTTATGTTCCTTAGAATTTCTTCAATAATAGGTAACGGATATACCGGATATTTAGTCATGGAGTTTAATTTACGATAGTCAATTGCAAAACGCCACCTTTTCGGATGTGTTACCGAATAGTCATTATTTTTCTAACATAAAACAACCGGGCTAGCATAACTACTTGAGATGGGCGTTATGATCTTTTTACGTAACATATCTCGAATGTGCCACTCTATAATTTTTTCTTTATTCTTATCATATCGGTATGGTTTGTGGCGAAGTGGCAGTGAATCTACGGTGTCGATACTACGGTTAGTAACTTGAGTAAATCAGGGAATATCACTAAATAACGAAGGAAATTCACTTACCACTTGTCGAATTTTTTTTTTTTTTTTTTTTTTTTTTTTTTTTTTTTGCTCTTCCTTAGGCAGGTGGTCGAGGTTTAACGTCGGTGGTTCTGTTTTTTCTTCTCGAACTGGTTTCATCGTCAGCTTAAGGGACGCTTCGTTAAAATCCAGCATTGCTTCTGCCTCTGAAAGAAAATCTATCCCTAAAATGATATGTGCTTGTAAATTTTTACAATAAAAAACATAATCTTTACTTGCTCGTCCTTGATACGAATGTATAACGGTAATTTACCTATGCACTTGCATCTTTCTCCCTGCGCAGCTAACACTGTCGTATTATCCGAATAATATATGCGGTATTTACGGAAATACTTCCTAAAAAAATCTTCTGCCACACAGGAACACTGCGCGCCTGTATCCAGGAGTGCGGTGGCTGGGATGTTATTCACCAAAACTTCAATCTTTGGAAGAGTCAAATTTTTCACCATAACTGTATTTAACTTGAAGGAAGAGGGGTTTTCTTGGCCTTCGGATTTCCGCACCCTCCCGTCAGCAGAAACCCGTTCTAGTTAAAATTTTGTTTCTTCCTTTCCATGCCTTCCTTCTTTTTCCACTGGCCTTCAGACTTTTTTTCTGGCTTACTATTGAACTGTCGACGTTCGCCGGTTGTTTTTGGATACTCGGATTTCCTTGCCCACTGATTCGCTTTGCTTCCGTAGCCGTGTTCTTGACTTTGCTGTGGTCTTGGCGCACCAAATTGGCTTCGTTGCTCATACTGGCGCCTTCTTTCAATGTCCGCCGTTCTTCTACTTTCAAACTGGATTGCTAGCTCAAATAACTTTTCCAGTGTAGTAGGATTCCTTAATTCAATAAAGTCTTGTACTTGGGGAAGTAACCTCGCCAAAATCACTTGAATTATCTCAGGATCCGGACTGTTTCCATACAAGAGTTTAAAGACGTGAATTTTTCTTAAAATAAAGCTTGAGAGATTTTCAATTCGTTTCTGGTATATGCTGAAGAGTTCCGTTTCTAATCTTGCACGATCTCTTACGACAGGGAAGGCTTTTACTAACGCAGTCTTAAAATTTTCGTAAGTATAGGTGGGACTTCCCGCTTGACCCAAGAGGCTTCTGCCTATACATTTGAACCAATTAAGCGCTTGGCCCCTCAAAGCGCTGGTAGCTAAGGTGACTTTCTGGAACTCATGTACTGGATATAGCATGAAGTGGTCATCCAATTTTTCCAAAAAACTGGTTACCGGTGAGTTTCCATTAAATGTTGCTTCTGGTTTCATCGATGCGCGCATGGTCTGGACGATGTAACCAAATCCTTCCAGGGCGGCAGCTGGCATTTCTGGATTCTGAGCCGCTTCTGCAGGCAGCACAGGTTCTTCTTGAAACTCGGCCATGGTTATTCTTCTTCGTTGGGCGCCACTATCAGGATTGGTGTTCCTCCTTACTTTCTTCGGAAACATTAACTGTCCTGACTCGGAACAGGGAGCTTACTAAAGCTATGTTCAATAAATTGTGAAGTAGACAATACACATACAGTGTCTCACAAAAGTGATGGGACACTTGTGCTTTACAAAAGGAAACTGTAGTAAAATAAATTAAAAAAACATGTAAAAATTTTTTGTGGGTGTGTTTCATACTTAAATTTAGTAACAATTATTACATAAGATACATTTTCTCAAAATATTAAAATATTAATTTAATAAAAATACAATTGTTTAGAACGGAGCAAAAAAATGGCTCACATAAGTGATGGGACACTTACTTTTCCATCAAATATTTATCCCAAAATTTTACTTTTTAAAAGGTTTTAATATTTTGTTGGATTTCCTTTTACTTTTAAAACATGATTTAATCTCCTTGGTATGGATTCGACTAATTTTTTTATGATTTCTGGAGCTATTTTACCCCATTCTTTTTGAAGCACCGATTTTAATTGTTGCTTTGAAGAAATGGTGTGTTTGCGAATTCTTGATTCCAATTCTTGCCAAATATTCTCTATGGGATTTAAGTCTGGAGATTGTGATGGTGTTTTTATTATTTCAGGATAGTTATACAGCAGCCAGAGTCTAACGTTCAAAGCAATGTGCCTGGGGTCATTGTCCTGGTAGAATTTAAAATCGTTATGAAGGTTCAGTTTTCGTGCTGAAGATTTCAAATTTTGATTTAAAATGTCAATATACTTGTATTGATCCATTATATTGTCAATAAAAACGAAATTACCAACTCCAGCGGGCGACATACACCCCCATACCATAACTCCTTCTCCACTATGTTTTACTGTTGGCACCAAGTTCTGTTTGCGAAATTCTTCCCTGGGTTTTCTCCACACCAAGATTCTACCGTCAGAACCAAATATATTAAATTTACTCTCATCAGCAAATATAACTTCATTCCAGTAATCAGAATTCCTATTTATGTTGGATTTTGCGAAAGCCAGTCTGAGTTTTCTATTCTTTTTACTTACGAAATATTTTTTCCTGGTTGCTCTACCGTGATATCCAGCAAATCGAATTACTCTTCTAATAGTCTCAGGATTAACAATTACTCCATATAATGCTTGTAAATCAGCAGCAAGTTTAGGAGCATTCATTCTTGGATTTTTTTTAATATTTCGAACGATAAATTCGCTTTATTCCATTGGATAGCTTTGATGGTCGGCCAGATCTTCTTTTATTCTGAATCATATGATTCTTTTTATATCGTTTAATGATATTGAAAACTGTTGAATGACTCAAGTTAAATGTTTCAGCAGTTCTTCTAATAGATTTTCCACGTTCAATATGCAAATTAATAACTAATTTTCGAATTTCAGGCAAAGTTTCTCTTCGTTTAGCATTCATGGCTGCACAGAGCTGAAAAACACAAATATTCCACACCAAACTGGAGAGAAATACTACAGACGATTTTATAAATTATTGTCAATTACTCTTAAGTAAAAATAAAAAACCCCAAAAATATTTTTATTGTAGTACGTAGTACTATGTAATGGTGTCCCATCACTTATGTGAGACATTTTTTGCTCCGTTCTAAACAATTGTATTTTTATTATTACTGATTATGTTATTATTACTGATTATGTTAAAAAGTATTATTACTGATGATATACATGAAAGGGAAACAAAGTCAGTTCAGAAATATCTAGTAACTAATATTTTCAAAAAAATGTGAAAAACCCAAGTACCCAAAATCGAATGTGAGCCACTGCGTAAATTCACTGACACAATATAAAAAAAGGCATGCATAATTGAAAGAATATAGTGATAATATACAGTTAAATTAGCTATATCTTGAATTTCATTGAGTTTCATTTGGTTTATTTGACAATGGCAAAGCACACGAAAGTTATTTACTTGAGGGATGCATTTGTGGAGGCCTATTAAAGGGATACTGGCTCATATCAGTGTTACACGTGGGAGAAACTATGAAAACACCCATGCAGCCATCCCGTTCACCTGGAATTAAACTCAGGTCAAATTACTGGTGTTCATAGACTTCACCACTCAGGATTTTAAGTCCTGAGTGGATTTTAAGATAAAAATCCTTAAATGAGTCCACTCAGGACTCATTTAAGGATTTTTGCATTTAGAGATAACATAGATCATTTGCACAGGGTAAGTAGCCATTGTGCCTTAAGATCAGGGGTACTTCAGTGATTTAATTATAGTCTCTGCTTTTGCACATCAGAGAGTTTCATAAGACTGATTTCAAATTCGCATCATTAATCAAAACTGCTTCATACAGATTGCTATATTTTACCTTATCAGGTTCAGTGTTCCTCCTTACTTGCTTGGGGAATATTAAATGACCTGACTCGGAACAGGGAGCTTACCAAAGCTATGTTCAATAAATGTGGGAAGTAGACAAGATACACAGGAAGGGTATACGAAACCCTTTATTTTTCTCTCTTTACAATGATTTCCGGACTTCGGAATACAGAGACCAACCACTTGTGGTCTGAACGTTAGAATATAAAAATATTAACTAAATTCTAACTAAACTAACTTTGGATTAATAAACAAGTGTCGACTTGAAGATTGGTCGTATATTAACAGAAAGGCCGTATGTAGTACAGAGAACTGTTAACACTACGATACGTTTAAAATTATCAAGAGGATTAAACCTCTGGCCTTGAAGGCAACCAGCAACCGAGTAAAACTACTATGGCAAGCGGCCTGCTTCTAATAGCTCCTTCCTCTCTCTTGCTTGGCAAAAAGCCACAACTTAAGTAAAGTACTTGGCGTTAGCAAGACAAATTTGCATAAATAAGTTAAAAGCTTTTAATTCTGGCCGGAAGTAGAAAATAAGAAGTGATAGTAAAGATTTAACATAAAATAAACGTTACTAAAACTTAAGATCCTTACTAGTATAGCTGTTTTTTTTTAACGTAATAATTTTAGTTCTTGCGTTTCTACTATGAGTGCCATTTTTCACTTTTCGGATAACTGAAGTGTTGCAGAACGAATTGATTATTAATGGTTTTTTATGTGTAAAAACTTTGGTTTAGTGGTATCTACTTTGAGTACCAGTTTTAGTTTTCATAGAGACTCATGTAGGTTAAACTAAAAAGCATTCTTTTGCAAAACTGTTTTTGAAGCATGGTTAATTTTTTGTGTTATTGCGGCATTTCAGAACTAATACAGAGTTACTGATATTTCTGTATAAAAACTTTGATGAAACAGTGTGAAAAAATTAGTTCATATATTAAGTATCTATCGTTTTGTTCGATACTTAAATTTTACCTGTGATGAACTAAACATTTTATTTACTTATTTTGACACGTTCTAAAAAGTCTTTGTTCTATTTGATTTTTAATGCCCTACTTACATCATCCAGTACTGCAAATTCTGTTTTTAATAATGCTTATTTTCAATTTTCCTTTTATTTCTCCCGTAATTTTTCTCTTTCAGGAATATTCTAATATTCTTAAATAATAGATGTGTCAGTGTTTCTACCAACATAAATTAATAACTGAGTATTATATGTATATATTTATGGTTAAGATCTTATTTAAGTATTCTTGCATACTGAAATTTTCAAGAATTTCGCTTTGATGTTTGATAATCTTTTATTTACAGTTATTTATTTACACGTGCTCACTTCAAACATTTTAAAATATTTATCACCTAAACTTTAAATAAGTGTTTATCTAAATCATTTACTGCATAAAAGTATTTAACGGTTGTTCTGAGAAGATATTTGCCATATTGCTCGTTATAATCCATAAAGTATCTTAAAATATATATAAATAATTTTGTGCAGTTGTAGCCTTGGCTACTAATGTTTAAAATTAATTTATGATCAGGAACAACATGACCTTATAAACACATAGCTAAGTTTATAGCTTTTTATTTTCCAGCTATCAAAATACAACGCTACTAGAATAGCAACGTTTGGAAACCAAAACCAAGCAATCATGAATCAGAATTATTTGCCATTCAGCATAAAGAAATTTAAATATAAATATGACATACTTGTTGCCATTCAGCATAAAAGAAATATAAATATGAATATTAACAAAATATGACGGTTAATTTTATCAAATAATTAAACACATGAACAAATATATGAAATAAAAAATAATTATTTTTCATGCAATAAATGAGCCACTACACTACTCCCCCACCAGTAACTAAGTTACGTTACGAAGATGGAGAAATAGATAGTAACAAGCTTTGCAGTGTTAACCACAATCAGAATAATTTACAGTCCTTGAATCTAACAGGTAAACGTATAGTTCTGCCTGTGCGAGAATGTTTTTGATTCACATCCTAAATTTGAGTGTAGTCTCTGCAAGTTGCTGTAGGCAGCTTGTGTCAACTGGGAATTTTCCTCAGCTAAAATATATGTTGGTTTCAAGCGATCCAGGGATACATTAACATGTTTTCCTTTTATGCTAATAGTAAAATATTTGTCCTTGCGATCAATAACAGGAAATGGTCCTTCATAAGGAGGTTCCAAAGGGTTTTTTACCCATCTATTCGCTGAAACACATTGTCAGGACTAAGTGTTCTATGCATACTCTTGGCAAACATAATGGTGACAGTATCAAGGTCCTGATCTCGAACAGTGAGCTGAATGCAGCTATGTTCTTGTGAGTACTAGAAGAACTACAACGTAAGAAGGGTGTAAAAGACCCTTTTATTTAAATCACTATTTACAGCAACTCCCAGCTCGAGAGTGATAACAGAAAAATAATGACCCCGCTTGGGTCAAACAATCAAACTGAACATACAAACAATTTAAAGTAAAGCTTAAGTAGAAATTCAAATAGTCACAGTTCTCAGAGCTTAAACGCGAGATTGGCCTACCTATGGTGCGCAGCAAGTCTTAGCTAAGTACTAACGCACTTAAATCACTTCAATAAGTATTAGCGCCAAGGCGTAAGAATTTAAATACTAACTAAATCTGGCTAACGTCCATCTAGCCGAAGTGGTCTGAGACTAAAAGCTCTCTCACACTTGAGAAGTTTCTCACTAACCTTTAAATACAAAACTTGGCTCCAACACAAATTAGCATAAAGCTGAAGCGCGCGCTCATTCTGAAGGGAAGTTGAAATAAGAGTTTACAGGAAAGGGTAACTTAAAATAAAAAGAAATTTGGTTAGTTTAAATTAAAACCTTACAACATGAGAACAATTTTTTAAGTCTTTATGTACAAATATCTGTTCAGATGAATTTTGACAAATTAGTCTAGGTCCAACAACTTCCGTCTGTTTCTGGAGTTTATTAGCAAAAGTCTCCGATGCTGTCTTGATACTTGGTTCTCTGAAAAACTCTCTGGGAAGTCTGAGACTCTGGACATAAACTACTTGCGCAATAGAATGATTTGTATCTTCTTGAATAGCAGTATACAAACCCAAAAGTACTGTTTGTAATGTGTCCGTCCAAGATATGTTGTTGTGGGCTTTTAATGCTGTTTTTGATGTTCTATGAAGGCGCTAAACTTTGCCATTACACGTGGGTTGGTAGGCAGTAGTGTGTTGTAAACTGATGCCACAGATTTTGGACAAAGTTCGTAATTTATCACTTTTAAATTAGGATCCACGATCACTAATGAGTTTACTTGGTGTTCTGAAACGGGCAATCCAGTTGCTATAAAAGGCTCTTGTGACATTCTCAGCTGAAACATTCTCTAAAGGAATTGCTTCCATCCAATTCTAAACTCTATCTATGCAAGTAAGACAATAAATATTCCCTTTAGATGGGGAAAGTGGTCCTATGAGATCAATATGGGTGACAGAAAATCTTCCTGGTGGTCTCACCTAATTTTGTTTTGGTGTGGCGACTGATTTTAGCTTTTTGGCAAGGAATGCAGGTTCTTGTCCACAACTGTACATCTTTTTTTATGTTAGGATAAATGAATTTTGATGGCATTAATTTCATAGTCCATTTTATTCCTGGATGTGATAAACCATGAATTCGCTGAAAGACGTGTTTTCTGAAAGCCTGAGGATATAAGGCCGAATGTGTTTAGTTGATGTATCACACCACAAATATTTCCCCGAGAACATTGCTTGAAATTCAAGGAAGTAGTGGTTTTCAAACCCTTCAGTTCTTCATCTTGAGTCTGTTCATTAGTTATTTTATCATAATCTATCAATGAAATTTCATTAACTCTAGATAATATATCGGCCACAATATTATTCTTACCCTTTATATATTTGATATCAGTCGAAAACTGGGGGATGTATTGAAGTTGGCGAGCCTGTCTAGGTGCTGCATTGTCATGTTTTGACGAAAGGCGAATATTAAGGGCTTGTGATCTGTATAAATTGTAAATATTCTTCCTTCTAGATAATGCTTAAAGTGTCTAACTGAAAGATATATGCTTAATAGTTCTCTATCATAGGTGCTATATTTTTGCTGAGTATCATTTAATGTTTTAGAAAAAAATGCTATTGGCTTCCACGAGGAGTTTTCGTATTGTTACAACACTGAGCCAATCGCCGTATCTGAAGCATCTGTAAATAACGCCAGAGGTAGTTCAGAATTGGGAAAAGACAACAGTGCCGTGTTCACCAAGTCATTCTTGCACTTTTCAAACTGTTTTCCAGCTTCTTCAGTCCATTCGATTTTACGTTTGTCCCTCTTTTTAGATCCCTTAAGATACGCATGTAACAATGCTTGATTCTTCGCTGCATCTTTTATGTAACGACGATAAAAGTTAAGTATTCCAAGAAAAGTTCTAAGTTCATGAATTGTTTTTGGTCGTTTGTCGTTAGTGATAGCTTGAACTTTCTGGCAAAGGACGGGAGCCCTTAGGTGTAATTAGGTAGCCTAGAAACTCGATTTGTCGAACAGCAAATACATATTTTGAAACATTAATTCTTAACCCAAGTGTATTTAATATTTCGAAAGCTAATTTAAGGTGATTTTCGTGTTTTTCATGGGTACTGGATGCAATGAGTATATCGTCTAAATAGGGAAAAACGAATTCTAATCCTCTAAAGACTTCGTGAATAAATCGTTGGAACGTTGCAGGAGCATGTTTTAAACCGAAACTCATTACATTAAATTTGTATAAACCGAAAGGAGTGGTGATGGCCGTTTTACATCATTTGTCTTCTTCTGCAATGGGAATTTGAAAATAAGCTTTGAATAAATCAATTTTAGAAAAAAATATTTGTACCTCTTAAAATATGATAAAAATCTTCAATGCGAGGAATTAGGTATGGATCAGATTGTCTGCGCATTCAATCGTCGGTAATCCCCGCAAGGACGATATGAACCATTCTTTTTTGCAAGGGGTTTGACCACTGGGAGTTTGATGGACGAATTATTCCATTGTCAAGCATAAATTTTAATTCCTCTTTAGCTATAGCTAAGAGTTTTGGGTCGAGCTGTCTTGCCTTTGAATAAACGGCTTGACCATAAGTCGTAATAAAATGTGTAACACAATGTTTAATTTGTGTAGGAAAACGGTTAGGTTTTGAAGTTTCGGGATATTTCGACAGTAAATCGAAAATTTTTAAGGATTTATTTAATGTGGTTACTGAGTAATCACTGGAAATAGCAGCGACATCACACGAGACACAAAGCTGTATTATGCCATCAATTAATTTTTTCTTATTTACATCGATAAGCAATTTATATTTGTGAAGAAAGTCAGCTCCTAAAATACCTTTTGTGATATCAGCAATTATGAATGGAAACTGAAAATCACGACGTAATCCCAAATCAAGAGTTAGCGTTTTTATGCCATAAGTGGAAATATCTGTGCCATTAGCTGCATATAGTTTGTATTCAGTTTCACATTTATTCTGTGAAGTAGAAGGAATTATGCTTACGTCAGCTCCAATATCAATAAGAAAGTGCAAATTTGATCTTCGGTCACGAACGAATAAACGAAATTTGCGACAATCCTTTATATTTTCTGCAGAAGCGTTTGCCGCTGAACCTACTGCAGATTCGAGTTTTTCTGGTTTTTGGAATTGTTTACCCAAGCACACGGAGGCCGGCATTTCTCTAGAATACATTTTGCTCCAAATCGAAAGTGATAGGAAAAAAATATGCCAGTACGGTCATATCGTTTACGAGATCGGCTTCGAGATCGTGAACGTGAATTATGTAAATCCGAGTCCCTGCGTCTTGAGCGAATGGTTATTTGATAAATTTTTTGTTCAAGAAAGGTAATTCTTTGCAACAAATCATTTGCGGGAACGGAAGGAGCATTAGCACTAAATACTTCTGCTTTCCGATTCATATCACTAATTTTATCTGCCATAGACTCTAACTTGGTTACATCTTCATCACTACTGAAGATGTAATGTATTAACAGAATATATTTTTTAGTAAGTCAGGTAGCTTCTCCAGCCATAATGTTTTGATTACATTTGCAGACACATCTGTAGTAGCAACTCATCTCAACTTCTGTAAAAGTTGGCTTGGTTTCATGTCTCCAAGTTCGATACCAGTAATCAAACGTTTAATCCATACATTTTCACTTTCCTTGAATAAATGTAATAACCTAATTTTAACATCCGAATATTTTGTGGCACTATTGTTCGTTACAATGTCCCAAACATTTTCGACGAACTTAGGTTCATGTTGTGAAACTAAATAATTAAAATCTTCTTTCTTCCTTTCTTCGCTTAAATTCGTTTCTTCTGAAACGATATTACTAATTCTGAACTGAGCTTCAACTTGAAAAAACCATATTTCCCTTTTATCAGTCCAAATAGGAGGTATTTTTACACTCACCTTATGAAGCTCCCGTCACAGCATCGTATTTTTCATAGCAGTTTCAGAAGAGTGATTTGTTGTCATTTCGAAAATTGATCAGGGTCATCACGCTACTAATCAGGGTCTATTAATCTTCGCTACTAATGTTTAAAACTAATTTATGATCAGGAACAGCATGAATTACAAACACATAGCTAAGATTATTGCTTTTTATTTTCCAGCTATCGAAATGCAACGCTACTAGAATAGCAACGTTTGGAAACCAAAACCAAGCAATCATGAATTAGAACTAGTTGCCATTCAGCATAAAGAAATTTAAATATAAATATGAAATACTTTTGCCATTCAGCATAAAAGAAATATAAATATGAATATTAACAAAATATTACAGTTAATTTTATAAAATAATTAAACACATGAACAAATATATGAAATAAAAAGTAATTATTTCTTATGCAATAACTGGGCCACTACACAGTATTCAAATTTAGTCTGCGTGATTTACATGGGAAAAAATGCATAGAAAATAAAGTTAATCATGAGACTAAATGTTTCTTGTGATGATTGCCAGTGTTTGAAGAATATACATTCAACTCGGTGGAAATTGTCATCACATTGTCCTTAACAGGCGTTTTGTTAATAATGACTTCCCAGCTTATCAGTGTTCAACTCAATAAAGAATATGTAACATTCAATAAAGTTAAAAACTGCATTTTCTCTGGAGTGAATGTTGAAGTATTAGTGTATTTCACTCACTGCAATGCAATTTTTACGTATAATCTATACAGTGGTGGCCAAAATTGTGGACACTTTTGGAAATTTTTATGGTTTCGAACTTTGTATGCTTATAGAAAACGTTACGTTTCACAAAATGCAAACTCGTATATATCATTTTAAAGAGAATTTATTACTTAATTCAAAACAAAACAAAAAATTCAATTATTTGCAATACAAAAAAAGTTAAACGATAATAGTTATCGATATACATTAGATAGTGATGATTGCAGCGAGTTATCAGTACTTAGTAGGGTACCCTTTATTTTTTATTACAGCTTCACATCGACGTTTCATTGAGCTGACAAGAGTTTTAAGCTCTTCTTTCGTTATTACATGATGCCAGGAAACAATTACAGCCTCAATTAGTTCCCTTTTATTTGATGGGCGCCTCATTCGGACAAGAGTTTTCAAACAGTGCCACAAATTTTCGATAGGATTGAGGTCAGGACTTCCTGGCTATGACAACAATTTAATGCTCTTTGTACGAAACCACTCTTTCGATATTTTGGCCATGTGGCAAGGAGCAGAATCCTGCTGAAAAATAAACGAAGCATTGTTGGGAAAGAGATCTCTGATGGAAGGTAGAAATTTTGGTTCTAGAACAGTGTCAAGGAATTTTCTGGCATTCAGTGTCCCATCGATGACATGAAGGCGACCAATACCATCTGCTGACATGCATGACCAAATCATAACACTAAGTGGGTTCTTCACAGTTGTTTGAATGCAGTCAGGATGTAGCTCTTATCCTATTCTACGTCTCACATATTTTCGCCCATCACTACCAAATAACGCTATCTTAGTTTCATCACTCCATGTAACTTGTGACCACTGATCATCTGTCCAATTAATGTGTTCCTTTGCCCACTGAAGTCTTTTTTTTTTTTTTTTTTTCGTTCCTGAAAATTAAGAAAAGGCTTTTTTCGTGGAATTCTACCTCTCAGTCCAACATCTGTTAATCTTCTCGTGATTGTTCTTGAACTGACAGAAACACCAGCATCATTCGGATCACTTCTGATGGCCGCTGATGGCATTTCTCTATCTTGGAGACATAGTCTTTTTATTCTTCTGTCATCAATAGATGTGGTGCACCTTTTTCGGCCTTTTCCTTCTTTGGTTTTTTTATTGAATTTGTCTCTTGATATCGTAAACAAAACTTTCGGACACCAGATGTAGTCACTGAACCATCCAACTGTCTTGCAATTTCAGCATAGGGAAAGACCACTTTCTCGTAACACAATATTACACCTCTTTCTAGGTGTTTAATCTACTCTTTTATTTGATGTCATTGCTTCTTGACTAAATATTAAAATTTTTTACAAAAATTCTTACTTGTAATTGCAGTGTATAAGAAACAGGTCCTCCTTCTACAGAACAAAGCAAAATAATGAATTGTTTCAAGTGTAAACATGATGTCAGCTTCTACTGGCAGTTGCTAACATTTGATTGGTTTCCAGAACAAGAACAGTGATTGGCCAGGAAAGATACACATTACAAACCACTTCATAACTGTGTTTTTTATTTATATTAAAGTACATATAACTTTTTTGTATTGCAAATAATTGAATTTTGTGTTTTGTATTGAATTCAGTAATAAATTCTCTTTAAAATGATATATACAAGTTTGCATTTTGCGAAACGTAAAATTTTCTATAAGCATACAAAGTTCAAAAACATAAAAATTTCCATAAGTGTTCACAATTTTGGCCACCACTGCAGGTTACATTCTTTTATTTATGTTACGTATTTGTGTTATTTTTCTATTTTGGAGAAGTACTTAATCTTGTCTGCATCTATCGAATGACTAAATTACAAAATAATAAATAGAGTGAGTATCTTGAAACAGCTTATATACACTCATGTCCATAAATTAAGGATAATTCGGAGTCACGCGGAAATCGAATATATCCCCTGTAAATCCACTACACACATCTTCAAAAATCATATGCAAATTTCAGGAAGCAACCAGATGACACCGATGGTACGTCACAATGACGAGAGTGTAAGAGAGTGATATATAAGGAATACAGGCAAAGAAGTAAAATTGTTCGCAGGTGCTTTATAAGTGATGATTGCAATTTCAGTGCAATAACCGAATAGTTATGACACGAAGGACGCATTTGGATGATTTTTTACGTGGTAGAATTATCGGCCGTCTGGAATGTGGGCGTACCCAACTGGAAGTATCAGACGAACTTGGAATTGGCCAGAGTGTCATCTCCAGGCTTTGGCAACGATTCCAACATCATGGTAATGTGAGTAGACGTTACAGCACAGGTCGCGCCAGAGTTACAACGCGGAATGAGGACCGGTATTTGGCAGTTACGCCCAAAAGAAACAGGCGGAGCACAGCCTCAGACCTGTCTCGTCAGCTCTCTTCAGCCACTGGTACGACAATTTCAAGGCAGACCATGTAATCTTAGGGAAGATTGGTCTATATGCTCGTAGACCTGTCAGATGCGTTCCACTTACTGCAACTCACTATCGCCTGCGGTTAGCCTGGAGTAGAGAGCATGCATTGTGGACACCGCAAACAGTGGGCTTGTGTGATGTTTTCCGACGAGTTCAGGTTTAGCTTGCAGTCTGATTCTCGCCGAACTTTCATATGGAGAGTTCCAGGTACCCGTTACCACCAAGAAAACACCATTGAAAGACACCGGTACGGTGGTGCAGGAGTGCTCGTTGGGGGTGGAATTATTCTGGGTTCCAGAACTGACCTGCATGTTCAAATTGGAAACATTACAAGCCAAATCTATCGGGACGTCATTCTGGAACAACATGTACGTTTGTTTCGGGGCGCAATGGGCACACAATTTGTGTTTATGGATGACAACGCCCGTCCTCACCGTGCAAACATCGTAAGCGAATGCCTTCAATCGGAGGATATCACCCGTATGGACTGGCCAGCATTCTCACCGGACTTGAATCCAGGAGAGCACGTGTGGGACATGCTTGGCCGACGAGTTGTAGCCCGTCAACCTCCTCCTACATGTCTACCGGAACTTCGGAGAGCATTGCTTTTTGAGTGGTGTAATATCCCCCAAGATCAGATCGATAATTTGATACTCAGCATGCCTAGGCGTTGTACGGACTGCATTGCAAAAATCGCTAATTTTTTTAATATCAAACATACAGCATCTTTTTTTGCTCTTTACCTTTTGTTTAATAAATGAGCTTTACAAATAAGTCAAATTTGTTTTGCTTCTGACTCTTCCTTTGGCTGATTTTGCATTATCTTTAATTTATGGACATGAGTGTACTTTCTCTTCACAGGGGCCCATTAATGCTCGAGTGGTGAAGTCATTGAACACCGATAGTTTGATGCTAGGTGAACGGGCTGGCTGCATGAAGGTTTATGTGTTTCTTTCTGCAACATGGATATGAGCCAGTCTTCCGTGAATGCATCCCTCCCGTTAGGCAGGTAGCCCTTGGATACATTTCCATGATTCAAATAACACCAAACCAAAAAAGGTTCTATTTCAAGAATAGAAATTTTTGTAACATTTTGTAATAACTTATTATAATTCGTAACTATATGTTCATGGACAGATCCTTTAACATGTATCTGAAAGCTGATGATTTTAACCAGAGACTGCGAAAGGTAAAAATTTCAGATAGACAACTTCAGCAGTAGCCTGTATACAGGAGAAACGTTTTACAAAGAGAAAGAAGAATTGTGTTTAATTAGAAAAATCGGAAATTGTATTAAATCACGAAGTAACCGAATCGCAAATGGTTACACATTCAGTGAAATAAGCATTGTATTTATATTATTTGTTTCCTGATAATTTTTCATGGATTTGTTTTTTATTATTCAGCATTGCAAGCATGCCATCGTTTGCTATCAATTGCAAAAGGCCCAGAATATTTGGTACTTTGTACTTTTCCTCATGCAGATACACATGGTACTTTTCCGTTAGTCATTCACATGACAAAATGCATGGCAGACGTATAATGGAAAAGTACTTAATGTTTAAACTCCCATATGACGTATGAAATTCTTGAAGATAGGAAAGGTGTTCTTCATTTTACATTCCTTGTGATCCTCTAGATATTGTTTAGGTCCAAATCAGAAGCAAATAAATTTCACGCAATTCTACCGTAAAGAGAAATAATTCATAAAATATTAATTATGCAAAAATTTGTCAATTTAGTCGGAAATCTTTCACCTTCGTAGCAGTCTTTCTCTAAATTGCAATACTTAGTACTGCAAAGATAAGTTCTTGAAACACTGCCATTAATGAATCGCATGTTATGTGAAAAATGAAATTACAAAAGGTTAATAAATGTATTTAAATGTGGTATATTCTATTTTAGTTTCTTAGATTGCAGGTAAATAAAAAAAATAAATAAATAAAATAAAAATAAATAAATAAATAAATAAATAAATAAAAATTTAAAAAAAAAGAGAGTTTTAAGTTGAAGTAAATCAAATTAAATTATGAAAATGAGTAAATTTTGTACCAGTAGTAATAATACACAGTGTTATAAATAACTTTTATAAATTAAGTTTTGTAAATATTAATAGTATTATTAAGAAGCATGTATTTCTTAATCAGTTTATACAAGTTATTTATATCGAAAAGATGTTAGAATCCACTAATAGAGTGATAAGCCACTGAACACTGGTAGTTGGGGGTAGTTGTACGCGAGCTTTGTGGTTTTCCTTATATATAACATGAATCTGAGCCAGTTTCTCTTAAAGAGTTCCTTCCTCTGCCAGCATGCATACATATTTAATTTTTATTCATAAATCCTGTCCTTTCCTCTTTAAATACAGATCCCTATAATTTGTTTTCCCCTTTCACGATAATTATTGGGCAACAAAATGAGGTTTGTTTTAATAACGAAAAAAGAATTTTTTAATTATGAGTTAAATGAAATACTTTGAAAACAAATGCTATTTTTGTTATTTCTATGTTTCACATTACAGTAGCTATTTACATCCACATCATTATTATAAGAAATCTTTACACATCAATGATTTAAATTTGTACTAATAATATTTGTAGATACCTCACCTTTTTTCATTCTGAAATAATTTTCGAAACAGCATCTGAGTGATGTTTCTTAACAGATGAAATTAATTAATCTCTTAGAAAATTAATGTTTCTGAAGTGAAGAAGTGTCATATCTATAGGTTGAATATATGGTCAACATATTTCTGAAATGCTGTTTAGTTTTGGACAACATATAAATAATATAGATAATTTTTGTACTAGATTTTTGCATCATGTCGTAAGTAAAATCTAGTAAGATAGCATGTAGAAATTATAAAATTAAAAATACGAAATCGTGATTTATAAAATAATGAAGCATTTCTGATCTAAAGAGTATCGAAATTTACAACAACAACAACAACAACAGAAAAAAAAAAAAAACTTTATATTTTCATTGTTTATCTTGTTAAATATTTCTTTCAGTGTAAGTTGTTTAAGTTGCTTCGTTTTTTGTGCTAATACTTTCTGTTTAATTCTGTAGACAGACATAATCTCTAATTCAATTACATTGTTTATGTCCAGTAACTGCTGTGTCGAGAATTCAGACTATCTTGTCAATCGAAATTTTTTCGTTTTCAGCAACTTTCTTCACTATTGGCAAGGGCATTTTCTGGATCTAGAACCATACCACAGATTTCACCATTCATTAATTGATTGATGATTGAGAAGCATTGTCATCACAATAAAAAGCTTCTTTTATAATCATCTTCATTTATTACTGCTTCTTCGCATTTCTTTACAAAATCCGTTAATTGGAAAATTTCACCTTTGTTTTGCGACATCCGAAAACCTTTAAAGTTTGCGGCTATCATCATCAAATTTAGCTATCGTTCACTATACATAATTGGCTATACATCATGAGTTTGGCGACTAACGACAAGTTGTTCCGTTAATTTTTATCTCGCTTTTATCGCGTACTGAGACAATTAAGCCTGAATTGTATTAGTTACTTATTATACTTAAGTCTATATCTTGCACATGCGTAAGTCTTAACAGAGTTCTGATAAAAATAAATTCCCACATTCCCACATGTATTGACGGCCGGCGCTAGTTATCTTACCGCCTAATGCAGTCTCTGTGGGTCCTAAATTCGGTGCGGCCATACAAGCCCTGGCGCTGGTTCTGGTTTTATGGGAATAACAAATCAGTTATTCTTAACTCAAATAGCCCTAAATATAACTCTGGGTCTATGAGGATCATCAACAAAATCTATTTTTAGCATATGGAAAGAAATTTAGTGCATTTAACTTAAATCTGTATTCATCGCCAAACGTAATGTCAACATAAAAGTTTACCATACTCCTTTATTATTCAATTACTAACATAAAAATATTGTTTAGGCATCGCAACATAAGTCATTACTCAAGTTGTCATGAGTCGATAAACATGCGGTGATGAAAGAAAAGTATAAATAAATAATGATTTGCCATGTTGACGTCAGATCAACAATGTATCTATGTGAAATGTTTCGGTTTGAGATGTGTGCCAATTACTGATGCAGTAACGGAGCCAAATTACTGATTGTTCAAATTTATGCTAAGATGATTGTATCTTCAATAACAAGGTATTTTAGTTAGTGTCGAAGTGAAATTAAGAATCGATACTCTCCAGATATTTTATTATGCGCGGAGGGGGGAACAAACGCTCATGCGTAAAGCCTACGAGAAAAACATTGTTGCTGGTTTTTAAGGTTCGGATTTTGGATCATTCCGGATATTGGACGTCCGGATTTCGCACTTTGTACAGTACATTATTTCATGTAGTGGATAATTAATCAGGGAAACCAAGTATAGTATAAAGTTCCCTTATTTTAAGTAAACAGTTATTTTAAGTTTCGGATTTTTAATGTCACTTTTCCCTTCCATTTTCCCACCAGAATGCAAACTTAGTTCTCGTATATTTAAGGTAAGGTTTTTAGTTTGTAATACAAAACATGTTTTGCCACTCGAGGCCATGTAACTAGGTTGCTACAAAAGATAAGATTTATAGTCTTTGGTCTCGCATTATAATTGCTGATTGCTGAATTCCGTATCGGTTAAGTTTTGAACCAACTTCGCATTAAACTGATTTGTGTAGCCTTTGGCTACTAGTTTATTTGAATTTAAATTTTACATTTTAACCTTAAGTTGTAGAAACATCAGGATTTTTGGAAGCAGGAACCTTGAAAAATGAGTCATGTCCTCGCCAGGAATCGAACCACGGACCTCTGGAATACGCACCGAGCATACAGACCACTACACCACGAAGACACGCTAAGAATATAATCTGTGCAAGTATTGCAGGGATATCGCGCAGATGTATAACTTATCCGGCTCAATAAAAAAGTGCCAAGAGGCGCAAGACGTGTACTCATCATGACAGACGTCATAAGGAGGTCAAAAGTGTGTAAGAGGAGGCGACCAAGAGCTACAATGCTCGTAACCAACCAATAACAGACTATGGAGAGGCGAGCGATGATCAGACCGAGGAGCGAAGAAAATACAAGAACCCGTAAAAGCACGTAATACAATAAAGTGAAAACAAGATACATATTTAATCTAAATGGTCCTTTCAGCATTCATGGATTTTGCTGCTAAAGCGGTGTCATCAGCATAGTAGCCAAGAAAATAGTTGTAATTTATGTGATCTCTGGCAAAATCGGCCACATAAAAAAGATAAATTATAGGTCGCAAAATTGAGCCCTGGGGCACGCCTGCATTGATATTTCTGTGACTTGAATAATCTTTACCAACGGAGACAAAGAACTTCTCGTTTTTGATAAAGGAGTAAATAACGTCAATGATTTCTCGATTTAAGTCAAAGGAAATCAGCTTGTAAATAAGCCCTGCACGCTAAGAAAGCAGGAGAAATACCTTATATACTCCCGCTTTAAAAGGGCGATTGGGGATTAGAGAAGCCAATCGTCAAATTCTGGTGGTAGAAAATCGTCATCCACCACCTTTTTTAGTTTGGGCACCACTGTAGAAACATTAATATTTTTTGGAAGCAGACTTGAAAAAAGAGCCATGCCCTCACTGCGAATCGAACCACGGACCTCTCGAATACGCGCTGAGCGTGCAGACCACTACACCACGAAGGCATACTAAGAAGGTGGGTGAAATACCTTATAAAGTTATCTTGCCAAAAGTGGTTGGCTGAGTTGTAAGCATAAAGTGTGCCTTCTGTTCTTATTAAATTTTAGCAAAAGATCTTTTACACCCATCTCAGTTTCGTTTGTTAGTTAGCGATAATTCACTTAATGTCTACCTAAAGTTAAGTTACAATGTATGATTGCAAAGACTATATCTAAATTATAATTACATTTAAAGATGTTGAAATCGGTATTTAAGTACTTGCTATATATTCAAATTTTTTTATATAAATTATACTCTTACTCTTATTAGAATTTTTATTACAAAACATTCAGATTTCTGATAGATTAAATGTCTAAGTAATGTAAAATTTTTTATAAAACTTAAAATAAAAAGTCAACAGTTATGTTAAAATGCTATTAATAAAAGTAATGATACTCAATGATGGTTATTCATACACAATTATTAGATTGTGAGATTTACAAGACTTGAGAACTGTAAATTATGTGCCGTATATTCCATAATCTAGCCAACATTATATAATTTATAGTTAGACAAATTACAAAAAATATTATAAAAGCAGTAACAAAAACTTGATTTGGCTCTATAAATTCACAGTTACACATCCTTATAGTTCTAATTTAAAAAATGAAGCAAAAAAAGATTTTTAGACCATGGTGATTTTGATCATGGCACATTTTAAGAAACATGTAAATATGAAAGTTTAAATTTGCATGTAGTTCTTTAGCAGAGAAATTACAAAGAATTTACTTTACGCTACTAAAAATCTGTTTTTATTATTATTTTGGGAGGTGGAAGACGGATTTTACAATATGCAGAGTGGACACTTAAAAAAATTTCGACAGTCATAGATGTAACATTAAAAGCACCAGCCTTAACAATCAAATTTTGGCTTTTTTTAAATTTATATTTTGAAAGTTTTGTTTTTATATTGTGCTTTCAGAAAAATTTAAAATTTATCACAACTCACAGATATTGGCTTTCTCAAAAAAGAGTCCTGAAAGAAATTTCAAATAATAAAATAATATTACATCATTATATGCATGATGAATAATTAAATTTTTAATAGAATTTGTCTTTAATTTGTAGCATATTTCTATGCTCATTTCAGAGATGGAAATGTTAATATACGTATTTTACATTAGTACTTTGAACTTGTTTAGAACAATAGATTAGTACTTAGAACTTGTTTAGAACAATTACATTAGTACTTATTTGGAAAAACAAGTACCAAGTTCCAAATACACACATTAATTGTGATGTATTTTCATTTAGCACAAAATATTAAGGCCAGCAACATGTCTGCCAGATCTTAACAAAACTTTCGAGTTTCCAAACTGTTATGTGAGTCAATTATTAACATATTTTGCACAAATTATTTTATTCCAAGGAATATTTTGATGATACTGATTTTGCAACAATCAGGGGTTCAAACAGAGGAAAAACAGTTGAATACAATGTTTCAATATTTAACACAAGATCTATGCAAATAACAATTACAAGAGTCCAAACACAAATGTAAACAATTGTAAGTATTTCATATGCAAACAATTAAACTACTTTTTGTGATGTGTTCAAATAGCATAGCATTATTTATTCCACAATCTTTAACTGCTAAGAAAATTGACACCTTGATTTTGTACGTACCGTAATCTTAAGTCATGCAATAATAATTTCATTTGTGAATTAACTCTACGTAACATGATATATAATTACATTGCAAATATGAAAAACATGTATGTCAAGCATAGAGATAGTGTCTGAAAACACAAATATTCATCCATGTTTTGTGAAATTTAAGAAGTATAATTAAATTATTATAACAACACAATGTGCAAAGAATATTCCAATTATATGATATGAAACGAATTCATATTTTGTACATATTTATAATAAAATTACACTGAAAAATTTCTTTCATTAAATCATTTTATAATTAAAACTGCGGTTTAATTAAACTTTACTACTATCAGCAATGATAATAGCAAAATCTTTATTACAAGATGTCGGTATATTCGATCTTAATTTTTTATGTCATTTGTAAACCAATTTCTCGAAAATACAAAGCTTCGGAAAACAAAATTTCATATCCGTTAATGTATTAGATGAAAAGAAATGTTTGATAAAAAAGTGAATGATATTATTAGAGTAGGTAATCGGATAGTAGCATTTTACCCTCTGGCGGTGAAATTCGCTAAGGTTATGTGGACAAAAATGGCGACAAATGTTTCAGCTCAGTATTCAGGACCTTCGTTCCCTACCCGTTCTTTTCATCGGACTTCACCAAGCGGCAAACATCAAAAACATCTGGTTGGGATTTGAAACTGTAGTGCTTAAACACAGATTCTCGCCGTACTTTCATGTGGAGAGAGCCAGGGACCCTCTAATGTCCGCGAAATCAACAATTATGGCGATGGCGGTGTAATGGTCTGGGCAGGCATCATGTTGGATTGCCGTACACCTCTCGACGGCTTTGACAGACGCTCTGTGACTGGTTTGAGGTATAGGGATGAGGTCTTGGAGCCCTATGTTCGCCTTTTCCGGGGTGCAGTGGCCCCCGAGTTCATCTTACAGGATGATAACGCGAGGCCACATAGAGCTCTTCTGGTCGACGAATTTCTCGAGAGTGAGGATATTCGTCGGATGGATTGGCCAGCCAGGTATCCAGACCTGAACCCTATAGAGCATGTCTGGGTCACTCTGGGTGAAGGCAACTGCAACCCATGTCTGAGAACCATCCAGGAAATGAAAACAGCGTTGCTGAATGAGTGGGACCAATTGCCACAGACACTGATAAACTGCCTTATTTCCAGTATGACATCACGCTGTGAGGCCTGTACTGCTGTAAGAGGGGACCATACCCCCTATTAACCCATTTCTTTTGCGTCTTCTGCAATCGCTCTTTCAGACCTTCACACTCCCATGAGTGTTACACACGAACATGTGTGTCTGTTATAACTGTTGAATGTTTATTTTGTTTGTATTATATCAACCTATGCTCACATCAAATTTTATTAAAATATGTCCAGCAGTTCTGGAGATCGTAGATCAAATATGAAAATTCTATTAATTTCTTTGTAGAGTGTAGATGAAGCTATGACCATATTGTTCAGATGTTCGTTTTACAAATATGTAGTGTTTTTTTTTTTTTTTTTTTTTTTTTTTTTTTTTTTTTTTTAAGAAGTTGTAGTTTCTGCTAGTAAGTCGTTTGAGACAACTGAGATTACCATAGATAATGCAGATGATTTTATTGATGTAGGAAATTACGATCTCTGTAAATACAAACTCATAGCTATGAAATTCCAAGTCCATATTGAAAAGCAAAAGCAAGAAATCCTTCGAATCATGACATAACACTAGGAGAGCCAGGATGTGAGCGTAAGCTAAATAGGAACAATATATTATAGCTCCTCTCTGCAATACATATTTATGGCGGTGGGAAAAAAATTATATTAACTATGTTGCAAGCATACTTGTATGGATGGACCTTTAAATTTGAATTTTGTACAATTTTAGTGAATGTTTTAAGTAAACAGTGAAAGTTTTTTTAAGAATATCCTAGCAGTCAGGACACTAATTTAATTTGTTTAAATTTAAAGATAGAATATACAACATACATTTATGGCGGAAATCCTTGTTGCAGTGAATGGCAACATTTATCTAAGCAACACGCATGTGCTGACTATAGTGCGAAAGATAAGAACTTAAACTTTTTCACCAATACTTACTACTTACTTCTCACCTTATTTTGGCCATTACCCAGGTAGCACGTCAACAAAATTATACGCATAATTTTGGTGAAATAAGGGTATGGTACTTTTTGCGCATTACTTTTACGAAATTTATACGAATAAAAAAAGCTTAAGATACTGTTGACTCTTTATCGTTATTTTTCACACATTATTTTTACGAAAATTATACGAATCTGAATGTACTGAAAAAAACTACCGCCTTTATGGTACATTTCATTCGCTACTTTTACGGATATTATACGAATTCTAAAAAGTCTGAAAATGAAATTTATTCATTCAAAATATTTAGTTTATTTCTGGCATTTTACTTTGGTTTCCTTTTTCCACAAACATGAAAAAAGAGTATGCAAATATTTTTTTTTTTCCAACAGCATTTTAATATGCTATCAAAATTATTTCTGCATTTAAATCATCTTTATGTTTAAAATTAATTTTCCTCTGGTTAAAAACCTCTACGAATTTGAAAACAATCTTGATATTTTGTATAAATTTAAATTACTTTAACCATTATTCTAGTATTCATGCACAAGACTAAAAATTCATTAAATTTTAACATGTGAGCTAAAATTTTATAAACATTTTTGAAAAAAAAAAATATATTTTCTTGATTTAAAGATCTTCAAAATAATTTATTTTCTTACATCAAATTTGTCATTTTTCATTCATATCAACACTTACATTAATTTACACAATTTAATTTCTTTTCTGAAATCACATTACCCATTTAACTGGAATAAGCTGTATATTACGTTTGTGTACTAATTGAATTTTGTAAAATATTTGCCTTATTTTATTTAGCAAATGTTGGCAGTTAAATTGGAAAAATAATAAATAGAACAGAAGATGATCGAAAATGTTTAACTTTTTGAACAATAGTTAAATATAGACCAAAGAGATATGCATCGGATCGGTAATTATTACCAAAGTTTATGCCCATTAGGTACGCATGAAAGTAATCTTTTAATTTATTTTCCTAAGTTTCTTTTCGAAGTGTTCTGAAAGCAATTTTTTTTCTGGCTGCAAAATTTTACTTTTCAGAAGGCAGATTACTCATTTTCGCGAATTCTACGTTTTACTCTATAGCTTGCTTATGAATCCAAATGCTGGAAGTTCCCGGGTATTGTGACCTTGCTCAAATTAGCTTTTACAAAAGGACCCAGATCGTTGACTTTTAGAGACATTGTGAGGGTAAATGTTTGCCTGATGTCACTTGGTTTACAACAAAACGAATTTTTCCCTAAGGTCGTTTCTCTTTCACTGGGTTTTCGGAACAAGGAGCATTTTTATCCACTGTTAGCAATCAGGTCGTCCATAGAACATCAGTTTTAACAACGGATTTCATCGGTGCAAGATTTCTGCTGCATTTCAGTTGATCTGAAGTAAATGCATTTTCATACTTTCCTATAATTATTCTTTATTATTATAATTTTTAATATTACATTAGAACTCGAATTATCTGGATTGCATGAAGCTTCACTGTTTTTGTCTAAACCAACATGTTTGTTATTCGGTTTTAAAGTACGAAAACTTTACGTTTAAACTTTATGATCGTTTATGAAATAAAACAAGGATACGTAAAAAATTTCTTCACTTACGTCAGTTTAGTTACTTTTTATTATAACAATAATTGCAGTTTTTGAATACTTGTAAAATAAACCTAATTCTTATATTAATTCCATGTGTATTTCTTTTGCAAGTATTACAGTTCATAATACTTAAAAACAACTTGAAATTTGATACGTGTTAATTTATGTGGGATATGTTCATATTAATTCTATAATTTAAATAACTCATCGTCATCATATGAGCATAATCCAAAATGCACAGCATTTGACAACAAATTAATAAAAATTGAGCCAACTTCTAGTTGCTTTCTTTTATCCAACTGTATCCTTCTAAATTATTTAATACCATAAAGCTTATGACATGTAAAAAAAATTGGTATGTCCACATCAACATGTATTTATAATTATGTTAGAGAAAATGCCACATGACAAAAATATTTAAAAACTTCAAATTATTCCTAAACAAATTAACTTTTTAAAATTCCATGTTGTATGTAAGATAAAATAAAGAACATATTTAGATAATTTTGAATTTGTATGATTTTATGAATTTTTTTATGAAATTTTCAGTTACATTCTTAACAAGGAACTTCTTAAAAATGTATCGATAAAGCATTTCTTTTGTAGAGGTAAATTTTTAGCACTGATCTAATATATTTATAAGATTTAAAACTGAGAAAAGTAACAATAAATTACAATGCATTGCAAGATTGACTGATAAATGTAAAATTTTTACATATCATAATTATGTAACTATATGCTGAAAATTTTTAAAACCGAAGTTACTCAATTAATTTGCAGATGTTAATTAATAATATTTTCTTTCACATTTTTGATAGACTTAATTTTAACACATGGAAATATATATATATTTGCACATTATCTGAAGATATACAGGGGTTGGACAAAAATATGGAAATACCTTTAAAAAACATGTTTCTTTGCTTAATATGGTGTAGGAAACCCGTCGGCATCCAAAACAGCTTGCAGTCTTCTCGGAATGGATAAATACAGTTCCTGTATGTTTGCCAAGGGAATATTATACCATTCTTCCTGCAAAACGGTGGCAAGTTCAGATAACGATGTTGGCGGTGGATAACGAGAACGCACTTTCCGTTCCAATGTAGACCACAAAGGTTCGATAATATTCAGGTGTGGTGACTGTGGTGGCCAGGGGAGATGGGACAACTCATCCTCGTGCTCAGAAAACCAGTCCTGGACAATGTGAGCTGTGTGAACAGGGGCTTTGTCGTCTTTGAAGACACCATCACCATCGGGGAACAAAGTTTGTACCATGGGATGCACTTGATCGGCCAAAATGTTCACATAAGTCTTGGCAGTCATGTGCCCTGACACAGTTATCATGGGGCTAGCAGAGAACCACGATATGGCTGCCCAAACCATAACAGAACCCCAGCCATGTTTCACTCTTGGCAACAAGCAGTCTGTATTATAGGCTTGAGATGGCGTTCTCCAGACGTAAACTTGGCCAGAAGTGGGAAACAATGTGAAAGAAGACTCGTCAGACCATATTACTCGCTTCCACTGCTCTATAGTCCAGGCTTTATGACTTAAACATCACCTTTTCCTGTTACGGCCATTAGCATCACTGATGAATGGCTTCTCAATCACAGCACGGCCAGCAATTCCCTGTTTATGAAGCTCCCTTCTAATTGTTTTGCTACTCACAGGGTTCGGTAACACAACATTCATTTCAGCAGTAACTTTTGCAGCTGTGGTCTTCTTATTTTTCGTCACAATTGCCCTTAATGATCGTCTGTCACGATCACTCAGGACACACTTTTGTCCGCGCTGGGATTTAGCAGATGATGTTTTTCCGCTTTTCAAATGTGCGGAATAAATCTTCGATACAGTACCTCTTGAAACACTAAACACCTCGGCTACCTTGCTTACGGAAGCACCTACCATACGTGCTCCAACAATTTGCCCACGTTCGAAGTCTGTTAACTCTGACATAATACAATGACAACCTCACATAACAGTACTCCGACAACAACTGAACTGTTTAGCACATTTACGAAGTTGTATAGGTGGCGTCAGTAGTCAAAAACGCCAGTGCCACCTACATATTTCATTAAAATCAATCTTTCTTTTCAAACATGCATTTCACAAGGTGTTTCCATATTTTTGTCCATCCACTGTATATTTGCGTATTATCTGAAGAATGCAATATTCGGGACATTAAACATTCATCTTTAAGGAACGTAAGCAAAAAAAATCAACTTCGTAACTATTGAAAAAGGCAAGTTTTCTATAATATCTCTCCTGGTCTATATTTGGCAATTTTAAAATTTAGCATACTCATTAAAATAATCTAAATGTATGATATTTCGTTTTGCGCTACAGACATTTACTGAATTGTAGTTTAGCAAATAACTGTTTGCTACTGTAATTTATAAGGGGTGATCAAATGAAAAGGTACGAAACGACACGGTGGGCACAAATGTAGACTTTATTAAAAATATACACCATAGGCCTGAGCACAACGATCCCACTGATGAACAAGCCACAGGATTCCTTGTTCCCAGAATTCCTGTGGCTGTGAAGAGACCCAGTCCTTTACAGCGTCCTTCAGTATGTCGTCCAAGTTGAAATGCTTCCCTTTCAGATGTTTCTTCAGTGTACCAAACACATGGAAATCGCAGGGCGACATGTCTGGACTGTAGGGCGAATAGTCCAAAGTCTCCCACTTGAACTTGGCCAGTTCCATGTGTGTGACTCTGGAGACATGAGGACACGCATCATCATGGATGCAGAACCACACCCTCCGTGAGCAGCCCTGGTTTTTTATTCTTGATGGATCTGCGTAGGCGTCGAAGTGTCTCACAGTACACATCAGAGTTAATGGTTTTTCTGTTCTCCAGGAATTTCACAAGTAGCGGACCTTGACTGTCGAAAAAGATGGTGAGCAACACCTTACCTGCTGACGTCACAACTTTGAACTTTTTAGGGGAAGGTGATGACGCATGCTTCCACTGCATGCTGTCCCGCTTTGTCTCTGGCTCGTAGTAATGGCACCAGGTTTCATCACCTGTGACGATCTGCTCAATGAAAGCGGGGTCTTTCTGATTACCGAAAGAAATGTTGCAGTGTTAGCCCCATACGCAGTTCCTTTTGCTGGTCAGTGAGCTGCTTCGGAACTCAAGCGGCACACACCTTCCGATATCGCAATCTGTCGTGAACAATTGTCCACACGGTTCCATAGCTGACATCCACCTTCACTATTCACGTCACATTGCGATGAATAGATGCCAGTTTCTCACCTTCCGCTGTCAGGAATCGGACAACATCTCGCTGCTTCTCAGTCGTCGAATTTTGCAACGCGAACACCATCCTGTCCTTATACAGACTGCTGCATCATTTGGACGCCGCTTTTGATAAGAGCTCTGCTCTCTCCTGCGAATGCGGGCGCCCGCGCATGCTCCGATCCCAATGAGAGATTCCAATCGCATCCCAAGATGTCCCGCTACGTTCTTCCATGGCAGAATATGCAAATATTTAACTGTTACGTTTTTACGTCGTTTCGTACCTTTTCATTTGATCACCCCTTGTACTAAATTCACTTTAGCAATATAACACTTTAAATAAATTATTTCTTTTTCTGAAGGTCATTTTGTTATGCCATGTAAATGAACGGTAGCATTAATTGATTTAAAATATAGAATTCAAGTTTATGAAATTTATTGCATATTTTGTAGTCACTTTGAAATGAAATATGAAATATTAAAAGTGATTTTCAGCCTCTAAGTGTAACACAGTTTTTGAATAGAAATTAATTTTTTTTGCATTTACTAGTGTATTTAAATTTTCCAGTTACATATATATTCCATTTTGCCATACATACCTAAAAGGCAGATATGTAAAAATTTGATATAAAAATTGCATTTTCATTTTTAATCATAACATACAAAAAATATGAGATTAAAATCTGTACATTTTACAAAAAATGCAGTAATAAAATAATTGAAGACTTATGCAAATTTTTTACCAAAAATGTGCTTTTATACACAGTAAAGAAGAAGGGAGATCAAACTAAATTTTTAACAAAATCATTTGCATATGCAAAGAAAACATAGGGAAAATTACTATCAAATATATCAGTTTTTGTACCTTAAAATAAGGGGAATATCTATGCAAATTTCTATCAAATATATACGTTTACATACAGTAAAAAATTGGGAAGATTTACGTAAATTTTTACTAAACATACATGCATTTTAAGCAAAAAATTGGAGAAATTCACGTATATGTGATAAATATACGTAAATCTCCGAAATTTCCGTATATTATATGTGAAAGTTACAAATGAACCACAATCTTTTGCATAAATATATACATAAAACTTATGTATACTATAACGGAAAAATATACGTAAATATCTATTATTTTTTCCTGGACACTTATATTTTTACCTTCAACTTAAACGTTTTTTATACGAAGGGACATTCATAAATTGCACATATTTTTTTCATGCAATTTACGAATGCATGCTGCCTGGATAATTGCCGATGTCTGGCACTGGCTTGTGTGTGTGTTAACGCTTAAATATTTAGGCTCTTGCAATATGTGATTTACTTTTTTAAATGTTAAATAAAGTTGGTTTTAACTGTTAGTTTAAAGTTTTTGTGAATCTTAGGCCTTTCTGATGGAGTCTAATAGTGATAAAATATCACCATATTTTGGTGAGCGAGCTTTGATGATCTGCTCATAGAAATGAAGATTTCCAACGTACAATTTACTTAAATTGTTACACCTAGATCTACATTAAACACAAATTTACATTAATTTAATTAAAACATGTTTGATACATTTTAAAAGTATTATTTTGCATGCTTTATTTAAAATGGCTTAGTTTTATATTATAATATTTAATTGAAAGGATAACTTTTGAATGACAAATAATAAGATGCAATTTAAAAATTTAAATACCTTTTATTATTCATCCTGCATAGTTACATATGAATTGTCATAAGTAGTTAAATGTACTACCTAAGGAAATTTAAGAAAAAATTAACAATAAAGCAAAGAAAATAGATTTCTTCCCATAACAACATACAATCTTTGGTAATAATTTTTGATTGCACAGTTTAGAAACTTTTATGATATGATATATATTTTTACAAACAAAATTTGACTAAGATCCAAATTAAAAAATATGAATCAAGAAAGAATTAGAAGATTGAGATTATTCTAATACATGTTACCTTTTAGTTTCAATATGCAAATATTTACATCAGATACTAAATAATTTTGATATTTGTACCGAGAAGTTAAAAATAAAAAGCTCAGGATTGCTTTTTTAAAATAAAAAATAGCATTATTAATATTTCTGTAAACTGATATGTATAATAACGATATATTTTTAATTTATTTTAAAAACTTTAGTCATGCTGGGGTATAAAGTTAAATATTCAATTAATGATACAAAGTTCAAAGTCACTGTATACCTGATGGATGTGCTGCACTGATTAAAAAAATAATAAAGATCAGACTTCTTCTTCTTTTTTTCCCCCACACATATGCAATATACCGTAAATGGCAGAATGTTTGCATGGCATTTGTTGGATGATTAATTAAGGAGAAAATTCCCAATGGCTACTTCGAACAGAATCTTTTACATGTTGCAGAGGTTTTTTTCTATTGTATTTTTTATTTATTTATTTATTTAAAACTGGAACACCTCAAAGGGCAGATACTCAACATGTTACCCTTATAACTCACTTCTAGATTACTGTTTGTGAAGTTTATGAAAAAAAATGTTTAAATGAACAAGATCTGCAATAACTGCAAGTAGCTATCACCATATTTATCAATTCCAAGACCATATGTCTTTGTGTGGTTATGTGTCTTTGTGAATATAAGCTAATGTGTGAAAGCAAATTTATATACCCCTGCATGGTCTTGTCAAGTGAACATTGATTATTGATTTACCATACATATATCATTAAAATACCCAAATATTTTAGAGAAATAGAGTTTGCTGATTTAGTAAAAAATGGATCAAACAATTTAAGCTCATTTGCCATTTTGTTATATTAACCACTTGCGCTAAAATGACATGCCACGCACGTCGAGATGCTTTTGTCTCAAACCACGAGCGACGTAAACACCACGTCAATAGGCATTTATTGCAAAAATGAAAATAACGTGGTGCACACGTCGCCTAACAACGAGATTGTTTATTTCTCGAGTTACAGCTCTGGATTGCACTCGCAGACACGGAGCGCCGTATATGAGACACTTTACTGCTTGTTATATTGTAGCCCACAGCACCGCAACCCTGAAGCTTAGTCGTAGCGCAAGTGGTTAATAGTAAATTGCAATTTTTTTAAAGCTACTATATTAAAAAAGTGTGATTTATATATTTTAATCACTTTGTAAGTAACCCAAAGTTCAATTCACCAACTTACACTATACACAGTAAATAATTAATATATTATAACATTATGCAATTCAGATTAATTCATGCTCAATTTTCATTACCACTAAATAGACACATTTAAAGCTGTGAATGCAAATCTCCTGCATATTTGTATAAGCTTTACATTGGTCTACAAAGGACAATTATTGCAAAACTTGATATAATATCTGTTTAATGCAAAAGTTAAAAAAAAAATCAGTTAGCATAAAATTAATCATAATTTAAGCATATTATATAATCCGTATTTTAAAAAATTATCAGCATAGCTAAGTTCTTTTATACAAATTAATTATACAATTTTTAATTGTTATAAACAAATACTTAATAAATATCAAAACTAATTTTTATACAAATTACAGAAATTTATTACTTCAAAAAGACTATAAAAGAATTTATATGGATGTACAAAAATGAATAAATAAAGTGAACTAACTCACAAAAATAACTTTTTTTTGAAAAGAAGGTACTACAAAGCACAGAATATGAGAAATTGAATTATAAACTTTTCACTTTATAAATTCAATTTTTTAATACTCTGAAAAAAAATTTTCTGGGGGACGGGTTATTCCTCATTACTGAATTAATGAGCAATTAACAAATAAATAAATGAAAGGAATAAATTTTCCATGAATATATTATGAATATTCATGAAAATATTATGAATTTGTTAATTTTAGGCATTCAAAAATGCACTATGATATGTTTTCTGCCTTTAGTTCATTTAGTTATTTTAAATAACATATTTCGACTTTCATTTTAATGATTGAATTAACCAAATAATGTGATTGGGTTTAACCTACACTAAGTACCTTTTAATTAAAACCAATGTTAAAATACTTTTGTGTCTAATTCACTTACATTCTGTAAAACATAAGATTTGCTTTTAGTATCAAAGGAAGGGAAAGAATACCATAAAATTATTAAACAAAATAAATATAAGACGAATAAGTCACTAAAATTTGGCACTGCTGTGGAATGTTGCATCTTTGCACAATAAAAATTGAACGTTCTTTCTTGTTAAAATAGTATTTCACTGGCATTATAATTCTCAGAAATAAAAATTCACAAATTTTTCATAATGCAGCTATTTACAAGCATAGCAACACATTTTTACAATTACAAAATATCAAAAATACCTATCATCATTATCCTAAAAAATCCTAAATTATTGCAAAATTTATATGCATTACAAATTACAGTCCAATACTACACTATATAAATAATCTCAATAAAAGATGAATATCTGATAATCTCAAGAAAAAATCCTTCAAACTGGTATTGCCACAACAATAAAATCCCATATGTGAAACTTGCTATACTTAAATTCATGGATGTAATAGTTAATATATTTAAAATACATTATATTTGGCACACTAGCTTGACTACATTCTTTTTCCTTTATACACCTGACAAACTTGTTAAAAAATTATAGTTAAAATATACAACAAATTTTAACTAAAAATCAAGCACTGCAATATTACAAACATATTATTAACTAACTTTATCTATTTTTTAGTAATGCATAATGAAAAAATAACCAACAGATAAAGAAGAAATTAAGTCAGACAAATAACAACAGACAATACTGTAAAGGGGGAAAAAATAAGATTGTCTCATAGATAAATATACATGTTTTGTGCTATTCAAAGTTATGACTGGATTATTTCAAACTGGACTGGAAAATGTATAATTATTTAATCATAATTACAAAATCTTAATATAATAATTAATAAAACTTAATTAGGAACATGAAGTAAAAATAATGAAAAAATCTAAATTTAGAAGAACAGTTAAAGTATTAAATATTACATACTTTTGAGAATGTAATATACTTCTATTTTATTATTTTCACTAATGTATAAACTATAGTTCTAAGTTCTAATCCTTGTTTCACACATATTTAAATTTTATTACCAGGCCTATTTACTAAAACTGGATATCAGGCAAATACTAGTCCATAAACATTTTGAAATGGAACACACAAAATTTTCAATTAAAAGTAAGATTAAGGCAGCATATATAGAGAAAGAAATTGAAGGATTAAGGTTATATTTAAAGCAGAAAATATGCCAAGAAAATCTGAAGAATAAATGAAATCAATATTTCTATTATTACATGTCTAAAATATTTTTGAAAGATAAAATCTGAAAGTCTGACTTTGGTTCTCAAACTCTAATCTTTATATATACATGTATATATATTATACTCTCTCTATATGTGTGTGTGTAAATTTGGTGTGTGTGTATACACACATGCATACATATATTATTATAATTAAAATATAAAAATAACTAATATTTTATCCTATAGATTAAAAATATAAAAGCTAAATTATAATAAATTAGAAAGTGAAAAGAAAACTATTACTAGATGAAACTGAATTTAAAAATATTCATCCTAATGACTTTTTAATAATAACAATAATTATATTTTATTTAAAAGTGAATGCTTATTACAGTTCATAGCAGCCCACCATGAATATTTCATTTATAGATTATGATGGTTGCATAATTTCTATTAATTGGCATTAAACTGTGGACCTTTCAGCTTATTGGCAAGTACTTTAGTAACTGAACTAAATATATGCTCTAAATCTGGCTGCTAAATTTGCCATAACCTTTCTGTGAGAAAATGTGATTGTCACAGTCCTTCTCTACAGTGCAGTTGTTGTATGAATTAGCTGGTTACTGAACCCTTGACTTGATCAGCATATATGGGAATCCTGATAAACTGAAAGACAGATGAATGAGCCACAGTGCACTGAGATGTTAAAGGAGGAAATACAGCTTCAAAGGACCAGTTTGCATCATACCTGCATCACTATTCTAAACTGACCAGCCATGAAAATTTTCATTATAAGTTATACTGATGGCACCATCTAATGAAAGAAAGTTGAAAACACCCTAAAATTCATCAGCTAATATTGATCTGCAGACCTTAGAGATCACAGACTAATATAGGGACTGGATTATGGAAGTTTGAAGTAGGTTCTTTACTACAAAAGGAAATGTTCTTCTAGTGAACATTTATAACCTATATACTGAGAAAAAATATTTGCAGAAAACTTAAAAGCATAAATCTATACTAACTGGTGAATTGAAAATACTACATTCAAACTTTTCCATTTATCTGAATGGATAAATAATTGTAGATTTAGAACTAATACTGATTACAGAACATTTCATGAAAATTCTGTTACAAGATTGAAAAATTCTTTAAATTCCCTTTTGCCCTAGAAAATATAGGAAGATTTTTTTGACTGCAACAGACATTATAGGTATAAATAATTTCAATTAAAAATTATTCTCTTGTCATTAGTCAAAATCAATTTTACTAAATTCTGTTTAATCAAGAAATTAGGTTTAATTCAGAGGTTGAGAACCTCTGTTTAATACATTTAATTTAGCTCAAATGGGGGGGGGGCAGTTTCACTAAAAGATCAAAAAAAAAAAAAAGATTCAAATAAATAAAGGGGAAATGAAAGAATATATCAACCAGCAAGTATAAAAAAAGGGCAAAAACAATATCAGTGAAAAATCAGAAACATAAAAAGTATTTACAATCTTACAATTTCTTAGTTACTCCTGATGGCAGTTTATTGGAATGGGGGTTTCAAACTTTCATTTCTACTCCCAACATATGCATATATACAGGATGACAAGTATTGTTTAGAGAAGACATAAAAAGGACATAATGAGCTGAGCATGCATACATTGCAGAGACATTGCTAGTTTACAAGTGAGACATTCATATAAAAGGCAAACTACATGAAAGTGGAGTATCCGGTCCTCACCTCAATGTAGAGGTATCAACGGAGAAAGGCAAACTACAGACAGAGATTAATGTTATTTCAATATGACATGCCAACAGCAATATTCTATTAAAGACTGATTTTTCTCATGAAGTTTTGTAATGAAGTGGATGGAAAATATCACAGAATTGCTGTCAAAGTGGTCCACAGCATCCAAAACAAACAGTCAAAACTACACCACAGTACAACTATCAATTTAACATAGAAATTTGAAAATCCTGATTCTGTTCTTAATACTAATAAAGGAAACACTTGTCCAAAGGTTTCTGTAACGACAGAAGAAAATATTAAGAAAGTTTCGGCCACAACTGATGGCAGTTCATCAAAATGCTATTATGAGTTATCCAAATTTGAAGCCATGTGAATCAATATCATGACAGCATGCACTAGCTTCCATATTAATCAGACATATTATTTCTTTAGGTGTATATCACAAGGTTACCAAATAAAATGAACAGCTGTTGTTAATGTAACCTCCACTGTAGTGTTCAAGAAACGATCAACAATAATCATATCATCACCTCCAGATGCAACCACTTAGAATCACGATTACCTATTATTTCAAACAAACAACTTAGCTTCCATCTCTTACCGTCTTCTTTAAATGAAAGTTTTGATTCTCTGAACAATACTGTCATCTTACATATTACGTAAAGTACAGTCAAAAGTCGTTAATTCGGACACCCATAATCCAGAATGATCTATAATCCGGACCTCAAAGCTACAAACTTTCTGAGCATGCGTCGCGTTGATGCATGAATTGGAAAACGATCTGTCAGCACTATCCTTATCTTCAGGGCAGATGTTTTTATTTTATTTGGCTTATAATTCCTTACTAAATGTAGTATTTCATCTCGATGTACTCCGTCTTTGATATTATTTAAATCAAATTTCTTGTCATTATAATTCGCTGCCGATAGTGAAGAAAGTGACACAGATGTTATTGAAAACGAAAAAATTTCGATTGACAAATTAGTCGGTATTCTCGACACAGCAATTATAGGACTTGAACAGCGGAACTTTGTAACTGAACAAGAAATTATGTCTGTTTAGTAGAATTAAAGAGAAAGTATTATCACATAAAAAGAAGCAACTTAAACAACTTACATTGAAAGAAACGTTTAATAAAGTAAACAAATAAATATTAAGCTTTTTCTTTTTGTAAATTTTGATACCCTTTAGATCATAATTGTTCTTTCATAAATTACGGTTTCATATTTTTAATTTTGTAATTTCTGCATTCCATCTTACCAGATTTAAACTGATGATCTATAATCCGGAAAAATCGATAATCCGGAATCGTCGAAGTCCCGACGAGTCTGGATTAACGACTTTCGACTGTACTACCTATACATATATATATTTATATATAATAATTTATATATTTATACATAATAACTTAAAGCAAAAAATATGCAGGATAAATAACAAAATGAAAGGAAAGGTCATGTCAAATGCAATAAAACACGAGATTGAATAGGAACACAGGCATAAGGAATGAGCACAGTTACTTAATTTAAAACATCTGAAATGGAAGATAATTAAGGCAAAACTTTAAAAACAAAATTAAGAGTCATAAAATTGCCTGAAAGGCTAGTAAAGATGTAAAAATATTAAATTCAATTCCACTTACTAATCTTTTAACCCTTCATTTTTTTGTTTTTGCCCTTTCAAAGATACTTTGGAAAAGTATCATTAACAACATCTTTATGATACTCTAGTATATGAAGTATCACTAATTATATTATCTTAGATAACATATGTTACATATATCATATAACAAAGCTACAAAACACATTCAAACGTACAATTCACATAACATTTAAGTAGGTAATTATTAACAATTAACAAGATGTAAATTACAAATCATTAAATAATTAAGCTTTGGCAGGAAAATATGAATGTACATAAAGACCTTTTATTTAAAATTATTTGCGGCTATCTGAAGAAGATATATATTTATATATACATAATGATGTGATGGAAATTATGCAGATGCACTGCATACGTACTAAAATACATTGGTAATTCTCTGGCTCAACAATAAAACTATTCTCAAGATCAACAAACACATAAAATGTAAGTGCAAAAAGTCTCAAAATTTAACATTTAGAAGAAATTTTAAGGCCATTCAATTAAAAGCCTAAACTGATGAAATATTATTCCTACCTTATATCGCAGACTAGAAACCTACACAGTTATTGCTATCATTTGGTATTACTATGAAAGATTTAGGCATGAGGTTCTGAATTATTGTCAGAAGGTGATCTAGGATTTTCAGGAGTAAGTACAGAATTTACTTGATTTCCATTTGCTACTTTCAAGGATTCTGTGCTTATAGGTTCTATCACAGCTGCTTTTGAGATCTGACTGGATTCAGATCTTTCAGTTTCATGAAAGGAAGTCTGTTTATTGTCAGGCTGACTTTCTACAGACTGAGCATTTGTATCCACATCTTCTTTAAGATTGAGCTTCAGATCAGAATCTGATGCATCATTTTGCAAAATTTCTTCTTTAAGTTTTTCAGCTTCTTGTTCTGCCATAAATGCTGCCTCTCTTTCTTCGTTTTGTCTCTTCAGTTCTAATGCTGCTTCACGTGCTTGCTTTTCTTCTAATTGTCGTTGTTTCTGTTGCTGATGCAGGACTTTAGTGTGTTCTTGTTCTTTTTCAACTTTCTCCCTACACTGTTCTCTGAGCTTCAATATCTGTGCTTTTGGAAATGAGCCAGGTACTCTAAATATAGCCTTTAAAAAATATATATATATATATATATATATATATATATATATATACATATATAAAATTTATATCACAGAATTCAAATGTATTAGCAAATTTAAACCATTTTATTTAAACAATAATTGCCAAATGCATTCATTTGAGCTATTATTATGCAAAATTTTGAATTAATCATTAGATAACTAACTGTGGCTAAACATTAAATTAATTGAATTGGAAAAGTACTCATGTTACACAAGGGAGAACATTGTTACCAGTGGTTTGAGGCTTAACTTTTCAATTATCCTTAATCTTAATTAATAAAAATAAAAGAAGTAATTAATTTAAGACCATATTGTCATATACATATTGGAATTATTTAAAATACGACAAAAACTGAAGTGCTTTAACAACATAAGATCTTTTTCAATAAAACACTGCTATGATGAAAAATCTAGGAAAACTGCAAATTTATTTACTGAATGATTAAAAGAAGTAGATTGCCAAATCACAGATGAGAAAAGAGAAATAATAATAATTTTTTTTTTTTTTTTTTTTTTTTTTTTGGCTAACCATTACCCTGCTCATAAAATAAATTACTCTTTCTCCAATCTGAAAGTAGTATTTTTCAGACCAAATTTTATAACTACAGTATTTAGAACAAGCTAAAACTTTGCATATAAAACTAAGTCCATAATAATTTGATCAAACAGCAAAATAACATATGGAAATTGTTTAATCAAAGAAATATTAAATGATTTGAAAATGCACTCTTAAATTACAATATTAGAGCCTGATACTTTTGATGCGAGTTTCGTCTAATATTCATGAAATGGTATCAAATTATATAATTACATTAAAAAAATTATGATAACATGCAATGATCTATGATTTATACACTATCAATGGCAAGCGAAAAATATTTTCAAAAGATGGAATGGAATTTCATAGATGTATCAATTTTTGCATTGTGTATCAGTGATGATATCAGATGAATTTATTGAGCGAAACAGTGGGATGACAATGAAGAAAACAATGAGCTCACAATAGGCAGGAAAAACAACAATACTGAAGAAATATTTTACAAATCTGAAACACAATATTTCCAATGTCAGAAATGAAAATAACTTGTCAAAAAATTAAAATTACTAAACTAAGCTAATAAAATAGCCTATCTAGGTATAATTTGAATACTTTATTTCATTCTACTGCTAGCCTTTGCTTACTGCTTAAAAATGTGGATCATTTTTCAAAATGTTTACCGAGAGCCATTTGTGATATACCAAAATGCATACCATAAAAATTTATTACTCTATACTGTACCTAAAAATCTGGCTTTGTTCATCAAAATGAAAAGAAATAAAGAATCAATAAATATTAAACTTCTAATCCCAGCTTTAAGAACTTTGCATTTCTTGTGTATTCTGCTTGATTTCTCACAAATTTCACTAATAAATGATGTTACTTAAAGAAAGCTGTGGTTAATATATTGCTACATATTTTTGCTGTGAAAAAAATTGTAAAAGTTTTTTGTCACTAAGCATGAATTTTAAAAAAAAAAGTCCAAGATTGTGCTGTACTGTTCTATTCTGTCAGACAGATTCTGTCTGACAGAATAGAATAGACAGATATATATATATATAACAATTCTTTCGCTTTACGAAAATTATTAACTTTTTGTAAAAAGGCAAATCTAAATTTGTCTAGATTTTTTAATTCTGTCTAGTTACGACGCATTTCAAGATGGACTGCTAATATTGTGCCGTGAAAAATTATTCTTTAAACTGAACAGGAATTACTGTTTCACAAAACGGAAAGGGAAAAAAAATCTCCAAATTCATTATATTTTGAAACATCTTAATAGTGAAGGATACTCTAAGCAAAACTGAGAAAAAAATGTCAACTGTACTAACATAAAATGTATGCAGAATTGGGCTGAAGATTGTAATTTTAATTTTAAAATCTGGAATACTGTCTTGTAAATAATGATGAAATTGAACCTTAGACTGACGAAGGATTTCCAGATGAATTTTATTCACGTCCGAGAAAGTTGAATACAAGTCGCTCTTTTTATGAAGAAGAAGTATTCTGCGGATGTCTTTGATATAGACTAAGTAAAATCAAATTTTAAAAAATCTGAAAGCTTTCAGATTTTACACAATGCCTAAAGGGGCTTTTTATTAATGTTTTCTGTGTTTCCTTTAATTATTAAATATCATGTCCTTCGTACTTAAACCATAAAATTCAATTCAACAGCAATATCGCAAAATAATTTAACAATGAGCATATCTTCAGAATTTCCGATACACAATCTTGCGCGCTGGAGATAATTTTTTTTTCCCTGCACAGTGTTGCCATTGCTCGCTTTGAAATCATTGAGTTTGTTAATCCAAAATTTGTTAAAGGTTTACAAAATATGAAATCGATAATAAAATAAATTTAAATTTCAAATTTGGGCTTCCAGATGCCCATATTCGGTGAAAGATTACATTATTCAAAATCTGATGGCTATAGGTATCGTTGTTTTGTCACAATGCGAGAAACATGCATACATTTATGCAGATTCTTCATTATTTAATTTCTTTAAATCTAATACAGGACAATAATATCTGGTGGCAACAATTTGAAAAGTGAAACAACGCTTGTAGTGAATCGATGTAAACTGCCAAAATGAAATTAATAGTCCTTCTAGGCAGATTGTCCCTTTGCACTAAAAAGACTGTTAGCATCCCAATAATCATTAAGATCACATGTTACAGAATGCTTTAGTTCCTTAATTCAATTGTTACTCAGTTAATTAGTAAATATTCTGTCAACAGGTCAGAAGTCAGATTCAAATCACAGGAACATATCATATGGTTTACCAAAAGTTGTTTTATAACATGGCAATATCACACAGAAAGGCAGATCCCCTTTTAGCTAGCAATTTCTTCCTCTAGAAATTTAGTCTAAAATGCATCTTACAAAAGTTAGAAAGATATACATCAAATTCAGCTAAAAGTTGAGTGAACTATGAAGTAGCTGCACATAGCTATGAACTAACAATGCAGTATACATACTGACAGCCTACAAGCAAATTAGATGCCATATTAGGGATATGATTTTTAGGAGATGTTGAAATTAGTAATAGTAATCCTTCTACATACAAAAGGTATTTATGCGACTTAAAATTGAATAGCAAGAATATACTCTTCATTATACTTTAATTCAACATGTTTTAATGTTATAAACTTTATTTCAAAATTCAAAAATTTTATATTCATATATTACTTACATGCATGAATGTATGACATTCAGTTACAGTAGCACCAAGAGGAAGAGATTTAAATACTTCAGTAATTTCAACAAAGTTTTTAGCTGCTAATATTTTATCTTGATTCTTTATAACAAGAGTAACAGCAACTCTCAATAAAATTTTTGATCCTTCATAGAATAAACAATCCCAAATACGTAGAACAGTCTGGAAATACAATGATTAAAAGATATGCAGGTTAAAATCATATAACATAGGTATAATATTGAATTAGAAACATTAAGGAGAAAAAAGTATTAATAACAATTATTTATAAGAACATTTAAATTGTGTATTTATTAGTTCCACAATTAAATTTAGTTGATAATGCTAATCATGTTAAGCTAATGATGCTAATTATTGAGTAAAAAAATTCATACATAACCAAACATAATTAATCTCATATGAAGAATGATTATGAATTTATTCTTTCTCAAAAACTGATATAACAATTGTCATAATTAGTAACAAGTAATTTGACACTGCATAATAAATACATTTGACAATATACAGTAAATAAATCTGAGCAGAATTTCATTAATATATTTCACAAATACGTACAAATTTAATTCATTTATATGCCTATATGTTTTGCAATTCTACCTGTTCAGGAAGAAAATTTATTTTTAAAAAATTGTTTCTATTACAGAAAATATCATTTTGCAAAAAATGTGTATTTACTGAGGTGAAATTCAGTAGTGCCAAATGCTATTATTGAAAAATAAAAAAGACAAGTCTTCTAAGTGAGGCCCTTGCCTCAGATGAACTAGGAGTGCCAAATTGACCACAAAAATTTATAAATTCATTAAAAAAATTACGATTGTAAAATTTCTACTTTAGAATAAATCAAAATGTATCAAGCAAATTTTCTGTTACACACAATCCACTTGAATTAACCGAAGGATACCATTAATTTATCCTAGGAAGTGCTCAGGTTGCACAATGCTATATATATACTGCTAAGTAAGATTAAAATTTATTGTTGGAATTAATGTACTGAAATTCATTTAAACTCCTTGTAACAGTTTGGTTTGGTTTATTAGATTATGGCAAAGCACTCGAGGGCTATCTGCCTTAAGGGAGGAATGCCTTCGTGGAGGACTTTTAAAGAGAAACTGGCTCGTATACACGTTACACATAAGGAAAACCACGAAAATGCCCATGCAGCCAGCCTGTTCGCAGGATTCGAACCTCGAACCGAACGACCAGTGTTCAGCGACGTTACCGCTCGGCCGCTGGTGGGTCACTCCTTGTAATGATATGCACAGACTAAACTTGCCTAAAAAGTACCATGTTACTAATCTTTTAGTAATTTTTCATTGTCTTCCTTTAATATAAGCTACAGGCTTAACACGCTTTCCAAGGGCCATTCCCACTGGGGTTTATCTGAGCTAACAGAGTGAGTTTCCTGTGTCGACTAGCTCGTTATGCTTGCAGTTCAGATTTTTCAACTTGCTGCTCTATGGGAAAAAACTGGTTTGGGAGATGGGTCGGCTACGTTAGTTGTCTCCTTAGCTCAGATAAACCTGAATGGGAACGGCCCTTTAAAGAACCAGCATGTTAACCTGTCTTATTCTTTATAAAGATTGAAATGTATGCACATGAGGTAAGACTTTTCTCTCTCTTTGACCACCTTTTTTTAAAATTACTCTGTCGTTTATAATGAAACAATAAAATGATATGTTTAGTATTAAAAGAATTAAAAAGAAGTTTAAAAAGTTGAATTCTTTGTGGAGATTTATAATGCATTGTTCTGCTTATTCTATTACAAGTGATAATGACACAAAATTTATTATTCTAAGGAAACATATAAAAAAGTTTTTTTTTTTTTTTTTTTTGGCTAAAAAAGTTTAACTATTTGTATTGTTCTCTCAATCTACAATTTGAATGATTTCTTTGTAACCCAAATTAGAAAAATTGGTTTGCTATTTTCTGTGCAGTTCAGTTCTAAAAAAGCATCTTGAATGATGTCTTTGCATCCTTTTAAACATATCTACAAATTTATTGTCAGTTTGTGTCTGGTGTTAGTGTTTCATTTGTTTTTTTTCCACATCTTTCTAAAATTTCATCAAAAGGTCAATAGATTGCCTTTCTCCCCATCAGCTTGAGCATACGTGTAATTCATAACTAGTGGTTGTTACTTGCTAGTATCATCTTTACTGTTTAGAACACAAAAAATTAGTTTCCCCTTACTTTCTTCCATAATAATGCTTTATAATATTAGTTACACTTTATTCTATCAGTTTCATAATGAAGGCAACATTTATTGGCAGAAAAATCATTTTTATTTTGCCTGACAACATCATCTATATAATATGGAGCCCTTTCAACAATTAAAATGAATTTTTCTAGCAGATTTAAATTCTTCAAATCACTGATAATAGAATTTGTAAAAGTTACTGATTTTTGCGGTATTTTCTTTAATATTACTAAGTTTTCCCAAGATTTCTTTAAACTGATTATCAGCTCTACCACAGAGACACCAATTGATAGAGGTCTGGATAATAGAGTTCTTACTGAACTTTGAATTGTCCAATCATTTCACAGTACAGTACAAAGTCCGATATCCGGAATGATCTAAAATCCGGACCTCAAAGGCCACTACCAACTCTTTTAATTTTATTATATATATATATATATATATATATGGTGTGCTGTTTGGATGCGCATTTAATTCCCTCACAATACGCATAATAAAACATGTGGAGAGTTCAGATTCTTAATTTCACTTTGGCACTGAATAAAATATACCTCATTATTGAACAAACAATCTTTTTAGCATAAATTTGTATGATCAATAATTTGGCTCCGTAGCTGCCGGTCATATATCTCAAACTGAAACATTTTACAGATACATCGTTTATTTTACGCCTAGTTTTATACCCCTGACGCCAAACTGGCGAATCATTATTTATTATATTTTGCTTTCGCAGGGGTGTTTGAGGGACCCCAAAAAATCCCCTGAAACTTTTACGGACTTACTACCAACATTTTGGAGTTTCGAGAAGGGGGTGGGAGAGAAATGAAAAATTACATGAAGTATTGAATGACCTAATTATAAAAGTTCAATGAATTACTTTTTTTGCAAAATTAATAACCATAAATTTTCAAACATATAAACTACTACATTTTATGTAAATATTTTAAATTACCTGAATTAATTCTTTAAAAAAAAAATTATCTAATTTCTGCTGCTTTTTTTTTTATTTTCTGATGTTTGTAGGCTTGTCTTTCTTTTGTGGTGAACTTCATAATTGCAGGAAGGTTGACTTTTATTTTCCTCATTTAGAGTTGAAGAAATTTCCTCGAGAACTGCACATGCAGAGGTAGAAGAAGTTTGCTTTTCTGCTAATGTAGAAGGTTTTTCAGAGACTTTTATAGGTGACTCATCTGAAATACATATTTTTAAGTCCTCTTGATATGTTTTCTAACTTCTGTTCATATTCAGTAAGAGATCTTTATGAATTGGATCAGTCATTGGATTTTTTGAGACATATTTTTCACATGAGGTTTCTTTAGAAGCCATTAAATCATATTTAATAGTCTGCACTGCATCTAGGGAATCAATCTTAAGAGAGTTCTATAGTCAGTGACAAGTGTATCCATTAAGTTGAATGCACTTTCCACTAATGGGCCATGGAAGCAGTTAAGGCAGGCTTTGACCAATTTAGCCAATGTAGGATACTTATAATCCTTTGTGAAATCATCTTTTAAATTAAAAACTTTAGACTAATATTTATCAATTGTACACTTGACTTGATTTCCACTTTCATTAGAATGTGTAGAGCATTTCTTTGGTGATATCAATATCACTCTGGTATAACCTTATTTCAGCTTCTACTTTTGACTTTTCATTATCACTAAAAATATGGGACATAAAAGATGATAATTTTTCAAAAGCTAATATTGTACTGGTTTTACCTCTTAGCTCTGGATCTAATGCTGTAAAACTAATTAGATATGAATTTTTAAGGGGTAATTTCTGTTTCATATGCTGTGCTGTATTACCATCAATCACCATCAATATCTAATAAGTGGGGTGCTTTGTTTGATCATAGTCTGGTTTCAACACCCTTTTTTTTCCCCACGCATGGTGTTACATGAGTCCATTAATACACTAATTAAGTTTGCCCATGGAATATTATTATCTTCAATAGTATTAATAACTGCTTTAAAAACAGCTTCTGAATTGCAAGATTCCATCTTTAGAGATGCAAAATGATGAACTACAACTTCATTTTGATTGTTGTCATAAAACTGCACCAATATTGCCAAGTATACTTTCTTGAGCATTGCTAGTACTTTCATCCAAATTTAGAGAAAATGGAGTCTCCTTTAAAGTTTTAATGATATTTTCCTTAATAGTTTTTGCGAGCCCATATTTCATCTTATAACATGCAGTAGTCCTGGACATTTCCAATGAGTTTAGTGCCGTCTGATCGCGGCTCAATTGTTTGCAGAGTTCAATTAAATTGGGAGCTACATTGAAAGAAAGAGAATTCTCGGCGATAAACGAAGTTATTAATACCTCTTGGCATGCTTTTCTTGTCACTATATCTAATGGCCGAGCATCAGTCTCCAGTAAGTCATCAGTATTTTTTTAATTAGCATAATTACTTACAGTCATTGAATGTCTAATGCACTTTGAATATTTTATGTGCGTCACAGTTTTAGAATGATTTGTGAAAGCCTTGAACCCTTCCCCACCATACTTCAGCAGTGAGTTACAAAAAACACAATATGCTTGTCCAGCAACATTAATTTTCTTGCACCATGTGCCGATGGTATCCACACTACCATCTCTCCGTTCAATCCAATTCCACCTAAATGCATTCTGGACACCTTCTTCTAATTGTATAATATCACTATTTATATCGAGAAATTTCATAGCGAAATTCTCTTGCGTACATAAATAAAAAAAATATTTCAATAAACGAAACGAAAAATTTACACGTGCATCAATAAATGAAACGAAAATTTTACACAGCAGAGAAAAAAAAAGTTGAGAAGCGATCAATGACAATAGCTAATATGGCGAAAAATCCCCCTTCTCTACTTATTGGCGCCACGCCAGGAGAGATAAGACCTTTGAACCCAGAGTCACGTGATTACATATCTGGTCGAACGAAGTCTCTCCCATTTTTTTCTGCCGCGCCTACTTGCCGAAAAGAATCCAGAAGAGAATGTTCAAGAACCGGGGCAATGAGTCATAACTCGCAATAAGGAAAGAACAAAAAAGAAGTTTTTCCCCCCTTTTCACGCATTATCACTGCCTTTGGAGAAAGGAAGGAAAAGTTTTCACCACACACGCTGACCTTGCGGTTTCTGCTTTCAAAGCAAACAAAACCCAGATCAAAATAAATAATTCATTATTATCCCTACTTCCTTTTGAACGACGATCCCTGGAATTTCCAGGTATCGAAGTTCAAAATCCACGGAATTCCGGGGTTTCCCCGGAGCACAAACACCCCTGCTTTCATCACCACATGTTTATCAGCATATGACAACTTGAGTAATGACTCATGGAGCGACTTAAAATTTTTTTTTTCTTATATTAGTAATTGAGAAACAGCATGGTAACCTTTTCTGTTGACATTATGCTTGGCGATGATAACAGATTTAAGTTAAATGTGCTAAGAAATGTTGACAGGAAATATTTAACAAAAATTTCTTTCCATATGCTAAAAGTAGATTTTGTTAATGATACTCATACGCCAACAGATTAAACCTAGTGCAATTTGAATAAAAAAATAATTGATTTGTTATTCACAAAAACCCAGAACCAGCGCCAGAGTTCATATGGCCACACCGGGCAGCAGAATTTAGGGAAGATAAAGGGAGGTGTTTAGTAGCACAATTTAGGAGCCACAGAGACTGCATCAGACGCCGGCCCTCAATAAGTATACGTGCAAATTTATTTATTCAGGACTCAGATAAGCGTTAAGCATGTGCAAGAAATAGGCATAAATATAATCATCATCAATCAATTACTGGATGGCAAATCTATTGTATGATTCTAAATCCAGAACATACCACTACAGGCAGAGTGACAGAGAGACGAAAAAATTTCGATTGACAAGTTAGTCGGAATTCTAGACACAGCAATTATAGGACTTCAATTTGTAACTGAATAAGAAATTGTATGTCTACAGAATTAAAGAGAAAGTATTAGCACAAAAAAACGAAGCAACTTAAACAACTTGAAAGAAATGTTTAATAAAATAAAAAATAAATATTAAGCCCCCCTTTTTTTTGTAAATTTTGATACCCTTTAGATCATAAATGCTTCATATTTTTAATTTTATTATTTCTATATGCCATCTTACTAGATTTAAACTGATGACCTAATATCTGGAATAGCACAAGTCCTGACGAGGCCGGATTTGGGATTTTGTACTGTATTTGTTAGACAAAGGTAATCTGAAATAATCTGAAGCAAAAAATCCAAGGGCCAAATCATAAGATACCTGGAGTAACAGACAGAAGAATCATGCTTTCTATTTTCATTTTAATTCTAAATTAATTTATAAAAAGTCTAGTTTTTCCTTTATTCAAAGGGAGAATTTTTCAAAAAAAGAGTTAACCTACGAAAAGATAACTATAAAGGCATTGCTCCATAGATAGATAGCCTTCATCTATTTTGCTATTTTCAATAAAACAGACTATGAAAGATAACTAGATATGTTTTTATCCTGTCCATTATATATCAATATTTTCTTTTAATATCTCATATCTCATCAGATTCAGCAAAATCTGATTATTTCTTTTATCATTTAATATGAATTGATTTCTTCTTATGTTGTATACTTTGAAAACAGACTGAGCAGCAACAAAATGTCCTCATTGTACTATATAAAGTAAGTTAGCAAGATGGGTACATTATGCACTGAACAGGCATAACAGAGAGATCCATTCAAATAAACAGACATAAAAACAGTTAAAAAAGTTACTGATATTTTATTTAATAACTATGAAATCAGTGAGCTACTAAATAGGGAAAATTACACAAATATAAATTTAAAAAAAAACCTTTGTAACTACTCTACTGTTAAATCAGAATAGACACAAATGATTAAATTAATTCAAAATAATGTAAGGAACAAAAGATCTTCATTATATTTATAGCATATATACAGAGAAAAGTAAAAAACAAAAAAGAAATATTTACTTCAATGGGTAAAACTTCAGCGAACAAACAAATGAACCATTTGCTAACATACATAGACCAGGACACTCCAGTTTGCACCATACGTTCATGTACTTGTGGAACTTTTGTCCTGAAACAAAGGGCAGAGTTTTAAAGGTTCAAAAGATGGAAATAAAAAATAATTTAAAACAAAACTATCATCAAGAAAACTGATTTGATTCTTAAAACAGAATTATTGGAAAAAACATCAAATACACCATACAAAATATTAATTTACCAGAAAAATTACAATCAATTACAGATTTTAATTATGAGCCAAAATTCTAGATATCTAGTAGATGGTAGCATTTGATCTTTTTTAAAATGTTCTTGTACATAAAACAGAAGAGAAAAATGCCAAGTGAAGCAAAATCAGTAGCAGAACAACCTTCAGTTTGGCATAGATTTATGTCAAGATCTCGATCAATTTCGAGGGAAAGCAGATACAGGTCCCTCTTCGTCAGGAGCAAAGAGATCTGCAAGACTGGAAAGCAAAGGGCACAGCAGTCATATTTATAATCCACAGTAAAAATCGACAGTTGTGCCCACTGCTTTCCAGTCTTTCAGATTTCTTTGTTCCTAACATACCTGCTTGCCCTCAAAATCGATTGAGATCTTAGACATAAATTTATACCAAACTCACGGTTGTATTGTTACTAATTTTATGCTCTTGTATATACTTTGCCACTTTTTCTTTGAAAAAAATTTTCTATTTGTTTATCTATTGCTGATTTTCTCTAATTTCATATGTAATTAATGAAAAAATATGATCCAGCATTTCAATATAAAATAAACAAGCAAGAGGATATTGCAAGATAAAACAAAACTTTATTAAAAGAATGAATTTTCATATAATTAGTCAGTTTTCTCTGAAATGCTCCTTACAATAGATGTACTATATTGGCTTAATAAGTTTTATTCTTATTGCATAAACATTAACCTACTTTAAAGATAGACATGTTTTGAATGCTGTTAAAAATATCTGCTATAACAAACGTCAAGGCACTGAAAATCTGTGGACTCACTATAGTGTGGATTTCACTATATTTGATCAAACAGGAAAAAAAGAAAAACATTTTCTTAGAAAAAAAAAAGAAAGAAAGAAAGAAAGAGGTGTAAATTTTTTTTGCATTTTTTAATTATTATTTTATTATTTTTTATGAAACTGATTAGCAGCACTGTCACATATACCAAAAGAAATGAATATGAACATCAATTAAAAATAATTGTATTAAGAGTTAACTACAGTTACTATTATGTGCTGTTGTAAAATCTGCTGTTTGTTCCTTATGAGTTTTATCCAATGTTAACCCTTTGAGGACAGGATGGCCATTATAGTGGCCATAGAATCCCCTGTTTGAAAGGACGGGGTTGTACACTTTAGTGGCTCTGTCTTTTTCTCCCATTTTTCAGACTGAAAAAAGGGTGAAATGTCAAGTTTGACATCCCTGGGGTTTTAAGCACTTATCACTTTCAAAGGTCTTTGTGTTAAGGATCAGGTTTTCCCAATTTTTCCCTTTCCGTTCTTGTAGCTACAAAATTCAATATAGCTGCGTTTGTAAACTGTTAATACAGCTTTGCGTTGCTATACAATATTCCATGTTTTCTAGGAATTATTTTGATTTTTTTTCGAGCAATATGCTAGAAAGGAAAACAGGACTGACTACAGAAAAAATTCGAAAACTTCTTCAATAATTTGATGATGAAAACAACGGAGATAACGAATCTGATTGTGAGGTGGATATGGAAAATGGATCTGAATGTGAACATTAGGATGTGGAAGGAACTTCATATTTATTGACTGATTTGGTAAATTACAGTGATGAGCAAACTGATAACATGGACAAACTCTCTTGATTCAAAATTTGAATGGCTTGAATCAAAACCTGAAGACAAGGTAAATGCTTTGAATTTTATTGGAACAGGGTTCATAGCCACACTTTAGTTAAAAAAATAAGCACTTTTTAAGCACATTTTAAGAAAAACAAATAAGCACCTGTCTAATTACATTATACACAAATGCATAACCTTAAAAATTAGACTCGTAATTGAAAATATGAGAAATGCAGTATTTATTAAGAGAGAATAAGTATTACCTCAACCATGGAAAATAATTACTTTTTTTTTTAAATTTTAAATAACAGTTCAATTTACAGAACTAGTTTACAATGAGAGAAAAAAAAAAAAAAAAAAAAAACTATGCAGAACTAAACTATATTACAAGATTTAATGATGAAATTTCACTTCAAAACAGAGGAAATAAATAATGATAAGGCATATTTATTCTATTCGCTTGGAACTTAATAATAAATACAATTTATTTTTCCACTCATATTGATATTTAAAGATTTAATGATGAAATTTCACTTCAAAACAGAGGAAATAAATAATGATAAGGCATATTTATTCTATTCGCTTGGAACTTAATAATAAATACAATTTATTTTTCCACTCATATTGATATTTAACTAATTTAAATCTAAATTCTGAACATTTTCTAAATTTCCATCGTATATCAGTTTTTCCTTAACAGATATTGCAAGCAAAGTAATTTAAGTAAAAAAGAGGAACATTTCTGAAATCAGAAGGCAGAAATTTGCTTCATGCAGTCATCCTTTAACAGTAAAAGCTTAACTACCCGCATACTTGAAAATTGGCGAACATTCGGAGAGTCAAGCGTAACTTGAAAAAGAGGAGCGGAGGGGGGGGGATAGACTGTAGCCGTTCTTTATATTTTTCCGCTAAATAAATGCTTTTGACATTTTGATATGTGCATCATATGAAAACAAACCAATGGAACAGAAAAATATTCTGCTTAACAAGCACAGTAAAACTCTTTTAAGTGTTTATAAACAAATCTCGGACAGAACATCAAAATTAATTATCTCTGCAAAATATCGCAAACGTTATTGCGCAATACGTGCGCGGTAATTCTTCCCTACATGATATTACACAATCGGATTCAACAGCTGCTGCCGGTATTGGGAGAATAAAGAACTAAATAAAGGAAAAGAAAGAGACTTACCAATCTGGGGTGTTTTTCATTCTAATTTTCAACAGACTGCGTTAAATTTCCGGAATAGAATCATTTTTCGCTTGGGTTGGTAGACCGCAGAACTTTTAGTCCTATTCAATCCAGATTGGAAAGTGACAAAAAAAAAAAAAAAAAAAAGTCTGTTGCTTGTTTTGCAGCGAACTGTAACAGTTTCACTATTCGAGATTTTGCGGAGAAAGGGGAGAACCTCCCAACCTTCATACTGTATAATGTATTGGCCAAAAAAATTAAATTATTTTCACTATTCGATTACTTTCCCTTTATTTAAGCTATTCCGAATATTATTCCTTAGAAAGCTAATCTGTGTTAAAACACAACCATTTTTGGAAGTTTACTATACTTCCGCAGTTACTGCAACTATGTTATTATAAACATTCATACATATGCTCATAATATAAGTATAACGATCATAATAAACATGAATATGAACTGACAAAGCGGAACGAGAATGCAAATTATTAAGATCTTGATAGAAATTCAAGCGTGTGTAGTATTTGGGTGGGAGGAAAAGAACGCCGAATGTACCGGAGTTTTCTACTGCTTTCACAATTCTTTGACCAACAGAACAACGGGCACCTACCTGTCTGTACTCTCCGCGCACACCAAAGGTTATGTTAATGCAGAGAAAGGGGAAAAAGCTATTTCTGGGAGTATGATTCACCATCTGACATTCCATATTAAGAAGAAAAGTTGTTTATTTAGTTTCGACTTTGGTACGGGGAAAAACTGTGCGTTCATTTTAAAAAAAAGCACTAAAAGCAAAAAATAAGCCCTAAAAGCAAAAAATAAGCACTAAAAGAAAAAAATAAGCACTAAAAACAAAAAAATAAGGGCTTTAAAGAAAATGTAAGTATCTATAAAGGCCTTTATATTTTATTTTCAAATATAAGGACTTATAAGCACTTATAAGGACTGCTACGAACCCTGTGGAAGAAACCAGATAAAAGTTCTTGCTTCTCAAGCTACAAAAGAAATTGAATTTTTCAAAAATATTTTCCAGTGAAATATTGAAAAAATTGTCAAAGAAATCGTTATGCGGAACAAATACTAAGGAAAAAATTCAGGGTACTTACGTATTAACGCAACCAGGGCAAAATTCGCATAAATCGCCAAATTTGGCGACCCTACTTACGACAACCCTACGTGTTATACGTAGTTTTTCGTTACATACGGATTATTAATTACATGCAGGAGATATGTGCCCTTGAAATGGATGAAAAAGAAAGAAACGGGAAAATAGGCGGCGAAGGACTTATTGTGGAAATAGGCGAAAGTTTATTTGTAAAAAGAAAAAATAACACTGGGCGTGTACTACCACAGCAATGGGTTTTCCGCGGAATTTGCTTTCTTGGTTACTGTACCTAACAGAAGCGCCGTTACCCTCATGGAAAAAATTTGTGAAAATATCAAGGAAGGAAGCATCATTTATTTGGATTGCTGGAAAGGATACAATACAAGTGAGTTTATATGGCGCCAAGCTCAAGCTGTTAATGGTGAAGACGGTTTTCAATCAGTGCTAAAAGCAATAGCCAAAAGATTTCCGCCGAAAAAATAATTCTGCAACTTATTCAAATTCGAAACCGGAAGGGTTTAATTGCTATTTTATATTTTAAAACAAAATAATATAAAAAACTGTATTAAAAATTATCTGTAATTAATAAATGTACATTTTCTTTCTATTCATACTTTTTTACTCAAACTTACAAATCGCGCTAACCTGGTTGCGATAATACGTAAGTACCAAATTCAGTTTTAACCCTGAATTAGAAAAAAAAAAAAAAAAAAGCATACAGTTACATGAAAGGATGTTAATGAAAATGAACTGCTAAATTTTTTGGTGCTGACATTGCTGATGGGACATATTCAAAAAGACAAGATAAAAGATTACTGGTTGACAAGCGAAATGCTTAAAACACCTTTTTTTTTAAAGAAAACTATGCATAGAGATAGATTCTTGCAAATTCTTTGTTTTCTGTACTTTGAAGATACCATGTCACCACCAGACAGAAACGATCCTAATTATGACCAATTTTGGAAAATAAGGGATATATTTGAGCATTTGAGAAACAATTTTAAGGAAATATACAAGTCCTCCGAAGAAGTGGCTGTAGATGAAGTAATCGTTCTTTTTAAGGAAAGAGTATTTTTTAAACAATACCTTCCTAAAAAACATAAGTGCTTTATAATTAAAATTTACAAGCTTGCTGACCGCCATGGTTACACATATGACATGAAAGTATGCCTCGAACAAGATTCCTACGAGTCGAACAATGGGAAATGTGCTGCTCATAACACGGTAATAGTGCTAGAAGAAAGTGTTTAAAAGGCAAAGGACATAAACTTTTTATGGATAATTTCTTTTCTTCACCGGATTTATTTCATGAATTGCGCATAAATATAAAATCAACAGTCGTGGTACAATTCGCTGCAATTGGAAAAATTATCTGAATTTGCATCATGCATTTGTAAATGCTGGCTTCCGAATGCAGAAACAACAAATTAAAATAAAATTTTCATCAGGAATGACTGCAGCTTGTTAGAAAGACAAGAGAGAAGTTTTTCTGCTCAACAATAAGCACAATCCTATTGCAGCCTATGACGAAACAGGAAAACCCAGAATTGTATCAACCTATAACAAAAATATGGGATTCATCAACTTGAGTACCGAATGGCAAATAGTTATACATTCGGAAGGAAAACTAAAATGACCACAAAAAAAAAAAAAAAAAAAAAAAAAAACTTTCCCATTTACTCGATTTAGCAGTTTTAAACTCCTTTATTTTGTACAAAATGAAAATTTCAGACTTTCGCAGATTTTGGAAAAAATCTTGTAAAGCAACTCTTCAATGATTCAGAAGCTTCAGTGAACTTTGCTCAAGTCTCAGGTACAATTTCATTGATAGGCCACTGGCCCATTCACAACAGAGCTCCATGAAGCTGTGCTGCTTTTCAGAGAAGTGGAATGAGAAAGCGATCAACGTATTCTTACAAAAAATGCAATGTAGGGTTTTGCGTTACTTGCTTCAAAAATTTCCACGAAAGAGCAAATAAGAATATTTCTTTTTAACATACTTATAAAAAATTAATGGTTACATCATACTAAAACTAACTTTTTCATTCTGCAATAAACTACTCAATATCTCTTTCCTATCTTAAATCAATGGGTCCTCCACAGGATCCAAAATTTTAAAGAGAAAAATGAAATGTACAAAACTACACATATTTTCACATAGTCAAAGTGGAATGTATATATACACATATAATCTGAATTTAACAAATATTCTCCATTTGTATAAAGCAAATATAAAATTTAATTAACAAATTTAAATTGCAAAGAAATAAAAATAATTATTATTGCTGCAACTAATTTACAATATCATTTAAATTCTAAGAGCATGTGTAAATTAATTGCACATATCTAAAACCATGAAAAAATATATTATTCCAAAAAATTGCATAAGTGAATAATTGTTGAGCAGGCAGGAGACAGACTTATCAAGGGGAAGTTGCCCCCAAACATAACTCTTCAATTACTCAATTCGTGTTTCGTCACCCATCTTGGCAAGGTAAAAGTAAAATTCAAAACCAAAGGGAAAACCAAATGTTGTGAATTTCTAAAAAAGAAATTTTAACAGTGGAATTTTGATAAAACAGCAAGTAAATGACTAGAGTTAAAATTCATTAAAAGTCAACTAAGAGTAGAAAACCAAAGTAATTTAGAAACTCTTGCCTACTGGAAACTTCCCCAACACGAATTATGCATGTAAACCTAAAATAAACTATATACTACTATCAAAATACAAAAATAATACAGTAGACTCCCGATTATCTGCGGACATCCATCCGCGCCTGCCGCACAAAGTTTTTTTTTTTTTTTTTTTTTTTTTTTTTTTAAACAAGTGTAAAGCAAAGAAAATAAAAATGTTCACGAAACTGAGCGAAAAGTTACATTTGCTAACATCGTGCTTATTTATAGCAAAAATATCCCAGGCCTTCTCGGAACCTTCCCCTCTGATGAGTAAGTGATTTCTTACTCATTCTTGCAGTGCCCGCTCCACCCCCTCTCTCATCTTAATCTTACTGACACGTCCACTTCCTCCCACTCTCCATTGTTAGTTTAAGCCTGATAGTGTTTACGAACCGGTCGGAGTTAATTATTATGTTCAGTGCTTGTGCTTTTTGGTTTTGTTTTTTCGTTACCTATTTTAAATGTCAGGAAAACAAAAGAAGGTTGTGTTGACGATTGCGCAAAACCTAGAATTAATTTCCAAAGTAGCAAACGGCGCTACAGGGCAGTAGATGGAATTGGATTATGGAATCGTGGAAACAACAATGCGTGAGATTCTAAAGCAAAAAGACAAACTGGTGAACTTTGTATCAATGTCGGACAGTGCTTCCACAATGAAAACATGAAAAACTATGAAGGGTTCTACCTTTGATGAGCTAGACACGACATTGACAGAGTGGTTAGCTGAAGTTCGAAAAGATGGTACTTTTATCCTATCATTGCGGCGAAGGCAAAACACTTTTTTGAGTTGTTAGGCCTAAAAGGAAATTTTGATGCGTCTTCTGGCTGGTTGACTCGTTTTAAGCAGCGACATGGAATTCGAGAAATTGGACTTCATGGGGAGAAACTTAGTAGTGACCAACAAGCAGCCGACGATTTCCACCATGGATTTGAAGAATTTGTTTTAAAAGAAGAGCTATCTTTTGAACAAATTTACAATGCCGACGAATCGGGACTTTTGTGGAAATGTCTTCCCACTCGCACTTTAGTATTTGAAAAGGAAAGTAAAGTGGCGGGTCATAAAAGCAGCAAGGAAAGGATCACTATCATGTCTTGTAGTAATGCTACCGGTGGACATAAAACTAGACTTGTTGTCATTGGAAAGTCAAAAAAACCGAGATCTTTCAAAGGCACAAGGATAGAAAATTTGCCCGTTGATTACTTTGTTACTTTAACCGAAAATAAATAAATAAATAAATAATAAATAAATAAATAAATAAAATAAAAAGGATGGATGAACCGAAACCTTTTTCAAGAATGGTTCGAAAAAATCTTTGTTCTTCAAGTGCGTAAACATCTTATATCAAAAAACCTGCCTGAAAAAGCTGTGCTATTGATCGACAACGCACCTTCTCAGCCAGCAACAAGCGTGCTAAAGTCTTTTGATGGACAAATTTTTGTAAAGTTTCTCCCCCCAAACGTTACTGCGCTAATCCAACCCATGGACCAAGGAGTCATTGCAACAATGAAGAGAACATACCGAACCAAGCTGCTAATGACCAAAATTGAAGAAGGTTATGATCTGAAAGAGTTTTGGAAACACTACTTAATCTTGGACAGCATCTACGATATTGCATCTGCACAGGACTCAGTAAAACCGTCAACCCTCATAAAATCATGGAGAAAACTCATGCCTAATGTTGAAGCCAGCAACAACCTAACCCCTTTGAGTTATGAGGAAGAGAATGAAGATGTAGACACACCTACACCAACTCTTGCCGATATGGTAAAAACAGTTCCGGGTGGTGAGAACGTCGATGCTGAAAACATTAACGAGTGATTGGAGTGTGACATCAACGCCCTGGCTTCGAATGCTTGACAGATGACGAAATTGTGAAGAAAGCAAGGGAAAGAGACTGAGAATGAAGAAGAGCGAAGTGAAGGCGAAGAAGAGCCCACTGTGCAGATGTGGAAGACTCACGAAGCAGCTTTGCAACAAGTTGACGGACTGCTGAGCTATTTGGGAGAACAAGACAACGCGGAGTTGGCCGAGAAACTTATGTTACGAAAAATGCAAACTCGGATCAAGAGAAAATGCTTGCAGAGCAAGAAGCAAACACAAATGACTGATTTCTTAAAAGGTGTAGTTTTACAGTTATGCTTTTGTAATTACATAATACATTACAATATTAAAACAGTACATATGTATTAATTTTTCTGTGTATCCTTGATGCCTTTCATAAGTATACAAAGCACTTTTCTGTTTTCATTAACAAAATGCATTTTAGGTTAGTTTTCAGTGATATACTAAAATATTAAGCGTTAGTTAAACATTTCCTCATGTTTATTTCACATTTTATTGTACATAAAACGATTTTTCAAAGTTGGAATGACTGTTTTCTCTTTTGCTATACCAATTTTTAGCTTTTTTCGGATTATCCACGTTTTTTTTGTTATTCGTGGTGGCCGCGCCACCTAATTCGGCGGATAATCGGGAGTGTACTGTAATAAAAAGGCTAGTAAATAGCAAGTTTTAATTTAACGTACCTAGATCTACATATCTGAAGTTCTTATTCGTACTAGCATTTGCTAAATTAGTTGAGTTGAGTAGTTTGTTACTGCTAACTGTAAAAATAGAGGGCTCTAATAATTGAGTGTAAAGCTGCTACCTGTGAGAGCTATTGTAAAAACCTATGCTGTAAATTTTAAAAATGTAAAATGCTTGTTTTGTGTGCAAAAATACTGCTAACTTTGAGTCATGTTAAAAAGTGTAAAAAGTAAAAAATATAAACTGCTACTGTTTGTGACTGTGTATAAAGTGCTACTGTTTATATTTAAATTAAATTAAATTTAACTTTACAATTTTCTTATGAAACAGTATATATACGTAGCGTATTCGGAAACTAAGTACCGTTTCATTCTAGCGAAGTCGCAGCGCTGTGGTAGGCGTCCTGCGCATGCGCACTAGTCTTTCTTGTTCACTGACTTTCAATTGTCACCATTTTGGTTGCTCTATGTTGTGTTTTCAGTTTGCTGTGCACATTCAAAATGTTTAAGACAATTAGTTCTCCCGCTGACTGTGAGATTCGTGCTGCGATTAAATTTTTGAACGCAAGGAATGTTAAACCGGCCGAAATTTATTGTCAAGTGACAGAAGTTTACGGTGAATACGCGATAAGTGATGGAATGGTGAGAAAGTGGATAAGAATGTTTAATGCAGGTCGAACAAATGTCCACGCCGAGGCTCGAAGTAGTCGGCCTTCTGTTGTCACCGATGATTTGGTAAGGAAAGTTGATGAAGCAATTCATGAGAACAGACACTTCACAATGAGAACTCTTTCAGAGGCATTTCCACAAGTTTCACGTACTGTTTTGTTGGAAATTGTATCTGACCACTTGAATTATCGCAAACGTTTTCCCGATAGGTTCCAAAAATGCTCACTGATGTTCACAAAACAAAGCGACTTGGTAGTGCCCTGACATTTCTCACGCAGTACAGTGATGAGGGAGAAAACTTTTTAAACCAAATTGTGACAGGTGATGAAACATGGATGTGTCATTTCACACCAGAATCGAAACAACAATCGATGGAGTGGAGACACACTCATTCTCTGAAAAAACAAAAGTTCAAAGTGACAATGTCATCACAAAAAATCATGTGCACTGTCTTCTGGGATAGGAAAGGCGTTTTGCTTACTAAATTTCTTCCCAGAGGTGAAACCATTAATGCGCCACGATATTGTGAGACTTTAACAAAACTAAGGCGTGCCATTTAAAACAAACAAAGATGAATGCTCAGTAAAGGAATTGTGTTGCTCCTTGACAATGCTCGGCCACGTACTGCTGGTGTCACTCAATCGTTAATTCGACAGTTTCATTGGGAGCAGTTCGATTACCCGCCGTACAGCCCGGACTTGGCACCGTCCGACTATCATTTGTTCCTGCACATGAAGCGCGAGCTTGGAGGCAAGAGCTTTGGATCTGATGATGACACGAAAAATGCTGTGGTGTCGTGGTTATCGAAACTGGCGGGAAGTTTCTTTGACGATGGTATACAAAAATTGGTCACCCGCTATGACAAGTGTTTGATCATTGGCGGAAACTATGTTGAAAAATAGTTTAAGACATTTATTTTCATGTAAAAATAAAATTGGATTCGAAAAAATTGTTTTACTATTTTTTTTTCAAAACGGTACTTAGTTTCCAAATACGCCTCGTACATATTGATCATATTATCTCCTAAGATTAATTTTAGAAGAATTATCTAAAAAGAGTGAATCCATAGTTAGTAAGTTTATTTTTGAAAATTGTTTTAAAGTAACTTGAATGTAAATTGTTAAAAATAGGGACAAAAATATATATATAATTACTTTTAATTTCTTTATTTTGAATATATATATATTACGAACTTTATATTAAGAGATAATATAATCAATATTACTTTATTAAATAAATTGTTAATGTATATTTTATATATATATTTATACATACGAATATAATGTACTGTAACATATATATGAATTTAATGTACTGTAATATGTATACGAATATAATAAACTGCTACTACTTGTGACTGTGTATAAACTGCTACTTTTTAAATTTAATTTAACTTTACTATTTTCTTGTGAAACTATATATATATATATATATATACAGATGTATACAACGAAAGTAGCAAGACAACATGAATTAAAGAGAGATCTTAGTGGTTACGAATTTTGAGCATTGAGTTTCAAAATTTAAAAAAAAAAAAATTAAGTAAGAGGAATGTCTAAAAGCTAATGCTAAAAAATGCATTGACTCTATAGTTCTTTAGCATAAAATGTAAAATCATGTAACAACAACAAACAATACTAAAGTAGTAAAAGCTATCTCATAAAAACTAAATGTAAAAATTACAAATCGAGATGACTTCAAAATCAAAAATGATGAGAAAAAATTAAGAAATTTTAACGCACAAAATATTTTAAAAGGACGCTTGTAAAAATTAAATACATTTCAAATACACAGTAAATATGTACAAAAATTGCAACAAATGAAAAATTAGCTCAACTCGAGGTTTGAGCCGGATTTATAAAGGAAAAAGCAGCTCAAAACTCGAATTAAGTTAATACCTAAAGCGGGTTTCATCAAACGATAATAATTGAAACTATAAACGTAATTTCATTAATAGAAAAATCCAACTTAATAATCTTAAAAAAGATAGTAAGTCTCAATTACATCGCTTCTTTCCCCGACGTGCTAGTAATTTAAATTGTAAATGTAAAACTTACTATTAAATAAGAAAAAGCTATACAAGAAAGCCTAGTTAGGCAAATGTACAATTAAAATAAATAGCTATATATTGTGGAGCAATTAATAACGGAGGCGATGAGGCTGTACAACTCCCCCCTCACACCCGCTAACTGTGATTGGACTTGATCCAAAAAACAAGGAGAAACATTCTCTCCTTGTATGACTCACTTCTCGCGTTATGCAATGGACAGTAAACAACGCTTGTAATCATCTCTAGATATTTTTGTCTTCATATACCTAATAAATATGTTATTTTGTGTTTGCTAATACAATGATCGTGTACCTTACCTCTGCAGCTTGGATTACACTTTATTAAGGTAAGAACTTTAATTCTGCTTTATTCATCTGCTCGTCTCGATTTAGCGAAGTTGTAACAGTAAACAGAAATGAACCACAAATACCTTCAACAAAAGATTATGAGACTGAAAATATGTTTACTTCAGCTAAACGCATAAAATATATCGATATAAGCCATTAAGAATAAAAAACAGAAAAGGTACTTTACCATAAATTATCGCTGGATAATCCGAAAAAGGAAAAGCCAAGCCTGTCTTCAAAAGCGAAACAAAACTGCATAGCTGCGTACTGCGCATTCGAAATACAGAAGCAGAAATGGCTACTAGCTGCGAAAATAAATATTCGATCATGAAACTAAACAATAACAACTATCAAGTATGGAAATACAAACTTGAAATGATCCTGAAAAAGGAAAATTTATGGGATTTAATAGTAGATGATACACCAAAAGAAATAAACGTCGAATGGAGAAAACGAGATGAACAAGCACAAGCTACCATTAGTTTACTCGTAGAAGACAACCAAATCGTACACATAAGAAATAAAACGACAGCCAAAGAAATATGGAATGAATTAAAGAAAATACATGAAAGAAAGAATCTTTCCAGTAAACTTTACCTTCTGAGAAAGCTGTATACGTTAAAAGCAGAAAACGAATACAAACTCGAAGAACACGTCAACAAAATGCTCGAAATCGTAGACGAACTGCGAGGAATCTGTGAAGAAATAAAGGACAGTCACATTGCAGCGCTCTTACTAAGCGGCTTACCAAAAAGCTATGAAAATCTCATTACAGCTTTAGAAGCACGCTCAGAAGAAGAACTAACGCTGGAATACGAAAAACGAAACTCATCGACGAATGCCTGAGAAGAAAAGAAGTAACGCGAGCAGAAGAAACGACTGCCTTCAAAACGAATTTTAACACGAAATTCAAGCATTTAAATCAACGAAGATGCAATTATTGCAAACAAATAGGACACTTAGAAAAAGAGTGCAGATTCTTAAATAACCACAAAGAAAAAGATAAAAACGAAAGTAACTCATTTTTCAAGAATGAAAAGCAAACGAATAAAGGAAATTATGGAAATAAACAGAAAACGAAAGTTGCTGTAAACGAGGATACACATGAAGATGAAAACGAAAATAAGAATCATGAGAAGACTGAGAATTACACGTTCGAAGTCACCAGAGAAAGAAAATCTCAAAACTCAAACTGGTCAGTTGACTCAGGTGCTACTTGTCATATGACCGATAACATAAACTTTTTCACCAAATTGGATAGAAGCAAAACTGAGCAGATAACAATTGCTAACGGCACGCAGATGAAGTCCGAAGGTATAGAAGGATACTTATACTGTACAGACGACGAAGATAACGAAATAGAAGTGAGACTCGTAGATGTTCTGTACGTTCCTGACCTAGAAGGAGGATTGATATCCGTACGAAAAATTACAAAGAAAGGATTTACAGTTGAATTTGAAGAAGATATTTGCAGAATAAAGAAGAAAAATAAAACCATAGGAATTGCTAAAGCAGAAGGAAATTTATATACCGTAGTTGAATCGCAAAGAAAAACAGCCAAAATTGCAGCCGCAGAAAGAAGAGAAAATAGTATAGATCTTTGGCATAGAAGGCTAGGACATAGAAATTATGAAGCAATCAAGAGGCTAAAGAATGATGACCTGGCAACTGGAATAAGAATTGACGGAGAAGCCAAAAAGGAAAAAGAATGCGAATGCTGTATCAGAGGAAAAATGAATTGCCGTATCCCAAGCTAAACAACTATAGAGCAAAATCAGTTCTAGACTTGATACATTCAGATATTTGTGGACCAATTGGTACAACATCACTAGGAGGAAAGAAATACTTCATAACATTTATCGACGATCATTCGAGATACACAACGATCTACCTGCTAGCTACAAAAGATGAAGCTATCTCCAAGTTAAAACAATTTGTAACCATGACGAAGAACAAATTTGGAAAGAAGCCAAAAGTCTTAAGAACAGACAATGGAGGAGAATATACAAGCAAAGAGATTGAAGACTATCTAAAGGAAGAGGGAATCGAACATCAAACCTCCGTAGCATATTCACCGCAACAGAACGGTAGAGCAGAAAGAAAAAATCAATACTTAATGGAAATGACAAGATGCCTGCTACTCGATTCAGGACTCAAAAGAGAATTTTGGGGTGAAGCCGTAATGACAGCCACCTATCTACAGAACAGGCTACCATCAAGATCAGTTGAAAAAACACCGTATGAACTATGGAATAATAAGAAGCCGAACCTAAGCCATATCAGAGTTTTCGGCAGCACAGCTTACTGTCGAGTTCTAAAGCAGAAAAGAAGCAAACTAGACGAAAGAGCAGAAAAAGGAATTCTTGTTGGATATAGTGACCGTACTAAAGGATATAGAATTTACATGCCACATGCAAACAACGTCGTGATCAGAAGAAGCGTAATATTCGATGAAAACAAAAAAGAAGAAATGCCTTGTCAATTAAATGATCAGCATGAGGAAATAGAATGGCCTTTTAAAGAAAATAAATTGACAGAACCACGTCCAAATGATATTACAGAGGAAGTAACTGAAACAGAAGAAATTCCCCCATTACCGAGAAGATCCCACAGAACGACTAAAGGAATCCCACCAAACAGATTCTCATACATGGCTAAGAACGAAGAAATCAAAGTTCCTAAAGACTGGGAAGAACTTCAAACTTTTCCTACCAAAGAAAAGGAACTGTGGTTAAAAGCTACGAAAGAAGAAATGGAAGCACTGAAGAGGAGCAAAACATGGGAACTGGTTGATCTTCCAAAAGGAAAGAAAGCAATTGGAAACAAATGGACATTTAAAACAAAATCCGACGCTTCAGGAAATATTATCAGATATAAAGCTCGTTTAGTAGCTAAAGGATATTGCCAAAAATTTGGGCACGACTACGACGAAACGTTCGCTCCAGTCGTAAAGTATACAACAATAAGGACTATTTTTGGCAATAGCAGCTCAAAGGAAAATGCACATGAATCACTTCGATGTAAAAACAGCTTTTCTATATGGAGATCTGAAAGAAGATATATATATGAAGCAACCGGAAGGCTACATCTCTGCTTCAGAAGCAAATAAAGTCTGTAAACTGAATAAAAGTATCTACGGACTAAAACAGGCAGCCAGAAACTGGAATCACAAGATAGCTGAAATCCTGCGCAAACAAGGATACGTTCAAGGAAAGGCTGATCCATGTTCCTTCACACTAATCGAGAAAAACGCAAGAACTTACATAATCGTTTACGTTGATGACATATTAGTCGCGAGCGACAAGTGTGAATCAATTCAAGAAGTTGAACGAATTCTCAAAGAATATTTCGACATTCGTAATCATGGAGAAGTGTCTACATATCTAGGAATTGAAATCGAAAGAGAAAAAGACGGAAGCTTTAAACTTCATCAAGCTAACAAGATTAATAGTATGATCGAAAAATTCGACGGAGAGTCACCAAAGAAACTAAGCTATACACCCATGACTACGAATTTTACGAAGAACCAAAACAACCAGGATGACATTTTTCCCGATAATCGGAAGTATAGGGAAGCAGTGGGAGCACTTTTATATTTAGCAACAGTATCAAGACCTGACATAGCAAATTCTGTTGGAATACTTAGCAGAAAAGTAGAAAATCCATCAACATCGGACTGGAACGGTATCATAAAAATCATACGATATTTGAGAGCTACAATTAATTACAAATTACATCTAAAATCCAATGGTGCACCAGTCATCAAAGCTTACAGTGACGCTGATTGGGCAGGAGATACCTCTGACAGAAAATCCACATCCGGATATATATTTCAAATCGGAAACAGTACGGTATCATGGGGAAGCAAGAAACAAAATTGCGTCGCCCTATCTTTGACAGAAGCCGAATACATCACTCTAGCCTTAACATTGCAGGAGCTACAATGGATTAGACAACTGATGGGAGATTTAGGTTTCGCTCAACAGGAAGCTAACATCGTATTCGAGGACAATATATCATGCATAAATCTTTCCCGAAAAGAGAAAGGAAGCAGTTACACCAAACACATCGATGTGAAATATCACTACGTATGTGATCTACAAAATCAAGGGATTGTTAAATTAATACACTGCAACAGTAAAATGATGTATGCAAACATGTTCACGAAACCTTTGCCCAGACAACAGCTGGAATTTCTATTGAAAGGAATCGGGCTTACTTTGGACAGAACAGCTCATCGAGTGGGAGATTGTGGAGCAATTAATAACGGAGGCGATGCAGCTGTACAACTCCCCCCTCACATCCGCTAACTGTGATTGGACTTGATCCAAAAAACAAGGAGAAACATTCTCTCCTTGTATGACTCACTTCTCGCGTTATGCAATGGACAGTAAACAACGCTTGTAATCATCTCTAGATATTTTTTTCTTCATATACCTAATAAATATGTTATTTTGTGTTTGCTAATACAATGATCGTGTACCTTACCTCTGCAGCTTGGATTACACTTTATTAAGGTAAGAACTTTAATTCTGTTTTATTCATCTGCTCGTCTCGATTTAGCGAAGTTGTAACAGTAAACAGAAATGAACCACAAATACCTTCAACATATATATCTGTACACATATTACGAACTTTATATTAGGAGATAATATAATCAATATTACTTTAATAAATTATTAACATACATTATATATATATATATATATATATATATACACAAATATAATATTCAAATATAATTTAATAAATATAAACACATACATATATCTATATTTTTATATACATATGCATAAATCCACACGCAAACACAAATATATAAACGCATATGTGTGATGTGTGTACTTAATTCCCATTTAAGAGTATGCATGCTTTCCGCTTTATGTACATATCTGCATTTATACAATATTATATAAATGCAGATATGCATACTACATGGATATGTAGGTACAGTACAATTCTAGAAATCCACAAAGCTTGGAACCAGAGGTTATGCGGATTTTAGGATTTCAGGACAGAAAAGATAAATCATAATATTCAGACTAAAAGTGCAAAATAAATAAGGCATATTAGATACATTTACTTAAATTATTATATACATTATTACAATAACTTATTATATGCATTAAATTATTATTACATATATAAATTGAGAATATTATTCAGTGTATTATATATACACAGCATCGAGGTTTGCTGATTTCACCTCATGCAAAGATTTCCGGTTTCGGATTCCGGTGTTAGAATCACTGTTGATGTAATATTTCAACAGCTTTTTGTTATTTTCCCAAATATCATACACAATCGTATTGCAATTCCATACAATTCTGCATAAACCGAGGAGTAGCATCTGTCTCCAACTTTTGCAGAATTTGCATTTTTTGTATTACCAGGGTTCGTACACATTTCTGCATATGGAAATTAAGTACTTTTATGGACTTTTAAGGACCATTAGTAAAAAAATTAAGGACCTATGAGCAAACGGGAACTGAATAAATTCAATTGAAGATATTATCTATGTCTGAATTTCACTTTTGTAATACCATCCTAAAAATAAAATAGATCCCTAAGTAGTATGCATTATTACTAAACATGAATTAATTAACATAATTGTTAATAAGTTTGAGAATAAAATAAATTATGCAATTTATCAAGTAGCATTAAATATTTTACACTTATGATAGTCATATTTGAATGTTTATATCGATTTCCTTCTCTTTTAAACATCTTTTCTAACAATTAGTGTTTGTCTCAATATGCAAACCAATGCTCTCACTAGTTTCTGCGTGCTTCATCTCCTAACTTGTCAACCTCTCCATAATGTACCTATGAGGGTTTAAAGGCGTGTTCTGATGCTAACAAAATCAGTTATAGCTCACGGTGACGTAATTAAATAAGAACAGTCAGATTCAAACTAATAATGTGGACCAGTGGTCAAAGATTATACAGTTTAATTGTAATTTAATCTGGCTCAATAACTCTATCATATGAGGAAATACAAATGGAAAATTATAGTAAAGGTTGAAATCATACACAATTAGGTAATAACTGCACATATCTTTAAAGAATAATTTCCTTTACATACTCAGTTTCTTTCTTCAACACATTTCCTTTTCATTTTAGAATTTTTGGATTTAATTAAGGATTTCCGTTATTTTAAAAAACACTAAATGCATTTAGAATGTACAGAAAAAGCGGCTAATTTTATTCCTTTAGTAATATGAACATTCAGAAGCAATATGAAATATATATATATAGTAAAGGACGGTTACAGAGCTGATGTGGCAGAATTTCTAGAATTTAGTGACACACCAAACAACAAAATCTAGAAATGGCAAAACTTTTAGAATTTAGAGCAAGCATTGGAAGCAGAATTTAGGATCCCCAGAGATTACAGGTGGGAAAATGCCTAGTGCCAGCTATGTGTATGATGCATTAAGAAATATTAGATGAATCTTTTAAATTGTAAGTTTTCAATTTCTTTATTAATAAAAAAAATCCCTTTCTATAATGCCTGCCCATTTGATAAGATCACAAGCATTTTTGATATTTTCCATGCTTCTGTCTAGTGAAAAGTAGAGAAGATAAACATGTTAAGATTCTAGTATCAGAAGTAATACATTCAAATATTATATTTTCATTTTCTTCCAGATGTTCTCCCAAAATTAAGAAATTCATTGCAAACTTTCTGTAAAATACATCCACTACGTGCTGATAGAATGGAGACATTTTTCATTTTATCACATATTTCTCGAATCTTCTAGAATCATGGGTCTATAAATCTTGCCTTCAAATCCTTCTGAACTTTCTAAGCTGCAATGTCTAAAATCCTAAAGAAAAATTATCCCTACCTTTTCTGTCACAGAAAAAAAACAGAAATATTTTAGGAAAAAAGTAGGAGGGAAAAAGTATAAAATTAATTTTATAGAGAAAACTGATGCACATTCTGAGAATTTTGAATATTCTGAGACGATTACATTGGAAAACCTCTTACTATGAAAACATTAAAAAAAAGACATTTTTAATTAATTACATAGCTAATTTTGCTTTTGCTAAGAGCGGTTTCATAAATTGTGCTTTATAGCATTATACCTTGTTTATTTTTCAGATTGAAAATATTGTATAAGTTGCCAAAATGAAACTTTATAATATATGGGACAGTGAAAAATAAAAATATTTTATTTTATTGTGTTTTTTTAAATATAATTTCAGGCTCTAGTGTAGAATTGGGTGCCCCTTCAATTAGCAACAAATTTTTGTAAAATTTCGGCAATGAAATCTTATTTCTGGTTACTATGATAGTGTAACTTTGCTTTAGTTTCCTGATTTTTTTAAAATAAAAATAGATTGATGTGTACATGGACAAATTTAAACAGTGTGCAATATCTAGTTTGTGCAATTCTGGGATGTTTTTTTAAGTGAAAACAGATCGATGTGTACATGGGCACAGAGTTTATGCAATTCTTTGACTTTTTATTTTTGTTTTGTGTCACAGCCATCTTGAAATGATGTCTTCCTGGTGTCGATCTTGGCGTCAAAAAGAATCGCCAAAAAACAAGGGGCACCCAATTGTAAACTTTTACCTAATTTCAATATATTACCATTATTTTAATAAAATTTATCAATGTTACGATGTTTAAAAAAAAACATCGAAAAATTCTCAGATTTTAGAATTATAAAGTTTCTATAGAAACTAATATTATTCACATTCCCAAAAGCAAAAAAAAAATCTTTAAGAGCTCTTTACTAGAAAAAATGAATTTCGAAATGCTTATGTTTAACTTTTTGCTTAGAAACTCGAGTATCCCATCATTTATATTAGAAATAGAAATAAATTATAACTCATGAACCTATTCAAAAGATTACCATATATACGGCAGTGAATCGCCAAAAATATTCCTCAAAATACTAATTCACAGTTAAAATGACCGTCGTAAAAACAGACAGAAATTTCAGACGATTAAAATTAAGGACCCTCTGTTGATTTTGGCCAAATTTAAGGACTTTTAAAGACCAAAAATCAATTCCGAAAAATCTAAGGACTTTAAGGACTCTTTAAGGACCGTACGAACCCTGATTACCGTCAATGCCACGTGTTTATGTTTTTCAATATTGAAAGCAGTAAAATCATGAGTGCATTTCTAATCTGTATTTGTATTAAAAAGGGCTGAAATTTAAAATATTCTTAATTTATCCACAAAATATCCGGACAAAAAAAAGGCAGCACTAAATAATCTCATAAAATAACAAAGCTCAGAAAATACAACAATGTGAATCGTGAACTTGATAGAAGAGTTGAGTGAAATGTCTGCTTTCTTACCTCGATGTAGGTTAGAGGAGAGGGGGAAAACTTTTATCATGATGTCAATAATTTGGTATTTCCGTTATGACTCATTATTATTTGGTAGTTATGACGTCATTATTTGGTTAGTACTTTTCCTTCCATATTTCGTACTCAATGTTGCGGTTTCCGGAATAAACTGAATGTTTTTATTTTGAGAGGCAACACGGATTTTCGGTATTTGACTGTATATGTTTCCATAAACAAACATAAATTCCCACATACTTGTGTACAGGTACAAGTAGTTTTTTCTTACATTCTTCAGTTCATTCTTAACATTTCTGTCTTTATTCCCCTTCATGCTGAAGTGACCTTCACACACAGAAGTTTATTGTGATGGTACTGTTGTTCAAACAAATCACAAGAACATAAATATAAATTTTTGTGTCAAAGAAACAAAAATAGCTTTACAATTTCAGTCTGAAATCTAGAAATCTTAAATATGCTAAAACTAGTCAATCAGTTTGAAAGCTTTTGCCTTTGTAGAAGAGAGGAATCTCTTCATTGTGTTTCTCCCTGGGGCTCATCTCTAGCCATTAGATTTCAGATGTACTGGTGGCACATTTTAAAAGGTACTTTCATATCAATGTCTTGATTTCAAGGTCAAATAATTTTGAAGTAAGATGTTCAGAATGGATTAAAGTAGCACTTGTGCAATGTCACTGTCTACTGAGCTCCAAGAATACAAACAGGATGTAAAAGCTCTCAAATAATGTACAAATTATTGTTCTAACAAATGTTCTCCATCTGAAATTCTGAACCCTGATGTTTTACCTGATGGAATGCTTTTGCCACTCATTAGACACATATTTCAGCAACTAAGCTCAAGGACAAATTCCTGGGGGCATACCTTGGCCAGTTAGCTATAAAACAGTTTTGAAAATAGAACATAATGACTGAGGTGTTAATGAAACCAACGAATAGCTGCCAAATTTTTTATAGAAAAGGGTAAAACAGTTAATTCAACTGTGTCAGTATACAATTCGCTTGACCTGAGAATGAAGTTTTTTTTAGTAACTCCACGTAAAGATACTCACTAATATATCATAGAATTCAAATTCTACCATATAAAATATGCTGCCATGGTTGATGTGAAAGCTGCTACAAAGAACAAACTGGTTTAGACAATAGAGGAAATATAAAAATTCACATGCGATGACGATTTCAAACACCTGAAATTATCTGAAAATTTCTCTTGTCTTTGTCTCTTTCTCTTAAATTATGTAGCATATAAAATATAGAATAATATAATACAGTATTGAAGACAACAACTAACTACCCTGTAACTTTTTGCCCTGCAGTATACTATATAAACAATTTTGCGTTCAATTTGAAACACTCTTTGCGCTAAGAAATTACCTTAATTTTGATACCTGAATGAACACATTCCCATAGTGAGGCTGGGAACTTAGTATACAAGGACAAATGGAATTTATGTTTTGAATTACAAGTTTGCATACTAAATAATTTGACATTTTTAATGACTTAAATTCCTTCTATTATTAATACCTGAAATATATCACTTAGTATTTTTCAATAAATAGTATAAAATGGTACGTGATTAAATAATCCTTTTTACAACCCTAACTTTTAAAACTATATTTTTTTAAAAAACAGTTTTGGAGCTTCTGTTTTATTATGCATATACTTTGGAAAAGAACTGAATTTAAATTAGGAACACTTATGTAATTGGACATTGCATTAATAAAAGTCTACAATAAAATAAAATTATTTCTAATTAAACCAGATATATTCTAATTTGCTGAAAGTTTCCTCCTTAAATTGTACGTTATCAAGCAGATTTTTAACAATTATATAAAATTAAAATTTCATTACACCTATAAAGCCTAATTTTAACAGTTCCACTGAACTTCATTTCCATAGCATTTATTTTAATTATTCCTTGTATGGAAGAAAGTTCAAAGATATAGCTATATTTGATAATATATACAAAAAAAAAAAAAAAAAAAAAAAAAAAATTAAAATTATAAGATTTAACAGTGGGGGGGGGAAAGACAGAGATGAAGACTAGTTAAATTTTAAATTGTCTATGAAATAATCAAATAGTTGAAATAATTTTGTGACATAATATTAATATAAAATATCATAGAAATAATTATTGTAAGCATTCAGTAAAGACACATAATCTTGTAGTGTAATTTAAAATTCAAACAAAATTTTGTAAAAATAAAATTAACATATAATATAAAGAATGATATTTTCTTCAACGGAAGTTTACACATTTCCTTCTGCGTAATGCCCAGCAGTCTCAATCCGGAACAAATGTAATATGAAATTTTCCCTCAATGACGAAAAGAATCTTGAAGTCTGGTAACTAACCCATACATTTTCCTTTCTTTTGTGACACAGATGCACCCTCTGAGAATCCATTAAACTACACACAAAGATCTTTGTTGCAAATAAGAGGTGATTTCTTAAAGGGAGGAAAGCATTTGGTTCAAGATACCTCATCCTTTCAAGGCTTTCACAGCTGCCAAAGCCCCATCCTCAAAATGTTAATAATTTTACACAATCAAATTACACAGCATTAAAGTCATGGATTAGACCTTTCTCTCTAAATATGTATTTCCCTTTAAAATACATATTTCTAATAATAATCATTTCTATCCATAAAAATGTACCATTAAAATGAATAACAAAAAATACTGAAAAATTAACTTAATCCCTGAACATAAAAATAATCTAAAACTTTTTGTCAGAAAGATGCACATTGAAAGAAAATGCCATCTGTATTTTTGTGCAAAGACTGAAAAGACGAGGAAGCAGAATTGGAAGTGCAAAATTTTCAATTCTAAATTTTATACAAGTGAAAACTTATTAATGATATGGATTGCAGTTGGTATCTGCTATGGTAGAGAATTCCCATGCATTGTGTTTCTTTGACATTTTTCATCAACATCAGAAGAAGAATCTTCAGTGTCGACATTTTTCATTTCAATTTCTGTCACAAAACCTTCATCACCAGACCTTCGCATATAATAACATCACATCATTATACAATAAGAGATAATTCAGTAAGGTATGGCTGAAACTATTGGCATAGCAACAAAATACATGACATTATGCTATTATCAAACATGTGATCCATGAAGGGCAAAGAAATGCATGCTGCTACACTTAAAATTCTAATGTTTATATTAAGAAATCTGTAGAAAACAGGATAATTAATATTGCATGATCGTTCTTGTTTTAAAATAAGGTGATGGGATGAAGTTTCAAAAAAGTGTGAAAGTTTGGTTTTTCAGAGTAAGAATTTAAAACTATTAAAGACATAATTATTTTAAAAGATCTCAAAATCAGCAAACTATTTTTCTAATACATTCAATAATGCAACAACTGGAAACTTTGAAGTCATTAGTTCAATCACTTAACAATTAATCTGTAAAAAATTACTTCAATATTAATTTCAAGATGCATACAAACACCCTTCTACGAATCTATGTGCCCATCTCATAGCTCTGGACCTATCCATCTCTGGCCAATACATAAACTCTTCTTTATCCTTATAGATTGTACTGGCTATAAAATCTCCTATGGATCAAAAAACCTTTCTGTTTTGTGAAATAGCTTTTCTATTCCAACTACATTCTCCATGGATATAAATCTTTTTTAGGATTATGTGTTTGCAAATAATAAAAGAATTAAAATAACATACTGGAACCAAATCTAAATTAACATGCATTTATGAGATTTGGAAGAAGTCAAAGGTTTCAATGTTACTCACTTTAAAAAAATTTTATTACTGATTTTACAGGTTTTTAAGGTAAGTATATAATTTATTATAGCAAAGCTTTTGAAGGAGCTATCGATCTAAGCAAAGATTTCGTAAAAAACTTTCAAAAGAAATTGGCATGATCCCCCTTCAACAACCAGGAATGGATACTGGGGCAAATTCATTACAAATGTTTATTAGTCTTACCCATTCAACCAAGAATTAATTTTCTGTTTTGGACATTTGCAGTAATGACAGATGAAGTTAAAATTCAATAAAACAGCAGCCAAAAGTTTATAAAGTTCTTCCAAAGCAATTAAAATATATACATCTATGAAGGATTATGCAGATGAAATAATTTTAGACATTTTTATGCTTGAAAATATTATTGTAAGAAATCTGTTACATCAAACTGTAAAAGCTGGAGGCTTACAAGCAGGAATAACTGTGAAAGTTGGAAGCACAGTCATATTTATATTCAGCTCACAAGCTGGAATCTTATTTTAATGTTACCTAATTTCACTTGATGATATTTATGAAATTTATAAATTCTATAAGAAACTTTTCTCAAAATTAAATTAAAATACCTGACACCTTTAGATAGAGCGGATGCAACCAATTCAATTTTAATTTTAAAAAATCATTTTCACATATACACAAATAACATTACACAAAATAACTTAAGCACTTACTTTATTAGCTCCTCAAGAACCCCAATGTCTGTCAAAAGACCAGTCATTTCTTTGGTATAGTAATCAGGAAGAATTCTTTCTTTGAGACTCTGAAGTAACCAAAATGTCATATCTTCATTATCTGTTACAAGGAGCATTATCCCAGCAATGAAATTCAAGCCCTACAAATAAAATAATTCATAAATTATTTAATTTTAGAAAGATAATGATACATACAATAAAATTCATGACTGTTATATTTTGTCAAATACAAGAATGTTATTACATTAAATTCAGAATATTTTGAAATGTACTTACAATGTACAGCTATACTATCACCTTTTTAAAGGTGGACATAACTTTACAGTTTCCAAAAATTGTAAGAAAAGTTTCAAACATTTGTATTAAATGACACCACTAACTTCAGTTGAGTTCAGATATGTTTGCTTTCTTTTTGCAAACATACTTTCAGTTTTCATCGATTTGTTTCAAGGTTAGTACCAGTCTGGTGTTTTTAACCCTCTGCATTCTCAGCAATTTTTAATATGCAACAACTCAGAGATAACTTTTACTACTAGTCATTATCTTACACGTATAAAAATATAAAATTATTTCTAGATACTACTGCGCTGAATTGCTGACAAAATAGCTACCAATTTATATGACAATATCACTGCTGTAGTGACAATGGAGTGCAAAGTGTTTCATTTGGTGTTCTATATATTCATTGTATTTTTTATGGGTCTCTAGGATTTACTAAAATAGAAGCTTTTGGCTATCCTCTGAATCCTAACAAAAAACTGAAAATGTTCTTATTTCCATACAATGAAATTATCATTCCAGAGAACACACTGTGAAAGAGCAACAATGGAATTTCAGAGCAGGAGATTCATTTAAAGAAAACAGGATCATATTTACAACAACCATGTAAGTTATTTACAGCCATTAAGAATTATATATTAACTCTTCTTTCCAAATGATGCTCTTTATGTTTAATATATCTTTTGCCTTAAAAGTATGATACACAGTAGCATTCATTCAGGAATTTAGGCTTTCCACTATATTTTATAGAAACAGATTGAATTAATAAAATGGATATAGAGATACAAGCTTAAAAAATTAAAAATGAAAAGTACCTGGCAATATCCAATAGATGGATTATGATGAGCAAATGCCAGTAATACATTTTTTAAAGATTCCCTTTTTGAATCATCAGATGTTCCTTTAAAGTAAATATTATCTGGAAATGTACGTGGAATATCTACAAAGAAAACGGAATTTTAATTCAGAACTTTTTTAATAATATAGTTTTATTGTTTGAAATGTAATTATAAAATACTAAACTCTCTAAATTAAGAAATCTTACATAATACATGCCTCTCAAGCTATTTGAATAATACATTAATGCTGAACATATACAAAATTTGTTAAATATTTTTAACTAACTCAAATTTCATGCTAAATAACTCAGTTTTGTGAATAACAAACTAAAATGCCTAAAATAATAGATTAATCTTTCTCAGTACATTTCCAAATTTTACTAGAACACTTTCTGTAGTATAATATATTGCCATTAAAATAAGACCATTTATATTATAAAAAATAGCACACATATTAATAGGAAATAAACTACTCTTAATCCATTTGTACTTATTTTACATAATAAATTATTGGAACTCTTCAATCAAAAATTCAATGCCTTTGGATATTCATCAGTACTTAGATATTACTTTCAACTTCATTTATAAACTTGCAGAATTTTTAAATGACTTTACAGGTAGAAACAGCATAAATTACAAGTATTTTAAAAATTGGTTCTTCGTTTACTGTTTCTTTTGCATTTCAGTACCATCAACAATTAATAAGTACTTACCAAGACTTATTGTTTCAATAATTTCTTGCTTCATTGGGCCTCTCAAAATAGTTGTGTAAAGATCTGGTTGCTGTTCTTTCATTTCCTTAGCACCACTAATTATCAACCATATCTGAAAGAATTTATTCCATAATTATGCATGAAACATTAGCTTGTAAAAATTATTTCAAAACTGTGAATCAACTATAACCTAAGCCCCACTAATTGCCTAATAAAGCAATTCAGTTTTTTTTTAATGCAAAAATAATTTGTCATTAGATTACTAGCTTACTAAATATTCATTTCTATCTGGGATTTTAAATTAGCATAAGCTTATTAGAAATCAGAGATTCACTTATCAGGAATCTAAGATAATTAACTAAGGGTGCCAGTTTAAGAGCCCCACATCCCTTGCCAATTGTGGTGAGTCCTGTCATGCATAAATGCATGAATATCAATAAAACAAGGTCAAACATTTTGCTAAAACATTTCAATATATTATTTTTTTAAATTTTAGTTCAACATAACTGACATACACTGATTACAATATGACAAAATACTGAACCAAAGTTGTATCTCAACTTTCCTTATTAACTGCCTATATGCAAATTTAATACATTAGAAAGTCCGTAATCTGGACGTCCATTATCTGGAATGATCTATAATCCGTAGATCAAAGCCACACACATTTTTTTTTTTTTTTTTTGTATGCTTAACGCATGCACATTGGGAGGATGCGTCACCAGATACGTTAAAAAATGCTTGGCATAATTTATGGCCAGTTACCATATTGCATGGTGAGGATGATGAAAATGATCACCGTGAATTTGAAGGTTTTCGGATATTGCAAACTAAAGGTAAAATTTTCCAGTTACTGGATTTCGTAAAGAAATGTGGAGAAGCTGTATTAAATGGACATGATATAACAGAAGTTTTTCATTGCGACGACAATGCCTCAATCATCAATCAATCAACGGACGGTGAAATATGTAGTATGGTTCTAGATCCAGAAAATACCACTGCCGATAGTGAAGAAAGTTACAGACAGGTTATTGAAAACAAAAAAATTTTGATTGACAAGTTAGTCGCTATTCTCGACGCAGCAATTACAGGACTTGAACAGTGGAACTTTGTAACTGAACAAGAAATGCCTGTTCATAGAAGAGAGAATTAAAAAGAAAGTATTAGCACAAAAAACGAAGCAACTTAAACAACTTACATTGAAAGAAATGTTTAATAAAGTAAACAAATAAATATTAAGAGTATTTTTTTTTTTTTTTTTTTTTTTTTTTTTTTGTAAATTTTAATACCCTTTAGATCATAATTGCTCTTTATTTCATAAATTACGGTTTCATATTTTTAATTGTATAATTTCTGCATGCCATCTGACAAGATTTAAATTGATGATTTATAATCCATAAAAACCCCTAATCCAAAATCACTGAAGTCCCGAAGAGTCCGAATTACGGACTTTGTACTGTAATTAAGAAATCATTTAGTGGTTTGTTCTTTGCCAGATGCAATGATACAACAGCAATTCTCCAGATATGATTCTTTTCTGCTACTACGAAATCCCCGAAAATGTAATGGCCAATGCCACTGTCAAAGTAAAAAACTTCTAAACTTTTGGAGTCTTTTTCACAGAAAGAGTTCATGAGCATGTTAATACATTTGTTACATCTATAAACAAATATTCCTAACTTTAAAAATATTTTTACAATACCTTTCCTTCATTTTCTTAGCAATTCCTGCCTTCTAAAGAGCAATAATTTAATGTTACTATGTACGTGAACTTTTACATTCATCAACTGAATACTTTCAGCTGATGTAATTTCTGCCTGCACAAAGATTTTGTTGAAGGTTGATTGTATCCATGTGTCAGACAATACTTGTCTACTTGTGGTTTATGGATAAAAAATAAACGTAATTTTTTTTATGTCTGCCAATGTGTCTATGAATGAACAATATAATGTTTAAAAAATAAAACAAATGATTATAATGAAGCAAATATAATTCTTACTTACTAAATTTCACAAAATTTTTCAGCCTTAAAGAACAGAGAAAAAATACGAAATAATGATGGAGAGTTTGTAAATGTTACTTGACTTACTGAAGAAATTTATTGAGAAAACAGATGAAACAAGTTAATTAGTTTCAAATTCAGCCATGTAAAATAAATGATAAAAATAAAACATTAATTACTTAAACAAATCTAAGAAGCAGAAGAAAAAATAAATAATCAGAAACGAAATAGCACACAACTCTAAAAATCAAGGAATTTGGCTAGAATTTGTAGAAACAACTTTAGAATTCATTCAGATATTTATAATGAGAACCTGACATTTCCCTTAGATAAAGAAAAAAAATGTTGTCATAGTATTTAGCACTATTGCCAGTGTTCAGATGATGAAAAACGATGTGTTATTAATTTGCATGCTATTATCAGCTTTCAAGTAGTGAAAAATGAAATGGTATTAGCATACATGCCCATAGGAAAAAAAAAAAAAAAAAAAACTGCCTACAACTGCTATTATAAATTATTCAATTGTAATTGTTGCATTTTCTTAGTGAATATAATGAACAACAGAGTCTGTTGAAGCTTTTCTGTACTCGCAAACATTTTCAAAACTATGTAGATCACTACATGAAAGAAGGAGGAACTATTTCTAAATACCAGAGCTCAAAATTAATGGATCAAATATGACAAGATCAAACTGAGAAAAAATTTAAAAAAACAGAGGTTAGCTTTAGAAGTTATTTTCAGTCCTTCAATTTCTAGGAGTTTCCCTGAAACTACTAGAAACAGAATTGAACAGAATTTTCTTTGAAAAGTCAATCAAGAAAAGCTTTATTATTTGGTCCAGCAGAAGAGACTTCCCAGAACGCATTTAATGGCCAAATATGGTGCTCTGTTAAACAAGCAACAGAATGTGGGACTACTTGCATACCTTAAAAAGCATATTCAAAAAATAATAATTAATTTCCAAAGAAATTATCTCTGCTATTAAAAAAATGTGTATTCAGAAACAAATATAATTTAGCTCAGGACTTCATAACAAATGTTTGGTTATCAAGAACAGTTAAGTGTGATTTTAAAATTGGTAGATATTATTTCTGTATCAGTTGTCACCGAAAAATAAATTTTGGATTTAATGAAATTGACTATATCATGGGAAAATTTCATGTATCATATGTTCTCATAACACTTCTTACTGTTTGCCATTAGCACTCATCTGATAATAACACTATGGAATGGAAAAAAACTGAGGAACATGGACTAAAAAAAATTTGACTAGTAACATATACCTGAAGTTGAAGCTATTTTGTGAAACCAGATGGAAGGAAAGAACCAGAAGTGTTCAAGCTGTTAAAGATGAGCTCAGTAATGACGTATGTCTTAGAACAGTTGAAAGAAAATTTTAAAGAGTACCTCCTCTGTGTGAATGAAACATGAAGCCAGTTAAAAGATATTGCAGCTTTAAATTTTCTTTGTGCCTGGCATAATATTGTTATTCATGTTAAAAGTATTAATAAAGCTAATAAAAAGTTATTTTCAATGGCAGTGGGAAAGCATACAAAAAGGTAATGCAGCAGAACTTGGAAACATAATGCTGTATGATATTGCAGAGTTCTGAGTCAATAAATTTTAAAATGTTAAGGAAAAAGTCACAAGAAAAGGTTATTATTCAAATCAGTAATACCAGGCATAAAACTGTAAAAAGGCAGCTTTCAAATGAAAGCAGGAATAAGGCCTTTTAGAGAAAGAAAATTAATTTTGAGTAAATTTTAAGTGTTGTAAAAGACACTGCTCTTATGGCATTGAAAAAAATTAAACAATTAAGCTATTACCATGATACAATGAGTATTATATATTACACCATGTATCTGACAAAAAAAAAAAAAAAAAAAAGATGATTTGAACAACAGCTATAAGAAGTTTGCAGGCGCTTTTATGGACCTGAAATAAAATTCACGAGATCTGAATGTAACAGATCTTGCATATGGATTAGAGCTGCTATTCCCTACATTAGCTTAAATTGCCAATAGTTTTGTAACAATAACCTCTATAGATTTATAAAACAAATATTTACTCGTATAAATAATAATTTATGAAATTAATTTTCTCAATGGTGTCAGTTGCAATACGACCTTTTAAGAAATTATTTTTGATTATCCACACCTTCATGAAAAGTATCCACAAGGCAATGCGCCATGTCACCAAAATAACACCCATGACATTACTTTGCCTGATAAATGGAAATACTCTCTAGAGTGAGAAACCCTGCAGATAAATTAACATGCAGTGAAACATAATATTTGATGTCATGATTAAATATTAGCCTCACCAAAAGTTTAAAGCACAAATTGATAGGGAGATTTTGAAATGCTTGAGCACTCATGTTCATGCAACTGATTCAGTAAGAGAAACTTCATTAAATGAGCAATCTGGAAAAACTGCTAACAGTCATAGCCTGAATGACAGATTTATCACCAAGCTGTAAAAAAAAGTTACTGTGAAGAAGATCATCTTTCTGTATTGGTGATTCAAGAACCAGATAAGAATATTTCAATAACACATCATTCAGAGCTTTACAATTTAACACTATTTCTTGACGGAAGAGGTATTTTAGGTGTCAGAGGATGTTTAGAACAAGCACAATGAATAGATGACAAAAAACTAACCAAATTCACAGAACTAGAGATATTTAGTGAACACACAAAATCATTTCTTTCAGAAGCTATGCCAACATTGTTCATGGTTAAGAATAAATTCTAGATATCTAGAAGATAATACCTGTCTGTAATAATATAATAAGTTGCATATAAAGTGCCATTTACTAGCATTATCTCTAAGGAATACAGGAAAGTAATACTATGTGAAGAAGTAAACTATTTGATATGTGAAGAAGTAAACTATTTGATATAATACACTGGTTATATACAGACAGGTAGTGAAAAAATTATTGCTACTTGCCTCATCTGTACGCAATTTGCTGTGAAATCCGCCACACAACTAATAAGGCAACTGATCATGTCAACAAGGCAACCCAGCTTGAGTCATTGAAAATTCCTCTTTCATAGTGGTAGGAAGTGATTTCCCCACAACAATAACCATTAAAGCTGAGACAGATATGTTAAAGAAGGTATACATTGTTTTATTTTCATGTGCAGTGCACACTGAAGCGGTGTCGGACAAGCCAACAAAAAGATTTATTCTATCTTCAATGTTCCCTGTCTAGAAAAGGAAGTAATCTACTCAATGCAAATATGTGGAACATTATATAACTGTTTCAAGTGGACTTGCATGTATACATGCATCTGTTTACTTAGTAACTATTAAACATACATAACAGTCAAATATATGTATGTATATTTTTTTTGTACATTTAATTTATTATTATATTTATGTAACATATTAGCTGATTTTATAATTACTAGTATTTTGGAGTCTGTATCACACACATATATATATGCAGGGTGACCTACTTGAAAGAGGCCTCAAGTGAAAAATGATAAAAATCTTATAATAAAAGGGAATCAAACCAAATTTTTACATGACACCTTTTATGTTTGAAAAATGAAAGTTCATTAGAAGAGGTGGTAGAATTGATCTCCCCCTACCAGTACACAGAGTTCAACATGGCGCTGCACGTTTGCGTATGTTGCCGCCAGAGTACTGAACATCACTGCTTGGATTTCATGACTGACATTCTGACACAAATCGTCAATGTGTGTGGTATGTGCTTGTATGCATTACCTTTAATGTCACCCTACAGAAAAAAACTCAAGGGGGATGACATACTCTGAGTATCGTTCATTAAGGGAAAATCAACAAAACTGATGATTACTCAAAAAGTTACATGTAGAATTCAATGAAACTGACCCACAGTATACAACACATAGTAAGGTATAAAATAATGTGAAAAGAAACTAACAGACAATTATGATGTTATAAAAATCAGCATATGCATAAAATGAACAAATCCGAACTATCACTTATTAGGTATAGAAAAATTACCTTCAACCTTCCCTAGAAGCAATACAACACATACAGCTTTGTGCAATGCTGTCAATTATACAGTCTATCAGTTCCACTGGAAGTGAGATCCACTGCTCTTACAAAGCATGACAAGGGTCTGAAGAGGAAGACAGAGCAGATATATGTCTTCCTAAAGCATTCCAAACATGCTCCATATTATCACCTATTACCTCGGCATAAGGGCACGCACGCATAAACATCAAGGATATGATCTCTATAGACCTGAGCATTCATGGTTCCACAAGGAAAGACATCGAGGTCTCTGCATCCACCCGAAGTGATATCACTCCAAATACAGACACTGGCTCCTCCGTATGCCTCTTTTTTACGGACATTTGATGGATGGTAATGGGTTCCAGGTTCTTTGTAAATCAAATAACGCCTACTATCACTTTGAAGGCTAAACCTGGACTCGTCCATAAAGAGAACAGTCCTCCATTGATCGGCTGTCCAGTGGACACATTGACATGCCCACCTCAAACGTTTATTTTTCTACGATGTGATGCGAGTGGAACACAAATGGGTCGTCATCTGACATACAGACCTCCTTTATGAAGCCTTCTATGCATGGTTGATGTTGACAACAATCTTCCAGTGGCTGCAGCAAGAGAGAATCCGAGTTGAGGTTCTATTCCTTCATGCACGAAACAACAAACATCAATTATCATTGCTCATTATAGTGGTTGGCTCAACCTCCTGGATGCCAAATCTGTAGTTGAAAATTGTTGCCCAAGTCTATGAACCACGGAAGAATTCCCATTTAACCATCTGACAATTTATGTATGACTTTGTCCTGCCTCTAGTCTCCCAATAGTTCTCCATCGCAGTTCTTCATGCAAATGATGCCTGCAGATCATTGATACAAATTGGCAATCCCAGATTTCTTATCTCAGGTTTACAGAGAAATCTACAGGCTTCCTCAGAAACATGCAATTTTATGCTCCTCGTAGATGGTGCATTTTGACTGCAGCACCACTAATTTGCATACTGCAGTTTTATTCAGCAATTCTTATTTGACAACATATTCAAATTTTATATGGATTGGCTTATTTTAAGCAAGTTATTGCTGTTTTTGTGATTTTTTTTTTTTTTTTTTTTTTTTTTTTTTTTTAAATTTTTGGAAACCAGTGTACTTATTAGATCTTTCATCTCATAAAAAAAACTTTTTAAAAAGCAATAGATCGTTTATAGTGTTTTGCAATCTATAATACGGCAATGGTAATTTAGATGCTGGCAAATATAAATTTCATCTTGAAAACAGGTGATCTAAACTAAAAATATGGATAAATAAAGTGCAGTGTTATATATGCCTTTTTATGGTATGTTATTGATAAGACCTTTGTCAACAACAAATTATAAGTTATCCAGTTGTTACTGAAGTAAGAAATATCATACAAATAGAGATTTGCATGGGGTGCTGGAACTTGTTAATTCCCACACAGTTTAAGGCACGGACATTTTCTTGGTACAATTCATTACAAGATGGAGAAAAGCAATCAATGCAACTTAAGCAGCTAAATAAAGAACAGAGAGAGAGAGAAAGGAATCACCACAAGATCCTGCCTTCTAAACAAACTTGAACACTAAAACACTTGAACAAATCCTGCCTTAAACAAACAGTGACAATTATATAAAACCTTGTGCTCTTGCTAAGAATTAGCTGAAAAATTCAAAACAGAAATTAAATTTTAGGTTAGAGTAAAGAGAATACCCCTTGTATTATCGTAAAGTAGTTGTTTCATTTATCGTCAAGTGGTGGTTTATTTATGGTAACCTGAGTAGTTGAATGTTACGGAAACATTATTATGATGTAATTGGTTGCATGATTGCAGTCAATTTGAATCATGGGAAAGGATATGGAAAATGTGCGAAGGATTTTCGATAAGTACGTTGTTATTTTGTGGTTTACACGGTAAAATGGCTGGATGTGGTAAGATTAATTCGAAGTTCTGTACAATTTAGAATGAAAGGGAAAAAAAGCATTAATTGACTGGTGCGTAAATGAAGGTTTACTTAGTAGCTATTATTAAGAGTCCTGTTTGTAGGAAGGAAATGTGTATGGTTGAACGATATCGGCCCTACAGAGGATATTTTTGACTCTTATGTTTGTGAATTTATGTGGCGATGCCAGTATACAGATTTTAGTTTAGGTAATTTTAAGAAGTTTTTGGATGCTGTTAAGGAATTTTGTTTGGCTGAAGATGTGTTAATTCATAAATAAGGTAAGTGGATACTTCCTTTGTGTAGTGCAAAGATGAATTTCCTTTTTTATGTTATTGTATTGTTTGATTTAAAATGTAGTTTATTGAGATTATATATTTTTTTGTTGGCTGCTCCTTTGAATTTTTAACTGAAAATAGGTTGATGTGTACATGGATAAAAATAAGGGAATGTGCCATGCCAAGTTTGTGCAATTCTGTGATTTTTTTTAAGTAGATCGATGTGTACATGGATGCCAAGTTTGTGCAGTTCTTAGTCTTGTTATTTTGGCTTTGTGTAATTGCAATTTTAGGCACAAAAGTCGCCGCTACACAAGCCAAAATAACAAGTCGCAGAATTGCACAAACTCAGTATCCATGTACCACCAAAAATCACCAATTTTTGCCAAGGGGTACCTGTAAATATACTTTGGCTCTACTCTTAAGTGCGCCCTAATTTCACCAAATGTGGTGATATGTGTTCTGCGCTGGTTTTTGGCACGACTGCGTGTTGTAAGGCAACCCAGTCGACGTTGAAAAATCTTTTGCTGGAGTGTTTTAATTGCTCGTTGGTTCGTGTTTTAAAATGGCCTATGTTGGAATTACAGACGTGGTGGCAAGATTTCAGTCACGGATTTTAGATTGTGTGGAAAGTAAATTTAGTATTAAAAAGTACGATGTTGGAGTTGTTAGCGAGTCTTTTGTTAACGGGTGTGTTTATGAGGATTGAAGTGTATTTTTGGAATTTCTGTGGGACTTTTAAAACGGAGTCCGAAACGCGGAGCTGCTATGATGAAGAAGGACGGACTCGGATGAAGAAGGACATTTCTGATAGTTCTTGTGTGAATTTGCAGTAAAATGGTTGCTGGTAAAGGCTTCCAGCAGAGTTTAAGATTTGGATTGTGGTTTTGGTGTATTAAGTTAACTTTGGAGGAAGTTTTTATTGTTACTTTTGAAATTTTGAATCTCGGAAAGACATGTGATATAGCAAAATTGTGGCACTTTTGCTCAGAAACGTTGTGTGACTGGAGAAATTTTATTCAGGAATGTATTATGGTAAGTACATTTTATTTTACTGTTTTTATTTCGTAGAATGTTATGTTCATTGGTTTTTTACTATGAATTTCTGTTGTGATTGTTGTTTTTTGAATTGTTTGTAACTTAGTTTAGTTTATTTGGTTGATTTGTGCACAATGCCTAGATTGTGCAATTCGTAGATGTTTTAAACAGGATGCTGTGTACATGGTATTCTTTGAAATTTATTGTTATGTTAATATATTAAAGCGAGGTATGCGTAGTTCGTAGATTCCTTCCCTGCCTAGAATGTGCAATTCATACATGTTTTTTAAGTTAAAAAATATTGCTGTGTGCATGGTGTTTTGTCAATTTTTTTTTTAAGAAACTTTACGTTTTTGCTATCTAAATTTTTTGTTTTTGTTTCGGATTTTTAGCTTAAATTGTGTCTTCAAAATGTGATTTTTGCATGTGCGAAAACCACGTTTTGGGAGATATTTTAGGCTTAAAATTCAAAATGTAGACAAAATATTTAGATAGTAATTATGGTGGGATGGAGTTTCTTGCCAAAAATGTTTGGCGAGAAATTTGGCGACCTAGGGCGCATATAAGAGCAGTTCCTATACTTTTACCAAATTTTATCTATTGCATGATTTTTAATTCCTGTACAGTGTTGTTCATTGTACATTTATAAAAAATATTCAGTAAAATTATTACATTTCATTCATTAATAATGAGATTATTTAAATTATTGACTATGCATAGCTAAACAGAACTTAAATTATAAGTGTTAGAAATATTTGTAGAATTATATTTCGCCAAAAGATGTTTTTAATACATTATGCCTGGTTATATAAAATATCAGTTCAAAACTAGCAAATCAATATAACATATATTAAAAACAAACTATTATATACATGCCACTTACCACAGCTCTGTGACTACTAGGGATACCCTTTCGTACATATCTTTTAACTAAAAATAAAATTATAAAATGTTAATTAAACACATTTTATTCTACATAAACAGCAGCATTCATATTAATATAATGCAAATTTATCATTCAGAGTTCATAACAATTTGGATTCAGCCTTTAGTAATAAAGAATCAACAGTTCTATGCAAAGCAAAGTTTAAATTCTTCATGAAAGAACAAATCAGCATGTATTAAGAAGAAGATTATTTACTAATCAAAATCACTTTGGCAGTCCCATACTTAATGCTTATTTTAATTAAATAATTAATACTAAAATGCACTACATACAGTACATGCAATAAATTCTTTACCTTACAATTTAGCTAGTTTTTAGTCGAGGTTTAGAAATTCTATTAGATTTAATAAGAGTAAATTAAAAATAAGATATGTCAGCAGATAGCTTATTACATCAAAGTGTTTGAGAAATTAACTTTCCAAAAAGTACTTCCATGAAGGACTTTATAATATCAAACCAAAGACAAATAACATCTGCCCTTTTCTAAAAATTCTTTGATTTTTAAGAAAATTATACATGTATTACAATATGAGATTACTTTTAAATTTTCAATATATTTATTATAATTTACAAGATTTTAAAAAGAACCAAATCAACCTTTTCTTATTTTTCAGCTTAACCTTCCAGCATGTGCGCTTGGCAATTTTATATGAGCATGCGCGCATCATATTTTTTTAATACTGCCTAAGAGGTCGTATTTTCTTAATGCTAGCCTAAGCATTGTATTTTTTAATGCTGCCTAAGAAAAGGGACATCTGTTATTATACCGTTTTTGGCCTGAAAAAGGACAGAAATGAGTGAATATTGATAATAAATTTGTTAAAACATAAAATATTAACCTTATTATTTCAAAATACAAATGATAGTAAATTATTTTTAAACGCTTATATTAGTCAGGCGGAAAAGAAATGATGTATTTTACTATAGAAATTTTAAAAGTTATTATTTAATAACTCTATTTTAAACTCCAAGCTAGTTTTCATATTCATCTGCCCTGTCCTGTTGATTTATCATTGAATCAAAGATAACTTGTCAGAAATAAAAATCTCTTGTAGCTCATCACAGCTCTTGTTATTTCAATTCCAGTGCCATCACTTGAGAATAATTCTTTTGCATTTACATAATGTTCTTTTTTTATTCCTATTATATATCAAAATCCGAAGTAGGCCATCATTTCCACTTAGGTAACAGTGCAGTCTCTCTCTCTTGAGTATTTTGCTTTTTAGTAAGCTTCTATATTTATTTAACATTCCAAAATTTCATCAAGCATATTTATATCAACTAGTTTAAAAAATTTTCCTATTCCATCCTTTATATCCTTAGCATTGTGTTTTAGGCCAGGTAATGCTCCCAATATTCATCTTATTTGTCCTTGAGCAGTTTGCATACTTCTGATTTTGCTGCTTAGAAGATTTATCCTTACTAACATAGAACATATCATCATTCTTCCATTTTTTTATATCATTATTATCATCATCTGAAATATAATGTTCAGATTTACTGCTGATATTATTTATCTCGATATTTTCCTCACACAGATCGCTATTAAGGTTTCCTCATCTTCTTTTTCTTCATCAGATAATTCTTGAAGAATGAGAGCAAAATCAGCTGGTTGCACATATGTTTTTGCCGTGAAAACCGATATAAAAATTATAGAGTCAAATTTATACAAATTAAAATAATACACGTCAATTAATAACACAAAATGACAAAATATTTGAAAAAAAAACTTTCCGTATTTTGAGCCACAACCATGCACACATCGTAACTTTTATGAAGAAGCTGCCACGTAGCGCAAAAGCCCAGTAATAAAACAAAAAATACTTTCTGTGGGACTTTTAAAACGGAGTCCGAAACGCGGAACTGCTATGAGAACTCGAATTAAAGTAATACGACTTCCTATTGGCACATTCCATGATGTGGGGAAGTGTTGTGTGTGTGTGATTATGGCAAAGCCTCGATGGTTATCTGCCTAAGAGGAGGGAGGACTTTCTAAGGGAAACTGGCTTGTACACCCGTTACACATGAGGAAAACCAAGGGGAAGGGTTGAAAGAAGGAATAGAAATGACATTCAGACGTCTCAGCTGCAATATGCGAGAAGTATGCATTAAAAACCGAATTTGTCGTAAACTTTGTGCATAGCGTGCATGCAGGAAGGTTAATGCTTCTACTTCTGAAATTAGCAAATACAGAATTCCATTGCTGTCAAAGAACACAATCAGCATTATTTTTACATATCATAAACAGATTATAGCTATTTAGGGTGCTATTTTAATAGACGGTTGCACGGATTTTGGCGATTTTTCTTTCGGCGAAAACCCATTGCTGGATAAGTTATTTATGGTAACCGATACTTTGTAGTCATTTTATTTAAAAAATAATGTGTTTTATTATGCATAAATTCAGTGTTTTAAATATTATTTATGGCTTCTAAATATTAAAAATCAATTTAATTGTGCATTTTTATTTGAAATAAAAATTTTATTGTGTATGATATTTTATTAAATTTTATTTTGTGGATTATGCAATCAATGACGTCACCTTACTTTAAAAGTACGTAGCGTATTCGGAAACTAAGTACCGTTTCATTCTAGCGCCGTCGCAGTGCTGTGGTAGGCGTCCCGCGCATGCGCACTAGTCTTTCTTGTTCACTGACTTTCAATTGTCGCCATTTTGGTTGCTCTATGTTGTGTTTTCAGTTTGCTGTGCACATTCAAAATGTTTAAGACAATTAGTTCTCCTGCTGACTGTGAGATTCCTGTCGTGATTAAATTTTTGAACGCGAGGAATGTTAAACCGGCCGAAATTTATCGTCAAGTGACAGAAGTTTACGGTGAATACGCGATAAGTGATGGAATGGTGAGAAAGTAGGTAAGAATGTTAAATGCAGGGCGAACAAATGTCCACGCCCAGGCTCAGAGTGGTCGGCCTTCTGTTGTCACCGATGATTTGGTAAGGAAAGTTGATGAAGCAATTCATGAGAACAGACGCTTCACAATGACAACTCTTTCAGAGGCATTTCCACAAATTTCACGTACTGTTTTGGTCGAAATTGTGTCTGACCGCTTAAATTATCGCATTGTGTTCCCGATGGGTTCCAAAAATGCTCACTGATGTTCACAAAACAAAGTGACTTGGTAGTGCGCTGACATTTCTCACACGGTACAGTGATGAGGGAGAAAACTTTTTAAACCAAATTGTGACAGGTGATGAAACTTGGGTGTGTCATTTCACACCAGAATCGAAACAACAATCGATGGAGTGGAGACACACTCATTCTTCAAAAAAACAAAAGTTCAAAGTGACAATGTCATCACAAAAAATCATGTGCACTGTCTTCTGGGATAGGAAAGGCGTTTTGCTTACTGAATTTCTTCCCAGAGGTGAAACCATTAATGCGGCACGATATTGTGAGACTTTACCAAAACTAAGGCAAACCATTCAAAACAAACGAAGAGCATTGTTCAGTAAAGGGATTGTGTTGCTCCATGACAATGCTCGGCTCCATACTGCTGGAGTCACTTAATCGTTAATTCGACAGTTTCATTGGGAGCAGTTCGATCACCCGCCGTACAGCCCGGACTTGGCGCCGTCCGACTATCACTTGTTCCTGCACATGAAGCGCGAGCTTGGTGGCAAGCGCTTTGGATCTGACGATGATACAAAAAATGCTGTGGAGTCATGGTTATCGAAACTGGCGGGAAGTTTCTTTGACGGTGGTATACAAAAACTGGTCTCCCGCTATGACAAGTGTTTGATCATTGGCGGAAACTATGTTGAAAAATAGTTTAAGACATGTATTTTCATGTAAAAATAAAACTGGATTCGAAAAAATTGTTTTACTATTTTTTTTTTTTTTTTTCTTTTTCAAAACGGTACTTAGTTTCCGAATACGCCTCGTAATTGGTTTTAATATTTATAAATTTAATCTAATGTTTTAAACATTATTTATGGTTAATACAAATTAAAATACAATTTAATTTTGCATTTTTTAATGATTTTATTATGAAAGATTATTTAAATAATTTTAATTCTATTCGTGATGTAATCAGCTCGGATTGGTTATAGAATATTTGTGCATTACTGCGCCATTTTCAAATTTTATTATTCATTTCTTCGGATTCCTCAGATTTCAAAGCGAATGGGTATGTCCGCTTCGAAGATTAATGTTGTTATTGGTAATTACCAAGAATTATTGGTATCGGAATAAAAAAATTGCCCTTTCAGACCGTATTTTGGCCAACCTGTCTTTCTTATCAAAGATTTATTTATAAATTGTAACAAAGAATCATAGGAAATTTAGGCTAATCTTTGGAATATGGTAACAGGTAGTTAGGAGACATTTTGGAGGCGATAAAGGTTACTACCTAGGACTTTGGGAATAATGTTAGAAGTACTCAGTTCCGATTACGCATTATTTTGTGTGAGGGAAATGAGAGATCATGAGATATGTCATGTGACATTAATGGATGAATTACAGTTCTTTAATCGGAAAAGGGGGTAAATTTGGAAAAATATCTGCAGTACTAAAGTATTTTGTATTAAGCTTCATTGTGTGTTGCGTGAAAGAGTGTTGATTAATTTTTGGATCGCATGGCGCTATCTAAAGTGAATTCTAAATTTTTAATGCGTTTATCTGATAATTCAAAAGAATTGGTTGAATGGTGTATGAGTGTAGGATTAATTGCGGATAAGTATGAATGTCCAACATGTGGGAATGAAATGAGATTGTGTGAAAGGAAGGATATTACAGATAAGTTTGAATGGCGGTGCAAGAAATCTGGTGAAAATGGACATTTTGTGATCCGCCATGCACTCAAGATTCTGTAGAAGATTAGGTAAGTTAGTATTTTTAATCATTCGAGGATATTATTTTTATGCTTTGTTCTAAATGTAAAGAGTAAATAAATTAATATGGTATTATTTGAAAATTGTTATTAGCAATGATTTAGTTTAAAATAATTAGGATTGTAAGCTAATTTTTATTAATTTAATGTATGTGCTTATTTATATTTTAAGTAGTGTTTTTTAATTTAATGATCGTGATTTTGTAAGTTATATGTTTGTAGTATTTTGGAATACGTTTGAGTAGAAGTAACTGTGCATGGAAAGAATTTAAATATTTCACACTAAGTATTTGGAACAATTTTTAATGTTTGCGTTATAAATTGGCAGGTGAGGTTTATAATAGATAATTTAGAGGGAAAAGTTTTTGGATATTTTATTTATTTTATATGTGGAAATGTTCATCCTTGGAAAGGGTATATACTTTTTCGCGATCAGGTAATTTCATATATGTCCTTTTTTACCGAATTTAAAGATTCACAAAATTTTTATGCATTTTCGTGAAATTTTTCCAATTTATGAGAAAAAAGCAGTTTATATGGATATAGTGAAGAGTGTGCACAAAGCCATTTTTGTGCAATTCTGGGATGTTTTTTAAAGTAAAAATAAGTCGACGTGTACATGGTTTAATTATATTTTAATTAAATGATAGTTATTTTGTGAATTATATATTTGTAGCAGTTTGGTATACGTTTCAGTGGAAGTAAACGCGCATGGAAATAATTTAAATATTTGACACTAAGTATTTGCAACCATTTGTAATGTTTGTGTTATAAATTTGTTGGTGACGTTTATAATAGATAATTTAGAGGTAAAAGTTTTTGATATTTTATTTATTTTATATGTGGAAATGTTCATCCTTGGAAAGGGTATATATTTTTTCACGATCAGGTAATTTCATATTTACCTGATCGTGAAAAAATATATACCCTTTCCTAAACCGCTTTTTAGAGTTTAAAGATTCACAAAATTTTCCTGCATTTTCGTGTAAATTTTTGTAATTTATGAGAAAATAGCAGTGTAGATGGATAAAGTTAAGAGTGCGTGCAATGATATTTTTGTGCATTTCTGAGATTTTTTTTAAGTAAAAATAAGTTGACGTGTACATGGTTACTGTGTATGTGCGAATCTGAAAAGCGCGGCAAGGAGTTTGCAATTCTGCACTTTTTCCCAATTTTGCAGTTAATATTTGTCATGATTAAGCAGTTTTGTTCCATGAAATTTCTAGCATAAGTGTAATTCAGCTAGCAGATTGTTGGAAAAAGTGTTGAGTAAATAAAAAGAAAAGAAACATGTCTTTACTTCGTGAAGACAAAATGGCAGCAAAAAAAAAAAAAAAAAAAAAAAAATAGAGGGTTGCTGTAGCAGAGTTGGTCGCCAAATTTTCGCCAAGTTACCATAGTCCAAAGATTAACCCAAAGTTCTAGGTAGTAACCTTTATCGCCTCTAAAATGTCGCCAAACTATCTGTTACCATATTCCAAAGATCAGCCGAACGCATATCGGTCAAATTCTGTAAAGAAGGTTTAGGATTATCCCCAACACAACTATCGATAAGTGTAATTTGTCTTCACGAAGTAAAGGCATGTTTCTTTTCTTTTTATCTACTGAACACTTCTTCCAACAATCTACTAGCCGAATTACACTTATGCTAGAAATTTTATCTAGCAAAACTGCTTAATCATGACAAATATTCACTGCAAAAGTGGGAAAAAGTGCACAATACCATACTCCTTATGCGTTTTTCAAAATAACACATACACATAAACCATGTACACGCCGACTTATTTTTACTTAAAAAAAATCCCAGAATTGCACAAAAATGGTATTGCACACACTCTTCACTATATCCATATACACTGCTTTTTTCTCATAAATTAGAAAAATTTCACGAAAATACATGACAATTTTCTCAATCCTTAAACCCGCTAAAAAGAACATATATGAAATTACCTGATCGCGAAAAAGTAATGAACATTTCCACATATAAAATAAATAAAATATCCAAAAACTTTTATCTCTAAATCATCTATTACATTATACACATCACCAACGAATTCATACCGCAACCAGCCCACCAGCGGCCGAGCGGTAAAGTCGCTGAACACTGGTAGTTCGGTCCGAGGTTCGAATCCCGCGAACGGGCTGGCTGCATGGGTGTTTTCGTGGTTTTCCCCATGTGTAACGTGTATACGAGCCAGTTTCCCTTAGAAAGTCCTCCACGAAGGCATCCCTCCCTTTAGGCAGATAGCCCTAGTGTGCTTTGCCATAATTAAATACACCAACACCAACACCATACCGCAACCATTACAAATACTTAGTGTCAGATATTTAAATTATTTCCATGCACGTTTACTTCAACTAAAACGTATACCAAATTCCTACAAACATAAAATTCACAAAATAACTATCATTTAATTAAAATATAATTAAATTCGAAAACACTACTTAAAATATAAATGAGCACATACATTAAATTAATATATACATAAAAACCCATTTCGAATTCACTTTAGTTACGGCCATGGGATCCAAAAATTCACGAACACTGTTTCACACAACACAGAATAAAGCCAAATACAAAATTTCCAGATTTTTTCCCAATTTCCCCCCTTTTCCAATTAAAGAACCGTAATTCGTCCATTAATATCACATGACATATCCCATGATCTCTCATTTCCCTCACACAAAATAATGCGTAATCGGAACTGAGTACTGCTCACATTATTACCAAAGTGCCAGGTAGTAACCTTTATCGCCTCCAAAATGTCGCCAAACTACCAGTTACCATATCGTAAAGATCAACCGAACTTTGGTAATAATGTGAGAAGTACTAAGTTCCGATTACACATTATTTTGTGTCAGGGAAATGAGAGGTCATGAGATATGTCATGTGACATTAATCGACGAATTTTGTATTAAGCTTCATTGTGTGTTGTGTGAAATAGTGTTGATTAATTTTCGGATTGCATGGCGCTATATAAAGTGAATTCTAAATTTTTAATGCGTTTATCTGATAATAATAATAAGTTGAGATTGTGTGAAAGAAGGATGTTACAGATAAGTTTGAATAGCGGTGCAAGAAATCTGGTGAAAATGGACATTTTGTGAAAGAGTGTAAGGAAGGGTACATGGTTTGCTGAAAGTAGTTTGAGTATGGGTGAAATTTTATTAATTTCTTATTACTTGGTGAATAGACTGACAGTTGACTACTGGATTTCGGATTTAGAAATTAGCAGTAGTACTGCAGCCGATTGGAACTCTTTCTGTAGGAAAGTGTGCGTGCCATGTAATGAAGATTCTGAACAAGATTAGGTAAGTTAGTATTTTTAATCACTTGAGGATATTATTTTTATGCATTGTTCTAAATGTAAGAAGTAAATAAATTAATATGGTATTATTGGAAAATTGTTATTAGCAATGATTTAGTTTAAAGTAATTAGGATTGTAATCTAATTTTTATTAATTTAATGTATGTGCTTATTTATATTTTAAGTAGTGTTTTTTAATTTAATTATATTTTAATTTAATGGTCGTGATTTTGTGAGTTATATGTTTGTAGTATTTTGGAATACGTTTGAGTAGTATACGTTGAGTATTTTTATGCATTTTCGTGAAATTTTTCTAATTTATGAGAAAAAAGCAGTGTACATGGATATAGTGAAGAGTGTGCGCAATGACATTTTTGTGCAATTCTGTGATGTTTTTTTAAGTAAAAAAAAGTCGACGTGTACATGGTTTAGTTATATTTTAATTAAATGATAGCTATTTTGTGAATTTTATGTTTGTAGCAATTTGGTTTACGTTTCAGTTGAAGTAAACGTGCATGGAAATAATTTAAATATTTGACACTAAGTATTTGTAACCATTTTTAATGTTTGCTGTAGAAATTCGTTGCTGATGTTTATAATATAATAGATAATTTAGAGGTAAAAGTTTTTGGATATTTTATTTATTTTATACGTGGAAATGTTCATCCTTGGAAAGGGTATATACTTTTTCGCTATCAGGTAATTTCATATATGTTCTTTTTACCGGATTTAAAGATTTACAAAATTTTCATGCATTTTCGTGAAATTTTTCTAATTTATGAGAAAAAAGCAGTGCACATGGATATGGTGAAGAGTGTGCGCAATGCCATTTTTGTGCAATTCTGGGATGTTTTTTTAAGTAAAAATAAGTCGATGTGTACATGGTTTAGTGATATTTTAATTAAATTATAGTTATTTTGTGAATTTTATGTTTGTAGGAATTTGTATACATTTCAGTTGAAGTAAACGAGTATGGAAAAAATTTAAATATTTGACACTAAGTATTTGTAACTATTTTTAATGTTTGCGTATAAATTCGTTGGTGACATTTATAATATAATAGATAATTTAGAGGTAAAAGCTTTTGGATATTTTATTTATTTTATACGTGGAAATGTTCATCCTTGGAAAGGGTATATACTTTTTCGCGATCAGGTAATTTCATATATGTGCTTTTTAGCGAGTTTAAAGATTAAGAAAATTTTCCTGCATTTTCGTGCAAATTTTTGTAATTTATGAGAAAATAGAAGTGTAGATGGATAAAGTTAAGAGTGTGCAATGCCATATTTGTGCAATTCTGGGATGTTTTTTTAAGTAAAAATAAGTCAACGTGTAAATGGTTTATGTGTATGTGCTATTCTGAAAATAGCGCAAGGAGTTTGCGATTGTGCACTTTTTGCCAATTTTGCAGTTAATATTTGTCATGATTAAGCAGTTTTGTTACATAAAATTTCTAGCATAAGTGTAATTCGGCTAGTAGATTGTCGGAAAAAGTGTTGAGTAAATAAAAAGAAAAGAAACATGTCTTTACTTCGTGAAGATAAAATGGCAGCAAAAAAAAAAAAAAAAAAATAGATGGTTGCTGTAGCAGAGTTGGTCGCCAAATTTTCGCCAAAAAATTGCCAAGTTACCATAATCCAAAGATCAACCATGCATTCCTTTTCCCTATGATGCATAAAGCAAACAGCAGTTGTAAAGAAGATAACAGCTGTCTTCAAACTAGTTTCCAACCCTGTTATTGTAACACTTTGGTTACAGTTTTTGACTCTGCATTTAAATAAAATTCAGTCATTTCGGAAATACCATTTAAATGAATGTGAATTTTTGCATTTTATATTATTTGTCAGAATGCTACATTTCTGAAGAAATGCAATACTATTTTTTTTTTTGGTAAGCTGGCAAATTCAAAAACTGTATTAAAATTTAGGACTCTAGTGTAGAATTGGGTGCCCCTTCGATTAGCGACAATTTCTTTTAAATTTTGGCGATGAAACCTCACTTCTGTTTACCATGATAGTTTTAACTTTGTTTTAGCTTCCTGATTTTATTTAAATGAAAATAGTTTGATGTGTTCATGGACAAATTTAAGGCAGTGCACAATGCCTAGTTTGTGCAATTCTAGGATGTTTCTTTAAGTGAAAACAAGTCGATGTGTACATGGACACAGAGTTCGTGCAATTCTTTGACTTCTTATTTTGGTTTTGTGTATGGGCCATCTTGATACTGTGCCTTCCAAGTGCCGAGCTTGGCGTCAAAAAAGAATCGCCAAGAAACAAAGGGCACCCAATTATAAACTTTTTCCAAATTTAGATAAAAGCAATGCATAACTACAAATCTTAAACTTTAATCCATTTAATAATTATATACATTTTTATTTACACATTGTCCATGGAAGAAAAACTGAAAATTGTCCTCCGAGTACTTACCTTTATTACTTTTACGAAATCCTTGTTTTGAATTTAGGAGCTTTTCCCACTTCTGGGCTCTTCGACTCAATACTGGGAGATATTTACTCATGAACTGATCATACTGCTCATGATTAAAATCTTTTGGCCACTCAAATCCATAGGTATCCACACTTTTCAAACAAATATATGAAAATTACAAAAACTACAAATACTAATAAAGCCAATTCTTAAAAACTAGACATATTACAATTTTCGGCATTATAAAAAATCAAGAATTGATTTAGGAAATTTTACCCAGAAAAATACAAATATTTCAAAGAAAGGGGGGAAAAAGGACTATACCCCTATGTGTACATACATAATATATTAACGCTTGTTTTCGGAAATTATATCTAGAAAAATACGAATATTTCAAACGGGGGAAAAAATATACTTCTAAGAGTATAACATATTAACATTCGTTTTCATTTACTAACAACAACAACAAAAAAAAAAAAAAAAAAAAAAAAAAAAACAGTAAAAGCTACAATTGTACATTTGTATCGGTAGAAAATATCCGTACTTTAGTGGGCGGTAATCAGAGTCTAGAAATTCAGACGTTTCTCCTCATCTTAAAACTCGTTATTATATTTTAATCGAATTAGATTAATCTTTGAATGCACTTACTTCGCTCGGGGAGGCCGGCTCATTATAGTTTGCTAAAAACAGATGTTATTCGGGCAAAGAAATGCACGTCAAAGCGCATTAATTTTTAATGTTGATAATATCTAACGGATCAATCCATATTGATGGCGCCGCACGTTGCCGTATGCCGTAAGCTAAATTCGGATACAGAGTAACTGAAAACTAAAAATAACCGAAGAGTAAATTCAGTTCTTCTTTAGCAAGCAGATACATTTTGGTTGCTCAAATCAAGGAGGTTCATGGCTCCAATATTAAACATTTTACAAGTACATGCTAAGTTTAATTAAAAATAAACAATAAATTGAAGGAAAGCTAATCTTTAAATAAATGTACCAAAAATAGGTTTGAAAAATAAACCGTAAAAGCAGATCTTTCAGACTCTCGGAGTCGACTGTAAAAAAAATACAGTATCATAAAACTTTCAAACAGAAATGATGCATTGTTATTTCTTGCCATTTCGAATTAAATGTGAATATTAAAGGAGAGGAACACTTTAATTTGACTTCAGATAATGTTTTGTAAACTTAGAGTATCATTATTTTGGAAATGCGAAAGTAAATATATTATACTTAGCAGTTACTGAGTGTGGCAACAGTTATCATTGTTATTACTCAACTGAGTTGTAATCCCCCGATTGCAATGTGTTTGTTAATTGTGATGTGAAAAATCTGCGTCCGTCTCTAAATTATAAAAATTATCAGGTCCATTACAAATTTAATTAGTGTTTATAGAAGATATGGAGGAAGTTCTTGAAGATTATATTTCGTCAGAGGATTTAAGGGTATAATATAGCTTTTGCCATAGCAAAATATTTTTTATTCATTATTTCAGAATGAGCATGATATTATTCAAACCATTCCTTGTCAATCTAATACTATACTTTGAGGAAAAAGAAATGTTTGCAATTTATTTGAATTCTGTTAAGTTTTACGTATTTACTGTTAAACCGTATGGCTCTGCTTTGATAAGACAAGTTCACTACAAACGCTAATCAAGATAATTTTTAAAAAATTTCTGGTTTTTAAAAATTGGCTTGATTATTATTTATAGTGATACTAAATAAGCAAATGATTTAGTTGGCATTCGTGAATTGATTCAGTCAGGTATGTAATAAGATCATTTTTGTTTATAAAGGTAATTCTTTTTAACTATTTACGAATTGAAGTTGGTACTGATAATGTAATAGCATATCAGAAAATAATTAGGCAAAATTTTATTAAGGAACTTCATCATATATTGCACTTTTTGGTATATGCGCTCTCTACTGTGAATATAACGGTGATAAGTTTTTGCGTTAAATAAAATTGTGTAATATGGATTCAGAATTGGAGAAGAATAATTCATTCTGTAGTTAGACGTTTAGAATTTTTATTTAATTATATTCTAGTATGTAATAAAAATTGGTGACAATATTGATATTGCTTAATTCTGCCATTTTGAAGAACGGTGAAAGTGCAGAATTGCCCACTGCTTGGCGTGTTTTTAAGAATTGCACATACGTGGTATCCATGTACACGTCGACCTATTTTCACTTTAAAAAAATCCCTGAATTGCACAAAAATGGCATTGCACACACTCTTGAGTTTATCCATGTACACATCAACCTATTTTCTTTAAAAAAGTCAAAGAAAATTGACAAAAATCCAATTCTTCTTACTCTTGTAAAAAGCACCAAACAAATGAGTGGGCAATTCTGCACTTGAGCCTTGAAGAACATTGTGGAACACAGGTCTAAGGATCTCTCACCCCTCTTTCTGTACCTCTAAAAGGTTGAAAAGGGATGTTTGTCTCACCATATACTTTGAGAGGCCCTCTGTCACACAGATACCATACATTTATTTATAAACATTTGTGCTTTCTACAGGATTTAAAACCGAGCCCATTGGTATGGCATTCAGTGTCACTAATCGCTGTACTGTCTGGCCGGCAGAGTAACTGTAGAATAGATCCTAATGATTGCATGATTCAATGGATTGGAAGGATACTTGAGACACCAAGGTTGCAACATATGCTCTAGAGCAGTAGTCTCAAACTCAAATTGCATCCATCTGGGTGATGTGTTTAAATTTTTAGTATTGTTTTTGAATAGGTGACTGAACATGGTAGTATGTAGAATTTTTTCTTTTGCAGGCATGTACACTGCTTATTGGTATAATACTTTATATAGGTTACTTCTCCATTTATGGTTTAACAATTTTCTGAAAAATTATTGCTATTTTGTTTGTTAGTTAACTAGCTCCATCTCCTTATGTTCCATAAAGTATATCATGGAGATTACTAAGTAAGTTGTAGCATTAATGTAATTAATAATAAGCACAATAATAGTGTAAAAAAAAACATAAAAATTTAAAAGTCAAGAATGGAATATATTTAGAATCAGAAATCAGGAAAAGTTCATATAGTTCAGAAGATATTAATAACCAAGAACCAGACAAGTCATTTAAATGACTTGAAGATCTTTCTATGCTGCAATTGCAGCTACTTAGTGCACTCGGAGCAAGTGTGAATCTTTTAAAATATATTTTTAATTGCTATATGTAGACAAATTTTGACGTATAAATTTAAAATCTGTTCAGTGTAGCATCTTTCTTACAAAAGTGCTCCCAGTGAAATGGAACACAATATGGAAATGAAATTTAAATCGATATTTCATGCCTAACTTCTCTAAAGCATCAGTCTTCTCATTCCCAGTTTGTCGTAAGTATTATACTGTTAGCAAATGCATAAGGGACTAAAAAGTAATGTATCTTTTTTTTTCAACAAATTGAAATAAATAATTTTATAATATATTTTTGTTTTGAGTCAATTATATAATCACTCTCATTAACAATGATTTTTTGCCAGCTAATGGGCAAATTTTCTATTCTAGATGTGTAGAACAAAGTGGTTTTTGATCAGAAAAACTGAAAATTACATTTTTGACTTATTTCATATTTTAAAATATTTTCACTTCAGAGGCATTGCAATGACCTTAATCAATGCTAATCAAAGGCTGCGAGGTCAGGGGAATTGAAGTAACATCTCCCATCCCTATTTATTGATTTTATCAAGAGTCTTTTTTGCAGAATGTTATCTTGCATTGCCATGCTGTAGAAAGACATATTTCTTGTTGAAAAGGGCTAAATACTTTTCAATCAAGATTTTGTTTATTTGATCTTAGTGTTGACAGTAAAGTTCTACAATTAAGTTTGATCTGGTTCTAGTGCCTCATTTTATCCAAAGTTTTTCTTTTTCGTGGCAGAGTGTGGTCTTGCATTGCCATTCTGTAGAGAAATGCCTTTCCTGTTCAAAAGGGCTGGATACTTTTCAATCAAGATTTGGTTTACTTGATCTAATTATTGACTGTCAAGGTTTGCAGTTAGATTTGATCTAGTGCCTTAAAATGGCTTATCCCTCGAATATTACATCAAACAGGTAACAGTAGCTTTCTAGTTTATAAGCCTTGCCTTTGAGGTAGCTGATGGTGATCAGTTGGAAGGAAAGTGGGTTAATCTTTGGATTATGGTAACTCGGCGATTTTTGGCGAAAATTTGGCGACCAACCCTGTTACAGCAACCTTCTAGCTTTTGTTTGGACGTCATTTTGTTTTCACGAAGTAAAGGCAAAAAAATTTTTTTTTACTCAACATTTTTTTCCAACAATCTGCTAGCCGAATTATGCTTATGCTAGAACTTTTATGGATCAAAAGAAAGTGCTTAATCATGATGAAGATTAGGTGCAAAATTGGGAGAAAGTGCAACATCGCAAACTGCTTGCCGCATTTTTAAGACTTGCACATACACAGTAACCATGTACACGTCGCCCTATTTTCACTTAAAAAAACATCCCAGAAGTGCACAAAAATGGCATTGCACACAGTCTTGACTTTATCCATGTACACTGCTAAAGTCCTAGCTTGTAACCTTTATCGCCTTACCAAAATGTCGCCAAACTTCTAGTTACCGTATTCCAAAGATTAGCCGAAAAGTGTCTTTTAAAATTTAGGATTGTCATAAACATCCATTTCTTATCTCTAATCACCACATAATAAAGAAATATTTCTGTATTACATCATTGCAATCTTCTTCTTTTCCTTGCGTCACCTTGACCTTAGTCACCGCAGAGTTTATTTTTCCAATTTTTGTCCATTGTTTAAGAAATGTACCCGAAGTGATGATGTACACTGCTCAAAAAAAAAAAAAAAAAAAAGGGACAGTCCTATATCTTCCGATCTACTGGGCCAATTGACAAAATTCAAATTGCGTTCTTCATGTCTCGAAAGTGCGACTTAGGATATATATTAGGTTTATATATAGCACTATTCTAACATAGGTATTTTGACACAAAATCGGACTTTTTCTGAAATAACATACCAATTTTTTTACATATTTCGATTCTACGACTCAAATTACGCCTAAATACGAAATTTTGTAAAATTTGAAGTGAAATTTACGGAGAAATTCACAAATTTATGTTGCCACTTTTTTGTCAGTTTGCGACAAGAATACTTTACTTGGCGAACTTCTTAATATATGGCAACCTAGTTTCCTTTCCCGTGAGAGGAAAAAAAGTCACCATCATTCCTTTTTTCCAAATAATATTCTTTATATTATATTTTTAATTATAACTTATTATTTTAAGTAATTTTTTCTTTTTCGAATATCATTTTAATTGTTTAAGTTGAACCTTTTTTTTTTTTCGAATAACTGTTTTAAAAATTTCTATTTACCTATTCGAACTCCGTAAATAAAGGTGCAGCGTTTATTTATTTAATTTTTTTTTTTCAAATAGTTTTCTTTATATATATATTTCGTCATAGTTATTATTTTAGGTAATTTTTTAATTTTTATACTTTTATTTTAATTGTCTGTGTTGCATTGTCTCTTCAGATAATTGTTGTAAAATTTTCTATTTATTCCTTCGAACTGAGCATTTTAAATATATTTATTAATATCAATTTTCCAGAATTTGATTTTATTTATATGAACTGCGTTTCTTTCGGAAGAATACTTTGTAACCCAGACTACGATGCGTTTGAAAACTGCATACTATATTAAAAGAGAAAATACAGTAAAGCACAGTTTTACACGCCTTTCAATGTTCCGTTCAGAAAAGATATATATAAATAAGAGAGATGTATAACCGACATTTTAACTTAGGATGACTTGCATACACTGCTTTAAACAGTTTTATCATTGTGCCCATTGCTTCACACAATTTTATCCTACATTTGGTTTCTTAAAATGTTATCCATATTTTAGTCAAATATTTTATTTTTGAAATCGCAAGAATCAAATATCATAAGATTGAAAAGTTTTAAATTTTAAAAAATACGAATACTAAATTTTACGAAAAAATTTATTTTTCTTCTCTTTTTCTTTAAGCATTCTGAAAGTATATTAAAAAGTATCCAACTTTTTGAAACATTTTGGTATTTCTGACAATCATTTTAAATAAAGTTATCGCCTTCCATTTCATAAAGGCCCACAAACGGCCGAGCGGTAAAGTCGCTGAACACTGGTAGTTCACTCCGGGATTCGAACCCCGGTAAACGGGCTGGTTGCATGGGCGTTTTTGTGGATTTTCTCATGTGTACCGCGTATGACAGCTGGTTTCCTTTAGAAAGTTCTTCACGAAATATTTCGTCAGAGCCTTTATCAGTCTTTAGAGGCTAAACATTTTGAAGTTGTTGCATAATCGAGAAAATATTGTTAAGAATTTTATTATTACTATTTTTATTATTATTGTCTATTTTTCAAAAGTGTGTTTTTGTTTTATTATTGTGTGAAGTTGTAACTATATGTCTTTTCTTGTGTGGCAACAACGCTTCTGTAATTCTTCAATTTGAACTTTTGGATGTGTGCCAAGTTTGATGGCGTAATGCTCTGGTGAGAGCGTCGATTGATTGTGTAGATGAAACATGTTGTTTCAGAACGTTATTTCTTTAAAATATGTAAAATAAATGTTTTGTTTTCTGAACTCGGATTATGCAAACGTTATTTAGTTTCAACATAAAAGTTTGGCGTCCGTTTGACAGGACGTTTGTGTGATTTCGAGTAGTTTTGATTTAGGCGTTTTGTTAAAATGGAGTTGTTAAAAGCAAAACGTAAAAGTGAACGTACTTCGTTTACGTTAACTACGAAGATTGTGGAAGAAGAATTGCCTACTTGTACGGATTCTGAGAGATTGCAAGTGTTGTTGGGGCAACTAATTGACAAATTTGAACGCTTGGACAGTACTCAAAGCAGTGTTTTAGAACAAACCAAGGAAGCTGATTTTGAAAATGAATTTAATACGGCTGAAGGATACAGAGGTTCCTTTATAGCTTTAAAGGTGAAACTTCAGAATAAAATTGGACAATTGAATTCGATGAATGTTACTACAGATATTGCTTCAGTTTCGATTTCGTATCCTACAGAAAATAAAAACAGGAAGTTCAAACTTCCTAAGCTTGAGCTGAAAAAATTTTCTGGAGGTGCAAGAGAATTTTTAGGCTTTTGGAGCCAATTCTCCAAAATTCATGAAGATGCGGATATTGTGCCGGAAGATAAATTTTTGTACTTAGTGCAAAGTGCAGTACCTGGCTCAAAGGCAGCTCAACTTTTGAACAGTTTTCCTGTTACCGCCGCGAATTATCCTAAAGCTATCGAGCAGCTGAAAGAAAGATTTGGTAGAGAAGACCTTCTGGTGCAGATCTATGTAAGAGATTTGCTTGGGCTTGTTACAAAGAATGCTACAACAGGCACAACGGCGTCGGACTTAGGAGTACTTTATGATAATATAGAAAGTAAATTACGAGCGCTGGAAAGCTTAGGACGCACCAAGGAAAAGTTTGCTGATTTCTTGGGACCTTTAGTGGAGTCGTGCCTACCTGAGAATATTCTACGTGCCTGGGAGCGGAGTCGAACTTCTGAATAGGGACAGGAAAAGAGTTCTGAAAGAACGCTTGAAAAACTAATGTGTTTTTTAAGGCATGAAGTAGAATCGGAAGAAATGATTAGATTAGCACAATCAGGATTTACTCATTCTGTTAAGCGTCTTAATAAAAATGTTATTTCAGGTAATTCAGATTTAGCAACAGCTGCCGCGCTGGTAAGTACAAATGAAACCAGTAAAGATAAGCAAAATGTTTGTATATTTTGTGGTAAGCCTCATATGAGTGCTAAGTGTTTTAAAGCTGAAAATATGAGCTTAAATGAAAAGAGGCAACTTGTACAAAAGAAAGGTGTTTGTTTTTCATGTTTAAGAATTGGCCATTTAAAAAACCAATGTAAAGCCAATATTAAATGCCCCATTTGCAGTTGTGATCATATAAAATTTATGTGTCCTCAGAATGTTATTTCTGTAAAACAAAATGACTCTAAGTTGGATGTTTCTCTTTCTAATAATAGTAAGAGCGAGAAAGTTTATTTGCAAACTTTATGTGTTCTAATTAAAGTTAAAGATCGAGAGAGAAAAATTAGGATTCTCTTGGATTCGGGATCCCAACGATCATACGTTGGGGAGAAAATTATGAAGTGAATGAAGGCTGATCCTATTCAACAGGAGAAAGTAATTCATGGTTTGTTCGGGGGGAGGGAAACTGCGCCTGTAACCCATTCTGTTTTTGCTATTGACATAAGCAGTTTAGATAACACTTTTAGGTGTTGTTTTGAAGCTTTTTCTGAAAAAAGGATATGTGGATTTGTTCCAACAATCAAGAATGCTCAGATTATAGAGGAATTGAAAAGCAGGAGAATTGAGGTCAGTGACACATTTTGCGAGGAAAGTGAAATTGATTTATTGATAGGTGCAGATGTCATTGGTAAACTGTTAACTGACGAATACCTAGAATTACCCTCTGGTTTAACTGCAGTCAAAACAAAACTGGGTTGGACGGTCATGGGTAAAGAAAATGATACTGTCAGGGATAATGCCCTAATAAGTCTTTCCTTACATGTAAATTATGCTTCTTTGAAATCTTTATGGGAGCTTGAAGTTTTGGGTATTTCCGACCCGACGGAAAATAGTAAAACGAAAAATCTTCATTGCGACTATGAGATTGATTTTCAGAATAAATTATCTATTCGGCCCGATGGTAGATATGAATTGGAATTACCCTGGAAATGCGAATCTACCAATTTATCAGATATTAAAAGCATTGCTTTGACACGTCATCAAAAAATGATAAAGAGGGCAAAAGAAAATAATTCTTTGAAAGAATATCAAGAAGTGTTTAGAGAGTGGGAAAATTTAAATATTATAGAAAAGGTTCCGGAAAAGGAATTAAACAATAAATGCCACTTTTTACCACACAGACCGGTTATTAAGATGAATAGTGAAAGCACTAAGGTAAGACCCGTTTTTGATGCTTCATCTTGTGAAAAGGGAAAACCATCTTTGAATCAGTGTTTATTGAAAGGACCTAATTTAATAGAATTAGTCCCTGATATTTTAGACAGAATGAGATTTTTTCCTATTGGTCTGAGTGCAGACATAGAGAAAGCATTCTTGCAGTTAGGAATTTCTCCGAAGGATTACTTGCGATTTTTCTATCCAAGTGATGAGGGAGAAATAGTGTATAGGCACTGCAGAGTAGTTTTTGGGGTTTCCTGCAGCCCTTATCTACTAGGTGCGTCTATTAAATATCTCTTGAATAATTGTCCATCTGACTTTTTAGATGTGGCTGACAAATTAAAAAATTCGTTCTATGTAGATAATTGTATTACGGGTGTTGACAATATTGAGGAACAAGAGGATTTAATTCAAAAGGCCAAAAGTCTTATGTCGAGAGGCAGATTTAATTTAAGGGGATGGGAGAGCAATGTTGCTTCCAAATATATTACAAAACATTCTGGGGACACACCTCTTTTAGGAATATTGTGGAATTTAGACAATGATACTTTAAGGTGTAATATAAATGTAAATATGATAACTTGTGATACTAAGGTAACTAAGAGACTGATTCTGTCTATTGTACAATCAATTTTTGATCCAATTGGAATACTTGCACCAATAACTTTGCTTCCAAAACTTTTGTTACAAGAAACATGGAAGTTGAAATTTTCTTGTGATGAGGTATTGCCTCATGATTTTGTAAGTAAATTTTTTGTGTGGTTATCTGATATACTTTTGTTGAAAAATGTGGCAATACCCCGATTCATTGGAACCTTTGCAACAGTTGAATTGCATGTATTTGTCGATGCCTGCAAATATGCTTATGCAGGATGTATTTTCGCGAGAAATGTTGATTCATGCAGTGTAAAAATTACTCTCTTAAGAGCAAAATCTAGAGTAGCTCCTATTAAGAATTTGACGATTCCTAGATTGGAATTAATGTCCTGTTGCATTGGATCCCGATTATTATATTCTGTTTGTAAAGCTCTTAATGATTTTGATATAAATGTAACTTTGTGGTGTGATTCCACAGTCGCATTATGGTGGATCAGAAATCCTGGTAATTGGTCAAACTTTGTAAGCAATCATGTTAAAGAAATTACTAAGTTGACAAAACCTGAATCATGTAGGCATGTGCCTGGTAATATGAACCCAGCAGATGTGTTATCTCGAGGTTGCTCTGCTAAACAAATGATTAACTCGGAGTGGCTTAAGGGACCTCTCTGGCTAAGAGAAAGCCCTGAATTTTGGCCTACGAATATTGTTTGTCAGCCAAGCGAAGCTGACTTGGAAAAGAGGAAGGTAAAACTTATTAATGTTAACTTTTCAGAGGTTACCACTCCTTGGTATGCAGAAAGAGTTTCTGATTATGAAAAATGATTCGTGTAACCGGTTGGGTGTTACGTTTTATTTCTAACTGTAGGAAGAAGTCAAATTTATGTAAAGAATCTAAACTAACTGTTGCTGAAATCATAAATTCCGAAAAAGTTTTAATTCGGTTGGTTCAAAGCTCAAATTTCTCTGACATTGGAGCTCTTAAACCACTTGATGTATTCATTGATAATGAAAATATTATAAGAGTTAAAACTAGAATATTGGAACGTAAAGACAATTCTGAATTTTTAACACCAATTTTGTTACCGAGTAAATGTATCTTTACTACATTGTTAATTGAGTCAGTTCATAAGAAACATTGTCATGCTGGAACTCAAATGCTTCAATCTATTTTAAGAGAAAGATTCTGGATACTAAAACAACGTAAAACTGTGCGTAATGTGTTAAAAGGGTGTGTAATATGTCAACGATATAAAGCGAAACCGATGTCTTGCGAAGTGACTCCTCTTCCTGAAGATCGCGTAGGAGATTATAGGGCTTTTGAAATTTTGGGAGTAGATTTAGCTGGCCCATTGCTTTTGAAAGACGGTAAGAAGGTTTGGATGGCACTCTTCACATGCGCTGTGTACAGGGCAATCCATCTAGAACTGGTGACTTCGTTATCAACAGAAACTTTTCTTTTGGCTTTAAGACGATTCATAGCCAGACGTGGCAGACCACGAACCATTTATTCTGACAATGGGACTAACTTCCGAGGAACGTATAACGAAATGTCTAAACTTAACTGGGACATAATAGAGAATGAGGCAAAAATAAAGAGAATAGTATGGAAATTCAATCCACCAACAGCCTCCTGGTGGGGAGGTTGGTGGGAACGGCTAGTTCGCATGGTTAAAGAACTTTTAAGACGTTCTTTGGGAAAATTGGTTTTATCTTATGAAGAACTGGAAACCTTAATTTGCGATTGTGAGTCGGTAATTAATTCTCGACCTTTAACATATATTTCTGAGAACTCTGAAGATGCTATCCCTTTAACTCCGTCAATGTTTTTAATTGAAAATTGTACTTCGAATGTAGCAGATATAGATAAAATTGACTCTCAGCATTTTATTAGAAGAATTAAATACCGCACAAAACTTCTTAAAGATTTAAGGAACCGCTTCCGAAAAGAATATTTGGGGCAATTAATAATGAAACAACCACAAAATAAAGTAACCCGGTTGCCTAAAATTGGGGAGATAGTCTTAATAGGCGATGATTTCAAAAAACGCTTGTATTGGCCTTTGGGTAAAATTATAGAGAAAATTCCTGGTCGGGATGGCAAAGTTTGAACAGTTAAACTAAAAACTCAGAATGGGATTTTCATAAGGCCCGTTCAGCGTATTTATCCACTAGAGATACAACTAGGTGAAAATTATTTAGTTGAAGAGCCTAACGTTAACGACGATAAGAAAAACGATCAGACCGACGTACAGCATATAAAACAGAAATTTACGTCGTCAGGACGGCTTGTTAAGAAGCCTAATGTACTAGACCTTTTTAATAGGATAACATATGTTTTTGAGTCGTTTACCACTGACTCAAAAAGGGGGGAGGATGTTGCATAATCGAGAAAATATTGTTAAGAATTTTATTATTACTATTTTTATTATTATTGTCTATTTTTCAAAAGTGTGTTTTTGTTTTATTATTGTGTGAAGTTGTAACTATATGTCTTTTCTTGTGTGGCAACAACGCTTCTGTAATTCTTCAATTTGAACTTTTGGATGTGTGCCAAGTTTGATGGCGTAATGCTCTGGTGAGAGCGTCGATTGATTGTGTAGATGAAACATGTTGTTTCAGAACGTTATTTCTTTAAAATATGTAAAATAAATGTTTTGTTTTCTGAACTCGGATTATGCAAACGTTATTTAGTTTCAACAGAAGGTATGAGATGAAAGAAAAAACTTTCATCAAAAGGTTTTGGTTTATTTAATTATGACAAAGCACACTACAGCTATCTGCCTAAGGGGAGGGATGCCTCCCTGAAGGACTTTCTAAGGAAAACTGGCTCGCATACACCTTACACATGGGGAAAACCACGAAAACGGCCATGCAGTCAGCCCGTTCGTGGGATTCGAACCTCGGACCGAACTACCAGTGTTCAGCGACTTTGCCGCTCGGCCGCTGTTTCATCAGGAAGGGAAAAAAAAACATCTTTAGGTGACATCCACATACATCACTGGATAAACTCCTGAAACTTCAAATAATTCGACTGAGAAAATCATAGGAGTCTCCATTTATGATACAATATGATGTTCTATAACATAATTTACACAACCATATAGTCTAAAACCAGTCACTCTTCACTTTAATCTGCAATGATATCGTTTTTGTCTTTTCTGTTAACACAAGCTCAGTTGATGGTATTTGCTGGTGTACACGTCCTAGTGTTTTCTCTTTGAACACCTAAATTCTTTGAAGTATCCTGAAAGTATATTCGAAAGCGTCCAACTATTTGAACATCTTGGTGTGTCTGACGGCCAAATTTCGCTGCAAATTTTTGCTTACTTTTCTCCCTAATTTTCTTCTTTCCTTCTACAGTTATTTTCAGTGCTCACACAAGAAAATTAAGATTTTTCGACTGCTAGACTTCCATAAATTTTGCATTCTTGTCAATTTTTTAAAATATCAATTATATGAATTGCATTTCAGCTAAAGACAGCTTTTCTTTTTCTAGTCATTTTAACTATAAATAAAGTTTAAAGCGAAGTCCAAAGGATAAATATTTTAATTAAAAGATTTTTGCTAAATGACAAAGAAATAAAACAGTCCAGCAGGGTTTATTCTGTACCACCGAGTGACCCGATTCTTATATCGGCTGAAACAATCTAAATCATATTAAAGATCATGTTTTTTATACAATCTATAAGAAAGAAAAATTAGCTTCTTAATTCATTCTTTCTAAGAGGATTAATATAAAAGATTATATTTATATATATATATTTAAAGCTGGGACTTGAACCAAACTGTCAATCATTTAAAGCTTTAAAATCTTTAATCTTTTAAAACTTTTTTACATGGTGGTTATAATTAAAATTTCAATTTGAAATGGTCATAAAAGGAAAACTATCGGACCAAATGTTATCAAACTTGGGAATCGTGTAAAGGAGGTTATGAGAATTTATTTTCCGCGGAAAAAAAAAAAAAGAGTTCAAAAACTCACCACCAGGGGAAAAATGGCGCTGTCTATAATATTGTTAAATGAAATAAGACACAAAAACATCTGTTTAAAATGTGCTTAATATTTTCCGAAACATGTTACAAAGCATGTTCAATGTAGCGTCCAGCATTTTCCAAAAGCAAGTTAAATCCTGTAACTGCATTCTCAACAGCAGCTCTTAGCATATCAGGAGGAATGTTACGGACATGTCAGTGTATCACATTTTTCATTTCTGCCAAATTGTTTAGATTATCGCCATAAACAGTGCTTTTGAGATAACCCCATAACCAAAAGTCACAGAATATGAGGTTTGGTGGGAAAAGGGGAAGTGTAGGCCTATAAGACGTTCATTCGTGAAATGTTGCCTAAGTAACTGTGCGATACATGTGAGGTGGGGCCCAGCCCTGCATAAAAATTCTAGTATCTAAAATGCCACGTTAGTGCAGTCCGTGTATCACGAAACATTTTAACATTGACTCTAAGCGAGGTGCAATCACAGTGATCCAGCTGTCAACTTCTTTTCAAAGAAAAATGGTTCAGTTATGAAACCAGATGGTGTGGAATGACTGCTATGCAATCGAATGCAGTAGGAGAATGCAGTGGAACTAGGTAGATAACATGAGGGATTTTCTTTGGCACAAATCGATTAAAAGCGTTTTAAATCTTCATGTTTTAGGGTCGAATTCAGACTTCAAAAATTACAAATTAGCGATCTGTAAGAAAACGATTTCCAGATTGTACGCACTTGTGCGAGTGATTTGCGATCTCACACTTTCTAATCGCTAATTCATGTTTTTCACGGACGAATTTCTCACTTACACGGATGACACACTCGACCTTTATTGAATTTAACGCTTTTAAATGGTAATTTGCCTACTTCAAAGTTTCTTAAGGGTATACAACATATTAAACCCATGTAACAAAAGGTTAAGTTAGATTCCGGCCCATATTTCATTTAACAGTATTGCATACAGTGCCATTTCCCCCTGGTGGTGAGGTTTCAAACTTCCTTTTTTTTGCGGAAAATAAATTCCCATGACCTCCTTTACACCATTACCAAGTTTGATAACATTTGATCCAGTAGTTTTCCTTTTATGACCGTTTCAATGTGGAACTTTAACCACTCTGTATATTATTAAATTTTAATTTGAAGCTATGCGTTATATGTATACCAAGCGTAAATTTTTTGCTTTTATTGAAAATAAAGAATCGAAGCAAATATACTTAGGATAATGGACCAAAACTGAAAAAATTTCCCCTCCCTCCGAAAATAAAATATTGAAACTTCGACTTTGAATTTATTGGGTTATCGAAATATTTAATTTGACTTATCTTCTAAGTCCTAGTTCCGACAACTATTCTGTCAAAAATTCCGAATTACTTAAGCTAAAGTAAAAGATTTAGTATATATTCACTGTATGTTAATAAAATAATCAGAGTGTAATAAAAATAGATTATAGAATGTACGCTGATGCAACGTTTTGTCTGACTGCACAACATGTAATGGAAGGGAAGGCTTGTAGAGATCTGTTTTTGACATGCCTCTAAAAGTAGATGTCGTACTCCTTTTGTCTCTTCAGTGTCAAAAAACTTTCCTTTGAGAGGCAACTTTAGTTTTTGGGAAAGAAAAAAAAAAAAAAAAACACAAGAAGACAAATTTGAAGAACATGCGGGACGATTAAATACACATACTTATTTTCGGAACAGGTGCGGTTCTCTGACTGGTTATTGAATAATGAAAAGATGCATTGCCATGCAATACAAAGTACTTTTTTTGGGGGAAATACGTTTTCTGACTGAAAACGTAAGATTAAAAGTCATCTGCTTAATTCACAGCCATTTACAAGTCAACTACTCGGGCAATTGCAGAATCATTTTGATCCTGAGCTTGTAAGACAAACCTAATATCACTGGATTTAAACACTTCTTTAATCTTCCGAGAACGTTCCTTCTTTACCTCATATTCCAAGAATATTAAGTGAATACAATTATTGCAAAAGAAATTGAATATTCATTTGCACTACGGCTTGGTAGTTTACTAACGAGTTAACAAAACTTAAATTCTGCTTTTCGTGTCTAAGAATATAACAATATTTTAAATATTTACAAATAAAATATTAATTTGGAGATTTAATTGGAGCCTCACCAGTTGCCTAGAATTTGAAGATTGTTAAATACTAATTGTTTGTTGTAAAGTCTAACCCAGTCTGCATTGTTGGTTTTCGTAGTTTTCTAGGTTCTCTTTACAAAGGTTCTCTATGAAAGCATCTTGATCAAATAGCTCCCATGTTCTTTCTATGTTCAAATAACCAACTAACCTAGTTTAAGCGTGATTTCCAAGTGAAGTTACTAGCAAAACCCTAATACTCATTAAAAATCATGTAGCTTGCCAATCGGGAGTAACATGAAAGATACGGCGCAGATAATTGAATTGCTGTTACGGTACGCTGTTTCTAAACTTAGATGGTCATTCCTTAATTAAATAGCCCACCAGCGGCCGAGCGGTAAAGACGCTGATCACTGGTAGTTCGGTCCGAGGTTCGGCCTGGCTGCATGGGTGTTTTCGTGGTTTTCCCCATATGTAACGTGTATACAAGCCAGTTTCCTTTAGAAAGTCCTCCACGAAGGCATCCCTCCCTTTAGGCAGATAGCCCTCGTGTGCTTTGCCATAATTAAATAATCCAATCCAATCCAATCTTTAATTAAATATAATTGATTTGTAACTTCTACTAGAACTGACGTTAAGAATTGAAGTGCAAATAAATAATATCGCGTGCAGTCTTGATTAATATAAAATTAAAAATATTTGCATTCAGACAGAAAGTTTTTTGAAATATTTGCAATTACTTTATAAAAAGGATTTATTAATAACCGTAATAATTACTTATTATATTACTGATGATTAGGATTCAGTTCTTGACAATTACATTCTAAATTAGAATTTTAAGAATTATTAGAATTTTAAATTAGAATAATGAAAATACACTACGCACAAAAATACATTTTAGGATAAAAAAATGAGTTGATTTTTTATGTTTTAAAACTTCTTGAATTCATTTAATAAACATCGTATCCTCGTTGTTAATTGAATTCAGAATGTTGGGTGTCATTTATATAATTATTCTTACTTGTCCACAGAATCTGCTGATTTATCCAGCGATTAAGTAGCTGCAGATCATTTCTGCATAACCATTGAACTTCCATTAATTCAGTCTCTAGAGGGCTGTATGTTTATATCATAATTTGACTTTTATAAAAATGATTATTCTAAATCTTATGTTTCTATAAAAATATACTGCGCTTTAAAAATATGGATGATAGTACCAGCCGCTCTTTCAGCCACTTCAAAAACATCAGTTTGTTTAGAAATAAATTGTGCAGTTAATGTCATAAAATTCAAATAAACATCAAACAAAAATTCTCAGTTTTAGACAATTCGATTTAAACAAAGTAAAGTAGCAGACGATAAAACGCCGAAGGTAAAAATTTACTCTTATTTAAAAAAAAAGCTAGAGAGAAATTAAAAAAAAATATTAAAAAATTTATTTAAAAAAATAGCTTTTTATATAGTATTAATAAATATTTATTATGCATCATTGAGGGAAGAAATGACATATAATTAATTCTCCGTAAAATTTTACGTGAAATTTAAGGTTAAAAATAGCTGTGGCAATACAGTGTAACAAAATCCATAGACCACATTTGGCGTTATTATCGCTCAAAAAAAAGTGCCAAATTTCAAAATGCGAAAATATGTAAATTTGTGTATATCTTAGAAAATTTTGAATAAAAAAGTCTAATTTTTTGCAGATGATAAGATGATAGTAAAAATTTTATAGGTTATAATTCAAAAATTTTTTCGAAAAATTTATAAAAATTATTTAAAAATAGAAATTTAAAAAATAAAACACAAAAAATGGGTAAATTATATTTGGAATGAACCTAAATTTCGAAATGTGAGAGAAAAAATCAAAAAAGTTTAATAAAAAAAGAGATATAAATAAATATTTGCCAAATTCAATTAACATCGAGGAGCTAAAATTTTGAGAGCATATATTTTAAAAACTACTCTTACGATTTTCACAAAACTTGGTATTCTGGCATAATTTGAGTCGACGAATCGAAATATGTAAAAAAATTGGTATGTTATTTCAGAAAAAGTCCGATTTTGTGTCAAAATACCTATGTTAGAATAGTGTTATAATATAAATCTAATATATATCCTAAGTCGCGCTTTCGAGACATGAAGAACGCAATTTGAATTTCGTGAATCGCCCTAGTAGAACGGGAGATATAGCACTGTCCCATTTTTTTTTTTAGCAGTGTACATTATAAAGGAATAAAATTATAACTATAATAATAAAATTATAACCAATCCGTTGCAACTTTTCCATCAAATCATCTATCTTATTACATATACAGTACAACATCTTTAATCCGGAATGATCTATAATCGGAACCTCAAAGCTACAAACTTTCTGTGCATGTGTAGCATTTACACATGCACATATGCATTAACGCATGTGTATAATACCTTTACGCAGGCACATATGCGTTTACACATACGCATAATATGTTTATGCATGCGTGTTTAATGTAGAATGGATGGTATAAGCTTGGCTAAAATTATCTAATTATCTATTTCAGTTAATGTTGCAGATTGCATTGTTCCGTAATCTTCTAATTGGATTCGGCTTATTATATTTTGCAGACTGTTAGGGCAATTTTATAAAAAGTAAGCTTTAACTTTCGATTATGTCAAAAAGAGTTTCCGATTCTGGAGCTGCCAAAGGATCTACAAAGCGAAAGCATGTTTCGACGTCCATCAAACAAAAAGTGGAATTGCTGCAAAAAATGGATAAAGGCTTGAAGAAAGTAACAGAGAGGTTAGTGAAAATGAAAAAATTTCGTTTGACAAGTTAGTCGGTATTCTCGGCACAGCAATTACAGGACTTGAACAGCAGAACTTTGTAACTGAACAAGAAATTATGACTGTTTATAGAATTAAAGAGAAAGTGTTAGCACATAAAACGAAGCAACTTACATTGAAAGAAATGTTTAATAAAGTAAACAATTAAATATTAAGCTTTTTTTTTTGTAAATTTTGATATCCTTTAGATCATAATTGCTCTTTATTTCATAAATTACGGTTTCATATTTTTAATTTTATAATTTCTGCATGCCATCTTACCAGATTTAAATTGATGATCTATAATCTGGAATCGCCGAAGTCCCGACGAGTCCAGATTAAAGACTTTGTACTGTATATATTTTTTGTTAAAAGAAACGTGCGAATTAATAACTAAACTTTCAAATATTTATTAGTAAGTGTGTAAAGTTAATCATTATTAAAAATACATTTTTATCATTTAAAAGGTGTTTTTACTGTTGAGAAAATCTCCTGAGTTTTTAGTGTCCTAGTTTGGGAAGTATGTGTGCATGTGTTGGGCAGTGGAGATGATCCTTTGAATAAACTTGTCTAGTAATTTTTCATCCATTCTTATCATTTTATAAAATACTGTCATTTTGCTGCTGCTGCTTCAGTAATTCATTTGATGATTAATTCTGATCTGTAAAGAATAAAGCACTTCAGTTGAAATGTTAAATATTCATAAGTTGTACTGTCTGACTTTCATAGGTTAGTTTATTTCAATGTATTTGATTACGGCAAAGTGTGCAGAGGCTGTCTGCCTCAGGGAAAGAATGTCTTTATGGAAGACTTTCTAAAGGAAGCTGGCATGTATCCACATTAAGTGTGGGGGGAAAGCTCAAAAATGCCAGTGCAGTCAGCCCGTTTACATGAAATTGATACCAGAGTTCAGCTATAGTGTGGTCCTGGTTTGCATAGGAAATTCGATACATCTCTTTTATAACAGAAAATATTATGTTTCTTCATGTTTTTTTTGTATGATTAGATGTATAAACCTAGAATTTTTGGAACATTTTTCTAAACTAAATTACAGAGTTACAGAGCCGCTAATATCTCACGAAAGAAAAAAAAAAAAAAAGAAAAAGAAAAATCCTTTAATCGTACACAAGCGATAAATCACTAAACATCACACTTTTTTATTTCTTAAGTTTATGAAAAATATTTATTTAAAATAAAAGAAATTTTTTATATTGTTTATAATGCTGGTTTGTTGTGTTATTGGCAAAACTTGAACCCAGCATTTTCTATGGAGAAATGTTGAGCAGTTCGTACTGTTTCAGAAAATGCTGTCACCTGTAGTGTGAAATTTACCATATAAGAATTGCTCTTCCTGCTCATCTTTCATGTAAAAAATAAAATGACAGAAAATAAGACTAGCACAAATACCACAGATTGTATAAGAGACAACAAATGACAATAAAGAAGACAATAAAGAAATGACAATAAGAGACAATAAAGAAAATGTGCACAACTATGGATAGGATTACCAAAGTTCGTTAAGGACAACCAACAGCAATAGTATCATTGCTAGCTTCTAGGGTTTTACAGTGGTTTGATTGGAAAATACTCCACCTGTTTTACCTGTTTGGCAATAATTTTACCGTCATGGGGATACCTTTGAATGTTACAGAATTTTTCCCCTTTCAGATTTATATACAGGCTTTGAATTTTGGGTAAGTTTTTGAAGCAAAAATGTACTCTAGTCTTATACATGAATTGGCTTATATTCAGAAATGTATGGTGTATGTATTTTTAAATTAATAATTTAGATATTTAAATGTTGAATAATGTGGATATCTAAAAGATTTAAAATTTTTATAAGCTCTCATTTATTTTTATAGAAATTTGAGTCTGTGTACCAGGAACATTTGCGGAGTGGCACCGTTACTCCTAGGGAGCAGTTTGATTATGCATGGTGCTTAATTCGTAGTAAATATCCCACTGATATCCGGAGAGGTGTAGTTTTATTAGAAGGTAGTTCATGTTTTTTATGCTTTTTAAAATCTCAGTTCTTTTTTATTTTATCTAAAAGAATAGTAAATTAATCAAAATTTACTATTCTTTTAGATAAATAAGCAGTAGTATAGATAAGAATAGTAAATTTTTGTTAATTTACTGTTCTTGTTTAAAATGACTATAATAAATTGGGGGGGCTTTGAAAACTAAGCACTATCTAAAAATTTTAGGAATTATCTATAATTTGCTCTTTTATTGATTGACTGACTGCTGTATTTTCTGTATATTATTCAGTTATTTTACTTCTGATTTTCTTGCTCAAAATGGTTCAGATTAATGAAGTAGTTTAGTGGGTTCTTTAATCACTAGCTCAATATTATTCACCAGTAAAATTATTTTTAAAGTACTTCTGTTTAACATTTATGAAGAAAATTTGATTGATCTTTAGATTATGGTAACTTGGCGATTTTTTGGCGAAAATTTGGCGACCAACTCTGCTACAGCAACCCTCTATTTTTTTTTTTCTCCGCCATTTTGTCTTCATGAAGTAAAGACATGTTTCTTTTCTTTTTATTTACTGAACACTTTTTCCAACAATCTACTAGCCGAATTACACTTATGCTAGAAATTTTATGTAACAAAACTGCTTAATCATGACAAATATTAACTGCAAAATTGGGAAAAAGTGCACAATCGCAAACTCCTTGCGCTATTTTCAGAATAGCACATACACATAAACCTTTTACACGTCGACTTATTTTTACTTAAAAAAACATCCCAGAATTGCACAAAAATGGCATTGCACACACTCTTAACTTTATCCATCTACACTGCTATTTTCTCATAAATTAAAAAAATTTGCACGAAAATGCAAAAAAATTCTGTGAATCTTTAAACTCGGTAAAAAGCACGTATATGAAATTACCTGAACGCGAAAAAGTATATACCCTTGTAGAGTCATTAGGATTTTTTTTGAGGCCAGCAAGATAAAAAATTAGCAAACGCCTTCGCCGGGAATCGAACCACGGACCTCTGAAATACCGGCTCAGTGTGCAGAACCACTACACCACGAAGGACGCTAGGAAAGTGGGAGAAATACCTTATATACTCCCCTTTTTAAAGGGCGACTAGGGTTTTAGGGGACCTAGTCATCAAATCCTGGGTGCGGAGAATCATCATCCACAACCCGTTTAGTTCGGGCGCCACTTGTAGAGTCATTAGGATTTTTGTTTAGGCCAGCAAGATGAAAAATTAGCAAACGCCTTCGCCGGGAATCGAACCACGGACCTCTGAAATATCGGCTCAATGTGCAGAACCACTACACCACGAAGGACCGCTAGGAAAGTGGGAGAAATACCTTATACCCTTTCCAAGGATGAACATTTCCACGTATAAAATAAATAAAATATCCAAACACTTTTACCTCTAAATTATCTATTGTATTATAAACGTTACCAACGAATTCATACCGCAAACATTACAAATGGTTACAAATACTTAGTGTCAAATATTTAAATTATTTCCATGCATGTTTACTTCAGCTGAAACGTATACCAAATTCCTACAAACATAAAATTCACAAAATAACTATCATTTAATTAAAATATCACTAAACCATGTACACGTCGACTTATTTTTACTTAAAAAAAATCCCAGAATTGCACAAAAATGGCATTGTGCACACTCTTCACCATATCCATGTGCACTGCTTTTTTGTCATAAATTAGAAAAATTTCACGAAAATGCATGAAAATTTTGTGAATCTTTAAACCCGGTAAAAAGAACATATATGAAATTACCTGATCGCGAAAAAGTATATACCCTTTCCAAAGATGAACATTTCCACGTATAAAATAAATAAAATATCCAAAAACTTTTACCTCTAAATTATCTATTATATTATAAACGTCACCAACGAATTCATACCTCAAACATTACAAATGATTACAAATACTTAGTGTCAAATATTTAAATTATTTCCATGCACGTTTACTTCCACTGAAACATATACCAAATTCCTACAAACATATAATTCACAAAATAACTATCATTTAATTAAAATATAATTAAATTCAAAAACACTGCTTAAAATATAAATAAGCACATACATTAAATTAATAAAAATTAGCTTACAATCCTAATTACTTTAAACTAAATCATTGCTAATAACAATTTTCCAATAATACCATATTACTTTATTTACTCCTCACATTTAGAACAATGCATAAAAATAATATCCTTAAATAATTAAAAATACTAACTTACCTAATCTTCTTCAGAATCTTGATTACGTGTCCGATAAACTTTTCTTATTTCCTCTGCTAAATAAAAAGCAAGCGTATGTGCACCTGTTTCAGGATCTTTAAAATCATACTTATAGTTCACAGCAAGGTACCAGGTAAAATAAATAACTTAATAAAACATCTTTACTTCTATCTCGCACAACCTTAAAAAAACACCCCCTTCAATCCCACTAAATACCCATTTCGAATTCACTTTAGTTAGGGCCATGGGATCCAAAAATTAACTGACGCTGTTTGACACAACACAGAATAAAGCTAAATACAAAATTTCCAGATTTTTTCCAGAATCCCCCTTTTCCGATTAAAGAACTGTAATTCGTCCATTAATGTCACATGACATATCTCATGATCTCTCATTTCCCTCACACAAAATAATGCGTAATCGGAACTGAGTACTTCTCACATTATTACCAAAGTCCTAGGTCCTTTATCGCCTCCAAAATGTTGCCAAACTACCAGTTACCATATTCCAAAGATCAGCCGAAAATTTTTATAGCAAAATGACTATTTTAATTGTTTATGTATATTCAGATTCTTGGATAAAATAACTCTATAAGACTTCTTTCCCTGATATGTAGATTGTTCTAGTCTCAGAATATCTCATAATAGTTTACAGAAACATATATGTATGGAATAATTCTTTTCAGTTTTCTTGTATTTGCATATTTGCTAATAATAAGCATTTATAAAACAAAATAATGTTGTTAAATGGGTATTGTCATGAAAGTTCTTTTTTTGTGTAATAATTTGTTCATCTTTGTACCTTAGCTTTTTGTATTTAGTATTTCTGTTTGATAACGAGGTAGTCATTTTCATTTCAGGTTTATTAATTTTCGTATATGTGTTTAGAGGGTTGTACTGAAAGTTATTCAAAATTTGCCCGACTCTCTTTTTTAAATTTTCATAGATTAAACTCCACTTATTGTTGGAGTAACATAGACTTCAATGACCTGCATATGAAAATATTACTCGGTGAAGGCTACATTACAAATAATTTATTTGCATCAAATCTCAAATCCCGTTAAAAAAAATTAAGGTGTGTACTATTAGCTACTTCTTTAAAGTCACTTTATGTCAGTACATCAACTTCATAGATTATCCTTCATCTGACTGAATAAACAAATTTCGATTTTTACATTGAATGATATAATAAACAATCATTATTACTATAATTTAAGATTTAATATCCAGAACCCTGTGTATCTGCATTTACAAAGTATTAATTTCATTTTCACTGTAATGTACACTCATATCCAAAATTATCTTTACATGCATGAAATTACAGATTCATCCAAAACTGGAAACTGTAATTTTATGTGTTGAATGATAAATAAATACAAAGAGAAGATTTTTAAGAGCACTGCACATGAAATAAAACAGTGGCATGAAACAATAAAAATGGTAATAATATGTTACCAGGCAAATGAAAAAAAAAAAAAACTCGGAAAAAAAATTAAAGGCTTTTGAATTTATTATGGAATTTGATATCCCTGACTAGTATGCACGTGTCAGAATGTGTTTTCATACTAGCAATTACGTTTTTAACCCTTGTTTGGAGAATTAAGTTTCACTTCCTCAGTATTATAGTCTTCAGGCCATTTACATCTATCTCTAGGAGGATTATGTCTCTGTGCAGCTGCTTTTCCATAGTCTCATAAGTTCTCTATTTAGTTGAAGATCAGGAGATTTTGCTGGCCATGGTATTCATTTAGTGTCTTCAGTTTCAAGGAATTCATTAACAAGATTTGCTTGATGTGGATAAACATTATCATCCATAAATAAAAAATCAATTCCATATGCAACTGTGAAAAGTCTTATATAAGCCTCTAAGACCTTGTGCCAATATGTCTAGCTGGTCTCAGATCCACTGCTGAAATGTATAGGGATGTATGTTTTATCGATCATTATTTCTCCCTTCACATCTGCATTACCAAAACATCATGTTCCTTAATGCTCGAGGGAAGATTTCACATTTATGACTTCCTTCAGATGTAAAGACATTTAAAATGAAATATGAAACTAAACCTCAACTTATCAGTAAAGAGAATGTGGGACCACTGGTCTTCACTCCAGTTCCGATGTTCTTTGCACCAATTAAAGCAATCTCTGAAGACAGTGAAGCAAATACGAGGGCTATCCAGAAAGTAGATTACGTTTTGGAATAAAAAAATAAACAAAGTATAGGAAACAAATTTTATTATATACAGATGAAAGCCACACTCAAATACTACTTTTCTACATAGTCACCATACAAATTATGGCATTTATCATAGCGATGTACGAGCTTGGAAATTCCTTCGTCGAAAAATTCGGCCGCCTGCGCCTTCAACCACTTCGTTACCTCTTCTTGCAGCTGTGCGTCGTCATCAAAACGCTGCATAGCCAGCCACTTCTTCATTGCTGGGAATAGGTGGAAGTCGCTCGGTGCCAGGTCGGGACTGTACGGCGGATGAGGAAACAACTCCCACTTAAAAGATTCAAGAACTTTACGAGTGACGTTTGCCGTGTGTGGCCGGGCGTTGTCGTGAATCAACAAGATCTTAGAGCTCAACATTCCTCTGCGCTTGTTTTGAATTGCTCTTCTGAGTTTTTGGAGAGTTTGGCAATACCTTTGAGAGTTTATTGTAGTGCCTCTTTCCAGGAAGTCCACCAAAATTACACCTTTTCTGTCCCAAAAAACAGTCGCCATCATCTTCCTTGCCGACATTGTTTGCATGCATTTCTTGGGTTTTTGGGGAGAACTTGTGTGCCCCCACTGCATTGATTGCAATTTTGTTTCACAGTTCACATGTTTCACCCATGTTTCGTCACCAGTAACGATGCGATCGAGTAAAGAGTCACCATCCTTATGGTAAGCGTCCAAAAAGTTCAACGCTGCAGCCATTCGCTGATTTTTGTGGTCCTCTGTCAAGATTTTTGGAATCCATCTTGCACAAAACTTGTGGTAACCAAGCTTTTCGCTGATGATTTCGTGCAACAAACTTCGCGAAATTTGTGGAAAACTCAAAGAAAGTTCCGTTATTGTGAAATTTCGATTTTCACGGACTTTAGCATCGACTTTTTCGAGAAGTTCGGCGGTCACTATGCTGGGTCTCCCACTTCGATCTTCGTCGTGAACATTGGTTCGGCCATTTTGAAATCTTATGACCCACTGACGCACTCCACCTTCAGTGATAATGTTGTCCCATACACTTCACGAAGCTGCCAATAGATTTCTATCGGTTTACAGTTTTTTGCAGTCAGAAACCTTATTACTGAGCGCACCTCGCAGCTCGCGGGATTTTCAATTAACGCAGACATTTCAAACCGTCACAGTATCTGAACGGAGCACAGCACGAACCTCTCACTAGCACGGCTAGATGCAGACTGAGCTGCGCAACGCTCTGACCCCAAGATGGCCGCGCTAGCCCCGCCCCTAGCGGACACAGACGGAAACGTAATCTACTTCCTGGATGGCCCTCGTATGCTCGCTTTTTGCCATAAAGGCCTTTTTTTACTAAGCCTTCCGTATACCGTTTGCTGTGATACAACAGTTCCAATCTCGGAACTTAACTGCTGAACACCAGTCTTTCTGTTATGGTAGACAGTTATTGCCAGGTTTTGATCTCAAGAAGTAGATATTATTCATTCACAATTTTTCCAGACCTTCTTACAATAATTCCAGAGCTCTGAAATTATTTCCATAGCATTGAGACTTGAAATATTCACACAACTTACTGCTTCCATCATTGTCAGCCCAATTCTAAATGGCAAATGATTCACCACTTCACAGGCTCTTTCAAATGATATTTAGGGGACATAACAAGCCATTTTGAATCTGTACACTCTGAAGTCAAATGCTGTATTGTTGAAATTCACTCTTGGATAACATTAACACCTTGATTTGCATACTAGAAAGTTTTTTATCACTTTTGATTGTATAATGTGGTACTTGCATATTAACGTCACCACAGTTGCAAATGTACAGCTAAAATTTTTGCGACAAATCATAAATTAAAACATTTTATTTAAAATCAAAGTAGTCAATCAGATTTCGGTGGAAAATGGGCCGGTATAGAGTTTAACATAGATTCAAAACAGTCTTTGTTTTCTTTGACCTGATGCTGTCGCCATATGAACTCTGCTAAATAAGATTCTAAATGATGTCTCACCATCCCCCTATGTCTCTTGTTCCTCCATTTAGCACTGCCCAACATTCTGTCAACTGTTTGTGTATGAACTCCTGTATCAGTATCAATAAAATTGTTTTTATGATTAACTCTAGCATGTAGGATTCCTTCTTTTTCTATTCTATTTGTTTCGTAACCTTTCCAACTGTCAGAATAAATTGTTCTACCATTTGCAATAATTTTATTGAGAACGGTAGAGCCAGTTCTATTAGGAACAGTGACAACAAATAAATGTTTTGTTTCTCTACATATACCACCACCCACTGTTTGGGTAATAATCGACCACAATTATTTTTACGCTTAGTAAACAAACTTTCATCAATTTCCACAATGCAATCTGGTCCACCTACCTTCTTGTTTGGTTTATTCTCCATATCCAAGATACATAATTCACACATGTAATTGTTCCAATTTATAACAGTTTTATTCGATAAATCAAGTTGCTTTTCACAAAATTTAATAGACGTCAACTCCTTGCACCAGCAGTATATGAATCTCAGAGCTGAACAAAATGGAATTCTGCTTCTTTCAAAACAATTGTCTTTCCTAAGTTCCACTTGCTGATCACACGGTCTTAAATTACATTTTCAAAACGTACGTTTACCAAAATAAAGTTTCAAATCATGCAAATAGGTGTGTTTCGTTTTTTTTTTTTTTTTTTTTTTTTTGTAAAATATTTCGTTTTTGAAAAATAAAACTGCATCTATGGCAAATCCCAAAGACACATTTTCGTAGCACTAAAAAATGACATCAAAAGTCAGCAAAGAACAAGACAAAAAGGAATCCAAAAGATTGCGAACAACAGAATTGCTCTTTATTGGCACATCAGCGCAACTTGTGCTGTGATGGCGTTAATACATAAGTACTCATAATGCTAATTAGGCTCATCTTTCACTCATTCCCTTCAAAAATGGGTCACATCAATTGAATATTTTATGGAATGTCATTATTTTTGGATATGTAAAGTTAAGTTTGGACATGAGTATAGATTTCTGCTGAGTTTTATATCACCTTTTTGCATTATTGATATTCATTATCACATTTTTAATTTTCATGATAATTTTTCTTTTTCTTTCTTTACTGTTTGATCTTGAAACTAGAGAATCTTGTTAATCAGCTTTTTCCTATATTCATTTAGCTCTTGATTTATTGTTGACTTGCTTTTATGACAGACAGAAACTAAAATTAAAAATCCTCTGATTTAAGACAGTATATACATATATATATATATTGTTGCATACGTACAAGTTCATAATAGATAGAATACACACAGAACTAATGATAGCTTGATATAATTTATTATTTTACCAAAGAAACACTTTATAGTTCTGGAACTTTGCACAAAAATAATCCTACAGCTCTTCACAGTATGACAGAGTACAATCAGTAGTTACACCTCAAAGTACTAAGAACATTAAACACAATACAAAGCATATCTAAAAAGCAAAGCTAACATAAAGATATCTCAGTGCTCTGAGCTCACACTGAAGTAAATAACTCAGAAACTAAAACTTTCTCCGGTCATATATAGATTTTCCCTGGCAGTGGAGAAATCTCTAGTACTTTCCACTTCTCGAAATTAATGGAAAGCATATGAGGTCCAGATAACGTTACAAATACATACTATATAGATTAATTACATTTATTCAATCATAATATATACCGTTAGACATGGACAGGACCAGAATGTCGGCAAGTTTGGGAGGTGACCTTTGCTGATTTCTTGCTAAATTTGGCGATAAAAATTAGTCACCAAAGCCATTGCCATATACATGATATCTCTCTAATCTAGTAAAGTAGCCATTTACACAGTGTTAAATAGACTTGCCCCTGTGTTCTTATTTTTCTAGTAAAGTTCGCCTCTTCAGATTTTCATGTTGTATTATACAAAAGGTGCTTCAATTTTACATATAATTACACTAAAATCATTTACATATATACAAAATTCATAACAATATACAGTCAAAAGTTTTTAACCCGGACTCGTCGGGACTTTGGCGATTCCAGATTATAGATCATCAGTTTGAATCTGGTGAGATGACATGCAGAAATTATAAAATTAAAAATATGAAACCGTAATTTATGAAATAAAGAGCAATTATGATCTAAAGAATATCAAAATTTACAAAAAAAAAGCTTTATATTTATATGTTTACTTTAATAAACATTTCTTTCAACGCGTGCATGCGTAAAGCATACATTACGCATAGTCGATATTAGAAAATTGCATCCAGAAAACTATTTGATGTGTATTCGTGATATTTATAATCACGAGGAATTTGATTTAAATCATATCAAAGACGGAGTACATCAAGATAAAATACTAGTAATTATAAGTAGTAAGGATTTAGTAAGGAATTATAAGCCGAATAAAATAAAAACATCTGCCTAGAAGATAAGGATAGTGCTGACAGATGAACTTCCATTCATGTTTAATTGCGCGCCGCGTCGTACCCCCACCCCCACCCCAAAAAAAAAACAGCGTGAAATTGATAAACAGATTTCGGAATGGTTAGAGAAACAAAGGATATGCCTTTATCCATTTTTTGCAGCAATTCCACTTTTTGTTTGATGAAAATCAAAACATGCTTTCGCTTTGCAGATCCTTTGGCAGCTCCAGAATTGGAAATTCTTTTTGACATAATCGAAAGTTCAAGCTTACTTTTATAAAATTGCTCTAACAGTCTGAAAAAAAATAATAAGCCGGATGCAATTTGAAGATTAAGAAACAACGCAATCTGCAACATTAACTGAAATAGATAATTTTACCTTAGTTTATGCCATCCATTATACATTAAACGCGCATGTGTAAAACGCATGTGCAGAAAGATTGTAGCTTTGAGGTCCGGATTAAAGGCTTTTGACTGTATTGCTTTTCTATGTGTAAATACAGCATAACCCATACAGTACTGCTGCAGTTACAAAATGCATTGCATGACCTTTATTGAAAGTTTGAATAAAAACCCTGATTGTTTCATGAAAATTTAAAAGCACAAATTACAGAAACAGTTCAGCTGTTAGCTTGAAATATATGGAGGGGGGAATCAAACTAACAACATTAATGAATTTTTTGGTTAAAGAACACGCTCGTGGTTACAAAGAATCATCCAAATGAGAAACTATTACTTATCTTATATTTTTAATTAAACACATGGTTTACATGTTATGTTTGGTTCATATTAACTAATTTAATGGAAGACAGTATGTGTTAATTTTATAAAATATGTCTATATATATATAAAATTAACAAGCAAGGTAGTTAGTACAATACCGTAAGACCAATTTGGTCTAAATATTTTTTTTTAATTTTTTTTTTTTTTTAATGATTTTGAATGCACGAAGCCTGGAATTCTTAACATCTTTTGACACATGGCTGGTAGTTAAGGTATACAGATGAAGGCAACAAACTGAATTTTAACAAATAAATGGTCTTTATTTTCACACATATCCAATTAATTTGGCAGATACTTTAATCATAATTAAACATGATAAATTTCTATGTGCATTGGTTTTTTAAAAGGAAATGACATAGTCAGCTAAGAAGCAATTGGGATGTATCAGCAGTGGCAAAACTAGTAAAGGAATGACCTAGTTTTTTGTGCCAAGAGTATTTACTGGGGTATAAGTAGAGCTAATCTGTGATTGGTTAATTTGATGTTGTTACATAACATAGAAAATTCTCAAATTTGGGAAAAACAGATGAATTTAGGAGCAGATCATGTAGAATGTTAATTTTGAGGTCGCTAATTATCTTTAAACCAGCTATCATATTTTCGTATATCTTACATATTTCCCCCTTCAAAAGAAAAATCAGGAGAGCAGGGTGGAAATAATAAAATCAAATCCGTAGATATTTATCCAGTCATAATAAAATACGATACATTTCTATGATTCAATCATAATGAAATATGATAAATTGCTATGTACATTGTTTTCTTAAAAAGAATGATGTAGGCATTTTAAAGAAGCGAGAGGATATTAACAAGGTAGAAGCTAGCAGAATAAGGACATAATTAGCTCACCAGAGGTATTTATACCAAAGTAGGTGTGATTCTAAAAACAAGCTACGACTGGTTAATGTTAGTTTTAGTTGCCCTTTTCCAGTAGCATTACATAGCGTAGAACAGATGAATTTAGGGGGAGAGCATAAAATCTAGAATTGTAAAACTTGTACGTTATGATCACAATTATATTTTATTCACGAGTTGGGAGAGCATCAATTTATAATCAAGAATATACTAGTATAATCAAGAGTCAATATACCATTTTCCCATAAAGACTCAACTTGAGAATAAGAACTTCCATTTGAAACACAGAAATATTTAATGAAGTGCTTATGTACATTATTTACATTATTCAAAGCACAAAATTTATAAATTTCCCCATCATAGGGCCAAGATTAGTTTATCAAGAACAATTATTATAATTGTTGATTACCACCATGCGGCCAAGAACAGATCATTTCAAGTGTCGCACTCAAGCTAAACTAAAAGAGTTATTACATTCTTTCTCTGCGGCCAGTCACGTGACCTAGTCGGCGACAGACGATAAATAATAAAAGAAAAATTGGTTCCATCAGAGGGAAAAAGAAATCATTTCAACAAACTCCCCCCCCCCGATGAACAATAGGTTCATCACAAATTTAACTAACCATTACAATATTACTATAATAATAAGAAACAAATAAAAATTACTTACATATACAGGCCACATTATATCAATAATTTCTTAATAACAAGACAAAATTTTTCCGAAACTAGAAAAAACAAAACATTTGAATTAACATTTCTGAAGATCAACACAAATTATTAAACCAAGGATCAACACAAATTATTAAACCAAGGAAAATAATAAAGTGAATAAATGAAAACATTCTGAAAAGAATATATATATATATATATATATATATATATTTTTTTTTTTGGTCTATCATCAGTTTATCAGTCATTCAGTCTATTTTTGATAAGTCACTGATTATTGCAATTATTGATATCATCAATTTCTAAATTGTACAATAGCTGCACCGAACATTTGATTACCAAATTACCAGTTTTCACTTCACATGATCTGATCATTCCATCTCTACCAATAAAAGTTTTGGTTATTCTTCTTAATTTTCACCATCTTCTAGGTAAGTTTTCATCATGAACAAGCACTATATCATTTACTTTGAATGCAGATGGTTTCTTCTGACCGGTATTCTCAAGCACAGGAGATATTCTTTCTTAAACTAGTTTTTACACTGCGAACTAAACGTTCATAAAAACCTCCCCACCAGGCAGCACGTTCCACAATGTATTTCCATGCTATTCCATGCAAAGCATAAAATTTTTGAACTTCAGGGTGGTTAATCACTTTCCACATTTGCTTTAATTCAAGTTCGGCTCTTTTAAATGTTCTAGCATTGTCCAAGTACACAGTGGAACACAAACCTCTTCGGGATACGAACCTGCGGAACGCAAGTAAAAATGTAAATGTATTGGCGCAAGTAAACAACAAAATGTAATATTAGCTGTCCTTTTCTTTTACATACAAAGGACCTGCAAAATCGAGTCCACAAATTGCGAAAGGTGGAGATTCATTAACTCTATCCATTAAATTTCTATTTTCCCCTTTTACTTTTAAATTTGATATAAATCTGAAAACCCAAGCAGTCCCACGATAAAGGTTTTTCCAGGAACTAAATTTCGTCAAATTCGTGAGTGAAACTTTTTCAGTTTTGATCACACACACTAGGATAGCTTCCGATTTTCGAGATTCTTCTAATACATCATATAATTTTGGCGTTGATAGCTTAGGTTTTGGCCATTGACCTTCAGGTAACAAAAGAAACACAGGGTCATGCCAGCATTTTGCAGAATTGATCAGTTCTTTTGCAGAACAACCCTTTGTTAATAGATCTGCAGGGTTGAGTTTTCCTTCGCAATATCTCCATGAACAAGGATATGAAATTTCATGTATTTCTGAAATTCTATTAGCAATGAAAGGTTTCCATCTTTTAGCTGTATTTTTAATCCAATGTAGAACTATTTCCAAATCTGACCATAAAATGATATTTGAGATATGTAGAATATTTTTCAGGTAGTTGGCAACCCTAGCACCCACCAGTGCTCTCATCAATTCAAGGCGGGGAAGCGTTAACTTCTTTAATGGTGCAACACGTGATTTTGCCAAAACAAATGCAGTTTCATCAAATTTATCTTCATCAGTTCTGTATGTCAAGTATGTGACTGAGCCATACGCATTCGGATTAGCATCACTAAAAATGTGTAACTGAACAGTGTCCCTGTCCAAATTTGGTACATGAAAACAATACCTTGGAATTTTCAACATTTTAAGTTCTTTTATTTCAGAGAGCCATATTTTCCAGTCATTTTCAAGTTCTCCAGAAAAGACCTCATCCCAAGGTACCCCTTGAAGTCATAGCTGTTGCAATAAACATTTAATTCGAATTACAAAAGGTGCGATAAATCCAGATGGGTAAAAAATTTTGGCTGCTATTTTTAATACATTACGTTTGGTACAGTCAGTGTTTATAGAGGACAGTAGGGGTGTTAATTCTAGTCCTAAGACATCTTCATCATTGTTCCATATTAAACCTAGTACCTTTAAAGATGTACATGGAGTTTCACTATTGAGAGAGATTAACTTTTCCTAAAGCCATTTCTGCTTAAGCTCTAGGGAATTGGTTTCGAATTTTCTTAGATTTAGACCTCTTTCAGCAAGAATTTTAACAGATTCATTTGATAGATTAAGCGCTTCAACAGTTGTCGCTCCAAAAAATAGGTCATCCACGTAAAGATTTGAGTTAAGCATTTCAAAATTCTTAAAATTGGAAGTCTTGTACTTATCAATGTGATGTTTTATTGTGCATGCAAGGATGAAAGGACTACAAGTTACACCAAAGGTTGCTCTTGTCATTTTATAAGAAATTACACTCTCTTTTCTATCAAGGTTTTTTAAAATAAAAAAATCTCAGATAATCTCTGTCTTCTGCGATTGATATTTGAAGGAATGCCTTTTCAATATCTGCCGAAAAGGCAATCCTACTTTTGCAGAATTTCAAAATAACGTCCAAAACATTTGGATTTAGATTTGGCCCAGGGTGAAGACAGTCATTGAGCGAAAGAGCATCATTTGATTTTGAAGAAGCATCGTAAACGATGCATACCTTTGTTGTTTTTTTGTCGTCTCTAATTACAGGATGGTGAGGCATATAATAAGAATTAATTGTCGAGCTGTTTTCAGGGCATACCTCTACAACTCCTAAATGTGCTTGTTCTCTGAGAATATTGTTGTATTCCTCAAATAACATTTCATTATTAAATTTATTTTCTTGACCAGCGAATTTTCTTTTTGCCACTTCAAGATTGTTTCTCAATAAATCGTGAGATTTGTTCCATAGTAACTTTGCCTCATAATGACCATTTTTTAATTTCAAATTATTTTGAAAGTCATTTATAATTTTTAAATCAGTAGAATTCTTTTTGTTATTCTCAACAATACCCATGACTTCTAAATCCCAAAATTTCTTCAGTTCATTATTTTCACTCTCAACTGATACAGTATAACAATTTTTCTATCTTTTGATTCTATCTGCCCTTGAATAGTATGTCCGAAAATAGTTTCTGCAATGAATAAATGTTTTCCAATTTTTCCTACAATACCTAATTGAATTTGTCATAAAAAGTCTGACCCTAGTAAAATAGTTACTTCCTGTTCATGGCCTGTATCAGCAGGATTAAATCCTCTCATTTTCAAGCTTTGAATCAAACCTTTGTCTAGAATTTTGACTGTAGCGCCAGTTATTTTTTCAACCACCATGGCTTCAATATTTATGGAATTGCTTGGTTGCAAAACATTTTGTAACTCAAGAGAAACTATGTCAAATGATGATTCTTGTGGTTTTCGTCCGGCAAATGAATATACTAATAAATTTTCTTTTCTGATAGGCTTTAAATTCAGTTTTCTTACTAAATTTTCTTTTATAAAGCATTTTTCTGAACCACTATGACCCAAAACCCTTGCATGAATTCTGTTTTCACCACCAGAGACACATACAATACAAGTTTGGAGTAATGTAGAAATAGTTTTATTTTTCTGTTCAGAAATTCAAGATACTAAGGTTGTGGATTTATCTGTGTTAATATTTTCAGGACTTTCATGTTTTTGTGATTTATTACAGAATAGCTCATTGTGAAATTTATTACCACATTTCGAACATGGGGTTAATTTATTTTTACAGTTAGAAGACAGGTGTGATTTTAAGAAACACTTGTAACAGCATCCTCCCTTCTTTAATTTAAAACGTTTCTCTTGGTCTGTATACCTTTTACAACTCAAGATTGTATGATCTGAAGAGTCACAAAATACACAAAATATTTTTATAGAAGTGTTCAAGGCAGCAGCCGAAGGAACACTTTTCTCAGAAGAAAAGTTCTGATTATATTTTTGTTTGGAATTAAAATTAGTGTAAGTGTCATGTATTTTATTACTAAAAGAATTATTTACTAATAATGTTGCCTCACGGGCATGTAAATCTTCTCTTATAAACTCCAACAGGTCATTGACCTTATACTCATTTTCTGTATTATTTTTCTTATGAAATTCCAGAACCATGTTTTCTGGTAATAATTTTAACAGTATAGGTAAAAGTAGATGCCCGTATGAACCTGTTGTTACCCCCATTGACTGGAGATTTCTGATATGTATTTCACATTTATCATACAGATTTCTAAGTCCCCTTATATTATTTGATGATTTTACTGGCTCTAAGCTCAAAATTTTATTTATATGACAGTTTATGATTGTATCCCACCTACCATATCTTTCGTTTGACAATTTTAGGCATTCGTCATAATTTTCATCAGTTAGATCAAACCCTGATATGACATTATATGCAGTACCTGTCAAAAGAGATTTCAGGTATTGAAATTTACTAATTTTTGACAAAGAATCATTGTTATCCACAGCATTCTTGAAACAGTTAATAAATTCTAAATAAGTGCTGGGATCACCAAAGAACTTTTCAATATTTAATTTTGGCAACCTAACTGCCACAACAAATTTATTTTTGATTACAAGAGTTACAGGTACATTTTGAACTACGTTAACTTCAGTATCTGCTTTACATTTTCTTAACCTATTCTTAATTTTGGATTTCATGCTCAAAATTTTATGAGAGTATTCTTCAACAGATTTTAATTCTTATTCATATTCAGCTTTATCTTCAATCAATTTATCTATCTCTTTATCAATTTCATTTAAAGAATTTTCTTTTCTGACAAAATATCCTGACACTCTAACAAGAAATCTGTGTCAGTTCGTTCAATCGCTGCTACCAGCAAATCTTCTGCTTTATTTATTTGTTTAGTAATTGCAGATCTAATAGCAGCTCTTTTCGACTTTAATTTGTCTGTATTTTCCATATTTCAAGTAATGGAATATAACCTTATAAAATTCAACAAATAATTGCAATAAACATTAAAGTACAGTATTTCAATATTTTAAGCACTTCCTTTAAAAACAATATTTATAATCCACAAATTTCCTTTGATTAAGATAAATTATTTTTTCAAGCATCAATTAAGTATTATTCTTTCAAATAATATTTCAATAAATCAACATAAATATTCAATATTTTATTTAAATCAATCATTATTTTTCAAGGTTGTATACTTCAAAAATGAAAAGAAAATTGCTTACTTAATATTTTCAGGTATCTTTTCATTACTTCAGCATAGCAAGAATCAAGAACTATATTCACTTTCGATTTTGTAATATCTAAAGGTCCGGGAATTTCGGCACCAAAAAATGTATAAAACTTGTGCATTATGATCACGATTCACGAGTTGGGAGAGCATCAATTTATAATCAAGAATATACTAGTATAATCAAGAGTCACTATACCATTTTCCCATAAAGACTCAACTTGAGAATAAGAACTTCCATTTGAAGAAATATTTAATGAAGAGCTTATGTACATTATTTATATTGTTCAAAGCACAAAATTTACATATAACATAAATTTCCCCACCATAGGGCCAAGATTAGTTTATCAAGAACAATTATTATAATTGTTGATTACCGCCATGCGGCCAAGAACAGATCATTTGAAGCATCGCACTCAAGCTAAACTAAAAGAATTATTACATTCTTTCTCTGCCGCCAGTCACGTGACCTAGTTGGCAACAGACGATAAATAATAAAAGAAAAATTGGTTCCATCGGAGGGAAAAAGAAATAATTTCAACAAGAATGTTAATTTTGAGGTTGCCAAATATTTTTAAATGTCTAGGACATTGGTGGGATATTGACTGACCATCACCCATCAAGGCAGCTTCACAGCAGAAAGATGTAATCAAGGGAACCCTTTTTTTTTTTTTTTTTCTATTAGACCTCTTTAGTTATCATCCAGGACACTATGTAGGGTATGTCTTGCAACAGGCTGTTATGTTATTGAATGCATCGCTGTATTGCCCTCCATTTCTAGATACTTTGAGAAGCTTACAATTCAAGAGGATAACCCAGCCACTTGCAGCAGTTATTTTAATTGATTAACTTTATGTAGTCTGTTTTATTGAGTTGAACTTTATGTAGATATATATATATATTTTAAATCCCCTTCCCAATAGTGAGCTCTTGTTTAGTATTGGTCTCTCCTAAGGCCAAAGTGGTGGCCATTTTATTGGCATATATATATATATATGTCATATGTGGAGGCAAAGGCACCTAATAAGTGGCCACCATTTCCTTTCTCCTGGATTCAAACCCAGACCCTCTGCAACCACATTAGGCTCCCCTAACCACTGTACCATATGGGCAGCATTTTAAAATGCGAGTTATTTATTTCTTTAGGTTGCTGAACTATGAAAGGAAAATAAAGTAAAACTCATGAAGAGCATACTATTAAGCCACATTTCACCATTTCATTTTCTGTGCAGTTGGTTTCTGGATAACTAACACATAATAATTAAGGATAAGTGGAAAGAAATTAAATGTAATGGAATTAAAAATTATATGAGTAATTAAATAAATTAATGGAATTATTTTCATTTATTTATTTTTAATTGCTTAAAAATAGTTTTTATTGGTGCCATCTAAAAAATAAATAATGAAAAGCAGTAGATTGTGTACTACATAATTACTAATATTTCTGTGGCCAGCTAGATCACCTGATTTGTCCTCAATAGGTACCCATTTAAGGTCTAATGAATTACCCCTCCAGTTAGTTATTCCATAATGTCATTGACATTTGGATATTTGGCAAGAAATCCCACAGAAGGTCATATACCAACTCTGGAACGTAATGCCCAACCATATAACTGCTTGTATAATGGCCAGAGGTCAGCCAGTGCCTTATTAATTTATTTGCTGTAATATAATTGACTCCAAATAAAATATTCTTTCTCTGAAATATTGTTTCTTTCTCCTTAAATATGCATCATATTTACTGAAATTTGTCCCTTTTAGATAAATTGTTTTTGGTGCATCCCCCTTTTTTAAATGTGTTATGTCTCTCTCTCTCTCTCTATATATATATATGTATGCCATGTTTATAGTTATGAATCTATAAAATCATTGCTTGGAGAAAAACACATTTAAATATTTGCACATGTTTAAGGAAAACTGAGTTATGATTTGTACGTAGAATATGTATCTCTTTTGAATGCAAATTTTGATGAAGTAGAATATGCATCTCTTTTTCTTAGCATAAAATACTGAAAGCTAACAGAGAAAATATATATATGTAACAGAACTATTTAAGTGTAATTGAACTATTTTATTCAACGCCATGAACTCATGAACTGTAACCGAACTATTTTATTTAAACGCGATCTCGTGGCGATATGAAAAAACGTCAGTCGACCTCCAGCCGCCATGATGATATTTTACTATGTTATGTTATTCAACTGTTTGAAGTTCCATTTGGTATATGTTTCATTTTTATGTATATTTCTTTTGTTTGTAACCGTTCCTGTGTGCTCTGTTAATAATGGCGGCTAGCTTTAAAAGGATTTGTTAACAGAGCACACAGGAACGGTTACAAACAAAAGAAATATACATAAAAATGAAACATATACCAAATGGAACATCAAACATTTGAATAACATAACATAGTAAACTATCATCATGGCAGCTGGAGGTCGACTGACAATTTTTTCATATCGCCACGAGTTCGCGTTTAAATAAAATAGTTCGGTTACAGTTCTTGAGTTCATAGCGTTGAATAAAAAGTTCTGTTACATATACATGAAAAAGTGGCAAAATATACAGATTTATATTTTCTGATGGAGCCAATAATATAATTAAATGTATGTGTTATTTTAAAGTTAAATGAAAAGGGTGTAAATTAAAAATTTGCAAACTTGATGAATAAATTTGACTCAAAAATTTATTTCATTTTGATAGCAATTAAAGCAGTTTTATAGTTGCCTCTATTAAGGTGATTTGTTATGTGAACAAATTTTAAACTCTTGTAAAATAATCTTCCTAGAGTTGTGATTTGTTTAATTAAAGTATATTAATTTTCTAAATAGACCTTTTTCATAATGGTGATGCAACAGCAAAGCGAGACTACTTATATTACTTGGCTGTTGGACATACGAAGCTAAAAGTAAGTATAGAATGAAATAATAATGATATCAAAAGCAGTGTCATGTTTAATATTTTGCAGAATATCAGTCTGTGTTTAAAAAAAAAAAATGTATGTTTGATGTATTATATTGTTATACTGTTAATATATATGTAATGAATTGCTGTGATTGTTTAATAATTTTTTTAAATGTCTATATAAATAATGTCAATTAAGTCATGTAACTTTCAAATACAGTGTTTTATCTGTTTACAAGTTGCATGACTCGCACTTAATTTTAAAAGATGCTCAAAATTCAGTAAATTTATTTTTACTGTGCTTGGAAATGTTTACTTAAATTTTAAGTAAATAAAAATATGCTGTTTAGGTTTTGAACGTACATTGTTGTAAAAAATCTGTATTGTTAATTATGTCATAAGTTAAAAATGTAGCTGACAAATAAACAAGAAACAATTTTCGGTTTGAAGGGACAAAATGTATCATTGCTTTTAAAGCAAAACTAAACTAATATATTTTTTTTTTAAGAAAGGAAACATAAATAAATGTTTTTAAGTGTTTTAAACATGAAGAGAAGGAAGGTTTCTGAATACAAAAGCCAAAGTTTCAATAAAAATTGAAATTTTCATTTAGTTCTGTAACTGATGGTGTAGAAATCTTTCAAGCTGTGAGCACACATCTGCTCAAAGATTGGGCAATCATATGCACTTGACAGGAACAGCTGACAGATGTTTCAGTCTTATTTGCTAGTAGTTGCTTTTTTTTTTTTTTTTTTTTAATTTATTTTGCAGTGATGTTCTAATAACATATTAAATGCAAAGGTTTTATGATTAGAAATAGATTTACTATAGGTTTCAAGTTTATTATAATTTTTTATCAGTTTTACATTAATTATAATGAAAACTGGAGGGGGAGGAATAAGGAATATATATGGAGAATAGTTTATAAAGGAATATGAAATTAGTATAGTTTAGTGTTTTATTAATAAGCAAAGTATTTTTTATATATATACTTGTCTGCAACATATAAGGTCCAAAGGATAAAATATCAAGAATTAGGAAAAGTGGCATTTTTTTTTTAGTCTGTTTTTGTAATTCTGAATACTAAATGAATTAATGGTACCAAAGATTCACTGTTAAGCAATCTTGCCATTTTCCAAAAGAGCCTAAAATTTTTAGGATTTCATTCATTCTTATTCTTTAATTTGCTTTTAAATAAAAAAAAAAGAAAGATAAATTGTGTATATGTTCATTCATAATTATATAAATATATTTTAACCAGTGGAATTTTAACACTTATGAAATCAGATGATTTGCAAAGAAGTGTATATAAAAGATGAGATGGTATCAGTGCTGTGTAATGTGTGTATGACAGTCTAAATAAAATTAAGCATTATGAAAGGGCTAACATAATTGAATAATTACATCAGTACAATTTAGTAAAAAAAAAAAAAAAAAAAGAGAGATACAGACAGTGAAATAATCTATTAATTTAATAAACAACGTTTGTTTCTGTACAAGTAGAATGAGTGAAAGTGAATTTTAATAATGATTAAAAATTCTTGTATTCTAATGCACACCCACAAAATGTTTAAATTATGTAACAGGTTTGCATGATATGATATTATGACCAAGTACTGAATTGTAAGTAGCTGTTGAATACAAAGTCATACCAAGCAGAGAGTCTTGGTATTTGAACTTCACCTCAAAAAATTTGAACTTTCCTGTTGTTCTAGTAGCCATTGATAAGAGATTTAGTGAGTTTGCTAGTTTTATGATCTGCTGTACATCGGAGGATGTGGTACCCTTAAGTTTGCATGAAATGAATCTATCGAAAGCTGTCCATCTTGTTTGGTAGTGTTTTTTCTTTAAAAATGACATACTAAACCAGCGGAGAAAAATGAAAGAAAGAAGGAAGGGGAGAAAAAAAAAGTTGGCTACTTTCTTAATAGACAGTGTTCTGCCCCAAAACTCTATGCAGCTACTGATATTCAGAATCTGCTAGGTATATTCTGTATGTCTTTATATACTCTAATCTAAATTTAATAGTAATGGTTTTAAATATATTTCATTAAGTATTAAAGTTTTAAGCATAAATGAATAATTTTCATAGAATATCTAGTTTGTGCATGAGATCTTAGAAAAAAGTTACTTTTGGGTTCGTCATAGAATTATTTTTAATTGAAAACTCTGCATTTGCTCACTTGAAATTGCAGCATTTACATACACACCCAGTTTAGTTATTTTCCTATTCTATCTTGAAATAGTAAGATGCTTATAATAAATCCCTGTGTGCTGTGTTCTGTCACAGTATTCCTACATAACAGCTGCAATGCATATACAGCAGTGCCTTCTGCACTCCGGGCAATTTGGTCCACTAATATCCCAGACTATTTAAAATCTAACTAATTAAGGTACTAAATACATACAAAAAATAATAATTGGTTCCAAAAAACTTTTTAAAAAAAGCACTTTGGTACTTTTCTAATTATCCATAACCCCTCCTGAAAAGTTGCTAGTCATTGTTTGAGTGATTTTTGCCAAGCTAAGATATAATAGATAATAGTCATTTTTAGCAAGGCAGCTCCAAGAATCTCATTAATTGGTCACTAATTAACAAGAATAAAAATTCAGGAGACATCCATAGTAAAATACTCCCCCCCCTTCTTTTTTTTTTACACTGTTCTTCCCTCGCACACAATGATTTATTTTAGCTTCAAAAAGCATCGGAGAATTTCAAAAACTCAAACACCATACACAACTTGTCTCTATGTACTCTGTTGTTTCCTCCATGTATACAGCAATCTGTTTTTTATTATTATTATTATTATTTATTTAAAAAAAGGGGGGATTTCACAAGTTTGGTATTATGAATGGTTTTGTTTTTCCATATACACAGCGATCTGTTTTAGCTTAAAAAGCATTAGAAAACTTCCCAAATTGAGCATTTGTGCACAATTTTTTTTTCCCCCATAGAATACAATCATTCACAGAGTATAACATGGAATACAAATTTTTGCATTTTCTACTATTAAGCAAAACGTCATATTTCTGAAGGAAATGCAATGCTTTCTTTTTCATCAGCCAGAAACTCCACAGTCCCATTATGATCCCTTAAAAAATAAAAATAAAAAGCACTCAATGCAACAAAAATAGACACCAATGACAGTTAAATTTAAGGTGGATAAGCATATGAATACCTAGGTCAACTTTTAAGTACATTTTGGCAACATCGTGCGATACATGTTTTGGAGATATAATGTGTTGCCTTGTGTATACTTTTCAAGAGGTGCAAATAATCTGAAGTACCAGCATTTTTTTTTTTTCCAAAATTAATTTTTTATTCTGTTAAATTTGCATGTCTGTATATTTTCACATATGTTCTGCTCATTCTTCATACATTTCTTTGTAAACTGCATTGTTTATCAATTCAAAAATTGCAAAGCTACTTCCAGTATTGAGACTAACTCATTTCTAGCTCACTGAATCCACATTACTCTAATCCAAGTTCCTTTGTTATTAGTGACTTCAGCAAAATGAGTTTCAAAACCACTAAAATCATTTGCATGGGGTGCTATGTCACCTGTATATTCAATAAAGTTTCTGATGTAGTAGATCTATCAAGATTCTGTTAAAATAAGGATATTTTCTCTGCCGGCAACAGCTATCAGGCTGTAGAATGAATGGTCTGAGGATAGATATGTACTGTGATATGGGGAACCCCAGAAAATGTTTTAATGTGTATCATATTGCATAACCTTAAAACTGCACTAAAAAAGACTTGAGTGTATGAAGTGGGGAGAAAATTATCATTCATGTTTTTAAAAAATAATTTTTTGTGAGAAGTTGAAGAGTAGTTTTTTTTTTTTTTTTTTTTTTTTTTTTTTTTTTTTTTTTTAGTTTGTTTTTAAATTTTCAAACTGAACCATACTGAATCCTGACTGACTGAAACCAGACTATTGTTGCACTTCTAAAAAGCAGAAAAGTCTTTTAGCCAATAATAACATTAAGTTTCATAAACCAGAACCTTGATTTGCCAATGGGAATAAAGTAAAACCATAAAAGTATCATGCTTAATCTACCCCTCATTTAAGCTAAGTATTTCTGCTTAGCTTCTCCATCTTGCTTGCTCAGTATTTTTTTTTTCTTTCTTTTTCTTGCTTATTTTAAATATATTATATAAATGTGAAAAACAAAAGTGTTACCTCTAAAGAATAGACACTAATGACAGTCTTGCACCAGTTTAGCTGTGTATGTCTGCTTCAAGAACATTTTCTCAGAGGGGGAAAAATTGTTCAACTGGCTGTGATTGCATTTACATCTTCAGGCATCACGTACTACATCATCTGCATCAAAATTCTTACTATATGTATATTTTCCTTATTGTTTACTTTACCTGTTTTAGTATCTTCTGTGTGTACAAAATTAAACATGAATTATTAAAAATCAAACATAAAGAATTCATTTAAGGACTCATCAGAAAGTATCGTTTTAGAAAGTAGTAGTAAGGTTGATTGCTTAATATTTCTATTAATGTCTTTAGGATTACAACCAAGCCCTCAAATTATTGTCTAAATTTCTAAGTATTGAACCCACCAACAGGCAAGCTCAAGTATTGCAAAAATATATCAAAGATAAAATGAAAAAAGGTAAGTATAAAATCCACCTTGCATATATATGATTTCTAGCGGTGTGTGTGTGTGTGTGGTGTTTTTTTTTTTTTTTTTTTTTTTTTTTTCTCCCAAGTTATATGTAATTAAAAAGGAAAGGAATTTTAAGGAATGGCTTTCAAAATATAAACAGACACCAAAATAGCTCTGGAGAATTTCCTGTATAAAATTCCTGAAGATATGTTAAAATTGGTTCTCTACACTAAAGTTTCTTTTATCTACACTAAATTTCAAATTGATTTATTTGCTTTCAGCTGATGAAATGCACTTGTAACTAAGAAATATTTTTTAAAATCTTCAATGAAAGTACTTTAAAAAATTAGTTTCCAAAAAAGTTAGTTCTCCTTAAGAAATTAAATTTCCAAATCTAAGTATACTCATTTATGTATATCTCATTGTCTAATATTTGATACTTTATTAATTTTTTTAACTCATTTGTGTTAACTCTGTATAATATCCACCTATGACTGGTTAGTTATTATAAGTGGTTCTTGCTCATGTACACAAATACACTTTATGATCCTATTTCATAAGTATTTCACTTGGTTCATATCTGTAAATATGGGTATTAAACCAGTTATTAGAACTATCTAAATTATTCCTCAATCTAGTCTGGAACAATTCTCAATCTAGATATATTTTGTATTGTTTTCTTTAGAAATTTTTGCATTCATTAGGTAATATAAATCATTGAAGGGTTGAAAATGGTGAACCTAGCAGGTGAACTGTTTAAAACAAATATAATATATGGTCTAAAATATTGATTAAAGCTACATAAATAGTTAGAGACTCTTAAGTAAAAAAGGAACATTTTGAAAAAGATGCATTTACTACTTATAATTAATAGATTGTTTTTCAGTATAGTTTACAATTTATTAATGGAATATATTAAATATTTTTTAAATGATAAAAAGCATCTTTACCTATTAAGGTAGAATAAAGATTAAATACCCTTTCATGCTTGTTGATAGGAAATATATTAATAGTATAAGATGAGCTAAAAATGAAAAGTAGATTTGAAGACATCAAAAATATCCTTTGTTTCCAAGCTTTGTTAAAAATATGTCATGTTTTTGTGGTGGTAAATCCAAAACTGATATTTCAAATAACGCAACCTCTATGTATTTTGAGAGAATCTCGATAGAGCGCATTGATCTAAAATTGAATAATTTTGTGATCATAAAACAGTTTGCCCTTAAAAAAAGGGTCTTGTTATCTCTTTAAGTACTTTAGTACCTCTTATTTAAATCAACAACAAACTTAAATTTTGCCAAATGTATATTTCTGGTATGTATCATGCATAGGTTAATAATTTTTTTCTATAAGTATATATATAGGATGTTTTCAAGACCAGATCATTATTGGGAATAATACTAGTTTGAAATTTTGAATTTAACCAGTATAAGAGTAAATTGCGCATAAAGGGAGCAATAGTCATTGCATATTATCAGATTTGTATCAAATTTCAGATACTGAGTTTGATAAAATCGTGAATAAAACTCAGTAAACTTCGGAACCACAATTTTTTGGGGGGAGAAGGGTAAAAGCATTATTATATTTCCTATGTGAAAAAATATTTTAATGTATTTATATTTCTTTGAATGTGGAATTAAAAATTTATCATAACTCTTATCAAAAATGTAATAATCTGATTAGGCCTTAACAAATTTTGGAGTTGTACTATTCTAATGATAGTAGTCTTAAAATTCAATTAAGTATCTAATAAAATTCCTATTTATTGATCATGAAAAAATTAACCCAGAGTATTGTTAAATTTACATAAATTTAAGGGCATGCCTTTCACAGATCTATGATTCAGGGAACATGAATTTTAAACCTGTGTTTATGTAATGAAACCAGGTTTAATATCATGTAAGAATTTGGGAACTTTTTGTAACAATTGATAATAAAAATGTAATGAACAGTAGTTATAAAAAGCATTGATTGTATTTTAAAGAAACAAAAAAGATTTGCTTGCAGGCACAAATTATCAGGCTCTTTTGCATTTTAAGTGAAGCCACATCAAAAAATATTACTCAAAAAATCATTTTATGTTTTAAACCAATTTTAGCCATTGTTTCATCTACATTACCTAATACTTTTAAGGTATTGTCATTGGCATCAGATGTAATGAATTTTGTTTTCACGTGCTAGAACCTCATTTGTTCTCGCAGAGATGATTTTTCATGTCTGTTTCAGTCTGCATCATCTTTTTTGGAAGCAAATTAATCAACTGGTACATTCTATCCATCATAAATTCCTTCAACAGTTTAAGTTAATAAATATTAAGCTGGTAGTCAAAATTTAAAGAATCTGTGAAGTTCTGTCTTTCAGAGCTACATTTTCTTTTTACAGCTGGTAGTATAGCGTCCAGCTTATCCTTATTTTGGCTTGGAAAAGTAGGCCTGTTTTTCAAAATATATGTTTAATCATTCTGTTGATAGCATTACAGTACTTTTAATTTGCATATCTTCTGAAAGGTGAGGTTTTAGTTTAATGGTTTTTAGTTAGCAAACTTTTTTTTACATTAAACATTTGTCATAAAGATTACCTCTTAAATTTGGGTATATCTTATTGTATAGTGTGTGTCACCTGAAAAATAGGTGTTTGCCACCTACCTATATAGTTGTCATTCATGTCTTGGCCATTCCCTTTGAAAGCTTATAAAGTGTTTTTATCATGATTTATAGTATAGTATTGTATTGATGGTTCAATTAAGACATATAATTGATTGAGAAAAACACTTCATTAAGTTAGAGATAATATGAACATTAAATTAAAACTGTGCTGTATTTTACCTTATAGTGTGAGAATGTTATATGGATTTTTATAGGATAAGAATGCTGCGCAAATTCATATATGATATTTACTGTATTCACTTGCATAGTGAGAAAATCAATTTTTATATTAACTGTTTTTAATATGTATTTATTCATTATTCTATATTTCAAACAGAAATTTTTTGTTTTATTAATTAGAGGGACTAATTGGCATTGCCATTGTTGGGGGAGCGGCTCTTGCTCTTGGTAGCATAGTTGGCATTTCAATGGCTCTGGCAAAAAAGTAATTTCATGTAAGTAGTGATATTATAGATTAATGTGTGTATGTTACAAGTATATGGTTATAACTGTGTACTGAATTTACCATGTTAATGAATGATTATTCATAGTACATGTGCTTGTGAAGAATTTAAACATTTTATAGTTTTACATATTGATACTTGTATGATACGTCGTTGATGTTTAGTGGACTGTATTTTGTTAACTTGCTATTGCACACTTTCAGTAGAACTTAAAGAAATCATATAGTTCATATAGTCATAGTCTTGACTGAATGTCATTTATTATCTTCTTAAAACGTCATGTTGGCTGAAGAGCAGCAACTCGCCAAAACATGGCGAAACCTTGAATTTTACCTTCCTATCTCAAAGCACATCTCAAAGAAACATCTACATTGTTGGAACCAGGGCTATGGAGTGGGTAGTAAATGTAAACATATACACTGACTACCAATAAGTATTTGGACAGCTATGCAAATGACAATATCTGCGATCCTAAGGTACGTCACGGACTCCGCCGATATATATCGTGTAGGAAACAGCATCGGCTTTAGTCGCATGCAAGATGCCTCGCAGTTTGGAGCTCTCTGATTTCGAGATAGGTATAACAGGGTTGCCACGCTACCTGGAAAACCGGGAAAAGTCAGGGAATTCGAAAATTGACCAAAAAATTCAGGGAAAAGTCCGAGAATTTAAGTATTCTTGGCAAAATCTGGAAAAGTCAGGGAAGTTCATACAATGATCCCGCCAAAAAAACCGATTTTTGCGCCTACGTCGGAAGAGATAACTTTTTTGGCGAATTGCGTATCACGTGAGTGTCATTCGGGCAGCTGGCATAGAGCCAATTTTCGCAGCTCCAATTTGATTGTCTTTTAGAAAGGCAAAGCAAGTTTCCCGCAACTTTTGGTTTCCAGTATTCTCGAGGCCCACCAGCGACCGAGCGGTAAAGTCGCTGAACACTGGTAGTTCGGTCCGAGGTTCGAATCCCGCGAACGGGCTGGCTGCATGGGCGTTTTCGTGGTTTTCCCCATGTGTAACGTGTATACGAGCCAGTTTCCCTTAGAAAGTCCTCCACGAAAGGCATCCCTCCCTTTAGGCAGATAGCCCTCGAGGCTTTGCCATAATCACACACACACACACCCAGTATTCTCGAGAATCGCATGTGCAGTGCATGAACTAAAGAAAGTACCTGTTCTCGTATAAAACAAAATGGGTTTAATCTTAGTATACGGTACCATGGAGGTTAGAATCAAAGAATATATATTGTAAAGAAGGAAAACCTCTCTGCAACAGACGTGGCTTCGTTCCATCATAGAGGCCCACCAGCGGCCGAGCGGTAAAGTCGCTGAACACTGGTAGTTCGGTCCGAGGTTCGAATCCCGCGAACGGGCTGGCTGCATGGGTGTTTTCGTGGTTTTCCCCATGTGTAACGTGTATACAAGCCAGTTTCCCTTAGAAAGTCCTCCACGAAAGGCATCCCTCCCCTTAGGCAGATAGCCCTAGTGTGCTTTGCCATAATTAAATACACCACCACCACCACCATTCCATCAAAGTGGGAAACAGCTGTGCATGCGTGATGTATCTGCTGCCAAAGCTCGAAACCGGTGTCGAAGTTCGAAAGTCACGTTATCAAGAGTTCATTAAATGAATATCCTTTAAAATTTCTTTAACCACTTGCGCTAAAAAGACGTGCCACGCACGTCGAGATGTTTTTGTCTCAAACTGCGAGCGACGTGAACACCACGTCGATAAGCATTTATCGCAAAAATGAAAATAACATGGTGCACACGTCGCCTAACAACGAGATTGTTTATTTCTCGAGTTACAGCTCTGGATCGCACTCGCAGATGCGGAGCGGCGTAAATGAGACACGTTACCGCTTGCTATATTGTAGCGCACCGCACCGCAACCGTGAAGTTTAAGCGCAAGTGGTTAAACGCTAAAGGAAAAGAAAATATTTTTTGGCGCAAGTAAATTAATTCATGGGTTAGTAATTTTCAGGGGGGGAAAACTACGAAAATCCGTTTTTAAAATTATTGCGAAAAATCTAAGAAGAAACGTCCTTTGATATAACCTTTCTTCTTGGATTTTTCGCAATAATTTAAAAACGGATTTTCGTAGCTTTCTTTTTGTCAAAGAACGTTTCTTCTTAACACGTTTCTCAATTTCCGGTACACATTGCGGAGAGGGAAATTCTGGCCGCCAGGTTCCGTCGCCAAATCCCTTGGCATATTTTCCCTCCGCATTCTAGCGGCGTAATAGCATTTTACTTGTATGGAACCTTTTCTTCTTTACATAGACCAAAGAATTAGAGATTCTTTGCATAGACGTTCTTTGGTTAGAATAATCTCCATGTATGGTACAATGGGATTTGGCGACATGATGATGCGCAGTAAACGGGTCATTTTGGTCTTGGCGACAATTTTCAAAATCGTGCCAAAGCCTTACCGTATACTAGAATTTTACCGCAAAATCTTTTTAAACTCTTTTTTTTTTTTTTTTTTTTTTTTTTTCTCTTTTTAATAAATACCTTGCCATTTTGCAGTAAAATAAAAAAAATAGTAATCTGTCATCTAGGCTAACCATGTAATATAACTATATTTGCTAAAATATCGTTGATTATTCTAATTCAATTTTTAAGTAATTATCTTTATTTTTTTGTTATTCGTATAATTTAATGATGCTTCTTCCCTCTAAATTTATTTATTATTAGTAAATAATATTTCCAAATTTCAGGAAATTTTCTCTGGCATAATCTTGAAATTAATTCTAGCAGTATGATGACATACCATCACGAAATTTAATGCACATATTTTTTCCTTATGTATGCTGCAAAATAAATATAAAATACCTCAATTTATTAAAATAGATTTCTTTCTTTCGTTTAGCTGCAGAATGTCTGTAAAAAAAGCCTTATTTTATTCCAGATTGGGAAGATTCTAATCTCAATCTTCAATGGAGAAAACAACAACTATTATAATTATATTTGTCTTTTCAAGTGTTAAGGTGCTTTTTAAGAACATACCTCACACAAATTAAATTTACCTAAAATCTAACCTAACTATTTAGCATTGCGTTGTGATTTATTAGCCTCGTGTTGAACTGGTGATGATCATGAGTAATAATTAAATAAAACATACATTTGTTATCCAATTTATATATCTTAAATTTTATTAAGTTTCTTAAGTGGAAAAGTAAACAAAATTATCAAACAAAGTATACCAAGAATAATTAAGAATAAATGTCCTCTGGGATTTATTGAATAATTAAGTGAATTTGCTACACAATACAAGTAATACCATAATTAATTTACCTTTTAGTGTAGCCAAAGTACATTACGTGAATAGACTAGAATTTTCTTGAAACACACCTGGAAAACCTGGAAAAGTCAGGGAATTTCATTCTAAAGAAATCACATAGTTCATATAGTCATAGTCTTGACTGAATGTTATTTATTATCTTCTTAAAACGTCATGTTGGATGAAGAGCAGCAACTCGCCAAAACATGGTGAAACCTTGAATTTTACCTTCCTATCTCAAAGCACATCTCAAAGAAACATCTACATTGTTGGAACCAGGGCTATGGAGTGGGTAGTAAATGTAAACATATATACTGACTACCAATAAGTATTTGGACAGCTATGCAAATGACAATATCTGCGATCCTAAGGTACGTCATGGACTCCGCCGATATATATCGTGTAGGAAACAGCATCGGCTTTAGTCGCATGCAAGATGCCTCGCAGTTCGGAGCTCTCTGATTTCGAGATAGGTATAATTATCGGGTATCGCAAATGTGGCCGATCCTTAAGGCACATATTTAGCGATCTGAAGTACCCAAAATCGACAGTGGCCTATGTGATTAAGAAGTGGAAGGTGAGCGGTGATTGTCAGAATGTGTCCCGAGTCGCCAGACCAACGAAACTGGGAGATAGAGACCGACGAATGCTGTCCAGAGAAATTCGGAAGAACCGCACCCTACCGATGGCCCTCATCCACGAGGAGTTTTTCATGGCCGTGCTGCTGCCCATAAGCCTTTGATCACAAAGTCCAACCACGCTGCTCGGTTAATATGGTGCAAAGCACATCGAAATTGGACCGTAGATCAGTGGAAACGGGTTCTTTGGAGTGACGAATCAAGGTTCACCCTTTACCGTTCAGATCGCAGGGTCTGGGTCTGGCATCTACCTGGAGAATGTCTCCTGCCAGAATGCATTGTGCCAACAGTCAAGTTCGGTGGAGGTGAAATTATGGTCTGGAGGTGTTTCTCCTGGTATGGGCTGGGACCCTTGGTCCCCATGCATGGTAAGCTCAACTCCGATGCCTACTGCACTATTTTGGATGACAATGTGCTTCCTACGTTGTGGCAGTTTTACGGGTTGGACCCCTGTTACTTTCAGGACGACAATGCCAGTTGTCATGTTTGGACGTTAACCAAGGCTTGGTATGGTGCTAATGGAATTCATCGAATGGACTGGCCTGCCCAGAGTCCAGACCTGAATCCTATTGAGAACCTCTGGGACGAGTTGCATCGCCGAATTCAGGGATGCACTACCCGTGAAAAATCGGTGAAGGAACTTCTATGTCTTCAAGCCGAGTGGAAGAAAATACCACTAGCTGTCATACAAAGACTTGTGGAAAGTATGCCCTGGAGGGTCCACGCTGTAATTACTTCTCGTGGAGGCTCTACCAACTATTGATTCTGAATAAAGTTAGCTTTTCTTTTCTGTCACAGGTGTCCAAATAACTATTGGTAGTCAGTGTATATACATGTGTTACAGTTTTTTTTTTTAATATAAAAGAAGTAATAGATGCTACCAGGGAAAAAAATTTATTGCATAGCAAATTATTTATATTAATTAGCATTTATTATGAAAGGGAAAAACTAACATTAGTAATTTCTAAGAAACAGTATAACTTCAGCAAGATCTTTGTTAGAGGACCAGGGATCTGATTTGATAAACTTAAGAGCTGAAAAGAGTCTTTCCACACTAACTTGAGTAATAGGAAGAACTGTTACTGTTAGGGCTAGTTCTTCTAACTTTTCAGGATAGATTTTTATAAGTTCTAAAAGAAATGTCTTGCAAGAGCAGTCATATTTCTCTCTTTGTTCAAAGGCTGTGTAAAAATTTTGTTTGTATTTTTTCATTTTTATATCTAAAGGTTGTTTGTTCTTTATTTTCATTTGCTTTGCCTGAGCCTTTTCAATATTATCCAAATATTTCTCAAAATCTCATTGCTGGAAGAGGATGATAGAGACTCAGTTGCAATGTCTGCAGTTTGACTGTCCTGATTCGAATTCTCCAATTTTTCTGAGAATAATTTCTTTCTTAATGAAAGTTCATGTATGGCTTTCTTTGCCTTTTTAATTTGTTCGTCATCTAACAAAATTCGATGTTTTGGATCTACGTATATTGAACTCGGCAAGATCTTGTTGTCTAGCAAACTAGTTTCTCTTTTCTTCATTGAAGAAATGATTCCTTCTCCAATAAGCCCTCCATGTCAGAAAGAACAAACATCACATTCTTCCATTGTCGCCTCCTGTTAATTCTTCAGCTTGTAGCTTTTTTGTGGCTATATACGGTATAGAAAGAAGAGTTTCCAATTCTTCAAGATCATTCCACAGTCTTTCTGTAAGTGAAATATTAGGGTTATCTGCGTCTTCTAAAAAAGTTCTTAATTCTAACAAATCATCAAATATGTACTTCGCCATCGTGTTGTTTGATCAATAATTGCTCTTTTTCCTGTTCTCTTTGAATGGCATCAATTTGGGAAGTTGTTGCTGCTATTGCTGCTTACCTAAATTTATCAATGGAATTTATAACTAAATGAATCAGTTTAATCAATAATGACAATTGTCACATTCATCCTCCTCCCTTATATTTATTTGTTAATATGTCAATAAAATAGAAAATAACTGTTTATTAATGTATATAATTCATAAATAAAAATAGTAACTCAGTTTGTCATTAATAAAATGTTTCTTCAATTCACTATCATTTCATTTCAAATTCAAACTGTCCAACAAAAACTGGAGTTGACGTGCTTATAATGATTCCGACTCCTTAATGCAGCTCCCTTTAAGGAACATTTGAAATATTGCTATTTTTGTGCATCCCATAAATTTTTCATTATCCACTATTGCTACTTTAAATAAATCACTAAAAGGTAACCATTCTTTAGTACTACCACTAAATATAGGAAGAGTTAGCTTAGGTAAGTAAATGCTTGCTATTTCACAAGATTTAGCCTCCACACTGATATCTTTAACTTTCTTAAGATTAACTCTGGTCAGCAGTAAAAATAACTCATCAACAGTGTTTTGCATATCTTGTTGTTCTTCATTAAAAGCATCAGTATATATTACTTATAACTGAGCATAATCAGCAGAGTCATAACTCACAGTAATTTTATCTTCTAGTTTAGTTAACGTAGCCTTAACTACATGCTTCTTCATCTTAGGCATTGTAATTTCCATTGCCTAATCACAAAGACATAGAAATGCATCACCTCATCAATTTTACTGCAGCTCTGTCCTCGGCGAACCAAAAGACATATGTATGATCCGTCATTGATGTTTACTGGACTGTATTTTGTTGACTTGCTGTTGTACACTTTCAGTAGAACTTAAAGATATCACACAGTCGTAGTCTTGACTGAACATAGTTTATTACCTTCTTAAAATGGCACATTGGCTGAAGAATGGCGACTTACCAAACATGGCGAAACCTTCCTACCTCAAAGCACATTTCAAAGGAACATCTTTGTCATTTGAACTACAGTAACTCCCTATGAAGATCCAAGCACATGGTTAAAAACCCTAACTAATTTTTATTTGCACCGCTCCTCAGCTTAGTGATTAGAAATACAATTTGCATAACATCAAACACCTGTAAAACTGAATTATGTAACTGATAAAAGACCTGGATTATAATTATTATTTACATTTTTTCAGTGTCATATGTTTTTATAGTCATATACTGTGAAACATTTTGTAGACAATAGTGGCCAGCATTATTATATATACTTTTTTTTAAACATAATCCTTCATTAACAGCATTTACATGAAACACCAATGTCTTATGGATGTGTGATGGTCATCTTAGGAAGGTTTCACTGCATAAAAGCAAGATCAAATAAATCCAAAATTATGCTGCATATTCTTTAATTTCTTTACTACCAAATTGAGTAAAAATTTTATATGAATATGCTACAACCCAAAATCTAATCATTTTGTTGGCTGCTTTAAGCTTTGGCTAACTCATGTGAACAAAGCCTAAAATAGCAATAATTTACCAATAGCTTGGGCTTCAACCACATTAGCTGGTCCATGTCAATTACTTTTTAAATGGCAGTACTAGTTACCAATGGTTGATATATAAATGCTGTGTGAAATAGTAATATATAGGATATTGTTTCTGATAGAAAAAGAACTGGCAACTAATAGGCTGTGATTCTGTAAACTGCATGAAGCTATTTTATATGTATGCATATTGGATGATTTTGTCTGTAGATGAAAAAAAAAAAACTTAGCAAGCACCAAATTTAGAATTATTGGTACTTCAGAATGATTGTTAAATATTGTTTGTCAGTAATACAGTGTTTTGAAAATGTGATAATAAGTTTAAAAAAAAAAACTTGCAAATTCCCAAAACTTAAAAATATGTTATCTGCGAGTTTTATTGGTTCGCATTACTTTATTAAACATCGTGTTTTGATCTTCCCCACCACCTTCTGTGTATTGGTTTTGGATAAGTTATTATTCCTCTGAGCAACATCTTTATTTTTATGTAATTATGTTATTTATTGTCACTTACATTGCTTTTTAAAATATTTTGTTTTCTAATTATATGTAATGATCTAAGTATAATCCTAATCAAAGAAAGATTACAAAAACACAAGATAAAATAAGTAATTTAGGCAAAATGAGTTAATAAGTGTAGTTTAAATCCATCTCTAAAAAGTTATGCTGCTCAAAGGGTTATGAAATTGGTTTTGATGGCATAATTCAAAGTTGCTCTTAATTTTTTTATTTTTTTTGCATTTCTTTTAAAAAGAACTAATTGAATTAACATTATTGTGTTTCCATTTTTATTTTTTATTGGTGCCTTCTTGATGCAGTTTTTTTAATTTGTATGAATTTCCTGAATAATTCCCATTATATTTATATAATGTACGTGTATTTTGTTGAAATTAATTTTTTTCCCCACTTCATTTCATAGCCATGAAGTTCCATTCCATGTTTGTCATCACTGTTTTGCTTGGACCAGAATGGAACAATATGGCATGTAAAATATGTATAGTGTGAGAAAGTTATAGATGATTTTTATGTAGCCATATGCATTGTATCTATTTATTATAAAAGAAATAAACTTTTAATTGCCATTATGTACTCTATATATTGAAACACGATTATAAAATTGAACACAATCAACAATAACTCTTATATTTTTATGATAGTAGCGATATGCATATCACTTGAATTATGACTTTGAATAAAAATACAATTGAAAACAATAAAAGTAACTTTTTAATTCTCTAATATGTGGAATTATATAAATATGTGTACAGGAATAGTTGACTGGTTTTACAGCTGTTTAATGTGTGAAATTTTGTCATGTAAACTACATAAATAATTTTGGTTTTGAGTAATGAATATATGATGCATTACTTTTTGGCATATGTCATTCTGATGTCTTATCTATCAAAAATGTGATGAAAGTCATCATTTAATTGGATTTTTTTTTTTTTTTTTTTTTTTTTTTTTTTTTGTAATAATGTATCTTGTGCTATTTACATGTGGTTTTTTTTATACTTGCGTGATATTGATAAATTTATGTTTTTGTTGTTGTTTACCTCTTAATTGAAAATATGATATTTTAATAATAATCAAATGGTGTCTTATTTTTATGCTGTGGAATTTCAAATATAAAATAAGCATATTTATTTGTTATAAATCAAAATCAGAATCTGTTTGAAAAATCACAAAACTTTTCAATAATTTTCAATTTAAACGTTTTCAATAATTTATGAAATGTTTTGCTTTACGATGGTTGTCAACTCTATAAATGCCTTACTTTGTGAACTATTAAAATGATAGTTGTGAAGCTGTTTATTAAAACTATGAAACATTTTAAGTAATTAAAAAGTTAAGCTTTATAGTGTTTCTGGATTGATGTCAAAAACAAAAAGCTATTTGTTTTTATCATTAATTCAAATGTTGTATTTTTTAAGCCTTTAATTGTAATTGCATTTAACTCTCACATTAAAAAAAATCTTTTCTATGACACAATAGAAAATATTTACAGATTATCAATAATACATGTGTGTGTGTGTGTGTGTGTGTGTGTGTGTGTTTCTTTTGTGTTTACTTAAATTAACAATTTAATTGTTCCTTATTTCTAACTTTTACAGAACCATATATATTTTTAATAACATGTAATACAAATATAGTTGCAGCTTTCTTCATGTTGCGAAATTTGAACTCTGCCAGTTTCTGTGGTGTTTTGTAGCAAACCAAAAACTTGATGCAGTTCATTCTCACCTGAGAATTCATTACATCTCTGCATTTATGTGGTTATTTAATAGATTCACATTTTAGTATGAACATCATTAGAAGGTCTAAGGATGAATTTATTGCTAGTGTATGCCTAGGCCATTTAAATAGTAAACATTTATTCTGAAAATGAGGATTGGTTTTATTTTATTTAGTATTTTGGCAACTTATGATGCTTATATCAGTATCTCTTTGTCACTGCATTAAACCATGATTTGAGGCTCGGCGTGTGTAGCCTATGAAATCAACATATTTATTTAGTTTTGTACCTGGGATTAAACATGAAAGGGCTAATTTAAGTAAATACGAAGCAAAATAAACAGAATATGCTTTTGATCATGGTGCTAAAAGTTATGTTAATATTTGCACTACTTGTTAATGGGAAAATTTCAGAACACTGATAGTTTATTTGTATGCTCTATTTATTATGCAAAGTATAAAGTTGCTAAATATTTTGGTGTGGTTACAACACATTTTTAACATATTTTTGTTGATTACAAATAGAAGCTATAAATACAAATATGAATTTTAAGATTTGCTTAGGAAGAATGTGATAAATTTTTGCTACATATCAAATTAGACGAGTGAAATCAAATACATGCAAAAATATCCTTCTTGTAGCTTAAATATGAAATTTTTTATAAATATTGTTAAAATTATGCACATGACATATACATAGCTGCCAACTGTCCTGGTTTTTTGTTATGTCTCCCGATAGATCCCTGAATTTCGTGGTTTTTAATTTTTGACCTGAACTAATGAAACTGTTTTTCAGCTATAAAATTAAAATTGCGTAAATTTCATTCCCCTATCCCTATGATCTTCAGCATAATTTTTCTTATTAAATTTGATTTGATATGAATTGTCTTAATCTACTGTAGACATTTATATAAAGATTCAAGCAATGTTTAATCAGTAAATATTTTATTTAATTTTGTTTTAATCAATATGTAGAGTCATTAGGCCCATTTTGGAAAAGGTAATATAAAAAATGGGCATTGCCTTTATGGGAATTTGAACTTCAAACTCTCTGAATGCTAGCTGTACATGCTTCCAGTTACACCATGAAGTCAAGGGGGCCTTTGGACCTAGTCGGCAAATCCTGGTAGTGATGAATTATTGCCCACCACATTTTAGTTTGCAGCACTGTAGATCAATTTTTGTATTTTTATAAGCAGGAGATGTAAAAAATGTACGTTGCTCTAGCCGAGAATCAAAGTCTGGACCGGATTGCTAGCCCGATATGCTTCCAGTCACACCACAAAGGCAGGCAATAAGGAAGGGAGGGGGAAATCCTATAAATATATGGTACATTGCTAAGCTTATCCGCACAACATTATGTACTTTAATTATATATTTTATTTTTACTGGATTTAAAAGTACTTCAATAAATTAAAGCTTTCCTCACCTACTCAGAATTTTCTCAGCATAAAAGCGTAAGAATAATATAAAGTGAAATTAGCCAAATAACATGAAATTTAGATTATGTAATTAAATATTAATATACTTTATTTCAGAATTATTATAAAAAGTGAATAAACTGAATCTTGTTACAAAGGAAATTCGAGTTAATTTTAGTTTTTTAAAAATGGTGTTACAAAAACCTCCCTCAAACTCCCAGTTTTTCCTATTTTAGGGTTGGCAGCTGTTTATCTATGATACTTCATTCATAATTTGAATCGGATATATTATTTTTATAAACACCTTATAAGGTGGTTCTGCATGCTGGGCCGGTTTTCCAGAGGTCTGTGGTTCGATTCCCTGCGAAGGTGTTTGCTAATTTTTCATCTCTCCGGCCTCCAAAAAAATCCTAATGTCTCTACAACCTTATTATTTAATAATCAAGGACAGAAAAATAAAATTGGGAAGAAGTGATCAGCATTCTTCACATCATTACATATGTATTATATCCATGAAATTTCTAATACTAAATTAGCTAATAAGATGAAAGATAAGCAAAAGTGTGTGTGAAATATGTATTTTCAGAAATTGTGTTCTATGTTAAATTTGATGTTTGAACTCCTTTCTGAAATTTGCTTTTGATTTTTAAAAGAATTTAGTACTTTGTACATCATGTTTTAAAAAGAATGTCAAACAATCCAAAGTCTAGCAGATGGCTAAGCTGTCTGTAGTCTACAGTTTCCTCATTGAGTTTCAGTGGAAAAATTCAAAATAACAAAAGAGTGTCAAAGAGTCTGATTTGAATTTCTGGAACATTAGTTTAGGTATATTGTTTTATTTTTCAGTTCATATTGGCAGTATGTTAGTTTTCAATCTCAGTAGCTTTGTTTTTTGCACCTTTGCTTATCGGGGGGGGGGGGGGGGAAGAATCACATAGCCTTCATTACATTATTTTCATAGCCTCTTACAGTTTCTGCTTAATATGTCGAAGAAAGTAGATTAGCAATGGCCTCACAATATATATGATTGACTTAGCAGACTGGGGTAAAGGAGATTGAAGAATTTTTGTGTGAGTTATTTGCATGGGCTGAGCTCATATATTATAACAGATGAGCAGCACAAAAATATAGTTGTTCTGTGTTATCATTGTTTTATGTTTCAAAATTTGTGCTAGTGGGAGATAGCTACTTCTTTTTGTTTTTATTTCAGTATTTTAATTGAGCCTGCATTTTCCAGAGTTGTAATGAAATGTGGGATGTTTCAAGTAGATATGGAATGTCATTCTTATACAATTTAAAGTTTCTGTGAATGTAACCAAGATAAAAAAAGTCAATTGTGTAAGAAATTTACTACTTTCAAAATTTCCAAGAGCAAGGAAAGTAACAGTTAAAGACTAATAGAGTCGGTGTTTTATAAAAAGTTATTCTGTTTACAAAATGCTTTAAAATTTACTATCAAATTATCAGTATTAAATGAAATGTTACATTCCAGAGTATTGGAAAACTTCAGCTCTGTCCTTCCATGTGATAGACTGTTCAGAGTCTACTCACTAATTAATAAAAAATATGTATATGTACTTATATATCGGATATATTTATAAATTTTAATAAATAAATAAATATGTTTTTCAAAATTTCTGTATGGTTTTTGAGAATAAATGCTCTACATTAGATTATTAAAGATCTCGCTAAATTCTGTAAATTTCTGATATCAGTTGCAAATGGATTCATTTCAAATGATCTGCTATTCATTATTCCCTTCGAGAAGGACAACATGTTTCCATTAACGTGAAATACAAAATTTTGAATGGGCTAAAATAATGAAAGCTGGTTCAGTCAGAGCTCATAAAACTAGTCTTTTGCGTATATATATGTATGTGTGTGTGGAAGATAAAAAATGTGTAAATCAAAATTATAACTTAAAAAGCCTCTTAATTCCTTTTTTTTTTTTTTTTTTTTTTTTTTTTTTTAATTTGGGTACTTTCTCTCTAGTAATAACATTCTTGAAACTGCATCATATATAAAAAATAATTCTGCATTATGTCATTTTTAACTTCTGCATTGCCTCTAAATTTTAGCCAATCAAATTGATGAAAAATTATACTGAATTTTTTAAAATACTGTTGCAATTCAACTACCCTCTTTCTTTCTCTGCATACGCTTACAAACTAAAAGACGTCTCTTTCTTGAATGCTTCTGTTAACCCTTTGACTAGGAAGTAAAAAAATAAAGATACCCCATTTTCTATCTAGGTGAACAAAATATGCCATAAATAAGGTAAATTTAACATTTGGGATTTTTCTGACAAACAGTTTTCAAGCCAAAGAATGGAACATATATGTCTTGGCCGTAGTTAATGGTGGGATACATATGTCCCACACATAGCGATCAACTTAATATAAACACCACTATTATTCTGGAAAACTTTAGTATATGAAATAGATTTTTACATCATATGGTACTGGGTAAAGCATTCTTTGCATAACCCAACATTACACATTAAGCAACTCATATTTGTTCTTTTCTGTATGTTCATTTGTATACAACAAGCACAGCTGCGTATTGGAAGTTTATCCCCAGCATTCAGGAGATTCTTAGCAACTTTCGACCCAGCAGTAATTTTTAAACTTTTAGTAGGACACATATGTCAAAGAGTTAAAAAAATGTAATGTGTCATCATCAAAATTGTAAGATGCAGGTTGGCCTCATTGTGATGTGCCATGCCATAGGGCAGTCAACAAGTAATAAAGAGATATTTGGATTATCAAGTAATTCTGTGGTTCTCCAAAAGTTCTCTCCATCTTCTACTACAGAATTGATATTTTCAGTGATCTGCTAACCTCAATCCACTCACGACTACAAAATAATGTCTTCCATAATCAGGCTCTCATCTCGTATCAAATTACTGCAAGGGACTAAATTATATCATCATAATTATATACATAAATTTCTTGTCTATTATATGTAAAAAATATAAATAAGCAAATGCTTCACTTAGGTTCACTGCACTTACATGGTGCCAACCTTTAATTTTTTTCAAGTATTTTGAGTAGCATGATTTCAGTTGTATTGTAAGGTAGTCTTTATCTTCAACACTTATGGCCTTATCTATCGGTCTGAGACAGAATGTATTCTCCTTTTGAGTAATTTTCCAGGTGTGTAAATCCATGCTAGTAGAGATAGTGGTTAAAGACGCATGAACTGGCATATGTAATTTTTGCATTAAAAAATAGAAATTTCATATTTATTTGAAAAAATAAGAAATATAAATCATTGTTTCTGTAATCAAATGAACTACTACAATAATAGGGGAATGAATCATGTTTCATGAGCCATACAACTACTGTCTTATAGTAGCATGAGTTGTGTCTTTTTTTTTTTTTTTTTTTTTTTTTTAATTACTTCTTTCTCAGAATATGCGTAAAATTGTACGTATATACTAAGTCTCAAAGTATTTCCAAAAGAAAGGTTAGCTGAACCAGGCATATATGGCATGTATTTTATTTCACACACAGATGAGTAACCGTATCCCAATAGATTCTTCTTTTTATATTTTGTCATGTTTTTCCTTTTGAAATTTACCAATAGTTGTAATCTGCCAATTACTCCTGTGTAAGTCTAGGATGGATACATTTTTCATATTTAAATTAGCAGTAATGGTATGTTTAAGGTATCCTTATTCTTGCCTTCTAAATGGACATTGTAATATTCATGTGTAATGATTTCTGTGTCACTTAAGTATAGACCATCTTCTGGAAACTTCTTGATTCTGTTAATCATTTATTTTTGATGGTAGTCTTTATTAATAAGAATGTACAGAAAGAAGAAATTATATATTTAGAAAATGAACACCCCTATTAAAAAGGGAGGGGAGAAGAAGTATGTTCTTATTCCACTGTTTGTGATATCATTGAATTAGCTATGTGAGATTTGTGTGGATAAAGTGAGTAGGTGGACAAAGATTCCAAAAAAACATTTGGTGAATTGCTGAACAGCAAGAATTACACAAATTAAATTAACCCTTTCCGGCACTCTACCTTTTAAAGTTCGAATTTCGACAAAACAAAAAAAGAAAAGGTGGGCAGTCTAATCAGGCCTAGAGGAGTACACAGGTAAAATTTTGTGAAGATAGTGCTTATCATTTTAATTCTGTGGGTGTGCCCGAAACGGGCATACTGAATGAATAGAGCTTCAAAAAGAGTTCTGAAGTGAGCATTACTGGGAAGCATGTAAAAGAGTAAGAGATTTTGCCTACAATTAAAAAACACTAAATTCTGAATACCGTAGTAGATTAGTATTACCCAGGGTGTGCCATGGGGAGGCCTGCTACTCTACACCTCTCCTAAAAACGCTCTTCTTGGGTATATGATGTTTACACGCACATGAATGGAAAAAAAGTAACTTGGGTATATGATATTTACATTTCATATTTACACTTTTGTCTATTTTGTTCATGGTGGTACATTTCAAAGAAAGTGACACCACCTTTGGAAAAGCACAACTCAATATTGCATGTTTCCCACATGTACCGGGATCTGTATCAGATTCACTATCTGAAAGCAATTCGTGTAGCACTATCAATGCTTCAGAAATGGTCAGCCCTCTCCGATCCACTTGGAAAATAATTTTTTAAAAAAAGTATTTTATATCTACAATTTGAAATTATAAACTATAAAATTAAATTAAACGTCTACAACCCAAAACTATTAAACGTAGTTCTAACAAAAAACTTCTTTGAACGAACGCGAAAAAGAGGACTGCTTTAGTGAGTTAGCTGTTTGGTAAATTACCTTTTACCTTCAGAAAATCACCCCAACAATTTCTTAGTTCATAAACCTCCCCTCTCCTCCCCCCAAAAAAGAGAAAAACAGGAACTGAAACACACCCCACCTTTCTGTTGTAAATGACCTGACTGATGATGCAGAGAAACAAAGATACAGATTTTGGTCTTTCTGTGAGCCCACTGTGGGAACACTTGATGTTCGCTATTCGATTTTAGACAAGATTTCAAGGTAAAAATTTAAAACTAATATAGAATAAGGAGATTAGCATACAGCCAAGAAAATAACATAGAAATTTTTTTTCAAACAATTCCTTTTATATCCTAAAAAAGATCTGGAAGATTTCTTTGAAAAATGAGGGTCTTTAAAAATTAAACATAGCTAAAATATATTTACTGGCTTGTCCTTATATGCCTTCTTCTATAAGTAAAGAAGGTTCAGAGTAACCTATAAATAATTTTTCTTTCAAATTTTCTGTGCGTAGAGAAGGAAATTTTTAGGTGTACCCCAAAGGGTTAATTATCTTTTTATTTAAAATTGTTCATAAATAATATTTCGCATTTGAATGCTAATACTGGTCAATTTTATGTTTATGGCTAGTATGTACTTACTTGCAACTGCTGCTACAAATCTATTAAGAGGTCATTAAGAATTCACTTACTTCTGTGCTTTCCCACATACAAGAATGATTTTAATAATATTTGTTTCGCTTGCAAGAAGATTTTTATCTGTAACAATGTAGTTTGGTGTGAATTTTCATTGATGCGTTTAAAGTGCTTGAGCTCAGTCATCATAATTGTAAGTAATTTAAATTATTTTCTATTATGTAACCCAAAAAAGTATAAATGCTAGTGAATTTAAATAAAAAAATACATTTAATTATTAATATTTGTTCTCTTTTTAGTAGCAGTCATCTCTATATATAAATATATCCAAAACTGTCTCTTGTATTTTTTCAATATTCAGTTTGAGGAGTATCTAAAAACACTTTGACTAGTTAAAAGTTTTTGTAAATTTGAATTAAAGTGTATGTGCATGTTTAAATATTGATCTGAAGTTTTAGTTCACATGCATAAATTTGTGATAAATTTTATTGGCTGAATATTATTGTTATTCTCTTGCTTTACATTTTAATTAATGCTTATTCAAGAACTATATGTATGAACTGTAATGTAAATAATTATATTTGCTTTTGTGAATGTGTGTAATATGTGTTTGTTTTTATTAATTCTATCATAACATTCCTGAACATGTGGCTGTTATTTATGTACTACTTATTTAAATCAAGTCTCTAATTATAGCTAAAGAAAATTTCTAATTCTTTTTTAAACTTTATAATTCTGCATAATTTTTTAAATCAACATTAGAATATTTTTTGGTGCTGAAGCATCAATTTTCTTATGTAGTTTTATTGATAAAAATAGGGTGCACTTATGTGCATGTGGATCATTCCATGAAAATGAAATGCTATTTAAATTTCAAAATCACTTATTTTTTAAAGTGAGATCAGTATTTGTATGTTAATAATAACAGTAATAATAATAATTGTAATAAAAATTATTAACTATTTTTATTATTTATTTATATCATAAGTAATTTCATAGCTCTTAATGAAAATTTAAGCATTTTAAAATGTTGTAGATTTATAAGTTTTATATTCATTTATCCACTTTAGTTAAAATATAATATATATATATATATATATATATATATATATATATAAACATGTGAGTATTTTGATGAAAAATACAGATTATATGTATTTAACTAAATTTTAAACATCAATAAAGTATATATTTAAATAAATTATAAACATCAATTAAGTAATTAATTTTTTATTCCAAATGTATTAGAAGTAACTGCATACAATATATATCTCTTATTCTTAATTTTTTATAAAAGCACTCTTTTACAAGGAATACTGTAATGTCATCCTTCTTTTAATAGAATAAAGATAGTTCATTCTCAGTATTTATTAGTATGTCACTTTCCCCAAAGATATTTGTTTTTAAAATGTAATTTTGTAAATTAGTAACATCATAGTATTTTGTGTGTTTATAAATCTGATACTACTTGCATTTATTAAATTGAGGTGTATGAAAACACACTAGAATTAACAAAAGCATTTAATGTACTCAAAACTTTAAGAAATTCTTAGTTAAGTGAAGCAGGATCTGGCGATAAAAGTGTTAAGTATACAAAAGTTTTGACTACAGTATTAATTGTAATGGCAAATTTCCAGTTGTAAAGAGTAGAGCTAAAATTCTCCACTTTGAAACAGATAATACACAAGAAATGAAGCAAACAAATCCATAAATCCAAAAGCATTGTTTATAGTACAATTTTACCTAATAACTGATACAAAACATTGAATCTCATTCATGAAAATCTTGAAAATTTAAATGAATCCAGTAATACATTTAATATTCTTTGTGAATTTTACTGAAGAAAACACTAAAACCTTTCTTGTTTTAGATAATAACTTGAGTTTTAGGATTAGGCAGTAGATATTAAAATTATCGATGTTCTTTAACTCTTCAAAAGCTAGAAGTGAAAACAATGCAAGGGGGGGAAATAAGTCTATAAAACATCATGGAGAATGTAAGGTGGTGTAAAAACTTTGCAGTTTTAAAAACATCATTCTACAAGATATCAAGGTGAAATGTAAAGCACCTAAAAATCATCGCGCAATGATAAATGCAGACATGCATTTTTTGGCTGAAAAAATTCAATTTCACATAACGGTTTTTGAGCCAAGAAAAAATAAATAATCTATTTTTATCTTCATTTTCATATTTTTCTATTAACTAATAACTTTTTATGGAGAAAGCAAGAAGGAAACATGAGCAAAATAATATGGATATAAGTAAAAATTTATGTTGCATATAGCAGTTAATAGAATTTTAAACCCACTGTATCTTTCATATATTTCTATATGAAATATAAAAAGATATTTCTAATCTTTTTATATAACATTATATTTCTTCATGGAAATCTACTAACACGTCTTTATAAGAAAAGTTAATGAAATAATGGCTTTTAATAGTTAGCAATATAAGTTTAAATTTATGTTAACTGCTATATATAGCAATAATTTTTATTAATTCCAAAATTTTGAAAGCTGGAGTTTCTATTTTTCTTTTTCAGTAAAAATTTCTTAGTCAGTAACCCTCCTCCCTAAAATTGGTAATGTAGAGTTGTAAGTATTACTTCTTGTATTCGCAAATCATACACAAAAACGCACTTAAAATTTTCATGGTCAAATAATGCATGTCTGCTGTGTAATGATTTGTTATTTATTGATTATTATCTTTATTTTTTATCGTGTTATTCTGTTACATGATCATTTAAAGCACTGTTTTATTTTCTGCCACAATATTTTCACCTTGCTTTCTTTTCTTCCACAGCGTTTCATGTGATGACATTTTCCCATTGTGTTGTTTTCTGGAGACACCTTTTCAAAAAAGTGATAACATAGAAATTTGAGTGGAATTGTGGGAAACTTATTATTTTACATATGCCACTAGAATCAATACATTCCGATATTGGGTGTTTTTTGAGTATCTTGTTTCTGTTATGCACAACCAATTTTGAAAAATATGTGTATGGGCCATATTACAGTGCTTCTAACATTGATACAACTCTGCTGGAAGACTGAGATTTATGGACTGAAGTTGCCCATAGAGATTTTTTCATGGCCGTTAAAAACTTTTCTGAAGATCAGAAATGTTTTCCATGCAGTCATTTCACATATTGAAGTAGAAAAATATCTAATCTTAGTAGGCTATATCTAGGCTATGAGAATGGGATAAGATTATTCGGTACTTTTCTGTTTTGCTGGCGCAGGCGATAAAGTTGCCAATAATGGTACAACTGGTACCAAACTGAATATTGCTGGTAACCTTTAATGGCACATTTTCAAACAAGTTGCCGCAATTTCTTATCAGATTCATCCATCTTATTGTCTCTTTCGATACTGGCATACAATGACATAGAATTTTTACCAGATAGTTCAATTTTCAACCTAAGGCCATTTGTGGTAATTAAGTCAATTAAGATGAAATCACACCGCTCACCCGAAGGCGAAAATATAGAAAAGGCAAAGTCAAGGGTTAAAGTCATCAATTCTAATGAAAATGTACTAAAGAAGTAAAGCACTGCAGTTTTACATAATTTCTGAGTAAGCTATTTGTACGAATTGAAATAATTCTTGCATTTAAACTTGTATTCAAAACTAGAATTTAACTTGAAATTAATGTAAATAATTACTGAGAGAATTAGATTTTTGTAGCGTAGTTTACGTGGGATGAGATCACTTGGGGTCACGTGATACAAACCGGCGACTCAGGATGTTGAACCATGAAAGCATAGTAAATTCTTAAATTAATGTCTTTTTTATGAATTTATTGTCTTTATTTATTGGCTTTTTACAAAATTTTAAATGTTATTAAAATGTTTGTGCCTTCAAAATAAAAAATTCTTAGAACTAACATTTGTTAACATTTTTTATGTGCATACTGTATGTTATCGCGAATAAAATGTGCTTGGCGAGATTTGCGCCAGCGAAACGGAAAAGTACCGATTATTCTTTTATGTTTCCCATGATTTGATTGAACAGATGATTATCAAGGATGAGCAAATTCTTGTTTCTCAAGACAGAATGCTTTTGATGAATGGATGCAAAATGGGTTCATACAGCACTGTTTCTGTTTACCGTGTCTGACAATCAACAAAGAGTAGTATGGTTTATATAGTCTTGTGGGCTGTCTCTCTTTTTCCCCCCTCTAGAAGGGCCATTTCCAAGTTGCAGATTGACCTGTCATTTCTTACAGACTGAGATCACTACTAGTGATCATTTGATAATGTAGTTGAACATTGAATTTATCAATGAAGTCCTCCCCCATATGGTCATCTAAATTTCCTGCTGGTTGTTTGTTAACATTTGAGGAAACAGTTTCTCAGTAGCATATGTAATATATGTCAGAATAATGTGACAATGACCATGGCTAATTCATGTTGCTTCCCTAATTTCATTAGTTGCTGAAGAAATGTTGCATTTAACAAATTTTTTCTCTGGTTCTGAATAATACTGAATCTTCTGAATGCATGTCATCTGCAACAGTTTCTGTTCTTGCGGCGAACAACGTACCAGTTGAAAACAGCTGGATCTCTTACACCTGGCTGATCATTTGTAAAGTTTCAGTTGTGTAATACTAGTACCATAATTTTTGATAAAATATTGCTTGTATATTGCACCATTTCTGAGATGATGACATGATTCATTCACTGCTTGCACATCACCATGCTGCACAAAATCACTGTAGTACTTCTACATTAAACATTACGAATCAAGCATGTACACTTTGCTGGTATATTTAGGATGGCATTTTCTGGTGGCAGTGTGCTGTCTAGAAAATTCTAGGCAATATCACCAGACAGAACTGAGTCTTAAAATGTTTCATTCTGGAATTGTGCAGAAGTGAAAATCATTTGAATCCTTTGGAGGAATTTTCTGGAAGCTTTGAGCTATTATTTATCTGAATAGAATTTTAGGTTTTCCTGTTCATCTGGCTGAGTTATTTAAAGACCTGTAGCGTGCAGCAAATATGCTGTGAAATACTAAGGGGACATAACTGGAAAGAAAATAAAGCTATGCAATTAAAGATTTTACAATTTTTGTTAACCCTTGAGATAACTTCTGTTTTGAAAATAATTGAGCTAACCAGTCTAAAAGCTGCAAAAATCAAGTGTTAAGTCATTAAGACTATTTAACTGTAAGATTACGTCATTTTTTCTATTCTTGGCGCCTTGCATGGCGCAGATGTTCGTTACAGCAACCCTGTAAACGCTTACTCAGTTTTTTTTATTGCTGTTGTTGTTAGTAGTAAGTCATCGCTTGAAAGATGGCACGCAATTGATTAAAGTTGTCGAATAAAATATTTAGTACAGTCCACTTCTAGTTAATTTGAAATTGTTATATAACAACGCACGCATCGCATGAACACTTTATGGTCCGTCGAGCCGGAGATAAAAGATGTCGTGGTAAAATTAACTTCTTAGAACATTTTTGGAATACTTTCGTTTGGTTGTATTACGCATAACTTCATATAGAGTGTTTGGAATGCTTTCGTTTTCGTGTGGATTACGCAATTAAGATTGGATACTGTGTCATCGTTCATTTCCGGTGTTGCTGTCGAGAAATCTGCAATCACGGTAAAATATAAATTATTTATTTGTTCATGATGAGTGAATTGAAAGCGATTAAAGCTAACAAAAAGAGTTTAAAATGCAATATCGGAAAGTTTGAAAATAAGGTAAATTCTACAGTGGATGAAGCAGATATTTCCTTATTGGAGTTATACGAATCAAAAATATTAGAATTTAAAAAGGAATTAAGTAACATTTTCGATTCTTTATTTGCACATTGTGAAGAAAAGGACACTGACGAATTCATTAAGTAAAAGGAAAATGTAGTAGATAATCTCTATGAAATTCATTTGAAAATTAAAAGAAAAATTTCTGAGATCAGTTCTCAAAGGAATAGCTGTTCAAATGAAAACGGTTCGAGTAAAGACATAATTGTTTCGGATATAAAATTACCTAAATTGTGTCTTCCAATATTTAGTGGGAAAATCGAAGAATGGATTGAATTTGAGGATTTATTTTCCGCAGCTGTGCATGAAAATAGCAAATTAACTAATGCGCAAAAATTGCAATATTTAAAGAGTTCGTGTAAGGCAGACGCTTTAAATATTATTCAGTCCATTCCAATTTCAGATTCGAATTATGACATAGCATGGAATCTGTTGGTTGATCGCTATTGCAACAAAAAAGATTTGGTCAATTCTATCATAAAGAAATTAATTTCTATACCTCAAACGAGTGATTCTACTTCGTCGCTTTTAAAATTTATCGATAAGGTGCATGAATGTTTACGATCCTTGGAAGCATTGGAGCAAAAGGTGGAAGAATTTTCAGACACATTAATTGTTTATTTATTAGTTGAAAAGTTGGATAGAAATACTCGGTGTTGGTGGGAAAGGTCACTTAAAAAAGACGAGATAGGAACGGTTAAACAACTGACATGTTTTTGAAGGAACATGCTCGCACCCTATCACATTACAAACCTCCGCATGGGGAATCGAAACGTTCATTTAATACCAAAGCTATTACATCACCTTCGGAAAATTCAAAAAATTGTCCTTATTGTAAAGGTGCTCATTTATTGTTGAAATGTGCGCAATTCTTAAATCTAACAGTCAAGAAACGATTTGAATTTGTAAAGCTAAAAAAACTATGTTTCAATTGTTTATCTTCGGTCCACACAATCAAGGACTTTAAAAGTTCTAATACATGCAGAAAATGTCAGAAATTTCACAATTCGCTCTTACATTTTGATCGAAATGAAGAAAATTTCGATAGAGCAAATGGCACATCGAATCAAATCACAAACAAGACTAATAAATTTAGCAGTAATCTTTCTCCAAATGCTGATACATTTACTCCAATGGCAAGCAGCCAAAAGGTTAGTGACACTAATGAAACCAACCAAGCAAAGTCCATTAACGGTACTGCGCTGAATATTTCCAGTTCTTTTAATAAACAAGTTCTACTTTCAATTGCAATTATTTTCGTTAATGATGGAAAATTTATCTCGCTGTGAGCCTTGCTGGATTCCGGTTCTCAAAATAATTTCATTACTAAAGAAGGTGCTGAGTTATTGAATTTGAAGAAAAGAAAAATAAACGCTTCTATTTCAGGTATCAATGGTACAGTTATGGGTGTTAAGGAAAAAGCTATAGCAACCATCGCTAACGCTACTAGAGATTTTATTCGTAAATTACAATTTTTTGTTGTTCCAAAAATAACTCGCGTAACGCTTGCTAGATATATAAACATTCCTGATGTTAAGCAGTTGCAACTCATTGGTTTAGCTGATCCAGAGTTTTATAAACCTGCTCAAATACATGTTTTATTGTCTAACGAAATATTTTTTGATTTACTGGGAACAAATAGAATAAATATGCAAGACCTGATTCTCCATCAGTCAGTTTTTGGATACATCGTTAGCGGGTCAGTACACATGCCGCAGCAAAGCAATGTTGATAATTATTGTGGGTTTGTGGAAAATGTGGATCATTTATCTGACAACATGAGAAGGTTTGGGGAGATTGAAGGTATTAATGAAGCAAAAAAAGTGAAAAGTCAGGAAGAGGAATTTTGTGAGCAGCACTTTCTTCGTACACACACGAGGCAAGATGATGGCAGATATGTAGTGGAAATGCCAATTAAGGAGGAAGGACTTAGCCTTTTAGGTGAATCGAGAGTAAACGCTAGCAAAAGACTGAATTATCTACTTAAACGCTTCACTCGCGATTCCGCAATGAAACATTTATACGAAGATTTCATTAAGGAATATAATAAATTAGGCCATTCCGAAGAAATTGATGAAGGGGATAGCTCTAGTTTCTCATATTATCTTCCTCACCATGGGGTTTTCAGGCCCGAGAAACCTAGCATAAATTTACGGTAGTGTTCGATACCACTGCTCCTACGACTTCTGGAATTTCGTTAAACGATATTCTTCTGAATGGAGGGTTAGCTCAAGACGAACTATTTGATATTATTTGCAGATTTCGAACGCATAAAATTGCCTTCACAGCAGACATTGTAAAAATGTATCGTCAGATTTTGATTAAAGAACATCAAAGAGATTTATTACGCATCTTATGGAAGAGTAGTGAAGAAGAACCAGTTAAGGTCTATAGACTGAAGACTATAACTTACGGTACTTCCAACGCACCATATCTAGCAACACGCACACTTAATCAATTAGCAAAAGACGAGAAAAACAATTTTTCGTTAGCAGCGCCAATAGTACAAAGGGATTTTTATGTCGATGACGTACTCACAGGAGCCCATACTCTAATAGAGGCTAAAGAATTACAGTCGCAATTATTGATTAACCTATTATCACGTGGAGGAATGCGTCTGCACAGATGGTGTGCTAATCATCCTGATCTTTTGCAGTTTCCGGATGGACAAGAGGAATATTCTTTCAGTAATTTCGATGACGATCAGACCATCAAAACTTTAGGATTATTATGGAAATTATTATGGAAAGGATAGATTGTTTTTCGTACAAATCAACCATGAAGAAACCAACTACTTACACAAAGAGAACACTGTTGTCTGATATTGCTCGCATTTATGATCCATTAGGACTGCTTGGTCCAGAGATAACAAAAGCAAAAATCTTCATCCAAAGACTTTGGTTATTGAAGCTTGATTAGGACGATCCGCTACCCGAAAGGATAATTAAGGAGTGGCAACTTTTTATTGATTCAATGCAATCTATCAACAATTTGAAAGTCAGTGGATATGTTTTACAGGATAGTTTTTCTGAGATACAAATTCATGGATTTTCAGATGCATCAGAACACGCATACGGAGCAGCCATCTATTTACGCTGTAGAAGTGACAATAATTTATCTTCACATTTGCTTTACAGCAACTCCAGAGTAGCTTCTTTAAAACCGCTGACAATACCTCGACTGGAATTCTGCGCAGCTGTACTGCTAGCACAGCTTGTTGCAAAGGTGGTGCCTTTATTGAAATTGGACATCAGTAAAATATGTCTGTGGTGTGACTCAACCATAGTGTTAGCATGGCTTCAGAATCCTTCGCATGTACTAAAAACTTTTGTTGCTAATCGAGTGTTGCAGACACAAGACCTAACACAGACATGCTAGTGGAATTATGTGCGTTCAGAGGAGAACCCAGCAGACCTTATTTCCCGAGGACTGAATTTTGATAAGCTGCATGATGCTGATCTGTGGTGGAAAGGTCCTCCATTCTTGAGTGAGGGTAGTGATGAGTCGATACTACCGAACCGGGTATTTTGTAACGGGTACTGAAAGTCGGTACATCCAAGTACCCGTTATTTCAGTACGGAAATCGATACTTTTCGGTATTCGTTACTTCTGTACCGAAACGGGTACTTTTCGGTATTCGTTACTTCTGTACCGAAACGGACACTTTTCGGTATACCGAAACGGGTGCTTTTCGGTATTCGCTACTTTGTAACCAAAATATGCGTCTCTTCTCGGTATTTCGGTATTCGTTACTGGAGGGTCAATGAGGGTTCAGCTCACTTCGGTTTTGGTACGAGGACAGTAGTATCTGGTTGTATTTGCGAAATGGTGATACGCGCTCCTTGTATCCATGAATGGCCTGCTCCTCAGACACTTCCGTAGTTGACATGTTTTCTGATATTCAAAATCTTACTCCGTACAGATAAAATCAAACACGTGGTAACGTGGCAGAGTTCCTTCAGTGCGCAAAATCGTTAGCTGCGTATTTCGGTACTCCAAATCGTTACTAGGGTACTTTGGTACAGCAAACCGTTACTCCGGTATTTCGTTACTTTGGTACTCCAAATCGGTACTTGAAATCGGTTTTCGGTACTTTTCAAAGTAACGGTTACTTGAGTAACGTGTATTTTGTACCGGGTACTTGTCTGTACCCGTTACTCTCGTACCGGGTACAAAAAAGTACCGAAGTTGCCCATCACTAAGTGAGGGTGTCATACCTAACAAGAACATTGAACAATTAGAAAAAACAGAGACGTTTTCTAATGAACTGAGAAAAAGAACTGACATTGCTTGTTTATGCACTTTGCCTTCAAAATTTATTGATAATATCCTAGATATCACTAACAATTATTTAAAATTATTACGTATTGTTAGTTATATTTTCAGGTTCATTTGGAACTCTAGGTGTGCAAAACAGAAAGGAGCACAGAGAAGAACAGGAGGGGTAAGTTCAAAGGAGTTAAATGAGGCAGAATCCTTTTTAGTAAGAGAGGTTCAAAAATATAGTTTTTATTTAGATTACAACTCCCTCGCACAAGGTAAACCCATTAATAATAAAAGTAATTTACTTTCTTTGAACCCTTTTTTGGATGCAAATAATGTAATGAGAGTAGGAGGCCGATTACAAGAGGCCAATGTAATGTTTTCACAAAAACATCAAATAATTATGCTTGTTAAATGCAAACTAACTAAGCTGATTGCTGAGCATTATCATCAGAAATATTTACACGTAGGTTTGCAAGCATTATTGTGTTTTATGAGACAGAAATTTTGGCCATTACAAGGTAGGAATTTAACTAGAAAGATTACCCATGAATGTATAATTTGTAGTAAAAATAAACCAGTCACTATCGACCAAATTATGGAGTCATTACCTGCAGAGCGCGTAAATCCAAGCTCACCCTTTAATCATGTCGGCACCGATTTTTGCGGTCCATTTTTTTATTAGGTACAAGGGACAGAGGAAAGGAACTCTTCATAAGGTATATTTAGCTCTTTTCATTTGCCTTATAACAAAGGCAGTGCATCTCGAACTAGTGAGTGAATTCACCATTGACGCATTTATTGCCACCTTAAAGAGATTTATTGCTAGGCGCGGAAAATGCTCAATCATTTTCTCAGACAACGCAAAAAACTTCGTTGGCGCAAATGCCGAATTGCAAAGAATTAACAATTTAATTAGAAATCCTGACAAAAAATTAGCAGATTATTTAGGTGAAGAAGGAATAGTATAGAAGTTTATTCACTTAATTTTGGTGGACTATGGGAATCTGGAATAAAATCCGTGAAATATCACTTAAAGCGGATTGTAGGTAATGCAAGGTTAACTTTCGAGAAGTTATTAACTGTAGTAACTCAGATAGAGTCTGTTTTAAATTCTCGCCCTATTACATACACCCTTATCTTCCGATGTAAATGATTTAGAGGCATTAACACCAGGTCATTTTCTCATTGGAAGACCCTTGAATGCTATAGTAGAACCCGAATTAATTGATATACCTGAAAACAGACTCTCAAGATGGAAACAAACTTGTCCAGTTGATATGGAATCGTTGGCATAGGGACTATTTAAACACACTACAACAGCGTTCAAAACAAACGAATATTAAAATAGGTATGCTAGTACTAGTTAAGGAGGATGAGCTTCCTGTCTGTAGATGGGTGTTAGGGCGCATTACAAGACTTTTTCCTGGAGTTGACGGTAAGGTTAGAGTAGTAGAAATACAGACAGCAAAGGGCATCATTAAGCGTGGAATTACAAAAGTTGCAATTTTACCCCAAGAAGAAGCTTCCTAAGTTAGTTAAGTGTTAGCTTATTATTATAAAACTTGTATTGTAAATTGTATTGTGTATAAAATTTTTTATTGAAAATTGAATATTATTATATTGAATTAAGAGATGTTATTCGTATTGCATTATTGTATAAAGTAGTAATTGTACAATTTTGTAGGTTATTATGAGTATTATCGCACGAAATTATTGAAGTAACCCTTCAATGCCGGGGGTATGTTAAGTCATTAAGACTATTTAACTGTAAGATTACGTCATTTTTTCTATTCTTGGCGCCTTGCATGGCGCAGATGTTCATTACAGCAACCCTGTAAACGCTTACTCAGTTTTTTTTTTATTGCTGTTGTTGTTAGTAGTAAGTCATCGCTTGAAAGATGGCACGCAATTGATTAAAGTTGTCGAATAAAATATTTAGTACAGTCCACTTCTAGTTAATTTGAAATTGTTATATAACAACGCACGCATCGCATGAACATCAAGTTTTTCAAGTCTGTGTAGTAGCTCATTTTGTGCAAACCAGGAAGAACAAGTCATCTTTCTCAACATCGGGGCTGGCGCTAGTAGTTTTGTCACTCGATACATTCTTTGTGGGTCCTAAATTCTGCTGCCGTGTGCTTTCCAAAATTCTAAAAATTTTGGTTGTCTAATACCTCCTTTAAAATCTAATTTAATTCTGATGTTCCTAAATTTTGCTGCATCTCCAGGTTCTAAAAAATTTGCCGCCCGGTACAACCACAGCAGCTCTGGCACCAGTCCTGCATTCACCATATTATTTCGAAAAGTATGGAAGTTGTTTGAAGTCTGTCAATTGCTGAAATGTAAGTAGGAGAAACATAAGCTAATATTAGGAATACTGCGATACTTCGGTAATTTGGGTTTCTACTGCCTCAGTAGTACTTTCCAGAGCTTTAAAGAGTTCCTTGCAGAGCCTGTAAATAAAGAATATATGAAAGTTTATCCTCAGAGGAAAATCTTGATGGTAGAAAAATATGAAAAGATGCCTCTGTAACAGTGTTCAGCCGTTTTGAATCCGACACCATTTATTGGCAGAAAACAGCAAGAAGTGAGTGTTCTGTCAGGGATCTGAACATTATTAAGATTTTAAACTTATTAACCTCTTTATATCTCTCTCTGTAACCTCTATACTGTTTTAAATCTTGTGGACTTTAAGTAAATGAAAGAATGGTCAATTCCACATGGGAAAAAATTTCGTTAGACCCAAAGTCTATCTTAAATACTAGGTAGAAATATCTACTTCAAGCGTCTCATGCGGCGCCATCGAGAAGCCATATAAAGTATATACTGTACCAAAAATAAGGATTATATGTATAATAAAGACACGTAAAATAACTGTGTCCATTATTTATAGAGAAAGAATTTGGTGAATGATGATTTACCAATCAGTTATGATATGCAGTCCTTGATCTGTTATAACACTGGTCTATTAAACAGTCGTAACTTCCGATATTAATAATACTGAAATTTGTGCACGTCTGCATTGTTTGTAACATCATCTCCTCCGGAACGGCGGGCAGTTACTTTTAGAAAGAGGTACCTCCCGGATTCCTAAAATTCATGAGAAGCTATGTCGACCGTTCTCATCTTCGTATTACAGTCAAAAGTCATTAATCGGGACTTCGGCGATTGCGGATTATAGATCATCAGTTTAAATCTGGTAAGATAACATGCAGAAATTATAAAATTAAAAATATGAAACCGTAATTTATGAAATAAAGAACAATTATGATCTAAAGGGTATCAAAATTTACAAAAAAAAAAAAAAAAAAGCTTAATATTTGTTTACTTTATTAAACATTTCTTTCAATGTAAGTTGTTTAAGTTGCTTCGTTTTTTATGTGATAATACATTCTCTTTAATTTTATAAACAGACATAATTTCTTGTTCAGTTACAAAGTTCCGCTGTTCAAGTCCTATAATTGCTGTGTGGAGAATACCGACTAATTTGTCAATCGAAATTTTTTCGTTTTCAATAACCTCTGTCACTTTCTTCGCTATCGGAAGCGAATTATAATGATGGGGAATTTGATTTAAATCATATCAAAGACGGAGTACATCGAGATGAAATACTACATTTAGTAAGGAATTATAAGCCAAATAAAATAAAAACATCTGCCCTGAAGATAAGGATAGTGCTGACAGATCAACTTCCGATTCATTGCGTGCCGCGGCGTTAAAGATAAACAAAGGATATGCCTTTATTTATTTTTTCCAGCAATTCCACTTTTGTTTAATGCACTTCGAAACATACTTTCGCTTTGTAGATCTTTTACATATTAGTAAATATATATCAGAAATTCTATTTGACATTATCGAAAGTTCAAGCTTACTTTTATAAAATTGCTCTAACAGTCTGCAAAAAATAATAAGCCGAGTCCAATTCGAAGATTAAGGAATAACACAATTTGCAACATTAACTGAATTGGATAATTTTAGCTTAGCTTATACCGTCCGTTACACATTAAACGCGCATTCGTAAACATATTTTACGCACGCGCACATGCATATTCGCAGCCGTAAAGGTCTTACGCGCATGCATGAACGCGACGCATGCGCAGAAAGTTTGTAGCTTTGAAGTCCGGATTATGGGTGTCCGAATTAACGACTTTTGACTGTATTACTAAAATATATTGAAATGCTTTAATACATTTTATTTTCTATAACGTAGAACTTGTAAATTTTTCTGTGGCCGCAGCCCGCTAGTTCTATATAATTTCTGGTTCATGATTTGAACACTTATTAAAATTGTGTACTGATGTAAGTATTTCTTGATTAATCAAGTTAATTTTCAGGTTTCTGTGAAATACCAAATTTCTAATGAACCAGCACACCATAATTCTGATGGCTTTGTTTTTAGATTGAAGAATATCTCTTGTTTTAGAGTGCATCTGCAGCCCAGACAGGGAATCCATAAAGCATAATTAGCCGAATCATCTGTAAATGATTAATTCTCTTGGTATAAATAACGCATGTTCATAAAGTTTGTAGCTTTGACACATGCGCATAAAGTTTGTAGCTTTGAGGTCCGGATTATGGGTGTCCGAATTAACAACTTTTGACTGTATGAGTTAGTAAGCTGCACTGTAAAAAACCGTCCTTGGCCGCTTGTAGGAGTGCAGAATCGTTGGATTGAATTAATAATATGTTGATAGTCAGACCTTGCAATAGATTTGTAGAAATTATGTTTCTGAGAATTTTGTTTTGAAAAATCCAAATTATCCCACTGTAGGTTTTTGGAGTGATTTTTTCAGATTGGAGCTCCGAAGGAAAGAGTAGGATAGATAAGTGTAAAATAAAGAGTTCTTTTCACTTTTAGGTATAATATCGATTTATGACTAAAAATATGTGTAAGTCTCTAATAAATCAGACTGGATCAAATGTAAAGTAATAAACAGAGGAGCGTTATTCCACGCAATGTTTATTGACGAACACCAAAGACGAACTGATACATACATATACATAATTACGACATCACAGTTTCTTTTTACAAACACTACTGCCATCTATTGGCAATCTAAGGATATATAACCATAAACTTAATCTGTCAAAATGATGCCGAATGCTTGGAGGTTGGATTTTATTTCTACATCTGGTACTCGTATATCGGCATTTGTTATGACTGGTACGGCTAATCTTTGGAATATGGTAACAGGTAGTTTGGCGACATTTTGGTAAGGCGATAAAGGTTACTAGCTAGGACTTTAGCAGTGTACATGGATAAAGTCAAGAGTGTGCGCAATGCCATTTTTGTGCAATTCTGGGATGTTTTTTTAAGTGAAAATACGTCGACGTGTACATGGATGATACCGTGTATGTGCTATTCTTAAAACTGCGGCAAGCAGTGGTCGATTCTGCACTTTCTCCCAATTTCGCACCTAATCTTCGTCATGATTAAGCACTTTTGTTCCATAAAAGATCTAGCATAAGCGTTATTCTAGCAGCAGATTGTTGGAACAATGTTGAGTAAAAAAAAAAAAAAAAGCTTTTACTTCGTGAAAACAAAATGGCGTCCAAAAAAAACTGGCAGTGTGCTGTAGCAGGGTTGGTCGCCAAATTTTCGCCAAGTTACCATAATCCGAAGATTAACGATTAACGAAACTGTTATATGGAGAGGAAGAATGCAACGATTTTTGAAAAAGAATTCGGAATCTTCTAGAACAGTTCATTAGAACGAAACGGCTAATGTTACATTTCCAGAGGAAACGAAAACAGTGAAGTTACCACGTTTGCAAATCGGAACTTATTACGGAAATTCGTATAAATGGTTGGACTTTTGGAACCAGTTCGAAAATACAATTCACAATCATAGTGGATTGAGAAAAACTGAAAAAATTTGCGTACCTAAAATCTTTACTTGGCGGTAATGCTTTGGATGCCATTTCCGGTTTCGCTTTAAGTGACCAAAATTATGATTCCGCAATAGAAATATTGAAAGAACGTTTTGGAAGACAAGATGTTGTCATCACTTCGCATATGAATAAATTATTATCTCTTGAACCAGTGGGGATTATTTCAAATGTTAAAGCACTGCGTGAGCTGTACGATGAATGCGAAGTCAACATTCGAAATTTAGAATCGTTAAACGTTACTTCTGGAAGTTATGGAAATAGTCTCTGTCCTATCATTTTGCAGAAATTTCCAGAGGAATTAAATTTGGAATTTAATCGAAGTCGAAAAATGGAAGTAGGATTTGATATAAAAGAACTTATAGAATTCTTAAAAAAGGAAGTTAACTGCCAAGAAGCTGCAAGTTTAATGAACTCTGCGAAAACGGATCAGAAACCATGCATTCGTCAAAATGAACAACGCACGAAAGTTTATCCGAATTATAAACCAAAATTTCCGACTGCTTCAGCTTTATCAACAATTGGATACAAATGTACATTTTGTGACAAAGAAGATCATGCGAAATATAAATGTACTGAGCTGAACTCTGAAGAGAAACGCAACATTTTGAAACGTACAGGAAAATGTTTTCTGTGTTTTGGATGTAAACATTTAGCTATAAACTGTAAGAACAAACAGTTTTCCTGCAAAAAGTGCCGCGGTAAACATAATGAAAGTGTGTGAATAAATCCCACATCAGCTGTCTCCAGTGTAAAAAATAAGGAAACCAAAACATCGGCGGAAATTGTTCAAAATTCTTCTGCCAAAACTGGATCTAATATTATGCTTCAAACGGTGTATGCTGTGGCTGAGGGCAGAAATAAGAGTTGTATTGTGAGATGTCTTCTTGACGGCGGTAGCCAAATCTCTGCAATTCGAGAAGATTTATCAAGAAAATTACAATTATCAGTGAAAGGAGAAACTGTTTTAAATCTGCATACTTTCGGCGAGAAGAACGCGAAGCACTGGCGTCGAAAGTGTGTGTGTGTGTGTGTGTGTGTGTGATTACGGCAAAGCCTCGAGGGCTATCTGCCTAAGGGGAGGGATGCCTTCGTGGAGGACTTCCTAAGGGAAACTGGCTCGTATACACGTTACACTTGGGGAAAACCACGAAAACACCCATGCAGCCAGCCCGTTCGCGGGATTCGAACCTCAGACCGAAGTACCACTGGCGTCGAAAGAAAGTTGAACTTACGCTCCGAAATATTAATGACCCTGAAAAATACATAAATCCCGAAGTCATTGAAGAGTGCAGAATCGCCCACTGCTTGCCGCGTTTTTAAGAATAGCACATACACGGTATCATCCATGTACACGTCGACATATTTTCACTTAAAGTAACATCCCAGAATTGCACAAAAATGGCATTGCGCACACTCTTGACTTTATCCATGTACACTGCTAAAGTCCTAGCTAGTAACCTTTATCGCCTTACCAAAATATCGCCAAACTACCTGTTACCATATTCCAAAGATTAGCCAACAGTTTTATCCTGGTATTCTTGACTTAGCATAACTTCATTCTCAATCTCTTCCGAAGTTACTTTTGTTTCGATTTCGGAATCTAAACTTTTCAGTTCGTTGATTTTTTTCTATCAGCTGTTCATACAAATCCTCAATTATTTCAATTTTCTCATTTAGCGGAATATTATTTGCTAAATTCGTTTCGACGTTGATTATCAGTTTCGTAGTTAATTGTCTTACAACCGATCGTTTCCTTTTCAAATTTTCAAGAAAGCCCTCCATTTCCGAACTATTCAGTCTGTCGATTTTCTGGTTCGTAATAATCCCGGTTTGCAGGCACCATAAACAAAATATGTGTCTGTAATAAATCAGACTGGATCAAATGTAAAGTAATAAACAAAGGAGCTTTATTCCACACAACGTTTATTGACGAACACCAAAGACGAACTGATACGTACAGTGGTGGCCAAAATTGTGGACACTTTTGGAAATTTTTATGTTTTTGAACTTTGTATGCTTATAGAAAATGTTACGTTTCGCAAAATGCAAACTTGTATATATCATTTTAAAGAGAATTTATTACTGAATTCAATATAAAACACAAAATTCAATTATTTGCAATACAAAAAAGTTATATGTACTTTAATATAAATAAAAAACACAGTTATGAAGTGGTTTGTAATGTCTAGCTTTCCTGGCCAATCACTGTTCTTGTTCTGAGAACCAATCAAGTGTTAGTAACTGCCAGTAGAAGCTGACATGTTTACGCTTGAAACAATTCATTATTTTGCTTTGTTCTGTAGAAGGAGGACCTGTTTCTTATACACTGCAATTACAAGTAGGAATTTTTGTAAAAATTTTTAATATTTAGTCAAGAAGCAATGACATCAAATAAAAGAGTAGATTGGACACTTAGAAAGAGATGTAATATTATTGTGTTACGAGAAAGTGGTCTTTCCTATGCTGAAATTGCAAGACAGTTGGATGGTTCAGTGACTACATCTGGAGTTCGAAAGTTTTGTTTACGATATCAGGAGACAAATTCAACAAAAAAACAAAGAAGGAAAAGGCCGAAAAAGGTGCACCACATCTATTGATGACAGAAGAATAAAAAGACTATGTCTTCAAGATAGAAAAATGTCATCAGGGGCCATCAGAAGTGATTTGAATGATGCTAGTGTTTCTGTCAGTTAAAGAACAATCAGGAGAAGATTAACAGATGTTGGACTGAGAGGTAGAATTCCACAAAAAAAAAAAAGCCTTAATTTTCAGCAACGAAAAAAAAAAAAAAAAAAAAAAGACTACAGTGGGCAAAGGAACACATTAATTGGACAGATGATCAGTGGTCACAAGTTACATGGAGTGATGAAACTAAGATATCGTTATTCGGTAGTGATGGGCGAAAATATGTAAGACGTAGAATAGGAGAAGAGCTACATCCTGACTGCATTCAAGCAAACTGTGAATAACCCAGTTAGTGTATGATTTGGTCATGCATGTCAGCAGATGGTATTGGTCGCCTTCATGGGACACTGAATGCCAGAAAATGCATTGACACTATTCTAAAACCAAAACTTCTACCTTCCATCAGAGTTCTCTTTCCCAACAATGCTTAGTTTAATTTTCAGCAGGATTCTGCTCCTTGCCACACGGCCAAAATATCGAAAGAGTAGTTTTGTACAAAGAGCATTAAATTGTTGTCATGGCCAGGAAACAGTCCTGACCTCAATCCTATCGAAAATTTGTGGCACCATTTGAAAACTCTTGTTCGAATGAGGCTATAATTGTTTCCTTGGTATCATGTAATAACGCAAGAAGAGCTTAAAACTCTTCTCAGCTCAATGAAACGTCGGTGTGAAGCTGTAATCAAAAATAAAGGGTACCCTACTAAGTACTGATAACTCGCTGCAATCATCACTATCTAATGTATATCGATAACTATTATCGTTTAACTTTTTTTGTATTGCAAATAATTGAATTTTTTGTTTTGTTTTGAATTAAGTAATAAATTCTCTTTAAAATGATATATACGAGTACAAGTTTGCATTTTGTGAAACGCAACGTTTTCTATAAGCATACAAAGTTCAAAAACATAAAAATTTCCAAAAGTGTCCACAATTTTGGCCACCACTGTACATATACATAATTATGACATCACAGTTTCTTTTTACAAACACTACTGCCATCTATTGACAATCTAAGGGTACATAATCATAAACTTAACAATGACCACTTAAGCTCTAGATGGACATATAGGCGGCATTTTCTATGCTGAGCGCATAATTAACATGCTCTTTAAAATTTAACTGCTCATCCAATACGACTCCAGGATATTAACATAAATTATAATTGGGAGTGGACGGTTGTTTTATGTGAAGTTGATATTACGATTTTTGCAACATCTCCTGAATAGAATGACATTTGTCTGCGTTTAATTTTACTGCATCAGTCTGGCACAATGTTAAAATGAAATTGTAAACTATCTGTGGCATGTTGGGAGTTTCTAGATCTTTCAATGATAACAGTATCATCAGCATATTTTCCGATCCTTGCAATATAGGGGTTCCGTTGAGATAAATGTTGAAGAGTTCCTCTAATTAAGAAAAGGTGTAATCTGAGAGTTCCTCTAAGACTACACCTTGCGGTACAGCTCCTTTGATAATTTTTTTTACTCGACAATATATTCCCGATTCTGATTTGGAAGATGCGGTATTTTAAATATGAATTAAGAAGTAGGATCAATATTCGCGTAAGCTTTAACAGAGATAAGTTTGTATATTATTCCGGGATGCCAGATTCTACTGAAAACTTTTTCTAGATCGTGGAAACAAGCTGCAGTGCTGGATTTATTGGTGAACATATCTGCAATTGTTTTTACCACATTTAAAAATTGCATTATAGTATTGTGTCGTTGACGGAATCCGTATTGGTTATTCTTAATTATAAGATGTTCATTGATTCTATTTTGAATCGTTACTCGATATAGTCGTCACATGGTAAAAGCTGATAGTTCGGGTAAACGTGGTCTACGTTTACTTTGAAGTTTTTCTAAAAAGTACAATTGAACTCGTTTGAGAATTTATTGCAGTTTTCCATTTATGGAACCAAAATATAATTACATTAATTTTTCCTGTAATTTAGCATGATCATAGTGTAGATTTATTGATTTAGTTAAGCAGCATAGTCTTACTGATTTTTCTCGTATTTATTCATTTAGTATGGCGGTCTCGTCTGCATATTCGCACTCATTCCCGTTTGCTTCACCGTATGCGAGGTGAATAGCTGCCGATTCCTCGTACATGAACTCCGCCATAGCATTCATGAAAAGCTTCGGACGACGTTATCAAGGTAATACTTGAAGCGATGATGTGCAGTTTTCAAGGACACCGTTTACTCTGACTTTCTCTGGTACCAACTAAGAGCAAAGTATTGTTTCTTCTGAGTGCAAATTTGCATACGGTTAATTCTTGGTAGTCTCCTTGTTCTTCCTCGATGCGTTTCTACTTTCCTCTTTTCTGCCTCTCAGCTTGGAATGCGACCCTATGTATGTTCTATGGTAATTATTGCTAGTCTTGGTGGGTCCTATCACCCCTCTTAATTTGTAAAAGCAATTTAGAATCGCCCTGTATATTTTAACTTTGAGATTGTTACTTTCTGCTTATCAGTATGGAGAGATTCTACAATTTACTTTCTTAATGTTTTCCAACTTATTTGAGAATCTATTATTACAAGGTACGATCTTCTCTGCATATTTATTTGGCTTCTGAAAACCGCTTGTTTCGGATTCAGATTGATTTTCATCATTTATGGTTACCTCGGGATCTAGGTCTCTGAATTTTAGTGGTAGTGACCCGATTTAGAGATTTATCGTTCTTCACGTCGCTGGGTTTAGTTTTCTTATTTTGGTTTGGTTTATTTAATTATGGTAAACCACTCGAGAGCTATCTGCCTAAGAATAGGATGTCTTCATTGAAGACTTCCTAAGGGAAAACTGGCACGTATACATGTTATACAAGGGGAAACCCACGAAGATGCTCAGGCAATCAGCTCGTTCGCCGGAATTCGAACCCCGGAACAAATTACCAGTGCTCAGCGACTTTTACTGCTCGGCCGTGTTTTTTAATTGGAATTTTTGGGAGCTGTCCGTTTGATTGTGGGTGCCATCTTTTTACTGCTGGGAACTTAGGTATCTTTTACAGATGTATCGGTATTTTTAGATTCATGGTTGATTACATCCGATGTATTAGTTCATGAAGGAGTATTGCTCTCTTCAGAGATGACTTAGGTGACGTAATAAGGTGTTTATGCTTCGTAGTTCAAGAAAAATAAGACCTTCCCTTTCTTCCGATTTGGTACGTCCCACCTCAAAATACGTTTTGATGAGATGTTCGATTTCCTTAGGTGATCTTTTATTTTTTTCCGTTAACTCGTAGCTAAGAGAGCTAATAACACGTTATGTAACTTCCGCATAACGAAATATGAAGCAATACTTACGCAATCGGGATCGATATTGTCAATCGAGAACCAGTTTGATTATGTGAATGAATGATTAGAAAATAACGATAATTATCCCACAAATCTTTCCAACAAAACATTTTGTTTTGTAGACTATTTTTTTCATGCCGCATCACTGACAAATATTTTATGTCCAGCGCCACCTGTCGGCCATTCTTTTAATTATTTCTTTAAGGTTTCAATAAAACCACCATTTCATTTCAAGCTTGAATGTCAATTTTATGCTCTCTACGTACTTAATTCTCTGAATTATTGAATTTTTAAAAGTTAACCGACTTTTGGATTACTCTGCATATAAGAATGTTTGGTACAATTCCGTTATAAGGACCGTAAAAATATTGCCAAATTTTTGTTGATGCCAATGATAAATATGGTAACCATAATGCAGGAAAGCAAGCATAATAGTAAATGACGAAGATAATTATTTCAATGATGAAAGGTTAACTTCATATAATACATTTTTATTATTATAATTTATAAAAAAAGGCTAAACACAACTGAATGGAAAAATAGTAAATAGCCATCTCTGATTATTTTATTGCTATAATTTATAGACACGCCTAAACATAACTGAAAGAAATAGTAATTAACTGCAAGATTATTAAATTTTATGAAATGTTAATTTTCATTAATTTTTAAAAAAGGGCTACATATGAAATTAAACAGGGGGCATAAAATCTTTGATATCTCCCAACATTTCAGGGAAAATCAGTTTTTTGGTGCAAATGTCTATACATAAATTCCGACAAATAAGAATCGAACTGCCTATGGAGCAGTTACCAGATAGCGTTTATTACACCATTTAGCACTGCCCCACAGCCGCTGTTGTTTTCGTATGACGCCCACTTTCGGAGTTAATAAAACTGTTGTAGTTGAGAGGAAAATGTTCAAAGTCGATCTTTCATTGTTTATCCGACTTAATAGATTTCCAACAATCAGAGTAAATAGTGCTTCCTTGTGCGATATTTTCTTTTATGACGTTCAATAAGGTTTCTGCCGATCGATATGGAGCAGCGATTAAGAAACATTCATTTGATTCCCTGCACAATCCGCCTAAAACCAACTATAGCGGAAGAACACGTCCATAGTTATTCTATTCTTTCTTCTAGTGAAAGGGCTTTAGTTTGTGCTTCAACAATTTTCCCACTTCTGCTTATTAGCGACTTAGATTGAGCAATCAAAGCTGCGGCACACAATCACGCATCTAACTGTTCCGGTGTACAGTTGTATTGCCGTTCATCTTCAGTTGGAGCTAACAAAATACTAATACTGCCATCTAATGACACCAGAAATATATGAACTTAACGGCTGTAAGGAAGAGGATTTTGGGGCTTCCGAATAGTTTTGATTTTAGAATTTCAAATTGTTAGATCCATAGAGTTTACAAAAAAGAATTCAAAATTAAACCAATATTTCAATGGCGACTTACAAATATAAAACTATCTAAATTTACGCGCGGTTAAACGGGCACGTTCGCTAGATTTGGCGCATGCATTTTCGTTGCAATTTTATATGGTCCCTATAACGGAATTGTACGGAAGGTCTTTAATACTAAGGAAACTTAAAACCTCTTGTGCAATATTCCATGCCTGTGTAATGCTTCAAATTGAGATAAATATACCCCTTTAAACTGCTGTAAAAGACTTCAAAATGCTTTGGTTTTTTCCAACTGAAAAATCGGTGCATTTATTTAGTGTAGACTTACTAATAAATAATGTCATAGTGCTGGCAATGAAAGTGTGCGTCAAGCTGTGATCAAGATGATTGTACAAAATGAAAGCAATTTTGATATGGAAATTTCGCGGAAATAAATCACTTGAAAATCAACCGAGGCCTGAGTAGCTAACTGCCATTGAAAGTGAATACCGCACAGACATAGCTAACTGAATCTGATCCGTATCCAACATGTAAGGAACAATCGTAGAACTATTATAGGCAGCCAGAATTCCATATTGCCATCTCCGTACTCTAGAAAAGTAGAATTAAATGTATCGGTTACAATTAATCGGAGATCAGAAAACTGCAGGTGTCTTGATCTGCTCTTCGTTGATGTGACCTCCAAGAGCATATGCTGAATAGTGAAATTGGCAAAGAGTAAAATTTTATTTTTAAATATTTATAATGTGGTTGTACAAAACGGAAAATGTTATATTTAGATTATGGAATTGGTGTATTTTCATTATTTTACATTTCTCTTGAATTAATTTTATCACAATTCTACTCATTTATAATTTTATTCTGAACATAACTTAAGATAAACTGGGTCATTAAATACATATTGAAGTCTATTTTAATTAAAAGGTATTTTTTTACATAATACTATACTTGAAGCTACATTATTATAAACAATAAATTGCTTTTGTCTCATAATAAATTTAGAAATAATGAGTTATATTTTTAAATAAAATCTAATTTTTAGAACTTAAAATTGTAGAATTAATGTTTTGTAAAAATAATGAAGACCTTCCCCTCTCCTAATATCAACGTTTGTAATGCAAATGATAAATACGCAGTAATATTCCGTGTATAATCGATCTGAGAATTGATAATTTCGCATTCTTACTTCATTTGAAGTACATATTTTATCTCTGGCAGATATCTGTTTCAAAAAATGTCAAGTCTACATACTTACAAGTTATGACTGTCTTTTGCTGTACTAAAATTAGAGTGCATCTTTAATTCCTAAACTTAATTTCTGTGTATGCAATACTTAATGCACCCGGACCATCGCATTGAAAAATAAGGTTACTATATATTTTGTATGTTTAAATTTTCTGATGTGAATTATACTTCTGCAAAACAAATTTATAAAACAATCATTATTTAGGTTGCTTTTCTTTATCATACATACAAAGGTTTGCAGTATTAATATCAATAAAACAAAGTATTTTGAACAAAGCTTTATAGACATACACATAACCTTAAATTGGTTCACAGATGTATATAAAGTAATTATGTATTCTAATGAAACTGCGAATTTGAAACTATGACGCTTCATTTCTTAAGAATATCTAGCAGACACTAGAGCTGCCAGTAATGAAGATTCTAACAAATGAATTCAATGATATGAAAAGTTTCTATGTACAAAATAAGGTGGACTACAGAACAAAATTTAGAAATCGGTGACTGCAGCTGTTATATATATCTTAGTCTAGATGCTACAGTAACTCGTGATGTAAAGTGTTATGCTGCAAGTGCTTTGCGTTGTTATTAATAAAAATATCACAATGTCTTAAGGTAAAGACTATGAATCACTACCAAATTCAGGTGGTTTCTTCATAGTACCGAGAAAGAGAATAACATTGGAGAGATTGTCTCGAATAAAATATATGAACGGATAATCCGCGTTAAAGGACGCTGGACCAATGGGTCGCGCACTTCGAGAAGTTATAATGGCTGAAGCGGCTACAGCTTCAGTTCCTTCTTCATTTACGTCAATGAAACTCTTGTGAAGAACGGCATCAACAGTAAATTCTTTTCGTCCAGTAAACCCAGACAGATCTACTCGTCTCGTATCAAACAGAGTTCTCAATCCCATTTTATTCAGCACCATTGAGAGTTCAAAATTATTTTCAATTTTAAATTTTGGAATAGTTACCATAACTTCTCTTGGATACATGTCGGCCAGCAAGTTTCTCAGGCGCTGAGGTGTTAAATTATTAGCGAGGATGTCTACGCCATTATATCGATTGTTGGGAAGAAGAATCGTCATACTTAAATCATTGCCAGCATATGGCAATTCAAGAGCGTAACACTGAAGTTCTTCGTTTTTACCGTAAAGAAATCTACCTCTCGTTTGCATCATATTGACAAATATTTCCTGTCGTGATGATGTTGTGAATCTACGACGTGCTGTTTTGTGTGCTTCAAATGGTTGCTGCCAAGCTTCTTTAAAATAAACTGCATTGGCTATAACCATGTTAGTAAGAGAATGAATTCCGTTAGCAGGAACTAAATCCTTGATTTTCTGTTGAGTTTGTTTTTCGACCCAAGAATTGATTGCATCTCTGGCTTCATCAGGCTTCTTGCGAAAGTCTAAAAACGCAATGTCGCTATCTAGAATTTCTTGAATACATTCTTTAAATTCGGTACCGTTTTGGAAGTATATACGATTAGCAGAGTTATAGCCACCACCGTTTGAAGGACTCTGCTGGTTAATATTCCAGTTTTGTATATTTTTAAAGGCTTCCCACGTTGTTATTTTATCTGTATCTTCTATTCCCAAAACGTTTTTCATTTCTTGCTCCGTAGCTCCACGGGCCCCAATATACGCAACCATTAAAGCTGACCAAACACTATGGGGACTGAAGAAAATTCCTTTTGAATCTTTATTTGATCTTTGGTCTGTATTAAGTGTTCTCAAGAGATCCAGACTGAAACGAGTGCTGCCTTCAATAAGGTTATGCACAGCAGCTCCTATGCTTGTTTCGTTGACAATGATATCATTAACTGTTATGCACTGACTTTTGATTGCAGTGATGATGCAGAAGGAAACAATTGCAAAGAGTAGTTTACTGGCCATGTTTATTCCTGAAAGAAAAACGTACTATATGAAAATCTGTACATAAAATTTGACAAAGATATAGTTCAAGGTTAATTTTTATTTCATATACAAGGACATAACTCGTAAAACTGCTACTGTGAGAAAATACCTTTCTGATATGCAATTTTTTCCAATTCTGAATGATAATTCAAACATATTGCTACTTGAGAAAAGTTAAAGCTTAATTTTTAGGATTCAAAGTTTCAGAAATATTAACCGTATCAGATCATAATCAAAAAATCAGATCTAAGGCATTTTAGCATACTTTAAAAAAAGTAAAACCAAAATCAGTTATCTTTAATGAAGGATGACATGTTCTGTGGATGCTAGGTTCAAGTTTGTAAGTATTAAAACTGTTCCTTCAGCAAGTGAGCATTTTATTTCCTTAAGTCCCATCAATAAAATCCCCGAATTATGTCCCAACAGGGTTTTTAAACCCCAATTTTAAATTAAAAAAACAGTGAAAAGTATATAACATCGTTTAAGTTTAATGCGAGGTGTTTCTCACGCATAAAGAAATAATAAAAAGTTACTCTTTTCAAAACAAAGTAATTTGTAACATAAAAAGTAATTCGGGTCTTCGTGACATCCCTCCATACAACAGCTTTGTCATTTCTCATTACAATAAATAATCACGAATGTTTTTTAGTCCAAAAAGGGGCAATTTGGCCCTGAAAGACTTAATTTCGTTTTGGCATTTTGCGTTGAAAACCTGAAAAGGCCGTATCACTTTTCAAATCGTTGCCACCATATATTATCACTCGTCTTATATTTAAAGAAATTAAATAATGAATCTGCATAAATGTATGTATATTTCTCGCATTGTAATAAAACAACGGTACCTAGAGCCATCAAAATTTGAATAATGTAATCTTCCATAGATTATGGGCCCGTGGAAGCCCTAATTTGAATTTTAAATTTGTTTTATTATCGATTTCATATTTTGTAACACTTCAACGAATTTTTGATTAAAAAACTAAACGATTTCAAAGTGAGCAACGGCAACACTGTACGAAAAAAAAACATTTTATCTCCAGCGCCCGAGACTGTATCGGAAATTCTAAAGATATGTTCATTTTAAAATTGCGATATTGGTATTGAAATGAACTTTATAGTTTGATTGCGTAGAACATGATATTTAAAAAAACCTCCCCTTTGGACGTAATTTAAAATCTAAAACCGTTCAGATTAAAAATTTTTATGATTGTGTGTACGTTGCATTTTTTATTTCTTTCAAGAACTTTGCCTAGGTATTCACTACGCAGATGAATAAAGACTCGACTTCCTATCTATATCGTAATTCGACACGTCTTTCCAAGATTATTTAATATAAAATAAAAGATTTTCTACTAACAGCTAAAGCATCTAAGATTTATAGTCAATTTTACGACAGCTAATAATTCTTTTAATGTACTAATGAAAAGACCGAAATATTACGAAGATATCCGTGTATAAAATTTTGAGAATAATTGCACCGTTTTGAAAAACTCATGATGCTAATAAAATTAGTCTTCTGAAAACATAATACGTTATTAGTTACTGAACGCTTTGAGGCTCTCATATTTAGCGTTATTATTTAACCTAATTTTCATATATGAAAAATGAAAATTTTATGCGAGAGAATAATAATGCGAAAATTCTCAAATTTTACAAATGAGGTAAAAAGAACAAATATCAGAAAATTGGATTGATCCACTGACTCAGTGCAAGATTTGAAATATATACAAGATTTACTGGGAGGGCTGACATTTGTGGAAACGAAATAATCTTATCTGCTACAGAAATTTAATTCTCCATTTATTTGTTTAGTCGAATGCAGGAAATTGCGCGATGGTAATTAGAATATCTTCGTTAAAATGCTTTGAAAGAGCTATTTCTTTTCGCATGACACGTATATAGGATCCATGATTCTACGACTTCTGCTCATTCCTTGAGCAAATTTTCAGAACAATTCACCACATCAGTTAAACAGTACACACAGTGTCCACAAAAGTTCTTATCCGGCCTTTATTGTCGCAACCAAGCGTTGGATGTAGACATAATTTCCCGTTACAAAAATAGTTTAAATGGCGCAAAGTTTCACGTTTCCATATTTTTTAATTAAAAATGAATGCATAAAATGCGAAATCTCGTTTTTAAACATTCCCCGGACTCTATATTTAATATTTAGCAAAATTTTGTATTCGCTATAAAAAGTAAAACACAAATTTCTGAGTCCCGTATGACAAACATTGACGGAAACAAGAGTTAAAATCGGAACCATAATTAGGGGCAGTACACAAATTAAAAAGCGAAATTTTTGCATGTATACATAACTAAAAATAAAATCAGTTTAGATAAAGGCTTCTGATGTTAGGTGATTAACTGACGATAATTTCTTCGCAGATTGTTGTAAAGAGGAATACTAATCGTATGTTTATCAATATAAAATTTTCAAATTGGGGAGCTTACTCACAGGATTTTATGGAATTTGCATTTCAAAAACACCGGTGAACTTCAGTATTGAGATGCAGGCAACTCGTAATATTATTTACATTAATTGAAAATGAAAAATATTTGTGCTCTAATGAATGTTTTAATAATTGCTTGATTAAGATTCTTAAATAATCAAACTTCATGAGAGTATTAATAACGCATTAAAAATACAACTTCGAAAACTTATAAATTACTTGTGAGAAAATGCTTTCGGCATATGTATCGTAATCACAAATAATATCATCGAATGGCATTTAAGAAGAAAAAAAATCAACCTCGAATTATTCAAATTTTTAACAGACTATCAAACAAATCGAATAATGACGTCCAAAAAATCACGAATTTTGAAATTAACTATCTCGGTCAATTTTTGTCGTCCGCGACTTAAAACATTTTGTGCTGTATTTATTTATTTATTTATTTATTTTTTAATATAACGAGTACAACATTTTCCCATGTACAAGTATAGGGAATGGAGAAACGCATGAAAAGTTAGATTTAGTATTTTTTACGAAATTGATTTCTTTTAATTTTAAAAGTGCGAAACATTAAGTTTTGCGTTACTTAAAACATTTTTGTAACTGGAAATATACGTGTACGACCAACGGTAGTGAAAATAAAATAATGGTAAGGAATTTTGCGTACACGATGTATGTTTAGCTTAACAGGTATCGAATAAATGTTTATAATTCGAAAAGCATTTACTTTCTGTAGAAAATATTTAGTATCATTTTATACGGTACGTAAATTTCGCAACCTCTGCTTGTTTTTGTGACCAGCGCAGGATTTACGTACAAGCTACAGCTTACGGACGGCCCCGCCCCAAATTTATAATATTGAAATATAGTACAACAGACTTAATAAATATATTTAAAATAGACTTTATGTACCCTAAGCATATTTAAAATAGCTTAGGGCTCATCAAGTGTAAATCCGGCTCTGTTCGTGACAGAATCCCACGACCAGAGCACGATTCTACCATGCTGATCACCAAGAAGTCCGGATTCAACATCTTGTGGGCTGCATCAAACACCCAGTTTTCTCGTTTCTCTATTTCTGATGTTTGAACGAACTTAATGCACGCTTTCGGCATAGTCATGCTGAGATTTGTTTGGGAAGAATTTGAAAATCGCACCCATAACTATCATGTTAGAAAAGGGGCACGCAAAGAATATATGAATTTCAGGTAAGCTAGCATAATCTTTTAAGGATGTAAATATTTCAGTTATGTTATTAAAACCTTTTCATAACACTTTTCCTTAGAAATGTCTAAGAGAAATAGAAGCTTTGAAAATATTACTTCTTTTAGGCTAACTCCCTATGTACAAGTACATATCAGTTAGTTAACGAAGCCTTGTGTTATGTGATTAAATATTATCCATATAAATCTGAAGCATTTTGTACTACACGTTAAATGTTTCATTAGAAATTCTATACGATCTGAAAATGTCTCCGAAAAGACATATACTTGGTGTTAAATTTATATAACGTTGCAACCCAGATAAAATCCTCTTTATTCTAATTTTTATAAGAATTTAAGTAGAAAATGTACAACAGATTCCATGGTGTACAGGTAGAACACTGCCTGCTAATTGTTGTAAAATGACCATAATGATGGTTAGTTATCATGAAGGACATTGAAAGAATTATAATTGTGGGCAAATTTACTGCGAGTCTTGAATAGTTTTGAGCTTTTGAAGGTCAACTAGGCGTCGCACAAAACCCGGTTGATATACCACACTGTTCTTTTCGTTGTATTTTTCCTTTTCATCTCTTCCACTGTTTTCGAAACCATTTAATAAATATTAGCTTGCTCTAATTGCAGTGAGAAAAATGAAAAGTCATTTTTATTATTATTTCACCTTCCTCTATATACCCCTTTTTTTTTTTACTGCGTACTTGCTAGCGCAAGCATTGCGAGAAACAAGGGCGATAGGCGTTACAAGAAATTTGTACCGTTTTACATAATTCCTTCGTAAAAAAGTGAAACCATATGGCGTCAACGTTCCCAAGGCCATCATCTATGAAAGTTACCATCATTATTGAAAACAAATAACTGCACTAAATATCATCGACAATCATTCTCCAAGCCTAAGAAAACCAAAATTATTTGGAAAAATGAGTGGTCATCTTCGGGAGGTTCCCTGCATCAAAATTTTAATCGAGAATATTAAACTTTTATGAAACAGAATATAAAGCAACTTTCTGGTGGAAAAATGTACAAGGGCCTCAATCAAAATACGGAGAGGGTTAAAATAGTATTAGTAAAACACAGAATTATTTTTTTAATGGCCGGGTGCTTTATTTAATAATAGTCACTAACCTTGCGCCACTTTAAGGGCCCATTTCATTATAGAAGCAACTAATAAGTGGTCACCGTTGCCTCCTATGAAGGGACGGACAGTTACAACCATGCCTTCTCCGGGGATTCGAACCCGGGCCCATTGGTATCGCAGTCAGGGTCACCAACCACTATACCCAGCTGGGTGGCACGAATTCAACAACAGACTTCATTGCCAGATAAAAGTTCTCACTGTGGCTCACATTAACAAGTTTGTGGATTATTACAGCTTCAAACTATTAGTTAAATATTTTGAAATTAATGAAATTAAACTAGAACTTAGCGCTATATTTAAAGATTAAATTATTGCTTAAAATAATATTAATGTTAATAGTCTTCATTAACCGATATTATTTAAGTCTGGTACTTAAAAAATTTCACATATTTCTGAAATTAAATAAAATAGTTTAAATGGAAAAATAAATTTTTAATTTGAAGAATGGAAACTTGAATTAAAAAGAAAGAAAATACCACTTCAGATTTCAGCGGTTACGTTTTTTTATAGAACTAGTTGCCTGTCAATTTTTCTTCGTTCCTCATATCATTACAATTTTTAAATAACGCTACAGTTTTCGTTAACCAATTTTATTCATGTTTGATCCTTCAAAAATTTCATATATTATTGAAATTAAATCAAAATAATGGTAATACTAATTAGCATAATAGAAAAATAATCTGGCATTTTAATTTGAAATTTTGAAGTAAAAATGAAGAAAACCCATTTTAAAGTTCTGGTTTTACTTTTCTATGGAAGTAACTCTTAATAAGAAAAGTTCCCTGCATCTTAATTTTCCCCCCCTTATATCGAATGAATGACTAGTTAAGATTGCATGGCGGGAATATACAAAAATTACAGAAGAAAGCGAGTAGAATTACAGAATATCAAAAGAAAATACATTTATAAAAACAGAGCACATGCACCTCGCAGAAATAAGCAAGAAACACCAAAGCTATGCTCTTAGCAATATATATTCTACCATTTAAGTTCCAAGTTCTGCCAGAGGTGCTGATAGTCGTAATATTTAAGTATTTCAGAGAATAGTTTTCAGTTGAAATCCCGAAGACAACAGTATTGTTTATTTTATTCGTAAAATTCATAACGCATATACATAGAATTTTTTGTAAATTATTTACAGTTGATAAAGTTCAAATCCTATTGAATTCAAAATTTTTCAGAACAGCTTTTGAACTTTCTCAAGAAAAATCTGCCAGGGTTCGTACACAATTTTGCACAAGGAAATTAATACTTTTAAGGACTTAAGGACCATTAATGAAAAAAAATTAAGGACCTATGAGCAAATGGAAACTGAATAAATTCAATTGAAGATATTATCTATGCCTGAATTTCCCTTTTGCAATACATCCTAAAACTAAAATAGATCCCTAAGTAGTACGCATTATTACTAAACATGAATTAACATAATTGTTAACAAGTTTGAGAATAAAATAAACTTTGCAATTTATCAAATAGCATTAAATATTTTACACTTGTAATTGTTGGTCATATTTGAAAGTAGATAAGTGACATTTACGTCTTACTAAAAGTTAGCTTTATGTTGATTTTTTTTTATGTCTCATTTTGTCATACTTGGTCAGTCTAGAGGTTTAGTAAATAAGCAGGTAGATTTTATGTCAAACTGCATAGTTAAATTGAGAAATAATATCATAATCAGCATGACTTATAACAAAAGACAATGTTGTCAGCACTGCTGCTTGTCTAGAGAGAGAGACCTGCTGATTAGAACAAACCTGAAAGGCCTGATGTAGGCAAGGTTGGCAAGTGTTGAAAAAAGTTAGGTTCTGTTTGATGCAGTTATTGTCGTAGCTTCGTGTACAGTTCCAGATGTTGTAATCCAGTTAATATACTTTAAGGTTCCAATAAGCCATTAAAGCATCAGAGGTAATAATGTGTTTTGTATTATTTTAAGTCTAAGTAGATGCATAGAATATGTTTTACTTGAATTTTTACATTTTTATATTTTATCTTGTGACCACAGTGAATATTAATGAAAGGCAATAACTCGCTTTAATATGTAGAGATAATTTTTAAGGGTACACAACTAGTTATAAATAATTAAATTAGGTAGTTTGATAACCTTAGTCATTATGGATTTACATGACCACTATTAAATTTTATTTTTTAACAATATTTTAAAAAAGCCCTATTAAAATCAAAATCTAATAAAATTTCAGTTTAAAGTATGTGTAATTTATGACACAGATTCTTAAACGATATTAAGATAATTACGCATTAAAAGCTACAGAACATTTACGTTTTGTAACAACAACAGTCAACAAAATATTTATCCGTCATTTTAATTTGAACCTTCCCAGACATTTTGGCTAGTTTATATAGATTTCCTTCTCTTTAAACATCTTTTCTAACAATTCGAGATTTGTCTCAATGTGCAAATCAGTGCTCTCGCTAGTTTCTGCGTCTTTATCTCCTAACTTGTCAACCTCTCCACAATGTATCTATGAGGGTTTAATTGATCTGGTAAAAGTTAAATAGTCCAAAACTCCCGACAGGCGTGAAGCATATTATCGCTTTGTATGTAATTAACTAATACCAGATAAAGGTTTAAATAAGCCTCTTATTTAAAAAGAGCTTAGAACATAAAGGCATGTTCTGATGCTAACAAAATCAATTACAGCTCATGGTGACGTAATTAAACAAAAACAGTCAAATTCAAACTAATAATGTGGACTAGTGAACAAAGATTATACAATTTAATTTGGCTTAGTAACTCTATCATATGAGGAAATAGAAGTAGAAAATTATAGTAAAGGCTCAAATTATAAACTATTGGGTAATTTACATAATAATAACTACACATTTTTGAAGAATAATTTTCTTTATGTATTCAGTTTCTTTCTTCAAAGCATTTCCTTTTCATTTTAGAATTTTTGGATTTAATTAAGGATTTCAGTTATTCTAAAAAACACTAAATAGAACGTACAGAAAAAGCGGCTAATTTTATTTCTTTAGTAATATGAACATTCAGAAGCAATATGAAATATATATAGTAAAGGACGGTTACAAAGCTGATGTGGCAGAATTTCTAGAATTTAGTGACACACCGAAGAACAAAATCTAGAAATGGCAAAACGTTTAGAATTTAGAGCAGGCATTGGAAGCAGAATTTAGATAGGCACTAGGCATCAGAGTTTAGGATCCACAGAGATTGCATCAGGTGGGAAAATGCCTATTTCTAGCTATGTGTATGATGCATTAAGAAATATTAGATGAATCTTAAATTGTAAGTTTTCAATTTCTTTATTAATAAAAAAATCCCTTTCTATAATGCCTGCTCATGGGATAAGATCAGAAGCATTTTTGATATTTTCCATGCTTTTGTGTAGTGAAAAGTAGAGAAAATAATGAAAAGATAAACATGTTAAGATTCTAGTATCAGAAATAATACATTCAAATATGTTTTCATTGTTCTTCCAGACGTTCTCCAAAAATTAAGAAATTCAGCGTAAACTTTCTGTAAAATACATCCATTACATGTTGATACTATGGAGACATTTTTCATTGTCATAAATTTCTCGAATCTTCTAGAATCGTGGGTCTATAAATCTTGCCTTCAAATCCTTCTAGACTTTCCAAGCTGCAATGTCTTAAAATTCTAAAGAAAATTATCCCTACCAATTCTGTAACAGCAAAAAGCCAGAAATATTTTGAGAAACAATAGGAGGGAAAAGTATAAAATAATTTTATAGAGAAAGATGCACATTCAGAGAATTTTGAATATTCTGAGACAATTACATGGGAAAAACTCTTACTATGAAAAATTAAAAACAAGACATTTTTAATTAATTACATAGCTAATTTTGCTTTTGCTAAGAGCTCTTTCGTAAATTGTGCTTTATAGCATTATAACTTGTTTATTTTTCAGATTAAAAATATTGTATGATAAGTTGTCAAAATGAAACTTTATAATATTACAACGAAAAATAAAAATGTTTCATTTTAATGTTATTTTTTAAATATAATTTCAATATATTACCATTATTTTAATGAAATTTATTAACGTTCTCGGAAAACAAAAAATTCTCAGATCTCGGAATTAAAAAGTTTCTATAGAAACTAATCTTAAAATCGCCAAAATGTTGAAAAGTCGCCAAATTTAGAACCGTTTAATAAACGAATTCACATCCCCAAAAGCGAAAAGTTGTTTAAGAGCTCTTTACTAGGAGAAATGAATTTCGAAATGATTATGTTTCACTTCTTGCTTAGAAACTCGAGTATCCCATCATTTATACTAGAAATAGAAACAAATTATAACTCATGAACCCATTCAAAAGATAACCATATATACGGCAGTGAATCGCCAAAAATATTCCTCAAAATGCTAATTCACACTCAAAATGACAGTCGTAAAAAGACAAATTTCAGATGATTAAAATCAAGGACCTTCTGCTGATTTTGGACAAAATTAAGGACTTTTAAGGACCAAAAATCGATTCCAAAAAATCTAAGGACTCTTAAGGACCGTACGAACCCTGGAATCGCAATCGAACTGCTCAGTTGGTGATGTTCAAGAAAAATCTCAATTGAGCTGCTCAGTTGGTGATGTATGCAATTTGAATTTTGCTTGCATTTTCTTGGGAAGAGATTTCACATTTTGTGGTATCGGAAAATAGTAATTTTTTTATTATTACATTAAAATACTCAGAAAACGAAGATTATTTTCAAGTGCCCACTGCGCTTTAATGCATATATAAGCTTAAAAATCTCTAATTATAGAGAATTTGATCGAGAAAAATTCGTTTACTTCCTTTTAAATTAAAACTGACCGCAATTTTCAAGAGCAAATAATAGAATTAATTTGAAAAAATATGGGAAAAATAAATTACATCTGCTACGCAATAGTTTGGAAGAACTGGAGATATCTAAGCAAAATATTAATTTAGGAATCGATAGCATTTCATTTCATATACATTACCTATGGCCGTATTAAAAGAATTCGTCACCGTTTTATTTTCAATGAAAAGAAATTTTATTTAAATTTAAGAAGGGTCAGTTTTTCAGTGCACTGAGATTTCACCTTTACATAGTCACAGATCTTATAGATTCATAAATTAAATTACTTCTTGAGCACTTAAGATATTCAATTAGTAAATTACAGGAATATTAGTTTAAGGCAAAATAAGTTTAGTATTTCCACTAAAATGATAAAATTTCCAAGATTTTCTCTATGCAAATAAAACAAATAAAACGCTGTGCTCAGCACCCATACTGCACCAACTAAAGATTTTCATTGCAGACTCAATGAATACATTAAAATAAAAATTCCATATTCACCACCATTTAATTGTAACAAGGTATCAATAAAAGAAATTAATTTTGTTAACTCAAATCAGTTTCTTACGAATTATACGCCATTGCATTAAGTGTAGCTTAGTTTAAAGTTAATGACACTCTTTAAAGCTTACCTTTAATTGCAGAAATAGTCTTATCTTCATGAAAATAATGCTTAAAATTTTTACATAGCTAACTGTAGCTTTAAGTAAACCTTCGTTTCTAGAACATTTTGGAAACAAAGAGCTAATCACTTGTGATTAAATGTGTTGGACTTTACTCATTTATACACAAAAGAATTCTTTCGAGAGTGACGCAGTTCACCATTTCCTGTGATGAAAACGGATTTCCTTAATTGTGATGCTTTTCAAAACGACAAAGTCTAAATTAGATGTTGCGACGCTTACCTTTTCCTTCGGCAAAATTACGAAACGTACGATATTTATAGATCTTGAATATTCATAACAATATTGTAGTAGTTAACAAATAGCGCTTCTTTACGTACCACCGTAAACAATAATCCTTTGTGCACCTAATAATGAATTCTTTAAAAAATTACAGTAAAAATGAAAGACGTTTCCGTCTCCAAATAGTGTCTGATATTATGCTTTGAAGAATATTTTATAAAACAGTAAAGTAAAAGTTCTTGCGATTAGAATCCAAGCGGAGAACGTTTTAATTTTCCAAGCAATCAAATTCAAAGCACGGGGGTTTATACGACATCATTAATTTAGAGACGCTATTTATAAATTCTCTATTAAATCCTCGCCTTATAAATATTTTTTATGACAAGGCCTGGAATGCTAATTCTTCATGTGTATCGCTTGTAATACTTTAGAAGGCGGTATTTAATGCACAGCGCAAACACAGATAAAATCTTAAGCTTTGCGTTTGAATTAAATGCATGAAACGGGAATAATTAATATTTCATATTCCAGCAGGAGATTCTTGAGATAAGAGGCTTGTTAGTCTTCTCATGGCTTTAATATGATCTGCCCTTTCTCAGTCGTTTATTTCATTGTACTGTTTAAGACTAGTTAAATAAGTAATAAAAAACATTGTTTTAATTTGAAATTTTTGGTCTTTTATGTTCCATATTTTTTAAGTTAAATATAGTATACTGATAACGTTCTTATTCCGTTATGAAATTTTCCAGATTAGAATGCTTGATCAGTACATTACAAATTAATACATCAGTTACATGTATTAAATGTAATAAACATTCAAATTATTGAGAAATATGTACAATGTTTCTAAAAGTTCAGTTAAGTAATGCGCTGTTTTGATTCGACATAAGATTTTATATCAAGTCGAATCGCAAAGCATCTGAGAAATGATAAGTTCAGTGTTGCCACATGGTGAAGAACATAAAATGAAGGATTTTACTCCTGGCAGTATTTTCCAAGTTGTGGTGGGTGAGAATGATAGATTAAAGTAAGCGAGAGGGCTATCTGCCTGCTCTTGAAGGACTTTTCTCAGAAACACAGTCTCGTATCCACATTTCAGTTCCAGAAAACCACGAAAACTCCCATGCACTCAGCTTTTTTGCCAGGTCCTTTCGCCGAGCCGAATCCAACTACCAGTGTTCACTTCTTGATCGCTAGTGGGCGCATGAAAGAAATCATGTGGTAACATAACGTAATGCAATTTAACTGAATATAAAAAACTGAAAAAAGCTACAGATGTTTCTTACCGAAATTCCGGATGTTCTCCCACCTCTAAAATATAACTTATGGTTTAAACTAGTTCGTACTCGACGTCAGTAGTAGTATTAGAACAATGCAAAATATTTTATCCATATTAAAAGAGATAAGTTTCCTTTAAAACAGTCATTCATTTTGAAAAGGTAAGGTATTTTCTCCGAGTTACAAAGAATAATTTAATGTTATTTCAGTTATTATTTAGCCTATGAGTAATGAATATAACGACTAGAAATCTTCAAAGAATAACTCGATTTATTATAATTTTGAATTTCTGAATAGAAGAGAGAAAATCTCACGATGTGATACAAAAATCATATGCTTGCCAATTACCAAGCCCATGCCAATGAATGCGCTTGCCAGTTTAACAAGCCCAAAGCTTACATGCACTTAATCTTCATATTGTAATTATTAGATTATGGCAAAGCACACTAGGGCAGTCTACCTAATGAGGCCTAAGAGGGACGTCATCATGAGGAACTTTCTAAAGGAAAATGGTTCGTATTTATGCTACACAATCTTTTGGCGGGGTTTGAACCTGGTTGAGCAAACAGAATGCTTAGTAATCTTATCTGTTCACTGCCAATGAACATACAGCATTTTGTCAGAAGTTTCATTCGAAAGAACATTTTTTTTGCTTTGGTCACTCTAAACTACATATTACAAGCATTTCTATTCTTTTCTGATATTATTAAATTAGAAATTCTTTGCAAAGTTTGATTTATCAGTATTCGTCCAAAAGATGTGCCAACCAACGAAGGCCATTAATGAGGCAGAAAGGTAAATAATGAATATACGATAAAACAGAAAGTTGAAGTGCAGCGTCATCAGCTAATATGGCTTAAAAATTTCAAGCTTGAATAACCAGTGACAAAAATATCCATATTGCAGCTCTGATGGAAAAGAATGATATGAGCTAGTCGTTTTCTGAAACAGATCCAAGAACAGCTTATCAAATTCCATGCTGATGATTAAATAAAATGAAAAGTACCTTCTGATTATGAAAAAAGTGTAGTGGCTCTTTCAGTGAAGATCTGTTAGATAATAGACATGAAAACTACGAATATGAACGGTTTAAAAAAGCAAACATTTATTCAATACCTTTAAGTAATTCATTACTGAGGAGTTTAGCTTTTCTTCCGGTTGAAACGCTATAATTAGTACGAATTTTTCTGGTATATTCCAATTATTAGCTAAATTTGACATTTTAAGATTTTATCATTCGGTTATTATTATTAAAATAGTCGTGAATAAATGTAATTATATTAAGTTGCCTCTTATATTTATTTAACCATATTGTTTAGGTACTTACGTGTTGGTTATTTCTTTTTGTTTCACACATAATTGAGTATCGAAAAGATAGTGGAAAAAATGAAAAATGAACAAAATTTATATCAATTAAAAAATTTTGAAGGTGAAACTGGAAAGGATATTTTGTTACAAGTGTTTTCTATTATTTTTCATTGTAAATAGTATTTGTTCATAAAGTCATTGTAAATAGTATTTGTTCATAAAGTTTTCCGTTAGAAACTGCCAAAAATTTCCCAACTTCTTACAATTAAATAAAATTAAAAATATTTATAACATTATGAAATTTGATTTGTATTAATCGGTTACGGCAAAGCACGCGTCGGCCATCTGTCTTAGAAACGATGCCTTCATGGAAAATTTTCAAAAAAATTCAGGGTACACAAATGGAAACTCAATCCGCTTGTTCGTCAAAACCAAGTCGAGCTACCTTCTTCAGCGATTATCCTCTCGCCTATGGTAAATAATGAAAGACAAATCCTATCCTTGTTTTACGCAGCCTAGAGATGTACATTTAAAACGACATCCCTTAATGCAGTGCTATTTGGGACAGTATATGCGAGAAGAAAAAAACTTGCGTAAGACTAGTTATTAAGAATTAAGAAGCACAATTTTTGTGGCACTTTGTAACTCCATGCACAATGAAAAAAAAAAATATTTACATATTTAACGATTTGTAGCATCAAAAGTATTTAAAATATTTAATTCAACCAGAAAGTGAGATGCATGGTCCTTAAAGTCAGTATTTTTTTACATGTCAGTATTTTTTATTTATTTTACAGCTATGCTTCTAAAAATGAATTTCATGTATTTTTAAGAAAAGGATTACGCTTATTTATATTATGGCAAAATACATGAAAGCCATTTGTCCTAAGGATTTTAATGACCTCAAGCTTCTCCCTCACCAAAATCCTGTATTCGCCACTATTTACATGTAAAAAGAGCATTAGAAATAGGGGAAGTATGATGAAAATTAACTACATAAAATTAGTTCTTGCTCTTTTTGGAATGAATTTGTAGTTTACAAGTAATGCAGTTAAATAGATGCACGACAGCAGTTTATTTAAATAATATTTATAAGGTAACTACTGAAGGTTTAATTATTTCGCCAAGCAGCGACTGAAACGGAAATATAACATCTTTACTCCCTTAATACTTTATTGAGATCATTCTGACGTCACCCGCTGAAATCATATTTTGACATAAAACCTGATTTCATGGATTCTTTCAATAGGTAGATTCCGCAGGTAAGGTCACGATGAACGTCGAAGCACAGCAGTAGGTGATGTATTACACATGCTTGAAGAAAAAAGATATTTGGTCTTTATGTTAAAGACAATGGAGAAATAAATTCATTTTTTTAATGCTCTTTTATTTCGATTAACCGTTTAGTTAATAGATTAAAGCAGACCACAAGCGGCTATTAGCTTTTTATTATTTCAAGATGGCATTTATAGCTGATATGATAAAAAGTACAGAAACTATGATGGCAGTTTTGACAATGGGTATCGCATCAAAATTTTTGAAATTCTCAGTAGTTTGCATTCGAAATATCAACCAAGGCCATTTAAATATAGGCGGTGGCTGCATGGTGTTTTCATGGTTTTCTCCATGTGTGCCGTGGATACGAGCCAGTTTCCTTTAACAAGTTCTCCACGGGTCATCCATCCCTTTCAGTGTAGTGCCTTATGGCGGAGCACGTAATAAAATAAAAGAACGTAAATTAGCACCATTTTTTTCCTTACAAGACCTCAACGAAGGCAGTCCCTTCCCTTATAAAATACATGAGGATTATTTACGTATCTATTAAAAAACATTTTGTAATTCCGGAGCAAAAGTTATCTATTTTTATGCACACAATTCATACTTAAAATAATATATTGAGATTAAAGACATCTGTTTTGAAAATGCAAAATAAACTCATTAGCGTGAAATTTTTAAGTCTTGTAAAGCAGCTCTTTAAAAAACGGTATTATTATGCACTTGAAAGATAGGTAGATGTTGATTTCTCTTCACCTTCAATAATTCTCTAACCAGATTTCTTTTTTTCAAGAATTCAGGAAAAAGGTTGATTGCCTTGAAAATATTGAATGATTATTTAAGGTTATATGAATCACATCAGAAACAAGTTAAAGCATTTCTATTTTATTGACAGCCTTCGTGATGCATTAAGTACTAAACGTTTTAAAACTCAATGAAGATGACGCAAGAAATCTTCAATTCCTCTTTCATAGAACATGTTGAATATGGAATAAACTTCAAATGATTCATAATTTGATCTGCGTCAGAATTCTTGCAAAGCGAATATAAAATTATGTTGATAGATTCCTCCCCACTTCAGTGGTTCAATCAGTGGATGATTGGATTGGATTATTGTAATTTGGCACGAAACCTGTCAAAGTTATCTGCGCCAGACAAATGGTAATGCAAATAGTCATTTGTAAAAACTTCCAGCTTAGGTAAAAAGAGACATTACAATCTATGCAATCAGTGGATGAACGGCTGAAGATGTAGAACATCCGCGAGTTCCCTGTGACTGAATAATGCACTATATTATATACCGTGATCGTATTATATACCAAAACATAACGCAGAAATTTTCATAGTCATGACAACAAAATGCGTTGATTTTAAATACAGAACACTTCACATCTTGTTAAGCATTACAAGTATGCATTTAAATTTGTTCAAAATTACTACCTTTTCCTTCCACACATAGGTCTAGTCGATGTTACCATTCCAATAACACGTAATATTAAAATTAATATCGCTACAAGAGATTCTTTCTTCCAGATGCTGCAGGCAGACGGGTAATCCTCTTGACGTAAACAAAGATATGAGTCGCCTCACGCATAAAATCTAAAAGTACGAAGGCAAATTTTTCGAAATGTCATTCATTCTCTTGTCGAACTATCTCCAGGATCCTAAGGATGAATCCTATGAGGTGGTTTGTTGATTAATTGGCTAAACCAAGTCATTTAACAGGATGGTTTCGATTTGATTTGGTTTATTTGAATAGCGAAAGCATTTTATATTCGTGAGAGACCTTAGGAAAGATAGCTCGTATCCATGTTTCACATAAGAAAAAGCACGAAAACCCCAAGCAGCCAGCCTGTTCGTCTGGAATCTAACTCAGGTAGAGCTACCAGTTTCAGCGACTTTACAGCTCTGATGTCAGCCCCCTTAAAGGGGAGAGATGCATTCATAGAGGACTTTTAAACGAAACTGGTTCGCATTTACGAAGTACGTATAGAAAACTACTAAACCGAATGCTACTTAAATGCTGCAAAGTACACATGGGCTACTGCGTAAGTAGACTGATGCATTTTTTAAGAGGGCTTGTAAAGAAACTAGCTCTTATTCACACTACACATGCATGCAGCTTGCTTGCCCGCTCAAATTAGAGTCCGAACTACCGGTGTAAGTGCTTTATCCACAGCTGCACCTTTTGATGCTAGACTTATGCTTAAGTCGTGGCTCATTTCTTATATGTAGCAAAATCATAAATCCTCGACAGAAATAAAACTAATGTAATTATTTTATTTGATTAATGATCGATGAATTTAATATAAGGAATAAAATATTAATTGGTTTATTATATTTCAATATATTGGCATTACACAGAAATTTACATTAAAAATAATTTACAATTAAAATATTGCTATTAAATAGTTTTTACCAACATTTAAAGTCTAGGTAATACTTTGATATTTATATTCAGAAATTGGAAATTTAACGCAGTACAGAATTTGGCACATTCACCTAAGGTAAATGACCGACTTCTCGGTTGGCTCATTCGAATAAAATCGAATGGTCTCATTGAAGGGAAGTCAACAAAACGCACGTGTCCTCTTTAGAACATCTTCCTGCATGCAGGATGAACTTTCTTTAGGACATACTGTTAATGTACCACTACGTTCGAAACAAGGAATATCGGACGGGAAAAGCGCATCCTAATTGTCGGATGTCGATTTCATTCATTTCCTTTCGCCAACCAGTCACGGTTACCATTTTGCATATAGTAAAATTGTTTCGAAACAAATAGAGAAATGAATGAAAATGTGATGCATGACATTCTTTTTTCAGTATAGAAATTTCTAAAAAGGAAAATAGTGATGGTTCTTTTGTAAATGTATGACACAAAATGCGGTCAGCGATTTTATTCAACTATTTGTAACGCAATGTTGACCACACTTTTACTTTGAAACAGGCGATATCATTGCATCAGTAGAATCTGTCAAGATTAAGGTCTAAATTTCAGTCCGTCCAAAATGTTTTCCACAATTTTAAAGCAATCTAAATCATGATATAAGGAAATATTTAAGAGACAGAAAAAATTCATAAGTATAACAGTATGCACTGCATATGTCCAAATCTAAAAACAGAAGTTACCTATAAAAGTCCGTCAGTTAGCTGTAATACAATTATCAACCAATTAATCCTCGCCATCGTGTAAATAGCGAAATATCAAATTTTGCAGAAATCAGAGCACCAACCCTATTTATAACAGACTTTTTCATCGTACTATAAATGAGCTCTAAATCTTGAACCATAACTGTAGAATGCATGCAATAAAATAAAGGTGGTGGTTTTTGCCTTTCCTTGTCTTTCAAATTTACGCTTCTGAGCTCTTTAAAAGACGTTCATAGTTCTATACTGAGACTTCGCTATTTTATCTGCAATTTTTGTTTCCATTCTTCAACCTTGGGAGAGTGTGTATGTCTTTTACTTGTGCCTAATGATCCGCGAAAAACTTATATCATAATCGAACAAACCGTCGTCCTCATTCGTTAAGGTTAGTTGTTTAGAAGACTATTTTTAAAATCTTTTTTCAGTCAAAAGAAATATATAGAGGCATTTTTCCTCACATGTCGGAAGAAAAGGCAGCGAAATTATGATTTGAAAATAGAATAAAAATGAAAAGTAGTACTTGTTAAGGTGCCGTGTAAATAATTAATTTTATAGCTCACGTACCAAGGATATTGGATTATTTGATCAAGGTTTTTACAGACCTGTCTGTAAGAAAAACTACTATTGTTTCATATTTTTGTTGCACGCGGAAATACACGAAAACATAAGCCAGTCCGTTCAGCCACCAGGAATAGAGAAACAGATGAATTACCAATGTTTCACAGCCTTCCCCATTCGGCCACTGCTCATAAATCGAGACGCCAAACTCATGTTATTAGAAATACTTGGTCGAATACGGCAATGTACTCCAGGGCTAAAGCAATGTTTTCGTGGACGATTTTCCATTGGAATCTTATTTCTTATTCATTGGCACAAGGGGGGTCAAAATCTTCCATGTAGCCAGGATTTATCAGTATTTATGCATGGATAGTAAAAGTTAATGTCACAACAATTGATGTCACAACAAGTTTAGAGCATAAATATTTAACCTCAAACATTTTAAAATTAAAGTTCATGTTAGGAAATCAATTTTGTTACACAGTCTTTGAAATTTAATTATATAATTCTTTTCTAGATCATGTCAACTGACTCTCTTATTTACGTCATTTACTATATAAAAATGATAGACGAAAGAAAAATTGTGTTATTGAAATCTTAAAAAAATTTAAAACCACTTTATAATTTTGCCAAAATTTTATTAAATTAATTTAGTAAATTTATCCGATATTGCAAGTTTGATATTACAAGGAAATCGATTTATCAAGAATATCTTCAACCATGCTTGTTTCATACATGCTATTTTCATTCATTTTATGCTAAATTGAATGTTTTGGTTAAATACAATACAGCAAAATACTAAAAATACGGTACTATTCGGTTTTGAGGGCTGTAAAAAATCGCTAAACTATTGTTTATGCCAGTGCTGCCAAAAATAATTGCGACAACCCTAACCCAAAGGAAGTATAATAGTAAATAACTAAGATTGATGTTTTAATTTAGATGAAAGGTTAATTTCATGTAATACTTTTTTATTATAATTTATATAAAAAGCTTAAACATGACTGAATGGAAGCACAAGAGTAAATAACTATTTCAGATCATTATAATTTATATAAAAATTGCTAAACATAACTGAATGGATGCCTGCATCGCTATTTCGCTACCGAGTTATCGCTAAAGTATAATTTCATTTCGTTGGTTCTTTAAACAATTTTCTATAATGAATGATGCCTTTTCTTTGAAAACATTCTCGGTAAAGTGCAGAATCGCCCACATATTTTTTTACCGCTTTTTACAAGGGTAGAAACAATTGGATTTTTGTCAATTTTCTTTTACTTTTTAAGTGAAAATACGTCGATGTGTACATAGATAAAGTCAAGGGTGTGCGCAGTGCCATTTTGTGCAATTCTGGGATTTTTTTTTTAAGTGAATATAGGTCGATGTGTACATGGATACCAAGTATGTGCAATTCTTAAAAACGCGTCAAGCAGTGGATGATTCTGCACTTTACCCAAAATTCTATTGCAGACTTTTCGTCATGGGCAATTCCCAAATTGTTAAATCCATAGGATTTCAAAAAAAGATTTAAAATCAAAAAGGATTTAAAAATTAAACTAGTATTTCAATGGCGTCTTAAAAAATATAGAACTATATAAACTCACGCAATCTGAAATCAGCGAGTACGTTAGATCTGGCGCGCTGTTTAAATGGGCGCGTTTGCTAGATTTGGCGCTTTTGCGCATACATTTTCGCTGCAATTTTTTGACGGTCCTCAAAACGGAATAGTACCAAAAATACTTATATAATAGGCACATAAGTTATTTTTACATTCAAAAAGGACCACCTGTTTTCGGTTTAGAAATTCATTAAAGTATAAAATGAAAAATCATCAATCAGTTTAAAAGAAAGACAACGATTATAACAGGTTATTTCTTTAATTAAGACACAATAACACGCCGAATAAATACTAATTCAGAAGTCAAACAACAAAAATCAGCGTTATATTCACAAAAGTTTCACAGGACTAGTTTCGATGGTTTTACCGAACTTTAGTTAGTCTTTCAGAAGAACAAGAGAGAATTCTAAAATATAATTTTAACTTCTCACAAACCTGTAAACTCTCGATTCCAAAGATTTTGGCTCCTATCGAAAAAGCTTTCAAGTTCAGTAAAGTTTCAGATTCACAGAAAGAAATGATTAGGCATCTTATCGCTCATAATGTGAAATTCAATAATAAACCTTTGAAACCAAATCTAACTGCGAGAGAAAGAGCTATAATGCGCGAAATTCATTCTAACCCGGATATTATCATTTCAAAGGCCGACAAAGGTGGCCAGATAGTCGTCATGGATAAGAACACTTACATCGATGGTGTCACTAAACTCTTAAACGAAGGACCATATAATCCGATCCCTAAAGATCCTTCACCTTCGGATTTGTCAAAAATAAAAACTGCGATCAAATCTTCGCAAATCATTTCAAGCAACTTAAAACATTCGCTTATCCCATCTGTTGCGAATTGTGCCAGATTATATGCTCTACCCAAAATTCATAAAAGTGGTATTCCTTTCCGCCCTATTGTATCAAATTTAGGTACTGCCTCGTATCCATTAGCTAAATATTTAGTTTCTAGATTTTCCACTCTATTAGACAATAACATTTACACCATAAAAAATTCAATAGAGTTTGTAAAACAGGTTAAAAACATTTCTCCTAGTAATTTATTCATGGTTTCTTTTGATGTAAAATCATTATTCACCAATGTCCCAGTGGAGGGTGCATTAAGATGTCTAGAAACCAGACTTCGCGAATTTCATTTCTCTTGCATCGAAATTGATGAGCTAATTTCTCTCACTCAACTCTGTTTGAAACAAACACATTTTGTTTCCCAAAATAAATATTACAAGCAAACTGAGGGATTAGCCATGGGAAGCCCCCTCAGTCCCATCCTGGCTGATATCTACATGCATTATTATGAATCAAAATTGTTTGAAACTTTAAACTTCCCGGCATGGTTCCGCTACGTAGACGATACTTTTACCCTGTTTGAAGGTAATAAAGATGATTTAAATAAAGTTCTTTCAACAATGAATTCTATTGATCCTGCTATTCAGTTCACTTTTGAACTTGAGACTTGCAATTCTCTTCCGTTTCTCGATATTCTGGTCACACGTAACACATCCAACTTCAGTACTACAGTTTACCGTAAACCTTCATCGGTTTGCCTTCCACCACACTTTAAATCATGTCATCCGACTAAACAAAAGTTAGCTTCATTTTATTCCTATGTTTTCCGTGCTCTTCAAGTTTTCTCCTCCAAACTAGCCCTTGATGAAGAACTAAATTATTTAAAAGCAATAGCTATTGACAGGGGCTTTTCACCCAACATTATTAATCAAGCAGTTAAAAAATTGTCATCTCAACACACTAAAAGCCACACTCTTATTTTAGGAGATTATAAAAATTCTGTTGTCATTCCCTTCTTTCCATCAATTAGCTATAAAGTTGCACATATTTTGCAGAAATTTAACTTTCGGGTTGTTTATTCTCCCATCAATAAAATTCCAACTTCTATACTCAAGGACCCCATTCCGGATATGAATTCCTGGGGTATTTATAGGATTCCTTGCCAGTGCGGTTTAATTTGCATTGGCCAAACTAAGAGAGCCTTAAAATTTCGCGTCAAAGAACATGAGGCATATGTTAGAAAAAAGGAAACACAGAAGTCTTCTGTTGCTCAACATTGTTGGTCCGAAAATCACACTTTCAATTTTTCTGCTGCCAAAATTATTCAAAAAACATCTTCCATTGGAGAACTGGATTTTCTAGAGGCATTTCACATTCATAAAAATCTTTCTGTTCTAGTTAACGATCCTAATTCCAATCCAAATTTGCCTTCGGCTTTTAGAGAAATTATGTTTTAGTTCTGGTTTCGCCAACAGATGGCGCCACTTGCTTATTCTTGTCCAGGCTTTCTTATCTTATCTAATCATTATTTCCTATCTGGTTCATTTGCGGTTTTGCAGCTGAAGATGATGGTTCGGTAAAACCATCGAAACTAGTCCTGTGAAAATTTTGTGAATATAACGCTGATTTTTGTTGTTTGATTTCTGAATTAGTAGGTTATTTCTTTGTTATTAAAAGTAAACTTTGAGAGAAAGATTGAATTGGACCGATTAAAAACTTCGGAAGAAAGATTTGGAGTAGAATAGGAATTTGGATATATGTAACAACATTTAACGATTGCAGAGTTTACTGACAAGATACCTAATTACGTTCATCAGAAGATTCTTCATTCATGAAAGAATACAAAATATTTAATATTGGTAAATTTTAAAAGCGGCAATCGACGTCCGATTTACAAACTGGATGCCAAAGGCAAAACTTGGTACGGAGATCTCGCTTTCTAATTTTTTAAACTAGAAAAATTTCGTGGATGGGAAATATGAATATGCTTTATGAAATAACCTTTAATTCAAATTTTTTTTTATTCATAATTGTTTAACCCCCTACCCCAAGAAAACCAATTTTTTCCCTACGATTTGCTTTCATGGTTTCAGGTATAGGTATGGTATGGTACGTAATATAAAATTACGTTTAAACGACGAACTTATGAAAGAAACTGAAAAAGGGAACAGCTTGAAGAATTCTCACCGATTTTATTAGAAAACTTAAAATGCATTAATTAAATTATATCTGCGTAATTTAACTGTTTGTAAATTAAATTACTAAGTATTTGCATAAAATGTAGAATTAAGAAATTTAAGTTTTTTCTAAACATTAAAATCATTTCTGTTGAAATGTCAAATTCCTGGTATTTATTCTCGACTACCGTAAACATTTTTTAATTGCTAAAATGCCATTTCGCTCATTATAAATAATTTAATTGCATGCTATTTAATATAATCGAAAAGATTACAATTCTTTTTTATATTTCAATTCTCAGAAATTAAAGGGTATCGAAATCCGCATACTTGGACACACCCTTTCTTACAGTTTACCGCAACTTGTATAGAACATTGGTGATTGGATGTAGAAAGTAGCGAAAGGCATGAAACAAAGGCCGCAGTGTCCGATTTTTAAATAAAAGCCACAAAAATTAATGTACCACACTTAATATTTTTTCGTTATTTTGATATTTTTAAAAGACAGATTGGTCAGTTTGAGTACGGTAAAACACTCGAGGGCTATCCGTCCGAGGAAAGCGATATTCTCATAGCGGACTTTTTAAAGGAAACTTGCTCGTATTCACATTACACAGTGGTAAAACCCCGAAGACCAGCCATTTAACCAGCACAATCGTCTAGGTTTGAACTCTGGACGAGTTAATTTTCAGCAGTCTTTAATCGCTCGGCCGCTAGTGAGGCATGAGATAGTCATAAGTAAATTTATGACTTCAGGCAGCTTAATACTCAAAAATAACAAGATTGTGGGTCTCCACTTTTTGATAGTCATTTATACTTAAGTTACGGCTTATCACTATTTTCTTCAGAAATTAAGTTACATCTTCAAAAGTTAATAAGAGAAGCAAAATGTAGGGGGTTATGTTTTATTCTGTATAAATATAGTTAAGTCCTTGTTTTTTTATCGGGTCAGAAAAAATGCTGTTTCATGCAGTTATGTAACGCAGATCTGTCAGTGACTGTTCAAAAGCAGAGATATATATTCATCATTTCAAAATACACCTCCGTTTAATATATCTATATAAGTAAAACATTCCATAATAAAATTCTTTGTTAAAAAACTTGTAATTTTATGCATTTCTGCGCAGAGTAAGTCTTTGAATTCATTACAAAATTACAGAAATGCAAAGATTTAAAATGTTCTGATTTTTTAATCTACCTCTTAGGATAATCACAATTTAAAAAATTAATATTTGATATTAATAGTTTTCGTTATAAGGACAGTAATTATCTTATTCGACTAAATTTCTATGCAATGATACATGTGCCAAAGTTGCCCTTTGGCCACCTTAATTTTTTTACAATAATGTCCCCTTATTGAAACCACTGTTAATAAAATGTTTTTAAAGTGTACCATTCATTCTATTTAGTTTTTTTTTTTTTTTTTTTTTTTTTTTTTGTTGTTGTTATTGAAATAATTAACCTAAGATATTTTTAATGTTTAGAACAGTTATAACAGCCGATAATTTCCTTATAATGTGGAAAAGTAAATACGTGCTACTTGTTTAGCGAAAGAGTTACCTTCGTTAAGGAATTTAAGGGAACTTACCCCTATTCTCATTAACGCAGGAAAAAAAAAAATCATGAAAGTTCCCATCTAATCAGCCTGTTCGCAGAGATTTGAAATTGGGTCGAAACTAGTGGACAACTTGATGGGCCGGCACCGTCGAAATGGCTGGATAATGAAAGTATGTTTGGTTTTTCGCTGGAGGTGTTAAGTTGGAGAATATATCGTTTTGAAGAAAATTGTCACGTATTGTCCTGTAACGGGAAAAACACTGATCTCGCTCGTAGGAATTTGAGTCTTAAATGAATTTAATACATCTTTTCAAAAAATATATTTTTAAAACACACATATACGGCAAATTGAAACACTTAAGTTACAATAAAAATGCATAATGAATTTGATTTTCATTTCATTCATACAACGGCAAAGATTAAGGGAAAATTAGATTAAACATTACGGACCGATTATCCGGAGCTCAATGAAAATACTGTCGAATTTTTTAAATTAAAACAATCGCGTGTGAAAAATATTGAGCAAACATTAAATGAAGGAACTTTTAAGATTATAAAACAGAGGAAAAACGTATAAGTGAAGCTAATTTTTTTTATCCAGGAAGTGAAAGGAAATTTAGCGGTCAGACAAAGAACCACAGATACGCATTACGACACTTAATCACGCGAAGTGTAAAATTGCACGAAGAATGAAACTTTCATTTAACAAAATAAAACTCAATTAATTGCTATTCAATCATAGCAAAGAATAAAAACTATTAACATTCGGTACTTCCAATAAACGCACTACCATCCATCAAGGAAAAATCTTGACTGAACAACGCGTTTTGCAAGCAACCTTTGGGAACCCCCAACATTTACCCAGCTTAAAAACGCGTGTACCGTGGAATTCTACTTTTCAGCATCGATAGATCTTCAACCAAAAACAAAATCGAAAGAATACATTACGAAAGTTTTTGATGTTTCATCTTTTGAGGGTCTTTTGTTCCACAGTATTCAGGATATTACGTGCAGTGGAGACGTTCAAGGTCTACAAATGATGGATTCTATTTCAAGGTTATAAGTATTAAACGTTCGGTTGATTCATACTTTTGTTTTTGCGATTCTTAACTACGTGGGCACGACATCACGCTTTTTTACCAACAATTTTCAAACATATATTTGCTTTTCGAACGCGATATATTAAAAGAAATTACTCAATCTTTCTTGCAACTAACTGGTTGAGACTGAGCCGAAAAGCAACTTAGTTTGATGTTTGTGGTCGAATTTGATTAGCTGATGAAAGTTAATTTAATGATTATCATCTGTTTCAGAATAAAATGCCCTTTGAGAAAAATTATTTCAGAAATGATAAATCATCTCAAAAATGATGTCACTTTCAACATTTCTGTGTCTATAAACTAATTTTGAAAGCTTATAGAAAAATAATTTCCAGGAGCGAGTTCTATTAGGTTTTGATATAAAGCTCAGGTTCATTTAACATAGTCTCATATTTTATAGATGACTAAATCTTCACTCGAAGTAAGTTCAAAATGTAAAACCCACAAATTAAAATTTTGGAATAAATAATAACACAAATTGGAAGTATTTGGCCTGAATTTAATATAGTACTTCCAAAGAGAACACTTCAATAGCGACAGATGTTCAAAAATTAAAATCACACCAATTTTATTCAGGCATTTCTGCCTAAAAGGAGAAATAAAATTAGTAGTTTTCCCTCACCAGTTATTTTTTCAATGTGCAATCTTGATACTTTTCAATAAATTTAAAAAAAAAAAAACTAAGTTTACATGTGTGCTTCAATCAAACTTTCTTCGCAATCTGTTACGGCGTCCACTTCCAATTTAAAAATTCACTTATTGCAAACACTTGGGAAATTCACATGTTTCGAGCTGCCTAGAAACTATTATTAGTTATTGAAGCTGACGGCCGTACCGATAGGCTTGGATTCGAAACCCGGAGAAGGCATGGATGTTTGTAAACCTATAGTTATTTGTACAGCATGGAACACTGACTGAACTCTAAATATACGGCGAATCGAAAGTCCTCCAGTATTTGGTGCAAAGTCGGGCTTACTTTCTACCTCTATGGTTTGGTGCATGGAGGTAAGAAAGGAAGGAGTGGCCAATCCGGCATGAGAAGTGAAGCATCGCTCCGAAGCTTCGGTCACCAGATGGGGTGTTTTTTTGTTTACAGACAGAAGCTCGCTTGACGGCGCTCTGATAGTATTTCGACACACGACAGTTCCATACAAATCGAAAAACGGGACACTTCTGCATAAAAGAAAAATTCCCAGTGTGATGGATAATAGCAATTTGTATAGTTTAGTGACATTTACGCAAAAATCATATCTTGGTTATTTTTCGATAACTAACAGCGATTTTGATTATGAATTAGTTTTATAAAATTCTAAGCTGCTGAACTACAAAAACAGATTTTAACAAAAAGTTATGCTTAAAGAATGAAAAATACCTCACCGTACCTTTAAAATTGTATATATCTTTCGATACCCTTGATAGAGTATTCGCTACTTTTATTTTATGTTCCAAATGCAAAAATCTTTTAAATAAAATAATTTTTTTTTTCACATCCACACATTATTGTAACATGTACTTTTTTAAATTAGTGTAAATTTCTTTATTCGAAAAATATAGCGAATGCACAGAAATTAAAGATTTCCACATGACGGAACTGAAAAATGGTATTTATGCATGTGCTTTCAAAAGCATGTATCTGCATTTAACAAAACACGTAAATATTTATTAAATTATTTATAAATGTATTTGAAGTAAAGATTTATTTATTCATAAACAACTGTGAAAGTTACTGTAAAAAAACCTAATTATTAAATGTATTTAAATTTATAATGATTATAAATATTATCTAAATATATATAATAACCTTAACATTGAATTGTAAACATAAACTGACATCCTGTTGACAAATGCGTTATAAAACTAGTTAAGCAAGAATTGTTCGTACTGGAAAGCAATCTGTTAAAAGGTATTGTAAAGCAATTTCTATGAGATGCATATTTAAGAATGTAATAAAGAAGAGTTTTGGAATATGTATTGTTGAAATCAAGGGTAAAAAAATCTAATAAGTATAATTAAAAGAATTATTCCCCTTAAGTTTTACAATAAGTCGGTTACAAGTTTTAAATAATATTTAAAAAATAATTCTTACTTTGTTCTCTTTCAGAAATATTCAGAGAAAGTTAAGTACTATTTAAATTATTTCGCTATTAAATTAAAAGGTGCTCTAATTTGAAATGGACCGAATAGAGCATTAATTATAAATTGACTTAGTTTTCGATTTAAAAGATGCCTCAGAAGCTAAAAAATCATGTCATATATGAGAAAGTATTTTAGGAAGAAGCTCTATAAATAGAAAAGAAATAATGCATAGTTTTAATAATACAATAAACTTTGATCTTAATTTTTGTAATCTTTAACCGAATCAAATCGAATTACCTTAAAATTTTTTTCTAATGTAATTAACGAAAACTTGTGAAAATATTTCAAATTAAACCATTCTGAGCAAATTGTTCTGTGAAAAGTATAACATTTAATTCCGTTCAGAATGAAATGTTGTTTAAAACTGTTTTCTTTTCATATACTTAGGACTCTGAAGTATTGTAGAAAAAGAAAATATATACATTTATATGCATATTTACGACGTAATTACAAAACATTTACATCCGAGAGTGTCAAAACCCATTGAACTCAATGGTAAATTACCCAATGTTTTGGTCACCAAAGAAGGGATCCAATGTTTTGGTCACCAAAGAAGGGATCCAATGTTTTGGTCACCAAAGAAGGGATCCAATGTTTTGGTCACCAAAGAAGGGATCCAATGTTTTGGTCACCAAAGAAGGGATCCAATGTTTTGGTCACCAAAGAAGGGATCCAATGTTTTGGTCACCAAAGAAGGGATCCAATGTTTTGGTCACCAAAGAAGGGATCCAATGTTTTGGTCACCAAAGAAGGGATCCAATGTTTTGGTCACCAAAGAAGGGATCCAATGTTTTGGTCACCAAAGAAGGGATCCAATGTTTTGGTCACCAAAGAAGGGATCCAATGTTTTGGTCACCAAAGAAGGGATCCAATGTTTTGGTCACCAAAGAAGGGTATGGGAAACTGGTTTAGGCCCACTCCATCCAACTTCCTACCTCCATGGTTTGGTGGCAGGGAAAGAGGAGTAGGATATCCCCGCCCCTCAGGGTACTCATTTTAATTAGGGCGAAACTGAGCAAAGTCGTTCTGTCACCTACACAGTGCTCATGGCTGATGCCAACGACAAACACGATCTCTTACTCCTTGTCAGCATAAAATTCGTGGGCTTGTTCTGATTAGATCAAACAAGTGAGATTAGCAACAACATTTCTCGAACTAACACTAATGCTATAAAAATTCATGATAAAGAATATAAATTCCTGATAAGAAAACTTGCGTTAACCTTTTCCCGTGGGATTATAGAGTCCAATTTTGTAAGTATTAGCGGAATTTAGTCACCTGTTTTAAAATGCCCTTTTGACAGGATGAAAAGAAAAAACTAATTGACAGGATCTTGAACTTCATATTCCATATTAAGCAGCCAATTTTAAATCTCCATAGTTTACTGAAGTTTGAGACATATGCATCAGCCCACAGAAAAAGGTTAATAAACTGAAGCAACCCTGTTTTGAAGACATGGGTACATCTTATTGAGATTTTATTCCAGGTTCGTTGGTTAATAGTATTTAAGGGTTATTTGCATAACTGGAAGATTGATTTTCAAAAGTAATCTTTCGTGCATCGCTTCGTTCATAGCAAAAATCTTATTTTAAGTAATGCACGTTTCAAGAAAGAAAATTTGCATTTACTCATAGAATCGTAAGGATTATGGAATAATACCACTGTATTATTTAACACAGAGTGTCATCGTACAGTAATGATATATTCCTGTTGATACTATTAAAAGTGTTATATTTAGAGTATCGAAGTGCAAAATTAGCATAACTTTGTGCATATCATTTACATTCTTCTGCATAACAGCATTGACCATCAATATAAATAATTTAGCTCAGTCGGAAATTAAAAAAAAAATTGTTGCTGTTTTACATAAGTTGTATGGAGAATAGTATATTTATAAAAAGTAATAAAATTTCCTGAAAAATTTACAATTTTCTCGTTAAGCTAAATTTCTTAAATCTTGTTCTAAATGGAACTCTGAATTAATTCCTATATGGGTTATTCTAATATTTTCTTCAGAATTAATACTTATTTAATTTATTATGCAGCTGCTTTCTCATAAAAGTTGAAATTTATAAAACTTAACGCTACTTTGCGTTTTTAGAACGGATTACAGCATTATGATATAACAATTTCTTCGTAGGCTAATAAATTAATTGATATTCATATGATCATGTTAGCTGAAAAAACTTGTTTATAAATTGTCAAAAACTGGCTTTTAAAGATTTAATTAAAAATGATATTTAATAAATCACCAACCTCACGCTTTTCCAAATTTTGTAGAAATTAACTGCTATTAGTACTTTTTCCTTTTGGAAAGAGAATTAACGCATGCAATCGTAGCCCTGAATCAGCGGTTCAATGTATGTAAAATTTGCATGAAATCGCTGTTCACAAGAGAAGTGAAACCTCTGAAATTTCAAAATGTACGCCAAGTGACAAATAGCATGTAACCAAATGTGAAATTCAGTTGCTGAAACAAACAAAGGATCTCAAGCGTATTCGAGGAGAGGTTCTAAACTGAAATGGTTTGGTTTATTTAATTAATAGCAAAGCCCTCGAGGACTATCTGCCTATGGAGAGAGATGCTTTCGTGGAAGACTTTCTAACGGAACCTGGGCTCGTACTTACGTTAGGCAAGGGGAAAAACTACAAAAACGCCCATGCAGCTAGCTCTGAACTTAAACGAAGCCATTATGGTCTTAACCATTTTAGCGAAAGCAACACTTTTTGGAGAGTAAATTTTGAATCATTGTATTAACAATGCAGAATATAAAGTAATACAAGTGTGTATCAATATTCATAAGTAGTAAAATATGTAGTCTTAACTGTATCAAATTTATAAATTAAACTTCAGTGAATACTATTACATGCTTATTTTGTTACAAATATAACATTCGATATTATCCTGAAATGTTCGAAATGTCCTGAAATCCGCGGTATGTCCCATGGATACGAGGGCATTCTATTAACTAATGCATATTGCTTGAAATTCTTTTACGAAAAACCGGAGTTCGTAAAATGTTTACCATTTCGATTGTATTTACAAACCGGTACACATCTTGACAACTACGGAAAAAGACAGTTATGTTTCTTATCACGTATAGCTAATTTTAAGCATCTGGTTTTATCTGATATTACGGAGTATGTATTGAATATGAAAGATAATTTTTGGAAAAGAACGGACATATTTTCCTTATAAGATAACTTATGTTGCGAATTTCGGAGAGTGCGGCTTGCTGAATACAGAAATAACTGCAAAACATCTGAACAGCTTGCAGTGTTTTTTTGTTCCTGAGAATTTAGACAGGTTTCAGATCTAATTTTGTTTCGTCGTATTTCTGTCAAATACAAACTTCTGCCGATCTAATACCAAGTGAGAATTCTGTGGTAATCTCGGTAATTCAATATATATTGATATAATTGCTTTACGTTAAAAGCTTTGAATACTTTTCACAGGCAGGTGATTTATATGAAATGCCTTAATTTTGCATTATTTACTGTAATCCATTCTTTGGTGAATAATCTGCATTTAAATATTAAGAATTGTAAATAAAGCTTTCATTTACATTAAAATCGATATTATATGAGCATACCAAGTAGCGATTACATGCAAGTTTCTATAAAAATATTTTTCAGACACGTTTGTGTTAATATTCGGGGTTCAATTTCTAAAATAAGAAGTGCCGAAGCCCTATGGAAAGCCGACAAGAGGCAGAAATAAAAATAAGTAAAATAATTCAATACATAAAAATAATGAAAGTAATGAAATAAGAAAATAACTGAACAATTAAAATCTAAAGAGGTAAGTGAAAATTTATTAATTTAATGGTAAATAGTTAATAAGATACTGGACCTCGTCTTATTTGGCGCTTCGACCTGAATTACAATTTTATTCAAAAACAAAGGCGTAATTGGTGCTTCGACAATTTCATTTAAAAACCAAGACGTACATCAACCGAACTCCGACTGAACCTCTGAATATACAGTAAAATGCATTAAAGGGATGATAGAAACGTTCTTGCGAACCAATGAAAAAAACTAAAACGTTTAAAAGTATCACTGGTGAGAATTTAGATTAGTAATAGAGCAAGAAGGAAATTTTAACGGAAAATGTGTAAGAAAACAGACAAAACCTGACCAGCAGTCTCTGATCACGGTCTCCGGCCAATTTAAATCTAGCTGTCAAGTAGAATGCGACAGCGGAAAACTTTCCTCGTACCCCGTATATTAGCTGAGAACAAATGCAAGATTTTGAACAAGTGACATTTTTCGTCCCCTACATTTGCTTGCATCGTTCCAAAATGCTCTTTTTGCGGGAAGTCGCTAATATTGGATGCTTACCCGCTCTCAAATTCATTTTCATCTCTGAAGAATAAGCTTTTGGTGGTTTTTCTTTTCGTTCTTTAAAGGTCCTAACTTCCTCCAAGAATTTTATTCCCAGGTAAGGAGAGGTATGTATTCAAGCTAGAATTCCGTTTGGTTTATTTAATTACGGTAAAGCACTCGAGCCTAAAGAGGTATTCTTTCGTGAAGCATTTTCTATAGGAAACTGGCACGTATAAAACGTTACACATGGGAAAAGCCACAAAAATGCCCATTCAGCCAGCCTGTTCGCCGGGATTTGAAACCCGGACCGAACTACCAGTATTCAACGACTTTACCCATCGGCCGCTGATGAACTCGAGTAAGAATATCTTTTCAAAGATTCTTTAAAATAAAATTTTCAAAATCAAACTAGTTTTCTGCTGAAATTGCGGTTCAGTTACATAAAAGTGCCGGGGCCCTCTTCTTTAGGACTACGGTAAGATCCGACTAAAGTAACTGTTTTATCTAAAAAAAAAATGAAGTTCCGGAGCAGGACCCCGATGCAATTTACGCTCTGGCTACATTTATGTATAATCTAAAGGAAAAAAAAAAAGATGATAAATGCAAAAACTGCAATTTAGTGCTTTTTTAATAATTTATATATAGTACATATTAGTATGAATTCCATATGTGAGCAAGAAGTCTTCTGCATAAATTATGCTAGAAATTTTCGAAATTTTTCTAATGTAGCTCAGTCGTAAAAAACGTAATCCGAGAATTTTAATTATTGTCAGAGCAGTAATTATCAATATGCTGCTACTGCAGTAGTAATAGCAGCATTTTTATTTAATATTAAATGTATAAAAGGTCACTCTGCAGTTTTATTTAACGAGAGAAATTAACAGTGGGAGATGATTACTTAAACTACGACAAAGCAGTTCAGATTTTTTTTTTTTTTTTTTTTGAAAACCGCCGAGATTTGAATGGACAATCATTTTTCCATTGGCTAATCTAATCTGTCAACTCTTGTTCTATTCTTAAAAAAACGCAATTAATCAAGTTGAGCTAAATTTTAACGATTAAAATGAATGAAAATGTTTTATGACTTTCATACCCTCTTCCAGTGCTAGTCGAGTTATTGTGCATGTTTAGGAATCTAGTGAAGTTTGTCTTACACAATTATGTTGATAAATACAAAGTTATGGATATCGTGTCCAACAATATCGATAACTTTGTATTTATCAACATTTTATTTAATAACAGTATTTATGATATTGTGCGCAAAACTTCGTAGAAAATATTTGATTTATTACAAATCCGAAACGCCCAAAAAATACATAATTATTTGTTTCAGAAAGCAATAGTTACGCATAAATGTGCAATATAACCAAGTTAAATTCTAAATTTAATTACCAATAAAGGTAATTCCGAAGGATTTAGTTTAAAATTTGATGCATAAAAGAACCATGATTATTAATATAGCGTACTTCGTTTACTTTCATAAAAATACCATTAATTGAAGAGTAATGATACAAAAATGCCAGTCTCAGTTTTTTCATATACCTTCTGAAAAGTTGTAAATTATAATTGGCGTAGACATTATCATCTGCCACATTTCGCGTAACATATGGAAGAGATCATCTGCCACATACCACATGCCATATGCCATATGCAGTTGCGGATTTCGCAAACCAGAAAATATAGTCAAATTCCAATTATCTGCCTGCTGTGTTATCTGGAACTTCAGTTATCCGAATCTCTTCTTTCTAGAGGTGAAGCATTCCATTTCTAAAATTTTTCTGCTGCTTTCAATTACAAGCATCAAAATGTTTAGTGTACGTTTTTTAGAGTACTTTTAACTTAAATGCACCTGCATAAAGCGAAATTTAAAAACTCGGTCGAATTAGTCTAGTGTTGGCAAGATAAAAGATTAATGGGAAAGTAATTACGCGTTTTGTAAAGCCTCGATTACCAGTACTTTTGTAACTAAACAACTCATCCGTTTTAAAATTTGAGCCAAATTTAAAAAAATTTAAAAAACTAACATACATCTGATAAGTTTACGCACCTTTTGTTATATTAAATTAATAAACCTAATGTCACTGTAACTTCAACTGCAACTTTATGCAAAGCAAAATGCATAATATTTCTGCTTAACTGAACAGAAATACATTATGCATTTTGCTTGGCATCTAAAAATTTAACTTTACAGAGGTATAAAAATAAGGTTGTTTTTGAGATATAATTCGCCGAATAACGATTATCGGAGAAGTTAGCTTCAGAAGGGCAAATTCAGAAGCTTTAGCTACGGAAGTGTAGAAGGTTTAAACCTTAGAAACTAGTCCGGCAAATTTATGAATATTATGCCGATTCTTGTTACTTTAACTCTTCCAAAAACCATTGTGTTTAATTTGACTTAATGTAAATAAAAGTTAGTTTCTTTATTTTAGTTGAAATAGTTGTTAGGCAGTGTCTTTAAGCTAATAATTTTTTTTTAATTTACTGAAAAAAAAAAACGATTTGCAGTTTGATTTGCACAGCAGTACACAAATATACATTTAAACTTCTATCATATAATTTTTGTTTACAATAAAATTCAATAAAAGAATGTTTCTTCATTTGTATTGTTGTAAATATACAGTTGAATTACATGGGGGGGGAGCATTAATCAGAGTTTTACAACTCGGACAGGCTGGTCCAAATGTTATAAATTCCATTGTACGTGCAATAGGCCAATTTGACTTGGCTTATTTCTAGCTAACTGTAAAGGGCAATTTCTGGGTATTAAATGAACTGAGTTATTTAAACATGGCGAAGATCATTCGCGTTATCTGTCTAAAACGCCTTTCGTGGAGATGTTTCTTAAGGAAATGATCCCATGTTTAAGTACTTGTGAGGAAACCACGAACACTGCAAGCAGCTAGCTCGTTCAGTCACCGTAAATATATTAGAGTAGTTTACATGAATATGGCAAAACATACGGCTATCTTCAGTAATATATACATTCGTGGAGAACGTTAGTTCATATTCAAATTAAATAAAAATTCCACTCATGCAGCCAATCCATTTGCCTGCGATCGAACCCAGAATAAGCTCGCAATATTCAGTAGTTTCAATATAACAACTGGTGCGGCTACGTTCAATAGACGGGTTTCATTTTTAGGTGCTTTTTAGCTTTGGTCAACTGGCTATTAGTCGGCAAAGGCAGCGAAACTGCTCGTTGATTAACGAAGTACGGCAAAACAGGTAAACACTATCTGCTAAGGAATATAGACCTTCATAGAAGACAAAGAAATTGGTTCACATGATTTAATACATGGAAAAAACCCATTGGTCAGCCCACTTATTCATTGGGAATAAACTATCCAAATGACTGATGAACTACCAGTATTTTATGGCTTTAGCCAATCTGTGAATGCGCAAAGCGTATATATATATTACTGAATTACTTGATTAGAATACAACACAAGGGATTTTTACCTAGGAAGCGACAACTGACATGACTCAAAAGTTTTCTACTATTTCCAAATTAAAACTATCAGATTTTAACGAAAATCGTCAAACGTCCATCTCCAAGAACTGGAAAGAAAAATAATTAAAAACAAATATTAGAAGTTTAATGAATTATAGCAAAACACACAAGAGCCTTCATCCTAAGAAGAGAAACGACTTTCTAAAGAAACTGAGTCATATTTACGTTACACATGGAAAAACATGAAAATCCACACTCCTTTCACCTAGATCCGAGCCTGGGTCGAATTCTCGGTGTTCAGAGGTCTTACCTAACTGGCCACCGCACAGTAAAAAAAATTAGAAGTATGAAACACAACTCGTAAGTAGATTAATTTAACAGGAAGTAAAGTATTTCATTGTTTATATAGATAGAAACAGTAAATTAAGAATTTCATTGACCCATTTTTAATCAGTTCCTAAGGTTTGCAAAGCATATTTGTTAAACCATTTCAAAAGTTAGTTAAAAAAATTTCTAAGACGCGTTTTGGGGTTATCATTAAAATTACATTAAAGTTTAAAAAAGAAATGATTAAAAAGAAAAATTTCAAATCTCAAGTATTTCTTAAAATATTCCATTTAGTAAAACATGCAAACTAGAAAGTCTTGTCTATAACCTTTTTCCACAATCTTGCACATCTTTAACGAACTGGATTTAATAAAAAACATGAATATGTATCGAAAGAGGTGATCTACTGAGAAATTTTTGAAAAAAAAAAATCATGCAAATGGTACGAAGGATTAATCAATTTCGCAATCTTTCAACATTCTTATGGCGAAACACTGTATAACCGATTACAAAAATTTGAGATTATGGAAAAACCGACTTGCGTAATTTTTCGCGAAATTAAAGTGCGAGGAAATTGTATTTAACATTAGTTTCAGATCCTATTTACATAACACTAAATATAGTTTGAAAGCTTTAGATGAATTTCCCAATGTATTCCAGAAATAAAAGTCTCCATAACAATGAAATATATATGCTCGTTTAATCGCTTATGGCAAAGCATATAAAGGCTGTATTATGGGGAGTGATGAGTTTGTGGAGGACTTTTTTTGAAAGGAAAGTATAGACAGTCCGTTCGGCGGGAATCGAACTCGTCAAACAGCTGGTGTTCAGCCTTCTTATTCACTCGGTCAACTGGAAGGCCAGTGAACGCAGGAATAAAAAAAAAAAAAAAAAAAGAAAAAAAAACCTTTTCAACTAACATGGAAAATTTCAAGAGGTTATTATCGAACAGCACATTACTGTCAGCGAGTTCTAAAATGAATAATAAAACGGAAAGATACTTTCTTACTCTGGATAAGCGATACAAAAGTAATGATAAGTTTTTGAACCTCGGTTAAAATGAGTTTTTCACTGTGATCTTTCATATATTAGCAGCAATAAAGCAGCATATTTAAACTTTTAACACGTTGGACGCCTCATTAAAACTAGCACCCCGCATGTTAGGCTAAAGCAGGGTTTCTTAAACTGCGGGTCGCCAAAAATTTTAGCGGTTTTGATATTTCTTTAATTTATTATAATAATTTTGCAATTACCAAAAATTCTTACACAATGTATCTGAAAATAGATAAAGATAAAACAATACAGACAAAGGAAAAAACGAAACATTTCTACGCATTCTTTTTATAATATAAACGTTCATTCTCCTTGCTTTGTACGTGACGCTATCATTTCGTTTGCTACTTATTTAAAATTTTTACGTCTTAACCACTTGCGCTAAAAAGACGTGCCACGCACGTAGAGATGCTTTTGTATCAAACCGCGAGCGACGTGAACACCACGTCGATAGGCATTTATCGCAAAAAGGAAAACAACGTGGTGCACACGTTGCCTAAACAACGAGATTGTTTATTTCTCGATTTACAGCTCTGAATTGCACTCGCAATGAGACACTTTACCGCTTGTTATATTGTAGCGCACGGCACCGCAACCGTGAAGTTTAGTCGTAGCGCTAGTGGTTAAAATTAGAAATTAAAGTTAATGACCTAAAACTGAAATAGTATATTACAGTACAAGTGAAAAAAATTGACACTTTCACTCACCGTGTGTCGGATTTGCGTAATACTTATGGGGGGGGGGTCTCACAAAGTTTTTGTAAATATTATGGGGGTCGCGAAAAAATCTCAGTGATAAAAGGGGTCGCGACTGGAAAAAGTTTAAGAAACCCTGGGCTAAAGCAAAGCAATTCGAGGGCTATCTGCCTATGGGGAGAGATGCCTTCGCAGAGGGTTTTCAAAGGATCTACATTATACATGAGGGAAAACCACAGAAATATCCATGCAGACAGCCCGTTCGCCGGGGTTTGAACCAGAGTTAAACTACCAGTGCCAAGCGACTTCACCGCTCGCTCGCTGGTGAGCTAGTATCCCGAATAAGCGGGAGGATAAAGTTGGGTAAATTATATAGATAAATGGTAAAGCATACGGTAATTAACTAAGTGAAAGGATGCCTTCGTGAATGACGTTTTGAGGGAAAATGGCTTGTATTCACGATACACATAGGTGAAACCAGAAAAGTATCTTTGCAGCCTGCCCGTTCACCTGATTTCAAAGCCCGGTCGAACTTCCAGTATTCAGCGGTCTTAAACACTCGACCAGTGGTGGGGGCCTGGACGGTAAGCATACTGGCTGATAGTTAACAGAGCAAAATTAATGACAACCTTTTCTTTGTGAATAACTGGAAAAGTCGGCATCTACGGGCCCATAAATAAAATACTATTTGTTGAACATTTTCCAAATATAAATTAAAAAATTCAATTAATTTATTATAAGGTAAAATATGTTCAATACCGATTTTATATTACGGATAGCAAGTATCCGCTGGAAATAAATGAACAATTATCAGCTAGACTGCCATCAGCTAGAACGCAGCTACCCCTTTCGAAATTCAGTTCCTAGCCAAAATTCAGTCGCTGGGATGAGGCATGAATATCCAAAAACATCACTTTCAAATAAACAAATATCGCAAAAATTAGTTCTCAGCCCTCTAGGATCATAAAAATTTGGCCAATTTCTTGAAGGTTAAATTTATAATATTCTAGAGAAAGAGTAACCTATCCACAAAAAGCAGCTCTATGTTACACGTAATTTTATTACTAAAATTTAAAATACAAAAAGGTTGTTAAAAAGGATCTCTGCAAATCCTTTGAAAAGTCAAAGATGTTGAAAAAAAAATCATCACTCTGGAGTCCTGATACACTTATTACAAGACAATGATCCTCTGATTACGGTTAGTAGTACGTGATTTAATGGAAGTCAAATATACTTAAAGATGGAGGCAACTCAAAAGGAATTCGTTACTTTTTTTGAAGTAATTACAAGTGTGACTAGTGATAAAATACATAATTTTAATGAATACCCCTCTGTTGAAAGGAATGGTTTTTTTTAAAAGTTTATTGATAAATCTAAAGGAGTTCAATATTACTGTGACTTGCAGTTCATATTATTTCAAGCCTAGGAAACTAAACCAGTTTGCAAACAGTTCTTGATAAAGATTTAATGTACGTAAACAAGCAGAAATCTTATTTGAGTCTTCAGAGGAAAAAAAAATCACTTTAGTGTTTAATAATGACTTCTGTTCAAAGAAAAATATGGTCACTTTCAGGAGTAATCATCTACGAAAGCTGATCGTTATAATAGTTTCCACTGCATGATTCTTTTTACTGTTAAATACTGCTAATGCAACAGGAATGGAGCCATGCTTACTTACAGATATTGGTAGTATGGTTCCTGAGTAAATGCTGGTTGAAAAAAGGAGGGCACAGAACGGAAAACTATCCAAATATTTGGAAGTCTTCGAATCATTCATTATTTCTAAAATAGCTAGACTCTCAGGCTATGTTAATCGAGCCCTGTCTATGCTTCTGTTCTAGCAAACATGATTTATTCAAAAAGCTCAATCTTTTAAAACATTAAATAAATATTCTAAAACGAATGAAAATAAGTACGTTCCTCTATTGCCATTTTTTATGTTCTATAAACAGCAAAATGAACAAATAATAAACTTAGTATTTCTATTTATTTTCAAACGACTCCCCCTACGCACCTCCTCCGAAAAGCACCGGTATTGTAAACTGACTAGTTCAAAGGACTTTGTAGAATTTCTAGATTTAATCAACAATTTATGACCCACATCCAGCTGCGGCTTCGATGGTGACCTAGATTTACAACAGACTGAGTAAGAGAAACGGTGAGAGTGTTCATCGCCCTTTCTAGTAATTAAATTAAGACAATTATTTGAAGAAAAAAAAAAAAAAAACATTTTCCCTCCAAAATAAAATTATAGTAAGTTTTAATATGCACAATATATTAATGAAACACTAATTCTGCACGCTCATGTCATGTGAAATTTATTATTAATTCCGGACAATTAAATAATTCAATTCACTTCACGACTCAAAAATAGCAACGTTAACTGCACGTTTTGAACATGATCCGGTCGGTGGTGGGCGGGTAAATACAAAAACATCCATTCGTAGCCCAGCCGCTGGAATTCCAGCCGGGGACAAAATTCTAGGGTAAAATTCTAGTATACGGTGCAGCCTTGGCGCGACTTTGAAAATTAACACCAAAAATGATCCAAAGAACGTCTATATATATATATACACACATAGTATATGTATATACACACATAGTATATACTATGTTTAACTACATATTTTCTTTGAATGACTCGTTAACTACTCATCGTATATGTCCCGTTTTTTACTGCTCATCATAAAGTCGCCAAAAGTAGCCAAATCCCGTGTGTACCGGATACTAGGATTAAACCAATTCTAGAATTCAGTAGTTTTACCAGTCGGATACTAGTGGACTCCGTCGGGAATAGGAACGAGATGAACTCACATTGTTTCATAGCTTTGGTCACTCGGCTGCTGGTAATTATAATTAGAGATAATGTGCACAGTGTTCCCAAATATAGGCAACGAGAATGTTATTATGCACACTATTTTCAAGATGCGTTTAAGAAAAGAAATCAGAAGAAAACTATATTTAACTATCACTTGTTTTCCTACGTATGCGATGTTTGAGATTAAGGTTATACATGTACTAAACCAGGCCGCAGGACTTTCGAAGGGTAAAAGAAACTATGCCCATTAGATAGAACATAAGAACAGCCAAATTTAGCGGGAAGTGACTAAACCCGGGGATGACCAGCTGCAATACCAGATTCCGAATAATCTTTTAAAAGAACAGCATTTTCATTCATAAAAAGGCTTTAAGCTTTGAATGAAAGCTTAGTTTTCCCCCTTCAGTTAAAAATAATAAAGCAGGTGCTATTTTTTAAATAAAGACCGCGATTATTTTCGGTGTTTAATCTCTAGTTTCTTCTTATTTAAATTTAACCAGACACCTCAGTTCATATCATATATTTGCAACAATTTATGATTTGATATACATGAAGATAATCGTGCTATAACAAATATATTAAGTTTAATTTAAAATTGTCTCTATACTAATTTTTACGATGTTATAGAAAGAATGCGATAACGCTAAAACAGCACATAATAAATTTTAATTCCTTAAAATTCTTTATATGACACAGTTTTTAAAATAATGTATTAAAGAGAAATTAAAGGAACATTAAATTAATGCATTAAAGGAAGCTTTCAGTAATTTTTCTCTCTCCCTATTGTCTCCCGAAGATGACATTTACGAACAGCTTGCGCGTGCTTTCCCATAATTAGACGCATGTGACAATAAATTTTGAGAATATTCGAAAGACTGCTTCGTACTTTTGTTACCAAGGGTGGCGGATTCTTACTTGCGTAAACAAATACTACAAATTTTGGCGAACGAATCGTGAGTAACAGAATTTTCTATAATATCCAAAAAGTTTTTTTTTTAATTTATCTAAAACTTCGTCTAATATTTCGACATAAAAACAATATGCAGGGCGTAACAATTGCGACATTTTAAATACGTCTTTGGATTTCTAAGCAAATCTTGCGAAAAATGTCGGTATTTCTGCTAGTTATTAAAGGAATAATACAGATCTTTTCAGTTAGCAAACGAATTTCTGCAATTTTCTTAGAAAGCTGAGACTTTTTTTTTTTTAATCTTGAAAGTCTACAAAGTCAGATATATCTCACGGATTACCATCTAAAAAAGGAATTTAAATTTCATATATTGACATTATTCGGCGATGAAATTACGCGAGGCAAATAGAGTAAGAAGTTACTGTTTGCAGTTTAATCTTAATGATGCCGGTTCTAGTATTTCGATACCGCAATGAGATAAAGTTATGTCTTTAGTATTTTACAGTTTACTTTATCTATTTTTAAAAAGCAGACTTTGGTTAAGCATAAATTTTAAACAGAAGTCCATATAAAAACAGTTTTTAACCCTGAAATAAGCAATTACACTTTTCAAGTACGTTTATAGCGGTTAAAGTTCCATAAATTAACAAACACTAGTAGACATTTTACAAAGAAAACTTGGGTGCAAGAACACTAGCAGTTTAAGAAAACGAAGGTGCCCAAGTCATGAGGCACAAGTTATAAAAAATGAAAATTTATCATTCTAGTCTTAAATGTTTGAATTAAATAGTATTCAAAATTTTCATCTAATGAAAACTAAGCTCAGGGCCAGAAAAGATTACCTTTTTACAAATCACATACTAGAGTTGAACAACATTTCTCTTCGTTTCAGAAAACACATGGCCTTGAAATGACAAACTAAAGTTAATAAACTGCAAGAAATTTTGAAATACTGAGGCCTAAAGTTTGTCAAACTCCAGATTAATGCAACCGAACAACTACTGCACTTCTTAAAATGACTAAAAAAAATAAGTCTTAATTGAAAAATGGTTTTAACAATTTTTCAATTAAGACTTATTTTTTTTAGAGTTTATTATAATATAGTAAATGAAATCTTATAAAATTAATATTTTAAGGATATTTGTTAAACGATGATATTTAATGGATTTGTAAAACGATGAAAAACTTCTAAGCGGGAGATTAAACTAATAGCAACTAAAAAATAATAAAATGAAAAGTTAGAATACTGGTTAATTGCATTATTAAGGATTTTAAAAGGATTAACGAATAAAATAAACTTACCACCTCGAAAATTCTCTGGTGTCTGATACTTCACTTTCTCAAGTTAATGGTTTTCAAACGCAAACCTTAAGACAATCTACGAGGTATGAAAGATCAGAGGTGATTGCGCGCTTTTATCTGCATGAAGCAGAGATGTGCCGGGGAAAAACGCGATTCTTTTGAATCCGGGTGTTGGAGAGCAAATAGGGTTGCTAAAATAAATTTCATTTTCATTCAGTCGCCAATAACATATGCTGTCGCCAAGAGACTGCTACTTAGTACGTGTGGCGCGAAATATGATAATTTAAAGCAGCGGTTCTCAATCTTTTGACTAACGCGTACCATCTAAACAAAAATTGAAAAATTTTTACACTACCACTACATTTTAAAATCATTAATTTTCAGTTTCTCAATAAAAATATTAAATATATATATAAATATTTTGCCATCTGCACAACCTATTGGCTATTTGTATTAAATGTGCACACATAAAAAATATTAGATTAAAAAATGGTTGCCATTTTAATTCTCAGAATTTAAGTTATAATACTCTAATTATATATTTATATAAAAATATTAAATATATATATAAATATTTTGCCATCTGCACAACCTATTGGCTATTTGTATTAAATGTGCACACATAAAAAATATTAGATTAAAAAATGGTTGCCATTTTAATTCTCAGAATTTAAGTTATAATACTCTAATTATATATTTAGTGCGAAATTTGGGCCTGTCTAAGAGATATCTGTTCCTTTTTGTCTGGTCTTATTTCATTTAGTTTGAATCGTAAATTAGGATCCACTTTTAATTTTGTTCTATATCTATTTTTCAAATATAACATGGAAGAAAATTTTTGTTCACAAAAATACTTCGCGCAAAATAACAAAATGCAAACAGGTAATAAAAATTTAATAGTTTTATTTAAAATGCCTTTAAATTCTCTTTTTCGGATCAGCCAAAATTTAACGAGTGTGTCATTCTAGAAATCTTTAGTTAGAGTTCGATCACAGAAAAGTTCTATCAAGTGTTCTTTTTCTTCACGAGAATTTTGGATTTAATAGTTAAAAATACTTTTTTTCTTTGCGTTAAAAATATCTGTCTTTCTCTTGCGTACCACCGGTTGAAAATCGCTGATTTAAGGTATTTTATGATTCTGTCAAATACAAATGTTTGCACTTACGTCTGGTAGACTGGACCCGAAAAAGACAACTTAGGGCTGTAGGCACATGGGGTATACAATCTTACTTTTCTCTTAAGAAAAGCCACGAATGTCGCATTTTTCAGGATATCATCGTTTTACAAATATGAAATAATTCTTTCAAGTTAAATTCAATTTTTTATAATTAGGCATTAATAAGCTTTAGTTGTTAAAATTATATAACATAACTATACAATTATTGCATGATTTCGGGAGTTTTTAGGATCTGAATATGTAGGTTCGCCACTTGTTGGTGCTTGGACAGTAATCAGTTCCTGCTGATATTAAAGAATATGATGATCAAATTTACAGAAAGAATAATAATTGTGAATACTTGTCACTATTATATTTGTTTAACACAAGGGCTCTAATATATGGGCCAACGCTCAAAGTGATTCGTTGATTTTAATTAAAGGAAAGCATTTGAGCACTATCTGCCCAAAGAGAAATTGTTTTGCTTGAGGAGGGGGCTTTTTCATGTCGGGAATAAAAACTGCATGTTTTTTTTTTTACCTAAATATTGATCTAAGTAGCGCAGTAGCGCTTATATTTCTATTTACAGCCAACAGGCTAAGAGCACCATGCCAAGTAGAGATCAAAAAACGTTAATGCCTCGGAACCATCCAAGGAATTCTCGAATGGGGTATGTTAAGAATTATTGGCTCGTATTCGCTTTAACGCTATGTAGTTTATGTTTCTGGAAAACCAAGAGGCAGTCAACAGACTATACGGATAAGACCGCTGAACACAGCTAGTTGATCCGGATTCTAATCTAGTGTTGCCAGAAATTTTTCAGCTTAATTAGCAGAAGAATCAAAAAGTCGAAAAACGTAGCACATGAAGTCAGAAATCACGTGATTTTTGTGATGTCATAGTTGCGCATGTTCACATGAATTCTGACGTCATCACAAGTTCAGTCTCCATTGGTTCCGTAAGTTACGTTCTCTAATTCGATTCTTAGTCAATTTAATTACGTATCTTACTTTTGATGAAGAGTTTTCCTTATATCCAAAGCTTAAACATTAATTTTTTTCTTTTAATTAATTCTCAGATGATTTAAGTTTTTATATTTAAATTAATTTGTTCATATCCATTGTTAAATGCTTCCTCACGTTTAGATTGTTAGCGTGTTTGTAGTAATTTATTTGAGTTAGCAGTTCATTTACCTAATTCATTATTTTTCGCTTTATTTTAAGTGTTAATGCTTTTCAGTGAATTTTCCTTTCTGCTTGGTTGATTTGTTTATTTTTATCAGATTCTGATTACTAATAAAATTCTCGTTCTTCTCGAAGTTAAATTTCTTTGTGTTGTTATTTAGAAAACTGATTTTGCTTTGATTTTCAAAGTCACCTCGATTGTTTAATCCTGAATAATACGTATTATAATAGGAAAATTAATTTCATTTCTTTTTCTGTTTGAGTAACCAATGTATGGCACTTAGACTACAAATCGCTTCGTTATCACCATAGAATTGGGGGAAAATTGGCTTAAAGTAATTTCTGTAAAGTAATAAAATCATCAATATTAGTATTATAGTGTATAATTCTGTTTTATATTTCTTGCAATATTTTTTCGTTACTGATATTTTTATAGAATTCTCCTGTCTATCAATAATACAATATCATATTTGCTGCTTGAGTTCAAACGAAAATTATTTAACTGCCCTTTACACAAAAGGAAAATAACACGAGTATATATTGTTTTTTTACACGCACACACATACACAAATATATATATGTAAAAAACCAATATGTACTATTAAAACTATATAATCTCCTCTTCCTGAGCAGAATTTCTTGGCATACAAAAAGAGAAAAATTACAGACGGATATGCTAAATAAGTAAATAAAAGTTGCCTTTTGTATTTAAAACTGAATTTTTTGTTACAGAATTTTAATAAGGAAAAATCCAATGTTCCACTGACATCTTCGTTCGAAGTATAGAATCTAAGAGTTCCAAACACAATTTATTTCGTTGTATGGTTTTGATCAACGTTTTGGTTGAAAGTACCCATATGACAGCTACATTGGCTTATTGGTAAACTTTAAAGATTAAATAAATTAATCAATTAAGCACGTGAAAACATCAAATATTGGAGTTGAAAACTAGTTGCACCTGCTCTGTGATCTCAGGATTGCCAGACGCGAACTTCTATTTAAGCTTAAATAACTCGTTTACACTTATTTTATCAGACACATTATTTTAACTTATAAAGTTTTTACCATATAATTAAAATTTTTGAAATCTCAAAAAGTAGCACAATAAATTGCTAGAGTAGAAAAAATTTCGCAAAATCGCATACACATAAATTTTAGCCGCAAAATTTTGTCCAAAGTAGCAAATTTGCGAAAAATCATATGATCTGACAACACTGTGAACGGTTGTGCTGCAAGGTGGTTTTTATGGTTTTCTTCATCTGTAAACGTAGATATGGGCACATTTCCTTAGAAAATCCTTCTCGTTGCCATCACTCCTCATAGACAGATAGACCTGGTATACTTTTCGTAATTCGAATTAACCAGTCTTTAAATTGGACATTTTCAGTCAACAGAAAGGCAAATATGCAATCGATAACCGTTTTATTGTAATTCTATTTTATTTTCCATACCACTTTACTTAATCACCCACTTTTTTAACATTTGTTTATCAATAAATATTGCGAAACTTAGGATTCGAAATCTTATCGTCATGCCAAATTCATCAGTTTAAATAAAATTAGTTCACTGGTGGATTATCAGTTGTTTTGAATTAAAAATACGAGTTAATGCCCCCTTTATCACTTCTGTTCTGTTGAGATTGCTTTGTCCCAAGTAGCGAAGGGAAGTCCTAGATAAAAAAAAAAAATATCGCTGAGTTTGGTAATAAGAAAATATTTACCGTTCAACAGGAAAAACAAGCAAAATAAGCCCCCCCACAACAAACAAAATCAACAACAAAAAAATTCAGTTTAATTGTATTATTTTGAGTAGTGCCTGGCTTAAAGTCTTTCTAATCTGATTATTTCTTCACGATGCTGCAATGTTTTACAAATATGAGTGTATCTGAAGGAAATTTTGAAAGCGTTTTTTTTCGCTAATAAAAAGCACCGCATTTCTTGAAACTTTTATTTCAAAAGTAGGGAAGTCTTCAGTCCCCGCAAACGGCTTTGTCATTGAATTACTATTTCATGTTTTGTGTGCAGGCGTTTTAGGAATGCGCACAACTACAGTTCTGATATCATACAATGCTAACCATTATACAGCCTATTCACTTTGTAAAACTGCTGTTGCCAGTTGCATGGTTTTAATATTTTTTTCCCTTGAAAAATAATACTTTTAAGGAATCTGCTTTCTCCTTCGATAATACACTAGTGTGTAAAACTTGAGTAACTTCTCTGATTTTGGCGGTAACTCTGCAAAACATCAACTGGAAAAAATGAAAGGACGCATACAGTACTGAACGAACAGAAAAAGGTTTTAAGAGAGAACGGCGTTGGTACGAAAAACTGTTTGGCTAAGAGGAAGAACAACAAATCAAAGAACCTAAGTAAAGAATATGACCTCCCCTAACTGTAATGGTCCCCATCTGTCGATACTCAATACTAGATTATCTAACAGTTCTTGGGAAATGTGTTCCCATTCTGCAAAGAACATCTGTATCAGTTGTTTCGTGTTCTACGATGGGTAAGGTCGTGCAGCCGGGCGTCTGCCTAATGTATCCCATATTTGTTCAATGGAATTTAAATTAGAGGAGCATACTAGCTAATCCATTCTGTGAATATCTTCTCTTTCCAGAAGCTCCTGAACAGCATAAGTCTTGTGTGGTCGTGGATTGTCATCCATAAAAACAAAATCGGGACCAACGGTGCCCCGCAAAAGACGCACATAGGGAAAGATAACTTCATGACAGTAACAATCTCCGGCAATTGAACCTCTGTCACATGAAATGCTCGGCTCAAATGGCACATATTAATAATCTTGTAATCTTGTAAGAAATTGGGAAACATGAAAATATTATTAAGAATCCCAGCGGCTATTTTTCAGATTTCTAAATTACATTGTTCATCACTTATGGTTTTAAACTTGAAAGTTACGTTATAAATGCTGCACTGTTGGTAATAATTCATAATTTTCTACTGCCTCAATTTTAGATTTTTGCTCTTATTTGTAACAAAAACTGTGTCGTAACTGTTTTAAGTTAAGTATTCTAGAAAGAGAAGACAAAAAAGGATATGTATTCTGTGTTAGTCATTATTTAATTTCAATTAAAAATTTTTACGAAGTTATAGACTATTTACATTACTTGACTGCTTCATTAAATATTTAAATATTTTATCAATGAAATCGTTAGTTTCTAATGAAATTTATCATAATAAGATGCATTTGTTCTTCTGTATAAATCTATAATGTTAAGACCACAGATTAAAAAAATCATGAATACTTAAGCACTTTGTAAATTTTTACAATAGACAGCATTTGAAGTTTACTCTCGAATTTGATTACAGATGGCTCAATAAGCCTTCTGCATAGGGTGCCTTTGAGGTTTTTTGACATGAAACTAGACACAATAATTCAAAGAAGATTGCTTAAACGTGACGAATTTCCCAGGTTTGAGTATTAAAAAAGAGTGAAAAAAATCTTTTTAAACAGCAAAAATGCTTATGACTAAATTTATAATAAAATAATGGTCTAAGATTTCGGAGAAGTGTAGGAATACTTCGGAAAACTACCGAAGCTAATCCAAACAAATGCCTCAAGGTTGTTTGTATGAATTCAACAAACCAATAATAAAACACAGATATTTTCTTCAAATATATTTAAGAAACTACAAAAGGTATTAAAATAAGATTTTTAAATGGTTTTAGTGCTTTTCTTTCAAGAAAGTAAGTTTATTTTTCACGGAAAACGAGGCAGCTGATCAGCTGGGTTTTACCGTGTCAGCTGTTGAACTTTGCCAATGTTTAACTCCGTCAGAGGGCGGATCCAAGGGACTCATATCTCCTCTTTCCCTACACCAGCTCGACAGTAATTTATATGCTCCCCCGTGCCGCAAAGGCATTTTACATTCATAAACATTTTTTCCCTCTTCCGGTATTCGAACAAAGGTCCCAAGGGTGTGGAAATTTGTTCCCCTGCCAACACTCTAACAGGGTTACAGGAAGTTTGCTGTAGTCGTTACGATGATTGTTGAATGATTACATCTGATTAATTAATGAGGAGGTAATTTTTGGAGCAATTTATGGGAAATTCAGGGCCATGAAAGTTGGTGATAATACGGATTTAGGTGGGAGCAAGTTTACTGTGTTCAGCTACGATGGTCTTTGGATGATTATATCTGGTTAGGGTATTAGGAGATAATTTTGAAGGCAATCTATTGCAGCTTCAGGTACATAAAATATCCTAGCTAGTATGGATTCAGTACAATATTTGAATATACTGTCGAACCTTATACGCTGTACCATTAATGTGGTTGTACATATTCAATAGATGAGATGTGACTGTATAACTCTATATAAAAGAGATCTTTGGATTCTGCCTGTGACCCTTCCAGGATATTATCGAATCTCGGTTCTTTTATATGGGTGACAAATCTATGGCATGCAGATCTCAGCTAGTTAAGAATTTCCTCAAAGAAGTTGGTATTCTCCAGATGGAATAGCCAACTAGATCTTTAGACAGCTGCCCTATATAGCACATGTGTGATGCTAATTCTTATGCTGCTCCTGTAACAGGCTGTGAAGACTTCTCAGAGTTCTCTGTGAATTAAACTTCTGTACGGAAGAAAGCATTCCCACAAATATTTTCCAACAATCTCAGTAATCGCAGGAAGGCACACTGATTGAGGTGGATACACTTTGTGTCAGTCATTTTACTTTCTGAGAAATCTGCAGAACTAGATTTTATGTATCTTTTCTGAAATATGCATTTAGTAAGAATTTAATCATCTATTTTTATTTATGAAATAATTCTGTACCAAATTTTATTTTCATTTGCTAAGTATTGTTTGAAACTCTGATAATCTATGAATTTTCCGACCTATGAGAACCACTTTATCTGCCATGATTAGAAATATTAAGCAAGTAGAGATCTCCTCCATGCAGCATCCTGTAAGTGCCAATATCATAGCAGAAGACTGTATGCCACCTGATTACAGACAGGGAGATAGTTATAATAACTGCCTTTGACACTACAGCAATATCACCACAGACTGTAACGGCGCCAGAAGCAGCATCATGGAGGGTATGTTGAAAACATGATTAGCCTTCTATCTTCTTCTGGAAAGATTTTTAAAAAAATTAATTTTTACTAGACTAGAGAGAATTCTCAACGCACTGCCCTATCAGTAGTCCGTATTTAGATAAGGAATGTCTACTATAATGCAGTTGGTCCTTATTGTTGAAACTGTGAGCAGTGTCATCAGGTAGCAGCTTTCCTTATGCTAGATGTGGAAAAAGGCTTCGAAATCGTCTGGCACAAAGACCGTATTCTGCATGCAAAAGTCATCTGACATGAACAAAGGCCACAAAGATCATCTGGCACAAAGGCATTCATTAACACAAACGTTTGAATCTGTTAATGAGTTTATATAAGGTATAAAGGCCTTATATAACTTAATTCAATTGGAGACCAGTTGCGAAATAGTATTGTTAATTAACTCTTTCATAAGCGACCGTATTCTCAGTATCAGGCAAGACAGTTTCTGTTTTGATAGCAGCGGGATTCAAGCCGGAGTGCCTCAGGGGTCCATTCTCTACTTCATCCTTTATCTCGTTTACATGATGATGTCTGTTCGAAGGTGATGTAAACTGCTTCACTGTTTGTGACGCGAATGATACAATTATTTGGTCTAAATCCTTGAACCTCAACCACGCTAGGCTTCAGAACAAAATATACGCGATAAAGGCTTGGTGTTCAAACTATACGATCAGCATCAATGCGTCGAAATCAAAGACATTACTCCTTCAATCAAGTCTTACTTCTCCGCAGACATCAGAGACTACGCATCAACAAAGATCTTAGTCTCTTCAACGAAATAATACCCGAGTGACCACAGCAATTACCTGGGAGTCCGCTTCAACGGCGCTCTCACCTGTAATGCTTTCATCGCGAGCTTTACAGGAAACGCCCTTAGGATGGCTTTCAAGATAAAGTGCCTTCTTGACAGTTCCTCATTGGACATCCCACGCAGAAAGTGCCTTTACGCTACAATCATCCGTCCCATTCTCACCTAGGTCTCCCCAGTCTGGAGTGTCGACACATTAAAAGATTTCAATAAGCTGTAGACTTTTCAAAACATCTTTCTCAGAAAAATCATTTGCACCGCTTGCTCTGTTAAGAATGAAATTATTCATAGAAACCTAAAAATTGATCCCATAATTGACTACATCCACCGACTCTTCAGAAACGTCATAGATAACGATTTCGTACAGTACGCTGACAATGTCAAATAAGAACTTAAAGACTACAACCTCAGGTCTCAGACTACCCACCTCCTCAGAGATGCCTGTATCCCTTAATAAATTTTTCTCACTAAAATTTGATGCGTAAAATCATAAAATTTCCATTTTATTCAAATTAATTACCCAAGTTTCATAATTTCCGTCGACGGGCAAATTGTTTCAGTTCTCTCCTATATTCGTTATTTGATATAGTCATCACCTGACAACCGTTCCCCTTCCTGATTTGTCGGAGAATATTTTCAGCTCATTCCCAGCTCCATAAGAGCGTGCGTCCGCAAAATCATGGTGCACTTTTGATCGGTCACAGGAAAGCAACAAAACAAGATAGAAATGGAAAATCTTCACCAAACAAAAGAAAAACCTCTTAAAGTTTTATACCTATTCAGTGCATTTCGATGTGGGCTCCATCCATGCCGTCACACTCTACTCCGCAAAGAAAAATGGTCCTATCACTTTATCATGCATCAGGCCCACACCACACGTTCACTTTAGGGCTGTTACGTTCGTACTCCGAGTAGGCATGAGGATTGTCAGCAGCCCATGTTCGGATGTTATGGCAATGAACATGTCCACTAACATGGAATGTCTCTAATCGCTAAACACAAACGTTTGCAGAAATCGGTTATCATTGTTGATCTCATGATGCATATCTTTAGCAAACGCGAATCCTTTGGGTCTACCTGTCGGTTTGATAGCATGCAACAGTTGCAGTTTGTAAGGGCTTCTTAGGTAACTCATCCATATAGCCTCTACAGACTAGCTATTGACCGATGGCCTGCCAAAATGGGGTTTGTCCAACAAACTGCCGGTATCCTTCAACTGCTTATCCCACAGATTAATGTTATTCCTATGAGGTGGCGGTTCGTTGTACACGCGATGATATTCACGTTGCACTTTGGTCACGGATTCGAATTTGGCAAGCCACAGAACACATTGAACTTTCCTCTGTACGGTCCACATCTCGACTGGCGTGGGCCTGGATGGGCTGATCTGCTGCTTCGCAGTTCGCAGTGTTGCATCATCACCTGTGTGCGCGGATGCTTACACATCATACTACGGAAACTTGGAGAGTTTTCCTTTTGTTTGGTGAAGATTTCACATTTCTATCTTGTTTTGTTGCTTTCCTGTGACAGATCAAAAGTGCACCATGACTTTACCTGTTCGTTGATTTCCTTCATAGTTATTTGGAGAACTTCAGTTATCTGTGAGGAAATTTCTGCTCCTCACTGGCAAGACTATTTTATTCACGAGGCCTAGGATTCATTTTATTTATCCAACTTTGAATTTTTCTTTAGGATTCCGTACGCATGGTTTCTTGACTGGGACTTCATTAAGGTGCTTGTAATAACGCATAAAATTATGCGCTGAAATTAGCATAACAACAAAGTTTCAAAGAACGACTTGTTGTTTTCATTGTTATTCAAAGGTTTAGCTGAATTTTGACAATGCACTACAAGTGATTTTGGCAATTGCCGATGTTTCTTGAGAATTAAGAACTTGTTCATAACCACGCTCTTCTTAAGCTACTGAAGTTACTTATTATGCTTTTTTTGTAACCGATTTTTATAACAAATTGTTAATTATTTCCTGCGTATACGGAATGATCCTTCAGAGAGGTGTTAACTAACTGATAGCCGGAAACAATATACTAAAATTATGACACAAGTAGAGCTGCTTACATTGAAAGAGAGGGCTGAAGCACAAGTTTTATTCAAAACACATGGGTACTCTAAGTTTTGGAATTTAAAAAGCATGTGAGAGAAATATCAAAAATAAAAGCTTTACCGAGCCGCCAAATTTTCCCTCTTCTTATCTAGTAGAAGCAAGCTTTAGTTAAGTCAATAATTTACTATGGAAAATAGGAGACAGGTTGAATATTTTTGAACGAGATAGCAATTTTATGCCAAAGAAAGAAACAATTTAGAAGAAGCAATTTTATGCCAAACGTTATGAAAAATGCATCAAGCCTTAGTTTAGTCGCAGCCTTAGTTCAATTAAAATCGAACTTCTGCAATATTGGAATACGATTTTATTTCTGAAAACTTTTTCATATTTGTAAAATCAAAAATAATAATAATAATAACACATTAATAAATAAAACATTAAATCTAATATAATATTTTTCATATTCTTAGTCTTATTGTTATCTATAAGTTTTTCTGCGTAAACACTTGCATTATTATTATGTTGTTTGCTGTATGTTAAGAAAACGATAGGGGGTTGACGAAGAAAACCATTATTTCAAAAGAGGTCGAAGCAAGAGAACAGTTGGGAATCCCTGATCTAGATGGATGTTATAACAAGGAATGCGATTTCAAGCGATTCCCAATTACTCTTGCTTTTAAACACTGGCAGATTCACAGTCTGATGTCACATAAGTTAATGAGATTCTTCGAACAGAAGGTTGCCGTTTGTGAACTTCCACCCAACTGCTATAAACTAGCAGGAAAACGTTCGTCTTTATACTGTTGTCATCTCAAGGATTTGCCTTGGAGCCATGGCCAACCGCGTTACCAGACCTGTCTCCAACAGAAAGCTTTTGAGATGCTATAGTCCGCTCTTTCAAGAATCTCCCGCTGCGTCAAAATTTTCAAGAACAATAAGACAGAGTTCAGTATCTGCAGAATGAGTTAACTCAAGATTACGTTAGGGACATCTATGATTTCATGTCGTGACGTGTAGTAGAATGCATTAGAAAAAATGGTGACCCGACGGTTTATTGAGAGTTATATCGCATATTTTAAGCTATGCAATATATATTTGTGATTTTTTAAATATTTATTGCTGTTGATGACTACTAACTGCTTTCCAAACAACATTTCAGTGCAAACACTTCCTTCTGGATGTAGCACTTTTTGACGATGTGTGTATATAGGGGTGCAAGAACTTTGAGAAAAGGATGGTTACCCACTTTCCAATGTTTAGCATATGATATAAGCAACATCGCGTTTCTAATTTTGAAATATCCAAAATAAGAAAAAATAATAAGTTAATATAAAATAATAAGGGAAGGGAAAAACTTGAAAATATTAAAAAAAATATATGAAGGTAAACCAAAGAACAGTATTTTTGCAAAAAATTATTTACTACATAATGTAGGTTGCTAACTGTAGAAAACTTCTCTGAAAAGGTAACGCAGTGACGATTTTCATTTAAAGCAGAAATCTGTCCTTTGATGATTTAATAAAACCAAGCTTTAGAAAATGGTGGTGTTCAAAATAGTTAAATATAGGAAAATACATCAGAAAATATTAGCTGTAAATTTCCGTTTAAGAGAAATGAAACTGTTTCTCCTTCCCAAAATAAAATTTAGAAACAGTTCTCCCTTGCCAAATTTATAACTTAATATAAGTTCATTGCGATTTTGTCGTGGAAACTAATAGTACCTCTTTAATTAAATTTTTGTTTCGAAATCCATATTAAAACATAAATAAAATAATGAAAATGCATATGAATTTGGTATTTGAAAATAGAAAGAAAAAAAAAATGAACAAAAGCTAAAAACATTGCAAAAGCTGTCTCAAGAGCTTAAAAACTGTTATTCATTGAATATTATTTCGTATTTTCATTTCGAATAGAAAATCATATTTTATATTCATAATCAATACGAATATCGATCATTTAATTTATTTTGAAGAAATTCTGTTTATAGTACTAATTTTTTTTTAAGTTTTAATTATCAGCTCTATCTAATAACTGATCCCTTCAACAAACAAACAAAACAAAAAAAAAAAAAAAAAAAAAAATTCTGAATATAATTTACATACCTGAGTAACGTAGATATAAAGTTCAACGTATACTTACCACTTCAGAATTTTATTTTCATAGTTTAATTCCTGGAGATTTCAGCAGCATTCTTCAGTTGCAGTACTGGGGTGGGTGACCACCCAATGTGACCCCGACCTCTGCTCCTTGTGCTATGTAGCTCCTGTTACTGAACTTTAGTACCTATGATTTATACATAGATTCAAGAACTGCCTTCTGCAAATAATTATATATAATCTTATATCTTCATTTACAGTGAACTGTAATGTATTTTGTTAACTGCATTGTATGAATTCAATCCAAATCGCATGATACACAAGATCATGAACTCTGATTTGATATAATCTCATCAATACCGTTACTTAAGTTAATCTGCATAGCGGACTGTTATGAGACTGTTTTATGTATCAATTACCCACCCTCCATCCATCCTCCTGTTAATCTTAAAAAAGCCAAAGTTTAGTTAAGATAGAACTTTGATTTCAAATATAAATTTCGGTGAAATTCAACTTTAGATTGTCTTTAATTTTACAGGAAAAAAATGATTTACACTTATCTTGAAGGAAAAGATTTGATTTCAGAGGAAAACTAATGATTTATAGATATTTTGAAGGATACATGCTTGATTCCTTCTAAATATGCAGAAATTTTTTCTGAATCCAATGCCATTCTAAAGCTAATATCAACAAAATAACTTACCCATACTTAATTATAGTTAATAGACTATGATTTTGAAACTTTAATTTCAGATTGAGCATGAACTCAAACGACAATCACTTGTATTTGTAATTATCATTCAAGTTGACAATTCGTATGTACGGAAAATAAACTGGCACTCTTATTTAATTAATACACTATATTCATAGTATGTGCATAATTTCAAGTAAATAAATTAGAAATAAGTAGATCTTCTGAACCCTTGTGATTTCATCTGAAGTTCGATTCGTGGCAACGAAACAGGCTCTTGAACATGGGATTTTTATTACTATTCTCATATATAACTGTCTAGTCAGTTGCTTAATGGATAAATTTGCTAACCACTCATAAGTCATTCCAGGTTAAATTTTCAATGAGCGGCGTAACTTATGAGGGGGGTGTCCAGGTTTTCTCTATGAATACTAGTTAATTACCGTTACATAACACTCCACGCACTCTTCTAGGGAAGCAAAGAATACTCACCAGATTTGCCGTCATCAGTATACCAATTAAACTAAGATATTTTCTTCCCAGTAGGATTTTCCCGGTTGATCTCAGTTTTTAAGGCTGCTTATTTTGTTTCGCCAATAGAGGAATAATAATTTATTCTTTCTTTGTTTTACAAATATAAGAGTTTCGCTTATTTACAATTGTTTTTCTTTTGTTACAATCAAGTTTTTTTAAGAGATCGTTCCCATCTTGATGGTTTGGGCTTTCTCACGGAATCACTGATAACAGAGTCGTTTTACTGTGAGATTATTAGAGCTGTTGTGCCGAGCGGTAAACCGGTAAGATCAATCTGATTCCCTCAAGGCAATGTGATTTCTGTTGAATTTAAATGATTCTTTTCTTGTAATTTGTTAATGTAAGCAACGCTACCGCGTAAATAGTCCGGACTACAACAAAGCAATATAATATTCATATATTTTGGGATGCGAGTTTCTCTTTCTCTTGCTATTTAAAACCCCTCTGTGCATTTATGGGCTATGCATTTTCAATTCTTTGCATCTCTTGCTAAGAGGTATTTGTGTATTAAATTTCAAGATTATCGGAAGACGAACAGAGTGTATTTCAATATTATCCCGCAAGAGCATCAATTTGCCTTCGGTAAGAAAATATTAAATGAATTATTATTTAATAACCAGCGAGCAAAAAGAACAAAGATAAGTTTTACGTAATTTATATATATATATTAAGGACTACCTAACTTTTTTCAGTTATCATTGTGACGGTATTTGAAAACTCCATCTTGCATAGATTCAACCCTTATGCAAAGGCTTCAGCGTGCTAAAATCACATAATTTCAACATAATGAGAATGTTACAAAGTGTAGATTTGTTTGCTACCCAGGTTTCAGTCAAGTCCTCAAAGATTATATTACGTCAAGTAAACTTTTGTTGATTTATGTACTTATATTATGATTTCCTTCAACATTTTTAGCGCAATCGGATTTCAAACACGTTACTCATGAGCTTGGGCATAACCCAAGATAAAATAGATGACTGATGTTTAGTTACATCTATTTTCTAATCATTTTTGCTTACAGATCGCTGTGATATTTAATAAATTTTTTTCAATATTTTTTCCCTGAGGCATTTTCTCATGATAAGCAAAGAAATTTATTCTTAAAGCATATTTATGCGATGTAAGCAGTGGAAAGGAATTTGTAAAGAAAGACATGAATTCTTAGCACACGCCTTTCGATTGTCTTAGCAGCTGGAAATAGAAAAAGATGTTAATGTAAAATTGCATCAGAGTTATAATAGAATGACCTTGGCCGAATAGGAGCGAATTTCACTCAAAGCTTTTAAAACAATATCTAGCATAAATGACCTTTCTGAAGATTTTGCCCCATAAATATTTATAAAAGAATACCCTAGAAGGTAACGAAAACAAGTCTTTCGAATACAAACAGTTGTGTACAGGATTTTGACATTCATAGTTGCATTAGAGCCTCCCTTTTCCTTTTTGTATTCCCAATTGTCTAGAGTTTTACTAATTATTTCAAATAATAATGCGCTTCTGCAGTTTACACTTTATTTTATTGTAAATGATAGTGATAATTTCAAGGAAGTTAATTAAAACAGTACAAACTGCTAATATAATTTTAAAAGAAAAATGTTATACTTAATGCTATACAAAATAATTCAAAAATATCATATTACTAAGTACCTTTTGTAGAATCATGTTTCAAATTTAAGAAATAAATAGAATAAAGTTAGTCTTCAGACTATGACAGTTATGATCACATGATATGTTTAAGTAAAAGTATGCAGAATTAAAAATTTTATATTGGTATCAAAGGAAAATCAATGAATTTCTTTTTTCATATCTAAATTTGAAATATACATACATATGTAATAATAAATTGGTCCGATGAGAGAATTTACTATTTAGGACCATTCGCTAACATTCATAACTGGAGGTTGCTGCGATGCAGATAAATGGAAAGGGCGGTCATATTGGTGGCGTCTTACTATATACGTAACTTCTGAAGAATCACAAATCACTTGATAATTCAAAAGTACCTTTATTAATTGTTGATTACTCTATTCAGACACATCGCGTGACACAGTAAAATGGGGACAATCTGCTCCCCACAATTTTAATTATCACGTGTTGCATTTTTAATAATGAATAGAAGCAACCAAGCAGAACATTTCCTTTAGATACAAGCGTTGACAGCAATATCGTGGCCGAAGTATTTCTCATCTCATAGCGTTTTTTTTTTAAATCCTGCACAGCGTTTGGGCAAGAGTTTTTCCACTGCAATGACTGCAGGGAAAATGCAAATGACTTCAAGACTTTTTTTAATTGAATTGAAAATTAGAAATTTAAAGGTTTGTTATCAATTAAGTATCCTTCAAATTTTACATTTTACATATATGTATATTTTTTTCCGGATTTATAATCCAGGTAATTCCATGTTTTTTACGTTTACAAATTATTTACATTTGATACACTATTTTTAATGTTACAATAGAAGTTTGTTTTAAACTATTTTTATTATTATTAATCAGTCTCAAATTCGTAGTTAATCTAATTTCATATTAGGCTTAGCAAAGATATTTTGCCACTGGGCGCATGTCGAATAAATATTTTTTGATTTGAAAAGTTTTGGTGCTTTAATGTTACAGATTTTAAGAATTAATTCTTCTTTTTATTTTTTATTTTCATTTTATTTATATTGGATCAAATTTCATTTTTTATTTCATATGTTGGGTTGATTTGGTTTACATGTTTTATTTTATGGACTCTGTCGGCTTAAATTGAAATAATTTTTATTAGATTTTGAGGGAAAAATTATAGTAAACATTTTTATTAAAAGCTGAAGTAGTGACCTATGAAGATTTTCTAACGGTATGAAGTTGTAAGGATCCTAAGATTTACTAACGTTTATTTTATTTTAAATCTTTACTATCACTTATTTTCTACTTCCGGCCAGAATTAAAAGCTTTTAACTTATTTATGCAAATTTGTCTTGCTAACGCCAAGTACTTTACTTAAGTTGTGGCTTTTTGCCAAGCAAGAGAGAGGAAGGAGTTATTAGAAGCAGGCCGCTTGCCATAGTAGTTTTACTCGTTTGCTGGTTGCCTTCAAGGCCAGAGGTTTAATCCTCTTGATAATTTTAAACGTATCGTAGTTTTAGCAGCTCTCTGTACTACATACTGCTTTTTGTTAATTAACGGCCAATCTTAAAGTAGGCACTTGTATATTAATCCAAAGTTAGTTTAGTTAGAGTTTTAGTTAATATTTTTATATTCTTACGTTCAGACCACAAGTGGCTGGTCTCTGTATTCCGAAGTCCGGAAATCTCTGTAAAGATAGAAAAATAAAGGGTTTCGTATACCCTTCCTGTGTGTATTGTCTACTTCACAATTTATTGAACATAGCTTTAGCAAGCTCCCTGTTTCGAGTCAAGACAGTTCATGTTTCCAAGGCAAGTAAAGAGGAATACCAGTCCTGATAAAGTTCATTCTTAAACCTAATAGGTGGAATGAGACGAATGAACGGTATGAAATATATTCTTAAACATAATAGGAAGAATGAGACGAATATGTGAGAAAAATTTTGTAGGGTATAAATGTAAATTCCGTAATTTGCCCCCCAATCTGTATAAATATTTCTGACTCTTTCCTTAATTAACAAATTGGCCATCTGTTTTCTGAAGTCACTATTGTCAGCCGATTATCGTGAAGATTGTTTCCTTTATTAACAAATTATTGCTTATTTTCATTTTTCTTTTTGCTAAATGATAATTTGCTGCCATTTAAAGATAGTTTTTCTAAATCAACTTTTTTTTCGGTATTATTGCATGATGAGATTAAAATTCGCCAATAGCAACCCTTCTGAAGATTCCATTGTCCCCTTCTTGAGATCACCGGCATCTAATGGTCAATTTTCCTGATTGTTCAACATTTAAGTACTTATTTTTTTGGCTGTGTAATAATTTCCTGGTGTAATTATTTCTTACTATTGTATTCAGACGCGAATTAAATTTATTATATCAGTTTAATAGTAATTCAGAAGTCAAACAACAAAAATCAGCGTTATACCTACAAAATTTTCACAGGACCAGTTTCGATGGTTTTACCGAACCATCATCTTCAGCTGCAAAACCGCAAATGAACAAGATAGGAAATAATGATTAGATAAGATAAGAAAGCCTGGACAAGAATAAGCAAGTGGCGCCATCTGTTGGCGAAACCAGAACTAAAACAGTTCAGTTTAATAGCTTTATTTCAAGAAGCAATTATAATTATTTTTATTTAAATTTCTGTTTTCATTAATTTATCTGTATAGAATATGTTTGCAGCGAGTGCCATTTAAAAAAAAATTGAACATTTTATGCACTTTACGTTTTGTTTATAATTATTTGATTGGAAAATTTATTTTGTAGAGGAGGCGTTTTTAATTTTCAGAATATGGAAAATATTTAAATTATTAATTCAGTGGCTCAGATAATTTTAAGCGTACAGAAACAACATATTTTTTGCCAGGAAGAAGAAATGCGTTTTATTGTTAGATCACTTTACCTCCTCTTTATGAGTCGGAATTTAAATCAATTAATAATTTTGTATAAGAATTCTTTTTAACTTACACCAATTTCAGTCTGCAATGTCATTATTTTTTACTTAAGAAGTTTTCAATAAAATGAATAAAAAACTTTTGTCTCACTTTCTTATATTTTATTGCCTGTTTAGTTTTAAGTTTTACTTAGTCAGTATTTACATTATAAAGCCGTACATAGCCATACATTTGCATAGCTCTTCATTCAAGTCGAACTTCATATTTTTGTCCACCCATACTTTCATGAATGGAAGTCTTCTTTTTAAATGGACACTTTGTTACTACATTTTTTCTGACATTGTTTTTATGCGGTACACTTGCTAGTTTTCTATTAGCATGTACTTGGTTACTTTACTAGAGAAGGAAAAGTGTAACACGTTACACGTCACACGTTACACGTCACACGTTACACAAGCGCAAGGAAGTAAGATAGTATCTGCAAGCAACTGTGCGAGACATGAAAAATACTAAAATTGAATTTCTGAAGCGTAGAGAAGGAAACATGTCAAAGAAATTATCAGCTAATCGGTTCTATGCGTGACATTGTAGTAATCGTGAAAAAAAGTTTAGTTCTTGAGTAACGACAAGCAAGTTATCGCAAGGAATAAATATCATTCATGCTTCTAGTACAATAACTTGACATTTTTGACGAAATAAATAATAAAATAATATATTAAATCTTCCAGTTTTCATACGTGAATTAAAAACATTAAAAATGTATCTTAAATATTTTTAATATTCTAGCGCTCGGAAAAAGAAATTGAAAATTTCTTAACTTCGAATTCTTGAAAGTCTGAATAAGCTACGATATCTAATTTTAATATAATAATCAAATTACTAACTATAAGAGTCGTGCCTACATATTTTTTTTTCCTGAGGCAAAATTCGCGTCCCTTCGTAAAGTCATATTAACTACTATATCTGTACACTTTTGTATTTATTCAAAGTAATTATATTAAATCATGATATTCTCATAATATTCTAATCACAGCTTTTCACACTATTCAGAAGAATGTTGCAAAAAATGACTTTTTAAATTTAAAAAAAGAAAGTTTTAAAAATAGTTTTTTGATAAACAGTAAATAACAATGAAACAGTATAAATAATGTAAACCTAATGCAAATGTGAAAGATGTATTTAAGCATTTTTAAAATTTAAGCAAAAACATCGAAAGCACTCATGCAAGTCCCATTCGCCAGGATTTAAAGTACTATCCATTCGAAAGTCCTGTGGAGGAGGTAGAAAAATAGGAGTGGGAGACAAACGGAGTAGCCCTCCAAGAATTTTTCTGTCAGAAATGGGACGGATCGTTACACAGAGGAGGAGGATGCAACAGACAATATGATAAAAATAAATAAGAAAGGAAGAAGGCTGTTTTATCGCCTCATCCTCGGTGCAAAAGTAGGATTTTTATAATATGTGTGATAAGAATTCTTTCTCTACAAAATGCCTAATTGTTTAAGGAAGAAAAACATTATATTATCATAAGGGCAATGTATGCTTATACCAAAACAGTAAAACAGAAGCCTAAACTTTAACATTCAGAGGTACAATGTTTAGTTGGAGGAAGCGTTGCTAATTAAGAAAATCAATGCAGATTATTTCGGCTGTATGGATTAAATGGCTGATCATGAAAGGGAAGCATTAACGGAGTGCATAAGAAAAAACGCCAAGGATTTAACTCGAGATACGTTAAGGAAAATCACGATTTTGGGAGAAATTTCATGTTCCGTGATTAATTTAAGGTATGTATCCATGTGAGAGAATAAATAACTTGGAGAAACGCAAATGCAGAGTCTGAAATATAGAATTTAGTTCAGTTGTTACGATTTAGTTTTAGAGTGAAGCTGTATGGCAGTGTTGCAAATCTGCAAATTATTGATGAAAATGTAGACAAAATAATCTCATTAAATATTCTGAAGGAAACGCAAATAATCTGAAGACCGAATGCAGTTAGTAATTATAGCATAGTTATAAATTACAGCATCTCAAGCACTCAGTAAAAACTGTGGCCCGGTAGAGACCGAATTGATAAGACCGCTGAACACTAGTTGCTAAAAACTCAAAATGTGTTAAGTTTCTTTGCTAAATTGCAGTTTTGTAGCCAAGAGGCGATAAATGATTAAATATGTGAGCTTTGTTTTATGCGTTATTTGTTGAAGGCGGGCTTTTTTCGAACTGCATTCGTCAGTTATGAATTGGTTTATTCAATGACGTATGCAAGTAGTATCGCGCGTCCGGTGGAAAAAAAGGATAATTTATGACGCGAAGTATAAACATTGCATGAAGTGAGATCGTTAACTTGCATCCCCACCATGATTTTCAAGATCATTCTCACGGGGTTGCGCATAAATCACGCGTCTTTTGTTTTCTTCTCTTTAGAAGCGGTTTCATTTCAGGAAATGTATTGCTGATAAAAATGATATCTTAATTACTCGTACGTTCAGTATGTTAATTACGTTCAATAGATACGTTGTTAATACTGATATTTATTTAACTGAACAAATCAATGAAATTAAGAGGAAAAGTAGAAATGTGAAATAATAATTAAAAAAAATATTATAAACTAAAGTTTAAAGCAGTGTGGTTATAAAGTAATGTTTTCAACAGTCGACTGTTAATAATTACTTCCATATACATAAACCAAAACCTAATATTGCTGCTGGTTGCATGAATTTCAGGGCCCACGACCTGTAAAGTCGCTGAACACTGTTAGTTTGGTCCGGGGCTCGAATCCCGGCAAACGGGCTGGCTGCATGAGCGCTTTCACAGTTTTTCCGATGTGTAACGTCTATATGAACAGTTTCCCTTAGAAAAGAGCTCACCAGCTGCCGAACGGTGAAATCGCTCAACACTGGTAGTTCCGACCTAGATTCAAGTGCAGGCGAACTAGCTAGCATCATGTACGTTTTTGTGGTTTTCCACATGTGTAACGAGTATACGAGCCAGTTTCTCCTAGAAAGTCCTCCACGAAAGCATTCCTTCCCTTAGGTCCTAATGAACTTTGCCATAATCAATTAAACGAAAAACCAAACCCTTAGAAAAGTCCTTCACGAAAGCACCCCTCCTTTCAGGCAGATATCCCTTGAGTGCTTTGCCATAATTAAATAAACCAAACGAGCATGAATGGTAGGTGCTGTTTTAATCTTGAACTAAAACATTTTAAAAATTTTGATGATCTTCGAATAATCTATACATATTTATAACAAGTGTTAAATATTATTAGGGACTGTAAATTTACCGATTTTTTTCAATTTCCTGTAATCTAGCAAAACTGCCGATTAAAATCAGTTTAGTGGTTATTTAAGAAAATTTTGTATTTCCAAAAAATAAATTTACAGTAAAAATTCAAATTGGAGTTGATTTAATGTTGCTTAAGAGTTATTCAAAAATCTACTCCTAATATTATTTCCAATTGGTCCAGAGAACAGAAATTGGAATTCAATCCTAATAAATCTAAAATTATAATAATTAAAAGAAAGCATGTCAGCTATACTAACCAACAACTGTACTTGGATAATACCTTACTCGAAACGGTGAATGAAATTAAATATTTAGGCATTATTCTTGATCATAAGTTTTGTTGGAAAAATCATATTATGTATTTATCCAATAAGTGTGAAAATATACTTAGAGGACTTAATCGTGTCTCTTGCAATACTTTTGGTTTAAAATTTAATGTTATTGATATGATTTATAAGCAGGATCCCCTTTATTTGCTATGCTTCTAGAGTGTGGGGAACAGCTTTAGAAAAGAAGATTAATTCCCGTATACTTCGCAGAATTCAAAGAAGAATTTTACTAAGAGTTGTGCGTGGCTACAGAACAATTAGCTATGAAGCCTGTTTCGCAATTTCAGGATTTCCTCCGATTGACCTTCATGTTTTGTATAACAAAAAGTTTAAAGATGCCATCAGTAAATTTATGTTCGATGCCAAGGTGTTGTTTGAAGATCTTCCTCATCCTGCCAATCGTTTGCCAATTCAAACTATCATTTATGACAATTCTGTTGATGATAATTTCCCTGTTGTGTGTTATACAGATGGCAGTAAAATTAATAATCGAGTTGGATTAGCTTATGTCGTTTTCCATAATGGTTCTGAACTGGAATACAAACTCTTTAGAATTCCCAATGAATGCAGTGTTTTCCAAGCCGAATTACTGTGCATTAGTGAGTCAATTAAGTGGATATCTAACAACTGTTCGCTAAGTGCTAAATTTCTTATTCGCACTGATTCTCTTTCATCCTTATTTTCTCTTAGGAATATCTTCTCATATAATAAATTAATTGTGACTTCCCATGCTCTTCTTAAAGACCTTAATAATAAAGGTGTTGATGTCATCTTTTCTCATGTACGTGGCCACGCTGGCAATCTAGGAAATGAACGGGCTGATTGGTTGGCAAAACAAGCTATACATCTTCAAGTAATTACTCCAATGATACTTTCTAAGTCATTTTACAAGAACAAAAGTAGGGATGATACAATACTCGAGTGGAATGAACTACTGCCTCTTTGACTAAACTATATTTTCCTTCCATTCCTCACAGACTGAATAATAAACACTTTTTCTGCAATTTTGAAGTTACTCAATTTCTAACTGGATATGGTAAATTCAATTCATATCTGAAGAGATTTAGATTATCTAGTGCAGACTTGTGTTCATGCAGTTTCGGAGGAGTGCAAAATGTCGAACATTTGTTGTTCTATTGTTCAAAGCTCAAGGAAGGACGAAAGGAACTCATTTCTAAGTTAAACTCTGTGCATATTACATTTCCTCCCCCTCTTCATGTTTTTGTCCAACATAAAATGGCTTTCTCTTTTTTCTGTAAATTTATCTCTTACGTATCATCTGTGAATTTGTAAGTTTATTTTATTTTGTGTTGTGTTGTTGTATTTTTTTTTTTTTTACTTATCTCTGTAAGCTTTGTGTAATACTATGTGGTGCACAAGGATTTAAAATTTTCAATAAAAAAAAAAAAAAAAAAAAAAAAAGGTTAAGAGTTTTTTTTGGGGGGGGTGGCTGATTTTAAACAACAGTAACTGACACAAAAATAGATGTTCTATTAAAAGAATGCTTGATGTTCTATTAAAAGAATGCTATTAAAATTGATGCTATAAAAATGCATGGAAATAAATAATATTCTAAGAGAAAATATGAAATAATATAACATATAATTTAAAAGCAATTCAAAATAATTTGTGATATATTAACACATTCTGACATATTAACATTACTCTGGGTCTGCAAAAATTATTCAAAAAGCGTACTCAATTGGTGAATTAGATTTTCTTGAAACATTTCACATTCACAAAGATTTGTCCGGTTTAATTAATGACTTTAAGTCCAACCCAGTCCTTTATAACACTTTTAAAATTCGATTAGCTTAATTTTTCAATTTCGTTACTAGTTTTGCCAACAGATGGCTCTACCTTTGCGTTCACTTTTCTGCAATAGGATATAACTACCATGTTGCCGCCCAGATGGTAAAGTGGTTGGGGAAGCCTACTGAGATACCGAAAGGCATGGGTTCGAATCCCGCAGAAGGCATGGGTGTTTGTAAATGTATAGTGTCTTTGCGGCATGCAGGCACTTTAAATACATGGTGAGCCGAAAGTCCTCTCGAGAGGCTAGTGGTAGGGAAAGAGGGGGTGAGAGACTTTTGGACCCGTTCCCCCGGGTTTTTCTCCATCAAAACTGGGTGTGGAAAGTAAGAGAAGTCTTACTGTCACCTCTGTATGGTACTTAAGTTCTAGCCAACGACAGACGCGGTCTTGCTGTCCTTGGCACGATGAATTTCGTGGGCTTATTCCGATGTTACTGTCAGACAAGTGAAATACGTAACACACACACATAAATACAATGTTGCACCCGCTGCTTTCCAGTCTTACAGATTTCTTATCTCCTGATGAAGAGGGACATGCGCCTGTTTGCCCTCTAAATCGATTGAGTTCTTGACTAAATCTACGCCAAATATAAAACTGTTGCTTTGCTAATTTTATGTATCAACACATTATTTACACGTAGGCCTTTACCGCGAAAATATTGAGAAATTTCCTCACATACATGTGTAACTAAACAGTTTCTTTTTTATAAACATTTTTAAAAACGTAATTTAAACGTAATTTTAAACAGACAACGTAATTTGCTCAAACAGAACCTAATCGAAAATTTAATTTTTTTAACAAATTGAAACAGCTGTTCAAGTACTATACTTGTAGGTCTGACTGTGATTCTTCTTTATAAATTTTATTTATTTATTAGTTTCAACTGATCCCTCATGAGCTACAAAGACATTTGTCTCTATTAGAAATTCACATATTTCATTCATTGGCAACGTAGTAATTGATGCCGATGGAAACGAGACTAGAAATTTTTTGGAACCGATAAATCACATGCTCTTTCTTGTAATTCAGTATCATCTATTTTATTCTTATCTATGATCTGTCCTTTTGCTAGTATTTGAACTGATGACTCGTACATTCCTTTTTAAATGCTTGTTTTAGCAAATGACGCACCTTCTTCGCGAAGTTTGATTAAACTGAACTTTTGTTCTAAAGGGAGCCTCTTACGTTTCTTGATGACAGTACTATCTTCTCATTTTCTTTTTGCATTTATTATTATCATTATTATCAGCATTTTTATTAGTACTTTAAATAAACATTAAACTTTAAATTATTAAAAGTTGACTATGCTGTAGATTCGCGTATCGAAAACAGTTAAACAGAAATTAATTCAACATCCACAGATATCCTACTCAATGCTATGTAGTGTTACGAAATGTACAGGCGCGGTAAGATGGCTTTCCCGCAAAGCACTTTTAGTGTTGCCATAAAATAGCAAAGGAAGGCAGGGTTGCCACATTTGCCGAGAAATTACCCATTTGGCGACACAATTGGCGATATGCCATGGACGGATGGAGAACCTTCTGGAACGAATTCTTACCGGCTTAGCCCAGAATGTTCTCGAACACAAGCCGAAAGCTATATAAACCGTTCTGGTCCGCAGTCAGTTAGTGTGTGTGTCTCATCTAGTTAGTCCGTGCGGAGATGATCGAGTTGACAGCCGGGCAGCGAGTGCCGAGTGGGTCGTCGAGTGCATCGAAAAGTCTCTTAGTGTATCGCGGTTAGTGCATCGTCGAGAGAGCGTGTTGAGCTCAGGGAAGCGTAATGGCAGACCGCACATTGAGTTGAACAATGTTAAGCAAATTTCGCTTACTGCGCATGCTTGTTGGTGTACCTTTGGCGCGGGGAGAAATATTGGCGACTAAGCAACCCTACGCTAGCTTATTCGTGATCACCATGGCTGTCGAGTGTGTTCGAATGATGTTTACAACTGTAATGTTGTGGAACTTTGCTTATTAATTATTTTAACGTCCATACCGATTGCACTTGCTTATTTTTCTAATATATATTTCATTGTACTTTGTCAATAACAGTGCATTTAATATTTGTTAGCATGTGTTCGCAATAATTCGTTATTTAAATGTAATTTGTTTACATGTTATTAATTCAGTAATTGTAAACTGGAGTATCTCGCTTAGTTTGTTAGCGTATATTCGCGCTTTTATTTTCTCATTTCAAAGAATTTCATAACTAACATTAAGGAATTGTAAAATTTCTTCAGTGTTATTTGCAAGCACTTGTTATATTCCTCAGTGTTTCTTTATGTATGTACGAATGGAACGTATGGTAAATCCTGAATTGTTTTTATTGCTTAAAAAGTATAATGAATAAATTTTCAACTAATATATCCTAAATTTCAGTCTTTTTCTGAACAAAAATTTGTACAGTTCCAAAGGAATGTGCAGAATTTGATAGGTATTATATTTTACATTTTGAATGCAAACACTGCTTCACATTACTTCGCAATAATTTCAGCTTTCTAGTTGTTTGAGCAGTACAGCAAAAAATAGTATTTTAACACAGTAATTAATTTACATTTACATTATACTCTACGAAGATTTAAACGCCAGATTTGTTTACAATCAGATGGCGGTACATCTACTATATACCGTATTTACCTTCTTTTCAAATCGCGCCAACGTAGTAATTACGCCAAATTGTTTTCTGGGCATGCACAGTATGCGACATTCGTTTAACACTGTTCAACTCAATGTGCGGTCTGCCATTACGCCTCCGGGAACGACTGAACCGAAGAGTCGGGGCTGTGCTTTGTGTTTCGTCGAGTGTATCGCGAGTTGTAGCGTGGAGAGTCTCGATAGTACGTGGAGTTCCGAGAACGACCGAGCAGAGTAGGGAGCTGTACTCTGGTGCTTTGCAGTGAAGCTGTCTCCACCGTTATTGCCTGATAGTGTGAAGGCTGTGTCGCTGATCGCGTCAGCGTGTTTATAGTAGTTCATCGACGACTGTAAAACGTGTTTTGGAGCTGTTCTGATTAATATTGGTAAATAAAGTGTGTTTCGATACTTCATCAAGTGTTGTCGTTATTCACTCAACCCGCACGAACACCGTACGAACGTGAAGGAAGGAAATAACGTAACAGTAGCTTATACACCAAAGAAAGCAGTTTCACTCATGCTGTTATAACTTATATAAGAACAGGAAAACAAATTAAAAATCTCAAATAAGTAAATAAAATATTTCTGTCTTTTGAATCCGTGGTATAAGTTATCCTTCTCGTGGTATTTAAAGGTTCTTTGTACTTTAAATAATAATAATAAATACAATTTTTCTAGTCAATGCCAAGTGTAACGAATTATCAGTATATGACTCAACTTTTAACTTGCTCTACATTTTTATTAGTTTATTTATTGCCCTTTTCCCACGAGTTCTTAAATAAGTAATGTTAAAAATGCCTACAGTTATCACCTTATTTCTCTTCCCATAAAATACATCGAAGATCTTTCGATACTTTTTAGAAGAGGTAAAATATCTTGACTCCGTAATAATGTGTACTACAGCCTGCAGTATTTTTTTTACGTAATCGTAACAGAGTCTTGCTAGTTTTCTAATAAAACGTGTGTTACACGGTTGTTATGCATAACATTGAAATTACCAGCGCATTTTTATTTACTTAACCTCTGTATAGCTTGGAATATATTACGTGCTGGTTGCATTTGTTTTATTATGGTAAAGCACACTAGGCTATCTACCTAAGGGGAGAGATGTCTTCGTAGAGTTTTCTAAGGCAAACCGACTCGTATACATGTTACATATGGGTAAAGTAACGAAAACGATCATGCAGCCAGCCCATTCGCAGGATTTGAACCTCGGACCGAACTACCAGTGTTTAGCGACTTTACTGCTCGGTCTCTGGTGGGCCCGGTATTCCTTTGGGGAAGAAAATGGCCAAGCTCGCCAACTCGTCCCTTGTAAGTAATTTTATTGTTATGTATGCCTTTCTATCTTCATTCTTCAGCGTCTTCAGAATAATTTTCGTAGAATTACTACTGGTGCACCTTGCTACATCAGAAATACTGCCCTACACAGAGATCTGAAGCAGCGTACCATTTGTGAATTTATTAAAGATGAAAATGAAAAATTCTAATTCTAAAGAACATTCAACTAACCTTTTCAACTCTGCAGACAACCTGGACTATATAAATTGCAGAAAAGACCTGCGTGAGACCTTATGCGACTCACATCTTCCTCAACGCCGTTTCAAGACAAACATTCTTTATCTCGCCCCGTGTATTTTATGCTATTTATGCTAAGTTTTAGTGCAACTTTTCTATCAAGGTTCCTGTGTGTCATTAAGCATAAGTTCATATGTAAATACGAGCAGTCTTAAGTTCTTCACATTAAATGTTTTGCATTTTTCCAGCAATATTATACTTAGTGACATTTGTTCAACTATGAACATGCCTGCACATGTACTGTTCTCTGCAATGTGTAATGAAATTATGTTCTTTCGCACGTTCGAAACTCTGGCTTTTCTCACAGCTTTCCTATTTACTTAATCGGAAATGATTCTTTACTTTGTAAGTTGTTGTTTTATTTATATCTGATTTTTTTCCCTTTAAAAATATGATACTTTGTTACTCAGAAATAATTGAGCACGAGGAAAATATTTTAATTTTTATAAAATGTGAAACGAATTTAACGTAAAACGTTAAATACACTCCTCTTGTAAAATTTTAAGAAAATTGTTTAATGTGTGTATTAACATCTCCTGAACATAGTGACCAAGCATGTTTAATCCTGCATCGGAATTTTAGAATAGATGCATTATTTCTTTATCACGTTTAATAGTGGCTAATAATAAAATACCTAAATATTAAACATTAGATCAAATAATAGCTGGAAAAAAACTATTTTATCTAGTAACATTGATTTTTGTAAATATTTGAGGTAAGATTGCAGTACTAATTCGTAGATACAGAAAGTTCACTTTGTTCATCTATTTTGCCTTCGTTTAAATCAGGGTTTCTTAAACTGTGGGTCGCGACACCCTGGGGTTCGCGCGACCTGCAGCAGGGGCCGCCAAAAAATTTAGCAGTTTTGATATTTTTTTAACTTATTATAATAATTTTTTACAATTGTCAAATATTTTTACACAATGTATCTGAAAATAGATAAAGATAAGATAGTGCAGACAAAGAATAAAGGAAAACGTCTCGACGCATTCTTTCTATAACAGAAAAGTTCATTTTACTTGCTTTGCAGGTAACTCTGTCATTTCGTCTGTTATTTATTTAAAATTTTCACATTGCTCTATGTCTTAAAATTAAAAATTAAAGTTAATGACCTAAAACTGCAATAGAATTTTATAGTAAAAGTGAAAAAATTGACAGTTTTACACACGGGAGTGTCAGATTTTCGCAATGCTTATGGGGTTCCACAAAATTTTCGTAAATATTATGGTGCTCTGGGGGTCGCGAAAGAATCTGAGTGATAAAAAGGGGTCGCGACTGAAAAACGCTTAAGAAACCCTGGTTTAAATTAAAACACTTTGTATCAAAGCATCAATAAATATTAATACCATAAAAGGAAAGCTTTATTTCTGAGTCAGATAAGTGTTTCTTTCTGTGATATCACCAGTAGCAATTTCCATATCGTACCGGAAGGTCAAAGATTATCAAATTATGACATATCAAGAAAAAAAAATTAAAGAGGAAAATGGCTAAATCGTGATAACTAAGCAATAATTCTCAATCACTTCCGTTGGCTTTTGTGTGGTTGGTATTACATTAAGTAAAGCAACTTTTAAAAATAAATCTTCAACTGCGAGTCGATTTATGAAAAGAATTATCTGTTAGTCGTATTTCTTTACAAAGCCTGATTTCCAGAGGGACAAATGGGACATGTGGCCCCGAGCCTCTACTTTCAACAAGGTTTCCAAATCCTTATATAATATTTAAAACATAAAGAAACATATGTATTTTTCGATTCTAAATTTTTAAAAATAAAATATTGTAAGAAAAGCATGTTAGATTTCATATTTCAGCTTTAATATGTTCCTTTAATATTAAATAATAGCTTTAATGTGAACAAAGGCTCAATGCCTTTGTTCCGTCATAAACATCCCAGAAAGACCCATCAGAAGAGATGATATCATCTACTCTTGGCTACATTGGCTTTTTTAAATTTTACGTTTTATTTATATATTTCATTATTGAATTATTTAAATGGATTAATTTTGTTATAGCTTTATAATTCAAGTTTGTAGTAAAATCAAGAAGAATTCTTTAGACTCGGTTTTTTTCAGGTTCAGAAAAAACAAGATCCCGATTTAAAATGTATCACTTCCCATTTCACCGCTTCTAGTCCGCCGATCGAAAATGATACTTTCGTGGAGGGAGGGCTTCCTTTGAGAAACAGGTGTTTTTTTTTTTTTTTTTTTTTTTTTAATTATTATTACGTACTCCGCCCTTAGGCACTACACGGAAAGGGAGGGATGCCGTGTGGAGGTTTTTTTAAGGGAAACTGGCTTGTATCCACGTTATACATGGGGAAAACGCCCATGCAGCCAGCCCATTCGCCGGGACTCGAACCCCCGACCGAACTACCCAGTGTTCAGCGGTTTTTACCGCTCGGCCGCTGTTCGGCGTTGGGAAACAGGGTCGTAGTCACCTTACACATGGGCAAAACCCTGAAAATGCCCATGCAGCTAGCCCGCTCGCCTGGAGAGGGAAAGCCAGCTCTTCAAGTCGAAGTTTGTGTGAAAAATTCAAGACAATGTATAAGAAATGAATAATCAAATTGAAATCAAATAAATATTTTTCAGTGTTTATAACGTGAAAATGATTAAGAAAGTGCTTTGAAGGTAACCGAACCGAGTGTTGCTTATTGCTTCCTATGGGGGCCCTTACAATAATAAATTAGTAGTCAGGTTATTTTTCACCGGTACAAGATTGATAATTATGCTTGAAATTATGTTCTAGGAAATAACTTTTCCGTAATCACTTTTACATTACAAAGTGACATTTTTCTTACTAACTTTGATTTCAAAAATTGATAAAATTGTTATATGAAGAAATTTGAATTTTAATGATTTTATTTCATAAAATAAGGAAAGAATTTACAGATTTGTAATTATTTTATTTAGAGAAGGTTATCACTATATTAATAATCATATTTCTGAATATCAGTTTGAAATTTTTTTACGACTGAGCTAAATATAAAAAAATGAATGAAGTAATTTTGGATATTACTTCAGAAAAATAGATGTAAAATTCTAATCTTGAGTAGGGAGAAAATATTTAATACTATTTTGATAAGCTGTATTGAATACAGAAATACTAAAAATTTAAGAAAATGAATAAATGTATGCAAATATAGAATATGTTAAGGCTGCCCGCCGCTTTGAAGGCTCCCCGCATTGTGAAAAAATGCTAAATTTTTTTCATTTATGATTATTATTTTCGTTTTATTATTTTTATATTTAATAGAGGGAAGTTTTTATTTTTTTAGGATAACGGAATGCTTATCGCAGTTTCAAAAGACCAATTGCCTTTACAAGGAACGGAGACCTTTATAAGTAACTACCTGAGCATTCCTTGGCCCCTGATGCAGTGAGCACACCAGTCAACCAAAGTGGATATGCCCAATAGATGGATATATTTATTTTGAAGTATTTCAGGGCTTTTCAGTTTGATAAAATAAGGAACTGCAAGTTAAAGATTCCAGCAATACTTCAGTAAACAGTAAAACCATAATTTCAGCAATATTACTAATATATTTATGATGTTAAAAAGTATTTTTAAGTATAGAAATAAATATAAAATTTTGAAATTTGTTTTCACTATTCAAAATAAGTGGTGGGTGTATTAAATTTTTGGTGCTACTTTGGTAGACGGTAGCACAGATTTTTTGCGGTTTACTTCGGCGCTATTGATTGGTTTTAACAATCGTCAGCCATCTTGAAAAAAGCCGCTCTTACGTATTTTTCCCATAGTAAAGTATACTAAACTTAAAGAAAAATAATAAATATTGTTAAAAATAATGGATTAATTTTTTGTTGAAAACGTTGTTGGTGCTACTTTGGTAGACGGTTGCACGGATTTTGGCGACTTTTTGGCGATTTGTCTTTTGGCGAGTAATACAACTTATGGTAAACCCATTGCTGGATAAGTTATTTATGGTAACCAATACTTTGTTGTCATTTTATTAAAAAAATAGTGTGTTTTATTATGCATAACTTCCGTGTTTTAAATATTATTTATGGCTTCTAAATATTAAAAATCAATTTAATTTTACATTTTTATTTGAAATAAAAATTTTGTTGTTTATAATATTTTATATAATTTTATGTTGTGGATCATGTAATCAATGACGTCACCTTACTTAAAAAGTAATTGGTTTTATTAATATCTATAAATTTAATCTAATGTTTTAAACATTATTTATGGCTGTAAATATTAAAATAAAATTTAATTTTGCATTTGTTTTAAAAATGATTTTATTATGAATGATTATTTAAATAATTTTAATTCTATGCGTGATGTAATCAGCTCCCTGATTGGTTACTGAATATTTGTGCATTACCGCGCCATTTTAAAATTTTATTATTCATCTCTTCGAATTCCTCGGATTTCAAATGGAAAGGATATCTCCGTTTCGAAGACGAATGTTGTTATTGGTAATTACCAAGAATTATTGGTATTGGAGTAAAAAAATTGCCCTTTGAGACTTTATTTTGGCCAACCTGTCTTTCCTAATCAAAGATTTATTTATAAATTGTTTATAGCGTCAGAGGAAATTTTGGTGGAAACTTCGCTAATTGCTTCTTCAATGAAGTGCGAGATATTTGGATAACAGATGAAGATGGTTAAAAGATCCGATTCAATTATGATTTCGATTTTTTTGTAGTACTTATCAATAAACAAGAGGTTAAATTACTCAAAAAAATGTAAGTACATATTTTTCTTTTATTTTATAATTGTATACTTCAATTTTTGTTAAAAAAATTAAACACTATTTTCAAAAATTGCTGAGATAATTATTGTCACATATGTTTTAATGTTAATTATATTTTATATAACGTATTTTAAAGTATTTGAATTTAATAATATTCTAATTCTTTTAAATATTGGTAGGATGGTTTTTAATTCGATATTCAATTTCAGTACTATTTGGTACTGTTATGTAGAGAATTTGTCTGATAGCGTTATAAAAATTAGGGGAATGATTTTCTGATTTATGGAAATTTAAATTTTATTTTGATTCTGAATTATTTATTTTAAGGCTTTAATTTTGGGGAAAAACAGATGCTTCTGGGAATATTATTTAGTTTAAAAGAATATTATTTATTTTCCTCTATTTGCAAATCTTGTACAAACTTTTATTCATTGTGAAAGAAGCAGGGAAAGGGAGGCAATTTTTTGCCAAGTCATGATTTCGCGCGCTTTGTCCTTTAGAATGTTCGAGAAAGAATTTTCATTGTTAGTTGACCTTAAGAGAGGAAAGTACGTGACAGAAAGGTCAAAGGTTGCTACTTGTCTTTCAATGTAAGTCATTCAGGTTTTTGGCGATTGAGGGTCCGGTTGTTGGCTAAGTGAAGAAGGGCGCGCATGCGCGATCACCCTTATTGCCGCATTCTGGAGTTGAAAACGAAGATTTTGCCATAATTAAGGGGGCGATAAGTGAAGCCATAGTGGGAGCCCGCGTTGTGAAGGAGACGAAGGAAAATTCGAGTTGGATTCACTTTTTGGCTCACTCTCGGACTGACTCGCTGATTTTCGGGCTTGCTGGACTTACGGGCTTGCTGGACAAAATGTAATTACGAAGAGAGATGTTTTCCGGCGGGGAGCGGCAAATATGCTCCCCGGCCGCGTTTGGTTAAGAGGCGAGACGCACTCACTTTTGGACTCGCTGACTTTCGGGCTTGCTGGACTTGTGGACGTTGCTCTTGAAAACTGGCTTGAAGAAAATTCGAGTTGGATTCTCTCTCTTACTGACTGGCGGGTGGAACTTACTTGGGACGTTACTCGTGAAGCTTGCTCTTGGGATGAGTAAGAACAGGCGAGCCGTAATTGCCTAGAAAAAACGTTTCTGACCTGAAGCTGAAAACCCTCTTCCTTGCGGCGTGCTGGTAAAGAGGCGAAATTTGAACGAGTTACCTGCGTGTTGACATAGGACTTTCAGGACCAAGCGGATAGCCGTCCTGGGCAGCAGTGCTCCTGTTTCTGTTCTACAGTGGGAATTGGCGCCTACATTTTTAGAACCAGTGTCAAGATGAGCCCGGCCGACATCAACGCTTGATAAGATACGAGTCCTCCACTTCAAGATGTCCCCTCAAGATAAGTTATATATATTTTTTTGTGTGTTTATTCGATCCTCTCACGGCGCGGTCCCGGGATGCATTTTTTTTCACAACGCAAAAATGCTGTACACGTTTCACTATACGATCACTAAACGTTTGTTAGTTGGCAAATTCTTAAGAGTTTAGTTTTCCTCCCTAAGAGGAAGTAGAAACCTTTCACGGCAAGTAGTTTCATATTTAACATTTAACATATAGGAATTTCAGATATAACATGGTACCTTGAAGTAAAGCTATTTAACCTTGGTGTCGAAACATCTAAATTTAACAGTACTTTTCCGTTTTGCCGGCGCAAGCGATAAAGTCGCCAATAATGGTACAACCGATGCCAAACGGAATATTCTCGCTGGTAACCTTTTACGCCTCATTTTCAAAACAAGTCGCAGCTTTTTCCTATCAGATTGATTCTTTCTTTCAATACTGGCACATAATTTTATAGAATTTTTATCAGCTAGTTCAGTTTTATGTCTAAGGCCATTTTCGGTAATTAAATCAATTAGGATGCAATCATAGCGCTTACCCGAAGCCGAAACTATAGAAAAGGTAAAGTCAAGGGTTAAATTCATTAATTCAATGAGAATGCATTAGCGAAGTAAAGCACTGCAGTTTTACATAATTTCTGAGTAAGCTATTCGTACGAATTGAAATATTTCTTGCATTTAAACTTGTGTTCCAAATTAAGATTTAACTTGAAATTAATGTAGAATGTAGATAATTACTGAGAGCATTAGATTTTTGTACAGTTGTTTACGTGAGATGAGATCGCTTGGGGTCACGTGATATGAACCGGCGAATCAGGATGTTGAACCATGAAAACATAGTAAATTCTTAAATTAATGTCTTTTTACAAATTTATTGTCTTTATTTATTGGCTTTTTATAAAATTTTAAGCGATATTAAAATGTTTATGCCTTCAAAAAAAGAATTCTTAGAACTAACATTTTTTTAATATTTTTTATGTGTACACTGTATGTTGGCCCCAATAAAGTCTGCTTGGCGAGATTTGCGCCGGCGAAACGGAAAAGTACCTAATATTTTAATCTAATTAAACGTTGGCACAATGTTTTTATAGCGGTGTTTTTATTCTCTTTTTTGCTATATGAAAGTAATAATAGCCTTACTTTAGTACTTTATACTCATAGTAAATGTATTTATTTACACTTGCCTGCCATCTTAAAAAACGACATTTTCAACAAAAAATTAATCCATTACTTTTAACGATATTTATTTTTTTTTTAAGTTTCGAATACTTTACTATGCGTAAAAAGAGCGTTTTTCAAGATGGCTGACGATTGTAAAAATCGCGCCACAATTGCGCCAACGTAAATCGCCAAAAATCCGTGCAACCGTCTACCAAAGTAGCACCACGTTGTTTTTTAAGATGGCAGGCAAATGTAAATAAATACATTTACTACAAGTATAAAATGCGAGTAAGGTTATATTATTACTTTCATATAGTAGCAATTGAATAGAATAAAAACACCGTTATAAAAGCATTGCGCCAACGTTTAATTGGATCAAAATATTACTGAATATTGAATTAAAAACCATCATACCAACGTTTAAAAGAATTAAAATATTACATAAATTCAAATACTTTAAAATAAGTAAATAAGAACGCTTCGTGCACTAGAGCTAAAATGACAGCATTTAAAAGTTTACTGTCGGTAAAAAAAAAGGAGGAATGTCTAATACTTTTTTTTACCGTTACAGCGGTTATTTCTTCCACCGTGAACCGCAATACCATATACGGCCGTCCTCAGAAGCGGCTCTTTTAACGATCTTCATCTGTGATCCACATTTCTCGCACTTCACTGAAGAAGCAAGTAGCGAGGTTTCCTCTAAAAATTTAAAATAAATTTCCTCTGACCCTTGTAACAATTTACAAATAAATGTTTGATTAGGAAAGACAGGTTGGCCAAAATAAGGTCTCAAAAGACAATTTTTTGATTCCGATACCAATAATTCTTGGTACTTACCAATAACAACATTAATCTTTGAAAGGGACATATCCGTTCCCTATGAAATTTAAGAAATTCGAAGAGATGAATAATAAAATTTTAAAATGGCGCGGTAATGCACAAATATTCAGTAACCAAACAGGGAGCTGATTACAGCTCGTTAATGCACAAATATTCTTTAACCAATTAGGGAGCTGATTACATCACGCATAGAATTAAAATTATTTAAATAATCCTACATAATAAATCATTTTTCAAAAAAATTCAAAATTAAATTGTATTTTAATACTTAACAACCATAAATAATGTTTAAAACATTAGATTAAATTTATAGATATTAAAACCAATTACTTTTAAAGCAAGGTAATGTTATTGATTACATTATCCACAACATAAAATTATATAAAATATCATGGTGCTACTTTGGTAGACGGTTGCACGGATTTTGGCGAGTTTTTGGCAATTTTTCTTTTGGCGAGTAATACGACTTATGGTAAAACCATTGCTGGATAAGTTATTTATGGTAACCGATACTTTGTTGACATTTTATTTAAAAAATAATGCGTGTTATTATGCATAAATTCCGTGTTTTAAATAGTATTTATGGCTTCTAAATATTAAAAATCAATTTAATTTTGCATTTTTATTTGAAATAAAAATTTTATTCCTTATCATATTTTATGAAATTTTATGCTGTGGATGATGTAATCAGTGACGTCACCTTACTTTAAAAGTAATTGGTTTTAATATCTATAAATTTAATCTAATGTTTTAAACATTATTTATGGCTGTTAAATATCAAAATACAATTTAATTTTGAATTTCTTTTTTAAAATGATTTTATTATGTATGATTATTTAAATAATTTTAATTCTAGGCGTGATGTAATCAGCTCTCTGATTGGTTATAGAATATTTGTGCATTAATGAGCTGTAATCAGCTCCCTGATAGGTTGCTGAAAATTTGTGCATTACCGCGCCATTTTAAAATTTAATTCATATCTTCGAATTCCTTCAAAGATGAATGTTGTTTTTGATAAGTACCAAGAATTTTTGGTTTCGGAATCAAAAAATTGTCCTTTGAGACCTTATTTTCGCCAGCCTGGCTTTCCTAATCAAAGATTTATTTATAAATTCTTACAAGGGTCAGAGGAAATTTATTTTAAATTTTTGGAGGAAACGTCGCTAATTGTTTCTTCAATGAAGTGCGAAAATGTAGATCACAGATGAAGACCGTTAGAAGAGCCGATTCTGAGACGGCCGTATATGATATTGTGGTCATGTTGGAAGAAATAACCGCTGTAACGGTAAGAAAATTATTAGACATTCCTCCTTTTTTACTGACAATAAACTAATTGCTGTCATTTTAGCTCTAGTGTACGAAGCGTTCTTATTTACTTATTTTAAAGTATTTAATTTAAGTAATATTTTAATTCTTTTAAACGTTGGCGCAATGTTTTTATAGTGGTATATTTATTCTATTTCTATGCTATATGAAAGTAATAATTTAACCTTTCTTTAGTATTTTATACTCGTAGTAAATGTATTTATTCTATATAATATATATATATATTATATTCTATATAACGTATTTTAAAGTATTTAAATTTAATTATATTCTAATTCTTTTAAATGTTGGATGATGTTTTTTACTTCGATATTCAATTTCAGTAATATTTTAATCTAATTAAACGTTGGCACAATGTTTTTATAGCGGTGTTTTTATTCTCTTCTTTGCTATATGAAAGTAATAATAACCTTACTTTAGTATTTTATACTCATAGTAAATGTATTTATTTACACTTGCCTGCCATCTTAAAAAATGACATTTTCAACAAAAAAATTAATCCATTATTTCTAACGATATTTTTTTTTTTTTTAAGTTTCGAATACTTTACTATGCGTAAAAACAGCGTTTTTCAAGATGGCTGACGTCTGTAGAAATCGCGCCTACGTAAATCGCCAAAAATCCGTGCAACCGTCTACCAAAGTAGCACCAATATCATAAAGAATAAAATTTTACTTCAAATAAAAACGCAAAATTAAATTGATTTTTAATATTTAGAAGCCATACATAATATTTAAAACACGGAATTTATGCATAATAAAACGCATTATTTTTTAAATAAAATGACAACAAAATATGGATTTCCATAAATAACTTGTCCAGCAATGGGTTTACTATAAGTCATAATGCTCGGAAAAAAAAAACAGTCAAAACGTCTACCAAAGTAGCACCAAAATTTTATATTTGTGATATTGTGTGAAAAGCTTTGAAAAGCCTTCCTTGAACCAATATGTTTATGTGGACTCTAAAACAGAAATACTTTGGACTGAAAATTTAATAGGACTCTAAAATATCATATATATTATGTTATATATAATATTAATTTATATTTTGCAATAATTTAAGTAATTAGTTTGGTTCCAAATTTTACGATTTGTAGTTTTCAAATTACGTTTCTCTTCACTGCTAATACTTCAGCGAACCTCTTAAAAAGGCTTTCTTGTCGCCATACATTTTTCTCTTTGAAAAGGTTTTTGGAAGATAAAAAATATAAAAGCAAATTATTAATTTTAATTTTGCAATGAACCCTTTATTCCTTATTTTAGTTTATGTGTGCTCACTCTCTGTTTTAAAAGTAGCAATAACTTTTTCTATATTAATTCATTATATGACTTTTACATAACGATGATGAAGTAGCTGATTTGAACCGAAAGCTTTTTCTTAGTAAGCTTCCGTATTGGATAACTATGCATTTGCATTCTGCACCTTCTCCTAAGTAGATTGCTGCTTTCTTCCTATATCAAAATTGCAAATGTTTTAGGACAGGCAAAGCTAGAGTGCCCGTACGCAGCACATCTATTCAACATATTAGGTCTGCATACATAATTTTTCTTCACATCATCATCTTTGCACAAATTTTAAATGTAGGAACATTTCCTTCTTCATTTTAAGTAGCTTCAGTTTTATCTTCCTTCTTTCCATGTAAACGTTAGAGCAGCAGATAGAGCTCGATATTGTAAGAGTTCAGATCAATGGTTCGAACCTCTATGATGGCATCTTTATACTTTTCATCTCCCGCTCTAATTAAAGGTCATTTTTCCATCATACAGGTTCTGTTCTGCATCATTCATCAATAATTAAATCTTTTTCTCCTTCTGTACTTCTACAATTAATTTTTAAAGATTCAAAATCTGTGAAGTTCTGACTCAAAACACGAGCTTCACTCAACGTACTTATTCAGGTCTCTGACCTTTCCTCCCACATTTTATGGATCTAAGATTTATCTCTGATCATGTTCGTAATTGTATTTAAAAGTACCTAATTTTATTTTTTCAACTTTATTTTATTATATTAGTTCAAAGGGGCTTTGTTCCTGAAGGACTATTGTTTTCGTTTTGCGATTTTGCGTTGGTTCACTATAAATGTTCGTTTCACTTTTAAAACTGTTGCCACCAAATGTTAGAGTCCTGCATTATATTTGAAGAAATTAAATAATGAAAAAGCTGCATAAATGTATATATATTTCTCGCATTGTGATAAAACAACGGTACATGGAGCCATCGAATCTTGAATGACGTAATCCTACTGCGAATATGGGCATGTGGAAGCCCAAACTTGAAATTTGGAATTTGTTTTATTATCGATTTCATATTTTGTAAAACTTTAACGAATTTTTTATTAACAAACTCAAGGATTTCAAAGCGAGCAATGGCAACGTTGCGCAGAGAAAGCATTTTTATCTCCAGCGCACGAGACTCTGTATCCGAAATTCTAAAGATATGCTCAATTTAAAACTATTTTGCGATATTGCTCTTGAACTGAATTTTATGGTTTAAGTGGGAAGAACGTGATATTTAATAAGTAAAGGTAACAGACAAACGTTAAGGAAACGCCCCGTTGGACGTAATTTAAAATCTGAAACCTTTAAGATTTTTAAAAAAATTTTTATTTTTTAATACTCTTCTGCAACAATATTTAATTTGTTCCCCACAATGAAATTGCTGGTGTAAGTTCCAGTATTGTCTACTCTAATTGAAACAAAATACCCAAAAATGAAATAAATTTCAATAGAGGAACTTTTATCATAACAGTAAATATGGAATGAGACATCGAACAAAAATACATCAAGAAAGAAATGCTAAATGAAGTTAAATTAATTTGTTGTTGCACGTTACAGAGACTTACAGCATTACTTTAAAGCAAGCATTCTCAACCGTTCGTACACGTACCAGTGGTGGTACGCAAGAGAAAAATAGGTGGTACTTTCTCTCTCTCAAAGAAACAAAGTATTATAACTATTAAATTCAAAAATCTCGCGAAGGAAAAGGAAAACTGATAGAAATTTCTTGTGATCGAACTCTAATTGAAGATTTAAAAAATAATACACCTGTTAACTTTTGGCTGAACCAAAAATAACTTTAAATCTATTAAATTTTTATTGCTTTTTTGCGCAACCTATTTGTGTGAACAAGGATTTTCTTCCATGTAATATTTAAAATTAAATACAGAACAAAATTAAAAATGGATCCTGATTTGCGGTTAAAACTAAGTGAAATAAGACCAGACACAAAGAAATTTGTCACTCTTAAACAGGCCCAAATTTCGCACTAAATTTTAGAATTAAAGTATTATAACTTAAATTTTGATAATAAAAATGGGTTACCCATTTTTAATCTAATATACTTTTTATGTATGCAATTTTAAAAGAAATAACTAATATATTTATTTTGAATATTTCTATTCAGAAATAGAAAAATAATCATTATAAAATGTAGTGGTGGTACTTAAATTTTTCAGTTTTTATTTAGATGGTATGCATTAGTCGAAAGGTTGAGAACCACTGCTTTAAAGCAATTCAGAAACATAGCGCGAGGGCAAAAACAAGAAAAGTCTATTTCTACATATGTTTTCAAAGTTCCGAGTAAATAAATTCCGGCTTATCTGGGCTTATCTGACTAACAAATCAGTAGTTCTTAATTTTTATTTGGCCTATGACTACTGTTTATTTTATTTACTTATTTATTTGTAAATGAAAAGAAATTTCCGTTAAATTTTTCGTCGTGTACACAGCATACGCATTCATCAGTAGTTAACTATGCGTGGCTGAAGTCTCGCAGTCCTATCGTCAGCAGCATTAGAGACATTCTAACACACATGCCTGCATCGCAAAGACCCTCACTCATCTGGGTGCCCGCTCATACGGGAATACACTGACTACCAATAAGTATTTTGACACCTATGTAAATAACGATATCTGCGGTCCTAAGGTACGTCACGGACTCCGCCGGTATATATCGTGTAGGAAACAGCATCGGCTTTAGTCGCATGCAAGATGCCTCGCAGTTCGGAGCTCTCTGATTTCTAGAAAGGTATAATTATCGGGTATCACAAATGTGGCCGATCCTTAAGGGACATATTTAGCGATCTGAAGTACCCAAAATCGACAGTGGCCTATATGATTAAGAGGTGGAAGGTGAGAGGTGATTGTCGAAATGTGCCCCGAGTCGGCAGACCAACGAAACTGGGAGATAGAGACCCACGAATGCTGTCCATAGAAATTCGGAAGAACCGCACCAAACCGATGGTCCTCATCCGCGAGGAGTTTCAACAGGCATCCAGGAGTATTGTTTCAAAGAATACCATCCGTAAGGAAGCACATCTGCTTGGTTTTCATGGTCGTGCTGCTGCCCATAAGCCTTTGATCACAAAGTCCAACCGCGCTGCTCGGTTAATGTGTTGCAAAGCACATCGAAATTGGACCGTAGATCAGTGGAAACGGGTTCTTTGGAGTGACGAATCAAGGTTCACCCTTTACCGTTCAGATGGCAGGGTCTTGGTCTGGCGTCTACCTGGAGACCGTCTCCTTCCAGAATGCATTGTGCCAACAGTCAAATTCGGCGGAGATGGAATTATGGTCTAGGGGTGTTTCTCCTGGTATGGGCTGGGATCCTTGGTCCCCATTCATGGTAAGCTCAACTCCGATGCCTACTGCACTATTTTGGATGACAATGTGCTTCCTACGTTGTGGCAGTTTTACGGGTTGGACCCCTGTTACTTTCAGGACGACAATGCCAGTTGTCATGTTTGGACGTTAACCAAGGCTTGGTATGGTGCCAATGGAGTTCATCGAATGGACTGGCCTGTCCAGAGTCCAGACCTGAACCCTATCGAGAACCTCTGGGACGAGTTGCATCGCCCAATTCAGGGGTGCACTACCCGTGCAAAATCGGTGAAGGAACGTCTATGTCTTCTCCAAGCCGAGTGGAAGAAAATACCACTAGCTGTCATACAAAGACTTGTGGAAAGTATGCCCCGGAGTGTCCACGCTATAATTACCTCTCGTGGTGGCTCTACCAGTACCCAATTTTGAATAAAGTTAGTTTTTCTTTTCTATCACAGGTGTCCAAATACTTATTGGTAGTCAGTGTAGAAGGAAATGAGAGAGCAGATATTCTCGCAAAGGAAGCAGCGGATTCATCCACTTTGCGAGAAGTCCCGACACTTATACCAGTCTCGGACCTAAAGAGTCGGACATTCCATCAGCTCCTAAGAATATGGCAAGAACGTTGGGATCAAGCCTCCACAGGGAGACGTGTTTACAATCTCATTTCCAAGGTCAAGACGACAATCCAAACTAATAGCAATTACATGACGTATTTCCTCACTGGTTATGGGCCCTTTCCTTCATACCTCCGCCGCTTTGGCTTGAGAGAGAATGGTAACTGTGAATGTGGGGAGGAGGGTCATCCAGATCATTTTGTGTTCTCCTGTCCACACACAGCACCTAACAGCCTCAAGCAACCACGAGCCAGATTCTGGCCAAATTGGTTCCAGAATCTACAAAGTAACAGAGTTGCCCAGCGGAAACTGAAAACAATAATTGACTACTGTTCTAGCAATTACTCTTCTGACACTGGAAGATAGTAGTCATAAAAGTCTATATAAGCTAGTACAATAGGTCAGCAACAGAGTATGTGATATGTATGTACAATATGTAATTTTGTATTTATGCTGTGCCAGGTTTTCATACGTAAAGTTCGTACTGTATCTGAATGCTGTAATGTGTACATGTTTATACCTTTTATTTATGGTACCTAATTCATATTAAGGATCACGCGTACCTCAATGGCATGCTTCTTGTAAACTTTAACTATCATGATAACGTATATGTATGGGTGTATATATCAATATGAATGAGAGTATGTATACTTTTATTTGTTTCGGAATATCTATGTATGTAAGTGTGTACTATATATCTGTATATGAGTTTGTATTTATATGTATACACATATATTTTGATTGTACTCTTCTTCAAGTGCCTTGTATGCACACGTATATATTTCTTTGTACATTGTTGCACTCTTCTTCAAGTGCCTTGTATGCACATGTATATATTTCTTTGTACATTGTTGTACCCTTCTTCAAGTGCCTTGTATGCATATGTATATCTCTTTTTTGCATTTCATAAATGTCGTCTGCTCAGCCGGGGCTGTCCAGGGCTGCGGCCTGGTAGCTAGTGGTTGACTCCCGCCGAGTTGGTAACCAATTCTGCATGGATATATCTATACCTGGGTCGGAAGCCAACTCAGCGGTTTACCTCCTCTAATCACCATACCATCTGGGCGGCTCACATATGTAATAAGTCAATTTAATTTTTTAAGGAACAGAAGCGCATTAAAAAGATACTTATACATATATAAAAAGATACTTCATACATAAAGTTCGTATTGTATCTGAATGCTGTAATGTGTACATGTTTATATCTTTTATTTATGATACCTAATTCATATTAAGGATCACGCGTAGCTCAATGGCATGCTTCTTGTAAACTTTAACTATCATGATAACGTATATGTATGGGTGTATATATCAATATGAATGAGAGTATGTATACTTTTATTTGTTTCGGAATATCTATGTATGTAAGTGTGTACTATATACCTGTATATGAGTTTGTATTTATATGTATACACATATATTTTGATTGTACTCTTCTTCAAGTGCCTTGTATGCACATGTATGTATTTCTTTGTACATTGTTGCACTCTTCTTCAAGTGCCTTGTATGCACATGTATATATTTCTTTGTACATTGTTGTACCCTTCTTCAAGTGCCTTGTATGGATATGTATATCTCTTTTTTGCATTTTATAAATGTCGTCTGCTCAGCCGAGGCTGTCCAGGGCTGCGGCCTGGTAGCTAGTGGTTGACTCCCGCCGAGTTGGTAATCAATTCTGCATGGACATATCTATACCTGGGTCGGAAGCCAACTCAGCGCTTTACCTCCTCTAATCACCATACCGTCTGGGCGGCTCACATATGTAATAAATCAATTTAATTTTTTAAGGAACAGAAGCGCATTTAAAAGATACTTTGCAGTTGTATACGGAATATGGAATAAAACTGGAAATCTTTAGGTATGGTTAATGTTTTCGAACACCGGGTATTTAAAATTACATTGTTTATGAGCACCTAAGACGCAGGGTCTCCGTACATAAATTAGAAATTAATGTGTAACAGCAGTTTCTCTTCTAAAAATTATGAAAGAATTGCTGATCACCCAATGACTGATAAAGGCTTTTGTGAAATTGTGCACGGAAATTTCAGCGATGCACTTTTTGACTCCTAATTATTTTTTACTCCTAATTATTGAGTTACTTTTATTTAAATCTCTTGTCTACCTTGTATTAGCTGTACATTTTTACTCTCTTCTTCCGAATATAATGCTTGTTAATCTATAAGAGATAACCCCACAGTCGTCAGTTCATAGTGAATTTAAAAGTAGATTTAAGTTTATAATAATAAATTAATATGTAATAAGAATTTGCTCAGCATGTACAATCAAGATTGAAGGAGAGACGTTTATTGGGATATACCATAGAAATTTTTCAATTCTAAAGAAGAGACACACGAACTGTGAAACCTAGTGCAGTATTTTGTGAACTCTGTAGAGTAAATAATATATTATTAACTGTGGCAATATGTTTTACGATAGACGATGAGATCTCATTTCTTTAAAAACAAAATACTTCATTTTAATTTATTATTGTATTAAAATTTTCAAATTGAGCATTATAAGAGTTTAAAAGTATATTATAAGAGTAAACTTTTGTTACAAAATTCTTGTACACAATTTAATTAAATTCTTGTACACAATTTAAAAATTCAAGATATATATGTTTTTCTGGTTTGCTTTATATACCAGGGCCATATGCAGGGGGGGGTTGGAATCTCAATAAAGGGAAAAAACGTTGGACGAACTTACGGGACCATTGGTCCCAGGTGTGCCCTTTAGATATTTTTCCAATACATTTAAAAGCCAGACGAAGGCTGGCCGCATAGCGGCTAGTTAAATATAAAATTTGCAATGTGCTTCAAAAATAAAATTTGACATAAAATACCTCCGTGTCAAAATATAATGAATTTTGAACACCTATAAAGTATTTCTCCCACTTTCTTACCGTGCCTTCGTAGTGTAGTGGTTCTGCACGCTGGGCCGGTATTCCAGAGGTCCGTGGTTTGATTTGCTAATTTTTCATTACTCATGTTTCCAAATTACCTAATGTCTCTACACATCAATCTAGTTAGCATAGCATTTAGTGAAATAGCTCAATCAAAATTGTAATTTTGTTTGCTCTAGTTTCGCTAAATACGATGCACACAAGAAAATATAGGTGGCGATGGATTAAAAGTCACAAAATTCAAATAGGCTGAAAAACAAAAGATATGGTGTAAGTAAGTATCGAAGAAATTACTTTTGCACATTATATTAATGTGAATGCTGCCATCATTCCCATTAATGTTCATTATATCGTAAATAGATATTATAAACGAGTAGTTTAAAGACTGGAAATGAATGTCAATAATGGTGAAAAGTACTGTTTTAAGTTTATAGAACCTATAGTATTCAAAAGCTTATTTCGAGCATTTCTGTTAGTTCCCATAACATCTCTGTAAAATACTTGGATATGATATTGGACATAAACTTTACTTTTCATGAGCACAAAGATTTTTTTAATTTTGCGATGATTAGACCATTTCAGCATCAGGAAATAGTTATACATTTTTTAAAACAAAATTTGTAAATAATAGAACCGTATCCCTTTGATTCCAAGACTCTATCGATTATAAAACGCGTCCCTTAATTTCATTTCCTTTAGATATGGGGAGAAAGATTTTGATTATCGTAAAATAAAATAATTGAAATCAAATGCTGAAACTCATCTAGCACACATGGTTTAATAATCGTTTTATAGTTGTGGGCAACAGAAGCATTCCTAATTTAAATTTATTATTTCCCGAAACATATTATTTGGGAATAATTAGGATTCGGAAAAATCTGTAATTCTAAAACGTAACCCATTTTTAAGAATGCTTTAAAGGGTGGAAAAGTGCGTCTAAAATTCGAAGAAATATGGCAAATGGTTTGTTCGAGAGTCTACCATTCACAAAGACCTTTATGTGAAATACATTTTTTAATTGCTCATTCTCAAAAATTGCGGTTAGTTTTAACCCTAGGTATAACTAACGGCTTTTAAATAAATATATAAAATACGAAAGAAGATTAAACTTACAGCACATTAATTAAAAAATTTCATAGTTTAATTGCTAATTTTTTATTAAATGACTTTATGCGCAACTAAGATTATATTAAAAGCCCATTTAATGTTAGTTTAACAATGTAGTGGTATTAGTGGTAACAATGTAGTGGTAAGTTGACAGCGATGTTTCAAAACAGAATAGCATTTAAAAATTTTGAAATTTAATTCAAATCATTATTTCTTCCAGACAACAATAAATTTCAATTTTTAATTTATAATCTCTCCCTCTAAACGCCACCCCGGAAGTATTCAATGTTAAGGCTGCTCCTCTCTTTTTTACCCAGCCTTAAAATACATATTACGAAAAGATTCAGGCGTACCACACCCTTAGTTTATGCTCTCAACTCTTATTACGGACTTTTCTTTAGAGAAACATTTTTTCTAATGAACTGTATTGCAGAGCTGGTATTATCACTGCAAGTCTGTTGAGGAAAAACCGCGTTACATGTAGTCATAAATTGCTACGTCAACCGATCATTTTTAAAGAGTGAAATCCGCATTGAAAGGGTTAAAATGAATTTAATATGGTGTAAGTGCCAATTAGATTATCATCAAATTACCGGTTGGTAAAACTGAATGAAGCCGCAATAGAAAGCCAAGACGTCAGCCCATACTCGGGATTTTACCGAAGTAAAATAGTAGATAGTTTCACTTGTACATGTATATGAGGAACAGAAAAGAATTTAAATAAAAAAAAAAAATGCGATTGCAAAAATGCCTAAAATTAAGCAAAAAGCTAAACGTTAAACGAATATAGATTTGTTAAAAATCATTGTTAAATATCTGAAAGGTTTCAGATTTTTAACAGTCGCTCAAAAGAATTTGTTAAGGTTTTTTACACTGTCGCTGAACTCACAGTTTACCAGTCTGCTCTTGCATTCATGCCTGCTAACATGCGTTATTTTTTTAAGTTTTATTATCAAGTATTTTCATATCTTTTCTTCGCACTTACATGGCATACAGTTAAAAAATTTTTAAAGCTGCATAGCAGTACATGTTTAGAACTCCTGATACATTGTTAGTGTTGGTATACATTTTTATAGTTTTTTCAGTTCATCATATCAATGTTTAACTTTCTTAGTAAAATGGTTAATATTTTTTGCGCTTTTATTATTAACTGATTGTGTGGTAACTTATTTATTAAATATCACATTGTTCGCACATTACGACGCATAAAATTCAATTCAACAGCAAAATCACAAAATATTTAAAAACAGCATATCCTTAGAATTTCTGATAGACAGTCTTGCACGCTGGAGATAAAAATATTTTATTTCGTACAGTATTCCACTGCTCGCTTTCAAATTGTTGAGTTTGTTAATCAAAAATTCATTAGTTTTACAAAATATGAAATATAAAATTCGAAATTCAAAATTCGGACTTCTAAGTGCACATGTTCGGGTGGAAGACTACATTATTCATAATTTGATGGTTCTAGGTACAGTTGTTTTTTCACAATGCGAAGAACGTACATATTTTACGTGCAAATTTTTCATTATTTAATTTCTTTAAATGTAATACATAGCGA